>NC_138967.1:11762500-13012500 GCF_055761805.1 Camellia sinensis | reverse complement strand
GGCAAATAAAAAGGGTGTGTGTGATAAAGCTTTGGGTTCAACCAATTGTGCAGTATTGGTGAACCATACGACTTAGTCGGGCTGTTGTATCCTGAGGGGACAAGTCAAGGTTTTTCTGCTGCACCGGTGTGAGGCATTGCCTAACCGCAGAGGGCTTGAATCTCCTTAAAGAGAGCGAATTTTTCGCGCCTTAGCCCTTATATTAATTGTTGTAACTTTTATTTTGTGTATTATCTAGTGTTTTATTTGTAAGTATCACCAACAATTTTAAGGAGATTCAAATAGCAAAAGTTCATGGAGCCAATACTGGAGAAGCCCAACGAGAATACCGACAATCTCAACAAGCCCTTCCAGTTCAAGGGAGCTCATTTCAAGAGATGGAAAGGCAAGGTGCTTTTCTACCTCAATCTCCTCAAGGTGACTTATATCCTGACCGAGAAAAATCCGAACAAAGTCCCCACTGAAGAGATGACCGACGAGGAGTATGCTGCTCATCTTGAAAACATCGAGAAATACAACACAGATGAGTATAAATGTCGATACTATCTTTTGAATTGTCTTTCAGATCAATTTTATGATTATTATGATACTACTTACACCACTGCCAAGAAAATTTAGAAAGCCTTGCAGAATAAATATGACACTAAAGAGGCAGGCGCTAAAAAATATGCTGCAAGCCGTTTTTTCCGCTATCAGATGATAGATGGAAAATCAGTGATGGAGCAAGTTCAAGATTTTCAGATGTTAGTAGCTGAAGTTAGATCTGAAGGCATCAAAATTGGAGACAATCTTGTTGTAGCAGGTATTGTTGACAAACTTCCATCATCTTGGAGGGAGTTCCAGAAGTCGATGCGTCACAAGCAAAAAGAGACGTCCTTGGAGACTCTAATCACACGGATTCGGGTGGAGGAGGAAGCACGAGGACAAGATGCGCTTATGACACAAGAGCATTCCACTGCTAAGGTAAATTTAACTTTTGGAAATACTTTACCTAAAGGTCGATTTCATAAAAATAGTCACTTGAAGCCAGTTAAAAAAATTTGAAAAAATACTGGAAGGCCACAAAATAAAAATTACCTGAGGCAAAAGAAATGAAACCAAGAACCCCCTTCACAAGATCTGACAAATGTGACATGTTTTGTGTGTGGCAAAAGTGGGCATATTGCTCGAACTTGCAAATTTCGGAAACAACAGTCTCGACCACAGGCTAATGTTACCGAGGAACCATTTGTGGCTATGATCACAGATATTTTTATGGTTCAATCTGTAGAAGGGTGGTGGGCAGACTCTGGTGCCAATAGGCATGTCTGCTATGATAAAGATTGGTTCAAAGATTTCACTCTTTTTAATGAGGAGAGGACCGTTATGCTTGGTAACTCCAGTTTAACCAAGGTGCTTGGGTGTAGGGATGTTGAGCTGAATTTTACCTTTGGACGTGTGCTTGTTTTAAAAGATGTGTTGTATACACCGTCCATGAGAAAAAATTTGATGTCAAGTTATTTGCTCAACAAAGCTGGTTTCAAATAGACTATTGAATCTGACCAATATGTAATCACTAAAAAAGGCATATTTGTGGGGAAAGGGTATGCCTGTGATGGAATGTTTAAATTAAATGTTGAGAATAAGAAAACACATGTTTCTGTTTACATGATGTCTTCTATGAATTTTTGGCATGCTCGTCTATGTCATATTAATAGCCGATATGTGGGAGTCATGAGTAGTTTAGGATTAATTCCCAGACTAACAAATAAGTTTGAGAAATGTGAAGTTTGCAGTCAAGCAAAAATAACTAAAAGGCATAAAAGTGTGGTGAGAAATACTGAATTGTTAGAATTAATTCATACTGATTTATGTGAATTTGAAGGAATTTTAACACGTGGTAGAAATAGATATTTTATCACTTTTATTGATGATTTTTCAAAATACACTTATGTATATTTGTTGAAAAATAAAAGTGATGCTTTTGAAAAATTTAAGGAATTCCTTCTTGAAGTTGAAAATCAATTCGGTAAAAAGATTAAAAGATATAGAAGTGATAGAGGCCGGGAGTATGAATCTTTTGGATTCAACTCGTTCGCTCAGTCTTTGGGAATAATCCATGAAACTACTCCACCGTATTCACCTGCATCTAATGGTGTAGCAGAAAGGAAAAATAGAACTTTAACTAATTTAACAAATGCTATATTAATTGAAGCAGGTGCTCCTTCAAATTTGTGGGGAGAAGCAATCTTAACTGCATGTTATGTTATGTTATGAATAGAGTGCCAAATTTGAGATATTTGAGGGTTTGGGGTTGTCTAGCTTTTGTTAGACTTGTGGACCCTAAAAGACCTAAATTAGGTGTGAAAGTTGCACTTGTGCTTTTCTTCGATATGCAACAAATAGTATAGCCTATAGATTTTTTGATATTGAAAACAAAATAATTTTTGAATCTGGTGATGCAATTTTTCATGAAGAAAAATTTCCTTTTAAATCTAAAAATGGTAGGGGTCAAAATTATCAAGAAAATATTTTATCTGAAACTGGCTCCTCTACTCCTCTTTTACAAAACCAAGATACTGTAGTTTTTGAACCAAGAAGGAGTAAAAGAGCCAGATTAGTAAAAGATTTTGGCCCTGATTATCATGTTTTTAATGTGGAGGAAACTCCATTAACTTTACAAGAAGCTTTGGCATCTCCTGACTCTGTTTTTTGGAACGAGGCTGTAAATGATGAGATGGAATCATTATTATCCAATAAAACTTGGGTATTAGTAGATTTACCACCAGGTTGTAAAACTATTGGCTATAAATGGGTTTTGAGAAAAAAACTTAAACCGGATGGAACTATTGATAAATATAAAGCAAGGCTTGTTGCAAAAGGTTTTAAACAACAAGCAGATCTTGACTTTTTTGATACATTTTCTCCGGTTACTAGAGTTACATCCATTAGATTATTAATTGCAGTGGCTGCAATTCATGATCTAAAAATTCATCAAATGGATGTTAAAATAGCTTTTTTAAATGGAGACCTGGATGAAGAAATCTATATGGATCAACCTGAGGGTTTTGTGGAACTCGGTCAAGAAAGCAAAGTGTGCAAGCTAGTTAAATCCCTATATGGCTTAAAACAGGCCCCTAAACAGTGGCATGAGAAATTTGATTCCTGCATGATTGAGAATGGCTATAAAACGAATGAATGTGATAAATGCATTTACTATAAATTTGAAGAGAATTCACATGTCATTATTAGCCTCTATGTGGATGATTTACTTATATTTGGCTCTAATTTGCATATCATCGTGGAAACAAAAAATATGCTTAGTAGCCATTTTGATATGAAAGATCTTGGTGAGGCTAATTATATTTTGGGAATGAAAATTACCAAAACCTGTGATGGTATATTTCTTGATTAGTCGCATTATGCTGAGAAAATTTTGAGAAAATATAATTTTTATAACTGCAAGCATGTTCTTACTCCTTTTGATCCTCATGTGCATTTATTTCCTATTGAAAATGATGAGTGTAGACACCCCATTTTTGACCGTCCTCAAGACTTGGACGTCACCGCTTGGAACACTCGGTGATTATCCATGTTTGTGTTCGTTTGGAGTTCCCGGAAGTCTCGGCTCGTGCGCCCTGCCTCAGGATCTCCGAACTTGACCGTTTAGTGTCTGGTTTCACACCGAACACTTGTGTTTTGTCTTGGAGGAGCAGGGAATGCCTTGTGAGGCATCCCCACACACCACCGGCAGTGGCTAGAGGCCACCGGCTGGTTTTTTTCTGCCATCGGCACTATATGTTGCCGGTCGGCACATTTTATTGCCGGTCGGCATAGTTTGTTGCCGGTCGGCACCTTTTTTTGTCGAAATAACTTTTTTGGGCAGCCGACCACTGTTCATCTACTTTATGGAGATATTTTGTGCCAGCTGTGATAGCTGGCACCAACTCTGCCTCCCTCCATACACGTGTATGGAGGGATCTCCCTCTAAGCAAGCTTGTTGTATAAGCTTTGCAAGAGGGAGTCTTATAAGAGGAAGGCTCTCCTCTTGGCTCTAGGTTAGAAAAGTTAGAAGCAAAAACCAGAGCTTAGAGATATAGATATATCCTATCTCTATATCTCCCTCTCTCTCCTCCTTTGTGTGTGTTTCCTTGGCCTAAAAGTGGATTTTACCTTACTTTTGCACCATTACACACACTATTACACCTTGCTCCGAGATTGAGGGACTTGGGGGGTTGATTCTTGAGTTTTTGGACTGATTTTGATCAAAAGAAGAGGGCTAGACCATTTGTTCTTCAAAGGTTCTTCAAGGGTGAGCATCTTGCTTTATTTTCCCCAAACTTACAATAGTTTTTTACCTATCTTGCTTGCTGATTTAGCTTTTGTGCATAACATGAAAAAGGCTTGTATTCTCATGCTTTAGAACTTTCATTAAGGTTGTTTTGTGGTTTGAGTGCAAACTCACCTTGTTAGGCTTTATTTGGCCTCTTTTGTGCTTCTTTTGAGAGACCTTGTTTGCTTGAGTGTGTTGGTCTTTTCACCACTAAAAACCAGTTGATTTTCAGTGATAAAGAAGGTGGTTTGAAGTCTTGCATACGGGAGGGACACCCCTCTCCCTTCATTGTCTTGTTTCTTTACATTTTGGCCTAAAAAGGTAGCATGTATGTTTGATCATCTTGAGCCTTATTTCAGAAGTTTTTTGGATGTTTTAGGTCATATGTAACCTCTGTTTTTGGCCGGATTTGTGCCTCCTTGTATGCTTGTAGTACTTGCTTTGTATTGCTCCATTTGGCCTAGAAATGTCCCTTGTGTTTAGACCATGATTTTTGCATGTGTTGGCTTGGTTCCATGAAGATGTTAGCACTATTTTTCCATGCTTAAAGTCTGTTGGTTATCCATTTGGTCATGTTTGACATGTTTGATATGGTTGCTATGCATTTTGGCTTGTGAGCCCTCAAGTATATGAGTCACAAGCATGCCTTAGTTGGTCCACTTTAATGAGTTGAAGTTGTTTGCCATGTTATTTCAGTCCCTAAATCATGCTAGCATGCTTGCATTCGTCGTTCCTTTTGTGCCTTGAGGGTGTACCCTTTTATGCCTACATTTGAGCCTTGGTGCATACACTCCTTTGGAGTCATTTTCGCTGCCATATTAGGAGGGTTTGGAGTCCTATTTTGTCTGCAAAAACTCTGTTTTTACTTGTCTAAACCATGCCATGATTTGGTCTTGTTGTTGGAAATGAAGTGGCCCTTTTGGTGCCTTAACCTTGGGTCTATTGGCTTGCATGTTGACATGAGAGTTTGTCCATCATTTTGAGCATTTTTGGTACTGTTTTGAGGTGAATTAAGGCCTGCACCTTTATCACTTGAAGGCCCTCTTGCATGCTTGTCTCATGTTTGTTGCATAATTGTTTCATTAATGTGTAGTCCCATGCTAACTTTATGGCAAAATTGGTCCATGTTTGCATCACATTTGCACCTTGCATGCTTAGCATTGCATATTTGTCATGATAGTTCCATAACATTTGCCATGACTTGGATAATTGGCATCATGTTGCATTTGAACCATGTTTGCACAACATGCATTGCATTGCTTGGTTTGGGGTGTCAAACCAAGTGTGAGTATTAAGGAGTGTTCATACTACAAGTGATGAAACACGCCTTAACTCTCGGTCGCCGGGGTCTTTGACTTCGACATGATAAGGCTTTGGATCTCATTTTGTTTGTTGCATGCATCCTTACATCAAGTGGAAAATTTGATCCCTTGGGCTATCATGCACCATTGATGGCTCGAGGATCGAAGGTCATGCTTCCTTGAGTTCAAAGCATGATAGGAAGCATGACCATGCTCACATGTGCCTGAAAACCCCATGCCATACACTGTCTGTTCTCTGTTTGCTGTCAAAACTGTCTTCTGCAGAAAGTTTCTGCCGACCGGCAGAATTAAGTGCCGGCCGGCAACCTTTGAATGGCCGGCAAATCAAAATAATGCCGATGGAAATCCTGGACTGCCGGTGGGAATTCTGCCTGGCCGGTGGTGCTCTGCAACATGCAAGGAACCTGTTCTGGAGTTTTGGCGATTTTCAAAGAGACAGGGCAGTACAAACAGAGGTGGCAGGGGTACGGTACGGGTTTTTCGGGCGAGCCAAGTTCCGAGCATGCATCATCTGCGCATCCCGAGGCAGAGGCTGCGGCCACCCTCTTCTTTCTTTTGCATCCTTTCTTTTAATTAATTAGAAATTCTGTAATAATTTTATTTGCTTATCATTTGGGACTGTAATATTTATTTGTACCCTCCGAGTGAGGACAATTATGTAATAAGTGTGCGTAAGTGTGTGTATGTCTTCCAACCTCACGTCTTTCTTCCCTTTTATTTACCTGCTTATGATGGTAGATTAGGGCATGTTTAATTTAGCATACCTTATGCTATGCATGCGTGCATTCATGCATTTGTACTGCATGCATTAGGCTCGGTACATCACGCTAACTGCATTTGTACTTCAATTTACAAATCGAATATGTGATAATTGATCGCATTACATATGCCATGCTTAGGTTAACCGAGCCTATCTAAATTGCATCCTGTATGTGTTGCATTAGGCAATTTAACATGGACTAGGACACGCATGTTTTGCTAACTAGTTTACTATTTTGGCACGGAGTACGATGTAAGTATTTATGCTTTAGCATCTCGCATGTGTGTGAATGTTAACATGCTTGCCATGCGGCTAAATGCTTATGTGTTAAACTGTTTGAATGCCTGTGGGTGAAGGTTGGATTGTTTGAGTTGGAAAAACTCATTGAAATCCGTGTTTTAGCCTACTTGCGAGTAGCAAAATCCAAAGTATTTCCAAAGCAAACGGATATGCAATGTTTATTCCCAAATTAGGTAATCTAGTCTATACTTGTTTGCTGCGCGCATAATATAGTAATTCTAGGCTAATAACCGGAATAAGAACACATAAACGTTTTCAAAACAGAATATCATGGTTAGTAGAGGCCGGTCTTTGGACCGGGCGAGAGGGGGTGCTCATAGCTGACCTTCCCCGATCGTACCCAAGTTCCCGAGCCGAGGTAACTTTGGTAATGACGGACACGTGGCCTTTGGCACCGAGTCAGGGTTTCCTAAATTTCCCTATTTTAAAAATATTTAGGTGGCGACTCTGTATCTGGCAAAGCAGTCCATGTTTGGCACTACTTTTTCAAAAATCTGTTTCTCAAAACGATTTGCCAGATTTGGCCTCTTTGGTTCAGATTAAGAACCGCGACAACAAAAATCGTGAGTCCGAACTGTAGTAGCATAAGGCCCCCCTCCGCGGGCGCGTCTACAGTTTCTGGCGACTCTGCTGGGGATTTTAGAGGGCTTGACTCGAACTCATGATATCCTGTTTTGATTTCGCTTATGTGTTTCTTTCCATTGCATGTGCATTGGTGCACCTAGGAACACAGTGTTTGCCATCTGCCATTCCTGAACGGTTTGCCGGCGGCTTGTCTTGTCAAGGCATGACCATAAGGCTGACCGGCTATGGGCTCTGACAGTATGGGAACACAAACCCCGGTTTTTACCGAGGCACCCTTTTCGACCATTCGACCTAGTGCATATTCGGATCCATAGTGACCATTCCAAGTTAGGACAGGTTGCTTACCCGATGTTAGGTTGTTTGAGAACCGCTGTGTGCGTAGTGAAACCCTAACTCCTGACAAACTAGGACAGGGAAACCCTACCCCAACATAGGGGTGATTGAGTTCTCTTTACTTGCTATGTGCTTTTAGAATGTATTTCTACAGGGAAATTACATGTCAGTTTGCAAGTTTGAGTATCAGACCTGAGGACACCAGTATCAGTATCAGTTATGAGAATTAGTTATCTGCGGGTATCGGGTTCAGTTTTTTCGGGAACAGTGATTTCTGGGAACAGTGATCAGCAGTAGGGTACAGTTGTTTGGCTACACCCGTGTTTCATCAGTTTGGGCTGAAATGCTGTCTGTTTTTCCTTTCAGTTCAAAGAGTCGCAGAGTTGATACAGAATAGCCAGTGTCTCCCCTTTGCCGAGGCAGGATTTATGGCGGCACAAAATTCAGAAGAAATTGTGGTTATGACGGCTGCATTGGAGCAGGGAACCGCTCTGCAGAGTGAGGCCAGCATCAGTATGTCACATCCACCCAGGTCGCCCGTTGTGCACCCGGTCTGGGCTCCCCAGTTATACCAGGCTCATGAGCCCACCACCTTTGAATTGATGGGGATGATAGGTGACCTCTAGAGGTCCGTGGCCGATCTGGCCTATGGAATGTCGGCTTCACCGCCAGCAGCGCCATATGCCGGGAATTTCATACCACAGGAGCCTCCGCTGCTGGGGCGGATTGTGATAGAGCTCAGCCAGCCAGAGGTGGCTTCCGGCTACAGCCACGACATGTCAGCAACAACTGGGCTTCGCTCTGAAGTAGCAACCCAAACCCTTGACCAGGCTGAGGCCGGAGGAAGAGACAAAATGAAGGCAGATGCCGATCCTATTGAACAACTGCTGTGGGCAATCGAGGCTCTGAAAGTCAGAGGGATGAACAAGCAACAAGCATCTGCAGTCGTGACCAAAGCTGTGGATGATGCTTTCCCCACTCCAATCAAAGGCAGTTCAAGCCAGGCAGAAAATCGGGATGGGCCCCGTCATGCCCAGACAATTCCTGTCGTTCCCAACCCTGCACCGGGAAAGGGTCAAAAAGCCAAGGCAGTGCCAGCCGACCCTTTCGCTAGTGCATCTGGCAAGAATCCTCAAACTTCAAAGTACCTGCCCCGAGGGCGCAGCGTCTTTCACGACCTCTACATGCCTTTGTCTAGGGCATTGCTAATATTGGCGAAGAATGGGCATCTTAAACCTTTGGAGCCTCGGCCACTCCCGAAGAATCTCCCCGCCACGCATGATGCTACCTTGTACTGCGCGTACCACCAACAGTCCGGCCACAGTATCGATGGTTGTTTCCGCCTTCGTCATGAAGTGCAGGATTTGATCGACAACAAGGTTATCCTCCCACCCACCTCAGGCAAGTCCATTACCACCCAGTTGTTGGATTTCGAGGGCTCAGATACTGCGAGTATGTAAAGTGAACCGCCTGCGGGCGACATTTGGTATATTTTGGATGTAGCGTCTGGCACGCATTTTTGAGCATCGGTGAAACCAAGTTTTGTAAATCCTGGCTTGGGTATCGAGTCAGTCTTTTGTTTTGAGTCTGTCTCTTTGTCTTGAGTCAGTCTTTTTGCTTAAGGGTCTGTCTTGTTGTATCGAGTCAGTCCCCTTTGTATATAATACCAGGTGATTCTAGGGTTGTTGTCCCGAACACTGTTTTGTTTTGTAATTATCTGTTTTTGTTTTGAGTCTATTTCTGCCGAGGGGCCAGTTGCACCAACAAATCCGAATGAAACAGTTGTTGCTATCTTAACTTCATGCTTACTTTCAGCATAAGTGCCAGAGAATTTGATTGGGCTGACAGTACATCTCGCCTGCTCTCCTGCGCACCAAACTCATTGCATTAACCTAAGTTTTTCAAAAAACAAACCTTTTGAACACTGCGGTGATAAAAACGAAGAGGAAAGAATTCCTCGGGTTTTGCAAAATTTTGATCATTTTGAGAGAAAGAGAGGCGTGCTAAGCCTTTTAATGAGTGAAATCATGCTTGTCGGCGTGAGTACTGAAGAGGATCCTGGCTGGATCCAGATTGGTTCCACACTATTTTCGGCGCGAGCGATTTGTCGCTTTCTTAAAAATTTTCAAAAACAAATATTTTACGCGGCCCTGCGAAGACCTGTGTGGAATCGCTCTTGAGATTGCACAGCCTAAGATCGCTCTCAGCCTCAAAATTTAACCCATCCGTTTCAAACTTTGAACCCGTTCAGAACGTTCAGAAGTTCAACGGTCAAACGCCATGAAAGGCCCGTGTGGCCAGTTTTGAAGTAGCCTCCAACCAAGAGGCGCCGAAGCCGAATCAGAAGGAGTGGATCTCGCCGGAAGAAGCTCGTGGAGTAACCGGGATGGATCCTTCCGCAAATCATTGCAACAGCCGTTCTCCTAGACACAGGGAGGCTTCAATTTCAGGAACCATTTGGCATGCACTTGCTACGCTTTTACCCTTTGAGAGGCTCGCTGGGCCGAAAACCTGGAAGGGCGAGCCAGGCAAAAGTTAGAGCAAGAGAAAAATACAAAAAAGCAAAAAATACAAAAAAGAAAAAAAAAAGAAAAGAAAAAGACAAAAAATGCAAAAAGGAAAAGAAAAAAAATGAAAAAGAAATAGAAAATGAAAAGAAGCTCGCAAGGTCGAAAACCCGTATCGGGCACCTTGGCAAAAATTAGAGCCTGAAAAGTGAAGGTTAAAATACCCGAGTGTACCTTAACCGGAACTACGTGAGGCTTGATTCCCATGTTTGGGATACGTAGGCAACTTCATCATGAAGTCCAGCCCCCAACGCTTTCATAGCGTCTCAGTCCATGCAATGGTTTCGATTTCATCCCAAAGTCTAGTCGCCAACGCTTCCAAGGCGACTGTGTCCATATATGTGTTGTGACCGTCTTCGTCATCGCTGTGTCCAAGAGCTCGACCACCGCCAATGAAGACTGTCTGCGGATTGCTGCGGCACCATCCCAAACAAGGGGCAACTTTTCGTTGCCACGAGACGCCGTTCAAACCAGGGGCAACTTTCCATTGCCTCCCACCCCCTTCAAACCAGGGGCAATTTTCCATTGCCTCCGATCCGAGGTTGCGCATCTCAAAGAGTAAGTTCCGTGCCCGTTGAGCATTGGCTGTTTGCAAAAATAGTTTTTAAAATTTTTTACTGAGGTTGACTATTTTCTCGAAAACTATTTCATTTTCCAAAACTGGACCATTGTCTTGGACCCAAAAAGGAAAATTTTCAGTGCTTACGGCCTGACTTGCATGCTTTTCAAATCAAAAATTGAACAAGTACGTTAATCCGACTCTCATTTTGATCAAAATTGTTTTAGTAGAAAAACCAAAACGAAAAAAATGGTTAAAATGATGGACTAGGGGCACAATTGAGCCAGACGTTCTGTCTTTCCCCCGTCATCAACGTACTTGCCAGAAGAGCGCTCTACCCGTCAGAAGAAATAGCTGTGAGCTAACGATGTTGAGCATGAACCCACACCTTTCTCTTTATCCATCAATCACCCCGGGGAGGGATGAAAAATGAGAGAATGAAGAATAGAGAGGTGTAAGTTGAGAGAAAAGTGAGGAAAAGGGTTTTGAGAGAAAATCCGAGCTTGAGTGCCAGAGTGATGTGAGAATCATAAATGAGAAAAGGGCGGGAAACAATACCCAGATTGAACTGGCTCCTCGTGGTCCGAGGTCCCCCATCTTCGCTAACGCGTCTGTATGTCGTGTCTTTTGTTTTGTATATCTCAACCTTTGTTTTAGGTCTTTTCCGAGCGTGTCTCGTTGTGTTTAGGTCGTGTACCTATATTTGAGTCCTCCCCGCTGTGTTCAGTTGTAGGCTCGATATCCCGGTTTGAAAAACCCTCATTTGATTTCAAAAATCATTTACACTCGGAATGCTGTGCCATTCTCTACATTTGAACGTGTTTCGACTCCAACCGGTTCCATCTTTGAGCTCCGTCTTGTCAGATTGGGCTGTTTGTTCGGGGTGTGCTATGTGCAGAATGAACCGAATGCTGTGTTATGGGCTGTATGCAGATTAATCCCCACAGAGTAAGGGCTGTATGTCCAAGAATCAGGCAGTGGGTTGCTTGGGTTATTTTGCTGTTGGCTGTTTAATTATCTGATTATTACAGTACAAGTGTTCAATTTTCAGATAACCAATCAATTTCATTTACGTTGAGGTGTAACATGATGGAATGCGATGCAATACATGAGATATGTAAATGTGACACTTTTTAAGCAAAAATCTGTTCATTTCATAATTTTTCTCGAGTACAAAGTTTCGAAGAAAACAAAATCTGCCTGCGGCAGTACAAGGTAATCTAACTACCAAAGAAAAAAGGAAAAGTACAAGAAAGAAGAAAAATAACAAAAGTCCGCATCTGTGTCGAGCACTCCAAGGGCCGTCAGTCTGTCCTGGTCCTCTTCCTGGACGAGGGTCCAGGAGCATCATCAGCATCGTCGTCAGAGCCCGAGCTAGAACCGCCTCCGGTCTCCTCCTCCGATGACTCGGACTCTGCCTCTGCCTTTGACTCCTCGTCATCATCATCATCCGGGACTGGAGCTCGCGAGCTGCTCCCGACATGAGCACGCCCCGCCTTGGAGCGGGGGAATACTCGGCCCTCCTCATCTCTCCCCCGGGCAGGAATGGAAGGTCCAGCTGGAGCACCTCCTGCCATGGGAATCTGGAAAGGAGGCTGAAAAAGTACATAAAAGGGAAATGCATCAGTATACTGTAGACAGTTTATCAGTGCAGAATGCAATGCAGAGTACAGTGTATGAATGCCGTGAGCAGTCTATCAGTGCAGAATGCAGTGTATGAGTACAGTATGAGAATGCCGTGAGCAGTCTATCAGTGCAGAATGCAGTATATGAGTATAGTATGAGAATGCCGTGAGCAGTTTATCATCGCAGAGTACGGTGCAGAATGCAGTGTATGCAGTGTATCAGATGCTGTGAGATCAGTGTATCAGGTGTTGTGCCGTGCATCAGACTATGTGAAGCAATGTATGAATGGTTGAGGCCAGTGTCAGAAGAACATACCGGTATGCTGTAGAGGGCTAGGAGGTCAAAAGTCCGCTGAAGCATCCCCATTATCGAGGCATTCATCGCCAACGACTGACGGGTATATCCAGAAGAAGCCTGCAAAAGTGTCAGATGCATTAGTATTCTGTGGAATATCAAATAAACTGAAATGACATGACTATACAAAGTGCAGTAATACATACCGGAGGTAAGTCGGGGACATCGATGAACTCATGATCAGCTGGCGGAGGGGCGAAGGGGATCTGATAGGTCGCCCCACCCTGCCCCTGGAAAGTCAGTACAGCAGGCAGGGCGGGCCAGCCAGTCCCCCGTCCTCCTTGAGCTCCACCCCTGCCACGGACTCGGGCCCTCCTCGCAGCCCCTACTCCAACTCCCGCTCCGGCCCCAGCCGCCGATGCCATAGGCCTGGCCCCCTCTGCTCGACGGCCACCGCTCAGGGGTCGCATCAGGTACGTCTGCACGTACTCCCGATAGTCGCCGGTGCCTCTGAAGCTGGCCTCCTCCCAGCCAATGGTGTAGTCATCCATCTGCTCGCTGGTGAGCCTCTCGGTCTCCCTCATATCCGCAGGAGGGTGAACCGGGACTATCTGCTCAGGTAACCCCAGGGTCTGGTGTAGGAAACGCTCCCCCAGGTACCAAGCCCGACAGACCGGGCCCTCCAGCAAGATCCGGAAACGTGAGGTCTCATCGGCACCGGCAAACCGATCTCAAGTCACAGCTGGCAACGGAGCCCACGGCCGCCAAGTGATCTGAAAGTGAACAGACAGTTTGTTATCTACTGTTATTGAAATACGCAGTGGGAAAGCGAAACTTAAATGAACTGCAAGTAAAACATACCTCGGTCGGGGTAATGGTGTAGAAGTATCGGCGGAAGAAGCCGAAAGTCTCTCGCGGCCGCCGGGTGCATCTCCCGTCAAAGCGCCGTGAGAAGGGGACGACCAGGGGAGTCTCTGTGACTGGTACGGGGGCAAGCCTAGGAAAGTAGGCGTAAACCCACAGCTGCATGGTAAATACCAGTGCATTTATCAGAAAAAGCAGAATATACAGAATGAAGCAGAAATGGCAAAGCCGTGTGTTGTGCAGAATGTATGTGTGTGCCGTGTGTACAGTATACAGCAAGTATAGAGCAGACTACCGTGTGTGTAGTGTACAGAGTACAGAAAATATCAGACAGAAATGAAAAGCGGAGAAGGAATGTACCTCCCAAGCCCGCCAGTAGCCCCCGAGCAACTGGCCGCTGCCGCGCGAAGCCGAGCTCATATATCCATAAAGGGTGGCCAGAGCAGCGCCACCCCAATCATAATGCAGGATGTCCCAAACGTCCACCAGTGCGCTGAGAAGACAGAGAGGCACGGTGTTCGCCCGATCGGCGAAGATGGTAGTCCCGAACAGGAACATGAGGAAGCCACGAGCATACCTCTCCACGTCCTCCTGGGTCATCTGCGCCTCCTCCTCCAATACGGGCTGAACCCGAAACTGTACCTCGAACCAGGAATACCGCACGAAGCCTGGACGAGCAAGAGGTGGGGCCTCCCCCAGTAGATGGACCTGAGCGGCGGTCCACTCATCCATGTCGATGTCAAAAGGGATCGGATCCCCCCCTACCCCAATGCCAGTGAGCATCGAGAAATCGTAAGGGGTCATCGTCATGTCCCCTGCAGCAGAAAAGTGAAACGAATCGGTGGTGTCCCACCATCTCTCCGCCAAAGCGGCAAGGAGAGGTCTGCATGTGGAGAGCCTGGAGAGTCCTCGGCAGAAGGCGCCGAAACCCGCTCGATCCACGATGCGTCGGACTGCATCAGGGAGCTCATCGTACCACTCCCGAGCGCCAGTATTCCCATACCCGCGAATGGTATGGGAACCCTCCTGTAAACAGAAAATAACAATTGCAAGACAACATTCAAAATGCAGTTTTGAAAAAGCAGATGTAGCATACGTGCAAGTTTGACAGATTCAGACAAATACCGGGTGCCGGTGTGTTTACAGTGAACTACAACGTGTGATGTGTCAGCGTGTTTGGGTGTTTCAGAACAGATATAGCATTGTGTGCAAATTTAACAGATTCAGACAAATACTGGGTGCCAGTGTGTATGCAGTGAAATACAGTGAGTGCAGCGTGTTTGAGTGATTCAGGGCTAGAGCAGTGTGTGTGCATGTATCAGTCTCAAGCAGATATCAGTTGTATGTATGTTTACAGTCAACTACAATCTACGTTATATCAAATTCAAGCAGTTAAAGAGTACAGCTAACTATGACAGTTTTGTATCCTACATTGCGGAAAGTAAAGCAGAATAAAGAGAGTTACCTCGGAAGTGCCGAATGAAAGGTGGGAGGTAGGCTCGCGCAGTAGTAACTCAGGCACCACGTGCCTCTCGAAGCTCCGGAACTGACACAGGCCGTCGGGGGGTAGAACATGGATCGCCGGTCGCCGGGTCGAACGGGCGCTCGCTCAACGGTAGGAGCTCGACCCCGGGATCCATCTCGTGGTCCGGGGGAGTCCCGCCACGTGGAATGTCGTCCGCCATATCGAAAATGATGAGAAAATGGCCGGAGGAAGGAAACCCGGGCCGGAATACGAAGAGTCAATCGGAAAGTCAACTCCCGAGAAGGTAAAAAATGGCCGGGAAGGCCGGAATGTGAAAAGGCACGGGAATGAAGAGGAAAACGAGGGGAACAAACCCCGAAAAGGCGGGAACGCCAAACGAGGCACCGAAACAAAAATGTGATCGATTGAAAATGTCCGAAACGCGAAGAAAATCGCGAATCCGACGACGAAACGGGCGTAGAACGCGAAGAAACGGGCGACAAATGAGAGAAAAACACTCTAGAGAGAGAGGGTTAGAGTTTTCGGCGGTGGGGAAGTGAGGAAATAGGGTTTGAAGCCCTATTTTAAAACACCCGAAGTGAAAAGTCGAAACTGCCCCGAATCAGCAACTGTTTGCCGGTCGGCAATATTTTGTGCCGGCCGGCAGTATTTTGTGCCGATGGATTTATTTTTCAGCCGGTGGCCTCCCCTTCCGGCCGGTGGTGTTTCCACAGCCTTGTTTAGGCCATGTGAGAAGTTTTTGGTCTTCATAGCTCAAGAAAGTGTAAGAAAGAGCATCTCCGATGCTCAACCGGCCTCCGTTTTGACCTCGGACTGCGGCTTCCGTGCGTGGCACTCCAATTCATACAAGGTGTATCCTTTTCGTATCCTTTTGACTTTTACAAGATCCAAAAGTTGCCCCATGTGTATCGCATATCAATCGCACTGTTTTGTGCATTTCAAACCGTCGCACTGTTTTGTGCATTTCAAACCGTCGCACTGTTTTGTGCATTTCAAACCGTCACGCTGTTTTGTGCATTGCATTCCGTTGCGCGGTTTTGCGCATATCATTTCTTTACTTGCGTAGACCGCATGTTAATTACATTACCTGCGTAGACCGCATGTTTGTAATCATTTCTTTACTTGCGTAGACCGCATGTTAATTACACTACCTGCGTAGACCGCATGTTTGTAATCATTTCTTTACTTGCGTAGACCGCATGTTAATTACATTACCTGCGTAGACCGCATGTTTGTAATCATTTCTTTACTTGCGTAGACCGCATGTTAATTACATTACTTGCGTAGACCGCATGTTTGTAATCATTTCTTTACTTGCGTAGACCGCATGTTAATTACACTACCTGCGTAGACCGCATGTTTGTAATCATTTCTTTACTTGCATAGACCGCATATTTATTGTTCAATTTCTTTACCTGCGTAGACCGCATGTATTGCTTGCGTAGACTGCATAATTGTTCAATTTCTTTCCTTGCGTAGACCGCATATTTATTGTTCAATTTCTTTACTTGCGTAGACCGCATGTATTGCTTGTGTAGACCGCATAATTGTTCAATTTCTTTCCTTGCGTAGACCGCATATTTATTGTTCAATTTCTTTACCTGCGTAGACCGCATGTATTGTTTGCGTAGACCGCATAATTGTTCAATTTCTTTCCTTGCGTAGACTGCATATTCATTGTTCAATTTCTTTACTTGCGTAGACCGCATGTATTGCTTGCGTAAACCGCATTATTATTTTCATTACCTGCGTAGACCGCATGTTTTGATTGCGTAGACCGCATCTTTATTAATTTCATTACCTGCGTAGACCGCATGTTTTGATTGCGTAGACCGCATTATTATTTTCATTACATGCGTAGACTGTATGTTTTGATTGCGTAGACCGCATTATATCATTACCTGCGTAGACCGCATGTTTCGTTTGGGTAGACCCCATATTAATTTCATTGCTTGCGTAGACCGCATGTTTTGCTTGCGTAAACCGCATAATTTGTTGATTTCATTACCTGCATAGACCGCATGCTTATGATTAATTTCGTTGCCGGCGTAGACCGCATGCTCCACTTACATGTTTGTATTTCCACAGCATTGTTATGCTCCCCACTTGCTTTACGCTGTCACGCATCTCGAGTATACTACTATGCATGTTGCTAACGATATTGTACCTGTTAAGTTTGTTTTCCTTTCAGGCACGATATTGTATGTACGGTTCATTTGAGGTTGGTGCAACCAGAAGAGCCGCACAGGTATTGTATCTCCCGAGTGAGACGTATTGAGAATTGCATAATTCTCTTACATCCTTTCTGCATTGTAGTGTAGTTTGGTGTATGCTAGCTTAAAACTGTCGCATGTGTGCTTTATTACAGCTTTCTTTGCATGATCATAAGTTATGTCCGGCTCTTTGCATTGTCTTGCATTTTGCCCCTGCCTTCGGGCGCATATCTTGATTATCTTGCATGTTTGTCTAAGTCTTCGGCCTTGTCAAAAATGGGTCGTCTCTGGGCTTTGACATTCACTCCCGTCATTGTTATGACTTTCGAGTTCTGTCAAAGAGGGGCAACTGTAGACACCCCATTTTTGACCGTCCTCAAGACTTGGACGTCACTGCTTGGAACACTCGGTGATTATCCATGTTTGTGTTCGTTTGGAGTTCCCGGAAGTCTCGGTTCGTGTGCCCTGCCTCAGGATCTCCGAACTTGACCGTTTAGTGTCTGGTTTCACACCGAACACTTGTGTTTTGTCTTGGAGGAGCAGGGAATGCCTTGTGAGGCATCCCCCCACACCACCGGCAGTGGCTAGAGGCCACCGGCTGGTTTTTTTCTGCCATCGGCACTATATGTTGCCGGTCGGCACATTTTATTGCCGGTCGGCATAGTTTGTTGCCGGTCGGCACCTTTTTTTGTCGAAATAACTTTTTTGGGCAGCCGACCACTGTTTATCTACTTTATGGAGATATTTTGTGCCAGCTGTGATAGCTGGCACCAACTCTGCCTACCTCCATACACGTGTATGGAGGGATCTCCCTCTAAGCAAGCTTGTTGTATAAGCTTTGCAAGAGGGAGTCTTATAAGAGGAAGGCTCTCCTCTTGGATCTAGGTTAGAAAAGTTAGAAGCAAAAACCAGAGCTTAGAGATATAGATATATCCTATCTCTATATCTCCCTCTCTCTCCTCCTTTGTGTGTGTTTCCTTGGCCTAAAGGTGGATTTTACCTTACTTTTGCACCATTACACACACTATTACACCTTGCTCCGAGATTGAGGGACTTGGGGGGTTGATTCTTGAGTTTTTGGACTGATTTTGATCAAAAGAAGAGGGCTAGACCATTTGTTCTTCAAAGGTTCTTCAAGGGTGAGCATCTTGCTTTATTTTCCCCAAACTTACAATAGTTTTTTACCTATCTTGCTTGCTGATTTAGCTTTTGTGCATAACATGAAAAAGGCTTGTATTCTCATGCTTTAGAACTTTCATTAAGGTTGTTTTGTGGTTTGAGTGCAAACTCACCTTGTTAGGCTTTATTTGGCCTCTTTTGTGCTTCTTTTGAGAGACCTTGTTTGCTTGAGTGTGTTGGTCTTTTCACCACTAAAAACCAGTTGATTTTCAGTGATAAAGAAGGTGGTTTGAAGTCTTGCATAGGGGAGGGACACCCCTCTCCCTTCATTGTCTTGTTTCCTTACATTTTGGCCTAAAAAGGTAGCATGTATGTTTGATCATCTTGAGCCTTATTTCAGAAGTTTTTTGGATGTTTTAGGTCATATGTAACCTCTGTTTTTGGCCGGATTTGTGCCTCCTTGTATGCTTGTAGTACTTGCTTTGTATTGCTCCATTTGGCCTAGAAATGTCCCTTGTGTTTAGACCATGATTTTTGCATGTGTTGGCTTGGTTCCATGAAGATGTTAGCACTATTTTTCCATGCTTAAAGTCTGTTGGTTATCCATTTGGTCATGTTTGACATGTTTGATATGGTTGCTATGCATTTTGGCTTGTGAGCCCTCAAGTATATGAGTCACAAGCATGCCTTAGTTGGTCCACTTTAATGAGTTGAAGTTGTTTGCCATGTTATTTCAGTCCCTAAATCATGCTAGCATGCTTGCATTCGTCGTTCCTTTTGTGCCTTGAGGGTGTACCCTTTTATGCCTACATTTGAGCCTTGGTGCATACACTCCTTTGGAGTCATTTTGGCTGCCATATTAGGAGGGTTTGGAGTCCTATTTTGTCTGCAAAAACTCTGTTTTTACTTGTCTAAACCATGCCATGATTTGGTCTTGTTGTTGGAAATGAAGTGGCCCTTTTGGTGCCTTAACCTTGGGTCTATTGGCTTGCATGTTGACATGAGAGTTTGTCCATCATTTTGAGCATTTTTGGTACTGTTTTGAGGTGAATTAAGGCCTGCACCTTTATCACTTGAAGGCCCTCTTGCATGCTTGTCTCATGTTTGTTGCATAATTGTTTCATTAATGTGTAGTCCCATGCTAACTTTATGGCAAAATTGGTCCATGTTTGCATCACATTTGCACCTTACATGCTTAGCATTGCATATTTGTCATGATAGTTCCATAACATTTGCCATGACTTGGATAATTGGCATCATGTTGCATTTGAACCATGTTTGCACAACATGCATTGCATTGCTTGGTTTGGGGTGTCAAACCAAGTGTGAGTATTAAGGAGTGTTCATACTACAAGTGATGAAACACGCCTTAACTCTCGGTCGCCGGGGTCTTTGACTTCGACATGATAAGGCTTTGGATCTCATTTTGTTTGTTGCATGCATCCTTACATCAAGTGGCAAATTTGATCCCTTGGGCTATCATGCACCATTGATGGCTCGAGGATCGAAGGTCATGCTTCCTTGAGTTCAAAGCATGATAGGAAGCATGACCATGCTCACATGTGCCTGAAAACCCCATGCCATACACTGTCTGTTCTCTGTTTGCTGTCAAAACTGTCTTCTGCAGGAAGTTTCTGCCGACCGGCAGAATTAAGTGCCGGCCGACAACCTTTGAATGGCCGGCAAATCAAAATAATGCCGATGGAAATCCTGGACTGCCGGTGGGAATTCTGCCTGGCCGGTGGTGCTCTGCAACATGCAAGGAACCTGTTCTGGAGTTTTGACGATTTTCAGAGAGACAGGGCAGTACAAACAGAGGTGGCAGGGGTACGGTACAGGTTTTTCGGGCGAGCCAAGTTCTGAGCATGCATCATCTGCGCATCCCGAGGCAGAGGCTACGGCCACCCTCTTCTTTCTTTTGCATCCTTTCTTTTAATTAATTAGAAATTCTGTAATAATTTTATTTGCTTATCATTTGGGACTGTAATATTTATTTGTACCCTCCGAGTGAGGGCAATTATGTAATAAGTGTGCGTAAGTGTGTGTATGTCTTCCAAACTCACGTCTTTCTTCCCTTTTATTTACCTGTTTATGATGGTAGATTAGGGCATGTTTAATTTAGCATACCTTATGCTATGCATGCGTGCATTCATGCATTTGTACTGCATGCATTAGGCTCGGTACATCACGCTAACTGCATTTGTACTTCAATTTACAAATCGAATATGTGATAATTGATCGCATTACATATGCCATGCTTAGGTTAACCGAGCCTATCTAAATTGCATCCTGTATGTGTTGCATTAGGCAATTTAACATGGACTAGGACACGCATGTTTTGCTAACTAGTTTACTGTTTTGGCACGGAGTACGATGTAAGTATTTATGCTTTAGCATCTCGCATGTGTGTGAATGTTAACATGCTTGCCATGCGGCTAAATGCTTATGTGTTAAACTGTTTGAATGCCTGTGGGTGAAGGTTGGATTGTTTGAGTTGGAAAAACTCATTGAAATCCGTGTTTTAGCCTACTTGCGAGTAGCAAAATCCAAAGTATTTCCAAAGCAAACGGATATGCAATGTTTATTCCCAAATTAGGCAATCTAGTCTATACTTGTTTGCTGCGCGCATAATATAGTAATTCTAGGCTAATAACCGGAATAAGAACACATAAACGTTTTCAAAACAGAATATCATGGTTAGTAGAGGCCGGTCTTTGGACCGGGCGAGAGGGGGTGCTCATAGCTGACCTTCCCCGATCGTACCCAAGTTCCCGAGCCGAGGTAACTTTGGTAATGACGGACACGTGGCCTTTGGCACCGAGTCAGGGTTTCCAAAATTTCCCCATTTTAAAAATATTTAGGTGGCGACTCTGTATCTGGCAAAGCAGTCCATGTTTGGCACTACTTTTTCAAAAATCTGTTTCTCAAAACGATTTGCCAGATTTGGACTCTCTGGTTCAGATTAAGAACCGCGACAACAAAAATCGCGAGTCCGAACTGTAGTAGCATAAGGCCCCCCTCCGCGGGCGCGTCTACAATGAGGATGTAATTAATCAAAAGGAATATGCTAGTATGATTGGTAGCTTGCGTTATGCGACTGACTGTACTAGACCTGACATTGCCTATGCAGTTGGAGTACTTAGCAGGTTTACTAGCAAACCTGGCAGTGATCACTGGCTAGCCATTGAGCGTATTATGAAATATTTATCTGGTACCATAAAATATGGCTTGTTTTATAATAAGTATCCTGCAGTACTTGAATGTTATAGTGATGCCAATTGGAATACCTTGTCAGGTGATTCATTATCAACCACTGGTTACTTATTTACATTGGGCGGTGGTGCTATAAGTTGGAAATCGAAAAAACAAACCATTATTGCTAATTCAACAATGAAGGCTGAGCTTATTGCTTTAACTACAGTTAGTGAAGAAGCAAATTGGTTAAGAGATTTGTTAAATGAAATCTCTTGTTGGCAAAAACCGATTCCACCTATATTGATTCATTGTGATAGCACCGCAGCAATTGGTCGAGTTAATAACCGTTATTATAACGGTAAATCCAGACCTATCAGAAGAAAACACAGTACTGTGAGATCTTATATGAATAACGGCATTATAAATGTGGATTATATTAAATCTGGTGATAATCTTGCAGATCCATTAACTAAGGCCTTAGCAAGAGATAGAGTCTGGAATACATCGAGGGGGATGGGGTTGAAGCCCATTGAATATAGCAAGAGCCATGTATAAGGATACTCAACCCAGGGACCAGAGATCCTGTAACTGGGTTCAATGAGAAAAACGATCATATGATGGCCGTGAGAAATGCACCAAATTACTTTTTACCTATCCCTATGATGTAAGTGCATTTATCCTGTAACGTTGTAGAGGTTGAGTTATTAAAAAACTCTTAATGAATTTCTGTAGCTGTTATTGAGTGGGGTGTCATAGTTACTGTCACGTCCCAAGCTCCGTGACAACGCCGCACACTCATTTAAGTGAGCATGCAAGGCTAAGAGTCCAACACATAACAAACAATGTAAAATACTCCAGTTAAATCCTTAATTATCATAATACTAAAATCCATAAAAAATTGATTATTCTTATCATATGAAATTATCCACCAAGTCCACTAATAAAATCCATTAACAAAACAAATAATCCAAGTACTTAAATCATAGTCCTACTCTCGGCACTCCCACATGTACAAAAAATCCCGCGTAGCTCTACTCTTCAGAATCTGAAAAAAATAAAATAAGGGTAAGCTAGACAGCCTAGTAAATAACCAACCATCACTGCCAGCTAGATCAAGTATATCAAAAAGAAGTAAATAAATAGTCGATAACCAATAAATATAATTTTTGATACAAATCAATAAATGACACGATTATTTGTAAGATGGTTTCATAGCTGAAAATAAACAGTGTAACAATACATTTTAATTAAAAGTCAATGGGGTAACTCGATGAAATTTCGTTATCCAAAATTGATAGATCGATATTCAGATGGTTCAATGATTGATTCACAAAACCCAAGTCTTAATGACTACGGTCACTTAGCCAGCGACAAGGCCCAGAACCACACATAGGCTGGTGGTAAAGCCCCAAAAGAAACTAGTTTCTGTGCCAATAAATAACCCCTATTGGCAAGGGTCCAAATCATAGTTAGACTAGAGTGATGTTCAAAATTCACACAATACACAAATTTTAAATAAAACATTCGATATTTTCAGAATAAACGTTTAGTATAATTTTCAGAATAGTTTCACCGAATATTCAAATAATTTTCATAATAATATTCGATGTTGTTTTATACTTGACCCATATTTTATTTTAAGAGAACAAGAAAGTTACGAATAAATATTTATGATTTTAAACGATTCGATAGGATTAAAAATAAATCAACAGTGATAGAGGGTTACTTACCTCAAACGCTTAAAATAATATTCCAATACTAACTCTAAACACCCAGCTCCACCACTTCAATCACACAAACCTAATAAAATATTATTCCACATAAACAATTATTATTGATCACCATGATGCATCTATCATTCTTTTCTTTATAATATAATAATCTAATAATATAGTCTACAAGTAAAATCCAAAACCCCAAACCCCAAAATACAGCTTCCTCAATCTTCAAGACTTCATCTATTCTATTGTTTTTTTTTTTTTTTTTTTTTACATATATAAACCCATAGTTGTTAGAAGTCAGAGCCAATAGGATTGCTTATCACATATCAGACCCAAACACGCACACCCAAACCACATACAAGATACTTGTAGAAAGGAATAGTTAGGAGTACCATAAAAAAAATCTTACCTCCAAGAGATGATTAGATCAAAATCACCAATATATGAATCTTCTTTCTTTTCTTTTCTTCTTCCTTTTTTTTTTTTTTTTTTTTTTTTACTACTCCTAAATCTGCCGCAACAGCCACACCATCCAAAACCTTTATTTGTTTGTGCTTATATGTTTCCAAGACCTAAAGCCCAAGTGGGCTTATAACCCAATCTCCCAAAATTACAAACTTAACCATCTAAGTAATAAAAATTATGAAGCCACCTCATAACTCATAACTAATTCCTTGATAGTACTGAATGACCCATATAAATTAATTTAACTATTACTTTATTCAAAAAAATAATTCTTCACATAAAAATTTGGATTTTACATCCTTCCCCACTTAAAAGAAATTTCGTCCTCAAAATTTGACATACCTGGAGTCTTAAAAAGTTGTGGATACTTTCGTTTCATTTCATCCTCAAGTTCCCAAGTAGCTTCTCTTTCCGAGTGATTACTCCATTGAACCTTAACGTAGTGAATGACACGACGCCTCAAAACCTGTTTCTTCCTATCAACAACTCGTATAGGGTGTTCCATATAAGTCAAATCCTCCTTAAACTGCAACGGTGCATGATCAATCACATGACTAGGATCCGGTATACACTTCCTTAACATTGAGACATGAAAAACATTATGGACTCCAGCTAGTGAAGGTGGTAGAGCAAGTCTGTAAGCTACCTCTCCAATTCGATCTAAAACCTCAAACGGTCCAACAAATCTAGGACTCAGTTTACCACGAACACCAAACCTCATTACTCCTTTCATAGGAGACACCTTAAGGAACACATGGTCTCCAACCCCAAACACCAAATCGCGTCTCCTGTTATCTGCATAACTTTTCTGTCTACTCTGTGCAGTGCGAAGTCGCTCTCTAATAAGATTGATTTTGTCCACTGTTTGTTGCACAATCTCAGGCCCTAACAACTTCCTTTCGCCCACATCATCCCAACAAATAGGCGATCGACACTTCCGTCCATATAAAGCCTCATATGGTGCCATCTGAATGCTCGCATGATAACTGTTATTATAAGAGAATTCCACTAAGGCCAAATGCTCATCCCAAGAACCTCCAAGATCAATAGCACAAGCCCTTAACATGTCTTCCAAGGTTTGAATAGTTCTCTCTGACTGTCCATCAATTTGAGGATGAAAGGCAGTGCTAAAATTCAAACTAGTACCCAAAGCTGCATGCAAACTCCTCCAAAACATAGATACAAATCTGCTATCTCTATCCGACACTATGGTCATCGGAATACCATGCAACTTCACAATCTCTTTGATATATAGTTTTGCAAACCTCTCTAAGGAGAACCCCACCTTAAAAGCTAGAAAGTGAGCGAATTTGGTCAATCGATCAACGATAACCCAAATAGCATTGTTACCACCTTGGGTCCTAGGCAACCCTGTCACAAAATCCATGGTAATATGTTCCCACTTCCACTCGAGAATAGGAAGAGGTTGTAACTTACCTGCAGGTCTCTGATGTTCCACTTTCACTTGTTGACATACCAAACATTGAGCAACATACTGAGCAATTTCCCTCTTCATATTATTCCACCAAAAGTTCCTCTTCAAGTCTTTATACATTTTAGTGCTCCCTGGGTGTACCATATATCCTGAACTGTGAGCTTCTTTCAGGATTTCTCTCTTGAGCTCCAAATCATTAGGCACACACAACCTCTCTCCAAACCTCAAGGTTCCATATTTATGCATACAAAATTCCATCTGTAGCCCTATTTTCATTTCAACTTTAAGTTTTTGCAACTGAGGATCTCTTCCTTGAGCATCTTTAATTCTATCAATCAATGTGGGTTAAACCCTAAGGTTTGCCAACTGCACTCCATGGTTATGCCATCTAATCTCAATATTCAACCTCTGCAAGTCCTCCAAGATATTCTTTTGGTCAGTGATCAAGGTAGCCAAATTACTCGGGGTCTTTCTACTCAAGGCATCCGCCACTACATTGGCTTTTCTTGGATGATAATTGATAGTCAAATCATAGTCCTTTAATAGCTCCAACCATTTCCTTTGCCTCATATTCAATTCTTTTTGAGTGAAAATATACTTCAAACTTTTATGATCAGTGAATATCTCACATTTCACCCCATACAGGTAGTGCCTCCAGATTTTCAATGCAAACACCACGGCAGCCAACTCCAAATCATGCGTAGGATAATTCTACTCATATGGCTTCAACTGCCTAGACGCGTATGCCACTACCTTATCGTTCTGCATCAGGACACAACCCAAGCCCATCTTCGATGCATCACTATAGATGGTAAAACCTTCATCTCCGGACGGAACTATAAGTACTGGAGCACACACCAATCGACTCTTTAGATCTTGGAAACTCTTCTCACAATCATCAGACCACTCAAATTTAACCCCTTTTTGTGTTAAACGAGTTAAAGGCATAGAGATTCGGGAAAATCCCTCAACAAACCTTCTATAATATCCTGTTAAACCCAAGAAGCTACGAATTTCAGTGACACTAGTAGGCCGATTCCACTCCACCACCGCCTCCACTTTCTTGGGGTCAACAGACACCCCATCTTTAGATATCACATGACCCAAAAATGATACACTCTCCAACCAAAATTCACACTTCTTTAATTTAGCAAATAACTTTTTCTCCCTTAATAACTGCAACACTATTCTCAGATGTTCTTCGTGCTGCTCTTTACTCTTCGAGTACACAAGAATGTCATCAATAAAAACTACCACAAACTGATCTAAGAAGGATTTAAATACTCTGTTCATTAAATCCATAAAAGCTGCAGGTGCATTGGTCAACCCAAATGGCATCACTAAAAATTCATAATGCCCATATCTAGTTCGGAAGGCTGTCTTAGGTATATCTTCCGCCTTAACCTTCAACTGATGATAGCCAGAACGAAGGTCAATCTTAGAAAAGACTTGTGCTCCTTGCAACTGATCAAAGAGGTCATCTATCCTAGGCAAATGATATTTATTTCGGATTGTCACCTTGTTCAACTCTCGATAATCAATGCAAAGGCGAAAACTACCATCCTTCTTTTTCACAAATAAAACGGGCGCACCCCAAGGAGAAACACTAGGCCTAATAAAGCCCTTATCTAATAACTCTTGTAACTGTTCCTTCAACTCTTTCAACTCTACTGGAGCCATCCGATACGGAGCCTTGGAGATAGGACCCGTACCGGGTATCAATTCAATGGCAAACTCAATCTCTCTATCTAGTGGCAACCTCGGTAACTCTTCAGGAAAAACATCGGGAAATTCCTTCACAACTAGAATATCCTCTAACTTTAATTCAGTCTCACGGGTATCTCTCACAGAAGCTAAATAGCCCTCGCACCCATTCCTTAACAACCGTCTAGCTTGCAAAGCTGAGATGACCAAAAGAGGAGTGTTAACTCCACTACCTACAAAACAAAATTCTGGTTGATTAGGAATCTGAAATACTACCCTTTTTCCTCGACAATCAACAGCAGCATAATTGGTTGCCAACCAATCCATTCCAAGAATTATGTCAAAGTCCCGCATATCTAAAACAGTTAAGTCTACAAGCAATTTTCTGTTATCTATACTAACCACACGAGATTTGCAAATTAAGTCAGCAACCATAACACCTCCTATCGGGGTTTCAACACATAAGTCGATCTCTCTAGAGACACATTTCCATCCATGTTTCTCAACAAATCCCATAGACACAAATGAATTTGTAGCGCCAGAATCAAATAACACATGTGCATAAACAGAAGACACTAAAACAGTACCTGACACCACCGTGTTGGAAGTCTGAACATCTTGTTGCGTGAGTGCGTACACTCGACCCTGAGTCTTTGGCTTATGACCTCCATTTTTCTTTTGACTTCCTGAAGACCCTTTGTCTGTTGATGCTCCTTTATTTGTCCATGTCTTCTGTTCAATCTCATGCCCCTTCCGGTTAGGGCAATCAGCTATCCCGTGCCCTTGTTGCCCGCAAGAGAAGCAAGCCCCAGTATTCCAACGACACTCACTATCCCGATGGAATCCATTACACCTAGTGCATTGTACCCGATCATTCTTCTTATCAACACTACTACCCATAGTTCGACTTCCCCAACTCCCAACCGAAGGAGTGTTTTGTCTCTTAGCATTGCCCTTCGAACTGTTAGTTTGGAAGTTGGAAGAACTAGGCCTCTTCTTATAATTCTCTTCTTTCTCTTCTTGGGCTCTAGTGAAGCCACTCTCAACCAACAAAGCCTTATTCAACACTGCTCCAAAAGTAGGTAACTCGAAAGGAACCACCTGTTGCATAATGTTCGTTCGTAGCCCACCTTCAAACTTTCGTGCTCTGCTATCCTCATCTGTTTCAAATGCTGATGCAAATTTAGACAACTTTGTAAACTCAGCTTCATATTCTGCAACCGTCTTATTCCCTTGCTCTAACTTCAAAAATTCCCTCTGTTTTTGTAGACGAACACTCCTAGGGAAGTATTTCTCATTGAATGCATTCTTAAACCTTTCCCATGTATAGGGGTTGACATCATGCTCGTGTATGCGCTTCTCCATCTGCCACCAATCATTAGCTATCCCTTGTAGCATAAACGTAGCATAGGTCACCTTCTAATCATCCGTACACTCAAAAACAGGAAACAACTTTTCCATTTCTGTCAACCATTTTTCAGTCTCCAAAGGGTCTGTGGCTCCGTCAAATGCCAAGGCTATCTTCTTAAACTCAGTAATGTTACAACGTGGCCTTGGTTGTGGCCCAACGCCTGGCTGCATCCGCTGTTGTTGCTCCATAAGTCTAGTCAAGTTATTCCCTATGGTGGTTTGTTGTTGCACCACCCCGGCCAACGTCTGAAGCACTTGAACCATTTCAATTGGATTGGGGATTGCAGCCTGTTCTTGTTGTCCCAACTCTTGCCCCTGATTTCCTTCGACTGCTTGAGAACCACTACCATTATTAGTCACGTTCCCTCGTCGATTGTTACTACCAGTCCGTCGATTCATTTGACCCTGACATGTGTTCCGAGCCATATTTGCCAATGTCTCCTCATGTTCCATCGCAACCTAAATGCATCAATAATAAAACCTCATCTTATTCTATTCTCAAGCTCCTATAACATAAAAAAAAAATAATAATAATAAAATTTACATTATATCAAATTATAAGCGTTCCCAATCCTACATCTACCCAATCTCACCACTATTCTATACCAGCCTTTAAAATTACAATCTGGCTCTGATACCACTAAATTGTCACGTCTCAAGCTCCGTGACAACACCGCACACTCATTTAAGTGAGCATGCAAGGCTAAGAGTCTAACACATAACTAACAATGTAAAATACTCCAGTTAAATCTTTAATTATCATAATACTAAAATCTATAAAAAATTGATTATTCTTATCATATGAAATTATCCACCAAGTCCACTAATAAAATCCATTAACAAAACAAATAATCCAAGTACTTAAATCATAGTCCTACTCTCGGCACTCCCACATGTAAAAAAAATCCCGCACAACTCTACTCTTTAGAATCTGAAAAAAATAAAATAAGGGTAAGCTAGACAGCCTAGTAAATAACCAACCATCACTGCCAGCTAAATCAAGTATATCAAAAAGAAGTAAATAAATAGTCGATAACCAATAAATATAATTTTTGATACAAATCAATAAATGACACAATTATTTGTAAGATGGTTTCATAGCTGAAAATAAACAGTGTAATAATACATTTTAATTAAAAGTCAATGGGGTAACTCGATGAAATTTCGTTATCCAAAATTGATATATCGATATTCAGATGGTTCAATGATTGATTCACAAAACCCAAGTCTTAATGACTACGGTCACTTAACCCGTGACAAGGCCCAGAACCACACATAGGCTGGTGGTAAAGCCCCAAAAGAAACTAGTTTCTGTGCCAATAAATAACCCCTATTGACAAGGGTCCAAATCATAGTCAGACTAGAGTGATGTTCAAAATTCACACAATACACAAATTTTAAATAAAACATTCGATATTTTCAGAATAAACGTTTAGTATAATTTTCAGAATAGTTTCACCGAATATTCAAATAATTTTCATAATAATATTCGATGTTGTTTTATACTTGACCCATATTTTATTTTAAGAGAACAAGAAAGTTACGAATAAATATTTATGATTTTAAACGATTCGATAGGATTAAAAATAAACCAACAGTGATAGAGGGTTACTTACCTCAAACGCTTAAAATAATATTGCAATACTAACTCTAAACACCCAGCTCTACCACTTCAATCACACAAACCTAATAAAATATTATACCACATAAACAATTATTATTGATCACCATGATGCATCTATCATTCTTTTCTTTATAATATAATAATCTAATAATATAGTCTACAAGTAAAATCCAAAACCCCAAACCCCAAAATACAGCTTCCTCAATCTTCAAGACTTCATCTATTCTATTGTTATTTTTTTTTTTTTACATATGTAAACCCATAGTTGTTAGAAGTCAAAGCCAATAGGATTGCTTATCACATATCAGACCCAAACACGCACATCCAAATCACATACCAGATACTTGTAAAAAGGAACAGTTAGGAGTACCATAAAAAAAATCTTACCTCCAAGAGATGATTAGATCAAAATCACCAATATATGAATCTTCTTTCTTCTTCTTTTTTTTTTTTTTTATTTACTCCTAAATCTGCCGCAGCAGCCACACCATCCAAAACCTCTATTTGTTTGTGCTTATATGTTTCCAAGACCTAAAGCCCAAGTGGGTTTATAACCCAATCTCCCAAAATTACAAACTTAACCATCTGAGTAATAAAAATTATGAAGCCACCTCATAACTCATAACTAATTCCTTGGTAGTACTAAATGACCCATATAAATTAATTTAACTATTACTTTATTCAAAAAAATAATTCTACACATAAAAATTTGGATTTTACAGTTACAAGAGCACCCTTGACAGAATTCACCTATGTGAGTGTGGTAGTGGGGCCGCTACCTATGAGATTTGGGCTAATTCTTAAACACACTCATGAATCCTGGAATCGCACAAGGCCGTAATGTTCTAGCTTTTAAAGCTTTTGTGAACACCTGGAATATTATGTGTGTGCAATAATTATTTATTTCCCTTAAGTAGTCATAGTTCAATGCTGAGCATACTATTGGCTCTAGAATAGATATTGTTGTTTCACTAATGGAGGTTCAATGCAGAGCACACCTACCATGATGCATAATATTCTTATTTGCCTAATAATCTCACTTTTGTTGCCTATAATATTAAAATAGGTGGGGGAATGTTAGCAGGTATTTTAATATTATAATGTGTTATAGGTTGGTTTTCTTTTCTTTTCTTCCTTGTTAAGCCTTCCAAGTCGTCCAAGGTCTTGGTCTTAGTCTCCATAACTTATCCACCAATCTTATCTTATCCAAGTCTTGGTCAAGTCCACCAAGACTTATCCATTCCTTGTCTTCATCCGTTTCTTCCCCACCAAGAACTTGTCTAACTAATTTTGATTTCTATATATATATATTAACTTGTGTCCTATCTTTAGAGACACATAAGAGAGAAGAAGTTTTGGTTGTGTTGTTATGTCTTGAGTGAAATTATCAGGCAAATAAAAAGGGTGTGTGTGATAAAGCTTTGGGTTCAACAAATTATGTAGTATTGGTGAACCATACGACTTAGTCGGGCTGTTGTATCCTGGGGGGACAAGTCAAGATTTTTCTGCTGCACCGGTGTGAGGCATTGCCTAACCGCGGAGGGCTTGAATCTCCTTAAAGAGGGCGAATTTCCCGCGCCTCAACCCTTATATTAATTGTTGTAACTTTTATTTTGTGTATTATCTAGTGTTTTATTTGTAAGTATCACCAACACTTGTGATTTGGGCTTTGCTCACCGTCCTTATGTTTTTCATGCCATACAAAGTCATAACAATTTATGGTCAGCTTTACCTCCATATATGACATTTTGTTTTGGAGCATTTAATTCTTTTGTTTTTTTTTTTTGGTTGGTTCCAAGCTTGATAGTTGGAGCATTTTTGACACTATCTTTGATATATGTATGTCACATGTAGCATTAGCAAAGTAACAAAAAAAAGTGTTCCCATGCTATTATTCGGAAATGCCCTTTGGAAGAATTGGATAATTGGATTATTGGGAAAATGAGACCCAATGTTGTGATTGTCATTGTGCATAGGAGGAATTTCTGTCTAGAATGGAGTAGCCTCTTATGGTTTGTGCAACATGCTTGGGGCATCTTAGAAGTCTTATAATTCACCATAAGTATAGTTTAATCAGTGGCTACAGTTGGCTCTCATTTTTTCACATGGTGTCCTGTCCTCATTGTCATTTTTTGCTATCCCACCCATCTCCTCCAACTCTATTTGAAACTGTAAAAAATTGTACTTGTTTTCCAGAAGACTAATTCATAATTGGTTGTTACAAAATCACCCTATTTGCAGGCATTCTATCAAAGTTTGGAGCAGGTTTATTTTTATTGGTTCAAGTGATCATATATTATTAGATGCCACACACTCATGGAAAGATGCATGGGTCGCTAAAGATGAGCAGAAATGGTTGATTCTAGTTGTTATATGTCGTCAATGTCCCTATCCCAGATTTTGTTTGGCTTATTATAACCTTCTTTTGTTTGCTTTCAGGTATTATGCTTTATTTGCTATACCAGTTGTTTGCTACATTATAGCCTTTACGTTATCAGGAATTCTGTTTATTTGGTTCAATCCTTCTGGCCAAGACTCTGGTCTCAACGTCTTCTTTCTTGTCATGACCATGATTCTTGCATTTGCATTTGCTGTTATTGCGTTGCATCCACAGGTAATGGAAACATCTGTTTCGTTGGTGGTTCAATGCTTTCATTTCTTGACATTATTGTAAACCATTATTTAATTAGTGTAAAACCCAAGTTGTGTGTAGGATTATTTTATTGGATAGATTAGTAATTAAATTAATTTATATGGGTCATTTATTAATATCAAAGAATTAGTTATGAGATGGCATTATATTTCCTATTACTTAGATGGGTAATTTTGTAACTTTGTGAAATTAGGTTAATAAGCCCACCTATTGTGGCTTTAAGTCTTGGAAAACAAACAAAACAGAGGCTATGAATTGCTCCATAGGCAGCTAGGGTTTGAGAAGGTAAAAGAAAAAAGAAAAGAAAAAGAGAAGAGAGGTTCAAGTGAGGCTACAATAGGGATTGAAGGCAGCACGTTGGTGATTTTGGGACACCCATTGGTTAAGGTAAAATCTGTCTTTACTGTTAATTATTAAGTTTATGTTGAGGAATTTAACAATCAATGCATTAAGGGGATTTGGAAGATCTATAGGTGCTTACTTAGGTTTTGAGAATTGGGTGCAATGTGTAAGTGTAACTTTGGATGGGTAATAGAAACAATGGAGTTTTGTATCATGGGTAAAGGTGTGTTTGGCTATAAAGTTGGGTTGAATGGTTTGATCTCTTGGATATTAAAGTAATACATTAATATAATATAGTGGTGCTTTTGTGGGTGTTTGTAACATGTAAAAAATATTAATTTATTTGAGGTTTTATTTATTAGGTTTGTGTGATTGAAGTGGTGGAATTGGATGTTTGGAGTTGGTGTTGGAGTGTTATTTCTAAGCGTTTGAGGTAAGTAACCCTCTATCACTGTTGGTTCATTTTTATTCCTATCGAATCGTTTAAAATCATAAATATTTATTTATATCCTTCATGTTCTCTTAAAATAAAATATGGGTCAAGTATAAAACAACATCGAATATTATTATGAAAATTATTTGAATATTTGATGAAACTATTTTGAAAATTGTACTAAACATTTATTCTGAAAATATCGAATGTTTTATTTGAAAGTTGTGTATTGTTTGAATTTTGAACATCACTCTAGTCTGACTATGATTTAGACCCTAGCCAATGGGGGTTATTTATTGGCACAGAAACTAGTTTCTTTTGGGGCTTTACCACCGGCCTATGTGTGGTTCTGGGCCTTGTCACGGGCTAAGTGACCGTAGTCACCAAGACTTGGGTTTTGTGAATTGCATCATTGAACCATTTGAATATCGAACCATCAATTTTGAACAACGAAATTTCATCGAATTACCTCATTGTCTTTTCAATTAAAATGTATTGCTACACTGTTTATTTTCAACTACGAAACCATCTTACAAAATAATTGTTCATTAATTGAATGGTAGCAAAAAATATATTTATTAGTTATCGACTATTTTTTTTGTATACTTGATCCAGCTAATAGTGATGGTTGGTTATTTACTGGGCTGTCTAGCTTACCCTTATTTTATTTTTCAGATTCTGAGGAGTAGAGCTGTGCAGGGTTTTTTTTACTTGTGGGAGTGCCGAGAGTAGGATTATGATTTAAGTATTTGGATCATTATTATTATTATTATTTTTATTATTGGACTTGGTGGACAATTTCATATGATAAGAATTATCTATTTATATGGTTTTTAGCATTATGATATTTAAGGATTTAATTTGAGTATTTTACATTATTGGTTATGTGTTGGACTCTTAGCCTTGCATGCTCACTTAAATGAGTGTGCGGCATTGTCACGGAGCTTGGGGCGTGACAATTTTTGCTTTTGATTTTTATGTCTTCATGTATATTATGTTTGTCTTCTACTATCCTGTTGCCTTGTTGCCATTGAAGGAACCAACCACTCAAACTTGAGGGAAAATGGTCAAAATATTGAGAACAATTTTATGATGCATAACCATGTTTTGTTTTTGGTGGGGGGTTGCTTTTGTTAATTTCCTCTTTTGAATTGAAGAGATCTTGGTAAAGATTAAACCAAGGGATATACTAATAAAAAAAAATTAAACCAAGGGATATGGTATGAGTTGTATGACTGAACTTGAATAAAATTTTGAAATGAGTAGCAAGTCAAACAAGAAGGAAGCACAAAAAACTTAAAAGACGACAGTGAATGGGATGACAATCATTCTTTAGGTCTGTGTACTATGCTTAGTATCCCAATGCGTTGGCACGAGGCTCATGGGTTGCTCATGCATCCCAAATGTCACACATTTTTTAGATCTTATAACGACTTAATTATAGGAACTGTGTCATTTAGTCACGTAGGAAATGAGCTATCATAGTCTTTCACCTTTGTGTTACCAGCTTTGCCTGGACAAATGTTTCGTCTCTAATTAGTATCTTTTTTTTTTTGAACGGCAAAAAGAGAGTTTTATTGATGAAAACATACGGAGTATGAAAAATACATCAATAAAAAGGAGCTAAGAGCTAGAACAAAGCTCCTACCTCCTAGTTGGTGAAAAACCAACAGAGAAGAATAAGAAAACAGAGGAAAAGCAGAGAAAGATGAGGAACAGCAGTCCTCAGAAACTCAACAAAGCAACAGCAGACCTCAGAACTTTGAAGCAGCAAGAAGACCTGAACAAAAAATCCTCAAGGTAGAGCAAGATATGCACAGAAAAAATACAGAACTGAGTCCAACAGAACAGAATCCCACTGGTAACAGATCAGAATCCTACTGGTGAGTAAATCAAAAAAGATACAGAACTGAGTCCAACTCCACTGTTAACAGAACAGCAACCCACTGCTGAGTCTCTAATTAGTATCTTGATGTCTTATGTGTCATGGAAATGTTTTATTTTTATACTTTAAAACGAGAACACAGAAAGCATGGTGTGGAACTGATTTCGCAAATAAGGATATCTTATTGGAATATTATTTGTGGTTACAATTAACTCAAAATATTTTCTAACAAGACTACAATCTGATCTCTATAATGTCTCAAGTATTTATCCCCTTTTTTTCTTTTAGTGTGCGGGTGCATGTTTTATTATACTTTTACCTTTGCATGTTGGAATTTGTTCTGACAAGTGACGACTTGGAAAGAAATTGATAGTTTATATGAATCGAGCAGGCAGGATGTACACTTCCTTTCTTGGAAAGGATTGTGGTTGATCTGTAAGAAGAGTAAGGAAGTTTGAGAGGTGGGATTGGGGCCCTGTGGGTGTCGATGCTCACATTATGGGTTGTCAAAGAACTTATGCATTGGGGTTTCATAGCTTTTTTAATGCTTATAACTATTTTTGGATTCTTTCGTTTGTGTAGATTTCTAATTGATTGCCCTACCTGAAAATATTCAGTATGCAATTTCATACATTCTTGGTATTAACGGCCACTTTTTTAATTATATGGGTTTGTGATGTAACAATGGATGTTTGTGGAATTTTTGAGAAGCTACTCTTCTGGCTGATAAATCCCAGTTACGACCTTGTATGTACCTATTATTTTCATTTTGTTTGCTGATTCTGCTGAACAGATTGAGTATTCTCTTGTACAAGTCTTTTTGGGTTTCTTTAAGCCCCTCTACCATCATGTCCCGATATATAACTGGCACTGGTTTCCTTTTGTTTTTTAACCATGAACACAAAATCAGTTGGTTCCTAAAGCGCTCATTTTTTAAAAGATGGTCATAGCTTTTGATGTGCTGCAAATTAATTGGTGATTTGACAAATTTAAGAAGCTCATAACAAAGAGAAGCCCTACCCTTGATTTTTGAGAAATAGAACTCGAATTTGAAACTTACACATGGGTTATGATGATGATTGTAAACAGGTAGGTGAATGGAAGCCTCTCTTCTGAACCTCGAGATTATGTGTGCCACGGTCTCCACAACAAATCAGCAGTAACCACAAGTACGCTTCTTCTCGGGAAGCTGACAACAGTTCTCTCGGTTCTTTACTCTGCACTTCGTGCAGGATCTACAACAACCTTTCTATCCCCACCTTCTTCACCCAAGTCAGGTACTCGAAATATCTAGAAACCTTAATAGTCTGTTATAGGTTCATCATTTTCATATAATTTTTCTCCTTCTAGGGTGAAAATATCTTTTTGGGTGTTTATTTTCACTAAACAAACAGAAGAGAAACCATATGAAAAAAAAAGGTTTAGAAAACAGATTCTAAAAACATAAGCGAACAGCGTGAAATAAGTTTCTAAATATAAACTTCACCTTTGATATTTGCTCGGAACTGATCGATGTTGGCTGGACATTGGTTTGGGTTCGTATCGTGTCCGAGTGGGTCATCGTCGTGCTCTATGTCTGGACCCTCATAGCTCCACTACCCATTGCTCCTCTATCTCCTCTGCAAACACTCTCCATCAGCAACCCTCGACATTCTCATCCTCATCCTCGGCCTCTTCTCCGGAACTTTCCTCATCACCTCCTACTTCTCCTACATCTTCCAGTCCCTTTCTCTCCTCCTCCCTCCTCTCTCTCTCACTCCTCCTCCTCCTCGGCTGTGATTTACCTAATTGGGTTTTTGCTCTTTTTCATTCTCGTCTTTGTTTTCTTCGAGATCTGTTGTGGGTACAGATCGAGGACGTGCGAGAACCCTAGGTGTAAAGCGTTGAAGAAGGCGATGGAATTCGATTTGCAGCTGCAGGCCGAGGAGTGTTTGAGATCGGCTGCGACGGCGGTGAGAGAGATCGATGAGCTGCCGTGGAAAGGAGGGAGTGAAGGGAACCCTGATTATGAGTGCTTGAGGGCTGAGCTGAGGAAGATGGCGCCACCGAATGGGCGGGCGGTGCTGCTGTTTCGGGCCCGGTGTGGATACCCAATTGCGAAGCTCAAGGATTGGGGGGCGAAACGGGGGCGTCGGCACAAGAAGTGAGTTCAATTTTGATTGAATATGGGAAATTGTGGATGTTTGCATGTATGTTGAATTGATTTGATCAAATATATTGATTTCATGTCTTGAATTTAACTTGTTTTAGGCTAGTTTTCTAGCTTTTCTGCTCAAATTATTTACCCAAGAAGGATGAGAACTGGAAATACTTTACTTGGAATGCATGTTTGGTTTTGTTGATAGGATTACTGCTGGATAATTGAATCTGGGTTTTGTATATAGTTGAGATGGAGTGAATTTATTGTAATTTTGGGTGTTTAATGTTTACGATTATAGCAGTTTGAGTTGATGCAACCACATGGTTGTTTATAGTGTTTTTTGGTCTGTTTAATTGGTTGTTATAATGATCAATCCTAGAATCAAATCTTAATTTAATTGGGTATGATTGTCCAAAAACTGCGCATTATTGACTGACCTAGGAAACCTTTCATGGATACTTGCCTGCTCTCTTGGCAACTAGGCACTGACTATGTAGTCTGTCGTGAGTAGCAAAAGCTTCTTTTTTTTTTTACTTCTCCCTCTGCCCTCTCTTTATTTTCCCTTATGATGTTGCGACAAGATTTAAATCATGGATATACAATACACTACATTGTTTGTCGCAATAGGTCCATCTGAACAGTAATCAGTTATCTGAGTTGTGAAAATGGAAGTTGATGATTGAGAAAGCCAAGAGTAGGCATAACACTCCCAAAGTTGAAAAAGGTCCCTTAACCATGCTTGGTTTGGGATGAATGAAGTGTTTGTGATCTGTGGGGTTGCATTCTATCCGTCGCACTGCAAGGTTGTTTCTGTAGGTTTGCTATGTTTGAAGGATACTTTGTCCTTTGTTTATTTATTCAATGATTTGTTGTTTCTTATAAAAAAATATTATATGGGATTTTGAACAAATAGGCAAAATATTTAGATGACTCCTAGAGATGTGAAGATAGTATTTTTTTTTTTTATCAGCAAAAAAACTCTATTATAAAACAAGAATCAATTTCATCGGTCTTTGATTGGAAGCATAGGTTAAAAAAAAAGGAGAAGAGTATCACCAACCTTTCATCAATTTTTTCATCCAATTTGATCTCAAATTTTGAGTAAAAAATTTGATTTGATATGACCTACTCCAATTCTTCATCAAATTTTTATCAAAATATTTTTAAAATTCAACTTTTCTCTCAAATTTTCCTTTTCATCAAATTTGATGAAAAAATATCATCTTCAAGGCTTCATCTTTTTAAATTTTTGTCAAATTCAAATTTGATGAATTTCTCAATTTGATGGAAAAAAATGGCTCTCTCTTGATTTGATGAACATTTGATGAAATGATTGGAGATGATCTAAGAAGTACCGATGCGATGCGGATGCGGATGCGGATGTGGAAGCAGAAGCGGAAGCGGAAGCCGACACGGATGGTAATTTCAAAAAAATGGGAACATGGACACAGTGGGGATACATCAATAAAATATGTTTTCAAATACTTTTATTTGCTATCTAGATTAATATTACATCCACGAACAATCAATATTAACAAAAACTAACTCAATTTGTTTTTTAAAATTAAAAAAAAACACTTTTTAGTTAACACTTATAGATTATATCTTTTTTTTTCTTTTTTTTTAATATTTAATTTTTTTTTTATGAATAATTTATTAAGTACTTAAATCTAAGAAAAAAAATAAAATAAAAATTCAATACTCGTCAAAAGCACTAAATAAAATAGGAGAAAAGACAATTTGACATGTTCGTAGTGTATTCTCAGTGTGTTTCTTAAAAATAAATTAATTAAATAATGGGACACGCCATGTAGTGTGTCCCATATGTGTTCTCGATATATTTGCATGTCCCCAAGGTGTCCGTATGTTCGACACGGATACGGCACTTGTTTTTGAAATATCGGTGCTTCATAAGAGATAATTTTTTAACACTTTTTCATTAAATTTAAAAGGTGAAAGGTTTGGAGATGCTCTAATAGCTGATATGGCTATGAGTTACGGTCTAATTGTTGTATTGGTTCCTTAGTAGTGGAGCTTAGGATTGGGGATGCTTTAATAGCTGATATGGTTGAGTTACCTTCCAATTGTTGTATTGGTTCCTTAGTAGGGGAGCTTAGGATGCCTTGAACTCAATGGCATGATATAATGGAATGATCAGTTTTTATAACCATCAATTAGACAATAAGGTATAATAGTTATTGCTTTGAAGGATGGACTTTATCTTAAGCACACCCTTAGTGATTGGAATCAACGTTGTTCATCACCTTTTCCTAGAATCAAAGTTGTCAGACCCTTTGATCTTGTAGTGGTCCAACATCAGTCAATTCTTGATCACCACCAGAGTCTTCTCCTCCCTCCCTCTCTCTCTCTCATCGTCTTACCCCACGCTCTATTCTTCACTATTCAATTGTCGCCAAAACTGGGTTTGTTGAGGGAATAGTATGTTTGTGTGAAGATGGTGTTGTTGTGTATTGGTTCTGCAATAGAGGAGAGAGAAAGGGAGTGGTTGAGTTGTGGTAATGGTTGTTATGGATGGTGGTAGAACTGGAATGGGGGTTTGGATGGCTGTGATGGTGGTTGGGATTAATGGCTATGGCTGAGAGGGAGCCTGATGGTGGTTGGGATTATGTTGCAGTGGCTATGGATGTTGTGCGGCAATAGGATTTGAGAGAGAGAGAGAGAGAGAGAGAGAGAGAGAGATGTGAGTGGCTGACAGGGAGCCTGATGGTGGGGATTGGGTGAGTTTGGCAAAGTTGATAAGGGGGAAGAGAGTGACTGAGAAAAAAGAGGTTCATAGAAGAGAGAGAGCGAGAGAGAGAGAGAGAGAGAGAGAAACTAAGCAAATCTCTGATAGAAGTAATCAGTGTCATTTCGCCAATATTTTCCTCATGTTTTGGTAAGTTGGTGAGCTTTCATATTCTTGTGAATGCACTTGTGGCTTGGGTTGTTTTATTTTTTATTTATTTACGAGCCAATACTCACTTTAATTTTGAAGGTGTTTTTCTTGGAAGACATGCGTGAGTAATTTTTTCTATACATGGGTTGCCAAGGAAAATAGTGCATGGTCTATTATTGTGTGAACCTTGTTGGGTATCAGAGTATGTCAGCCATAAGGCAGTACATTAGTTCAAATGCACTGCAATGGTTCTTTAGAGTGATGAGTTAAAGCTGTTGGGGCCCAGGTGCCCAAACCATGGAGTGGGAGCATGAACACGAGATTGCCAACTCTGTAAAATAGTGTGAAACTGGTTGTTTGAAAATTTATATGCAATGCATAAAGTGAAAAGAAGCATCACACTCAGCAATGATTGTTCCTAACCTAGTAGTTGGCAACCCCTCTTGCTTTAGACTGGTTATGTTTTGGAATCTTCTTGCCTTTATCTTTATAGAATTTTGGTTAATCTCTAGTTGTTTCCAGTTTCATATTGAATGGAAGATATAGTTGATCAGATGTATGCATCCCTACCTAAATTAGCCATAACTCCAATGAAAAACCGTGAAATGTATGAAAAACCATCACTCTAATTGCATTTTGCAGGTTGGCCACAAATTTGTTCCTCGTCCACAAATCTCTAACGGATGTGTGGCCCAACCTTAGCAGATTAGGACAAACAGGTTGGGACTGGGGTTTACTGTGACAATTATTTTATTTTATTTAGCTTTTAGTAAATGGTGACTATGGCAAACATGATGCATTTGGGTTAATTGGTAAAATTTCACTGAATCAAATTAATGAGGTGACTTGTGGATTCATTATACACCCATAAATGACCAAGTGAAAATTCAGCATCTGGCCAGATTTTATTGGCCAAATCACTACTAAAAAAAGTACTTTTTGCGACCGCTATAAGTTGTCGCAAATAATAAAAAAAACTGTAGCAAAAGACTTTTTGCGACGGCCCATGCGACGGCAAATGAGGGTCGCAAATGTGGGGGTGGCAAATATTTTTTGTGACCGCAAAATAACAGTCGCAAACTATTTGCGACTGCCTAACTTACTTTTTGCAACAACTATTTTTCCGTTGCAAAAAATAAAATAAAATTAGCTACTATTTTTTTACTGTCGCAAATCATTATTTTTATAATAAAATCATAAATACATTTGCTACAAAAAAAAAAAAAAATCAATTGCAAGCACCAAGCACCAAACGGGGAATGATTCCCTTTAAGAGGTTATTGCATTGATGCATCTAGATGATTCAAATAAATGGAAGATGCAAGTACAAACAACAAAAGCTGACAACAAAGTTCATGGCTAATACATAATGAACATGAAGAAAAAAAAAACCCAGAAAGAGTCCTTACGGCCATGGATCATCTCCAACAAGCATCGTATCACCCTCATCATCAGTGAATACAATCAACCAATTCTTGTTCCTTGCCTTCAGTTCACCAATAAATTCGAATAATTGATCCAGCTCAGCAATCAATTCTTCATAGTTACTGAACTTCGTAAGGTCCACAGACCTACCGAGAGCAATCCTCCGCTTATGAACCTGAAATCATCACAACATTCATTCAAGCAAATTAATCTAACACTACCCAGAATGATCATGGCATTAAAAGCCAAATATATGCAAATAAATAGGTGCGGACCTTGGTACAATTCCTTGTTGAACCACCCTGGACTTTCCTAAGGCAATCCCTCACAAGTGGCTGACACATTTGGGATGGTTTTTCCTGCTCAACACTAGGAAGTGGTTGATCTGCCACATTTACACCCTTTATTTGTACAGACCTTTGATCGGTTTCAATAGTAGTTTTATGCGAGTGTGCTGGCTCCGTGTTTACATGATAACTGATGAGTGGTATACCAAAGAGTCTGCAATTCCCATCTTTAGGTTTCACTGCTTCAGGTTGTTGTACCAGTACAGGCCGAGGATCAGCCCTCTTGACTGAGTGGGAATATGAAGATATAATTGAAGTGGTGGTTCCCTCAACCAATTTCCTTGATGCTGCTCGGGTTTTTGACCAGGAAGCAAGGAATACTCAGTAAAACCACCATATCTGACATATCGTGAATGATAAGGCACATCACTGCTTTGCACATGAGCTTTCATGATAGAATCTAACAAGTTGAGTGAGAGGGCTGAAGGTGTTACAGACCAATTGCTAGCAAGAAAATTGAACTTGCCTTCCCAATCTGGTAAATTGACTTTTATCGACTCGTGGGAGGAGTTGGTTTGGGCCCCAAAACCTGAAAATAGATCTATGAAGGTTGATTCATGCCTCACTGAGGACAACCATTTGTTTGATCCATATTTTTGTGAAGGAGACACCATGTCAATCTTCTCATTATCCAATGAAGGTGGCCATACAACTAGCTTTTCAGTAGAGTCCAATTAGTTACTCTCTGCATAAGTGCCTCTCAAGGTCGAAAATTCTTGACCATGCAAGACCCTTGAAAATCCATTTACTGGTGAAGGGTCTATTTTCATCTTAGATGAAACTAATTCAAAATACAAACATTCAAGATCCATAATCTATGATGGACTTTTACAAAAAAACACACATGAAAGCTGAAGAAAGACTAGTCTGTCAACAGACACTGCAACTCAGGTGGGGACCATACCTTCCCTTGTAAGAACAGAGGAGTCAGGGGAAAAGGGCACCATACTTGACCGAGGTCTTTTTAGTCTGGGCATGGGAAGGGGATTTAGTGCAGCTGTAGTCAAAGCAGGTTGTATTTTCCAAGGTGAGACTCTCTCCGGACTAGGAATTGTAGAATTCTCATCCCACCGTACCTTCAAAAACCATGACATATAGTCTTTAGTATGCAATACTATTAGCAACACCTTATATACTATAGACAAAATACTACCTTGAGGCATCTCCATTTAGATTCTGCCCATCTTTTGGTATCAGCATCTTCAATCCCAATAATTGTTCCAGTAAACCTTCAATTCATCAATAAATTATACGAATAATATGTTTTATAAATAATGATGGCTCAAATATTACACTATGAGAAACATCTAAAAACAATCAGTTTTCAGAAGTCCCTACAATGCCAAGAAATCAACATAAAAAATGCCGACATGCAGTAACCATGCCTCTGTTCTGGACCTTCTTCACCTTCAAATCTCATTTTGAACCTCATCCCTACAGAATAATTACTCTTGACAGATTCCATGTATTGATCAAACGGAACAATAAACTCAGCAGGGCTTGTCTTGTAATAAAGAATTAGTTAACAGAAAATACAAGAAACGCAAGTAATTTCATATTTGTTATCTCATTCCCCTGTTTTGACAATACATAGGTGATTTAGATAAGCAAATTTATGTAGTAGTCTGCCACATAATGAAGGCTTGAACCTAGTGTGGCAGATCACATTTCAACACTATAGAAAGCTATTCAATTCAAATATTTAGTAATTAAAAGTTAATTCTAAACCGACACATAGCTTAATACTAAACAATAGTCAACCCAACCCAAACACTTCTCATAATCCTCACAGTTACATAATTGCAAGTCAATCCAAGAAAGAGAAAAAAGAGATGGATGAGTGAATGAGATGATGGAAAATATCTTATTGAACTATCATAACTTGCACTCAGCCAAACCTTCAATTCTGAACCATCCAACAAGTTTTCTTTAGTGCAATTTCATCCTTGAAGTGAATAAATAGTATAAGACACAAACCTCGGCTTGTAATAGACTGTGAAAAATGTTCCTGTCATGTATGCATGCCACGCTGTTGCAAGGACACCAATATGCATGCTGTGGCTGGATATGACAGATGATGGAATATTAGCCTGCTGTCTCATGGCTCGTCTTACTCCAACGCGAAGTTCCCCATTCTCACCTCTAAAAGTCCCGTGTTAAAATCATTCCATAAGTCAGTAACGAGTAGCTAACTTGGAATGTGAAAAATGTAAAGATGATTTGCACACCTTAAAAATATAAAAGCATCCCCGGTAACAAGCCTTTTAGAGCTTACAAAGGCACTCCAACCACGTTGATGTAGGTGCCTCTGTGGCTGACCTGCCATTTTCAAAATCACATGAGCTAAGATGAGGCACTAGAACTCAACATGAATAAACGTTTTTCCAATGGTAACCAAAATCAAATCCTACAAGAGTAGAAGTTTAAAACATCCCCAAAATAAGTATAAGCCTAGGACCCAGGTACATATTTGACAAGAGTAATGCTCTGGTGATTACATTTAAAAAAACCCTTTCATTTGATGTGGTGAGTTCAATGTAATGTTTCATCCAAATGCAGTCACTCTAGCATTACTCATTTGACATTGAATCATTCCCTACTGCCACATAGTAGTAATAACAAAAATAAATGTAAGTCCCTAACTTCTAGATTATGTATTTGTACACATGTAGCAATAACAAAAATAAATATAAGTCCTTACTGCCACATAGTAGTAATAACAAAAATAAATATAAGTCCCTAACTTCTAAATTTATTCTGCTTATGTATTTGTTATGTTCCTTGTACACATGTATTGTCCAAGTTATGTTCGTTTTAACATTTCTCAGGAACATCCCCAACATCAAGCCTTTTTACACATGTATGGTTATAATATCAAACGAACTAAGACAACCATACATATACATCAAATAGGAGAGAAATAATTTATCGAAGGAATAAAAATAAATAGAAAAGTATAAGCTAAATAAAATTCCATACAAATATACAGGATACAAGTTCACTGAACCATCTCCAATCCTTAACACTTTTATTATTTATTTATTATTTTTATCAAATTCAAATTTGACCAAAACTGCTAAAAATACATCTCTAAGCCATTCATCAAATCAGGAGAGTGACATTTTTTTCATCAAAATGAGAACTCATCAAACACGTCATCAAGTTAGAATTTGATGAGAATTTTAAAAAATGAAGCATAATTTGGAATAAGAGGGAAATTTTTAAAAAGATTCTGATGAAAGGGTTGAAATAATTCATGCAAAATCAAACTTTTTATTCAAATTTGAAAGCAAACTAGATAAAATAAAAATAAAAATAAAAAGTTTGATGAAGGTGTTGAGAAGCAAAACACAAACAAAAACCAAGGAAACTAACCAGTTTAGGAGATGGAAGAACATTGAACTTCTGGACTGATAAAATAGAGAAGTAGCAGGGCAAACCATCTGTGCTGAAATTTCCCAATAGCAGTCCCATCATTGCCATTATATATATGGAAAGCGTAGACAACTAGATATGAGTATACAATTACAGCCAGTCCATAATCAAGGAACCCTTTTAGATTTAGCTAGATTCGACCCTCAGATATGGCAGGAAGTAATAGAAAGATGGGAAAAAGATGCAGTAAAAGCATGGATGACTAGTCCCTATGAATCAACGGATATGTGGAAATATATGGAGAAGCCTTAAAGTTAGCCATACAACAGCTTGAAGATCTTTTAGCATAACTGTAGAATTAATTAGATAATTCTCAGCTCAATTCCAAATAGTGGTAGACCACTAACTCAACCCCCCAAAAATTATATAGTAGCCTTGGGAGCTCATATGTGAGCCAATGTAAACTTTGATTCAAGATTCAGAAATCAGCATCACATCTCTTCAAGTTTTTCACTATCTGTGCACTAAAATACATTACTTTGTGGAAAATTTTATTTACACATCATAAATTGTCTCATACACATCATTACTTAGTTCACATCTTTGATATTTTTAACCTTTGATATTTTACTCAAAACACACCACAATCTAACATGACAGAAAATAATAATAATAATAATAATTCGAATTCAGAACTGAAATCAAACAAGTTCAGAGCAATGCTATAAATATAGATATATATATATATATAGAGAGAGAGAGAGAGAGGTGAGAATTGGAAGGTGAAGCGACAACAATTAAGAATTGAATGGTTCAGTTTGTACCTGTAGCATATAAGGAAGGATTGATTCAAACCAAAGATTCATTGAAAGGTGATCTATGGTTATGACTAGAGAGAGAGAGAGAGAGAGTTAGATTGACGAAAAAGTGTTCGAATTACAGTGAGAATGAATGATTGAATGAATTACAGTGAGAATGATACAGTGATCGAATTACAGTGACGAAAAAAAGAGTTAGATTGAATGAATGATTCGAAGAGACTCATTGAGACGAGAGAGAGAGAAAGAGAGAGAGAGAGAGTTCATACCGTTGGTGATCTATAGAGCGAAATCGATCACAAGCAATCCCATAGTTCTTGAGAATCGATCACAACCAATTTCTTCAGACATTTGAGCAAGCGAAATCAGATTTCATGATCGACCAAAATTAGATTCTTCATCATGACCATGGTCTCTTCTTCAGGCGATCGAGCGAGCAAAATCAGATTTGGGGGAAATCAGATTTTTCTCTGTTTGTGAATTGTAGGGAGTGTGAAAAGGGTATGTATAAGAAAAGGGCAATATAAATAAAAGAAAAAACTATCAAGGTTGTAAATATTATTTTTTGCGACGGTTAAATAATCAGTCGCAAAAAATTAGTCACAAAAAGTCACTATTCTAGTAGTGAATAATTGAGGAGGTTGGTTCATGCTGTTTTGTGCGATATTGATTGATTGTGTGTTATATACTGTCAGAGTTGCTAATAGTGAGTTTCCACGGACCACGACATCCTATTGGTAATACCAGTGCCTATTAGGCCACGTTACTAGAACTACCCTTAAGATGTTAAACATTGTGTTGCCATGTTCACAATCTGCTTAGTTATTGTACAACAATTGTCTTTTGAATTCTGTAGGCATCATGTAGTTTAACTTTTTTGCTTAGCAGTTGACAATAACCATTTCTTTCAATGCATTGTTTCCCGGTTTATAGTAGTTTAGTATATAAAATTATCGACTAAAAATGAAATGAAAAGGAAAATTAATTTTGACATTACATGTGTGTGTAAAAGAGTTTTATGGAACAAGGGAACTTCTCCCATTTTGGACCCTTCTTGTGGCTTAATTCTATTTGATTCCTTGAATTATATTGGACATTATTCTAATTACGTTGGTTGGGTTTCCTAGTGAAAAATACCCCTTATGCCTGCCACTGGGTATACATGGTCTATGTTATACGAACTCTTCAAAAAATAAAATATCTGCGTTAGACACCCGATATTTGGATAAGGGTATGTGATATGTGTCGAATATTTCTCATATATTTCTATTTAAAACTATTATTATATGTACATATTGTTATATAATTGTCATACGTCTTTTTGACATTGTATAATACAAATCACACTATTTTAGCTCACATAATAGATTAAAATAATAAAAATATGACAATTTTTTGCTGAGTCTGTGTACCTTTAAATTTAAAATTTGATAAGCTTAGCCTTTAGATACACACCCGTATCCGACACCCAACACTTGTACCTGAGTCTATGTAACATAGTACATTCTTCCTGGAGAATCTTACTTGACCAATATTTTAGTTGTGTATTCTAACAAATGCTTGTCTGGACCTTACCATGATGTGAATTAACTTTTAAGCAATGAAACGGTGTTTGGTGTGTAAATTGTTTCCTAAGACCTTGGTGTCCATTTGCGCTGTCAATATGCTTTCTTGAGATTATATTCTGTGCATAGTACATGGATGAGTTTATCCTATTAGCAAGTAACATTAATATTATCGAATTCTTTTATTTTCATTGCATGATTGTAACATTTCAATTGTGTTCTTATCCACAGGGGTCTGGCTCCAAATGGGGGAGGTGTTCGTCGCTGATCGTTCGTGTTGGCTCCATTGTTGGGGTTCTCGTACATATGTTTCTCCTTTTACTGTCTCATTTACCTTTAAATTTCATGACGTACTTTCTTCTGAAAACTTATAATTTTAATCAGAACAATTCTTTTAATCTTACAGATACTTCCTCTGCCTCAAAATATTAGTCTTTTATTTTATTTTTCATTGTTCCAAAATATTAATCCCTCTTCAAAAATAATATAAATTTTTTATTTTGCCTTTTATTTAAATTCATAAACAATATAAAAAATACAATTATGATATTAATATTCCTCAAAAAATGTACTATCAAAGGATAATTTTGAAAATTTAATTTTTTTAAAATACAATAATTATACTACTAAAAAAAGTTAGATTCCTCAAAAGAGACTATTATTTTAAGATTGAGGGAGTAACAGTTTAGAACCTTGAACTTTGTCTAAAACAACTGTCCTTGTATGCACATTTTATCATTATCGGACATTCTTTCCCTTTTCTGGAAGGATATACCAGACTAGTTGCAAATTAATATATGAATTAGCGAATTGGATATTGTTATAAATTTTAGCTTCATATGCACCCAGAGGTTTGATCTAATCCGAGTCTGCACTGGAATAACGCCACCGGTCTGCACTGAGGAGCCCATTTGTACAGAGCTTTTGATTCCCTAAAGTGAGAAATTTTCCTATATGAAATCTAATGTACAACTACATCCTAAATTACAATCACCAACCTACAAAAAATTTTGGCAAGAAAAACAAAGAAAAATGAATATGAACTATATTTCACTTTCGATGATCAGTTCAGCAGCTGCAGACATTGTACCAACGCCACCAACCCCGAGCAAAGAGAGTGCGAGCTCCTCCTCATTCCATTGCCTAAGCCCTTTGCTCAGTCTCTTTAACACATCCACATCAACTTCCAACACCCAATTAGGTGTGCAAGCAACCATCAGGCTCAGAAACCCGGACACATAAGCACGCCAAGTGGCCCAATTACAACCAAGTGAGATCTTCCCATCAAGGGCACTTGCTAGAAATTCCATGTGTGGTCCAAGAATCTTTGGACGCCGTTTTGATGCCAACGAGGATGAGTCCACCCCCCAAGCAAAAGCTCCACAAAGCATAGCAAAGTATGCTAGTGCATACCCCCTAAGCATCGCTACCACCCCGCCTGAGCCTTCTTCGTGCTCAGACCTGTGAACAGAGATGAACCAAGATGGAAGCGTTTCTTTAATCAATGACTGAACTAGCGCCAAGCCACCGGATAACCATACCAAAGAAGCCCCGAGTGAAGCGGTGAGTTTCACCCGAGTCATTGCTGTAGCAAGAGAAACTTGTTCATGTCTCATTCCGTTCTTGGATTTCATGAGCTTCTCCAATCTCTCCTTTGGAAGCCCGCTAAATGCTATGTCTCTCACATATTGCATCAAGAGAGAAATAATATCTTCCCTTAAGAACATCATATCTCTGATGGATCGGTAAACACGGAGGTATAAGATCCCCGGGGCAACGGGCGAAATCCCACCATAGAAATGGGAACCGAATCCATGGCCAAGAAGTGCCCCAACACCTCCATCACTTGAGATAGGGTTCACATTCAGTCCAAGGGTTGCAGTGAAGCAGCTTTTGAGAAGTTGAACCACTGCATCATTGTTGTGGAGGAATACAGTACGTGAGGCAGAAAAAACAAGGAAGTCACTCCACTTTTTTGCCTTTTGGGTCCATAAGGAAGCCACGATTGGCATGCACGGCCATGGGCAACCAGCTGCAAGGGACTCCAAGGCCGGGCCTGCCAGATCGAGAAAACGTTGCGAGGCTTTGTCGAGTTTATAAGTTATAGTGAGGCTCACGAAGGCAGCCAAGGGCAGTGGAAGTGTTGCCGGAGAGCTTCCCCCTGCAAGAAAGACAAGATTCTAATATCATTAGATTGAAGAAGACGAGGAGATTGGATCTAAACATAAGAAGAATGATCGTATAAATAACCTATATTACATGGATTCTTCAAAATAAATCAAATACCCATGTAATACCTATGTCAGATGCCTGACACTTGGACAAGAGTGTGGGGGTATGTGTTCGTTACTTTCCATCAGACATTTCTCATATATTTGTAATTCACATTATCATTATATATATATATATATATATATTATTGTACAATCGCTATGTAACGAGTAAATTGACTTTTTGACACAGTATATTACATATAACACAATTTTCTTTCATACAACAGATTAAAAATATAAAAAAAAATGACCCCTTTTTTGATGAGTTTGCATACTCTTTTGAAGTTTGATGGATCTGACCTCTAGACGTGCACCTGTACCCGACACCCATACTGAGTCCATGTAACATAGTAAATAACTCATTTAGTCTTCAACCCCCTCAATCACTCCGCGCGCCCCCAATTAGTGCAATGGGATGTGTCTATTTATCTGTCTCCACTTGAAATGGGAGCAAGTTTGAAAAAGGATATTATAGTGTCTAGGTTGGGCCAGGAAGGTCTCTTAATGACTTCTTTTTTTCTTCTCAATTGAGTTATTTCAGACTTGCCATGACTAGTTTTGAAAAATGGAACAGCTTTACCAATTATAACGATCATGATCATGTACCTTTAATCTTCTTGACTCCCTATTTCATACAATTTTCAATGCCACATGTACAACAGAACATGAGGACAGTTTTTCTTTTCTTTTCTTTCCATTTTTTTTTTTTTTGGTTTTTGTTTTTGTTTTTGTTAACAGTTATTAATGTGGTATGCAAATCCTTAGAAAAAATATAACCAAAAAAAAAAAAAATTCATGGAAAGGAGAGAAGGAGAAAAAACCTTCAACAAGGCTGGGGACATCAACCCCAGTGGCGGCTACGATTTTCTTAATCTGCTCCTCAACATTAGACAGATTTGCAGCGGGGCTCGGCCAATCTGTTCCGTTCATAAAAACAGGCTTCCAAATACCCCGGGTTACTTCAGCAGAGAAGTAGCTCACAATAGTTGCCAAAGATGCCGGAAGAAAATCAGCCAAATCTTTTAGCCCTGAAAAAAAATAATAATAATAATTTAGAAAGCAATTTATCGCACCCGAATTCCGTCTGTATTTTTTAGATCTTCCTTATATTCAACAGTTATTTTGTAACAAGAAATCTATAAATTACCAACAAGAATCACATACACAAATGAGCCTAACCTGTACATAGTTCACGAGGAGAGAGTCTTCCGTGGGCACAGGCCGTTAGCGCAGCATCGACCACGAAAGGAACAGCTTCAAGGACATCCCAAGCTGGTAAGTTATGTCTTAGCGAGTTATCTTCATTTCCAGGTCCAGATGAACTACTACTTCCAGACATTACAGAACTCAAAGACTGGCTTGCTCTACTTATCTTTATGAACATCATGTTAAGAAGCGCATCGACAATTTGATGGACAGGGGTCCCATGAACAAGACCTGAGAGGGTTGAAGCTATACATGCTTGATGTTGCCGATACCATACTTTTAGTTTCGGAAATGAGTCCACAAATATGGGATTTGGAGACGATGAACTTGCAATGGCTGAAAGTCTCCTTTTATTTCGATCACTGTGGATGTTTCCGGTACACACTAGATGGGAGTTTCGTAGAAATAGGAGGTATTCGGGAGTTAGTTGGGAACCAACTGGTGGTACATCACCCACTCCATGTTCAAGAGGCGGATGATTAAACCGCCATAACTTTAGAAGAAGTGCAAATGCGTTTGAAAACACGGCATGGGCAGAGATCTCTTCTCCTGTTGGGAGAGTCCATGAGACGACATTGGGCACACATGACCCGAATACCTCACAGATTGGCATCAACGAACCTGCAAGTTGCGGAATCTGGCAAACAAGGTACAAAAGTGGAAAATATCAGTTCATATTTGAATTGAAGATCCTGGTAGCATCCCAATCTCTCAACTCATCATATTTGAAGTGAATCTTATGATTCACAATTTGATATGATTCACAATTCACTATTTTAGCGAAATGATTCAAAATTCGATTCGTGATTAGACAACAATGTTACTCTAACTAGAAGGGCAAATGTCTCTTCTTTTCTTTCATGAGAATTGTTGGTTTGAGCTATTCAAGAAACTATTCAGACCAAGGAAGCTATTAGAGTGGAAGTTGAACATACCAAGCCATGTAGGGAGAAAATCTGAACACAGTCAACAGGTGCTATTCCGACAAGGAGGACATTCAGCATTGGACCATAACCTATCAAATGGCTGTCACTCCCAGAATAATCAGCAGGAATTGGCGGAGAGATTAATCTTGTGATATAATAAGCAGCGTGTTCCTGCAAACATCATGACCTAAACATGATTACAACAGTAAAGATGGAAAGGAAGAAAAAGGAAATGACTATTGTTTTGTGCAACCCCATGTAAATGTAGTAACTTTGACTGCATTACCTGTATATTCCAACCCTGAATTAGAGAGGCTCCACAGAGAACAGTAGCAGCAGCAATCTTCTCATCATCTGATCCTTTGACTGCAATCTCAAAGACTTTCTCGAGCTCTGCTAAGCTTCCATCAAATCCATGAGCTTAAATTCAGTTGCTTTACCCTTTGGCTAAATCAATAAAAAAGAGCATCTGATATACCTGGCTTCAGGAAAGAAAAAGGTGTAAACTGAAGACCAGGTCACGGTAAAGGAATATGGAAGGGGATCTGAATGTTTTACGTGATTCACATAGCATCACCCTCAGATTTTTGTACATTGGGGTGACCAACAATGAATAGAATGACACTAATGTGAATATCTGAAGGACATATCCCCCAAAATTTACCGTTACAGATCAAATTGTATTAATTGATCTTGGCAACTGGAATGTCCAAACTCCATTTTCACTAAAGGGTTACATGATAAGAAGCATCGACACTCCAAGATGGGTGGCATGTTTGTGTCCGACACGCCACGCGACATGTCAATTTTTTAATAATTATATATATATTTTTTGTAGGACTCGTTGGGAGCACTTCACAAACACGTGTCTTGTGTTTGGACACGCCTCAGGACACTTTTTGTAGCCTTTTTTTTTTATATATAATTTTAGAAAGCTGATTTAAGTAAAATATGAAAATAATGAGGGAACAAATAGAAAAAATAAAAATACACCCACATATACATCGATGCATCCCATATATATGAATCCTAAATTTAATTTCATATACATAGTAAATAAATATATAATAAAAAAAAATTCCGTATCCCGCTGTGTCCGTGTCCTAATATTTTGAGAATTGTTGTGTCCCATGTCCGTACATGTGTCCGTGTCCATACTTCTTAGGTTACATGTAGTTGACAAAAATAGATGCATCATTCCATTAGATAAGGCATACCAAAATGCTCTCTTATTAAAAATTTCCATTGTCAACGCATCCTATCCACCCAATCCCCATCATAGAATAATTTTGAAACCTAATTATACAAAAAATATGTCTAGTGAAGCATTGTATAGCAACCGTAGGTCTCAAAATCAGACAGAGACATGGAAACTTCATGGGAATGACTTGTTCGAATTAGAAGCTCTGTTTAATAAATTCCACCAAACAATCGGGTCAATTAAAAATACATGAATATTTGGGAGGGATAATTGCGAGTATACCTTGAAGCAGGAGTTGAAACTAAAGCTTTTATCATGATTGGAGTAAGCGGGGCCCCCTTCATGAATGATGACCAACCTGGCACCTGAACTGGCAATGTATGAGGTATTTGGTTGATGCGTCCATTCACATAGCCAGGCCAGAAATATGCTGATGTGTCCAGTAGATTTCTGGCAATACAAGCCTCTACAACCAAATGGTGCATGTTTCCAGCTGCAAACAAGAATATAACTTTCATTAGATTGGACAGTGTCGTGGAGAAAATCACAAATGTAACTAATGTAGGACAAGTGCATGGTACACGTACAAGTAGTGAATCCAAAACTAATGCAAGGTAGCAGTGAAGAGGGCTATAGTTTTAGGCTTAAAATTATTCTATGATGGTGAAAATATGGTAATAATATGTAGGCTTTTAGGGTGGTGTAATCAAAGATTAGGACTATAGCAGTTTGGGAGTGAAAGGAAATGATTTTGGGGCATGTTCAAGGGCTGTTCTGATTGTTGTGAAACCCTTTGCTGGTTTTGTATTTTTACAAGCTCGTGTTGAAGGATTGAACGGAAAGGGTTTAGGATTATATATTAAGGTTTGGTTTACTCATTCCGATCATGGTATTCAAAAACTTTTTTTGGGTACATAATGTTTTGGATGAAGGTATTGCATTCAGAATTAAAAGAGATTGTAAGTGAGTTGTAGCGTGGGCATGCAAAGTTTGAAATGAGTGAGTTGGGTGTTAAAGATTTGGAGGATGGGTATTCAAACTATGTGATCTTAGGTGTTCAAATTATGAGAAGTGGACTGATTAACATATACATTACCTATACCTCCTTCTCCTCTATATATATATATATATATTAAAAATAAAAGTAAAAACAAAGTTAGAGTACTAGTGCCATCGCCTCCGCTCAGCCACAAGTTAGAATGACCTTCAAAAGACCCTTGAAAAATGCAGAGTGAGCCTCATTGCCATGCATCTAGACCGCACGATATCAACCAACTGAAATTTTTGCCAAAATTTCTGATGGTATTTGAGAAAAAAGATGCTACTTACAACAGTTCATTGGCATGTCTTTCATGCTGCAGTCAAAGTACGCACTACCAACACTGATGCCTGAAATAAACATCACTGCTTTTGCAGCAGCCTGATTGGCTGCAGAAATAACTGATTGAGGTGGAGTCAGCAAGCCTTGATAATCACCCAGACTCTGTAAGCTGGATACCAAATCCCTACGACGCTTTCCAGGAACCCACTTTTCTTTACAGCGAGTACTGTCACCACATTCCATTTCATCAATTGGTGCACTTTCCTCTTCCTCAATTAGATCAGCAACCACAAGTGTTGTTATAGTCAACAACATGCACAAGCGAGTATCAAGGCGAGGCATAGGGCCCTCAATTGGATCCCTCTCCTAAAAGGTTATAAAACATAACATAAAACAATAGTTTCTATAGACAGAAGAGAAGCATAGAAAAGAAAATGAGAGCCACGGAACGAGAAAATTTGTGTTCAATGGAGACAAATACCAACCCTTTGAACAAGACGTAAAGCCGCCATCCAAAGACCTAAAAAGGTTTCATGCCAAGTAGTGCCATTAATTGCTTGAAGAGCCTTTATCAAACCTATAAAATCAAAACCATGAACTTTCATTCTACCAGGCATGGTTTAAAAGAATAATACCATTTTTCTTGAATTACTAAAACTTTGAAGACCAGGAAAAAATAAGCTTTACCAGTAATTATTTCAATGGAACTAGTTGCATTAACTTGTGAACCATCCATTGCATCTTCTAGCACCAGATCAAGAGGAAGCCAAAGGGCAGAACGACTAGCTCCGTGACAAAGGCCAGCGGAATTAGACAGACACCCTGAAGCCATAACCTCATGGAACTCTTGTAGTGAACTTGTTTTGCATTGCCGAGACAGAACTTTGCGAGTATCTGATGTCAGCTGCAGAAGAACCTCTGGAGTTACCTCTGAATTTCCCAATGCTGATGAATTCGCTGCAAGCAACTGTATTCGCTGGACAAAACCTTCCCAATGAGTGGGCCTGTTGAAGTGGCAACCAAGGAGTAAAATCATCGTCACTCAATGTGAAAGACAAGGAGACAGGTTCAGATATTGAACAAAATGGAATGGAATGGAATGGCAAGGCTGGATTCATGAAGCGATTCCCAAATAGAAGGCAATACTTTGATGACCCTAAAAGTGACATCAGTTTTACATGTCAATTTTATGACCAAAATTCTTATTCAAAAATTGGTTTATATACATATGTGAGATATGTATACATTTTCCTCTCTAGTCATAAAAGTAGCGTGAGTATATATTTTCTCTCACATCATAGGACAGGAGAAGATGTATATACATATCTCTCACGTATTGTAAATAAATCAACTCTTGAAGGAGCATTTTGGTCATAAGATTGGCATGTACAACTCCACATGCAACTTTTTTTGTCCTCTTTTCATAATAGAATGTTAACAGAAGGTTGAGATTGAAACAAATCAAAAGATTAAGGGGACAAATTTTAGTTGAGGGGGGTAAAGTGATAATGGTCCATAGTTAAGGGAGGTAAAGTGTAATTTGCCCTATAATTTATCTAGGGAAGAGATGGATCTTTCAATTAAAAATGAATGGTTTTATCAATACATGAATGTACAATGGACAAGGAATTGGGCTCAAGCTTTCCTAAGCATATCATAAATTGTTCCATTCTAAAGCCCTGAAGAAAACAGAAAGCTCTGCTTCTAAAGTGGATCAATAAATATGAGATAAACCAATGTTATGCAGTTTGCTTCACTTAGACACAGTAATAAGTAGAATTCATGAAGCATGAAAAGCAACAAAGGAATGAAGTTCTGACATGTTTTGGCGTGCCAAGTAAAGAATCCTGGAAGTTACTTTATTTTGTAGAAATTGCCCAATCAACTCTATTGCCATCACAGTATTTAGATTCAGCAACCTGTCTTGATGTTCAGTCCTCTTCTCATCATAATTATCATCACTGTCTACTTCCATATCTTGAGGTTTATTTAGCCATTGAGACTTTTGTTCTGGGGTCCGCTCCAGCAACCCTTCATCATCTAAGGAGGCATCAAGCAACTGCCAGACAATTGAAAAGATAAATTCAACGAGAACAATGCCCGGTTCACTCGCTTGCAGACCAAATATTTGGGAGAGATGAAGAATGTTGTCTATCAAATTTATGATCCTGCATGAAGAAAACAAGTTAGAAAAAACAAATTTAAAGCACGACGCTAAGTGGTAAGATGGTTTATTATATTCCCGTTAATGAAAAGGGGAAAAAAAACAATAAAATTTCGTTTATTATATTCTCAAGACATACGTATATATCCCCTTAGACTCAAGCAAGTAAAATGGAAAATCATTAGTGATACTGATGAAGCGGAAACGTGTAATAGAGAAAGTAGGGTATCGATCTGAGGGTCCGTTTATCAAAAGAATCAATGCCGGAAGCAAGGTTAGCATATCGAGAATAAAGGCTCAATAATGGTTGATTCAAAATGAATGCCCAAGGTTGGAAGAAGAGTACAAGGAACAAGCCTACAACAAAGTAATGCAAGTTCCACTATCTGAATAAAACCGAAATAAGGGGATAGCTTGAAAATCATGCAAATATATTCATTTACAACTATAGTCAAGCGTAAATGTATTTTCTTGCTTTGATTTCCTATCAATCATTTCAATAAGTGGCGCAAGAAACAACATAAAATGAGCTATCCGAAATAGTGCAACCTAACAACTAGAAGTAAATACATAGTAAAGCAGAAGGCAAAAGATCATAAGCTTAAGCATATTAACATTTAACAATAAGTAGTGAACAGGCCGAGATTAGGTTCTCCTCTTATATGATGTATCAAACAAAAAAACAAGAACTCACTTGTGAAAATTTGGCCCATCTATCTGAGATTTAAGTGTCAAAGCATGTCTCTTAAGGAGTTCCATATAAAGCCTGTATGCTGTTGGCATGGAACGCCGGTTTGGAATAACCCTGTAGAAAAAGGATTGTTACAATGAATGTCACATAATAGTGTGGCAGAGAAAGAGCAGTGAAACTACTACAATACAACACTTCTCCTCGAACAAATTCTGCCAAAAAGTTGACATACTAGCGTGTTAAAATGCAACACTAAAAGGAGAAAATTACACTCTTGCAAAGCAAAGAAATGTCAAACATTTGAAATGTGTTGTAATACCTCATAAGTTATGGCATTACTAAGTATTAAAAGAACCAAATAAATCCGACCATAGGACACCAAGAGATCCCACATATCCAGAATAAAAGAAAAGGTCGTGCCAAAAAAGTTCAAATATCAATGTATTTTTGACATATCCCAAATCATTTTCACTTATTTTAATAAAACTTTTTATACATTTCAATACACTTTTACACATCTAACCAACTTATTGACAGCCCAAAGGGGTGTCATTAGCATTTTCCTAGAAGATGCAAGAAGAGATCTAATCACGTAAACCTTGAACAAGTACATAATTAACCACCAATTCAGTCTCAATCACAGCTAATGCATCACCTAAATTCCAAATTAAACACTGCTTCAAAACACAGATCATGTTGTGCTCATCGATATGGAAAAAAGTAAAACGTAACTTCAAAAGAATTCACAATAAATTACTAGGAAGGTAGTATATAAGCAAATATACCAGTGAAGAGTAGATGAGAAATTGACAACACACCAAACCACCAACCAACAACATTGCACCACAACAAAGTAAAAGACATATCATCACTCATGATGAACCAAAAGAATAAAACAAAAACAGTTCAACCACAAACAGGAAAACACTTTGTACCATCTCTGGAAAAGAAAACAACAATTAGAACATGACAATATCAAGGAAACACATGTATCTTCTCAAACACACACCTCCACCACCCTTTCTTCCATCAAAGAAGTAGAGCTCTTTGCCTGGTCGATCGGCTCATGTCCGAGATTAGTCGATAAAGAGGTGCTGGCCAGACACATGGTTATCAAAAAAAAAAAATAGAGCTCTTCTTCACTGAGACCAAGAATCAAACAGTTGGATTCCAAACAAGGGCAGCCCTCTACCAATCCAATCACAATCACAATCACAATCGTCCAATTGTATAGCGGGACCCACCTTAAATCATGGTGGGTGATTGTTTAAAGAAACACACACTTTACACCCAATCACTCATCCACTCTAAACTAAAACCCAAAATCCACCCATCAAATTAGGACGGTCAACGAGTCAAGCCAAGTAAGTCATTCAAGTTTGATTTGAAAATTAAACTAGTTTTACAATATATTCAATTTCAAGCAAGTTTACTGTCAGTTTGGTATATCAGGTGAGGAAGAAAATGATTACTTATGAGAATATATATATATATATATATATATATATTTGTGTTTCTCACTATTAAAAAAACAAGCAAGAGAAGGATACTATTTGATAATTCCTATTCTCTCTTTATATTTTAATGGGCAACCTTGGCTCACCAAGCCTCACCATCAACAACCACTTTTTGTGTGAGAAATAAAATAAGTAAAATAAAAAAATTATTTTTCTCATAATTTTTCCCTCAATTTATAAACAAAAGATGAGAAAATCTCTTCATTTCTCACCAAACCACCACATCAAAACAGACTATACTAAAGCTTAATTTGAAATCACTATAAGATGTATTTAAACTTTTACATTACAAACCGATTTTAAACGAGTTTACAAACACGAATCGAACCTGAATACCTTGTCTACTTCAAGTCAACAAACAAAACCCAAAAAATGCAAAAACAGAGGAAGCAGAAACAGAGAGAGAGAGAGAGAGAGAGAGAGAGAGAGAGACCTGTAAGAAAGGAGAGCGAGGACGAGAAAAGGTGGGACGATCTGGAAAGCCAAGGCCTTTTCTAGAAACTTCCATGCGATGGGTACGTTGTTGGCCCAACAAATGTGAGAGACAAGAAGGTTAGCGAGGTGAGGGGAGGGCAGAGAAACACCTGCAGAGTTGAGATTGGAAGAGAGCTGAATTACCCACAACAGAGGATCACTACCCTTTTCTTGGGCGACCTTTGTTTGGTTCAGGACACTGTCCCAGAGACTACTCTGTACAGTTAACACAGCCATTAATGGATCATTTGCACAGAAAGAGAGAATTTAATGGGGGGAGAAGAGAGAGAAAGGGTGTTAATGGAGAGAGAGAGAGAGAGAGAGAGAGTAGCCAACAACCAACTACTGGCTTATACTTTTTTCAGAGAACTAGTTGTTGTTGCCAATTTGATGTGAAACTTGCAGGTCAAAGTGAGTGGGTGAGGTGGGAGGAAACACAGAACAAAAAAGAAACAAACAATGTTAAAGCTCATAATTTAAAATTTATTTATAATGATAAGAAAAGTTTTAGATGATTAAGAAATGAGGGTTGGTTTGGAAAATAACTTTTTTTTAATGGTTATTTGGTTAAAATATAAGGGAAGTTAGATTTGGTTTGGTTTTAAAAAAAACAAGAAATTTGGTCAAAATCTTTTTATAATAAAATTTTAACATATCAAAGATAAGTATAAAAAAAATTAAAAAAAATGCAACACATATTATTATTATTAAAATATTAAATTTTAAAATAATATAATTTTTAATATATATGTCGATTGTTAATAAAATTAGTATTTTTAAAATTCTGTCATCAAGATTTATCAAATAAGATACATGTTGATTATGAAATTCCAAAAAAAAAAATTATTATCACAGAAATTGATGTAATCAATAACAGTTACATGTTATTCTGTCCCACAGTAACATGTTACTCTATTTAAAATGTTACCCTGGCAATATTGTTCAAGAAAAAACAATTTACTCTATCCTTACTTAATTATATGTCTTCTCCTTAAGGGATTTATGAAACAAAATAAATTAAACTATTTTTTTCACTAAATAAAGGTTCAATGGAGGGGTTTTAGCCAAATTTCCCTTTAAAAAACTTATGTCATATTTTTTAAAATTAAAATTTAATTTAGTGAAACAAATAAAAAACAAAAAATACTTATTATTTTATCTTTTAAGAGATCAGAAATAATACTAGTTTATTTAATCAGAAATACTTATTATAGTTTGGTTTCTATTTTTTTTTTTTTTTTAAAAACAAACCAAACAAGAACAAAGTATTTCAAAATAGTGTTCTTTTTTTTCTTTCAACGAAAAAATGACAAAAAATAGAGAGAATGAGAATATATTTTTGATTTTTTGTCTAAATTTTTAATTTTTTTTACTAATTTAAGTTATTGTCAATTGGCCCTAATAAGAGAGAAATTTTTACAAACTCCTGTTTGGTAACGTTTACGTTTTCAGTTTATATTTACAAAAATTTTATAAACTGGTTTTTGTTTACTTTTAGAAAAATATAAATTACAAATGCGTTTGGTAATTGACAAAATGTTTAAAAAAATTTAAAAATATAAAAAAGAGTGAGAAATGGTAAGTGGTGGCAAGTGGCGGCGGAAGACGGTGATGGAAAGTGGTGACAGTGGGTGGTGGGTAGTGGGTAGTGGTGAGTGGTAGCGGGTGGGTAGGTGACGGTGGTGGGTAGTAGCGAGTGGGTGGTGGTGGTGGTGGTAGTGGTGGGGGATGGCGGGTGGTGGTGGTGGCAGGTGGTGGTGGTGGTGGTGGTGGTGGTGGGTAAGTGGGTGACGGTGGCGGGTGGTAGCGAGTGGGTAGTGGTGGTGGTGGTGGTGGTGGTGGTGGGTGGGCGGCGGATGGCGGCTGGTGGTGGGTGGGTGACGGTGGTGGGTGGTAGCGAGTGGGTGGTGATGGGTGGTGGGTGGTGGGTGGTAGTGGCAGGTGGGTAGCGGATGGCGGGTGGTGGTGGGTGGGTGGGTGACGGTGGCAGGTGGTAGCGAGTAGGTGGTAGTGACAAATGGGTGGTGGTGGTGGTGGTAGTGGTAGTGGCAGGTGAGTGAGTGGCGGCGGGTGGGTGGCAGGTGGGTGGTAGTGGCAGGGGGTGGTGAGTGGTGGTAGCGGGTGGGTGGTAGGTGGTTGGTGGTGGTGGTGGTGGTAGGTGGCTGGTGGTGGCAAGTAGTGGATGGTGGTGGCAAGTGGCTGGTGAGTAGTGGTGGCGAGTAGGTAGCAGGCGGTGGATGGTAGTGGCGGGTAGTGGGTGGATGGCGGGTGGACGACAGGTAGGTGGTGGTGGTGGCGAGGGGGTGGGTGGTGGTGGCGAGTGAGTGGGTGGTAGGTGGTGGTGGCAAGTGGTGGCAAGTGGGTGGTGAGTGGTGGTGACAGGTGGCAGGTGGGTGGTGGTGACGAAAGACGGTGGTGGTAAATGGTGGCGGGTGGTGGCTAGTGTTGGGTGGTAAAAAAAAAAATAAATAAATAAAATTCAAAACGGAAACACATTTTTTGAGTTTACAGTTTTTGGTCAAATTTATAAATTGAGACTACTGATTTATAAATCAAAAATTTACCAAATAAGTTTTTATTTGAGTTTTTAAATTTTTATAAATATAAATAGAAAATTAAAAATATAAAGTGCTACCAAACGGCACCTCAATTATTAGGTTTTTTTTTTTTTAAAGAAAAGATGGTGATTTGAAGGGCATTCGTCGAATCATGGGATTAGAATGGTTTGGGTTTTCGGTGGATAATAAAAAAATATTTTATAGGCTATGTTTGGAATAATATTTTTTTGATTATTTCAGTTATAAAAAGGCATAATAGATTAAAAAATTAATAAGATAAAATATTACATTTAAACTATAATTATCTAATTTTTTCTCTTATAAAAATTTAAAAAGTTAAAAAATTAAAAAATTAAAAAATCAATCCAAAAATCCGAACATAGACATAGAAAAATGTGATGTCACAGGTCTATTTTTAGCTTGAGTCAAAAGTAAGTTGAATTTTCTGCCCCCTTTTTTTCCATCCAATGAATAAATGACAGATCTTTCTTTCTTCTACTTGTCTCGGTTGATTATATCTACATAAAAAGTCAATTGATAAAAAATAAAGTGTAAAATAAAATTATATTCTTATTTTGTATTATGTAGTAACCTAAATATATTATAATATTGGGTTAAACAATTACTTTTTTGGCAACTCTTTTATTTATTTATTTTTCATTTTTAGCGACAATGTTTAAAAACAATCAACAAAAATTTCACTTTTAGATCTCATTAGGTCACACATGAGTGATTTAAGAAGTTGATTAAAAGTTAATTTTTTTAAATTTATTAATTTTTTAATTTTTTTGTGTGTAAAAAATATGAAAGGTAATGTGATTCAAAATTAGTTAAAAATTAAAAGCTAATTTTTTTTTTTGACTTTCCAAATGACCCCACAGACATGAAAGCAAAAAATAATTAATTTTTAAAATTATTTGAATAAATTACAAATATATTCCTAAGGTTTGATTAAAATACGAATCACTCCCTATGGTTCTGAAAATTATATTCCACTCCTGAGGTTTCTAATTTCATAATAGATTGCCACTTTTATTAATAAATTATCAAATCAATTAATAGGATTTAATGATATTAGAAATATATTTCAATTAATAATTTAGATAATTTTATTATTATATAGGAGAGTAATTATGAATTTTTATTTTTTTAGTTAATTCTGTTAAATAAAAATTTTAACAATGAAGTAGTTATAATTTTTTAAACTACATAGGATAATTTTACTTTAAATAAATTTTAAGAGGTGAATTCATAATTTAGACCATCTCCAACGGTGAACCAAACCTGGCATCAAATTTAAAATTTGGTGAAAAAGTCACTTTTTTAAGCTCCAACGGTTTCACCAAATCGATATCAAATCCAGAATTCAGCAAAAATGGTACCAAACTGAGTGCAGGCGAAGCATTTCACCAAAGCACTGTTCCTAACCGTTGGGATGAGAGGAACGGGTCGACCATCCGGTTGACCAACCGGTTAACCAACCGGTCGCCCCGGAGAAAGTTCAGACAGTTCACAAAAAGGTTCAAACCATTCCAAAAAAAAAATATATATATTTTTGCCTAGGTGGTCGACCACCCGGTCGACCGGCCGGTTGACCACCCGGTCGACCACCAAAAGTTCAAAAAATTCAAAAAAAAAGGTTCAAACAGGTAAAAAAAAAAAAAAAAAAAAATTTTTTTGCCGTTACAGGTTGACCGGCCGGTCAACCAACCGGTTGCCCAGCGCAAATTTGATGAAATGGATTTGATGTTGAACCGTTGGAGCGCGAAGTGTCAAATTAAGGAAATGACCCATTTTCGACTCAAATTTGGTGAAACATTTGCTACACCGTTGGAGATGCTCTTACCCAAATTATTTTGATCCTTCTAAATTAAATGGACTTGAAATGTAAAAAAATTTAACAAAAATTAAAAAAATAAAGAGAGAAAGATATGGGACCTTTTAGCTTTTTAATTTTTTTCTAACATTATAGCCCATCATTCAATGTTGGATTGATGACTAGACGGCAATTGGAATTCACTAGGCCACTAGTCGGATTAAAATACAGTTGTGGTATGTGTACAGAAATGATAAAATATGATGATGTAAGATAAAAAAATTAGGAAAATTTATCCATAAGTCCTAGTTTTTGAAACGTTGAACCATTTAGTTCTAAAAGTTTTCTTATGCTCCATTTAGTCCCATTTTTACATCAACATGATGTGAATGATGTAAATGATCTGATGTTTCATTCTATAATTTCAAAATTTATTGAAATCTGATGAACATTAGATGTTTTTCATCCTATATTTTCAAACATTATTGAAATTTGATGAACATTAGATGTTTGAAATCCAATGTTTGTAACATGACTCTGATGTTATTAACATTGTATCTGATGTTATTAACATTGTAATGGGACCTTTCAGTCTATAAGAAAACTTTTAAGACTAAACAGTGCATAAGTTATTAATTTGGGATTTATTGGTGCATCCCCCAAAAAATTACTCACATTTATATATATTGTTTGTTATCTATAGAGCCTAACATATGTGTCAAATTTGTATAAATTATTTACATTTGTATATTCAGGTCTCGTTTGGAAAGTGATCGGTTTAGTTAAAAAGTTATTAAAAAAAGTTAAAAAGCCAACAATTCATATTAAAAAGTCAAAAAAAAATTTCTCTTTACTTTTTACATATCTTTTCATAAAAATTTAAAAAGTCATTTCAAACATGCTAGTTATTTTTAGCTTATATTTTAACCAAATAGTCAAAAAGTTACTAAATTAGCCTCGTTTGGGAGCAAACTAATTTAGTAATTTTTTAATTATTTGGCTAAAATATGAGTTAAAAAAATAATATATTTGTGATGACTTTTTGACTTTTTACGAAAAGATGTGTAAAAAGTAAAAAGAAAATAGAATTTTTAACTCTTTGATATGAGTTATTGACTTTTTAATTTTTTAACTAAAAAAATCACTGGTCAGACGTGGCCAGTGTCCACATTTGCAAATATGTGTATTCTGTATTTAGAACTTTTTATATCCCTTGACTTTTTCATTTAGGGATAGGCTTGGGTTTTCAATTAGAGGTGTTGTTTGGTTTTTATGGGCTCACCATAAAATTAATATCAATAATTCAAATAGTTCAATATGTAAAATTTGTTGAGTATTTTATTTCTGTAAAAAATTACATTTATCGGATATTAATAATCACTTGATTAGATCATATTTGTATCAACAATTTATTTTTAAAATCATACTTACCGTTGACACAAATTTAATATGATTAAGTAGTTATCGATATCCAATCAATTTAATTTTTTATAGAGATAATGTACTTGACGAACCCTACACATTAAATGATTCAGATTATCAATGTGATAGATCCATAAAAGTTTAACAATACACTTCAATCTAATTTCTAACTAAAGAGAAGTCTCTGCGTTTCATTAAAATATAGTTACAACCTTCTGACAAAAGTATAAAATTCTTGCTAAGGAAAACAACAACAATGATTCATCCCACTAAAAATATCACTACTAATAGCACTAATGCATTAAAAAAGTAAAAAAAAAAAAAAATACAACTCCAAGACCAAAACATCACATCATTAATGGCGAGACCCACTGTCACCTAATTAGTGGGAGCACTAATTAGTTCTCCCAAACATTTTTCGAAAAACAATTACCGATTCTGTTGCTCAGTAATTAGTTTTTTTTTGTTACTAATTGAGTTATAAATAAATAAAAAATTTACTAAAAACTTTCAATAACCAAAAAGTCAATTTTTTTAACATTTACCAAATGCATTAACATTTTTAGTAATAATTTTATTACAAAAAAGTAAATTTAATATTTAAAAAGCTATTAAACCAGTCCTAAAACAAGGTATCACACTTATTTATTTTTGCACGAGAGAGTTCACAGAGAAAAATCATGAATCTTAGGCTTCATTTGCCAAGTTAACATTTTAGTTAAAAAGTCAAAAATTATTAAAAAAATCAAAAAGCCTATAACTTATATTAAAAAGTCAAAAATTTCTTTTTCTCTCTATTTTTTGTACATTTTTTCGCAAAAAAGTCAAAAAATTATCCCAAATATACTAATTTTTTTTATCTTATATTTTAATTAAAAAGTCAAAAAATTATTAAAATAGCATGTTTCCAAACAAGGCTTTTTTTTAGCTACTAGTAATAAAATTGTTGTAATGATATTATTTAAGTGATTAATTTAATTAAAAAAAATCTATAAATAATATTCTTTTTATACTCAATTTATATTTTTTACTGTCTAAAGTAGTGTGTGTGGACAATGTTGTCTCTGTTTAGTTGACTGACACTTGACTGACACTAATGACAAAGCATCGCCAAACAAGGAGTCCGGAATCTCGGCCGCCCTACCCGGCAGCCCCCAAAACGACGTCGTTTTGGGGCAAATTTTCAAAAAAAAAAAAACGCAGAGGAAGAGAGGGAGGAAGGAGAGGAAGAGGGAGGAAGGAGGAGGGAGGAGGAGGAGGAGGAGGAGGAGGAGGGAGGGAAGGGCCGGACTGGAGGGGGCCATAACCAGTGGGGGAGGAGGTGGTGGAGGCGACGGCGGTGCAGCTGCGGCGACGGCGGTGCAGCTGCTGTGACGAGCTGGATCGGGTGACGATCGGACGGCTGCGACGGCCGGCGGCGAGGCGACGAGCTGCGATGGCGAGCTCGCAGCCTCCTCCCTCCTCCTTCCTCCCTCTTCTCCCTCTCCCCTCCCCTCTGGTTTCGAAGAGAGAGAGAAAGCAAGAACGAAGAAGAAGAAAAGAAAAAAAAAACAAATAACCCCCAAAACGACGTCGTTTTGGGGGGCTGCCGGGTAGGGCGGCCGAGGATCCGGATTCCCAAACAAGTAGGGTCTAAGTTTTTTTTTTTTTTAAGCAAATCAAAAAAAATAAAAGTGGGTCTTTTGAAATAAATGGGTCTAAATTGTTTGCATTCTTTCATGAATTTGAAATGACAAATATTGCTATCCACGAAATAAATAAATAATAAAAAAATGTAATGAAAATTATAATATTTAAAATATTATAATCACAAGGAGTTGTAATTAAGAGTTTTCTGTTCTTTTTCAAAATATCGGTTCCGATTGGTAGCTTGAATAACACGGCTCGAAATCTGGCTCGACACCAAAACGACGTCGTTTTGGTGTCGAGTTTTTTTTTTTTTTTTTTCTTTCTTTCTTCCCTGGTTTTGTTGCAGAACGAAGAAGAAGAAGAAGAAGAAGAAGAAGAAGGGAGAAGAAGAGAAGGGAGAGGGAGGAGGAGGAGGAGGAGGAGGAGGGGAGGGGGCCACAAAAATCGGTTGGAGGAGGAGGGGAGGCTGGGCAGACGACCGGGGCTGGCAGACGACGGTGGTGCTGTGACGTTGACGGGGCTAGGCAGACGACCGGGGCTGGGCGAGGCGACGGTCTGCTGCGACGATCGGCGGCGACGGTGGCGGTGGCGAGGCTCTGCTTCTCCTCTGCTTCTTCCCTTCCTCCTCTCTTCTCTCCCTCTTTCTCCTCTGTTTCCTCTCTTCTCTCCCTCTTTCTCCATTTCGAGCCGTTTCGAGCCTCTAAAAGTCGAGCTACGAGGCATTTTCCTCAAAATATATGACAATTACCCATAACTAATACCAACAAAATTTATAAATTCCATCACAAAAATTTGCAAGTTATTTTATTTTATTTTATTTTTAAATATGATAGTAGTCTTTCCACTTAATATGTATGAATGGAAAAAAACTTTGAGGAATGTGAATCTTATCAGGAATCACATCTTAATAAAATTTATGATTTAATATTATTCAAAAATAAATAAATAATATTGGTCCAACTATTTTTATGCTTAAACAATGAACACTAAAGATTAATCGGTGTGTTTGGTTTAAATTTTCTGGATTAAGTTTTTTGAAAATTGACTTTTTTGATTTTCGTATTTTTTTTCTTTTTAGTGAATATTTTTTAAATTTTAAACATTTTTTTACTTTTTTAGATGCATCTTACTTAGATGTATCTAAAAAGTAAAAAATTTGTAAAAAAATATTTTAAAAAATTAATAAATACATAAAAATATAAAAAAAATGTACTGAATTCTTGTATTTTTTTGTATTTTTGGTATTTAGTGAATTTTTAAAAGATTTTTTTTACAATTTTTTTACTTTTTAAGTGTATTTATGTTAGGTGCGTCTAAAAAGTAAAACAATTGCTTAAAATATTAATAAAATTCAGTAAAAACAAAAAAATACGAAAAATAAGAAAGTAAATTTTTTTTAAAAATATTTTTTGAAAAATGGAAACAAGCAAAGTGAATATTCTTTCAAGAATGTGATTTCAATCGAGAAGTAAATGAATCAGATTTCTATTTACATAGTCCAATAACTATACAAATCTTTTGGGAAGGAAAAATAAAAATAAAAATCAACTTTCAATTTTTTACCCATTTTGAATCACATCACCTCTCACATTTTTTATTCATAAAAATACAAAATAGATTAAGGTGTCGTTTGGGAAGAGCTCATTTGGGCTTTTTTGGCTCTTTGAGCCACAAAAGACAGAATAGGCTATTTGAGCCACAACAGACAAAACATCACATCCAATCCATAATCATTACACTCTTCTCTCACAAAAAAAATCAAAAAAGTCAAAAAGCCAAAAAGTCCTTCCCAAACCAAGCTTTTGAGCCCAGGCTCAAATAGCCAAAAAAGTCAAAAAGCCAAAAAGCCAACCCACTTCCCAAATGGAGGCTAAAAAAGTCAAAAAAATTAATTTTTTACTAATTTCTCAAAACACCACTCAACAGCCAATATAATAAACAGCCTCGATGTATGTAACCCTAACACAAAATTACGTAAATTTTGATGAATTTACATAAGTGATTTCATAAAAAAATGTATAAGTTGAATATAAATTTGCGTAAATTCAAAAAATCATGTAAGTTTTTATAAACTTACGTGAATTTGTGTTCAATTTAGGCATCTTTGTGAGACTATTTATATAAATTCATAAAAATTTACGCAATTTTAGGTTAAAATTACATGCGGTGTACAATGGAGTGTTTTGGAAAGATGGTAAAAAGTGACTTTTTGACTTTTAACCAAGCTTTTGAATTTTTTAAACAAGTGATTTGGGAAGTTGGTAAAAAAGTTACTTTTGATTTTTTTAATTAATATTTATTTAAAATGTCAAATCACAATAAAATAGCCAAACTACCTCATTCAATTTAAAATATTTACAATTTTACCTATGTAGCACATTTTGACCCATAAAAAGTATAATTGTAATTTTACCGGTGGTTGAAAACTAAGGTAGCGTTTGATAGAGTTTTGTAAATGTGATTTGAGAGTATGAGTTGTATTTTGAGTTTGTGTGTTGTGAAATTATGATTTGAGTGTAGAAAATTTGTTTGGTAAAGAGTTTTGAAAATAATTTTGAAAAGAGTTTTGATTTGAGTGGGGAATTATTGATGTGACATTTAAAATTTGATACAAAAATTTACAACTTATACAACTCAAAATTATTTTAAAGCACATAAAAAATTTTAAAATTTTCAAAAATATTTTTTTCAATTATATATCAATTGCAAAAAAAAAAAATTGAAAAAAAAAATACTATTTCGGTTAACCGGCCGGACGACCGGCCGGATGTCCCGTTTTGAAAAAAAAAATTGAAACACGTGCTCAGTTTTGACAGAACAGACAGAGCGTTTTACAGAGCTGTGGAAAATTAATTCCACAGTTCCATCCAAATACCATACTCAAACTACCACGTTGAATCACATTTTCAAATCACAACCAAACACAGCCTAACTTTCCAAATCTAATTTTATAAGGGAACACACTTGTTAACTGTCAAAAGCCTTTTGGCGAGAGATAGATAGAAAAAAGACACCACTCTCCTGCATGGCACTGGAAAAATAGGGAGAGTGAAAAGGGAAAAATCAAGAAGAAGATGAGAGTAATTAGTCAGAACTACTTTCAACAAATAAAACTATATATTATTAAGTCTCGCTTAGAAATATGTTATTTTAATAAGGGGAAATTATTAGGAAGTCTTGTTTGAAAAGCGTGTAGTCTATTTAGTTCCATAACTTTTTGCTTATACCCAAAAGTCCTATAACGTTATTCTTCTTCTTCTCTGCCTCTCTTCTTCTTTGTTTCTTTTGCTCTTTGTGTTTTTCGGTGATCGTTGACGAGTAACCATATCTTGTTTCTTCTCTTTCTCTTTCCGATATATGGTCACCAGCAACTGACGACTACCATCGATTGGGATTCACCGGCAACCACCGACCACCAGCCGCCGACTACTATCTTCACTCTCACCGACAATAAAGAAGATATGTTTCCAACGAAGAAGATAAGTAGATTTACATCAGATCTGATGTAGATCTACATTAGATCCAATTAGATCTAAACAAAAAATAGTTATCGGAGTACAATCCTCTCTCTATATTCACCTCTCTCCTTCGATCTCTTATTTTTTTTACATTTTTTCTGTTATATACTTCTCTTTTTTCTGTTCTAATGGAGAAAATTTTTAAGTTTTGAACAAGTTGTTTTCGAGTTTTAGTTACAGGCGGTGAAAACTGTAAAATTTTGCAGTTTCAAATTTTTTGGGTGCGGTGTAGATTTACATCAGATCCGAGTAGATTTACATCAGATCCGAGTAGATCTACATCAGATCCGGCTAGATCTAAACAAAAAATAGTTGCCCGAGTACAATCCTCTCTCTATATTCACCTCTCTCATTCAATCTCCCTTTTTTTTTTAATATATTTTCTTTGTTATACACTTATCTTTTTCTACTCTAATGGAGAAAATTTTTAAGTTCTGAATAAGTTATTTTCGAGTTTTAGTTACAGGCGGTGAAAACTGTAAAATTTTACAGTTTTAAATTTTTTTTGTGCTGGAATGAATCATGGTTTTTACAGTTTTATAACAGTCTTTAGAACTGTAAAATTTTACAATTTCATAACATGTTTTTCAGTTTGATTAATAAGAATAAATACTTAATAGATTTTTGCTTTGAAAATGTAATATTTTACAGTTTCAAAACTTACTTTTTAGTTTGATCAAGATTAGAGATTATTTGCTTAAACCTTACAAAAATTGAAAATAGCATATGTTTTTCCCATTGTTGCTGTTTTTTGTCGTTCTATTTTTTTTCTTTTAGTTTATCAATGTTTAGCACATTTTGCTATATTTTTTCACTCTAATTTCTCCATTTATTTTTTTTTCTGGCGATATTCTGAATATTCCGGTAAATCTCTAATGATGTTCTTAACGTTCCGTGAACGTTCTAAACATTCCGGTCACTTCCATTAACATTCTTTACACTCTAGTGAACTTCCGGTGATATTCTCGCGATTTCCGAGCGATACTACGGCAACTTTCCTATGATGTTGAATATTTCAATGAGTCTCCGGTGACCGTTTGACGGAAGTTTGACGGTAGTAGAATGTAACAGCATCTGTAAATTGAAAAAAAAAAAAAAGAATTTTTTGGTAACAGTTAAAAATATATAGGACTAATTGGTGTAAGTGTTTTGTTTGGGGATTAGATAGATCTTGAACTTTGTATATGAGACTTATTGGTAAGTTCCCCTTTTAATAATTTTTTATTTTTTTTGGTTAAAATATGAGATAAAAAAATTAGTATGTTTGAAATAATTTTTTGATTTTTTACAAAAAGATATACAAAAAATAGAGAGAAAAAAGAATCTTTGATTTTTTAGTATAGGTTATAGAATTTTTAATTTTTTTTAATAATTTTTTGATTTTTAAGCTAAAACAGATACATGTCAAACGTTAATATATATTTTAGTTGAGAATTTACACTAACGGTTTCTATAGTTTGAGACTTGTGTCACTTTGATCCCTGACTTTTTAATTGTGTCACATTTGACCATGAATTTTGAATCTCGTTTTAAATAAGGACAATTGAAAATACCATTTCTCAATTTCAAGGGCAAAGTCATCAATTTGATAAAATATAAATTAATTTGACAAAACTAAATGTCAAAAAAATATTTTTAAATTTTTTAAAATTATTTCTAACCACCAAAGATAAAATATAAAATTAATAAATCTTTTATACATTTATTTATTTTATCAAATTAATTTTTATTATGTGTTTGGATGATGATCATGTAATGGGTTGTTGTTTTTATTTTCATTAAATTAGTTTCTATTTTTTCAAAAGTCAAATATGGAGACACTTTGATATTAATATTAAACCAATTTATTAAATCAAAAAATCCAAAACTTTTAAATATATTGATTATACATTATTAAAAACCTAACAACAACCCATTACGTGATCATAATTCAAACACATGATAAAACTTAATTTGGTAAAATAAATAAATAAATAAATGTGTAAAAGATTTATGAATTTTACATAATTTTATTTTTGGTAGGTAGAAATAATTTGTTAAAATTAAAAAAAAAAACCTGACATTTATTTTTGTCAAATTAGTTTGTATTTTATCAAATTGATGACTTTACCCTTGAAATTGAGAATGATATCTTCAATTGTCCTTATTTGGAACAAAATTCAAAATTCAGGATCAAATGTGTCACAATTGAAAGGTCATGAACAAAAGTACGAGACCTAAACAATAGGGACTGTTAGTGTAATTTGCCCATTTTAGTTACATTATTGGATCAATTATTAAGGAATTTCTATTTTCACACATTAGTTGCACTTTGTGCTCACACTTAATCAAAAATATTCTTATTACAATTTTAACCTTAAACAAAATTATTAATATAGATATTAGTGTATACCCTCCAATTGAGATTTATGTTTTCTTGTTACACATCTTAAGAAAAAAAATCTCTGAACACATCCATTGCACTCAAACCCTACTTCTTATACTTCATTTTTTCATACTCACTCCATTGTTACCTTTCAAAGGTTTCATCTTTCTCATTCTATTATCACCCTATTTTAGTTTACATTATTACTTTATGAAGATCCTCGCATTGCCCAATTCATTATCAAATCCTCTCATTAGTTCTTCTTCTTCATTCAAATCTCACCATCATTAGTCAGGGTTATGAAAGATTTGCAAAATAAAAACTCAAATTTTGAGAAGAATATCGTCGTTAAAGACAAAAATATCAACGGAAAAAGTGGGTTTTAAATTTAAAATCATCTTCGTTTTTTTAGCTCCATTTGGTAAACCAAACTCGAAACTATTTGTATTGTTAGATGGGTTGGAAACTAATGTTTTTCGACAACTTTAATTCTAAATTAAAGTGGGACCTAACCGCCGAAAATAATGTTTTTTGGAAACTAATGGTTTTATATTATTTTAAGTGAGAATATTGTAATACAAAAAAAATGAGCCGAAACCATTGAATTGTGAATGAGAATTGTCTCATAAAGTAGACATCAATAAAGTTGGGTTTATATTTAGATTTGGTTTGGACTGGGCTTAGACTTGTACTTGTGCATGTGCTAGGTTTGGTCTTAGACTTGGATTTAGATATAGTCTTGAGCTTTGGGTTGAGCTGTGTTGGGTTTAATTTGTGCATGTGTTTGAGATTGGACTTAGATCGGGTTGTGACCCAACACCCGTATCCATTTTGCAATCCATCTAGTTTATTTGTCAAAACTTATACATAATATACACATTATGATTTATATAATGGTTTTAGAGTTTTGAATCTTTGTAACTCTAACCCTAATGACTAGAGTTGATGTCATTTGATGACCCTATTGCGTTAGCCTTTATGACTAAGACTCTCCCTTACTAGTATAAATAGACGTTTTTAGTAATTTGTTTTTAAAGAGGTTACATGATGAAAAATGAGATAGTGTTTTGAGATAAAAAGTTTGAGATGATTTTTTACACTAAAGAATTTTTTTTTTTAGCTTCTTCTTTGGTTCTTGTTAGAAAGAGTGCATCATTTGTCAAGTTTACCGAAACTATTCAGAAGGTGCTTCTGTATTAACTGGTTTCAACCGTCGTATCTTGGGAAACAGACGCCAGCGTACCTCCAGCATCCATCGGAGGCAGTGAATCTACTATCACACAGGTTTCGATTTCTTTCCTTTTACTGGTTTTATTTTATTATGATTTTTTATAAATTCCAGCATGTTTCTAGTTCTAAAATTTTAATATGAATTCATTTATTTTAGTTGATCACATAATTTGTACAACAAAATGCTCTATTATAGAAACATTTAGTATTTTGTCGAAATTAGACTTACGAACCTTTTTTTTTTTTTTTCCAACTACCAAGTTCCAAACGATAATATAATTTTTGATTACTATTCGAACCGAGTTTTCTTTTTTTTTTCTTCTTCTTTTTTGTTTTTTTCCACGATGCCTTCTATCCAAAGCAAGAGGTGGCAAACGTTATTCAACATCCGTATTATCTGCAAAAGTGACAGATAGAATAACGAAAGGATAACATATAGAGGTGTTTTGAGAAATTGATAAAAAAAATTAATTTTTTGATTTTTTTAATTTATTTTATTTTTTTGTGAGTAAAAAATGTGAAAAGTGATGTGACTCAAAATAGGTAAAATGTTAAAAATTGACTTTTTTTTTGCTTCCCAAAAGACCGCATAATATACAAAAACTCTTGCATAATAGCAACATGTTTGAAATTAAAAAATCAATAAGTGTGTTTGGTTTTAGTTTTCTGAATTAATTTTTTTTAAAAGTTGAGTTTTTTGTTTTTCGTATTTTTTTTTATATATTTTTAGTGAGTATTTTTAAAATTTAAGTATTTTTTTACTTTTTTATATGTACCTTACTTAGATGTATCTAAAAAGTAAAATATTTGTAAAAAAATCTTTTAAAAAATTAATAAGTACACAAAAATAAGAAAAATATACTAAATTTTCGTATTTTTTTAAAAATATTTTTTGTATTTAGTGAATTTTTTAAAGATTTTTTTTTCACAAAAATTATACTTTTTAAGTGTATTTATGCTAGGTGTGTCTACAAATTCAAAACATTGCTTAAAATATTAAAAAAAATCAGTAAAAATAAAAAAATATGAAAAATAAGAAAGTAGAATTTTCTGAAAAGTGTTTTCAAAAAACTAAAACCAAACAAGTTGAATAAAACCTACAATGTTTGAAAAAAAATAAAAAAAAAAAACCTACACTGTTCGGAAGTAGAAATCTAAAAGGAAAATGCTATAGGCCCCAAATTTTCTACCAAATAAATGACCAAAACTCCCACACCCACATTCATTTGGTAAAATTTTTTGTATCTCTAGCATTACTCAATCTAAAATAACCTAAATTGTTCGAAAATTGCAATCCCAAAAAAGTAGAACCGTTCGGAAGTTGCAATCTGAAGTACACTAGACTGCTCGGAAGTTGTAATCCGAAATACACTAAAATTGTTTGGAAGTTCCAATATGAAATATACTAAACTGTTCAAACATTAATCACTGCAAGTGCATACTTGATTCGGAACTTAACAACTAAATATTGTTAGACAATTTTCACTGTATTTAAAAAGATTTAATTCTGTTGTGTACAAAACAACAACAAGAATAAAAGAAATAGAGAAAAGGAGAGAATATGTTTGATTACAAAAATCAAACTCGAAATAAAAATAAATAAATAAAAAACAGATTTTATTTTGTTACAAAAACAAAATTAAAATCTGAATAAATAAACAAATAAAAACAACACTGAAAGTAATTAAATAACTTACTTGATTTAATTTCTTCGAATTATTTTTCTGATCAAGTCCAGTGTTTAACACTGTGTCCTTAAGACAGATTCGTCCTCTCCACGGTGCTTTCAGAATTCGGACGTCTATCTCCCAGGATGAAATGATCTTCCACAAACAATAGCAGCACTACTAATTGTTTGCCTTACGAACACACTAAGTGTTTACACTCTTTCTTTTGAAAATAAAATGCAGCAAGATGAAGAATGAAATTAACAGAGGTGAAATACGAAATTTCTGAATGCAAAATATCAAATGAGGGTGGTCCTATTTATAGATGTGAAGGTGGCTCTTGGATTTGAAATAAACAGGTATGTAGCTCTTGGTTTTGAATTGAACAGGTATCATACCTGTTGGGTTTTGAATTCAAACAGATTTGAATTAATTCAAACAGATAGTAAAACGGGAAGGGCCCTGTTTGGGTGTGCATTAATTCCAAAACAGTTTATTTCTGTTTGAAACCGGGAAGGGCCCTGTTTGGATGAACAAAAAAATCCAAACTAATTTAATTTGAATTCTGGATTTTATTTTAATAAAAAATAAAATTAAATTCAAATGTTTTTGGCCCAAAAAGATTAGAAGCCACACCACACACCCGCGCCCAAGCCCAGGCCCAGCCCAGCCCGCCCGACCGACCGGACGGACGGCGGCGGCGGCGGCGGCGCGCGCGTGTGTGGTGATTTTTGGGTCCAATGGGTCTAGCCCATTTTGCTCATAACCTCTCCCTCTAAAACACTTGGGTACCCCTTGGGGCACACCCCAAGTATCTCACCCTAAGCCTTATAAACCCTTTCAAAACTTCCCACCAAATCAATGTGGGACAAGCCAATTTACAACCTTAAGGAATTTCCACCAAAACTCCATTTCCATGGAGCACACTTTGGCTTCAATTTCCCATTCACTCGGTAATGGTTTTGAGCAACCAAATATACCACGTGAATCACAACGCGGCATAGAACGCGTTACCACTTTGACCCGAGTAAATCGACACTCGGGGCCCACCTAAAAAATAGACCAAACTTGAGGAAAAATTAACCATTTCCAACAATCCCCCACATGAATGGAATTTGATGACAACGGAAATACAACAATATGCAGACTTAACGAAAGAGTATAAGTCGAAAATATCTTGCATCAGGATAGGTAGTTTTCGGCTTTGAACCTTCCCTAGTGATAACCTATCGGACTTACTGGCTAACCAATGGACGCGATGCCTTGAATTGTTCAGCCGTTTGTGTAAGCCAAGACAATAGATTTCACACAAAATATCTTCTAACACATCGTGGTTCTCACTGTTGTGTTCATTTTAGCCTTGAACGCGCCTGGTTTTCATAAGTGTTTCTAGAGAATTTAGCCTTTGCATTCTCATAGAACCGGCCCCAGTTCAACACTCATATAGGTGATTCTTATTGTGAGTATCTCCTTATACTCGTCTTGATTTTATGTCTTAATCAAGATATAAGTAATCATTAAAAGCAAAGCTTATCCTTATACCTCTGCATACAACATATGTTGCAGATATCACTCTCACCATAGGAATGGGTAGGAATTTTAATCCCTTGGTGATTTCTGGCGAGCCATACATAACTTAGTTGTCCCTTTGAACTTAGTTCTTGGGATCTCCAGTCATATAAGTAGGGTTACCATTATGACGACTCTTATGTAATAGGCTTTAATCCCATCCCCTTCGATGAACTATACACTAGCTCTTTTGTCAAACCTTTTGTTAACGGATCCGCAATATTCTCTTTAGATTTTATATAATCTATTGAGATTATTCCATTTGACAACAATTGCCTTACGGTATTATGTCGACGACGTATATGTCGTGACTTACCGTTATACGTGTGATTCTATGCCCTGCCTATTGCAGATTGACTATCACAATGAATACAAATAGCTGGCACAGGTTTTGGCCACATTGGAATGTCTTCTAAGAAGTGACGAAGCCATTCTGCTTCTTCACCTGCTTTGTCTAAAGCAATGAACTCGGATTCCATTGTGGATCGTGCGATGCAAGTTTGTTTCGTGGACTTCCAAGAAACAGCAGCGCCTCCTAGAGTAAAGACATATCCACTAGTGGATTTTGAATCTTTAGTATCCGATATCCAATTGGCATCACAATAACCTTCGAGTACTGCTGGATATCGAGTAAAGTTCAAACCATGATCACGAGTAAATCTTAGATATCTAAGAACTCGAATGATTGCTTTCCAATGGTCTTCTCCAGGATTACTAGTGTACCTACTCAATTTACTGATAGCATAAGCTATATCAGGACGAGTACAATTCATTAGGTACATTAGGCTTCCAATGATTTGGGAGTATTTTAACTGAGACACTGCATCACCTTTATTTTTTGATAAATAAAGATTGATGTGTACAGGTGTTCTAGCTAAATTCAAATCATCCTTGATAAATTTATCAAGAATTTTCTCAATATAATGAGATTGAGATAATGCATATCCGTCAGATGTTTTAGTAATTTTCATTCCTAATATAACATCTGCGACCCCCATATCTTTCATATCAAATCTTTTGTTAAGCATCTGCTTAGTTGATTTGATCATGTTTTGACTGCTTCCAATGATAAGCATGTCATTCACATAAAGACAAACTATGACATATCCTTGGTCAGTGTTTTTAACATAGACGCATTTGTCACATTCGTTTATCTTAAACCCATTAGTAAGCATTGCATGATCAAATTTTTCATGCCATTGCTTAGGTGCTTGTTTTAATCCATAAAGGGATTTTACAAGTCGACAAACTTTCTTTTCTTGCCCTGATACTACAAACCCTTCGGGTTGTTCCATATAGATCTCCTCATTTAGATCACCGTTTAAGAAAGCTGTTTTAACATCCATTTGATGTATTTCTAATTTAAACAACGCTGCTATAGAAATAAGCATGCGAATGGATGTTATTCTTGTCACAGGGGAATATGTGTCAAAATAGTCCAGACCTTCCTTTTGTCTGTAACCTTTAACAACAAGTCTTGCTTTATACTTGTCAATTGAACCATCTGCTTTCATTTTTCTCTTGAATATCCATTTATATCCAAGAGGTTTAGAACCTGGTGGAAGATCCACCAATTCCCAAGTATGATTTTGCATAATGGATTCAATTTCATTATTAACAGCCTCTTTCCACAAAGGTGCTTCAGGACCTGTCATTGCTGCCTTAAAGCTTTGAGGTTCATTTTCTAACAAGTATGTCAGAAAATCTGGACCAAAGGATTTTGATGTTTTTGCTCTCTTACTTCGTCTTGGTTCATCATTAGTTAAATCCTGTTGGTCGAGACTATTACTAGTCTCTTGTGTTTGATTGTCATTAGTCTCTTGACTTTGTGTACAATCATAAGTTCTTTTCTATGAACTTAATTCCTGTCCTTTCTTGTAAGGAAAGACATGTTCAAAAAACACAGCATTCCTTGACTCTATAATAGTGTTCACATTTATATCAGGTATATCTGATTTATAAGTCAGAAACCGATATGCACTACTATTCTGAGCATAACCAATAAACACACAATCTACTGTTTTTGGTCCAATTTTAGTCTTTTTAGGAACAGGTACTTCAACTTTTGCCAAACACCCCCACACTTTTAAGTATTTGTAGGAAGGTGGTCGACCTTTCCACAATTCATAAGGAATGCTTTTGGTTTTCTTGTGGGGTATTCTATTAAGAACATAATTAGCAGACAATATTGCTTCCCCCCACAAGTTCTGTGGTAAGCCTGAACTTAGTAACATGGCATTCATCATTTCTTTTAGGGTTCTATTCTTCCTTTCAGCAATTCCATTTTGCTGTGGAGAATAAGGGGCTGTAGTTTGGTGAATAATGCCATGTTGTGCACAAAATTCATTTAATGGTGCATCATATTCACCACCCCTATCACTTCTAACCATTTTAATGGTTTTACCAAGTTGATTTTCAACTTCTGTTTTGTAGAGTTTAAACATTTCTAAGGCTTCATCTTTACTTCTAAGTAAATAAACATAACAATATCTTGTGCAATCATCGATAAATGTTATGAAATACTTTTTGCCTCCTCTAGTTTGAATAAATTTTAAATCACATACATCAGTATGGATTAATTCTAGAGGTTCGGTTTTTCTTTCAACCGATTTAAATGGAGCCTTAGTTAGTTTCGCTTCTACACAAATTTCACATTTATGATTAGGATTAATTTCAAACTTTGGTATATAATCTAAACCAATTAATCTACGCAAAGCATCAAAATTCACAAGTCCTAATCTACCATGCCATAATTTTGACTCAAGAATATAAACAAAAGATGTGTTATTCTTATTCATAGCAACTTTCGGTACAACTGTCATTACATTCAACTTAAAGAGATCATCACTCATGTATCCCTTACCAACATACATACCACTCTTTGTTAATACAAATTTATCAGACTCAAATACAAGCCTAAAACCATTTTTACTTAACAAAGACCCATAAACTAAATTCTTCCGGATGTCAGGTACATGCAGTACGTTGTTGAGGGTCAGTTCTTTCCCTGATGTCATCTTCAAGATTACTTTCCCTTGTCCAGCCACAGTAGAAGTAGAAGAATTTCCCATGAAAAGTTGTTCACCATTTGCAGCCTCATTGTAGGTAGTGAACATCTTCTTGTCCGCACATATGTGACGAGTTGCTCCAGTGTCAACCCACCACTCTTTGGGATTTCCAACCAAGTTAGCCTCAGACACCACAGCAGAAAGGTTGATGTCATTCACTCCGTCAGAGATGTAATCCAATTCTGTTACATTGGCCTGATTGGTGGTCTTCTTACTTGTACTTCCATGATTCTTTTTAGGGCGGCGGCAGTCAGAAGCTCGATGTCCAGTTTTGCCACAGTTATAGCATTTTCCTTTGAACTTCTTGCTACTATCGCCTTGTTTAGGACCATCTCGAGTAAACTTCCTCTTTTTGTTATGTGGTTTATGAACTTGTTCAACCACATTTACCTTAGACTCAATGGGATTTTTCCCATTCCTCTTTTCAGCCTTTCGGTTATCTTCTTCAATTCTTAATCTTACAATCAATTCATCCATAGTCATCTCTTTGCGTTTATGTTTTAAATAATTTTTGAAATCTTTCCAAGCCAGTGGTAACTTTTCCACTAAAGCAGCGACTTGGAATGACTCGCTAAGAGACATACCTTCTGAATGAATATCATGAAAAATTATTTGAAAACTTTGAACTTGAGATATTACCGTTTGGGAGTCTACCATAACAAAGTCCAGAAATTTACCGACGACAAATTTCTTCGTGCCGGCATCTTCTGTCTTGTATTTCTTCTCCAAAGAATCCCACAATTCTTTTGCTGTTTTCAGAGGACTGTATACATTATACAGCATATTGTCAAGGCCATTTAGGATGTAGTTTCTGCACAGGAAATCTGAATGTTTCCAAGCATCTACAGCGGCAACAACTTGCCGATCACTTTCACCCTCTTTAAGTGCTGGAGCCTTTTCATGGAGAAACCGGGCCAAATTAAGAGTTGTAAGATAGAACAGCATCTTCTGCTGCCATCTCTTAAACTCGGTACCATTAAATTTTTCCGGTTTTTCTCCATGATTGATTGGTACATGAACATGGTTCTGGATAGGGACCGATGTAGGTGTAACAATAGGAGTACCACTGCCAGATGCAGTTTCAGTTGTAGTAGCCATAATCTCTGATTACAAAAATCAGAAAATATTAAAACACAAATTAATTTTCTAGTTACTAAAACCAGAAAATAATTATAACAACAAAATAATTTTATTTTCCTTGTTACTAAAACTAGAAAAATAAAATATCACAAGAATTTTCTGTAATACCAAATAATATTCTGAATTGTTAATGATACCAGTATCGTACTACTAGTAGTTGTCAAAGAAAAGAGACAGTATATTACTACTATCTGTCAAATAGCATAAATCACTATTTGTTTTTCCAACCAGAATATTAATTTGAAAACACAGAAAATTAAATACAATGAAGATACCCAAAAAGGAATCTGTCTTAAGATTGTTAGACAATCTTCACTGTATTTAAAAAGATTTAATTCTGTTGTGTACAAAACAACAACAAGAATAAAAGAAATAGAGAAAAGGAGAGAATATGTTTGATTACAAAAATCAAACTCGAAATAAAAATAAATAAATAAAAAACAGATTTTATTTTGTTACAAAAACAAAATTAAAATCTGAATAAATAAACAAATAAAAACAACACTGAAAGTAATTAAATAACTTACTTGATTTAATTTCTTCGAATTATTTTTCTGATCAAGTCCAGTGTTTAACACTGTGTCCTTAAGACAGATTCGTCCTCTCCACGGTGCTTTCAGAATTCGGACGTCTATCTCCCAGGATGAAATGATCTTCCACAAACAATAGCAGCACTACTAATTGTTTGCCTTACGAACACACTAAGTGTTTACACTCTTTCTTTTGAAAATAAAATGCAGCAAGATGAAGAATAGAATTAACAGAGGTGAAGTACGAAATTTCTGAATGCAAAATATCAAATGAGGGTGGTCCTATTTATAGATGTGAAGGTGGCTCTTGGATTTGAAATAAACAGGTATGTAGCTCTTGGTTTTGAATTGAACAGGTATCATACCTGTTGGGTTTTGAATTCAAACAGATTCTGTTTGAAACCGGGAAGGGCCCTGTTTGGATGAACAAAAAAATCCAAACTAATTTAATTTGAATTCTGGATTTTATTTTAATAAAAAATAAAATTAAATTCAAATGTTTTTGGCCCAAAAAGATTAGAAGCCCAACCACAGGCCCAGCCCGCCCGACCAACCGGCGGCGCGCGCGTGTGGTGATTTTTGGGTCCAATGGGTCTAGCCCATTTTGCCCATAACCTCTCCCTCTAAAACACTTGGGTACCCCTTGGGGCACACCCCAAGTATCTCATCCTAAGCCTTATAAACCCTTTCAAAACTTCCCACCAAATCAATGTGGGACAAGCCAATTTACAACCTTAAGGAATTTCCACCAAAACTCCATTTCCATAGAGCACACTTTGGCTTCAATTTCCCATTCACTCGGTAATGGTTTTGAGCAACCAAATATACCACGTGAATCACAACGCGGCATAGAACGCGTTACCACTTTGACCCGAGTAAATCGACACTCGGGGCCCACCTAAAAAATAGACCAAACTTGAGGAAAAATTAACCATTTTCAACAAATATTTGTCGTAGTTTTGAAAAATCAATATTGAATATTTTAAATGGGAAGTCACAAAAAAAAACATGTTAAAAAATGATTTGAAATCAAGGAACACGTGTTCGAAAATAGTTCAAAATGGATGAAAAAATGTTTGAAAAATAGGAAACACAACTTAAACTTTTGTATATCTGTTCAAATTCAATGGAGGTTCACTATGGCTTCACTTTTCTTTTGGCCAACCCTCCAAACTCGCACGTGTTGCATACTTTCTATTAATTTAGACGAAAACGGTTGCATTCAAAGTGGCTGTTTGGGAAGTGGCTATTTTAGAAGTTTTTTGATTTTTTGACTATTTAGTAGGCTATTTTAGTTTTTGTGTTTGAGAAGTTAGAATGGATTCTTATTCGAGTTGTTGTATTGAAAAATGTGTTTGAAATGATGTTTAAAGTGAAATGACAAATTTGTCCCTACTTTTACCTTTTTCAAAATTAGTCTAAAGGGACAAAATGATCATTTACTCATTTGGAACTAGGCTATAATTACATTCAACCTACACTGTCTGTCACAGTGTAGGTCTGCCGAGCCCACTTTTTGTTTTTGTTTTTGATTTTTTTAAAAAAAATAAAAATAAATAATTGGTTTGCATATTTTTGAGGCTAGTGGGCTAAATTAGACTTTGAGGCTAGCCTAAAAGTTGGGTTCCAAACACCCCCAAAATAAAAGGGAGTAAAATAAATTATGTCTTTAAATTTGTAACACTTCTAATCATGTCAACCCAAGTCCGGCCATAAGGTAAGGTGATAATTTTAGGCTTCAGATTTTAACAAAATTTAGGAGTTCCAATTAATCTAACTCTTATAGCATTAATAGGCTAAACAATCTAAATCTAAAACTAAAACTAAAACGTACTTCCAAAATAATTTAAGTTTAATTAATAATTTTGCAAAAAAAAAAGAAAAGAAAAGGAGTAATATTTAGTTGATATTTTACTATATTTGGTTCAATGTTCATTTGCTATTATAAATTTAGATTTCATAAAATATTTTTTCTTGTCTTTTTAGATTGGATTTTTTTTACTCCTTCTTCTTTTTCTTTTTTTTTTTTGTAAACTTGATTTTATTAAATTATAAATCAACAAGACTATATATTTTTATCCTTTTAATTTTTTGTAACGATCTCTTCATATCTTCATCTTTATAAGGCGCTGTTTGGGAAGTGCCCACAGAGGCTATTATAGCCTAAAAATTTTTTTTTAGCCAAAAGGCCACTTTTGCAAGCTTTTTCAAAAAAAAAAAAAAAAAAAAAAAAAAATAGGACTGCGCAGCCGGCAGTGTAGGCAGCCTACACTGGCAGCTAGAAAAAATGTTCCATCAATGAACATTTTACGATTTTACCCCTTCATAGCAATTTAAAAAAATATTTTTTTAGGGACAAATATCATTTCAACACATTTTTTAATACAACAACTCAAATAAAATCCATCTCATCTTCCTAAACACAAAAACTAAAATAGCCTACTGAAATAGCTAAAAAGCCAAATAGCCTACTAAAATAGCCACTTCCCAAACGAGGCCTAACTAAAAGGACGAATTACACTAAAGGTCTCTATAGTTTAGGACTTGTGTCACTTTATTCTTTGACTTCTCAATTGTGACACATTTGATCATGAATTTTGAATATTGTTCCAAATAAGGACAATTGAATATACCATTAATCAATTTCAAGGGTAAAGTTGTTAATTTGATAACATATAAACTAATTTGATAACATATAAATTTTCATTGTGCGCCATTGCGTCTAATCTAGCGAGGAGAACTTTGATCAAGAGGTTTTGTTCTTTCTGTGATTCCCACAGACGGCGCCAATTGTACGAGCAAGAAATATTCATCTCGTATAATCCTGTTGACCAAGTCTGCGCTCCTCCAAACGTCGTCGCTTTACTCCCTGAAAACACGAACGTGAGTTAGCCGGCGGGTGTGTGCCGGATACCTCTCTGATGCCTAAGTCAGCAAAATAGACAAATAGACAAAATGTCTGTGTATTCGGGAATCAAAGTTGTGTTACCTCTCCATAGGTGATATTATGAGCTTTTATAGGTTCCGTGTGGCACAATCCTAGTAGGCCTCTTATTCCTGCATGCAGAGTCCTCCTAAGAATCACACTCCTGAAAGATAATGCTTATCCTTCAACACTCCCCTCACTACTTAAACCAAATGAGATGGTTTTACCTCGGTGGTATGACAAAACGACCGAGCTATCATAGTCATGCTATACTGGCTGAAATGACTGAGCTTTACTTAGCTCGGTTCTCCCCTTCACTGCGTGTACATCGGCTTCTCCTGCTGAGATCGTGCTAACCATAACGAGATTGGACCGAGCTAAACCGTAGCAAGGTCTTGAGAAAAGCTCAAAATACTTCGGCCCAGAAGGGTGTGGCCGAGCTAACTGCTACCACTCTAACAGCGGTGACTGAGCTAAATACAAGGCTCTCTTGGACCGCGCTAACTACAAGGCTCTTTTGGACCGGGTTAACTACAAAGCTCTTTCTGGACTGGGCAAACTGCAAAGCTCTTTTACTTAGCCCTTTCTACTGTGGCCCACAGAACGACCCATTACCTAGCTCGGCTCAATTTACATATAAATTACCCTCTCAACTTCTAATCATGTCAACCCAAGTCCGGCCATATGGTAAGGTGATAATTTTAGGCTTCAGATTTTAACAAAATTTAGGAGTCCCAATTAATTTAACTCTTATAGCATTAATAGGCTAAACAAATAAGAATTTAGCCTAAATAAAAAACTAAACCGTCCTTCCAAAATAATTTAAGTTTAATTAATAATTTTGCAAAAAAAAAAAAAAAGAAAAGAAAAGGAGTAATATTTTAGTTGATATTTTACTATATTTGGTTCAATGTTCATTTGCTATTATAAATTTAGATTTCATAAAATATTTTTTCCTTGTCTTTTTAGATTGGATTTTTTTTCACTCCTCCTCCTTTTTTCTTTTTTTTTTTGTAAACTTGATTTTATTAAATTATAAATCAACAATACTATATTTTTATCCTTTTAATTTTTTGTAACGATCTCTTCATATCTCCATCTTTATAGGTAAAAGGGCGAATTACACTAAACGTCTCTATAATTTAGGATTTGTATCACTTTGCTCCTTAACTTTTCAATTGTGACACATTTGATCCTGAATTTTGAATCTTGTTCCAAATTTGGACAATTGAATATACTATTAACTAATTTCAAGGGTAAAGTTGTCAATCTGATAAAATATAAACTAATTTGACAAAAATAAATGTCAAAAAATATTTTTAAACCAATGATAAAATTATGTAAAATTGATAAATCTTTTATACATTTATTTATTTATTTATTAATAAATTAATTTTTATTATATGTGTTTGGATGATGATCATGTAATAGGTGATTGTTTTCATTTTCATTAAATTAGTTTTTATTTTTTTAAAAGTCAAATATGGCTACAACTTTGATACCATTATTAAATCAATCCATAAAATCAAAAAAATTCAAAACTAAAAACATTTCATATATTAAATATATCGACTACACATTACAAGCCCAACAACTACCCATTACATGATCATCATCCAAACACATAATAAAAATTAATTTGGTAAAAAAATAAATAAATGTATAAAAGATTTATCAATTTTACATAATTTTATCTTTGGTAGGTAGAAATAATTTTTAAAAAATCAAAAATATTTTTTGGACATTTATTTTTGTTAAATTAGTTTATATTTTATCAAATTGATGACTTTGCCCTTGAAATTGAGCAATGATATCTTCAATTGTCCTTATTTGGAACAAAATTAAAAATTCAGGATCAAATGTATCACAATTGAAAAGTCAGGGACCAAAGTGACACAAGTTCCAAACTATAATTTGTGTGGATATTAACAAATAAAAAAAAATATAAATATTTATCATTTTGTTTGTAAATTTTTATTTTATTTATAATATAAATATAAAGTCCTTTACAAAAGTTTGTCAAGCACCTTGCATCAGGCAAATAAGGCCATAGTGATTTAGGGTTGGTGGAGACGATGACAAGGGGGGACTATCATCCCTATCAGAATTGGTCCCCATGATGATTATTTAGGTGTGGAAAAGTAAACTCTTTTGTCTACACTTTCCTGTTGGGGGCAAAGAATGGTTGTATAGCACCTTTGTTTACATTAGGGCTTGTGCATGATGATGTCTTGCTAGGTAAGCATTTGAGGGATTTTATTCATTCTAGCCTCTTGATACATGTAATGTTTGTACACGTAATAATATGTGTGGATAATCCTTATCAATAGGGGGTTAAATTCACTATTTCTCTTTTGATTTGGGAATTATCATCGTCATGTAATTCAATAATTACCAAAAAAAATTCTTGCGATTTTGACTATTTACCACTTTATTTTATTCTGTTAAAAAATTCATTCAAATTAACAATACATGTAAGAAATTTATGAAAAGGTAAAAAATATAGAAATGAAATGCAAATGACCCAAACTACAAAGGGATAAACTAAATTTTGCTCATAAATAAAGTTTTAGAAATTTCCGTTGAAATTGAAATTCATGTGCAATTGGTGAGGAGTAATTTGCACTTTCACCCTTTAAATATATGAAAGAACTCGTTTAAATTGTACAAACAAACAAACAAAAAAATTATGGGATAATTTTTGGAATAAGAAAAAATTTTATTTAATTTTGTTTACACCAAATTGAGTGTAGTATAGATGATAATGAACTAATGGAACCATTAATATGCAAGAGTAGTTAAAGGCAAAGGGATTTTGTCTTGCAATATACTATAGACTCAACTATTTTGAGTTCAACTAGCATCAAGTTTAATTGATACGTAATATGTGAGTCACTATGAATATTTAGAGTTATTCTATCAAGATGAATCTTATGTGATCTTTGATAAGATTTTTTTATCAAAATAAAAATAAAATGAAATAATAACAGAAGGACTACGTGTAAGTCTTAATAGATGAAGTTATTGCCTAATGGGTCCTGTGATAATTAATAACATTTTTTTATCAAACACTATTAAAAAATCACTAATTGTTAATTTTAAGCGACAATTTGAAACTTTTGTCACAAAAAATATCACATAAATATTAGCGACAGTTTAAAAAAATCGTCACAAAAAATTTACTAATTTTCAACTTTTAGTGACAGTTTTAAAAATTTGTTACAGAAAAACATTACTAATTATAAGTTTTAGTAACAATTTGTAAAAATCGTGACAAAAAAGTCACTAATTGTCAATTTTTAGCAACATATGCAAAAAATCGTCATAATTTTTTTTTTCAAGCAATGATTTTATTAGGATTTATTTTTAATAAAATTTGATGGGAATTAAATCTAATTATTAGAACTTATTAATAGTTTACCCATAATAATAGTAATAATGGAGGACTCATTATCCTCTTAACTACTAACATGAATTTTCAACCCCCACAATTTTTGTTACACAAAAAGAATCCTTATTATTGAGAAGAGTTGGAAAAGAACCATTCAACTACCATGGTTTTCATAATAACAGAAGAGTTGTTATTTTCCCAAATTTTCTTATATTGCTTTCAAAGTTGTGAAGTGATAAAAGGTGCAAATCATTTCTTGATAAAACAACAAGAATTCATATGTGGAATGTTGAATATAACAAGTTTGGACTCATTATGGTCTTTTCTCTTCATCTGTCCATCTGTGTGCGGTAATCATTGTAAATTAAAGGGTGGTAAAGATCAAGATAATATATGCATTTCACATCATGAAATTTACCCAATGATATAGTAGCTATAGAAATTTACACATCTGGATTAATTTAAATTGAATAATAGAGCTCTATTTATACCCTACATCTTTGTCATTTAGATTTAGAACAACACTATATTATTCATATTTTACTACTGTAATTTTTTAGGCAACTTGAGAAAGGTTTGGCATCACCGTCTGTCATCGATAGTGTAACGTGTCAAATACTTTGTGAGATTCTGAATTCTATTTTAAAGTCGTATTTCATTCGCATAAACTTGTACAAAGGGAGACAAATATGGTTTTAAGACATCGACTAATCGCGCCTCTTATTAATCTCATAAGCTATTTTCTTTCCCTATTTTATTTATTATTTATTAATCATCGAATTCTTGATTATGAATTTACTATTCATCTATTTATGTGGAAGTAAATTTATATATAAGTGTTTTTAGTGCATAAATCTCCATAGTCATAAAAATTGAATTAGGTGAAGTGGTTTTGTCATCGACATGAATTATATTACCATAATAAATGCCTCACAAGAAGATCTATTGTTGCATTTCAATATTTAATTAGTTAAATTAATGGTTTAACAAAGTTTATTTATGAGAGAAAGTAAAACTTCATCAAATTTCATCAAAGAGTAGTAGAATAAAAGTTTGAGTAATGCTACAGATCTTAAAAATTCTACTAAAATTTCTATAAAATGCCTCACATGGGTGTGGGTGTGGGACTCACATGAGACTTAAATAATGTGGATCCCACACCTATGTGAGACATTTGATACAAATTTTAGTAAAATTTTTAAAGTTTTTAACATTTTTATAAAAATTTTCCATATTAACTAGGGAAGACAATATGTATAGGCTTATTATTACTACTTGAACATACTTTGATAAATGTGGAAAGAGATAGATAGGCTTAAAGGTCCCGTTTGGTAGAGTTGTAGGAAAGTAATTATAGATTATAATTTAATAGATTATAATTTATAACTGTGAACATAAGTTGTTAACCTGTTTGGTGCAGCTGTGGAATTATGGATTTAATCAGTAGAGTATTATTTGGTTGATAAGCTGTAAAATAGTTTTTTACTGTATAATTCTCTTTTTTGCCCTTATATGATATAAAAATGATAATTTTTTTTTTATTTTTTTTAGCTTTAATTTAAAAAAATTATTTCATTAATAAAAGTTAATATGATTAGTATTAATTGGTATCAATTAATATAAAAATTGATACATTTGATAAAAATGTAACGGAAGTATTATTGTAACAATTTTTTTTCATTATAAATTAATTAGTATCAATTAATACTAAAATTATTAATTAGTATCAATTAATGGCTTAATTAGTCTCAATTAATACTAAAATTATTAATTAGTATCAATTAATGTTAATAATCAACAATTGTTATTAATAATTAATAATTAATTCATTACAAAAATATACAATATTAATTTATTAATAATTAATACCAATTAATATTATACCAATATAAAAATTGTTAATTGTTAATTTTTTTTCTTTTTCTTCATTTTTTTTTCTTCTCTTCTTTCTTTTTTGTTAATTTTGTTTAATTTATTAATTCATTACATATTATTTTATTAATTTGTTAACCGCCGTCGGTGGCTAGGGTTTCAACGACGGAGAACAACGCAGATTGAGATCGCGATTGCGATGGCGACAAACAACGCAGATAGAGAGAGAGAGAGAGAGATGGCAGTGGTTAGGTTTCAGATCGCGATCGCAATGGCGGTGGTGACAGGAGGTGACGACAGAGCAGATCGTGAGAGAGAGAGAGAAAAGAGAGATGGTGAAGATAGAGATGGAGAGAGAGAAGAGATAGCGGTTCGTGAGAGAGAGCTCTAGTTTGTTCGCCGAAAATCGCTTCAACGCCGAAAATCGCCTCTTTCTCTCTCTCTCTCTCTCTCTTTCCAGTGAGCAAGTGAACAGTGTTTTGAGAAAAGGGAGTTTATATACTTAGGTTTTTGCTAATAGTTGTAATTGACGAATGGCATTTAAGTAATTTTGCCCCTCGATTTTCAGCTTTCCGTTTAAACTGAAATGGAAAAGCAGCTCCTCCCCACTCAAAGAAAAAGCTGAAAATCAGCTTATAAAAAGCTATACGCTACACCAAACACATAAAAATAACTTATTTTAAGTTATAAGTTGACTTAAACTAAAAATAAGTTGTGCCAAATAGACACAAATTCTTGGAGAGTCCGAATCCCCTTTAGGATTTTCTTGTAGTGCAAGCAAAACGACATTATTTTGCTATTATTGTTGTTGTTGTTGTTGTTGTCTTTTTTTTTATTTAAGATCCTCCAATTCATTTCAGTGCCATCTCCTTCACCCATTTGCTTCCCTGTTTTTTGGGATTTGGCTTGAGAAGTCAACTAATTATCGCCCGGGGGGGGGGGAAATAGCTTAGTTTAGGTTAAAATTCACAAAAAGACAAAATAGTCTAAAATAGCTAATAAGACAAAATATCACATCAACCCCATAATCATTTCACTTTTTCTCTCACAAACATCATATCCAATTACAAAAAAATCCAATCATCTTCCCAAACACAAAAATTTTAGCCTACTAAAATAGCCAAAAACTAAAATAGCCTATTAAAATAGCAACTTCCCAAACGAAGCCATCATCTGGGTCTCTGGTGAAGACTAATCGGCCTTGCGATAGGTACTCTATGGCAAAGTAGATTTTAGCCTTGGTGGCCATGACTTGGTAGAGCTTTACGATGTTGGGGTGATGAACTTTCTTAATTATCGATATCTCTCGCTTCACTTGATCCATATAGTTTTACTTGTAAACTTGTACTACAGGAAGAGGTTTTTAGAATGGTAGACTTTGGCAAAAGAACGAGCCATGGCGACTGAGCTCGTACTTTTTCGTGGAGGAGATTTGATGTGGGTTGATTCGATTGAATGGGTTTGGTGGTAGTATTTGGTGTGTTTGGAGTGGATTGGGAATTGGGATTAATCGTCTTCGATGTGTTTGTGGTGGCAGATGCGATTGAGGATGTTTGTGATGATCTTGGTGTTGGATTGAACAACTCTCAAATTAGCTCACCTTTCTACATCCCAAGCAGAGAGATTTGGGCTCTGTTCCATGGAAGAGGAAGAGGAAGAGGAAGATGGGCGTTCTGAGAAGGAGCTGAAAAAAAAAAAAAAAAAAACTGACGTCGTTTTGCTTGCACTATAAGATTCCCGGCAAAAAAACCCTACAGAGGATCCGAACTCATTTTTGAGCCGTTTTGCTTTGGATGTGCTATATAAGTGTACTTAATTTTTTAGCTAAAAAAATAGAGAAAAAAAGATATATGTTTGAGATAATTTTTTGACTTTTTACGAAAAAATGTGTAATAAAATATTGTAGTAAAATCAAAATGACCATTCTGTCTTTATTGATTTTTTGACTTTTGAGTAGTTAAATTCAAAAGGAAAAATAATAAGTTTGCCCTCTAGGCTTCCTCCACAAGTTTTCCCCAGTATGAACTTTTTGATTTTTTTGGGTTTGTTTGGAAAGTGGGTTGACTAATGTCTTTTTTGGCTATTTTAACCTGGAGTTAAAAAGCCTGATTTGGAAAGGGTTTTTGGCTTTTTTGTGAAAGAAATAAGGGGTGTTTGGTGGGGCTTTTTTGAGTCAACTTATAGTTTCTGGCTTTGAAAAAGTTATTTTGGACTGTTTGGTTAAACTTATTTCAAACAGCTTATGATTTTAACAACTTATTTTAAGTCAAAAAAGCTGATTCTGAGAAGTTGCTTACCCTCTGTTTCTGATTATCAGCTTCTGCTGTAAACATGTTAATTCACGGTTATACTCTTAGATTTTTTTTATTTTTTATATTTTTAAAAATAGAAAAAGACCCAAATGGACTATAAAATATTATTATTATTTTTTTTATGAGAAATGTAGACAAATAGTGAATAATAAAAAATAAAAAGTTAATTGAAACAACTATTTCACAGCTTATTTAACAAACACTACTCAGCAACTTAAATCTATAATCCAACAGCTATACCAAACAGATTAACAGCTTCTGATTAAAGTCATAATCTATAATTTGTTAAGTTATAATCTATAATCTATTTTAACAGCTACACCAAACAGGACCATAATGTAATGATTATGAGTTGGATGTGATATTTTGTCTTATTGGGTTAAAAAGCTTATTTTATATTTTGTGGCTAAAATAGCCAAAAAAGCCTGGCTTTTGGCTTTCCAAACGAAGCCATAGGCTTCGTTTTTTGCTTTTGTAGATTATCCCAAACAAGTTTTATAAGCTAGTAATTTTTTTTTTAATGTAAAATTAATTTTCTTACTTTGTAAGATGTCATGTTTCTAACATGATATTGTGGTTAATTCAAGTTTGCTTTTTAGTTGATCTTTCATCTCGTTTGGGAACAGACTATTTTGTAACATTTTAGTTTTTTAGTTAAAATACGAGATAAAAAAATTAGTATGTTTAGAATAATTTTTTAATTTTTTACGAAATGTGCAAAAGGTAGAAAGAAAAGAGAATTTTTGACCTTTTGGTTTATGTTGTTGGCTTTTTAATTTTTTTTATGATTTTTTGACTTTTAAACAGTGAGTTGCGAAACGAGGCCGCTGAGATTTTATCAATTTAGTTTTGAAAAACTTTTTTTTTCTAAAATACTATATTGTCAATGTAAATAATGTGGGTATTTAGGAAATAATCTAATTTTTTGTAATATAATTCAATATATCAATTTAAGTCTTTTAAACTCATTTATAATTATATACTACTTAACTATACGTATACACACAAACATACCAAACAATCACAAGCTTTTTTGGGTTTTATAAGCACTTAACGTGGGGCTACTCAACACTTGTGTGTGTGCTGGTATATTTTGTGTATAGCAACAATGTCCTAGCATTTTTCTGATTAAGAATACAATTACCTAGTCAATTTAAACATACATAAATCATTAAAATTTGGGACCTATCTCAATGTGGGGCTTTAGGTGGTGTGCTTACTAACCTAATGGCTTGCAGTGCAGACCTCTACCCATTATGCATGTAGCCTATTTCATTTACACTATCTACCTACTACATATTGAGAGATTTCAGATTAAAAAAGGATATTAATTTAGGTGGAGTTTTGAATTTAACATCTTGTGTGGAGACTGCATAAGTCATGACTCTTAAACTAATTATCTGAATTATGTTGAATGACAATAAACTTGAATCTTCTAAAAAAGACGAAATGCTCATGCTTAAACCACATTCAGTTGTCTTTGTCATCTTATTTCTTGCAATTTTATTATATTTTTTTGATATTTTCACCAAGATGATAAAAGTTGACACTCACTCAAGATGCTTTTCAAAGACAATGCCACACCACCTTAACAAGATAGCAAAGCCAAGCAAACATAATTAATCGAGAGACTTCATGTTATATTGGAAATCTATAAATAGAAAAATTATATCTCAATCTTTTCTCTAGATTTTTATGCATGTGATGTGAGTCCACTTAATTAGTTATTTGAAAAAAAGGGTGTAACTTGAAATCCCCTCAATTAGGACCCAAAACCTGGTTGCTTTCAATTAACACTAGCAAATGTGGAACCAAATTGGAGAGTACCAAGACTCACAACGATTAAAATACTCATAATCATTAATTATATCTCAAAATTTTAATTAAAATTTTCATATAATTCAACGGTTATAAATAAATTAAAATAAGAGAGTAGAAAAATTTGAAGACAAGAATCTTGATCAATAAAAGTCATAATAAATAGTAAACTCCCTCGTTTGGGAACCCTTCTTTTTAGCAAAAAAGTCAAAAAGTTATTAAATTAACCAAAAAGCCAACCACTCATACAAAAAAGTCAAAGATTCTCTTTCTCTCTACTTTTTGCACATCTTTTCGTAAAAATTCAAAAAGTCATCCTAAACATACTAGTTTTTTTTAACTTATATTTTAGCCAAATAGCCAAAAAGTTATTGAATTAGGCCTTGTTTGGGAACAAGCTAATTTAGTAATTTTTTGGCTATTTGACTAAAATATGAGCTAAAAAAAACTAGTATGTTTGGGATGACTTTTTGACTTTTTACGAAAAAATGTGCAAAAAGTAGAGAGAAAAGAGAATCTTTGACTTTTTGGTATGAGTTATTGATTTTTTGACTAATTTAGTAACTTTTTGATTTTTTGACTAAAAATGCGAGTTTCCAAACGAGACCTTAGTTTGTTCCCAAACGAGGCCTTATATAAATCACAATAAATCATAACTCAATAACCTCATATGCTAAAGTGGGTGTATGATGGTGGTGTTTGGTGTAGCTGTTAAAACAGATTATAGATTATAGCTTAACAGATTATAGATTATGACTTTAATCAGAAGCGGTTAATCTGTTTGGTATAGCTGTTGGATTATAGATTTAAGTTGCTGAGTAGTGTTTGTTAAATAAGCTGTGAAGTAGCTTTTTCAATTAATTTTTATTTTTTATTATTCACTATTTGTCTACATTTTTCATAAAAAATAATAATAATATTTAATAGTCCATTTGAGTCTTTTTCTATTTTTAAAAAAATAAAAAATAAAAAAATTTAAGAGTATAACCGTGAATTAACATGTCCACAGCAGAAGCTGATAATCAGAAGCAAGGGGTGAGCAGCTTCTCAGAATCAGCTTTTTTGACTTAAAATAAGTTGTTAAAATCAGAAGCTGTTTGAAATAAGTTTAACCAAACAGTCCAAAATAACTTTTTAAAAGCTAGAAGCCATAAGTTGGCTTAAAAAAGCTGCACCAAACACCCCCGATTTTATTCACCAAGATGGATTCTGTCAAAGATGGGATTAGTAAATGAAAATCCACTCAGATTTTATCTTTATGAGATTATCAATTGCGTCTTAGGGACGTCTTTAGAGTATACCAAATGAGTAAAATTATCTATTTTTAACAGAGCGCTGCAATTTCAACTAGTGTGGAGGAAAAGTGAGAACAGTTTTTTCTTCTTTTATTGTTTCTTGTCAATGCAAAATCATGTGCCATTGAACACAAAATCATATTCTCATAATTCACTTAAATGCAAAATCTAAAAATATAAAAAATTATAATTGACAGTGGACGATTTTATTCGCTCACATGTCACTCAAGTGAATAAAATAAACTTCATCTAATGGTACTTATGTCAATGGCATACTTAAAAGCAATGTTAAAGGGGTCTAAAACTTTCTATCTTCTAAATTTATTCATATTGATGTGAAAAAAAAAAAAAATCTTAATTGATTGATTTTTAAATAAATTAATAACTAACATACATCCACATTAAAAGTCAATTCAAAAGTGATGTTTTAAGCATCTTAAACATTTTTTTGGGACCATTCAATCAATCAGTGACAACAATATGCAGAAAAAGGATGAGTAGTGGGAATAAAGTCACCTCCTCCCCTTTTACCATCTTTTTGAAAATCATTTCCCATCTGGTTCTTTCTATCTTTAACATCTCTTACAAATTCAGGGGGAAAAAAAAACAAAAAAAACAGAACGGCAAATTGAAAATTCCCATTCTAGAAAAGTAAGTTTAAAGGAGTATTAATGGAAAATTGCATTATTAAGGGAGTTGTGTTGTGTTATAGATTTCATATTAAATTGTGTATAAAGTACACTGATTATCCTTGAGATTTTAAAAAATATAGTAAGCTTCACTAAATTCTCTTATGATTTTAATTCATATAACACTTTACTCTCATTTTCGTCAGAAATTCATTAATCATATGAATAATAAAATAATGCTGTAATCTTTTTTATATCAAGGCTTGGTTTGGGAAATGGGTTGGCTTTTTGACTTTTTTGACTATTTTAACCTGGGCTTAAAAGCTTAGTTTGGGAAGGGCTTTTTGACTTTTTTGAGTTTTTTTGTGAGAGAAGAATGTAATGATTATGGATTGGATGTGATGTTTTGTTTGTTATGGCTAAAATAGCCTATTTTATTTTTTGTGGCTAAAATAGCCAAAAAAACCTGCAAATCCACTTGCCAAACACATGTTAAAATGTATATTTTATCTTGTGTGTTTTTGTGTTTTCATACAAACTGCATTAGTTCTGATTTCTTTAATCCTATTAAAATAGAAGTTAATATAATTATATCAAAATTTTAGACTTCTTGTATTTTTTTTAAATCTTAAAAAAAATCAGTGTAATTTCTCCTAAAATTTTTACCACTAGACACTTTAGTAGTGAGTCTACATTAAAAATACATATAAAGTTCATGTCTATATGACTAATAGTAAAAAAATCAGATAGACAATTCGTTTATATATATAATACTTTTCGTAGTAAAGTGAAGTGTTAGGCCTCTTTGTGAATCAAACCTTGAAATAAAATCGTGAATCTTACGACAAACATGCATCATCATGTTCTGTAAAACCAAACACTAAAAAGAAAAAATGCCTTTCCAATTACTCCTCAAATATTCAAAGCATGTTTGGTTGTGCTATTATTTTTATTTTGTCAAAAAATATATTTAAAACAAAAAAATTGATTGAAACTGCTTTCGAGAATTTTTTTTTTTTTATTAAAAACAACACAACATCAAAAACTTATTTTCACACAAAAATAAAAATGATAGATACTTTCAAAATTTTCCATTATTTTTGTTTCCAAAAACAAATAAAATGCAAATACAAGCAAATAGTTCCAAAGATTGTGTTTGGATCTAGGACTTCCTGACGAACAATAAAAAGAAAGAAAAAAGAAAAATGAAGAAGAAGCTAAAATTATTTTCCCTTTTTCCTGGACAAATCTAAGATTCAAACACATCCTAGAACCACAAGAAACAAACAATGTTATATAAAAACCAAAAAATACAGATTTCATATATAATAAAAGGGAAATGCTAGGTGTCATGAAGAATTTTCATGAAAACTGTCATGAAAACCATCTGCACCGTTAGATCAGGTATGTGTCTCATGATCCAACGGTGCAGATGGTTTTCATGACAGTTTTCATGAAACGTAGCAGGACCCATAATAAAAATAGCAGGTTGGACTATTAATATATTTTTTTTCTTGGATAGTTACTTTATATAATGAACTGATGATGCCTTTGCATTGAGTGTAAAATGTCACCAAGGGTATAGTTACAAAATTCAAATGCCCTGTTTCAGCATCTACCTGATACTTGTTTGGAAACCAAGAAAATTCTGTCACTAGAAGTCCTCATCCAGCTTGAAGATGAAATTTTTGCCACCATCTTGTAGGTTTGACATAACAGAAGCTTTTTGATAATCACCCACCCTTCTCTCAAAGAAGTTGGCTTTTCCTCTGTTCATTCAAACAAACCGATTAAATTCAGAACACTATGCTCAGAAACCAAGAGGAAATGTAATCAACATTGCAGAACATTAGAATGCAACTCATTGTCATAGTTCAAAGAGCTTAAGCATATGCAAGAAATTCTTAGGCTAAAAAATCGGAACTCAAAACAAGATATGTATATGATAGATGGAAAAAAAAAAATTGTTGCAATTGTTAATTCCATCTTGATGAGGGATATTCTAGTGGCATGGTCTCAAGCCCACATCCACCTCTTTTCTGATTTGATATAGTAGTGGGATGAAAAAAATTGATGATTTGTTATTATTTGAATGTTGCCATTTTTTTGTTCTTCGTTTACAAAAAAAACCGAAGACAAGTTTTCGTTTTTGTCCTTTTTTTTTTAAAAAACAAAAACTTGTTTGATGTACAAAAATGTTTTGAAAACAAAAATAAAGAAACATATTTCGTGAGTTGTTGGAGGTGGTGGCCGCCGGTGGAGGATGAACGGATGTGGTGGCTGGCGGTGGGGGTGTCCAGAAGTGGCTATCGAAGTTGGTGGCTGGAGTGTTGCTGAAGGTCACAGGCTGTGACCAATCGGTCACTAGTGGTAGTGGTTGGTGATAGCCAGAAGTAGTGGGGGATGGACGAGAGTGAAAACTTGTTTTGAAAACAAGTGAAACAACTTTTTTTTTTTTTTTTCAAAAATTTTGAAATTTTGGAATCCATTACACTTTTTTGAAAACGAAGACAATTAACTAAACAAGCTTTTGTTTTCAGATTCCAAAAAAAATGAAAACAAAAACAGAAAATAAGAAATGGAAGCGTTACCAACAGAGCTTACCTGCTAGGTTTCGTTTTCAGAATCTGTTTTTTGAAAAACACTAAAAATGAATTTTCAGAATCTGTTTTCATCTCGGTAATGGAAAGGTTGGGACCCAATATTTCATGGGTCCCACTGAATATTGCCATGGTATAATGTTGAGGATGATCAGACAACAAAGTGTCAATGTCAATAATGTGATTTTATTCTACTGCTTTGGACAGTAAAAAGCTGACAAACCAGATGACCCTAACCATCATGATTGCCAGGCAAGGACGAGGTCTCAAGAGGAAAATAACAAGGGATGGGTACTGACTAATGAACTGGCCTCATATGTGCTAATTTAATCACTAGGGAGTCTAAACTTTGGATCAATGATTGATTTAGGATGTTCAAGCACCAAAAAAGCAACGCCTAAAGTCCAAGATGCGCAAAATGTTTCTCGGCACACTTATGAAATCAGAACTTAAGGCCTCTGTTTTCATAGTACTCACTGTAAGGAAATGAACTCCATCCAATCAAAGGGATTTTCAACATTGTACTTTCTCTTGCACCCTAAGGAAACCTGGAAAGGCATATATATAGACAATCTTTAGTTATGAAAACCAGCAATACAACTCCTTAGATCAAAAGATAATAGAAGGATCATACCAAAAGACGGTCAGCAACAAACTTTATATATTGACTCATAAGCGTTGAGTTCATGCCAATCAATGCACATGGAAGAGCTTCACAAACAAACTGTGTCTCAATTTCAACAGCTTCGTGAACAATGTGATCAACTTTTTGCGACTGTAATTGCTTGTGCAACAAACTGTAGAAATAAATATGTCAATATCTTAGTTCTTTTCACTCCCCCCACCCCTCCTAATTTACAAGAAGAAGAAGAAGAAGAAGAAGAAGAAGAAGAGAGAGAGAGGGAGAGCATAGCATAGCAACATACTTCAATTTCCAATAAAGCATCAAATAATAACAGAAGCAAAGCCACCTGTATAGAAGACAAGCAAAATCGCAGTGGAGACCCTCATCTCTAGAAATAAGTTCATTTGAAAATGTCAAGCCTGGCAGGAGTCCCCTCTTTTTAAGCCAAAAAATGGCACAGAAACTGAGGGGAAAAGAGCACAATTATATGTGACGGATATCTTTTTTCACAAACAAGCATGACATTTAGGACCATCCACACTAAAGAATAAGAAAGAGACAACTATTTGAAAAGGCATACCTTCCTGAGAAAAATATTCCTTCAACACATGCAAAGGCAACTATTCTTTCTGCAAATGAGCTGGAGCTGCATATGGATATTAGCACAATGAGGATTTGATGAGCAGAAGTATCTCATATCTCTTATATTCATTCTATTTTCAAACAGAAGAATGAAGCTAAACTACCATAATTGAGACGGCCAACAGAATCAAAATGTTGAACAACGTTCTTGAATTTAAACGGAAAAGTAAGGATAATTTATTTTTTCATTGTCCTTGGGCTCTATCTTTATGGTGGAGAGTATTTCATTTGATGGAGGAGGATTAGGTTTTACCACCATTTTGTGAGAATTTGTTATGCATTGGTTTTATAGGATTTGATTCAAATGCCAAGGCTCGGGTTCTTTGAAGATGTGTTGTTTGTGTGGTTCTTTGAGTTTATGGCTAGAATAGAATGCTAGGATTTTTTTATGAGAAAAGTGATGTTGAGAGCATTTGGGAGAAAATTTGTTACTCAGACTCTTTTTGGGTTTTGGGGGCCTCTTCTTTTAAGGGGATTCCATTAAATTTCTAGAGATCGGAGTGCTATTTGTAAAGTGAGGATTCAAGTTCAAGCTCCACCCACACCCCCCCCCCCCCCCCCCCCCGATTTCGGTGGATTTCTTGTCCCCTCCTTTTGTACTTGTTCACTTTTTTAATAAATTTTTGTTACCGATCAAAAGATTTAAACAGAAACTGGCAAGTAATGTCCATATTGTTAGATGGAAGTAAGAGCTATGTTTTAATAAGTTGCATAATATGAGTGAATAAAGCTGGAATGTATATTCAGTCGAATTGATGAAAAGCTGTATCCCTAAAATTAGCATAAAGCCACTTCAAATATTTAATGTTAAAGTTTGTGCTACAAAGAAGACAAACGTAGGGTTTTACATTAGTATTTGCCGTTTCTACAATCTACATTAGTAGGGTTCCACAGCCTTAAGGCACCTCTAGCAGAAGCAACTACAATTAGTCTATCAAGTAATGACATAATGTACCAGAAAATACAAAAGAAGGCAGCAAATATCCAAAGTTAACAATATATGGAGTTTGAGGTGTCCTCTTCTCCAAGTCACACATGCTTCCTATATAAAAGGAATCAGTAAAACGTCCAGTGCATGTTTTGAGAGAGAAACTCACACCTTGAAAAGCTGGAAGATTGCTAATTCTATTGCTTTTGCCATATTTGACAGTTCAATGAAAACTTTCCAACCCCCTCGTGTGTGCATGCATGATTATTACACATACACATGAGAGAGAGAGAGAGATTGAAAAACCATTTTCACATCAATTTTACTCAGCAAGACAAAAACCAATGATTACTAAATTAAAGTACATCAATCAGACAAAATAGGTAATATACCTACACTTAGCTTCTCAAGAAAAATTTCGCTGCAAACCAAAAAAAAAAAGATTGAATGATTTTGTTTTCCAATTGCTTATGCTCTATTTCGGTTCACTGAAATGAGATGAAATAAAATGGAATCATCATTACTTAGGCTCTCCTATTGAATATCATTCCTTTTACAATGGTGAATGATGATTCTATTTGCAATATATTTTTCATTGTTTTTTTAGTCAACCAAACATGGAAATGAATATTTTGAAGGTACAATCATTCCATTCCACTTTATTCCAATGAATTCCCAGAAAAAGTCAACGCACGTGCGGGAAAGTCAACGCACATGCGGAAAAAGTCAACGCACGAGCGGGAAAGTCAACTCTGTCCAAATTCTGTCTTTTTGCTCATTTTATGCTCCGACGATGTACAACCTGATTGACACTCAACACACATAAAATATACCGTTTGACCAGCAAGTGAAGTTAAGAGATTCTAATTAACGGCCTCAATGATGTACATTTCGGCCTTAATCAAATCACTACATAGGAGTCACGGTCAATTAGTACTTCTATCATTAAAAACCAGTACCGACTTACAAGCTAATCTTTAAGAAAATCATTATGTAAAATTTATTTAAATAATGCAAAATAAGAATGTGTTAATACCTTTGAATCCAATCCAAAGCCCATTTGGCTTTTTGAGCAACACAAGGAATATTCTCAACTGCATTGAACAATCTATGTTTCTCCCTCGAGTCCCTGATGTATGTTTCCAAAAGTAAACTGTACATCTCTAAGAAAAAAAGGAAGAAATACCCACTATCAGGTAACTCAAGAATGCATGAGATAGTAAATCACTGCAATATCACATACAAAGCTCTACCAGAATGTATATTCTCCATTGCAATTTGGAATCCGTAAAATGCCCGGGCCTAGAAAACATAAAAAGGATTAATGTAAGTGCAGTATCAGTACCAAAAAAGAAAAATGAAAATATAAACATTTAAGGACACAATTTTTATTGCATCTATATCTAAGATAGGTGCACACTACAATGGAGAGACCTAATCAAGTCATCCCCATTTTATTGCCACCTGCATTGCATTCTGCCATTAATAATTAATATCCTTATCTGGCACAAAACTAGCAAGAAAATTTCATTATTTAAATTGCTAATTCGTATAAACTAGAAAGGGAAAAAAAATAATAAGCCATATTTAATGGTGACATTAACTGCCTTTTCTTCTGCTCATAATTTGCTCTCACTTTTTTAAAAATGTACGCGAATTATTTGGCACAAAACTCTTTACCAAAAAAATTGAAAATTTTCTTGAACGTTATTGATCATCATCTAATGTTCAAAACTGCATCTTGATCTTTAACATTTATTCATAACCACTTTCACGAATCACATTACTGTTTGCATCTGGCTATTAGCAATGAAGTTGGTTTTCTTCAAAAACAACATTTTTATTACGATATAAGATCTATTGGTTAGGGGTGACCAGTGGTTCAATAGTAAAACTTTGACCTAATAACCTTGAGGTTATGAGCTCGGAGCAACCACTTTGTGTACTATGTCAAAGGTTAGGTGTTTACCCAATCTTTCCCCTCCCAAACACACATTAATGTGTACTGGTTGGGCTTTGTTTTTTTATAAGATCTATTGGTTATTATTCCTAAAAATAATGCCTCATATTAAATAGCAAATGTCAATCCTCTCCGGAGAATTCTTGCAGGACAAAGCAACAAAACATAAAATAGCTCCCAATGAAGTTTCCCCACTATGTCCATCATACATAAACATGAACTAGTCCAAGGACTCAGAACTACTGATGTAACACTCAATTCACTAAATTGCAGAAAGGTTAGCAGTGAATGGAGGAACACATCATAAAAGGCGAAATAAAGCAATAGCATTGAAACTAGACATAATCTAAAGCCGATACAGACACTGAAAGTTGCATGAATGGAGCATCGTCAAGAAATTTACCTCTGGAATTTTAACATCATTTAAAAATCTTCCAGCCAAATTCTCCAAAACAATCCCATCGGATGCAGCAAAAAATGCCAATACATGGCTTATAAAGTGCTTCTCGGAATCAGACAAAGAATCCCACTGCTGCACATCCTGGGAGAGATCCACCTCCTCGGCTGAGAACCCAATAAAAAGTTATTAGAATAATTTGCACCAAAAAAAAGAAAGTAATAGAAAATAGCAAAGATGAAAATCAAAGAGGAAAAAGTAAAACAAAATCACACTTGATGCATTCGACTTAATAAAAGATACAAAGAATATCCAACATAAGAAGTCGAAAGGTAAGACACATAACATGTTCTAATGTCCTTGTATTTCTTCATTTAAAACCAACCCCAAGAAGTTAGAAAATAAAATACATCATAATTTTTACTCATATGCTACCAGCACAATTAATAGTGACCACGACTAATATCACCAAAAACACCGCCAACACATCATGATGGTTAAAGCAGCCAGAAATGCTGTACCACCAAACCACTATGCCATATCTACAATTGGCGGCACCACCACTATTGTCACCATCATGTATGACCACCCCATCCTTTCCAAAAAACCCCACCACCTCTTCCCCGTTGTTGCCAACCACATGCTTTCCTAGTTACATGGAATATCATTTATTTTGTCCTACCTCTGTTATAGCAGGTGGCATCATACTTACTTGGCTCTCATACCACCTTACAAGTTCACATCATCTAGAATGGTTTAAAGACGTAAATAACAATGGCATGGAATAAAAATTGGAAGGAATAAAATGCAAAACACAAACCTCATAATACTTACACTACGACTGAAAGTTCACAATAGGTGCAACAGTGAGGGTCTGCTTTCCCTATGAAATAGTTAATGCTATTCTAAAGCACCCAAAACTAAATCATAATTGCCTACACATGGACTAACTTGCTATCAAATCCTTTCATATACACAATGCCTGCTTCAGAATGACTTAAATGATGTGTTCATTTTCCATTTATACCACTCCATTTATTTGGATTGGTATCATACCATACAATCCTTGTCTTGTTCACATGACCAAAAGAACATGTTTTCCACTCTTTCTTTGCGTCTATTTTATATAAAACAAGCAGTGAATCAATTTCCCAAAGCAACAGTATTTCAAATTCCAAAGCTACCCCCTCTTAACTTTGGGCTTTTGAGGAATGCTCCACCAAAAAGTAACCCAGTAACTAAAGTAAGTATAATCAAGCAGAGCCAACATTTTCAAACCAGTTTATAAACAAAATAGTACCCAAGTTTTACTTTTTTTTAAAGAGTAGTGTTACTGTAGCCCAAAAGTTTGATCCACTTTCACCCCTAATGATGTGGCACCCTATTAAAATATCTAAGGCAACTTTCTCTCACATGTATACTTTAATTAATAATTATCAACCATTGACTGATTCTACAAAGCAGGTTTAGAAAATGGACTTATATATCATTTTATTTTTTGGTTCAAAATATATATATATCGTTTTACTTTTTTAATAACTAGGTATCAAAAATAGTACCCAATTTTAATCCTTCCTTTCTATTGCCATTCCAATTCCAACAACAACAAAAACACGGGCGATTATTCAACCCGGAGTATAGACACGTGGTGCTCCATAAGGTTTTAATTGGTGGAAAGGTGTAGGGGCCCATAATTCATGTTGGAGATGGGGGAACAACATGGGCTAAGTAATTGGTGATTGGCTTGGTGTATAGCCATGTGGTGCTCTGGGAGTATTGAATAATTTCTCCAAAAACACAAACAGGTGACCTACAAACATATATTCTGGTACTCAAAAGAGAAAACTCAAAAACTAACAATTTTAATTATATAAAAAAAAAAGGAAAAAGAAGACAATGTCTTCAAAAGAAAACCCATACACGATGAACTGAGTATAGCAATCTCACAAAACACCAGCCTTTTAAACAATAATCAAAGAATAAATACGAAAGAGAGAGAAAGAGAGAGAGGGAATACATACCCAATTTCGAGAATGTATTATTTAAGCGAAAATTTTCAATTTGGGAAACAAACTTGAAGAAATTTCGGAGAATTTCAAATGAATGCAAATACACAAGTCATGTATGTATGATTATATATACATTACCGGTCCAAAAACTGGCTTCGGCCTTCTTGTACATCTCCCAAACTTGTGGATATCGAATTGGGAACATACAAAACCTCTGTGAATTCTCCATTAATATGGGTTCAACTCCTTCTTCTTCTTTGCCTTCGTGTAGTCCTCTTCCCACTCCATTTGTGAGCGAATCCATCTCTCTCTCTCTCTCTCTCTACACTCCTCTCTCCCTCTCTCTCTACAGATACATATAGTACAGTGAAAACCCTACAAAAACCCCTTCTCCAAGCAAGAAACAACACACAATGTCACTCTCTCTCTCTCTCTCTCTCTCTCTCTTGATTTTTGTTCGTTTTTGTGCATGGGTCCGAAGTCTTGTGATTCCTTTGGAGAGGGCATGTTCCTTCAAAACGACAGCGTTCTAGGGGGGTTTTAAAACGACATCGTCGAGTGATGGAAGGTTTAGGGCTTTAACTCGAGTGGTTTGGTTGGGCTGAGTCCAAATTGACTTTCCAAGCCCAAGCCCAAGCCCAAGCCCAAGTGTTTAAACTAAAAAACCCCTCAACCCAATTAAAAAGCCCACTCAAATCAACAATTCACAATCAATTTAGTTTTGGAGAAATTGCTCGTAGGTTCTAATGAGAAATGTTTTATAGCTTGAAAATTTTTCTCCCGAATGGCCCGAATTGCTAAAACGACGTCGTTTTGGCAATGTTTTTTTTTTTCTTTTTCTTCCTTGTTTATATTTGAACAGGGGGAGGGAAAGAGAGAGAAAGAGGGAGAAAGAGAGAAGAAGAGGGAAGACAGATGTAAACAGAGAGAGAGAAAGGCGATGGTGATGGCGGGGCGGGGACGACGGTGATGGAGGGTGCGACGGTGGACGGTGATGGAGGTTCAGACTTTTTTTTTTTTTTTGCTCTGAAGATGAAGATGATGTGTTGATGATGGTGATGTTGATGAAGATGTTGTTGTTGTTGATGATGATCCAGATCTGTTGCTCTTTTTTTTTTTTTTTTGGCTCTGATCTATGGGTGATCAGATCTGTTGTTGTTGTTGTTGTTGATTGGGTTTGATTTTTGGGTGGGTGGGTTTGATTTTGATTTTTTGTTCAATTTTGTGGTTGAATCAATTTTGTGGTTGAATCAGATTTTCTTCTTCTTCTCTCCTCTCCTCTTCTTCTTCTTCTACTTCTTCAAACTCTTTTTTTTCTTCAGACAAAAGAGAAGGAAAAAAGAAAAAAGAAAAAAAAAAAACCCCAAAACGACGTCGTTTTGGAATTTCGGGGGATTCGAGCTCTAAACCATTCGAGCTACGTAGCGGAGTTGGGTTCTAATATGTGAACTTATTATTTAATAGGTCTTATAATAATTAATGGCATTTCTCATTAAACACTATTAAAAAACGTCACTAATTATTAATTTTCAACGACAGTTTGAAAATGTTGTCACAAAAAATATCACTAATTATAATTTTTAGCAACAATATAAAAAATTATAAAAAAAAGTTACTAATTTTAAATTTTCAACGACAATTTTAAAAATTCTTCACAAAAAAGTCACTAATTGTAATTGATAAAAATCGTGACAAAAGAAGTCACTAATTGTCAATTTTTAACAACATATGTAAAAAATTGTCAAAAAAATTATTTTTAATGACGATTTTACTAAAATTTAATTTCAATAAGATTTGATGAGTATTAACTCTAACTGTTAAAACCTATCGATAATTTAAGACTATAGCCCAATTGAATTTGAAATTTATATGTATTTACGTGAAATGAACCGAAATAGATCCGTGAATCCACTAGATTTAGAGAAAAGTCATCACTTTTTTACTGGCCATTTTCATTGACTATACTTATTTATATATAATTTTATTTTTATTGATCAATATTTTTAAAAAGTACCAAGGAAAAATAAGTATTTTAAAACTTTTTGGTATAATAAAAAAGTATACAAGACTTATAGATATTTAAGTTCATAACATAGGATTGGCTTGTAATTTATCCCTTTTTTTTATATGGGTAAATGACACTAATCTCTTTGGGGTTTAGAAAAAATGCAAATAAATTTTATAATTTTGACATAATTAAGTTCTCTTAAAGTCTTAATTCGCGTAACCTCATTTTCATAAATAATTAGTTAGTGGTATAGATGGGAAAATCATATAATTTTCACAAATAAGTTTTATAATTTTGACATAATTAAGTTCTCTCAAAGTCTTAATTCACGTAATGTTTAACCTCATTTTCATAAATAATTAGTTAGTTGTATAGATAGGAAAATCATATTGTCATTTTTTTCATATTGAAATGTATACTTTTTCTTATTTATTTTTGTGATTTTATACTATCTATATCAATATTAGTTTTAATTCATTTAACTTTATTAAAAGAAATATGAATATAATTATATTTAAATTATAGGATTTATTATATCTATCTATATCTATGAGAGGCTTTTGATTTTGCTACACTAACCTTTGGCTCTTTTTTGCCTACTTTTGCATAGAGGGAAATTCTAAGTATAAATCATATGCTTTAGTTATGACAATTGTTGTTTTAATTATGAGTTTGGCTTCTCTCCTTCCCAAATTGTATTGAGAGGTAATACTATGCCCAATGGATGGTCCAGTCTGATAATGGACTGAAGACAATCCAATCCCTTGATGCTGTGAAAAGTTTTTCAGGGGAGGTTATTTGCTCAGAGAATTAAATCAAACCAACTCGGTTTTGATCCCAAAGATGAGTAACCCTACTTTGCTTTCCTAGTTTCTCCCTATTAGCCTTTGTAATTTCATATTAAAGGTGATCACAAAAGTTCTAGCAAATCGATTAAAAGGAGCTTTGAAATCCTTGATCTCTTTCAATCAATCTGTTTTTGTCCGTGTGAGGATGATCCAGGATAGCATCCTTGTAGCCCATGAAGCATTTCACTCGCTAAAACTAAACAAGTCTATATGGGTGGGCCATATGGCAATTAAGATTGATTTTAACAAAGCATATGATAGAATTGAATGGGACTTCTTGCAAGCGATTTTGAGAAAGATGGGATTTGATCCGATGTGGGTCAAGTGGGTTATGGAATGCGTCATAAATGTCAGCTTTTCCATATTTGCAAATAGCGAAAAGAGAGCTTCTTTCATTTCCTTGGCCTCAGACAAGGAGACTTGCTTTTGCCATACCTTTTCATCCTAGTAGCTGATGTGCTATCCAAACTATTACTCGGAATCTACGAAGTAGAGAAATTTCAGGTATGAAGATTACTAGCCACTGCCCTACTCTATCTCATTTACTGTTCACGGATTATATAGTGCTATTTCCAAAAGCTGATGTGAATGAGTGCCAAAAAAATCTTGGAATTAATGGATACATTTTGCAAAGCCTTTAGGCAGTTGGTAAACTTTGACAAGTTCAGTGTTCAATTTTTCCCAAATGTTGCCCCAGCGATATGTAGCTCTATTAGTGCCCTCACAAATCTCAAGCAAACTTCCACGAATGCTAAATACTTGGGCTTACCTTCATTCTGGGTCAATCGAAGGTGGAAGCATACAAATTTATAATTGAAAAACTATGTCAAAACTGCAAGGATGGAAGAGTACGTTAATTTCATATGCCGGGTGTAAAACTTTGATAAAGGCTGTGGTACAAGCGATACAGGTTGAAGATTGGCTTTGATTTTCTTTGTTAACAATGACTGCTGATTGAAGGCAAATGAAAAAGCTGAAGATTCAGTTGAGCTACTCCATGGTAGGGTGGCTGATCTTCAGATCCCGTTGGTGGCTGTCATAAATGTTGTCGGTGGCTTATTGAAGATTTTGGCTCTCCCATTGCATCTATAAATGGTTAGTGAATGGGAGGGGTTTGGTGTGGCAATCAGAAGAGAATGTAAGTAGAGTGTAAGAAACTGAGTGAGTATGAGTGTGAGTAGAGTGAGAGTCTTGTCTCCTCCTCCTCCTCCTCACCACGTAAATCTTTGTGTGTATTTGTGTGTGATTGTTTTCTGCCTCCTAGGCACAACAAATTGGTAGCAGAGCATAGTTGTGCCAAAACAGAGCATTTACAACTTTGTAAATTGAAAATTTCGAAGTTGTCGAAATCACGTTTTCAGGATACCAAAACGTACGTGTCATGCCCCAAAAATTTGGATAATTAAATATTAAATTAGAACTAAACCCCAATCAATATTCCATCATCCAAATCTTAGGGGTGAAACAAAATCTAAACATTTTCATCTCCAAAAGGTTTAAATAAATTTTCATCCTCCAAAGATTACAAGGGATAAAAAAAATTAACAAAACGCCAACCAAACCATTCACCAGAATTTCATAACTAACCAATACCTCCAACATTAAAGTAATAATAAATCTTCAAAATAACTCAAATAATGTAACGTTGAAAAACAACCCACAATGTCAAAATGCCAAAAATACTAAGGTTATAAAAAATAATAAATACATAAATTAATATCAACCCTAAGCTCAAGAAAATCAAAAGAAGTCCAAAAGACATGTCCTACGATCATAGTTATTTCTTGTCACCACTATAGTCTCAACTAATCCTGCAAAGGAAGCTCGGCTGCGCTCAAATAGAACGCACCCGAGATGCCAAAAGACAAAATGGGTCAGTATACAAGTATATTGGTATGAGTACAAGATTTAACACTACGTGTCCACCAGACACAAGCAAAAATACCTTTAATTCTTGTTACAGGACAAGACAAGTAGTCCTATCCGCACCGAGACGAATGGGTAGTTTCTCGAGATACGGTAGCATTTAGTTTCTTTCCTGTACACAACGAAATATAAATTGAGTATAAAATAAAAAATAAAAATAAAAATATGGTGGGTATAATTCAATCATAAGTAACTTGCTGAAGAAGTATAAAAATGCACTGTTTTATACTTAAATAATTCGAATTGACCAAAACTCAAAGAACAAAAGTTGTATAGAATCAAATTTTATAACAGGTAATGCAGACGAATTCAGTAGAAACTGAATAGGTTGAGCGAAAAATTTAATAGAAAATTCTAAACCAAATTCGATCGAAAAATCTGGAACTGAAAATGAAAAGAAACTGCTGTAAGATGATTTTTTTTTGGAAAAGTTCCAAACACAAAAAGTGTTCAAAATAATGTTTTACTTCAGTTTATAAGAAACCAATAAAAATGAGCTCGTTTCGTGGGTTAAAACAGTCTCTAAAATCTGCATTGCTAAAATGAATAAAAACTGCTATAACCAAGATCATCTGATTATAAGTTATAATCTATCTTTTTAATAAAAAGTTAAAACACAAAAGTTGTCTAGAATCACGTATACATATTTCTGCTCAAATTTCATAATTTATCAAGGTCATTTACTATTTTTCAAGATGTACAAATTAATGCAGTTCACACTATAACAATAAACTCATATTTAATTTTTTGTACCTTAACTCCACCATTTCGACCCTTCACTTCCAGCCTACACATATATTCCATGTGCCTCCCATATACCTAACACCACTTCGAAGCCAAACTTGCACGGGGATATCGTCCCGAGTTTGACCTACACTCCTCAGATGGTTAGCATATATGTACGCGCGTAAATCAAAGTACTCGTCTACTCTTGAGAACGAGGCAACAATATATATATATACACAAAACATCTCACTCATGAGAACAAACATAACAATGTCAAGCCTAAGGCATTCAAATAAATTTCATAATCTTCACTTTTTTTTTTTTTATACACTCTTTCTCACAAACACTCAAATAAAACAACAATCCATGGAGTCATGGCGGAGTGTAAGGAATTTATCTATGGATTCTTGATTTATTTTAATTTCATATATCCATGAGTGTGATTATAATCATAAAATAAATACATATAAAAATCATAAACCTTACATACACATCTAACCAAATAATGAAATCAATTCATCATCCACATACAAATACAAAATCAAACCAACATCAAATAAATAAAAACAAGGAATTAAACATAAATAAAAGGAAGTGGATTTTGTACTCACAATTATTTTTTTGAAGATCAAAGAATCACTTGAACAATTAATAAAGCCACCAAAATAAAACCCTAAACCTTCTTTTTCCTCATCTCTCTCTCTCGACTTTCTTTTCTCTTTACTTCTTCCCGTGGCTGCTGCTGCTATAAATTGTAGGGTTCCATCATATATATATATATATCTAACCAACAAGGCTCTAACTAGCTTTATTTTATTTTATTTTTCTCTCTTCTTTTGCCTCTTAATATTATAACATAATCACTATTATATTATACAAATACAACATAAATACACCATATATAAATATAAGATTATATATATATATAACACCTTTTATATATATAAAAAAATATCAATATATATATATATATATAAATATTTAAATTAATTATATATAATTAAATATTACATTAAATTAATTAAATATCACATTAAATTCTCATGTAACCACACAGTTAATAAAGTCCAAAAATAAAGTAAGATAATAATAATAATAATAATAATAATAATAATAATAATAATAATAATAATAATAATAATAATAATAATAAAGACTTACGAAAAATCCAGGTCGCTACAGTACGCCTCGACAAGAGGAGTCCAGACCTAGAAAGACCAACCCAAGCGAACTCCTCACGTACCCTCACGCGCTCTGTCGAAGTTTGGTCGGAGAGTCGCTGGAAAGATCAGTCCGACGAAGACGCAGACATTGAACATGACAACGTGTCACCAAACTGAAGTCTTTAAGTATTCACTTGTGCAATAATAGAACACTAGTCTACACTTGGCAAAGTGGTTATAGCTTGGTTCTTGGTTCCAAACCTTCAGGTCAAGGGTCAAAAACCCTTCACGAACAAAATCTCAATTTTTTTTGAAAGCTGCCAAGTTATTGCCACAACCATCGCTACGTCACTGCTACATTCGCACCACGTATTGCCACGTGTGAAGCCACACCAGCAACAGTTCAATCGCTACGTCATCGCTACATTAACACACGTGTTCGCCACGTCAGCACATCTGCCACGTCATCATCCCAGTCATCCAAAAATTTTAAAATTGCAAGGAGGCCCCTAAAAGTTTGAGAAATTGTATTTCAACCCTCGATCTTGCTAAAATTGCAATTTAGCCCCTAAAACTTTAATAAATTACAGTTAGGTCCTTGGAGTTTTGGGAAATTGTAATTTGGCTCCTTGAATCTGGAGAAATTTCATTTAAGTCCCTGGAGAGGTGGAGAAAGTGCTTTCCTATCTAAATCAATCGTTCCGGACACAAACACGAATTCTATTTTTGAGATTCGGACCCAAATTTTCAGTGAAGTTTTCGGGAGCTTAGAATTTTTTGTGTTCTAGGCATTTCAAGCATCCGCAATTGTTTGTGGTGGAGATTTTTTTTTTGAGAAGTCTCAGTGGAAAAATCTACAGAGGGGAGATCAATTGAGTCTACAAGCAGCCCTGCAGCTGCAAGCCGCTCTGGACGTTAGACCCTTGTGTCCCACGCTAAGTTTGAGGTAGAAAAGTTTGATGGTAAAAACAACTTTGGCATGTGGGGATGTGAAGTTAAAGATATGCTTGTCCAGATGAACCTGCACTTCACTCTTGGTGACAAGCCAGATAACTTGGACGAGATAGAATGAGAGAAAGTTAATCTCCTAGCCTGCAATTCCATTCAACTTTGCCTTGCAAAAGAAGAAAAGTACACATTCACAGAATATGATACTGCGAAGGAGCTTTGGAAGGCGCTGGAAGACAAGTTCATGACAAAGAGCATTGAGAATTGGCTCTACTTGAAGAAGAGGTTGTTTCGTTTCGATTACAAGAAATGTATTTCGATGAACGGACACTTGAACAATTTTAACAAAATTCTTACCGATTTGAAAAACCTGGATATTCAAATTGATGATGTAAATAAAGCACTATTATTGTTAAATTCCTTGCCTGACACATATGACCATCTCACCACCACGTTATTGTATGGTAAATAAAAGATCAAGTATGTTGATGTTTCAAACGCCTTGGTAAATAATGAGTTCAAAAGGAAAGATAAGTATGCAAAAAGGGACTCAGCATTAGAGGCATTGGCAGTAAGTGGTAGGACAATTAACAGAAGATATACGGGGCAAAGAAAGTCTCGCTTAAAATCTAGAGGGAGATCATTAGATAGAAGACGTCTTGCAGAAGTCGAGTATGTTGCTTATCGCCAGAAGGGGCATTGGGCAAAAGATTGTCCCAATAAAGACAAGAAAGAGGAAAATATGAACGTTGCACATGATGGAGATAATGGTGAAGGATCAGCCTTCACAGTTTCATCACTTGGCTATTTTGATGAATGGATTCTAGATTCTGGATATTCAAACCACATGTGTCCTAATAAGTAGTGGTTCTCGAGCTTACGAGAGTTCGATAGAGGAGTTGTGTTGATGGGCAACGACCAAGCTTGCTAGTCAAAGGAGATTGGAACAATTCGACTGAAGATGGATGATGGAATAATCAAAATTCTCGAAGATGTTCGGTATGTACCGGATTTGATGAAAAATCTCATCTCAGTGGGTGTTTTAGATTCCAAAGTTTGCAGAGTAACTATGGAAGGTGGAGTCCTCAAAATTGTATGAGGAGCATTTGTTACAATGAAAGGTATTCAAAAGGGAAATTTATATTTTTTAGACGGCTTTACAATCATAGGGAGAGTGGCTGTCTCCACCAACTTAGAGGATGATACGTCAGAAACTTCTAGACTTTGGCACATGCGCTTAGGGCATAATGGAGAAAAGACTTTACAAAGGTTGGTAAAGCAAGGCCTGTTGAAAGGCGCCAAGACAGGAAAGCTTGAGTTCTGCGAGCATTGTGTACTGGGCAAGCAAACAAGAATCAGGTTTGGTACTGCTATTCATCATACCAAAGGGATTCTAGACTACGTTCACACCGATGTATAGGGTCCTTCCAAAAATGCTTCTTTGGGAGGCAAACACTACTTTGTGTTGTTCATTGATGATTTCTCAAGGAGAGTCTAGGTTTACACAATGAAGCATAAAGATGAGGTGTTAGACATCTTCTTTACATGGAAGAAAATGATTGAGACCTAGACAGGCAGGAAGATCAAGAAGCTCAAATCTGACAATGGCGGCGAATACACATCAAATCACTTCTTTGTGGTTTGCTAGAATGAAGGAATAGTGAGACATTTCACAGTTAGTGGAATGCCACAGCAAAATGGAGTTACAGAATGCATGAACCACACTTTAGTGGAGAAAGTTCAGTGTATGTTGTCACATTCAGGATTGAGCAAGGCATTTTGGGGCAAGGCATTGAACTATGCTTGTCATCTTGTCAACAGACTACCTGTTGCAGCACTAGATGGAAAGACTTCCATAGAGATATGGTCAGGAACGCCATCTACTGATTATGATCAGCTACGTATCTTCGGATGTCTAGCTTATTTTCATGTTATAGAATCTAAGATGGATCCTAGAGCCAAGAAAGCTGTCTTCTTGGGCTTTAGTGACGATGTCCAAGGATACAAACTCTAATGCCCTGAATCAAAGAAAGTTGTCATTAAAAAAGACATTACCTTTGATGAGTCTACAATGCTGAAGTAGCCGAATCCTCAAGAGAATGATGAAGCATTGAATAAGTCAGTGCAGGTGGAGTTTGAGACTCCAGCAAAGACTATTTAGATAGTTAACCATTTTGAAGAAGTTTCAGTTGATAGCTCTGAAGAAGATCCTGAAGAGAGTTCAGATGAAAATAAAGATCTAGAGGCCCCACAACAGTCAGAACCCAGTATAATCAGAAAAGGAAAAAAGGGTTATTAAGCAACCCGGTTGGATGACCGATATGGTGGCCTATGAACTTCCAATCAATGAAGACAATGTTCCTTAAACTTTCAAAGAAGCCGTGTAGAATGCAGAAAGTGTCAAGTGGAAGGAGGCTATGGATGAAGAGATCGGGTCACTCCATAAGAACCAAATTTGGAAGTTGGTGCAACTTCCAAAGGGCAAGAAAGCAATTGGGTGTAAGTGGGTTTACACCGAGAAGGAAGGTATCCCAAGCAAAAACAACATCAGATTCAAAACTAGATTGGTAGCTAAAGACTATGCCCAGAAGGAAGGAATATACTACAATGAAGTATTCTCACTTGTTGTGAAGCACACGTCTATTCGTATCTTGCTAGCTTTGGTTGCACAGTTTGATCTTGAGCTTGACCAACTCAATGTCAAAACTACATTCTTATATGGAGATTTTGAAGAGGAGATATACATGTCCCAGCCAGATGGTTTCAAAGTTGCTGGGAAAGAGAATTGGGCCTGTAAGATGAACAAATCGTTGTATGGGTTAAAGTAATCCCCGAGACAATGGTACAAGTGATTTGATCGGTTCATGACAGAAAAGAAATACACAAGAAGTCAGTGTGATCATTGTATATATTTCCGTAAGCTTTCCGATGGTTCCTTTATCTATTTGCTCTTATATATAGATGATATGCTGATTGCATCTAATAGCAAGTTAGAGACTGACAAACTCAAGGCACAGTTGGCAAGAGAGTTCGAAATAAAGGATCTTGGCGAAGCAAAGAAAATTCTTGGCATGGAGATCAAATGAGACAAGGAAAAGGGCACGGTTTGTCTGACGTAAACCCAGTATTTGGAAAAGGTATTAGATAGATTTGGCATAAATGGAAAAACAAAAGTTGTGAGAACACCATTGGCCCCTTATTTCAAGCTTAGTGCTTTGATGTCTCCATGTCTGACATCTCACATACTGTGAGTATGGTAAGCAGATATATGCATGATCCAGGAAAACGTCATTGGCAGGCAGTACAGTGGATCTTGAGGTACTTACATGGCACAGTTAATATGGGTTCGAAGTTTGGGAAAGATCATAGAGTCAGACAAAATTGGGTTGGATATGTGGACTCAGATTACGATGGTGACTTAGACAAACGCTGGTCAACAACAGGGTATTTATTTACGCTTGCTAAGGGGTCGGTGAGTTGGAGGTCAACGCTTTAGTCAACGGGGGCTTTGTCACTACAAAGACAGAGTACATGACAGTGACAGAAGCCTTTAAGGAAGCTATTTGCTACATGGGTTGATTGAGGACTTGGGTATTGTTCAGAAGCACGTTGAGGTGTACTGCGACAGTCAGAGTGCCATTTGTATGGCAAAGAACCAGTTTCATCATTCCCGCACCAAGCACATTGATGTCCGTTTCCATTTTGTCCGAGAAATTGTGAATGAATGGGATATTCTGCTTCAAAAGATTAGCATTGCAGATAATCCGGTCGATATGCTCACAAAAGTGGTTTTTGGGATCAAGTTCCAACACTGTTTGGACTTGGTGAACATCTCTCGGAACTGAGCACCTTCGGGTGCATGGCAGCGTTGATAGATCACTATGATGGATAGAGAATCCTCGCCAAGGTGGAGATTTGTTGAAGATTAGCTCTAATTTTCTTTGTCCACAATGGCTGCTGATTGAAGGCAAATAAAGAAGTTGAAGATTCACTCGAGCTACTACATGGTAGGATGGCTGATCTTTAGATCCTGGTGGTGGTGGCCATAAATGTTGTCGATGGCTTGTTGAAGACTTTGGCTCTCTCATTGCATTTATAAATGGTTAGTGAATGAGAGGGGTTCGGTGTGGCAATCAGAAGAGAGTGTAAGCAGAGTGTAAGAAACTGAGTGAGTGTGAGTAGAGTGAGAGTATTTTCTCCTCCTCCTTCTCCATTGTTGTAATCTTCGTATTTCTCTCCATATAGTGAAATTCGCTGCCTGTGGACTTGAGCGATTTGCCGAACCATGTAAATCTTTGTGTGTTCTTGCTTGTGTGCTTGTGTGTGATTATTTTCTATCTCATAGGCATAACAATACTGACATATGCAATAGCTTGTTATGCTTTTCCCAAAAACTCCGTGATAAATTGAACTCATACATTAGTCAATTTTGGTGGGGAGGAGATGCTGAAGGCAAGGGTATTCATTGGGTTTCTTGGGCAAAATTAGCAACTTCAAAGTATCAAGGAGGGCTTGGTTTTTGTGATTTCAATGCGTTTAATTTGGCTCTTTGTCACAACCCAAACCTGTCCTTATAGTTTAGCGTCGTAACCGGCCAGTAACCCTTGGATTACCGAAGGCCTCTTAACAAAATAACATGAAATTAGAGGTTGTGGAAGCAATAAACAGAAATATACATAGACCATTAAGTTGTGAAGACATACATGAGATAGATATTCTTAAACTTTAGTAAAGATACGTGTGACGTCAAAAGGGACGTGTACTGTACTGTACTGTTAATACACGTCCCTCCATGTACTGTACATATTAACAGAAATTTATCCATAATCAAAACAAAAGAACCAAAGTCTTAAATATTCACAAAACATGGCCACGGGACTTGACATGATCTGGAACCTCCTTGGGAGGCATAAAAGGTGGTTGAGAAACACAAAACCCATTAGGTATCATCTTAAGCCTGGTCATGCGCTTGGTCACCTACATATAAAATATAAATAGTGAGCGGGAGCTGTGATAACCCTGTTCCGTATTATGCTAATTGATCTTGATTATGATTGTGATTATGTGTTTAATATGATTTTGAGTGCCATTTATATAATTATATGTGGTTTTGAATTTCTATCTGTTCACCGTAGGAAAATCTGTTCAACTTACTGTTATAAACTAAAAATTGAAGGCCTTATTGGCCACAGAAACCGAAATTGACTATGCCATTGTGATTGGCGTAATTTTTAGAGCCTATGGTGAAATTTAATTGAAAATTTATTCAGATTAAAATAATTAGATTCAGAACGATTAATTAAGCTCAATTACTTAGCCTTAATCAATTTGATTAGGCCAATATATATATATAAGTGGCCTATTTACATTTTTGAGCATTGTTTCGAGCTCATTTCACTCCTTTGGTTGAGATTACACTCTAGAGAGAGGGAGAGTGCCGAATTTATAGTGAGAGGGAGCTCAAGATAGAGAATTGACTAAGGAGCTTGGTGATCTTGAAGATTAACTCAAGAATTAACTATAATTTGGAAGATTTGAGCTTCTAGGTGAGTAAATTCATGAGTTTGAGGTTGTGATCTTGATGAATTTGAAGTCAATGAATACATGCATGTAAGAAATTGCTATGTAATTGCATATTTGAATGTAAAGCATGTTGATCATGATAAAATTGAGAACAATGCGTGCATGCATGTAACAAATTGTTATGAGTCTTCATGTTTATATATAAGGCATGTTAAATGAGTTGAATTAGAAGTCATTTAAGACATGCATCCATGAAAAATGAAGTTATGGGACTCAACTATATGCTTTGAAGATGATGAACCTATGAAGGATCATACATGCATGAGCCTCAAAAAAATTATGAACATGGAATTGAATGATTTGAACTTGATTTTGAACAATTGGCCTCATATTGCTTATATCCTCATGATATATGATGTGTTTCCACGTTTTTGAATAAAAAACAAGAGTTTTGGGCCTTTGAATGCTAAGTTTGAACTTCAAGAACAATTATGGAAATTCCAGAATTTGGCATGTTCGCTCAAGCGGGGAAAGAGTTGCTCGAGCGTGAAATGTTAGTTTCCAGAACTTTTGCAGACATTGATGTCCGCTTGAGCGGGGAGAGTCACGCTCGAGCATTAGTCACATGTTTTGACTCTCAGCTCGAGCGTCTGAAGTCACGCTCGATGTAAATATAAGGTAACCAGTACTTTTGCAGGCCAAGGGGGTCCGCTCGAGCGGCAGAAACCGTGCTCGAGCGAGGAGCCCTATTTCAGAAATTTTGAAAAGTGGTTTCATGTTTTGTTTTTCGTTCTCTTCCATTTCTAAGTACTCTTAGGCACACATTGAGCTTTGTAAATGAATCAAGAAGATAAGAAAGAGGCCTAAGAAGAATATATAAGTTAGGAATGGATTGAATCGTTTGTGACCCAATATGTGTTATGCATTATGTAGGGTCGAGCACAAGGACGAATACACCAGAAGAACACTGTAAGTAATATTTTAATAAAGATATTTTGAAGTATGCTATTTGTCTAATTAATTACTCCTATTTGAGTTTCGTAAGCTTGTTAATCTGAAAGGTGGATAATGTTTGTTATGCCATACAATAGGGCCAAAGGCCGTTTGACACGAATGATTGGGCCAAAGGCCGTTTGACACGAATGGTTGGGCCAAAGGCCGTTGGATATGAATGATTGGGCCAAAGGCCATTTGACATGAATGATTGGGCCAAAGGTCGTCGGACATGAATGATTGGGCCAAAGGCCGTTTGATACGAATGAATGGGCCAAAGGCCGTTTGATACGAATGAATTGGGCCCAAGGCCGTTTGATACGTCTAGATTTGTAGACGTTTGATACGTCTAGATTTGTAGACGTTTGATACGTCTAGATTTGTAGACGTTTGATACACTGGATACAAATATGAATTGGGCCCAAGGCCGTCCGATGCATCTATTTCAAATTTCGTTCATGTATCTTGTTTATTTGATATTATTCACTGGGCTTTCGCTCACTCTTATTCATGTGTCTGTAGGTGAGCCAAGAGATGTCCAAACCCAGCCCCAGTGAAGTATGTGAGAAACAGTCAAAGTTTTGAGGAGTCAGCCCATATGTCTCACGCACGAGACTTGTTTTCTCCTTTTTGTTCTTTTGTTATATTCTTACTGTGTTGGCGAAAACTTTGGATCACCCTTGTATATAAGCTTTTGGTTTGGCTGACTATGACTTGTATGATCCTGTTGTGTAAAGCTTATACGTTAACTTCCTTTGATGTGGGTTATTGATGAATATATGTGAAATGTTATGATGTGCCATGTGAGCACAACTCTATGGACAAAAGTTTTAAGTTTGCTTCTGTTTTGGCCCCTTAACTTTGTTGAAATATATCTAATCTGGTTTGAGGCCGTAGGTAATCTCTTAATTACTAGCCGGTTATGACCTTAATCTATGGGGGCGGGTTTGGGTCATGACTGGAACCCAGTGAATAATAACAAAGTAAAGGGGTTTTAATGAATGATGTCCATCATAGACTTAGAAATCAGAGTCTTATGTATATTCATATTTCAAATTAGAAACAAATTCATATACATGTTCGAATTCATTTTCAAAGTTCATACATTTCACATCATAGTACGTGGCACATCCAATAGCGTTAACAAATCCGATGACCCATAAAAAGGACAACCGTGAAGGCATTTTGATGACCCATAAAGGGACAACCATAAGGCATTTCGATGACTCGTGTGCACAGAGACGTTTACGATGACCCATAAAGAGACGGCCGTAAAGGCATTCTGATGACCCATAAAGGAACTTGATGACCCATAAAAGGACCTGATGACCCATAAAGGGACACAAAATATCACATGATGCTATGGATGCCACGAGTACATTTCAGAAACTTGGACGATCATTCATTCACATAAAACATAGCATTTTAAAAAACTAATCATGTCGTATAATCAGATAATAATCAAAGTCTAACATAATTTTATAGATTTATTACTCACAAATAACAGATGGCTTCAAATAGACGAATAGAGTAAGCGATTAACATATCTTGTGGCACGTGACCTACATAGGTACAAAATGAATACATACTGAATTACACACCCGGAAACATTTACTTTGTTCTTTCTTGTCTTGGTGTGTCTCTACTTTTATCCTCATTATTGTGCCTTAATCATGGCCTAGGAATGCCTAGGATGGAATGAGGATGTAAAAATGCACTTGAAAACACTTAACAAAACATGCTGAAAACAGGGTCCTCGCTCGAGCGCAACTTCCTATGCTCGAGCGGACATACAAAATGTGAGTGGTCGCTCGAGCGCAAGATCTGTCGCTCGAGCGGTCTGTAAACTTTTGCAAAAGTGCTGGTTGCTTGATTTTTCCTCTCGATGGTCGCTTGACGCTTGCTCAAGCGTGAGAGAGATGCCCTTGCTCGAGCGCAACTTTTGTCGCTCGAGCGGCCCATAAAACAAAAGAACTTTTGGGAGCATGCATTTCACGCTCGAGCGGAAGTACACGCACTCAGAGTGGTTGCTTAAGCGTAGATTCCTTCGCTTGAGCGTAGGTGCAGAATTTTGGAATTTCTAGATTTGCTCCCAAGCTCAAAACTCAATTTCAAAACCTTCAAAACACATCCTTTTGGACCAAAACTTAGTAAAACATTGAGAAACTCATAGTACATGATGAATTACAAACTATTTTTGCAAAATCAAGCCCAAAAGCTATGCCAATTGTAGTAAACAAAACTTGAAACTTAGATAACATAACTTGCATGTAATGTTATGAATTCCAACCTTCCAAAACATGATCAAATTAGTCATTAAGCTAAAAAATAAGTTGAATTCTTTGAACCAAACTAAGATATGAACATGCATGTGAGAATTCTTGTAAAAACAATTTCAAAACTTTTTGATATGCACATTCATGTTTGATTTGAGCTACAATTCTTCAATCCTAGTTCATTCTCATGTTAGTCCACCTCCTTTACTTGAATTCTTACAAAAACTAACTCAATTACACAATTAAGAGTTGGACTTCTTACCTTAGATGCTCAACTATGGTCTCTCTAGAGTTATTTGGTTGAAATTCCTAGCCAAATCTCCAAATTCTCAATCAACTCCTATGTTAAAGCCACTCATCTCTTAGTCTCTCTCTCTCATTACACGTTTAGACTCAATCAAGAGGAAATAGGAGTGCAAAAAGTGTATATGAGGTGTTGAGGTGGCCTTATATAGGCTTGGCTAATGGCCTAATTGCTTTGTTGATCAATTAATCAATTAGGCATTAATTTATTCTAATTTAATCGTTCCGAATCGAATTTCAATTAAACCTATCACAAAATTCTATAAATCCCAAATAACACATAAATCAAGTCAATTTTTGAATCGGATGCCGATAAGGCTTTCAATTCGCAAACTGAAACAGAAACATGAACATATCTTCCTACGAGAGATAGATAAAAGTACAAATAATGCATCATTCATGCAATTAATTCAGCATTTGATCTCAATAACTTATTAGACATATTAAATCATTGATTAACGTTAATTATGGGTCGGGGTTGTTACAGTCTTCCCCTCTTAAAGGGTTTGGTCTTCCAAACTCAAATTACCTTTATTTTGGAAGAATACTGGGTCCAAAGGAAATAGTTGAGGGTAACTTTCATCATATCTTCCTCTGACTCCCAAGTTGCATAGGTTCCTCCATGATTCTGCTAATCGACTTTTACCAATGGAATTTCCTTGTTTCTCAATCTCTTAATTTGGCGGTTAACGATCTATATTGGCCTCTCTTCGTACGTATAGTCATCTTTCAGGAGCACATGAGTTGGTTCTATCACATGGAGTGGATCTCGTAAGTAATCTTGAAGCATTGAAACATGAAAAACGTTGTGCATGTTTTCCATCACCGGAGGTAAGGCTAGTCGGCATGTTACTAAATTGAACTTCTCAAAAATTTCATATGGCCCAATGTATCTCGATGCCAACTTGCCTTTTACCCCAAACCGTGTTTGCTCTTTCATAGGAGTTACTTTTATGAACACATGATCCCCGACTTCATATTCTTTGTCTCTCCTGCGGACAGCTGCATAACTCTTTTCACGGCTTTGTGCAGTTTTCAATCTCTTGGTGGCTTTGTGCGGTTTTCAATCTCTATCGAATCAATTTCACATTTTTAGTGATTTCCTGCACAAGTTCTGGGCCCAACAATGGTCCGTCACCTACTTCAGCCCAACAGATAAGAGAATGACATTTCCTTCCATACAAAGCTTTATAAGGAGCCATCCTAATACTTGAATGATAGCTGTTATTGTACACAAACTCGGCTAATGGAAGATAAGTCTCCCAATTTCCTTGGAAATCCAATACACACATCCGCAACATATCTTCCAAAGTCTGATTGGTTCTTTCAGATTGACCGTCTGTCTATTTCCCAAAGCCTGTTGCAAACTCTGCTAGAATCTTTGATGTAAACTTCGAATCTCTGTCAGATATAATAGATACTGGTACACCATGTAATCTCATAATTTCTTTCACATACATGTTAGCTAACTTGTCAGTATTATAAATAGTTTTAACAGGTAGAAAATGGGTAGATTTAGTCAAACGATCAACTATAACTTAGATAGAATCCATACCTTGAGAAGAGCGAGGCAGACCGATGATAAAGTCCATCGTAATGTGCTCCCATTTCCATTCCCGTATTGGGAGTGGCTGAAGTAATCTGGTGGGTCGCTGATATTTAACTTCAACTTGTTGGCAATGCAAGCATTTAGCCACAAAGTTTGCAATACACTTTTTCATTCCTGGCGACCAGAAGTTCTGTCTTAAGTCATGATATATCTTTGTGTTTTCCGGATGCATAGCAAACTTAGAATTGTGAGCTTCAGCCATAACACGTTTTCTCAAATCACAACAATCTGGTACACAAGGGTGATTATGAAATTTTAACACATTATTGTCAAGTACAAATCCTGGCCTCGGTTTTGAGTCAATTTCATCCACAATCTTTTTCAAAAATGCATCTTGCAGTTTCCTGTCTCTTATTTCTTCAATAATTGTGGGTTGAGCAGAAATAACAACTAGAATTCCACCCTGTTCACGTAAAACCACTTCAATTTCATTCTTTTCCGAGTCCCATAATAACTCTCTCCGACTGATGAACAAAGATGACAAATTCCCAATAGACTTCTCGCTCAATGCATCCGCAACAGTATTTGTTTTCCCTAGATGGTACAAAATTTGTAAGTCATAGTCTTTAATCAATTTCAGCCATCTCCTCTGTCTTATGTTTAGTTCTTTTTGAGTAAAGAAATATTTTAGGCTTTTATGATCTGTGTATACTTCACAATTCGCTCCATACAGATAATGGCACCAAAATTTTAATGCAAAAATTACAGCTGATAATCACAATTACTTTATTCAACTCACGATTACTTTATTCAACTCACGATAATCAATACATAGCCTTAAGGACTCGTCTTTCTTTTTGACAAATTACACTGGAGCATTACAAGGTGAAGTGCTCGGACGAATAAACTTCTTGTCTAGTAGTTCTTATAGTTGAGTTTTTAATTCTTTCAGTTCAGGAGTCTTGGAGATAGGTTGTGTTCTAGGTATTACATCAATCGTAAACTCAATTTCCCTATCAATTAAGTCCCCGGGTAGGTCAGTAGGAAATAAATTAGGAAATTCACAGACTATGGGTATTGTTTCCACTTTAGTACCATCTGAAGACTCTGCCAACACACAACACAAGTAGCCTTGACAACCCATTCTTAACAATTTTTTAGCTTTCATAAATGAAATCAAGTATGGTGGAGGAACTACCCCATTTCCAGTAAAAAGAAATTCAGGTATACCAGGTGGTCTAAACACAATAGATTTACTTGCACAGTCAATGGTGGCACAGTATTTAGTCAACCAATCCATACCCAGAATACAATCAAAATGATCAATGCTCAGGGGCAGCAAATCAACATACAATGTCATCTCACCAATCACAATATCACATGCTGGATAAACATAAGCACATATCATAGAACTCCCAGTCGGTGTAGACACAGATAGTAAATAGTTCATAGGTTCTAACGGTCTATTTAATTTCCGAGAAATAACATGCGATACAAATGAATACGTGGAGCCAGAATCAATCAACACATAAACATTCTGAGCACAGATAGAAATTATACTTGACACCACAGATTCGGTGTTTTGTACATCACCAGGCACAAGAGCAAATATTCGACCTTTCTTTAAGGTTTTCTTCCCGGTGTTAGCTTTTGTGTTCATTATTGATGCCGAGGCGAATCCGACGGGGTGATTGGTATTTTCGAACCTGATAGGACGATCTCTCATCACATGGCCGGTTTTACCACACCTGAAATAGGCATCTGATGCTCGATAACAAACCCCCTTGTGTTTCCTACTATAGTCTGAGCAAGTCGGTACAGATCCACTACTTTGGCTTGAGCTACTGTAAGATCCGGTATTTTGTTTCTTTGAGAATGATCGACCTCTTTTGAAGTTAGACCCCAATCTTTTGCCCCTCTATTAACTTGTTGGGACAAGAGTTTGTTTCTTTGCTGCCAAAATGACTTCCGCCATCAATGCCCTATCCATCACATTTAGATACGTAGATAGGTTAAGGACTCCTACCTGATCCAGTATATCTAAATCCAATCCATCCTTAAATTTGTGGGCTTTCTTATAGTCCGTGTCCACCATGTGAGGAGCAAATCTGGCTAACTCAGTAAACTTAGCCTCGTACTTAGCTACGGATATTCTGTCTTGCTTGAGTTCTTGAAATTCTGAAATCTTTCGGTCCCGAAAGCACTGTGGAAAGTACTTGTCATAAAAAATTGTATTAAATTGAGCCCATGTCATGTTCTCATTACCACTCCAATCTAGCAACCACTATCTACGGGCTTCATCCTTTAAGGTATAGGTGGCCAAAAAAACCTTTTGAGTTTCAGAGCAGGGAAAGACCTAAAATAATTTTTCCATCTCAAGTAGCCATGTTTCTGCCTTCAATGGCTCAATGTCACCTAGAAAAGTTGGTAGTTTCATTTTCATGAACTTCTGAGTCAAATTGATAATGTCATTGTTGTCCGGTTCAACTTGTACCGACGAAGGCAGAGGAGGCAAAGGTTGTTGCCTCTGTTGTTGCATTATTGCCTGGGTCAGAGCTGCAAGCAGCTGTTCCATTCTGTTCATTCGGGCTTCTGATGATTTAGCTGTTCTATCACTTATTATATTTTCCATTTGCTATAGGTAAAGGAAACATTATAAACATAGGACATTCAAATCGTTTATTTTCATGTCTTGTAGTTATAATCAGATTTAGTATTCACTTTTAATGAACACATACTTACACATACAGATGGAATGCTCCTACTTCTTACTAGGACATGCTAAGCTCATATGGACTCGTGTGTGCGGTAGAGCACATGCTCTGATACCACTCTGTCACGACCTAAACCTGCCCCTATAGGTTTAGCGTCATAACCGGCCAGTAATCCTTGGATTACCGAAGGCCTCTTAACAAAATAACATAAAATTAGGGACTGCGGAAGCAATAAATAGAAGTATACATAGTCCATTGAGCTGTGAAGACATACATGAGACGAATATTCTTAAACTGTAGTAAAGATACGTATGACGTCAAAAGGTACAGTTGATACACGTCACTCCATGTACTTTACATATTAACAGAAATTTGTCCATAGTCAAAACAAAAGAACCAAAGTCTTAAATATTCACAAAACATGCCCACAGGACTTTACATGATCCGGAACCTCCTCGGGAGGCACAAAGGGTGGTTGACAAACATAAAAGCCATAAGGTATCATCTTAAGCCTGGTTGCGCGCCTGGTCACCTACATATAAAATATAAATAGTGAGCGGGAGCCCAATGAATAATAACAAAGTAAAGGGGTTTTAATGAATGATGTCCATCATAGACTTAGAAATCAAAGTCTTATGTATATTCAGATTTCAAATCAGAAACAGATTCATATACATGTTCGAATTCATTTTCAAAGTTCATACATTTCACATCATAGTACTTGGCACATCCATTAGCGTTAACAAATCCGATGACCCATAAAAGGGACAGCCGTGAAGGCATTCTGATAACCCATAAAGGGACAACCATAAGGCATTCCGATGACTCGTGTGCACAGAGACGTTTTCGATGACCCACAAAGAGACGGCCGTAAAGGCATTCTGATGACCCATAAAGAGACGCAAAATATCACATGATGCTATAGATGCCACGAGTACATTTCAGAAACTTGGACGATCATTCATTCACACAAAACATTGCATTTCTCGTTGGTAAAATATTTGGTAGAATATTTGGGATATATAGTATTTCTCGTTGATGATAGGTAGCATTCACGAATTTCTCCTTTTCCCATGGCTATTTACCATCCACTCACACTACAAGAAATTGTACATTTGGCGACTAAATTCATAGTAGTCAAAAATTATATTTTAGTCGCCAAAAAGTTTTCCCGACTAAATAGTTTGGTCACCGGCTTGGTCGCGAGAAGATTGTCGCGAAAGGTGTTGGCGAATAAAAATATTTAGTCGCCGAAAGTCCTAAATTGGCGACTAAACAATTAATCACCAAAAGGAAAGGTATTAGTGACTAATTTTTTTTAGTCGCCGAAAGTGTGCTTGTTTGTTTTAGCGACAAAAATATTTAGTCGCTAAAAACGTGACACTCTTTTTTGGCTACAATTTTTTAGTCGCTAAAATCATGATGCTCCTTTTCAGCTACTAATTTTTGTCACCAAAAACTTTCATTTCTTTTTTTTTGGCTATTAACTATTTAGTTGCCAACAAGCTCCTTTTTTATTTTTGGCTACTAAATGTTTAGTTGCCAAAAGCTCTATTTATTAATTTTTTTAAAATGCATAAATTGAATATTTTTCATTAATTTCTGAATTATATGCATTCCATTATCAATGCAACCTGTAACCTGTACATATACAAAATAATACATCTATCAATTATCATCTAAATCCATTATCAGTAATACCCATTTCATTATCAACTATATAAAAACTTTAACTTGTAACATCATATTCCAAATATCATATAAATCCACACCAAGTATAATCCATCTAAATTAAATATTACATACAAAAACACTGAAATTCCAAAACAGAGGATTGAAAAATAAATATCTTCCATATACAGAACAAAAGCTCTTCATACACAAAAATAAATATCCACAATAGCCCACGCAAAAACAATATGTAAAAAAAATAACTATTAACATTTATTCAATAAAATTGACATTTCAAATTATAACAATTATAAAAAGAAAACTAAATTAGGATACCGACCAATGGGTTAACATGGTGCATTGAAATGCTACGACCATCAGTTGCAAAACAAAAAAAAAAAAAAAAATGAAATATCAAATAGCACCAACTATTCAAATTCTCTCATAAGCAAAATATCAAATAGGTTTCTCATTAAGTTGAAATGCTTTTGCTTCTCTTCAGCAAATTGTGCTTCATAACCATTTAAACAGTTGACGAAAATCTAACATTAATATACATCAATAAAAAGCACCAGATGGCATTTAAAAAGTGTGTGCATTTTTGTAACCTTACCTTCTCCATGTTTGGAACAAGTTCTTATAGTTTCCTCATTCTTTCATTGATCTGATATCTCTTCACCTGTGAATCGCTTGAATAAAGGAAGAAAACAAGTCACTAATAGAAGATTTAAGGAGATATGATTTAAAAATTGACATCCCTTAGACCAACTTATTTAAAGATCTTCTAACCTCAAGTAAAGTACTCCACTCAAAATTGGAATTTATGGCCACTAGTAAGTTCAATGTCCTAACCTCTATTCTAGGGAAGTTATGGCTACTGGGAGTAGGTTGTTTGGTTGTGTAGAATTAAAATTTGGTTGGAAAGAAATACAAGAATTTTTTTAGAGCAAGATTGAAGAGAGTGGAGGGTTGTGGGACAATATTTGTTATTTGTCTTTCTTTTGGTCTTCAATGTCTTCTCCTATCAAGGGGATACCTATATTTATAAAAATAAATAAAAAATCAAGGGGGTGCCTTTATTTTTTATTTCTAGAAATTGGAGGGCTATATGTGACTCGTAATTTTGTTTTTACATTTCATCCACCTCCCAAGGGAGCATCCACTTTACAAAGAACAAAAGAAACAGACCCTCGATGATGCGCTAGAACCTTATAAAAAGAATATACCTTGCTTTTAAATCAATATTCAATTATCTATTGGATTTTAACTTCTTTAACAGTAGAAAACCAAATCCTACTACATCTAGTCAGCCAATTTGACAAGGAAAGAAACAAATTGCATACTGTCAATGCTAGAAGCAAAAACTTGAATAATTACAAGTAAACATTGCTAGAAATATATGCAAGAGTTGCGTACTAGTTAAAACAATAGGATAACTCCGTGGAAAGGTTGAGACATCATTAGAATTGAAGCCTGATGTGTAGAACTCCACACCAGCTGGTAGAACACTGCAATTCAGCAACCCCACTATGTTGGATGAGGATGGTTGAAAGAGAGAACATATAAAATAGCCATAGTGAAGCAGAGTAATAAAGTAATGGCTTTGCCGACAAAAAGTAGCCAAACTCAGAGAATTATCATTGAATTTGAAAATATTCAAAGCAGAAACGAATAAATCACAATGTAATTACATGATAAAAATGCTAAATTGCCTTGCATTGTGATTTCATGCAAAAGTGATGCCCACATTAATATGGTTTTACACTTGCACATCTTAATAGAAAATCAAATCTCTGCATGAAGTAAAACTGCCTCATTTAAGAGAATCGGAAGAAGGCAGATGGGAGAGAGGGAGAGAGAGAGAGAGAGAGCCACAGAGTGAGAGAGATAGACATTTTTAAGCCTCACTCAATTCCTCACCCAAAAACTGAATTGCCGAAGATTGAAAACCAGATCATTAACAAAGAAAGGCACACCTAGAGATGAAGCTCTAACCCACATAGCCACTTTAGTTTTAATGCAGTTGCATAGTGCCAGTGAATCTGGTTGTTTACCCAGGATAACAACATTCCTCAGCTTCCAGATGGACCATAATACTACTAGAGGTAAAGCTTTCCAAATTTTCTGTTCAAATTTGTTGAATGTGAACCCAGACCACCAAAGCAACACTCCTTCCATAGATTCTGGCATCACCCAATGGATCCTCCACCATAGTAGCACATCAGACCAAATTCTCCAGATCTGTGGGCACCATAGTAGCACATGGTTCACAGTCTCTGGTTCAGCATTAGAAAAACACACAATCCATATTGGCATTGCCATTGATAACATAAACTCTTTGCAAGTATGTAGTAGTCTTCAATCTCTGTCTCCAAGATAACCAAGCAAAGCATATGACTTTGGGTGGGGTTACATTCTACCAAATCATCTTATCAACTCCTCTTATATCATTGGAATTTGGACTGAAGTATAAACTGACCAGAGCTCTCCGCTTTCCATAACAAACTGCCATCTTCATCTGCCCTCAAAGCATTTGTTGAAGCTAACATGTTGACTCTAGCCACATCCTCTCTTTCCCAATCCCTCAACAGTCTTATAAACCCTAGCTGCCAATCAAAAAAACCTCTTATAAACACTATTCCATGGACCACAACACTACCCAATTCAATAGAACTTTTATTTATAATCATTATGCAGTTTTTGATACCATATCACATTCTCTTTTTCTTAGATTGGTTCATGTTTCAATTTCCAGAGTGAACTATGGTTTGATTGGTCTTAGAAATATTTAAATAAAAAGACAAATAACAAAAAAAAAAAAAACCAAAACAGTACAAACACAGAAGAGAATTAGAATGCATCGGTTTTTCAATTTGAACTGCTTTCCTCAAAAACTTTACTAAGAGATCAAGTAGAATCTTACACATTTGACACGATAATGGCACATTTTTAAATCAAATACGTCTACTTGATTTTTGAGCTGCTTTATTTCTCTCTGATTATCAATTTTTAATTTTTTTTTATTTATTGTTAGCCTCAAACACAGTTTGTGGTTCTTGGATTACCAAAACATGTTAATTTTCTGTTGAGGAGATTCATTTTATTCCAAGAGAACTACAATCAACAACACACAATCTATTGTTTTTGATTTATTAGCATTTCCAATTACAAAAGAAGAAAGCAGTATCGATGAACTATATATGTACATCAATTGAATGTCTGCTTGAAAATGGAATCAATTATAACAAGGAGATAAAAGCTTGAAGTGAACAAGTACCTACCTGGGAGATCACATCAAACCATAGAATTAATGTATTACAATGGTCAAAAATCTAACTAATAAGAATTTGATTAAAATAATGAATAATAGCAGAGGTCAACTGTTTATTCAATCCAAACATCCCCCCCCCCCCAAAAAAAATCAAAAAATAAAAAAAGTTTTGATGTATACAACCTTAACTTTTATTTTCATCTTTTTCGTTTTCGTGGTATAGTGAGAATGGTGAAATAGGAGAGAAATTTTAGCAAATATTTGGGTCAAAATTCACCTTTCGAATAAGTCAATTATAATATCAAATATAATATTGAATAAAAACAACAAATAATTAAATTTAATTGAATGATAACATTGAAACTTGCAACTTTCACTGAAGTCTCAATCCGGATGACTTTATTGGTAGACCCACCAACATTTATGCTGTGTTTGGTTGAGAGATTTGTAAAGGGAAAGGGAAAGGGAAAAGGTGTGTGAAACTAAGTGAAATATAGGTATATTTTATTTATATTTCACCTAATTTTTCCCTTTTCCTTTCCAAATCCCTCCTCAAATCTCCAACCAAACACAACGTTAGAAAGTGTGATAAAGTTTCCAAATGAAAAAGAAAGTAAAACTAGTGGCAACTCGACTTAAGTGAAGATCTTATGCTTAATGGAAGCAATTACAAGTAGAACACGCTTGACAACTATAAGATCCTCACCCAAAAAATATTCTTTGAAACATTGTTATGACAAGAATTGTCTGCAATGGGATGCCCAATGAAGCCATGTTTTCCAATTTCCGAATAAAAGAAAACTAGAAATACCAAATGTGATTTCTGTATTTACTTCTTTCCCAAAACTATATTTCAATCCAAATGGTGGAAAAGAGAGACAGATATTGGGGAAGAGAGAGAGAGATAGAGAGACAGAGAGAAGGCAATATAGAGAGGATATGCTTGGGGTAATGCTCCAATAGTAGATCGACGGTTGTGCTCGATGGCGGTGATGCTCCTTACCCGATAGCAATGGAAACAAAGCGACAGAGATTCAATATCAGGAGGAGGGCAACCGGCGTGAGAGAGAGAGAGAGAGAGAGAGAGAGAGAGAGAGAGAGATACAGACTTTTTTAAGCCCTAACTCATTTTAAGTGTGTTTGAAATCCCTTCAAAATCCCTCTAGAGTTCCTCACCAAAATAATTTAAAAATCCCTCCAAAATTTGGAGTCCTACCTCCAAAAATTTTAATTACAATTGCCTAACTAAAAACTTTAGTCGGTAAAAGTTAGCTAAAGGCGACTAAATTTTTTTTAGTAAATAAATATTGCCAACTAAATAATTGTAGTCACCCAAAACAAATATTTACCAACCAAATATTTGGTCGCCAAAGAGAAAAGTAAAATTATGGTATTTGGTTGGTGACTAAATTATTTAGTATGCAAAAATTCTTATAACATGACTAAAAGTTGTTTGGTCACTAAAAATAAATTTTTATCGACCAATTGTTTGATCGCCAAAGAAAAAAAGTAAAAATTATGCTATTTTGTGCTTGGTGTATGGCTTATGTATCTCAGCTGAGATACAGAGAAATAATAATAATAATAATAATAATAATAATAATAATAATAATAATAATAATAATAATAATAATAATAAAGCATAAACTCAAATTGGGTGGTAAGTGTTCCCACCAAAAAAATTGAGTATTATTGCTGACTAAACGTGTTTTGGTCATCAAAAATGTATATTTGCCGACCAAATGAAGTAGTCACCAAAGAATAAAATTAAGATTATACTAGATATTTGGCGACTAAATTTCTTTTAGTCGGCAAAAGTTAGTATATGACGACTAAAATTTATTTAATCACTGAAAATAAATTTTTGTTTTCCATTTGACAACCAAATAAATTTAGTAGCGAAAAGTAACTATACAACGACTAAAATATTTATTTAGTCGTTGAAATTGAATTTTTGCCGACCAAACTTTTGGTTGCCAAAGATAAAAAGTAAATTTATGTTTTTTATTCGGCAACTAAATAATTTTAGTAGCCAAAACTAACTATACAGCGACTAACACATTTTTTAGTAGCCAATTGTGGCATTTTTAGCAACTAAAAATTATTTTAGTCGCCAATTGTGACATTTTTAGCAACTAATTTTTTTTTAGGAGCCAATAATCAATATGCCACGACCAAAAAAATTAGTAGCTAAATCTTATACTTTTTTGCTGACTAATAAAATTTTTGGTCGCCAATTCCACAACTTTTGGCCACTAAATTTTTTTTAGTCGCCAAATTTAGTCGCCAAAAGTGTAATTTCCTGTAGTGTCATCTTCCAACTCTTGCTTTTCCGAGCCTGCAATGTCAAATATTTGAATCCTCGACTCTAATTCCGAATTTTAGTTTAGGCTGCAAGCAAGCATTGCACTGAGAAAACAATGGAAAAAGAATGTCTAGATGCAGTCCTACGAGACTATGACTGTTGCATGCAGAAATCTTTAATTGTAGACGGGTTGGTGGAAGGCAAAGCATTCATGAATGTGTGGTCCAGGAAAATCTGTCAAAGTTAAGCACCTGAAAAGAGAAAAATAAAAATAAAAATAAAACAAAATCAAGTGTCTAAAACATTATGCATATGGATACACAAGTAGAATTGATCATATGAATGTTAGTGATGAAGTTTCATTATCCTTAAATAATGATTTCCCACTTAGTGTTTCCTAGAATGCAAATTCAAGGTGAAGAAACTTAATTAAATGACTAACATCCCACATAAAATATGCCACATAAAGTTTCTACATATAAATTCAGGGAAAATAGAAGTTGCTACTTACAGATAAAAAACCATTAACTATTAATTTTAAAAGGCAATACACAATTATAGCAAACTCAGCACAGAAAATCAAGAATGTTTTAGTGTAGGCTTACCCCAGCAATTTCCATACTCAAATGCAACCGATGGGCCAGCTACATTAATTTTGGCATTGCATCTCCAAAGTAATGTTTGTCATTAAGTCACTGAATGTTGATAGTTGTCCACAATGTTTAGATCAACAAAATAAAATAGAACATCAAGACATGGTTTTCTTAATTTTTGGGCCATTCTGAAAAATTAGCTACAGCATAAATTTGACTTCAAGTTTAAAAAGCCTCAAGAGACTTCATACAGGAAAGGTTTGCAACACTTTTAACATTATGCAACAACTGCATTATATATGTCTTTATGAGATCATACATTGTTATGAAAATTAAAATCAACAATATGAATCGGCCCAAATATCAGACTACGTTGTCAAAATCCAATCACTTAAAGCAAACAAGCCTCACATGCACCTTTGATGCGTTATTAACAACAAAATAAGTATAATAGTTTTGATTCAAGAAATGAAAAATCTATTTTGTTGTCTGAAACAATCGAAATGAAACAACACCAACTCTTCCAAGAGTGACTCTAAGCCATACTCTTCATACTCCTCCTCTTCAAGCTGAATGTATTCCTCTTCAAGCTCTAGCAACTCTAAGCCATACTCTTCATGTTCCTCCTCTTCAAGCTGAAACTATTCCTTTTCAAGCTCTAGCTCTTCTAATTCTGACGCCAACTCTTTTGAGACCGACTCCAAACCCAGGCCAAACATTCCATATTCTTCCTCTTTAAGCTCTGAGAATTTCCAAAAACCATTCCTCATCCTTTTCCGTTTTCCAACTGAGCCTGAAAGGTATCTTTCAAAATATGTTGCTTCCCCTCTCAGCTCTTCCTCTTCCCAATTGTAATCAGGTGGTGTCACCAAACTTTCCTCATACATAATTGCATTGAAATCCTAATTATCAGTAGCCATTAGAATATCCCTATTTGAATTGTCAGTGGGATTGTAAGTCGTTACATATCCTTCATCCACCCCTATGTAGAGGTTCATTATAACTTCATTATTCTTTGTAGAACACAACAGCACAAACCAATGATAGGAACAAAATACTCCGGCCAAATTCGATATCGTGAACATAACAGTCCAAGAGCTTTTCATACCATATTCCTTCATTGCTAATACCTCAACATTGCCTTCAAAGTTTCTAGGATTGTCGAAGCGAGTCATACAAAGACATCCATCTAGAGCTCCCAAACCAAGTATAATATCTCCATCTCCATCCTCATCCTTAGGCTGTGGCATTGGTACCTTCTTGAGTTTATCGCTCTGTGGATCAAAGGAAATGTTTTGATGGGTTGAGAGGAAGTGACCCCAACTTTTCTTAGAGGCCAACCAGTGTAGATGTTCATTCAATACAGGCCCTGGTTTCACAGTACGAACGCTGTAAGGGAATTGGACATATGTCCAAAGTTTGCTTTGAAAACTACCAATTACCATGAATTCACTGCCATAATCTGGACTCTCATGAGGAAACGCCATTACAGCCTTGTACTCATTCCTCGAGGAATCAAAACAAAGCCCAGAAACAACATCATAGTCGCCCACACGGTGATAAGCCAGGACTTTCTTCGAACACCTGGTGAGCGGGTTCCAAACCAAACCAAACCAAGCCAAGCCTTAAGTCCCATCAAATGGGGTCGGCTACATGAATCCTTCTTCTCCACGTGGCCCTATCAAAGGCCATTTCATTAGTCAAATTAAGTAGATTCATATCTCTATTTATAACGCTAGTCAACGTTAATCTAGGCCTGCCTCGTCCCCTAACACTTCCATGATTGCAATGTCAGCAAGCAAAGGCAAAAATTTCTTCCATGGCCGACGAACGCTTTCAACACGGCATTGTTGATCAATGGATTGAAAAGAAAATTTCAAGTGAGCTTTATAGACAAGAATTTTGGGTCATCGAGCAGTTTTCGCATGATCTTGGATCAAAGAACGCCATTGCTTGGAAACGCAGATTGATCAGACGAGAGATTTGCTGGGTAATCTTAAGAGTATGTCTATAAGGATTTCTTGTGGTAAATCGTTCAGTTCTGTTTTTGCTCTGTTCTCTTTCTTCATCCATATTCTCTTTGTTGTTGTTGTTGTTCTTCTTCTTCTTCTTCTTCTTCGTTCCTTTTTGTTTCTTGAATCTCTTTGGAAATCTAGGGTTTGCATTTTTTCTAGGGTTTTTTTTCTCCTTCTTCTGTGAGACTGTCACTCTTTCGGCTGTATTTGTATATTGCAAAGATTGAGTGGACACCACGTTTTGAATTGTATGGTTTGAGATTCGGGATTTGTTAGAGATTAGCATATCACCTATGCATATAGGATAAAACAATGAATAATGATATATATATATCAATTGGTGTATTAATTAGTGTATTAATTGATGATGTGGTATAATTTAAGAAGTTTTTAGTATTTGTAATGTGATTAATGAGTGGGATCAATATATTAATAAGGGTAAACTACCAATAGGTCCCAATAGTTGGACTTAATTCCCATCAAGTTCTATTGAAAATAAGTCTTGGTAAAATTGTCGCTAAAAATATTTTTTTTTTGTGACAATTTTTTGTATGTCGGTAAAAATTGACAATTTGTGACTTTTTTTTGCCATGATTTTTATAAATTGTCGCTAAAACTTATGATTAGTGACTTTTTTTATGACAAAATTTTCTCATAGGACCTATTAAATAATACAGCACTGGTTGGTGGCCCGAAAATACATGGCTCGAATGGCTCGAAATATCCAAAACGACGTCGTTTTACAAAATTCGGGCCATTCGAGCCACAGAATTTGGGCCACCAAACATTATTCTAAATAATAACTCTACTTATTAGGACCTACACATAAGTACCCCAATCATAATATCATAACTAGTGTTGGTACACTAATTAGTACACTAATTGGTACTTGTAGCACCACCGTAAAATAATATATTATTTATTGAAAATATGATAATTATATTTAATTCTTTCATATTTTGTCTCTTGTAAATAAAATTTTATATATAAGTTTGAGGGTTTTGTTTTAAATATTTTTTTGCTATAATTAGGGATAGCCATTTTAATCCGATCGGCGAGGGTCCGGCCATACCCGCTTGAATGGGGCGGATTTTACCCGTCCCAACACTTATGTGGGGCGGGAGTGGATTATCTTTTAATCACCCGCAACGGGATAGGGCGGAGGCAGGTATTGCTTCCCCCTATCCAAACCCAACATGATATAATTAATAATATATATATATATATAAGAAAACAATATTAAAAGTTTATTACTTCGTTTAAATATAAATAAATAATAATCTTAAAATCTCACTGTTTATAGATATGAAAATAAAAAAAATTATTTAATGTGCTAAGAATTTAAATGGTTCTTAATTTCTTTAACTATTTGAAATGTGATCGGATATCTGCGAGTATCCACGGGAGTGGGGGTATTGTTGAAAAATTCCACCCATAGCAGGGGTGGGGCAGGGGGTGGAGTCTGTCAGCGGGGGGCGGGAAATGGCAAACCTTCCCTGAACTCGCCCCGTGGCCATCCCTAACTAAAATATAGTATAGATAGATTAAAGTTGATGTACTGACAATTAACAATTCAAATTATGTGTTGTTATAAAAAAAAAATTGACATAGTTCTAATATTTCACTATTTTAGAATAAAAATATATGAATTTTAAAAAATTGTCATATTGGTTTTTGAAAGGAAAATAATTATAAAAAATTTAAAAACTTAATGAGTAAGAAAGAATCATCGTAACATGTACAACTGCTAAAATCACGGTTAAACCAGCAAATCATTCAAACCAAAAATTGTTTAGCTTAATCAGTTAGGTCAAAAGACCAATGAGTTTACACAAAAATTAATTAATTAAAACTTTTAAATTTTATTTTATTAAAATTTAAACTATCACTAAATATGGAAAACAATCTATTAATTTAAATTTAAAATCGACATAATATAAATTTAAAAGGATTTTTTTATTGATAAATCCATTTTGGAGGTGTTCTAACCCAATAAGTCCACTAAGAAAAATTATAACCTAATTAGTCTCATGTATTTATACTTTTATTCCACGAAATCATTTTTTCTTGATTTATATTGTTTGTTGGACTATTATATCCTTATGTCTATTGTTGATATATATTATATAGATAAAAGATATACACATTTCTTTTTTGTTACTGCTTCTATTTTGGTAGTTACCATTATTCATGTTTTTCTTTTTGATCAGTTTTATTCACATTTGTGGTATTGTTCAATTGTACTAGGGTTTTGAAACTCTAGTTTACACATGGTGGTGAAATTATTATGTTTCTCCATTCTTGCGGTGAAGCTTTGTGTTTATCTATTGTCACTTTGTGTTCGAAGTTCTGTGTTTGTCCATTGTTGCTCTGTGTTCAAAACTCTATGTTTCTCCATTGTTGTAAGTCAAAGCTCTGTTTATGTCCAGTCAATTTTGTTACAAATATGTTATTCAAAGGTGGGTTTGATTTGATTTGGATTGGTGGAATAGTGAAATTGCATAGATTGTTAATGATAATAATAATGATAAAGATGATGATAAAGATGAGGATGTGGGTGATATTTGTTTTTGTTTTTAGAGTGATTGAGTTTTTTTTGGATTTCTAATTCTATTGCTGCCATTGTTTTTATTTTTATTTTTTCATCAATCAGTGTAAATGTTCACATTTCACATTGTTTGAAAAATCTGAGAAATAAGTGTTGGAATGCAGATATGGACATAATTATATATTTTGTAGGATGTAAATGCTTACATATCATTGGTTATTTGTTACTATACTTATGGTTTTAATGATCATTTTTTGTTACAATTAAACAATTGAAATAGTCTTTTTTTTTTCTTTCAATTTTTGTTTCATATTGTAGCGTGAACTTTTACATTGGTATGAATTTAGTTTTTCTAAGGTTGGTTGTATATTAATTGTAAACATTCACATTGTATTTTGGGATGAGTTTTGTAGCGATCCCAGTTTCGATCCTTCTTTCATGTTTTGCCACTTCGACTGGGCCGGTCGGGGGTCGAGCTGCCCGATCAGCTTGTGGGGGTCCAGGGGGCAGCGCCCCTCAAAACAAAAATGCAAAACGCATTCGAAGTTGCTTGTCCGCTCGGTTGGTTTGGAGTGCGGGAAAGGGCCGCACGTACGGAAAACAGGGCAGGGGGCTGAAGCACACTGCTAAAAAGGCAGGTGCGGCTGGAGGTGCGGGAAGTTAGGTAGATTCGGAAATTTTCCTTTTCTTCTCTCTTTGGGCTGATTGAATGTCACTTTTTGTATATCTCTCTCTCTCTAAAAACATTTCCTCTCCCTTCTCTCTACATTTCGTACCAAAAACCTTACAAGATCTTTGATTTCTCCAAATCCATTAGGATTTAGATCCAAGTCCTTCATCAAAGTTGGTTACGAGGGCTACGTTGTGTGCGGTGGAGATCGAGTTTAGGCATCGTTGATTTTGGGGTTTCAACTCGTTTCTTCTTCAAACTTGAGTTAGAGATTTTCTACACTCTAATATGGTTTTTAGCTTAGTTATTTGCTATTGTGTATAGATGATGAGATTTGGTTGTGGTTTGGACAAATCTAGGATTTGGATGTGAAATGAAAAGAGGGGTTTTGATGAATATGAGGTAAACGAGTATGAGGCTTGAATATAAGATCATGTTGTGCCAAAATAGTTGATTTTGGTGTTTGGGTTGATATTTGGTGAAAGGGGGAATTTTGCCCTAATTTTGATTAAATTATTATTTTGCATAAATAATTGGGATTAACATTGAAAACGTGAAATTTGAAAGTTGTGATTATAAATGGTGATCTTGGATATGTATTATCTCACCTATGGAAGTTTTGAATAAACTATTTATTTTGATATTGGACATCTCTTCAGAAATAATTGCATTGGGCTATCGGTGGAGGATAGCTATGATTGTTGTAGAAATTACATGAGGATTAGGCGATTTAATGCTAATCCATTGTTGGTGTCATTGAATATGACCATGTTATAGATACATTGTATATGTATGTTTATTGGGAGGAGAAAGGGGATGTACTCCATATGTGATTATGTTTATGAATACATTGCATATATATTTGTTTGGGAGGAGAAAGCGGATGGACTCTATTTAAAGCCAATTGGCAGGAGTGTCCTGGGTGAAAGACCTGAAATTTTATATATAAATGGGTGCCGATTCTTTCGGACGAAATATCCGTAAAATGACAGATTTGAAGTGTTTATGTGAGTTTTGCATAATTGAAAAATCATTGAGTTGTAGTCTTATTTTGATTGTTGAAAGATAATGAATTTAACTCATAAATTGAGTAGCATATATGAACTGGAAATGAAATTAAAGGAAAATGGAATAAGGTTGGTCTTAGTGGCACATGGATATGCAGGTCTTGTGGATGTTTCAGGATCGGTATTGTTTATGTACGTGGTATTTATACCTTTGCTAAACCTCATAAATTGTGTTAGATTATTTCTACTAGGCTGTTGGTTCACCTTATATGGGAATACCATTTTCAGGTACAGGTGAGATGCTTCCTCCAAGGCAATAGCGTGGATGGAGTTTTGGGAAGTAAGAGCTTCTTAATTATGCCTTATGTGTGTATGTTTGTTATTTTTAAAGCCAAGGGCTTAAGATGTAATGAGCGAGACTCAATTTGTGTAACCAAGCAATGACTTGGAAACATGTAAGCGTACATGGCATTTAACTGGTTGTTAAACATTGAACTCTGATATATGAAAGTATGTTGTTTCTCATATTTATTCCGCATATGAGTTATCTTTATTGTATTATTTTAGGGGTGTGACAAGTTTTTGTTTTGAGGTTTTTTCGAAAGTTAGTTGTATTTTTTTTTTACTATGCTTGTTAGTTGAACAATCATTTTTGTTACCATTGACCAATCGAAATAGTCGATTTTCACTTTTTTTTTTCAATTTTATTTTATGTTTTCACGTTATAGTGTGAATGTTCACATTTGTATGAGTTTATTTTTTTTTAAAACTAGTTATATATTAATTGTAAATTGTGAACATTCATATTGCATTTTGGTATAAGTTTTATTTTGAGAAAATTATGCAAATAGTCTCTGTACTTTACACGATGTGTCAATTTGGTCCCTGTAGTTTCAATTTGCTCGATTTTGCCCCTTAATTTAACAGATTGTGTCATTTTAGTCCAATAAATAATGGTTGTCAAGGTAATTTAACGGAAAGTCAAATAATATATCAATTTGGTCCCTGTGTTTTCCATAATGTGTCAATTTAGTCCCTGTCAAAATCGAGAAAATTGAAATTACAGGGACCAAATTGACACATCGTGTAAAGTACAGGGACCGAATTGACACATTGTTTGACCTTCCGTTAAATTAACTTAACAACCGTTATTTATTGGACTAAAATGACACAATCCATTAAATTAAGGGGCAAAATTAAACAAATTAAAATTACAGGGACCAAATCGACACGTCATATAAACTACAGGGACTATTTGCATAATTTACCCTTTTATTTTTTTGAAATGTAATTGTATATTTGTTGTTTTTGTTACTATACTTGTTAGTTGAATAATCATTTTTGTTACCATTGAACAATTGAAATAGTTAATTTTCACTTTTTTCTTTTTAATTTTGTTTTATATTTTCGCGTTGTAGTGTAAATGTTTACATTTGTATGAGTTATTTTTTTAAGGCTAGTTGTATATTAATTATTAATTGTAAACATTTATATTATATTTTGGTATGGATTTTATATTTTCGAAGGTTAATTATATGTTTGTTAGTTATTGTAAACATTCACATTGTACTTTAATATGTGTTTTGCTTTTTCAAAAGTTAGTTGCATGTTTGTTGTTTACTGTGAATTTTCACATTATATTTTGATTTTCATTTAGATATTTTGTTACGTTATTTTAAAAATTTTTAAATTATAAAAACGTTCAAAATTCATAATTTGATATTTTCTCTATGGAATGTGGGAGAGATTTTCTCCATGAAATAAGGGAGAAATTTTCTCTTAAAATGATGGAGAGATTTTCTCCATAAAATGAGAGACTATTGTTACGTGTTAGTTTCAAAATAGAAACATGTGCAAAAAATTAAAAATGATGATTTGATCATATTACATTAAATAGGACTTAATAGAATACTCAAAAAGGATAAGGGTTAGATGGAATAAGACACTTAGAAAGAGAATTTATCAAAAAATGACAAATTTAAAATTATAATAATCTATCCCATAATTTATAAGTTTTAAATACAAATTTAAGATTATCATAATTATCTCATAATTTTTATATTAAGAAGCAGTAAGAGTGATTATCAATATATCTATATATTTTACAAAAAAATACTTTTAAGGAGAGATATTATGAGAGTTTCAAAATATCATACAAAATTATTTTTAAAATCAAAACCTCTATGTGGAATTGTAAAATAAAAGTTAAATGAAAGCTAGTCAATCAGAATTTTTTTAATCGTTTAAAATTAAAAAAATCAAAAAAATTAGTATGAGATATTGATCATAAGGTTTCTCATTAAAAATCTCATTTGGCTTATATAAATGAGAGTATAAGATTCATTTTATATGAGAGAAACAATTCATTTTTTCCTTCTTTTCTCGATATGGGAATGTAAAATAAAAATTAAATGGAAGCTAACCAATGAGAATTTTCTTAATTGTTTAAAATTAAGAAAATTCAATAATTTATATAAATGGGAGCATAAGATTCACTTTATGTAAGTGAAACAATTCATTTTTTCATTCGTTTTCGATGTGAGATTGTAAAATAAAAGTTACATGGAAGCTAGCCAATGGAAATTTTCTTAATTGTTTAAAATTAAGAAAATTAAATAATTTTAAAATGAGGTTTTAGAGCTCCTATAAATCTTCTCTAAAAATCACATTTTCCTTATATAATATAAATGAAATAACTCACATTTCCCTTTTTTCCTGATGTGAGATTGTGTAAAATAAAAGTTAACAATTGTTTGGGCGGGAAGTTTATTTCGAATCAAGCAATCTCAGCCGTTTAATCTTTAATTAAGTCAATCTTTAATTTATTTCGAATAAAACAAATCTAACCAATATATTTTGAAAAAACCGCTAAAATTGCGGCTAAACCAGTTAATTAGTCAAACCGAAAACGGTTCACCCTGTCGGCTAGGTCAAAAGACCAATCAACTTATACAAAAATTAATAAATTAAAATTTTTAAATTTTATTTTAATTTTAAAATTTAAACTGTCTTGAACTGAAATATACACAACACTACAATATTAAATGGGAGCATAAGTTTTATATAGTGAAACAATTCATTTTTTCCTCATTTTCCTTATGTGGGATTGTAAAATAAAAGTTAATAGCTGTTTGGACGGAAAATTCATTTCAAATCAAGTAATCTCAGTTGTTTAATTTTTAATAAGATCAATCTTAGTTTTATTTCACATCAAACAATTCTAGGTAATATATTTTGATAAAACAGCTAAAATCGCGGTTAAACTAGTGAATTAGTCAAATCGAAAACGATTTAGCCTAATCGGCTAAGTCAAAAGACTAACCAATTTAGAACAAAATTAATTAATTAAATTTTTTAAAATTTAATCCATCTTGAACTGAAATATGCACAATACTATAATATTAAATAGGAGTATAAGATTCATTTTATATAAGTGAAACAATTCACTTTTTCTTTCTTTTCTCGATGTGGGATTATAATTATTTTAAAGTTAAATATTATGAGAGTTTCAAAATCTCATACAAAATTATTTTTAAAATCAAAACCTCTATGTGGGGTTATAAAATAAAAGTTAAATGGAAACTAGCCAAATAAGATATTCTTAATTGTTTAAAATTAAGAAAATAATAAAAAAAAAATTGGGTATGAGATATTGATCATAGGGTTTCTTACTAAAAATCTTCTTTTGCTTATATAAATGGGAGTATAATTTCACTTCATATAAGTTAAATAATTTACTTTTTTCTTCTTTTCCCGGTGTGTGATTGTAAAATAAAAGTTAAATGGAAACTAACTAATGAGGATTTTCTTAATTGTTTAAAATTAAGAAAACTCAATAATTTATATAAATTGGGCTATAATATTCACTTTATGTAAGTGAAACAATTCACCCTTTTTTTTTCTTTTCCCGATGTGGGATTGTAAAATAAAAGGTAAATGGAAGCTAACCAATATAAAATTTCTTAATTGTTTAAAATTAAAAAAATTCAATAATTTTAGAATGAGAGTTTGGACTAATATATATTAAGAAATAATTAATGTAAAAAAATGAGTAACTAATAAATTTAATTCAACTAATTAATGTTACCAACTGGCAAATGCGATATAAAAATTGGTTTTTTTTTTTTTTTTATATATATAAAAGCTTATTCTTGCACAATTGTAATTGTCACTTAGGGATGAGATTTCAAAATTAATTGAGAGAGTTGAGAGTTGAGAGAAATTAAGAGATTGAGAGTTTGAGAGAGAATATTGTTTGTAAGAAATAAAATGGGATAGGGGGATATTTATAGGAGTTTGGGAAGAGGGGGTTAATTTGTAAAAAAAAAAAAATTTGATTGTTTGAATTGAATTGAATTTTTTTTTTTTTTAAATTTTCTGACCGTTAGCAGAGAGCCGTTGGGGGATGGATCGCAGGCTAGGCCACTTGTAGGGTGCTATATTTTTTAGGCCAAGCCAGCGGGCTGGACTAGGCTTCCAAAATGATGGCCTAGGGTCTCGGATTGAGCCGCCCACGGGCTATGTGTAACTAGTATTGTTTTGTTGTAATTAGTACATGGAAAACAAAATAGCTAAAGAATTTTGTCTAGAAAGTTGATGTATAGTCCAAATTTAATTCTTGGATGGTGAGACTTACGTCTAAAATAAATCTCAATTATATAAAAAAATGTAATTTTGGCTCATATTATTTTGAGTAGAGTGTTATCACTTACACTTGAAATAAACATGCACCACATACTACACTTTATATATATATATATATATTGATAACTGGGTGTCCGAACTAACTTACGTGTTCTTTGACTAATTCCGAGACCTTAAAGTTAATGATTGAGCATACCTCCAATGGCTTCAAGATTTAGAATGTTTGCCATTCATGGGATTGGACCATTTACCATAAAGTAGTTATTCGATCTCGTTTAAGAATAATTATCTTGTCTTTTTGAAAATTTCATGTTGGTGATTGTGACGACCCCCAAAATGTTAATCGTAATTATAAGTGATTAATTATGTATTGAATTTTAATTATGACATGTGCCAAGTGATTAATTGTGAATTATCTAATTTGATTCGTTGTAAATATCTGTTTAAATTGAGAAACTATCCGTTGTGAGCTCGACTTTGAAACTGAAATTGATGACATAAATGGGTTCAGAAATCAAAATTGAGTACAAGGATATATTAATTGGAATTTTTAGAGTTATCCGGGAAGTTTAATTAAAAATTGATTCCATCTGATTCGCTAATTTCAATAGGTTGGAATTAAATAATTAAATAGGAATTAGAGCTTAATCCACATTAGTATAATTTAATTTAGTGTAATTAAGATTATAAGGATGAGGATTGAATTAATTTGAGTGAATTCAATTCCAATTAAATAATATAATTCCTAACTTTTTTTAATTAAACCCAAAATAGGTAGAATCAAAAGGATTAGTGTGTGGCCATAAATTGAATAGAAAAGAAAAAGAGAGGTTAGTGGGTCTTGTTGGGTGTCATACAAGTTATACACGTAGAAAGAGAGGGAAAGATTGTGTTGGAGAGTTCAGAGAGTAGAAGAGAGGAAAGAAAAGAACACCAAGAGGAGGAAAAGAAGAATAGTGCCTTGAGTTCTCATAATTCAACAAGTAAGGTAAGCATTCTCTCTCTAATTTCTTGAAATTGATATTTACACATGCAACATCTTTAAAGATTAAGGCTGAAATTAAGAAGAATTGATGATCAAATGAAGGTTTTGCTCATATTGCTAAGGATTAAGACATGCATGTATATATATATGGAAGAATTGAATGAATTAGCTCATAATCCTTACATGCATGACATATTTTCAAGAGAACAATGATTCTAAACTTATTTTCAAACATGATTCATGGAGTTTAAGGAGAGATTAAGCATGAATTAGAGTTTGGGTTCAAGAAAATGGATGTTTCATGAAATTGAGTTTCAAAAATGGAAGAATGAGTTTAATTTGATATTTAGAGCTTTATAAGAATTCAATTAAAAATTTGATTTAGGTTCATAAAATTAGATGTAGTCAAATTAAGCCTTAATTGAGAATTAATTAAATTCAATTGAAATTGAGTTAGGCATAAGATTATGGAAGTAAATGTGAAGATTAATTATTTGGGCCTTGATTTGCTTGAAAATGGAATTGAAATTGCAAAATGTGCATATTTATGAGTTTCTAATTCAGTAATTTAAACATGACTGAATAATTGTAATTTAATGTGTATGAGCCTAATTTAGGCTTGATTGTGTAATTAGTGAACTTAATAAGGATTGGTTTATGATTACATTATTTATATTAAACTAGTCTGGTTAATACATGGCTAAACATGTTTTAATTAGAAATTAAAGGGAATTAATAATCTAATTAATTCATAATTCTAGTCACCTATATTTAAAAGCTTAAGTGAACTAAATATGTTTAAGATGATTGTGTATCGTGCTATGCATATTTGTGATTGTAGGTCACGAGTCAAGGACTACTTGACCAACAGTTCTGGAAACCCACTGTGAGTAACGTCATTGTAAAGATATGTTTATATGAATTATGTTCCAAATGTGATTTGATAAGTTATGATTTCTGAAATGATATTTGTTTACGTGAGCGAATGTCCTATGTTTGAAATCTATTATGGCATCCATAGATAGTCCCAAGTCATGGGAGACGGCATGTTAATGCGGGTCCAGGACATATATGTGATTACGAGATCTCGTTAGCCACTTCATTGTGGTGATATGTGTTTAATCGGTATTCGGAACTGATTACTCTAGTCAGAAGACGATATGTGATATGTTCTGTGAGATGTATACTATTATGTTATGTTCTGATATGAGACTGATATGAATGATTGTGTCATGATTTGTTTTACGGATATGATACATTTGGAATTCGTTCACTAACCCCTTTACTTTAATGTTATTCACTGGGTTTTAACTCACTGTTTTTACATATATGTATAGGTGAGTGTTCTGGAGGTCAAGTCTAGAAGGGGTCTTTAGCTGAGCTACCCTTTTGAAGCCTACTGAGTTGTTTTGAGTGCCTCCGAGTTGGGGCTAGACCTGGAAGGCCGTTGTCAAGCTTTTGATCGTGAAGTAAACTTTTGTTAGGTGCATATGTTATGTATAAGATGTTAAGTTACAAGTTATGTACTGAATGTGGTAAATTAACGTTTTTGCATGTAAATTTTTGTTCATATAGATGCACAGCTCATTGGACTATTAGTATTTTTGAAAATTGTTTCCGCCAGTCCCGATTATTTTTGATTATACAGGAAGGCCTTTGGTAATCTTAGATTACTGGCCGGTTACGACACTAAACCTATAGGGGCGGGTTTGGGTTATGACAGTGATATATTCAATTAATAGTAGAGACCTAATAATTATATATTCCAAAAAACAAAAACAAAAACAAAATAATAGTAAAAAAAATATACGACCACACAATCTTGACCTATGAATATGTCACTCTCTCCTAGTGCCTCAACAACATATAGGCCTGATTTGTTTAGAGATTGGAGGGGTTATGAATTAATCACCATAATTGCCTTCTAATCTTTGGTGGGGAATCATTATCAATTCCAAAAGGACTATATTAGGACATAGCTTAATTTTCTTGCATTTTCTATTGCATTAATTTCGTATCAACAATTCATTACTGAATAAATTATTGAACGAGTAATTAGGATTGTGTGCAGGTTAATTTTGACGGTTTGAATGAAATAACCTGCACAACTTCAAAATCATAGGTTGGTATTTTGGTAGTGAGTTATAAATTTTAACACATTATCTGAATACATTCTAAAATCATAAAGCCTTGTAATGTAATTATGAAACTATAAAATAAAAAAAGAATTTAGAATATTTGTTCATAGTTGAGGTATTTGATTATATATATATATATATATAAATAATTGCCACATTGGGTGTGTTATTTAAGCGAGTTGAAAGATTTTAAATTATACACAATTCAATATATATAAATTTAAGGATAAATTATACAAATAGTCTCTGTACTTTACATGATGTGTCAATTTGGTCCCTGTACTTTCAATTTGCTCGATTTTGCTCCTTAATTTAACAGATTTTGTCATTTTAGTCCAATAAATAATGGTTGTTAAATTAGTTTAATGGAAGGTCAAATAATGTGTCAATTTGGTTCCTGTACTTTACACGATATGTCAATTTGGTCATTGTAGTTTCAATTTTCTCAATTTTGACAGAGACTAAATTGACACATTGTGAAAAATACAGGGACCAAATTGACATATTGTTTGACTTTCTGTTAAATTAACTTAACAGGTGTTATTTATTGGACTAAAATGACACATCTGTTAAATTAAGGGACAAAGTCGAGCAAATTGAAACTACAGAGACCAAATTGACAAGGTTGCAGAATAGTGGAGTTTTGGATGTGTTTGGTTATAGCGATCTCAGTTTTTGCCCCGACCTTTATTGTGTTCCGGACTTGGGTTCCGTGATTGTATATTGTTGTCTATGCTTTGTTTCCTCCATTTAATTCTTTGAATTTGAGTTTTAGGACTTGTTGGACGAGTTTGGAATAGGTTGGTTGTCTTTTGGTACAAATGGTTGTTGCCCAGATTTTAGCCTCTTCGCTCGAGCGAGGCTTCTTGCGCTCGAGCGAGCCTTGTGAAAATGTTTCTTCGCTCGAGTGAGGCTTCTTGCACTTGAGCGTGCGTCTGCATTGGGTGGCAGGTCTGAAGCTTCACATTCTACGGTCGAGCGACATTTCTTGCGCTTGAGCGAGGTGACTTTTTTGTGTCTGGTCGCTTGAGCGAGAACTCCTTCGCTCGAGTGAGCCTGGTGTACAACAGTTCACAGCAACCCCGTTTTGCTTTATTTTTGATCTCCTTTTTCACTCACAAACCCTAAATCTGCAGCTTCTCTCTCTAGAAGCCACCTTCTCTCTAAGGTTTCATCTAAATCCATTGAGTTCTTGACCCTAGTGTCTTTGAGAATAAGGTACAGGGCCTCGAGAGCTTCATATTGATCTAAGTAAAAGTGGGTTTCATCATTTTTGGAGTTCAACCTTGCTTGCTCGTCTTCTCTTCTTGAGGTAGGGAATTTCTACACTCTAATATGATTTTTAGCTTAGTTATTTGCTATTGTGTATAGATGAGGAGATTTGGTTGTGGTTTGGACAAATCTAGGATTTGGGTGTGAAATGAAAAGAAGGGTTTTTGATGAAATTGGCATAAGTGGGTGTGAGATTTGGATACAAGGTTGTATTGTGCCAAAATAGTTGTTTTTGGTGTTTGGGTTGATATTTGGAAAAAGGAGGATTTTTCCCTAATTTGATTAAATCATTATTTTGCATAAATAATTGGGATTAACATTGAAAATGTAAAATTGGAAGATTGAGGTTATAAATGGTGATATTGGATATGTAATATCCCACCTATGGAAATTTTGAATAAACTATCTATTTTGATATTGAACATCCCTTTGAAATAATTGCATTGGGCTATTAGTGGAGGATAGCTATGATTGTTGTAGAAATTTCATGAGGATTAGGCGATTTAATGCTAATCCATTGTTGGTGTCATTGAATATGACTATGTTATAATTACATTGTATATGTATGTTTATTGGGAGGATAAATGGGATGTACTCCATATATGATTATGTTTATGAATACATTGCATATGTATATTTATTTGGGAGGAGAAAGGGGATGGACTCAATTTAAGCAAGTTGGCCAGAGTGTCCTCGGTGAAAGGCCCGAAATTTCATATATAAATGGGTGCCGATTCCTTCGGACGAAATATCCGTAAAATGGTGTAGACTGCCCGGACTCGCTCTGCGCGCCCTCTTTTTGGAGAGGGCGCGAATTGGGTTCTAGTTACTACAGTTCGGACTCCTGTCACGGTTCTAAATCTAATCTCATAAAGTGCAATGTAAGACTGATAAATCACCAAAGAGTCCAAATCCGGCAAATCGTTTTGGAAAATCGATTTTAATAAAAAAGCGCCAAACATGGACTGCTTTGCCAGATTTCAGAGTCGCCACCTAAATATTTTATTTTGGAAAATTTAGGAAACCCTGACTTGTGCCTAAGGCCACGTGTCCGTCATCACCAAAGTTGCCTCGGCTCGGGAACTTGGGTACGAGAGGGGAAGGTCCTGAAATGAGCACCCCCGCTCGCCCGATCAAAGATTGGCCTCTACTAACATGATATGTTGTTTTTGAAAACACATGTGTTCTTATTCCGGTTGTTATCTATCTTACTACGTGATGCGCACAGCAGACAAGTATAGACTAAATCACTCAATTTGGAACAAAACATCTCATGTTTGTTTTTCAAAAATGGTTTGGAAATGCTACCCTCAAGTAGGCTAAAGCACGGATTTGCCATCCTCAAGTGGGCTTAAAACATGATGATTTGCCACTCCAAGTGGGCTTAAAACTCACATTTTGATGAATTGTTCCAATTCAAGTAATGAAGCCTTCATCCACAGGCATTCATACAATAAATCATTTAAGCAAATGGCCTCATGGCAAGCATGCTATCATGGTAGTCACTTACACACATGAAAGGATGCTAAAGCGTAAATACTTACAGTGTACTCCGAGCCAAAACAAGAAACTAGTTAGAAATATGCATGATCCTAACTATGTCAACAATGCCTAATGCAACACATGCAATAAGGCAATGACATAGGCTCGGCTACCTAAGATGGCATATGAATGCAACAATTGATACATGCTTTGAAACAGATAGTCAAATAGGTATTGAAATACAATGCAGTTTGAATGACGCGCCGAGCCCGGTGCATGCAAGACAAATGAATGATGCAAACATGTAAGCATAAGGTATGCTAATTGAGATATGCCATAATCTAACCACTAAAAGCGGATAAATAAAAGGGAGAAAGACGTAGGGTTGGAAGACATTCACACACACACGCACACTTATTACAACATTTACCCTCTCGATGGAGGGTCCGAATAAAAGCTAAGCTAATCTAAGCTAAGCTAATCAACTAATCTAATTAAACTAATTAGACTATTACAAACCAAAAGGAATAGCTAGTATACTACTTACTAATTATTACAACACTTAATTAATTAACAAATTAATTAAATACACAAATTGAGATGCTAACTAACAAATAAAGCATCCAACTATGTTGTCTCAGCTCTGTTTCAAGAAGTCAAACATGCATGTTCGCATTCCACCTCGAAAAGTTCTCCGGTTTGCTCTCTTGAGGCTCTGTTTGCAGGGTGTCTTCAAGAATTTCCTTCTGAACCTTACCAAAACAAGACTGGGGAGTGCACCAGTGGCCTACTGGCCATGAGGAGTTGCTGCTGGCCATTTGCCGACCAAAAGTGGGCCTCTGCCGGCCAACAATGAGAGGGTGCCGGCCATCAATGTGGCACTGCCGGCCACTCGTGTGCTGCGACACCAAACTGCAATAGAGCACAAAACAGAGGAAATGGAGGGTCTCCCTAGGACATGTCTGTGCTATGCCCCTCCTTATCACCTCAAAACATCAAAGGAGAGGCACCATTGGATCTAAAACCATCAACCAAGCATCTCAATGCATGATGGCCAAAGATCCAACTTGCACAAATTCGATGAATGCACAACAAAACAAGACACTAAGACCACGGCCTTATCATGAGTGATCAAAGGCAATGGAGACAAAGGGGATTGACTCACTTTCATCACTTTGAGTATGAAGTAGACCAATCCACCTTGTGTTCAACATAACGTCCGGTTGAACACAATGCAATGCACACATGCAGCATACTTATCTTGACATGTTTTACTTGATTGATTTTGTTTACACATTTTAACATTACCAACCATTCTTTAATCGGTTAAGTCCAAATGTGAAAGTCCTCTAATGGGAAAGATGGCCTCAACCACAAGCACCTTGAGCATGAAAAAAGCCTCATGCTTTTGGTTAGTAGAAACCCTCAAGAGAAGGCTAAAACCATTAGGCATGAAAGCCTCAATTCCATGCTCAAGCCAACAAGGGGCTAAAGACCACTTTCAAAGCGAATGAAAGAGTGAAACCATGGAGTGCAATGGCATATATTTCAGCATTGAAATGTCATGCTAAATGACTCAAAACCATGCAAACAACCCATGTAATGCATGTTGAAAGGCTTAAGCATCAAAGCTAGTGAAGTGTATTACACTAGAGGCATGCAAGACAATGCTCAAATGGCCAAACTAGCCCCAAACAGACCTCAAACATGCCAAAACAATGACCTAAACATGCTGGAATTGAAGCACAAAAGGCAAGAAAAGCATGCTCACTTATTGGCTCACAAACAAGGCATAAAGGCACAACTCTCAAAAGCAATGAAAGAGTGATATATGTGAGAGTGTGATAGAGGTATATGCTCTGAAATTACATACCAAATGATGCCATATCATGCACACATCACAAATATAGCATGCTAGGGGTCCCAAAATGCAAGGCTAGTAAAGCCAAATACACTATAGCTATGCAAAGCCAAGCATGCATGATCAAAACCACTCAAGTCAGACCTAAAGCATGCTAAAACATAGCTAAAAATGTGCTGGAGTAGAGCATACACATGCTAGATCAATAGGCTAAAACACCAAATACACTAGGCTAGTGAACAAAATTGCACTACAAGTGCAAGGAGCATGCAAGAGGCAACCAAACCAACACAAATCAGAGTTATGACATGTCAAATAATGGCTAAAAATATGCTTGAACTAAGCACATTCAAAGCACAAAGACATGCTACTTTGCAAGGCTACAAGTAGGATTACACTACAAGTATAAGAAGCATGCAAGAGGTGACCAAGACAGCCAAAAATAGAGTTATGGAAGATCTGAAAAGTCACAAAAATGAGCCTAAACAAAGCCTCTAAGAAGTAGAAACACATGCTCTTTTGGAGGGCCATCAACACATGCAAACAAGAGAAGAGGAGGGGGGGACCACCCCTACCCATTTTGGACCTCAAAACCACCTTTCCACCACTGAAATTCCTCTGGAATTCAGTGGTAAAAAGGGCCAAAAAGTTTGGTTTGAAAGCCTTGAAAGATGGCACAAAAAGCTATTCAAGCTAAGGAACAAAAGGGAGAGACAACCCCCTAACACAAAATAGGCCTAAACCATCATTTTTAGGACTGAAAAACAGAGTTTTCTTCAGTTCAAAGCCAAGCCAAAAACAGTTTGCAAAGATGGTAAAACAAGCATGTAAAACAAACTTTAAAGGGACAAGTGCTTACCCTTGAAGCACAGCAGCAAAACAGGTGCAAATCTGAGCCAAACTAGCTTAAGGAGTTCCAAGAAGGCTCCAAGCAACCTTAACCCATAGATGAACCACTTTCATTAAGGATGTCTAGGCAAAAGAGAGGTATTTCTCTACTTGCATGCACAAAAGGCAAGAGAGAGAAAACTCTAGAGAGAGAGGTAGAGATTTTTGATCCAAAATTGTAGAGAGAGAGAGATTTTAGAGAGAGAGCCTCTCCAAACTTGTTAACCTTGCAAAATGAGAGATATAGCCTCCATATATAGCAAAAACAAGAGCTTGGTCGAAATATCTGAGCTAGGGCTTATGCATAATAGCTGGAGGGAAAAAATCTGCAAAATATCTGATTTTTGACATTGTTGGCCGGCTGGCCATCACTGGTGGCCGGCAGGGGATCATTGATGGCCGACACCCTTCATCAGTGGCCGGCAGAAAATTCTGCTTTCCAGGTCTAACTTCAAATGGGCATAACTCCTTCATCTGGACTCCTTTGCAGGTCATTCGTGTGTCCAAATTGAAGCCCCGGAAGTAAGCTTTCCAACGGTGGAAGCCTCACATCAAAATTCTAAGTGTTCTAAGATTTATGCCTATTTTGGTGAAGCCGCTCAGTTTTGGTCCTAACCGAATTGATGCCCAACTTCTCCTTAACTTGGTTTCCTCTCTCTTCTCCTCTTTTCTTCAACTCCAAACCCCTAAGCAAGGTGCTTTGAAAGATTTTTCAAAAAGTTCACCTCTCTTTCATTCATTTCCACTTTGTCCTTACTCAGTTTACCGAAAAGCGTAACATTTAACAAAATGCGAGCGTCGGAACATCGTAGAATCGTTTTTCAAAAACTACTTTGAAAGAGAGGGTTTCAAGGTTTAAAATCTTTTGATCAAGATCATTTTAGTCCAAAAGGGGTATAAAGTTTGGATTTGACTCTCTTCTTGCCGAAGAAATCGAACCTTTGCACTACACAACTTCACCACCAAGTAAACCATCAGTAGGGCCCAAGTCTTAAGAGCGGTCAAAAATGGGGTCTCTATAAATGGCAGATTTGAAGTGTTTATGCGTGCTTTGCATAGTTGGAAAACCATTGAGTTGTAGTCTCACTTTGGTTGTTGAAAGATAATGAATTTAACTCATGAATTGAGTACCATTTATGAACTGGAAATGAATTGAAGGAAAATGGAATGAGGTTAGGTCTTAGTAGCATATGAAAATGCAGGCCTTGTGGATGTTTTAGTATCGACATTGTTTATGCACGTAGTATTTATACCTTTGCTAAACCTCATATATTGTATTAGATTATCTCTCCTGGGCTGTTGGCTCACCCTATACGGGAATATCATTTTCAAGTGCAGGTGAAATGTTTCCTCCAAGGCAATAGCGTGGATGGACTTTCGAGAAGGAAGAGATTTTTAATTATGCCTTATGTGTGTATGTTTGTTTTTTGTAAAGCCAAGGGCTTAAGATGTAATGAGCGAGACTCAATTTGTGTAACCAAGCAATGACTTGGAAAGATGTAAGCCTACATGGCATTTAACTGGTTGTTAAACAGTGAACTCTGATATATGAAAGTATATTATTTCTCATATTTATTCTGCATATGAGTTATCTTTATTGTATTATTTTGGGGGCGTTACAACTTGGTATCAGAGCGTACCGGGTTTGAATGCTTTGGGTACGTGGGAAGTGGTTAGTACCACAATGGGTTTCTCTCGCTTGATTGAGATGTTAGCATGTATTGTATGCTTATGTGATAACATGCTTCTGTGATTATGTGGGTATGAAATTTAGTTCCTAAGATGTTGATTGAGTCTACAGGTTTGTGGAAGTCCTATTAGAAGAGCACTTCATCACTGCTATTTCTAATTGAAACTCTAGCAACGCCGTGGGACGGTCATTATCTAGGAAGGAAATTCGTATGTGTTTATGTGATTACATGTCTATGTGGAGTGACTTATTGTTGTCCAATTTATTAGGCCACGAGTGAGTTAAATTTGGCACATTTATAAATGTGCTGATCCTATTGTTACCTTTATTAGGATGTCAGGACGTGGACATGGTAGTAATAGGCGTGGTAGGCCTAGGAGGCATGAGATGCCTTTACCAGATGATATTCCGGCATAGGAAGAAGGAGTTGGTCAAACCAATGTCGTCGAACTGGTTAATCAACAGGCCATAGGTGCCTTAGCCCGCGAAATAGCTGGAGCATTTAGGGAGTCTATGGACATTCTCTGAGCTGAGAATCAAGTCCAGGCCCAAGTAGCTGAAACAGGGCCATCTTTCTTAAAAATGGAGTTTTTTCGGTCAAATCCGGATGAGTTTTTGGGTGATCCTAAAGAGCCATTGAAGGCAGATGAGTGGCTAGAACAATTAGTGAAGACATTCGAGATGCTTGGCATTGAGGATTATCAGTTGAAAGTGACCTTGGCGTCTTTCCAGTTGAAGGGGGATGCGGGTCAGTGGTGGAAGTATGCGCGTGGGCGCATTGGAGGAACTTGTGAGGCTTTTGTTGAGGCTTTCCAGGATAAATTTCTACCTCCCACGGTTAGGGAGAACTTGAGAGATCAATTCTCTAAATTGTTGTAGTTGAACACGCCAGTGGCTGAGTTTGAGGCAACCTTTACTATTCTGTCGAGGTTTGCACCTAAGTTGGTGGCGACTAAGGAGCGCCGTTGTTTGGAGTTTGAAAAGAGGTTAATGACCGGGCTAATGTATAAAGTTGCCGGTTCCATGACTAGAGATTATGGGTGCCTTGTGCAGTCTGCAGCCCACCTTGAAACTATTATGCAAGCAAAAGATGAAAGGATGAGGGACTCTAGGAGGAGTCAGGATAGTCAGGGAGACAGTAAGAGGCAGAGGGGTTCCTATTCTTAGCAGTCTCAGGGAACTTAGTCTAGGCCCACTTTTCCAATACTGAGTTTAGGTTTTGGGAGAGGTGGGCAAGGAGATTTTACTTGCTTTAAGTGTGGACAGTTGGGCCACAAGTCTCCAGCTTGTCCTCAAAGAGGAGAAGGACAGCGAGCAGCATCATCTTCGGCTCATTTTTAGAGCCAGAGTCAAGGAAGAGGCCAGCCACTCACTTGTTATCAGTGCGGGCAGGTGGGGCACCTGCAAAGGTTTTGCCCACAGTTGGGTGGTACACCTAGTGCGTCTAGTTCGAAACAGACACAGAGTTACCAGTCGACATAGTCAGCACAGGCCTCGAGGGCTAATCAGGGAGTCTCTTCGGCTCAGTCTGTGCATCAAGCTTATGCTCCAAGGGGTGAGCAGGTTGAGCAGAGGCCTACTGGACATATGTATACAATTGTAGGGCCAGATCTTGTACCTGATCCTTCTGTAGTGAAAGGTACTTTTTTGTTTTGCAATTCAGTTGCTAATGTGTTGATTGATACAGGTGCATTCCATTCTTTTATTTCGTATACGTTTGCATCAGTTTTGGGTTTGGAGTTGGCATAATTAGCATCTTCTATTTGTGTAGAGTCATCTATTGGTGGTCAGACTGTCTTGAGATAGGGATGTCGGGGCTGTGACATTGAGGTTGCTGGTTGTCGATTACCTTTTGCATTTGTATTGATTGACATGCTTAGTTTTGATGTCATATTGGGTATGGACTGGTTATCGTCATACCGGGCTGTTATAGATTGCTACCGTCAGAAGGTTACTGTATGTACCTTGAGCGGTGATTGCTTTTATTTCTTAGGGGACCGGGTGGATAGAGTCTTATCATCGGTATATGATCCGCGTGGGCGAAGTGAACTTAGTTGTCTCCTTGCTAGCTTTTTGAGTAGTGAGTGTGATGAAATTCAGGTTGAATTGCCGAGAGTAGTTTGTGAATACCTGGATGTTTTTCCCGAGGATCTTGTCAGTGTGCCATCTCACCGAGAGATCGAGTTCTCTATTGATTTAGTGTCTGGCACAGCACCGGTTTCTATGGCTCCATATAGATTTGCACCTGTTGAATTGAGTGAGTTGAAGATTCAACTCCATGAATTGTTAGATAAGGGTTTTATTCGCCCTAGTACTTCATCTTGGGGAGCACCGACTCTCTTTCCTAAAAAGAAAGATGGAGCATTACAACTTTGTATTGATTTCAGAAAGTTAAACCGGGTTACTGTTAAGAATAAGTACCCAATGCCTCGTATAGATGATATGTTTGATCAGTTGAAGGGGTCTTGTTGTTTCTCTAGGATAGACCTAAGATCGGGTTATCATCAGTTGAGGGTAAGGGAGGAGGATATCCCGAAGACGGCATTCCATACGCGGTATGGCCATTATAAGTTTCTCGTAATGCCTTTTGGGCTAACTAATGCTCCAGCTGTGTTTATGGATTTAATGAATCGGATGTTCCGTGAATTCTTAGATCGTTTTGTGGTTGTCTTTGTGGACGACATTTTGATTTATTCACCTTCTGAGGAGGAACATGAGGAACATTTACGAGTAGTACTTGAGTTACTTAGAGCCCATAAGCTGTATGCTAAGTTTGGGAAATGTGACTTTTGGCTGGAAGAGGTTAAATTCCTAGGGCATGTAGTGTCAAGGGAAGGAGTGACTATAGATTCTTACAAGATAGGGGCAGTGCAAGATTGGGCACAACCTAAGAATGCTTTCGAGATTCGTAGTTTCTTGGGGTTGATCGAGTATTACCGTTGGTTTGTGAAAGATTTCTCTAGACTAGCTTCACCTTTGACTAAGTTGACGAGGAAAGAAATCAAATTCGTATGGAGTAAGACTTGTGAGAAGTCGTTCCAAGAGCTTAAGATTAGACTCACCACTGCTCCAGTATTGATTATACCAGAGAGGGGTTTGGGTTATTCAGTTTATTGTGATGCTTCACGAGAAGGTCTAGGTTGTGTATTGATACAAGAGGGTAAAGTGGTAGCCTATAGCTCACGACAGTTGAAAACACATGAGTGAAATTATCCCACCCATGACCTAGAGTTAGCAGCAGTGATATTTGCCTTGAAGATTTGGAGGCACTATCTGTATGGTGAGAAATTTGAAGTGTTCTCTGACCACAAGAGTTTGAAATATCTGTTTACACAGAAAGGCTTAAATTTGAGACAGATGAGATGGATGGAATTCATAGAGGATTATAATTTTGAGTTGCATTATCATCCTGGGAAGGCCAACGTTGTGGCCAATGCTTTGAGTAGAAAGCCAGTTAGCAGTGTAGCTTCTATTACCATCCGAGAATGGGAAATGTTGGGTACTCTTAATGAGTTTGACTTGCAACTGGGCAAGTCTGTTGAATTCGCAGCTTTGTTTTCAGTAGTTGCACAACCTACACTTGTGAATCGAGTGTTGGAAGCGCAAAAGGGTGACGTTGAGGTGGAATCGTTCCGGGAGAAGATTTCCAATGGGAAGGTAGAAAGAGGTTTGACTGTGTATCCCGACTTGAGTGTGAGATATTGTGATCGCTAGTTTGTACCGGAGTCTTGTCGAGAGGAAGTACTCCGAGAATTTCACTATTCGCACCTTGCGGTGCATCCGGGAGGCACAAAGATGTGTCATGATCTTAGTCGCCAGTTTTGGTGGAAAGGTATGAAAAAGGAGGTGGCTGTGTTTGTATCAAAGTGCCTTACTTGTCAACAAGTGAATGCCAAGCATCAGAGGCCAGCGGGTTTGTTGCAACCCTTGCCTATAGCTGAGTGGAAGTGGAAGCATGTTACGATGGACTTCATTGTGGGCCTTCCGAGGACTCAACGGGGTAGTGATGCCATTTGGGTGGTTGTTGACCGATTGACTAAGTCGGCGCATTTTATTTCCATACGCGTAAGTGATTCGATAGATTATCTGGCCGACTTGTACATTAGGGACATAGTGAGGTTGCACGGGGTCCCTGTGATGATAGTTTCAGATAGAGATCCATGTTTCACTGCTCGGCTGTGGCAGAGTTTGCAAAGTGCCTTGGGCACTAGATTGACTTTTAGTACTGCGTATCATCCTCAGACTGACGGGCAGTCCAAGCGCACTATCCAGATTCTTGAGGATATGCTTCGAGGCTGTGTCCTTGACTTTAAGGGTTCATGGAAGAGGCATTTGCTCTTAGTGGAATTTGCTTATAACAATAGTTTCCAATCGAGTATTGGCATGGCACCGTTTGAGGCCTTGTATAGTCGATCATGTAGATCTCCAGTGTGTTGGGCAGAGGTGGGTGATGCACCTTTGTTAGGTCCAGAGTTGGTTCGGGAAACTACGGAGAAAGTTGCACTTATTCGTAAGAGGTTAGTTACGGCTCAGAGTCGCCAGAAAAGTTATGCCGACCGTAGGAGAAGACCTTTGTCTTTTGAGGTGGGAGATCTTGTCTTTTTGAAAATATCACCTAGACGGGGTTTGATGAGGTTTGGGAAGAGTGGAAAGTTGTCCCCTCGGTTTATTGGTCTTTTTGAGATCCTTGAACGGATTGGGGAGGTTGCTTATCGTTTGGCGTTATTGCCACAAATTTCTGGGGTTCATGACGTGTTTCATATTTGTATGCTTCGGAAATATGAGCTGAATGCATCGCACGTATTGGATTGGACCGACTTAGAGGTAGATGAGGATGCCTCGTATGAGGAGAGACCAGTGGAAGTCTTGGATAGACGGGATCAAGTTTTGCGAGGCAAGACAATTAACTTGGTAAAAGTATTGTGGAAACATCACGGAGTTGAGGAGGTGACTTGGGAATGTGAATTAGAAGTCCGAGAGAAATATCCAGATTTGTTTGTTGATGCATGAGCATGTATTGAGAATTTATTGTATTAATGAAAAGTCTAAGCATTGTATATGTTTTAACTTATGAAAACATTGTATATGCTATGGTTGTTTGGGAAGAACATGGATTCAATATAAACATTGATTATGTTTTGAGAATTTGGAATATTAATGATGTTGTATCATTTTTGGAAGCATTGTATATGCTATGTATGATTTTTGAAAAATTAGGACTTTGGTTAAACATTGTAAATGTTTTGGGAAAATTGAAAATTTCATTTTAATTTGGGACTTGTGAATCGAGTCGGTGTGAATAGATGACCGGAGAATGGGCCATGGTGTTGAACTTGTGGGAATAACATGGTTGTGAATAGTTCAATTATGTTTTAGAGCCTGATTTGTAATTTCGGGGACGAAATTTCCTAAGGTGGGGAGGTTATAGCGATCTCAGTTTTACCCCAACCTATATTATGTTCCGGACTCGGGTTCCGTGATTGTATATTGTTTTCTATGTCTTGTTTCGTCCCTTTAATTCTTTGAATTTGAGTTTTGGGACTTGTTGGACGAGTTTGGAACATGTTGGTTGTCTTTTGGTACAAATGGTTGTTGCTCAGATTTTGACCTCTTCGCTCGAGCGAGGCTTCTTGCGCTCGAGCGTGCATCTACGTTGGATGGCAGACCTGAAACTTCATATTCTATGCTCGAGCGACACTTCTTGTGCTCGAGCAAGGCGACCTTTTTGTGTCTGGTCGCTCGAGCGAGAACTCCTTCGCTCGAGCGAGCCTGGTATACAACAGTTCACAGCAGCGCCGTTTTGCTTCATTTTTTATCTCCTTTTTCACTCACAAACCCTAAATCTGCAGCTTCTGTCTCTAGAAGCCACCTTCTCTCTAAGGTTTCATCTAAATCCATTGAATTCTTGTCCCTAGTGTCTTTGAGAATAAGATAGAGGGCTTCGAGAGCTTCGTATTGATCTAAGTAAAAGTGGGTTTTGTCATTTTTGGAGTTCAACCTTGCTTACTCGTCTTCTCTTCTTGAGGTAGGGAATTTCTATACTTTAATATGGTTTTTAGCTTAGTTATTTGCTATTGTGTATAGATGAGATTTGGTTGTGGTTTGGACAAATCTAGGATTTGGGTGTGAAATGAAAAGAAGGGTTTTTGATGAAATTAGCATAAGTGGGTGTGAGGTTTGGATACAGGGTTGTATTGTGCCAAAATAGTTTTTTTGGTGTTTGGGTTGATATTTGGAAAAATGAGGATTTTGCCCTAATTTGATTAAATCATTATTTTGTATAAATAATTGGGATTAACATTGAAAATGTAAAATTGGAAGGTTGTGGTTATAAATGGTGATATTGGATATCTCACCTATGAAAATTTTGAATAAACTATCTATTTTGATATTGAACATCCCTTTGAAATAATTGCATTGGACTATTGGTGGAGGATAGCTATGATTGTTGTAGAAATTTCATGGGGATTAGACGATTTAATACTAATCCATTGTTGGTGTCATTGAATATGACTATGTTATAATTACATTGTATATGTATGTTTATTGGGAGGATAAAGGGGATATACTCCATATATGATTATATTTATGAATACATTGCATATGTATATTTATTTGGGAGGAGAAAGGGGATGGACTCCATTTAAGCAAGTTGGCCAGAATGTCCTCGATGAAAGGCCCTAAATTTCATATATAAATGGGTGCCGATTCCTTCGGACGAAATATCCGTAAAATGGTAGATTTGAAGTGTTTATGCGTGTTTTGCACAGTTGGAAAACCATTGAGTTGTAGTCTCACTTTGGTTGTTGAAAGATAATGAATTTAAATCATGAATTGAATAGCATATATGAATTGGAAATGAATTGAAGGAAAATGGAATGAGGTTAGGTCTTAGTAGCATATGAAAATGCAGGCCTTGTGGATGTTTTAGTATCGGCATTGTTTATGCACGCAGTATTTATACCTTTCCTAAACCTCATATATTGTGTTAGATTATCTCTACTGGGTTGTTGGCTCACCCTATACGGGAATATCATTTTTAGGTGCAGGTGAAATGTTTCCTCCAAGGCAATAGAGTTGATGGACTTTCGGGAAGCAAGAGCTTTTTAATTATGCCTTATGTGTGTATGTTTGTTATTTGTCAAGCCAAGGGCTTAAGATGTAATGAGCGAGACTCAATTTGTGCAACCAAGCAATGACCTGGAAAGATGTAAGCCTACATGGCATTTAACTGGTTGTTAAACAGTGAACTCTAATAAATGAAAGTATATTGTTTCTCATATTTATTCCGCATATGAGTAATCTTTATTGTCTTATTTTAGGGGAGTTACATTGGTGATGACTTGGATTTGGTATTTTTTTTGGTTTGGTTTTCTTATTTTTAGTTTGTTGATGTAATAATTTTTCTATGTGGGGGATTATTTCTCTTCCTTGTGGAGGGGGGGGAGGGGGGTTTCTCCTACTCTATGGAGGCATGGATCCTTCATTTTATGGAGGTTGTTTATCTCTTTTTGAGATCTTATAATTTCGTTTACTGAATTGATCTGCTCTTTTATCGATTTTGCAATGAAAATTTTTTCTCGATAAAAAAATTACAACATTATATATTGAAATAAAGATTTCTATTTTTACTTTGGGCTTTCCGTTCAAAAATCCAAAATCAATCTTTCTTGGTCCAAAGATCCAAGCCAAAAAAAACTTTGTCCATAAGGATGTATGAGTGCAAAATATCCAAATTGCCCCTATATATATATATATATAACATATACTAGTTAGAATCTCACATTTCTCTCTCTCTCTCTCTCTCTCTCTCTCTCTCTCCCTTTGTCGCTGCCGATCTTCCATGACGATAGAGCCAAAGTCAATCACGACGACACTGCCCTCACCAACTGAGTTCCGCCGCGGATCTACTATAGATCTACGATTCTCACATGGTGAACGGGATGGTATTATGTGTCTTTGATTCTCAGCCTCTCTCATGGCAGAGACGAAAAGAGACCGCCACTATTTCTTCTCTCTCTCTCTCTCTCTCTATGAGCAGCGGTAAAAAAGTTCCCTCTCTTGCAACTCCTCTAGGTGAACTTATATATATATATTTTAGATATATATATATATATATATATATCTGTCTCTCTCCAAATTTGTTGCACACATCCACAGATCTGTCCAGATTGATTTTTTTTTTTTTTTTGGTTATTGTTAGTGATAATGATGATAATGAAACAGATTCAACAAATTAAAAAAAAATTAACAGATATGACAAGTTAGTTCAAAATTTCAACAGATAATAAAATTTGAATAGTGGCTTAATTATTTGAATGACAAAGATTTGCATTTTAACATATAATGGATAATACTTTGTCCATTATAACAACATATAGGGTTGGCCTAGCTTTGTATTTCAACAGATAGGATTTGGTTCTGCTTTTATTTCAACAGATAATAAATTTGGACAGATATCTAAACAGATGAGAGAAATTTGAATTGAAAAGATCACAAAATTAAACAAATTGGGTAAAGAAATTGAACAGATAGTTTAAAAATTTGAAGAGATAAAAATAAATTTGAACAGATAGACAAAAAAAAAAATTGAATAGATAGTCAACAAAAAGTCAAACAGATTAAAAAAAGTTAAGAGGTAAAATTAAAAACAAAATGTCCTTCAGGACTTTTCACCAAATTATTTCACAAAAGGTAGACTCTCACCAACAAAAAAATATCCATTGAACCTAATATTTTATACTCTCTTTAAATTGAATTTATCACCAATTTTCTCTTTTACTAATTAATAGAGATGATCTAAATCTCCAAATATGTATACAAAATGACGTGATTACACTAGTACTTACCATTTTGAATCTATTAAAATGACAATTAATTAAAAAAATGAGTGATTGTTTGAATTTAAATATGCGAATCACATTTGAGATAAAGAGTCAGAACTATGAAAGATTAATTTGAAGCATTCAAAAAATCTACCAGAATGTTTGTTGAGCTTTAACCATTGATTAGTTGTGTACTAGACCATTCATGTTAGATCTTTGATAACCTATGCTTGTTTGAGCTATTTATTTTCACTCCTCTCTCTTAATCAACCATACAATAATATATGTACAGAAGTAATAATAGATCTATATGATTTCCTGGGCAAGAGAAAAACTAGAATATCATATACCAGGGAAAAAAAACCCAGAGATCACATAATAAAATGTTCCATTGCCAATCGTAGAGGAATAGAATTCCCAAATTAATTTGGGAAGCAATGCCCATGGCAATCTTATGGATTTTATGGAAAACAAGGAATGGGCTGATTTTGTTAAAATAAGCATCTGGTGTGGTGCGAGGTGAAGGAATTAGTTAGAAGTTCTTATATTTGCATTGTGGATAAAATCAAAGGTACTGATATTAACATTTAAGAATGGGTACTCTGTTATGGATTTCTATGCATTCACTTTGTCATGTCTGATTGCAAGATTGATCACCTTCTACATTGTTGATGTGTGTGCATTCAAAGTGCGAATGAAGGTAAATGGTGTGTCATTTTGAGGGCTGTTGATATTGTGGTTATCCAACCTTGATGTAATGAATTGGATTGATTCATGATTCAACATTTATGTTTTGTACTTTTGTTTTTGAGTGGGTTGATTTTGGACTCTGTTATTAGGAACTTCTCTCTTTGATTTTCTATTTTTCGTTTTTGATGCATGTTTGATTAAACTCTCTCCTTGTTACCAACCTAGTTGGGACGCGATATGGTTCGCCAGGATACTTTTATAACCACTGCACATGGTCAATTTCATCAATAAAGTCTCTTTGTTTGCCGATAAAAAAAATATTTAATTTAAAAAAGTTAGGCACACTTATCCAACATGATCTGAAAAACATCTATTAATCACAAACTAAGCATTAACACTTTCAGTTCAAAAAAACAAAAAGAAAGAAAAATCACTATGAAACAAAGAAAATAAAGTTAAAGATTATTGAGGAAGGGATAGAAAAAGTACAAAAGATCTTCGTTTGGCTGATTTCCTCTCTTGTATTTAGCTACCTTCCACCCAAATCCAAATACATCTCAACCATCTCTTAACATTGTTTTATTTGGTCTCTAATCAAAATTTGATATGCTGATATGCTGCTTGTTGTTTATTTCAGAAATTTTAACTAGGATTAACTCTATCTCGTGTCACAACTTCGCCAGCTTCACCTCTTCCCATGGCTATCCATGGTTCTATTCCTCTTCTAAGTCTGATACTCCACATTCCTCCACATTCCTCCTCTCCTGAGTCTAACCATACAAAGGCATCCTTCCAAAACTCCCAAACCAAGTATAATATCTCTATGTCCATTCTTAGGTTGTGGCATTGGTAATTTCTTGAATTTGTTCATTCGCGGGTTGAAGTAAACGATTTCACGGGGTGCAAAGAAGCGATCCGAACTTTTATCAAAGGCAAACCAATGTAGATTTTCATTCACCACAAGACTTGATTTCACACTATAAAAATGGTATGGGAAGTTGATCTATGTCCAAGTTTTGCTTCGGGAACTATCAACTACAACGAATTCACCACCGAAGAGTGTAATGTCATGAGAAAGGGCCATTACAGCCTCATACTCATTACTAAATGAGTCAAAGCAAAGCCCAAAAACAACACTATAACTAGTACACAGCAAGGGCTCATATGAGAGGACTTTCGTCGAACACTTGGTGAGCGGATTCCACAAGAACAAATGATCACGAATCCAAATAAGCAACAACCCATTGCAGGAACCGAAGATTTCATATGGGTTTTTTTCCACAGGTTTATCAACGATTTTCACAAGAAATTCTTGGTCGATGGAGTGAAGAGAAAACCTTCTACGAACGAGAACATTGTTTTGTGGTACGATTTTCACAAAACCTGATTGAATCAAAGAACGCCATTGCTTTGAAACAAGAGTGAATTTTACGAGAGATTTGTGGGTAATCTTGAGAGTATTTCGATAACGATTTCTTCGGGAAGGTTTGGTAGATTGACTTCTGCTTTTGCTCCACTCTTTTTCTCAGTCGCTCTTCCAACTAAGGTTTGGTATATATTTAGGGATTGTTTTTTTTTTAGCACTATCTATATATATATATATTGGAGATTGAGACTCGGTAACCATAAAACTTTATTTAAAAATTTATCAGAAAATATTATTTTTGTAATTCAGATTTATTCAACGAATAAATCCTGAACTATATACATTCAATCTCAATCATAAACTTTGCATTTTGAATAAAAATCTACACAATTTTATGAGCTAATTTTGTCCGATCTTCTTGGACAATCCAATGATCTAGTTTGGATCCATGGGTCAAAACACGAATCTCTTTAATTTTTAATTTTTTTTTAAGTATGTATAGATCATTTATGAAAAAATAAAATTAATCTAATAATTATAGTCATAATATTTAATTTAAAAATAAATGATTTATTTTTAAAATTAAACTTGTCAATTTTAATTTTATTTAAGAAAAATTTATTTAAATTAAGTAGTTATAATTATCAAATCATTTTTTAAAATTTTTTTTTTAACGATCTACAGAGGACAACAAATTAAATAATTAAAATAAAGTCTGTGGTCAACACATGGCATAAAGATAACGAATAATTCCTAGGGTGAGCATGGTCTGGATTGGGATAAAATTAGGACCAATTCGTTATTTACGGTTCCTAAAAAATTAGAACCAATCCAATCCGTTTAAATTGTGGAACCAATCTGTTTAAACACAGATTAGATTAGTTTAGGACCACGGATTCATATAATTAAATAACAAAAAAAATATAAAATATTTTAATTTCATAAAAATATAAACATAGCATCAAACAAAAGTAATAAAATTGGATACACATTACACAAAGCAAAGTTCTCCTCTGTATTAAAACTAAACATAGCATCAAACAAAAACAATAAGAAAGCTGGTTTTAGACAAACAAAAGTAACAAAACTCCATGAATAGAAGCAACAAACAAACAAAAGCATAGCAGCAACTAGGGCTGTGCAAAATACCGTCGAAACCGCCAAAATCGCCAAAACCAAATCGAGCCGAGCCGAATCGTGCTTTTTTTTTTTGTTCTGGCGGGACGAGTTGGGCGGGTGGGGGTTTTGATTGTGGCGGGTCGGCGTTCTAAATAGCCAACCCTCTTGCCTAACAGAACCGACCCGCCATTATATACAGAAATCTAGCAACTTTAGCAAGCTACCAAACTAATTGTAAATACTTTCACACACACACACAATCAATTCCCATCTAAACCTAATTCACAACCCAAAGACATCTCATTCAACTCTCTTTCTGCCTTTTGCTACTCCTCGCCTCTGCCGCTGCATTGCCAATCGTCGCCGTCGCTGCTAGTGTTGCCAATCGCCGCTGTCCCTACCGGTCACCATCGATCGTCTCCTCTTAGATGGCCTCACCGCTCGCCGATTTGGTAAGTTTCTTTTTCTTTCTCTTCTCTCTCTCTCTCTCTCTCTCTCCATATATATATATATATATGTTTGTCTCTCTCTCTCTCGCTATGCCAGTGGAAGCACTGCCCCGTGGTTCACACATATATGCAAATAGGGGTGTGCGCGGTGCGGGTCGATGCGGTTTGAGAGAAAAATAGAAACCGTATGGCGGGTGGCGGATTGATAAAAGTGTCACTAGAATTTGCCATTTTCCTTATCAAAAACCGGCGGTTCGGTTGGCAAATAATGGCGGATTTGCCTTGGCGGTTCGGGCGGATTGGCGGTTTATAAAAAATATAATTCAAATTACAAAACTTAAATCAAAGAGTAAAAAAAAGACGAGAGATACCGTGATGTTAAGCATCTTGCGAAATTTTCTTCTGATGCAGCAAGTGTAACAACAACATGATAATATCAACGACTATGCCATCAGTTCATTACAAGCATCTGCGGAAGTTACAATGATCAAATACAATACATAAAATTACCCTCGAGCAGTAATGTAATACTATATTCTAAGGTATAGAACAACAAGCAAACTTAAGTAAAAAAGAATTTTTAGAATCTTATAAAACATGATTTAATAGCGGTGCGGGTCGGTGCGGTTTGGAAGAAAAATAGAAACCGGCGGATTGATAAAAGTGTCACTAGAATTTGCCATTTTTCTTACCAAAAATCGGCGGTTCGATTGGCAAATAATAACGAATTTGCCTTGGCGGTGCGGTTCGGTGCGGTTTTGGCGGTTTCGGCGGTTTCGGCGATATTATGCACACCCCTATATGCAAACAAATTTGTGATTCAAGATGTTCCTATTTTATTTTTCTATAAAATGTGCACCTACCTTGGAAAATTTACTTGTAAAAGTCCTTGACTGTTATGTTTTTATTCATATATATAGTCTTGAAACTTTATATGAGACTATAAGTGCATATGTTTATATTGATAATTTTTATCTTTGTATATCATCATTGTAAATTTTTTATTTTGTAATAGATAATAGGCAAGGAAAATACAAATGATGGCTGTTTTTGATGATGGAAACCCTCCTATACTTAATTTGGTTTTAAAATTCTTGAGGTTAGACTTCATTTTTATTCTTGAATATTATTTTTTTTAATGTTATATTAGAAGAATATTTTAATTTTGACTATTTTAGTTAATTTATAAATTAGATCTTTTTATTATTTGATTCAAGTTCTGTAATGCGAATTATATTTTTTATATACCGCCAATCCGTCCGAACCACCAAGGCAAATTCGCCATTATTTGCCAACCGAACCGCCAGTTTTTGATAAGAAAAATGGCAATTTCTAATGATACTTTAATCAATCTGTCACCCGCCGTACGGTTTCTATTTTTCTCCCAAACCGCACTGACCCGCACCGCGCACACCCCTAGCAGCAACATAGAATAAGGGTTTAGCTTTTATATGGTATAAGAAATGATATTATGTGGGAGGGTCTATAGTATAAGTATAGATTATTTGTATACGGTCTAGATTGATTCAAATCTGGAACCATGGGATTCAATCCGAAACCAATCTGTGGCCTTCGGATCTTTAAATTTTCAATCCAGAACTGAACCACAGATTCAAAAAACCAATCCAAACCTACCAGATTGGACTGAACCAGATCAGATTACGGATTATATGGATTTCTTAATCAGTCCTAATAATCCCATAATGAGAAGAAACAATCAACATAATGTGGGTGTTTGGGAAATTGTTATTTTAGTAAATTATTTTAGTAGGTTAAAATTTTTGTATTTGGGAAGATGATTGAATTCTTTTATAATTGGATGTGATATTTGTGAGAGAAAAAATTAAATAATTATGAATTTGATATGACATTTTATATTATTAACTATTTTAATTTATTTTATCTTTGTATGAATTTTAACCTAAAAAGGGGAGAATCCAACAACCAACTCAACAAAGTGCTCCATAAGAGAGAGAATTATCAATCTTTAAAAATTGAAAATAGCCTCCAATCAACACAAATGTGTATGTGGTGGCCAAATGAGCTAACCCAATTCATTGTTTCACAAAGTCACAAGATAAATTGTGTGATTTTTTTGATAAATTTCCTTTTTAAGTGTTTTATTTCATTTAACCCATATTCTTTTTAAATATTTCATTAAGTTTTGTTTACTGTAATATGATCAAATCATCATTTTTTATTTTTTACACATGTTTATATTTTGAAACTAATCGATAACAATAGTCCCTCATTTTATGGAGAAAATCCCTTCCTCATTCTAAAGAAAAAAATCTTTCCGCTGTTCCACAGAGAAAATCTCTCCCTTATTCTAAGGAGAAAACCTCTCCCGCATTCCATGTAGAAAATATCAAATTATAAATTTTGAACCTTTTTATAATTTGAAAATTTTAAAAATAACGCAACAAAAAATCTAAATAAAAATCAAAATATAATGTGAATGTTCACATTAAACAGCAACACATACAACTAACCTTCGAAAAAAATAAAATTCATACCAAAATACAATGTGAATGTTCACAATTTATAATTAACATACAACTAACCTTTTAAAAAAATAACTCATACCAATGTAAACATTTACACTGTAACGTGAAAACATAAAACAAAATTAAAAAAAAAAGTGAAAATCAATTATTTCAATTGTTCAATGGTAACAAAAATTATTATTCAACTAACAAGCATAGTAACAAAAACAACAAACATACAATTAACTTTCAAAAAAACAAAACTTATACCAAAATACAATGTGAATGTTCACAATTTACAATTAATATACAACTAGTTTTAGAATTTAAAAAAAAAAAACTCATATCAATGTGAAAATGTAAAATAAAATTGAAAAAGTGAAAATTGACTATTTCAACTGTTCAATTGTAACCCACGGCTAGCCTTGAAAAGAGGAGCATGTAGACTTTGGAGGTAAGCAATCGTGTGCAACTCTCTCTCTCTCTACAGTGCTCTCTGCCTTCTCTCTTCTCCTAGCAAGCTAACTTGACCGTCGGAGGGGTTTTCTGGCAAACCCACCCGCTGGGTAGCTCACCTTTGCTCTATTCGCAGCACGACGAAGCTCTAATGGAGTGCGACAAGCTTGGAAGCAGAGCGGGGCGAATATTTCTTTCCCGTACAATTGACGCCGTTTGTGGGAATCTCTTTGGTAGATAACCCTTGTTCTATAAGCTTTTTTGACTGTTTTTCATGGCGAACATGGACAAAACACCGGTGTCTGTTGTTGACGGCATCACTCCAGAGTCAATCTGGAGAAGAGATGGCACTCCCCCCATTCTTACAATGACGAGCTTGAAGACCTCCTTTAGAGGCCTACCCAGAGACGCGCGAGGCAAACGCGTGAGGAGCACTGATCATTCTCAGAGTCCTGAGGGACGTCGGCGGCAAGGAGAATCGCATGCTCAGCGCCTAAAGCACAAACTCAGAGACCAGGACACCCTCATTCAGAAAATGGTGACTGAGATGGAGACGTTGAAGCGACAAATCAAAGGGAGGGGTGTTGTCAGAGTGAGAAACCACAGTGAGCGCACCTAACCCCGTTGCTCAGGCAGCCAGCACCAACGGGAGACACCCTCCCTCTCCATGACTGGGAGCTGCGTCATTGGCGATTCTGACCCACCGATAGAGAGATCACACACGTGTGACAGCAGCTATTGTCCCTTGCGTCCGTCGATAACGTCGAGATACTCTTACTCTGCTTGTTTAAAGGAACTGAAGGCCATCTTGAAGGAATGCGCATGTCGAGGGGAGGCCCAAAGAGTGCTGGCGTTGCAAAGGCTAAGTCCCATAATCTATTATAGTGAGGAAGTGGCCATTCTGTCACCTAGAATGAAGATTCCAGCACCGGTGGACAGAGACTTGGCAAGACTCACCGCCACCCCACTATCTCCAAAGATTGAAATCACGTCCCTTCCCGTCGTATTCCATCAACCTAAGTTCACGTTGTACGATAGCAAGACGGATTCGTACAGGCACGTTAGTTATTACCGGCAAGTAATGGCAGGCCATCGGCATAACGATGCCTTGATGTGCCTCATATTCCCAGCAAGTTTGGGAGAGTTGGGCTTGAAGTGGTTCGAAAGGCTCCCGGAGGGGGGTGTCGAGGGGTGGCAGCAACTAGCGAAAGCCTTTGTCACTAAATTCAAGACCAATACTTAAACACCGAAGGAGGTCGACCACCTCCTAAGTATCAAGATGGAATCGGGTAGTTCTTTGAAGGCATATAATACCAAATATTAGGAGACCTACAATGAGATCCTCGATTGCCCCACAAATGTGGCAATTGCCCAATATAAGCGAGGCTTACTAGCCGAACATAGACTGCGGGACTTGCTTACAATGCACCAGCCCATAACTATGGAATCACTAATACAACAGATTAACGAGCACATCCGAGTTGAGAATGATGCCGCCACAGTAACCGAGAAGGCAAATCCAATTGCAACGGACAAACGTGTCACGGGAAAGGTTCACTCGGTGGGGCAGGAGGATAACCGCCCTAATAACCGAGCTAGAGAATAACATCGTTGTGCTAGCCATAACAACAGAAACAAAGGTCGTGGGAATGACCGGGCTAACAATCCTCGCAACGAAGAGGAAGATGCCAAGAGAAAGTTGAAGGCACGGACCGGGATCACCATAGTTTTTAGATCCCAATTTAGTGCATCCTCAGTGAAATCCGAGGTAAGCCATACGTGCGTTGGCCAGCAAAACTAGGAGACGCACAGAGGGGCTTTAACTCAAGATACCGCTGCACTTTTCATGAAGAAAGGGAGCACTGCACGGAGGACTGCGTTCCGTTGAAACAACACTTGGAAGAGTTGGTTGCGGTTGGGCACTTGGACCAGTACATAGACGGAGGTATGAGGGCCGCTCCACAAGGGCAAGCCAAGCCAAATGGCATTTCCGTCTTGGATGCAACACCCCAAGGAGTCATCAATGTTATTCACGGTATCATCGAGCCAGCGCGAGTTTGCGAGCTCAGGGGGATGATTAAGATGGTCGAGCACATGAGGGAAGTGCTCTCTGTTCAACCCGCTGTGAAGAAAGGGAAAACTGAGGTAAAAGACATCATGACCTTTTCGAGCAAGGACTTGGAAAGAATTCAAACTCCACATAATGAAGCTTGGTAGTAACACTTAGTGTTAGAGATTTCGACATCAGGCGAATACTGATCGACCAAGGGAGTTCAGTCGAGATTATGTACTATGCTGCATTCAAGCAAATGAAGTTAGAGGACAAGGACTTGGCCCCAGTAACATCTCCTTTGGTTGGCTTCAACTCTTAATCGGAATGGCCAATCGGGAAGATCATATTGCCGGTCAAGGCTGGGTCGGTCATAAAGCAAGTGGAGTTTTGAGTGTTGGAGGTCCTGTCAACATACAATTTGATCTTGGGAAGGGGTTGGTTGCATGCCATGCAAGTAGTGGCTTTGACTTATCATCAGATCATGCGCTTTCCCGCCTCAATTGGACAAATTGAAAAAGTTTGGGGGGATCAGGTGATGTCCAAACAATGCTTTGTCGTGGTAAATGGCAGCCGGGCGGCCAAAGGCTTTGTCCAGATGATAGAGGGGCTAGAAGGCAAATAAGTCCTAGAGGATGTAGGAAGAAGAGCCAAGGAGAAATCAGTGGAAGACTTGGTAGAGGTTCGCATCAATGAGAGTGATCCGAGCAAGTTCTTTCTCTTGGGTTCATCTCTGACCAGCGTCGAGTGGCTAGACTATGTAAACTTTTTGGTTTCCAACAATGAAGTCTTCACGTGGACGCCTTACGACATGCTTGGCATCGACCCTAGCTTCATTTGCCACCAGTTGAATGTCTTTGAAAACGCACGACCGGTCATTCAAAGAACTCGGCTACACCATGCCGAAGAGGTTAGAAACTTACTGGAAGCTGGGGTGATCGAAGAGGTGCACTACCCCAGATGGATCTCAAAAATGGTTATGGTGCCAAAGAAAAATAGAAAATGGCAAGTATGCGTCGACTACAAGACGGTCAACCGTGCTTGCCCTAAGGATAGCTTTCTACTCCCAAGGATTGACCAACTGGTAGATCTTACTGCTGGTCACCAGAGGTTTAGCTTCCTTGATACATATCGCGGCTACCACCAAATCTCCATGTACTAGCCGAATAGAGAGATCACACCACGCCAAGAGACTTGTGTTGCTATAAGGTCATGCCATTTGGCCGTAAGAACGCTGGGGCAACTTTCTAAAGGATGGTGACCAAGATGTTTGCTCTTTTGCTTGGCCATACTATGGAGGCCTATATTGACGATATGTGGTCAAGTGTAAGGAAGAATCTCAGCACCTTGGCGACCTAGCTGAAATGTTTGTCGTCCTCAAGCGCTACAAGCTGCAGTTGAACGCCTCTAAATGTGCTTTCAGAGTGGGAACTGGGAAGTTTCTCGGCTTTCTGGTCACCAACTGAGGGATTAAGGCCGACCCTTCGTAGATCAAGGAAATACAAGAATTGGAACGTCCGAATTCCATGAAGGACGTGTAATATCTTGCCGGAATGGTAGCAGCGTTGAATAGATTTATCAGCCAGTCATCAGACCATTGTCGGCTGTAGACACGCTATTTTTTACGGCCCTTATGACTTGGATTTCGTTGCATGTACACTCGATGATGAGTTTATTTGCTTGTCAAGTGTTCGAAGTCCTCAGCGGAATGCCACAACTTTGAGCCTTTCAAACCCTACATCCTTGTTGCCTCATTCCTGGTTCTCCACACCTACAACCCTTGGTGGCCTGCCAGCCACCTTTTTGGGCTGTCGGCCATCACTCTTGGTTGCTGGCCACTGATATGGCGGGTTGGCCACCAGTGATGGCCGGCCGGCCACCAGTGTGTTTTGTAGATATTTTGTAACAGTTGTGCCAGCTGTTTGCACAGCTGCTTGTATCTGCATCCACGTGTAGGGTTGGATATTCTTGAGGAGAATTCATGTTTTCTATATATAGAGGGCCTCCCTTTCATGTTTTAAGGTAAGAAAAATTTTAGAACAAAATTTTTACTCTCTCTTTACAATTCTCTCTCACTCTTCCAAATTTCTACACATTAGCCTACAAATCCTTAACCTTTGCCTATACACCCTTAACCAAACCTTCTCATCTTTGAGCTAAGGTACTTTTGAGCTTGGTTTGAGCTCTTGAAGGGTGTGTTGTCTTGATTTGTTGCCTAAAATTGGTCTTCTCATCAAGAAGTATAAGGCTTTGTTTGTTGCTTTGTTTTATTTGCTATTATTCTTGCAATTTTTCAACTGTTTTTGGGCTATAAAAACTCTGTGTTTTTGGACTGAAGCTTGGGTTTTTTAAGGCCATTAAAGGTTGAGTGGTGGTTCACCCTTCTTTGCACCTTGTTTTGAAGGCCTTTTCCCTTGTGTTTCCCATCCTTGTACTATCTTTTTTTTGAGCTTTCAAACACTATTTTTCAGAGTTATTTCAGTGGCCAAAATCATGTTTTGAAGTCTAAATTTGGAGGGGTTAGCCTCCCCTTCTTGTGTCTTGCTTACTAGCCTAGCTTGTGCTATGTTTTAGCATATTAATCTAGTTTTTTTTTTTTGTCTTAATTCTAGCATGTTTTAGGACTTATTTTCGGCCAAGTTTGGCATGTGCCCAAAAAGTTACTCAAAAGTTAAAAAGTTATCACTATTCACCAAAAGTTAAAAAGTACGGCTGCACAACTTTCAATCCTAATTTTCCCCTACACATTAGTTTATACAATTTTTTAATACACATTTTCCCATAAAAAGTCAAAAAGTTAACCCAAACAACCATATTTTTTTCCTCAACCATTTAGTCCAAAAAGTCAAAAGTGCACTTATTTAGGATATCCCAAACAACCCCTACTGTTTTAGCACTGTTTTTGGTTGATAGCTGCATTTGAGCTTTGTTTTGCATGCTTATAATGCAATTGTCCTCATAAGTTTGGTGTTCTAGGCCTTAGACACCATCTTCTTTGAGTTGATTTCATTTATTTATGGCTTTTCATACTTGTGATCACTCTTAATCATCTTTGCAACCTCCCTCATTTCTTGGCTTTTGTTTTGCTTTGAAAGTAGTTTTAAACAACTTGTTTGTTTAAAGCATGAGATTGAGATGTCATACTTAATGATTTAATCCCTTTGGGATTCATTACCAACGGTATGATGTCTCTTTCATGCCTAAGACAACACTTGGTTTGAGCCTTCTTTCCATTTAGAGGACTTAAACTCACCATTGGACTCAATTGAATTAAAGGATGGATGGTAATTTAAAATGGAGTAATAAAATTGAGGATAAAACGGTGCAAAATAATAATTGGTGTTGTGTTCAATCGGACGTTAATTGAACACATGGAAGCTTGAGGCATTTTATACTCATTAGTGATGAAATGGTTCAAGTATCCCAGGTCACCACTTCCCTTGATCAATTCATGAAAGGGAGGAGGTTAGAGTCTTATTTTGTTGTATTTATTGAAATTGCACACTTTGGTTCACAAGCCATCATGCAATGAAATTGCTTGAATTGGTGGTTTGTGGACCAAGCTTGCTACTCCTTTGATTTGTCCATGAAAATAAGGGGTGAGTTGTGCTAACAAACCCTTGACAATACCCTGTTCATGCTCTGTTTGTTCTCTGTTACAGCAAGACGATCTGTGCAGCAGTGGCCTGCAGACCATTTCTCATGGCTGGCAGGCCACCTTTGATGGCTGGCCGACTATCACTGGTGGCCGGCTGGCCACTGATGCAAAATTCAGCAATGCGTTCTTTGAGCAGAGCAGAGTTATTCTGGAAGTGGACAAAGGTGTTAGTGTTCCATTGTGCAATAGAGGCCTTTTGGAAGCAAAACAGTGGCTTTTCGGGTGGAAACTGAGCACGTGCATGAGCATTCCTCGCATACCGAGCCTGTTTTAGCTTAAATATTTAGCTTAGATATTTGTTGTAATTAATTAGTTGTAACTAGTTAATTTTGATATGTGTTGTAATTAATTAGTTAGTTAACTAGTTATTTGATTCTGTTTTGTAATTATTTTAGTTAGCTAAAATAGTTGATTCAAGTGTTGTAATAATTAGTTAAGTAGTTTAGCCAATTTCATTTGTTTTGTAATAATTAGATTAGCTTTAATTAGTTAGCTAGTTAGTTCATTCGGACTCTCCTTCGTGAGAGCACAATATAATAATGTGTGTGTCTTCCAACCATACGTCCTTCTCCCTTCTATTTACTCGCTTATGATGGTTAGTTTAGGGACATCATGTTTTGTTTAGCATTTCTCATGTTTGCATCCATTTGTTTTGCATGCACCGAGAACTGCATTATTAGTTTAAATACTTCTTTGAAGACGTGCTTAGACCGCATGCTATCAAATTAAATCATATGCCATATTAGTAGCCGAGCCTATTAGTTGCATTTTTGCATGTGTTGCATTAGCCATATTGCATAGTTAGGATCATGCATCTTTCTAACTTTTTCAATCTTTTTGGCTTGGAGTACTAGGTGAGCCTTTACTCGCTTTAGCATATTGCATTGTATGTTAGTGTTGTCATGTTTAGTGTGCTTGCCATGAGGCTAAGTGCTTAAGTAGTAAACTGCCTGAATACCTGTGAATGAAGGATTATTGCTTGAATTAGAATAATTTGAGTAATGTTTATATGCAATCACTTTTTCAAGTGGTACATATTTCGAAACAATTTTCAAAACAAACATGAATCAAATGTTCCAATTCTTGCAAGTTAGTCTATACTTGTGTGTGTACACATCACATAGTAATGCTAGCCTAATAAATCGAAACAAGAGCATATAATGTACATAAGATTCATATCATGATTAGTAGAGGCCGATCTTTGATCGGGTGAGCAGTGGTGCTCAAATTCATTCATGACCTTTCCTTCTCGTACCTAAGTTCCCAAGCCGAGACAATCTTGGTGATGACGGACACGTGGCCTTTGGCACAAGTCATGGGTTTCTTAAATTTCCTTAAAACAAAATATTTAGGTGGCGACTCTGTATCTAGCAAAGCAGTGCATTTTTGGCATTTTTGATTCAAAATTGTTTTTTCAAAAGATTTACCTGATTTGGACTCTTTGGTGATTATCTATTTCACATTGCACTTGTGGAATTAGATTCAGAACCGCGGGAGTCCACTACTGTAGGGTTTATTTCAACTTCCAAAAGAAGGCGCGAAAAAGTCGAGTTATAGTTTCTGGCGACTCTGCTGGGGAAATTAGAGAACTTGACTGGAAAATCATGATGTGAAATTTTATCTAAACTTATATGTTTCTTTGCATTGCATTTGCATTGGTACGTTTAAGTCACTGTGTTTGCCATATGCTATTCCTAAACGATTTGCCGGAGGCTTGCCTGAAAAGCTTGCCAAAAGGCTGACCGGTCACGGGCTCTGCCATGATGGGAACACAACCCTTGGATCTGGACTACCACTATACCACTTGATCCTCCTTTCACTTCTCGGTGTTAGGTGTGAGAGGTATATTAAGTAGTCTTGCTGAGGTACCCTCTCTGACCATTTGGCCTAGTTGCATATCAAAAAGCCATAGAGGCTGTTCTAAACTAGGACATGATGCTTATCCAAATATAGGATTGCGTGAAACCGCTTTGTTTGAATAGTGAACCCTAGTTCCTGACGAAACTAAGATAGGGTAACCCTACCCCCTCATAGGGGTGTTTTGGTTCTCACTTAACTGGTATGTGCTTTACAGTGAAACTGTATAGGAATGTGTGTATTAGTTGCAAGTTGGGTATCAGTTTTGGGGGCAGAATTCAGTGTTGAGTGCAGTTCTACAACTTCGATTACATTTATGTATTGTTAACATCTGAGCTGAGGTGCTGTGCAATTTCTAATTACTGCTTTCTTTTTGCTTTATTTCTTTTTACTAGGTAGTATAACACCATAGCTTCAGACAGTTTGGATATCTCCCAAGCACTCTAGACCCGAGTCGGAAGGCTTTGCAAAGCCAGAGATCTTGTTGGGGCATAGCCTGTGTTTACTTCACTCCCACCGGTTACTAGACAAAAGAGAGTCAGACGGAGTTCACCGGTCTAATCAGGCACAGTCTTCTACATGTAATCACCCCTCACTTCACCTGCTTCTAATTAGGTATAGTCTTCTACATCTAGTCCAATACGAGATCACTCGCCAATCCCGATGGCATAATATTCCCCATTCATCATGGAGGAACTAATCTACCACCTTTAGCAAATAGTTGAAACCATGCAGCAAGACGTTGCTCGTCAGGTCGAGGTCACAGCATGTCAGACTGAGGTAATAAACAGGCTGCAACAACAACAACCATAGCCGACAGCAGCTTCTGCATCTCATGCACCTCCTACGGGTATCCCAGCACCTGGAGCCACTACCCATGTTGAGAATCAAGGTAATCTGGTAGAGCCGATCCCACCACAAGCCTCCAAAGCACTTGTGTATCAAACCGAGGCTTCATTTGAATTTAAGGTTGACCCAATTGTGCTTAAGGTCAACAAGCTGGAGAAGTTATTCAAACGAGCACAATGTGTTAATTCTATCCCTAACATAGAAGACGGGTATACCGACTCTGTAGTGACATTACCAGATCGGTTCAAAATGCCACACATCGATCGATTTGATGGCTCTGGAGATCCCATGGTTCACTTTTAGCTATTTTCAGACATCCTGCGGCCGATGGGCTTGACCAGGTTGCAGAAGCTCTCACTTTTTGGCTGGACTATGTTGGGAATAGTGACTATTGGCATGCGAAGCTAGAGGATTCTGTGAGGCAGAGTTGGGAGGAAATGGCTAAGGCCTTTGTTGCATAGTATTTGTACAACACACAAATCGAGGTCACAACTCATGATCTCAAGGCAACGCGCCAAGAGCCAAGGGAGGGCTTTTTAGAATTCGTGACAAGGTGGAGGGCCAAGACTTCAATGATGACCACATGACCTTCCGAGAAAGATCAAATAAGGATGGTAGTCCGCAATCTGCATGGGAAATTGTTGTAGAAAATGATCGTCCTACCTCTATTCATTCACTAAGCTCCATGAAATGGGGTTCAGATTGAAGACGCCATGAAACAAGGGCTGATTACTAATGAGAAAGAGCAGGCCAAGAGGCCTTTTGTCCGCAGTTCCAATGCAACCACCAGTGGTGGAACAGCTGCGCGGCCATCAGATGTGAGCGTTGTCACCACCGCAACCAAGACTGCCAATCCCTTTGCCAATATAGCACCACAAACTTCAAACAACCCTGTCGGATCCCAGAGGATCTTTACCCCACTCTACATGCCTTTATCTCAAGCCATGAAGGTGTTGATAAAAAAGGGGCACCTCAAGCCATGAAAGCCTCTCCCACTACCTGATCCTCTCCCAGCCAAACACAACCCAGCCAAGTACTGCGCTTTTCACCAGCAGCATGGCCACGATACTGACCAATACTTCAGACTACGTCATGAGATTCAAGACCTCATTGACAACAAGGTGATTGCACCACCCCAGAAAGAAAATGTGACCATAAACCCTCTCCCGGCCCACAATCAAGTTCCCCCAACTCGAAACCTAAACCTAATCCATACACTGGCCATCCCCTACGACCCCATTGTATATATTACCCCTTCCCACCTACCTAGATCGATGGTGTTCATTCCTAAAAGCACAGATTTGTGCATGATGGACATGTCCGTAATTCAACCTGAGCCTGTGGTGGTAACAGTTGCAGGAAAAGGGAGGCTGGCCATAGAAGAGAGTACGAGTCCGTTGCCTGAGTGCTCTGAGGACTTGTCTGAGGGGGTGTACGAGCCAAGCTGCTACATTATGCCGATTGATCAAACCAAGCTGGAAGTGGTATTGCCAACTGTGGTGGAGGTCAATGTGGTTAGAGAGGATGGCCCAAGCCAAGGTTTGAATGATTTGGCATAACTTGAGGAGGACTTAGACAACCTGCAGTTCTTCGACGAACAAGATCAAGGGGATATGCAGATTGATTGGTTCGATTTGAATGGATCAACAGACAACTTTGGATGGTTGAGTAATGAATCAGACAGGGAGGAAGGAACTAAAACAAAATCGGAGGAAAAGAAAGTAGGAATTGCTGTCATAAATGATGAAAAGGAAAAAAGGGAAAACTGCCGGAGAACACTAGCGTACAAAATTCAGCTCAGGAACTGGGCATTGTGAGTATTGTGGACACAGAACAGGGAGTTATGCTGAAGCAGTTTGCACAAGAGAGGGTTGAAGATAACCAAGAAGCTGTAATGGCCCAATACCCCGTGGGAGATACTTGTGATGTGAGAGTGATCAGAATGAAGCTGGACAACTGTTTGTCGGCTATCATAGGTGTATGGTGGGATGATGACGATCTACATTTGGCCCACACCGACGAGGACTGGGATGAGTGCCTTCCAGACAACACGTGGTATCAAGAAGAGATAGACCACATGATAAGAAGTGGGCAGTATTTCAAGCCACACCATTTAGATCAAGTTGAGGCATCTGGGAAAGACAGAGAGGTTGAGAAACAGAAAGAGAAGCAGCTAGAAGAAGAAGTAGTGTTGAAGCAACTGAAAAAAATCCAAGCTGACATCTCAATTAAGGGTCTGCTTATGGCCTCTCGAGTACATCGGCAGGCTGTACTATCAGCAATGGATAAAGCTAAATTATCCATTGACACTACCCTTGAATAGCTTGTGGGATTGGTCTTCCTAGGTGTTGCCGGGCCAACCCTAACCTTTTCTGACAAAGAATTGCTGCCGGAAGGCTCAGCTCACAACAAACCCCTATACATATCTGTTGAGTGCAAGGAAAAATGGGTACCAGTGGTGTTGGTAGACATCGGTTCAGCTATCAATGTATGTCCTTCCTGCACTGCTTATGCCATCGGCCTTAGATCGACAGACTTCGTGCCCACAGCCCAAGTAATTCGGGCACATGATAATACCAGCAGGGAGGTTATAGATACGATTCAAATCAGAGTCCAAGTAGGTCCAGCTCAGCAGGATGTTGAGTTCTATGTCCTGGATATCTCGGCCACCTTCAACTTACTGTTAGGGAGACCCTGGTTGCATCTGGCGAAAACAGTCTCCCCTACCCTCCATCAAATGCTGAAATACCCTCACGAGAAGGGAGTGGCGATTGTTTTTGGGCACTCATCCATTCACCCACTGACAGAGATAACTACACTAGTGTTGGAAATCACACACGGTGAGGAGGATGTTTTCCTCTCAGGGTTTACTTTGGCCAAGGCCCAGGTAGTGCAAACCATCTTGGCCGCTGATGAGGGCATATATGTCAGCACCCAATCAATCTATGCAATGAACAAACTGCAGCATGTGCCAGGAATGAGACTTGGAAGAAGTGGCCAGAAAGGCGTCACAGCATTAGCCGATATGCCGCATAATCCACATACCTTTTGTTTGGGACATGTACCCACCAAAGAGGATTGGGTCAGGAAAAAAGAAGAGATGGTAGGCAGAGCCAGAGCTAGAGCCAAGTAGGCCGGGAAACACTATGAGCTCATTCACAGGCCAATCTAGGGAACGCTGAATGGCCACTTTGTTCGGGAGAGAGAAGATTTCCCCTTTTGTGGCTTTCCCAAGCCTTGAATGAATTCTTTGAAACAGCGTGCCCCCAGATTCAAAATCTTCTTTGACTTATAGCTGCAACATAGTGATGCCAAGGAAAAGATTGAACCAAGTACTGAAGCTGAGCAGAGCATGAAAAGTGACTCGGACAACAGCGAGCTTAGAGTAGGGGGCAGAACTGGCATGTCTCCTTACAGATCTTCTGGTTAACTCAGAGAACTTGGGAGATAACCTTACCATCTCCATGATCGGAGACCAACTGGGTGTGAATCCATCCAGCAACATTTTAGATGCATCAGAGGCACCATCTCTTGTCTGGCAGTTGGAGGAAAGCTACCTGTCTAGTTTTGTATTGGGTGATGAGCTAGAATCTGATTCCACAGAGTCTGTGGAGTCAGAATCAGATTCTGGTTCTTCTGAGTCCGAGTCTGGTATTCCTGGGGGTGATAGCCCAGATGCCAAGGTCTTGTCCAGGTCTTCTTTTTCTTTTGCTTTTGAGTTGGTTGTAACCGAAGAGCTGGACCTTATGAATGAGAACGCCGCTGATTCTGAGTATTTTTTTATGCCGCTTGTTTATTGCATTGACCAAGATTTTTAGAATTTTAATGAAAACGAGTAGGAAGGAATTCCTCTGGTTTGAAAAACCTGATTAATCGAGAGGATGAGAGGTTTGCAAAACCCTATGCTAATGAAATCATTGCTATTAACGTGGGTATAAAGAAGGATCCGCGTCTGGTCCAAATAGAGTCCACGTTGTCTTCGAAGGACCGCGAGCACTTAGTCGCTTTATTAAAATATTTCAAAGATGTTTTTGCGTGGTCCTACGAAGACATGCCTGGAATCGATCCTGAGATTGTACAACATCAGATCTCTCTTGACCCCGAGGTCCGACCCGTCAAGCAGAAGTTGCGAAGAATCTGTCCAGATTGGGCGTTGAAAATCAAAGAAGAGGTCACCAAGCAGATCGAAGCAGGTTTCTTGTTAGTATCTGAATATTCGACTTGGTTGGCCAACATCGTCCCAGTGTCGGAAAAGGATGGTAGAATCCGAGCGTGTGTGGACTTCCGGGATTTGAATAGAGCTAGTCCGAAGGACGACTTTCCTCTACCGCACATTGATGAATTAGTGGACTTCATTGCAAGTCATGCATTGCTATCCTTCATGGACGGGTTTTCCGGGTATAACCAGATTCTAATGGTGCCTGAGGACAGAGAGAAAACTAAATTTACTACGCCATGGGGTACCTACTGATATCGGGTTATGCCGTTTGGGCTGAAGAATGCAGGGGCTACCTATCAAAGGGCTACAACCACTATTCTGCATGATATGATCCACAAAGAGGTCGAGGTGTATGTGGATGACATGATTGTCAAGTCCAAAGAAAGAAAGGACCACTACTGTAATAACCCTCACCACTGATTACTGGTTAACCACTGATTACTGCTAAACTAAGACTGATTGTGATAAGTAATTGAATCGATTGAAATATTGAACTGACTGATTGAATGTACTAGTTTAAATGCATTTCTATCTGTTTGACTGTTAAATTATTTGTCTATGTTTTATGTTTAAATTGCGAATTGAAGGCCTTATCGGCGGCCGAGTCCGGAATCGATTGATGTTTTCTGATCATTAGAATTTATGTGATTTTATGGTGTGTTTATTTGAAAACTGATTTGGTACGATTAAATTGGATCAATATTGATAAATTACATATGTTGGCTTTAATTACAACTTTGCCATTTGAGTGGGCCACTACACCAAACTTTGTCTAAGACTTAGTCTTGCATTACACAACTCTTCCTCAGCCATTTTGAGAGCATAGCTGACTAGAGTGATAGAGTGAGAGGAAAAGAGTGTTTTCAACTTGAATTCATCAATTTTAGTTTGGAGATTTGAAGGAAGTGAAGAGAGATTGCATAATTGAGCCTCCTTGCCTTTGATTCAAGACTTAAGGCAGAGATTGTACCTTCTTGTTCATGTAATCAAGTTATATGTTGCATGGTTTATGGAAGTTTAGAGATTAAGGGCATGAATTAACTTTAAATTGTTGAATTGAAGTTCATTCCATGCATGCATGCTTATATCCTAGCATTTTGAGGTTGAATACATGGAATTTGGCATTTGCATGTTCATATGTTTGCATTGGACCATGAACTCATCTTGGTTTTGAAGGAATTGACTCATTTGAGCAAGTAATTGAAGCTTTGAATTGGTTTAAACTCATGCATGTCATGTTTGAGTTATGTTCTTGAGTTTTGGTTTGAAATTGGATTTATTTGAACTACCTTTGGGCTTTGATTTTTACAATTGAGCTTTGAATCATGTTAAACTATGAGTTTTGAAGTGTTTTCCAGGAAATGGGCCCAAAGGAATCGAATTTGATACATTTGGAGTTGAATTTGAGATTGAGGTTCAAATCTGGGAATTTCAGATTTTGAACTCACGCTCGAGCGGGGTAAATGGCGCTCGAGCGTGGAAATCGTGCTCCCAGCATTTTGTTCTGTTTTTAAGTCAACTCGAGCGGGCTAATTTACGCTCGAGTGAGACATTGTGTCTTACACTCGAGCGGATGTCGAGCGTCTAATCGAGCGTAATTTTCACACATCCAGCACTTTTGACTGTTTTGCAATACGCCCGAGCAAGTAATTCTATGCTCAAGCGGAAACCTTTGTCTGCATATCCGCTCGAGCAGAGTGATTTACGCTCGAGCGGAAACCCCTGTTTTTTGAAAATTCTGAAAATGCTTTTAAAGTGCATCTTTGCATCCTCATTTCATCCTAGGCATTCTTAGGCCTAGTTTAAGGCATCTTAATAAGGATATAGATGTAGAACCACACCGAGTCAAGATAGGGATTAAGTTATTATATTCCCAACTGTGAACTTAGTGTGTGTTCACTCTGTAACTGTGTAGGGTTGGCATCTGAGGACGCGCTCTAGCTTAACTGTAGCCCAAAACTCTATGAGTAACAACTGTGTAAAGATATGTTCAAATATGATTATCTTCTGAACAATTGAACTGTACTGTTTTCTGAAATGATATTGTTACTGAATGAATGATGTCCTAATTGTGAACTGTATTGTGGCATCCTTAGCAACTACTGGTACTGTTACTGTTACTGCTACTGTTACAGAGATCTCTGTTGGTTCCCATGTTGGAGCCACTACTGTTTACTGATATAATGGCCATCAACTGACTGTTCGGTCTGATAAGACCTACTGTACTGTTTTGCTACTGGATGTACCACATATGACTGTTATGACTGAATGACTGATATACTGAATCAATTGACTGTTTTCAATACTGAAAGGACATTCATTCTTAACCTCTTTACGCATTATGTTATTCACTGGGCTTTAGCTCACTACTCATATATATATATATATATGTAGGTGTACAGGCACCGGACCGTTGCTAGAAGCGTCGGGGTAAACTCCAGTTTTGTCAAGCCAACCTGTGTGCCTCACTACGAAGTTCCGAGCCTGCCAAGCTATGGCTTAGGGATGTTTTAATTTCCCCCGTCTGTCTCTGTATCTGTTTTTGTAATGTTGTATAGACTGATAACACTGTACTGTACTGTCTTAATAGGGATTAAGTCCCTGACCTGGATGATTGTAAATGTTGTACAAACTGTTTTGCACTGATTGTATATATGTATGAAAAGTCTTTTTGCATACAGACCGTCACAACTCATTGGACACTGTTTACTTACTGTTTTGGCTTCCGCCATGCCCCTGTACTCTGTATTACTGTATTACTGTTAAGCAGGCCTTCGGTAATCTCGGATTACTGGTCGGTTACGGTGTTAAACCCATAGGGGCGGGTTTGGGTCGTGACAACTACACTGCCTTGAAGAAATTCTTTCAATGGATCAGAGAATACAGATTGAGGTTGAATCCGCAAAAATGTACTTTTGGGGTAACAATAGGGAAAATGCTGGGCTTTTTTATCACACAGAGGGGCATCGAAGTAGATCCTTCTAAAATTAAGGCCATCTTAGAAATGCCACCACCAAAGACTGAAAAGAAGGTGCGAGACTTTTTGGGTAAAGTGAAATTCGTAAGACGGTTTATTTCCAAATTAACCTTGACTTGTGAACCACTATTTGGTCTCCTGAAGAAAGGGAAGAAATTCCGATGGGATGGTTGATATTAATTCACCTTTGAGCAGATTAAGCAGTACCTTCAGAATTTGCCTGTGTTGTCGCCGCCAGAGTCAGGGAAGCCTTTGATTCTGTACCTGTCAGTAACAGACACAACTATGGGATGCATGCTTGTTCAGGAATCTGAGGATAAGGTAGAAAGCCATCTACTATTTGAGCAAGAAAATGCTGGATTACGAGACCCGCTATACTCTGTTGGACAAAGCTTGCCTAACCTTGGTATGGGCTAACAGGAAGTTGAGGCACTACTTGTTAGCTCACTCTGTAATCTTGGTTTTGATATTAGATCCCATCAAATGTTTGTTTGAGAAACTAGCACTTACGGGTAGGCTAGCTCGTTGGTTGCTTCTCCTCCCCGAATTTGATCTCAAGTATGTCACCCGCAAGTCGGTCAAGGGGAAAGTTGTAGTGGAGTTTCTGGCAGATCACTCAGTAGAAGGGGATGAAGTGGTGGAATACCTGTTCCTAGATGAAGCCATTCTGCAAGTTGAGGAGGAAACGTGAACAATGTACTTTGATGAAGCATCCTATCAGTACGGTTATGGGATAGGTGTGTTGCTGATAGCACCCGACGACTCCCATATACCTTTAGCCTTCAAACTCCGATTCAAGGTGTCCAATAACGAAGCAGAATATGAGGTGTGTATTGCTGGTTTGGAAGCCGCTCTAGAACTAGGGGCAAAAAGATTTGATGTTATCAGGGACTCGAACCTAGTTATTTCTCAAGCAAATGGAGACTGGAAGGTCAAAGAAGAAAAGATGAAGGTTTATCATCAGACCTTGGATGTTTTCATTTTGGAAGAACCTTGGGTCTAACGGAAACAGTTCTGGGTATCTCTTCGTCATATCTTTTTCTGTTTCCCATGTAGTATAAGTTCCCCCGTGGTTCTGCCAATCAACTTTCACCAGCGGTATTTCTTTATTTCTCAATCTTCTGATCTGGCGATTCACAATCTGAATAAGTCTTTCTTCATAGGTATAATCATCTTTTAGAAGTACATGAGTCGGTTCAATCACATGTAGCGGATCCCTCAAATAATCCCGAAGCATAAAGACATAAAAGACATTATGCATATTTTCCATTACCAGAGGTAAGGCTACTTGGTATGTTACTGAATTGATCTTCTCGAGAATCTCATATGGCCCAACATATCTTGGTGCCAACTTGCCTTTAACACCAAACCGAGTTTGTCCTTTCATTGGCATCACTTTTATGAACACATGGTCCATGACTTCATATTCTCTATCTTTTCTTCAAACATCAGTATAACTTTTTTGCCGGCTTTGAGCAGTTTTCAATCTTTGTTGAATCAATTTCACATTTTCAGTTGTTTCTTGTATAAGTTCCGGTCCCAACAAAGGTCTATCGCTTACCTCGGCCCAACATATCGGAGATCAGCATTTCCTTCCATACAAAGCTTCATAAGGAGCCATTTCAATGCTTGAATTGTAGCTATTATTGTACACAAACTCAGGCAATGGCAAATAAGTCTCCCAATTTACTTGGAAGTCAAACACTCACATTCTGAGCATATCTTCAAAGGTTTGATTTGTCCGTTCAGTCTAACCATCTGTCTGTGAGTGATAAGCACTACTCAACCTCAGTTCCATCCCCAAAGCCTGTTGCAAACTTCGCCAGAATCTTGATGTGAACTTCGAATCTCTGTCAGATACAATAGATACTGGTGCACCATGTAATCTCACAATTTCATTCACATATATGTTATCTAACTTATCCGCATTATAAATAGTTTTAACAGGCAGAAAATGAGCAGATTTAGTCAAACGATCAACTATAATCTAGATAGAATCCATACCTTGGGAAGAGCAAGGCAATCCCATAACGAAGTCCATGGTAATGTGCTCCCATTTCCATTTCGCTATTGGAAGCGGCTGTAACAAACCAGCGGGTCGTTGATGTTCGGCTTTAACTTATTGGTGTAACAAGTCCGCGAGGGACCTCGCTACAGTTCGGACTCTTGATTTTGCAACACGGTTCTTAATCTGAACCAAAGAGTCCAAATCCGGCAAATCGTTTTGAGAAAAAACAAATTTTTTTGAAAGAAGTGCCAAACATGGACTGCTTTGCCAGATACAGAGTCGCCACCTAAATGTTTTTTTTTTTAATAGGAAATTTAGGAAACCCTGACTCGGTGCCAAAGGCCACGCGTCCGTCATCACCAAAGTTGCCTCGGCTCGGGAACTTGGGTACGATTGGGGAAGGTCACTTCGTGAGCACCCCCGCTCGCCCGATCAAAGATCGGCCTCTACTAACCATGATATCTATTTTTGAAAGCATTGTGAGTTCTTATTCCGGTTATTAGCCTAGGTTACTATGTGATGCGCACAGCATACAAGTATAGACTGAGTCGCCTGAATTGGAACAAAACATTTCATGTTCGCTTTTTGAAAACGGTTTGCTACCCGCAGGTAGGCTTGAAACTTTTAATGATTTATTCCAACTTAAGTAACCCAACCTTCACCCACAGGCATTCAGGCAGTTATATCACATAAGCATATTGCCTCATGGTAAGCATGCTATCATGGCATTCACTCACACGCATGCAAGGATGCTAAAGCATAAAGCTTACCGGGTACTCCAAGCCAAAAAAGTAAGCTAATTAGAAATCCATGCATGATCCTAATTATACAGAAATGCCTAATGCAACACATGCAAAAATGCAACTAAAATAGGCTCGGCTATTCTAAACATGGCATATGAAATGCTACAGCTAACACGTATTCAACTTTGAAATTGAAATACAATGCAGTTAGTATGATGCGCCGAGCCCGATGCATGTAAAACAGATGAATGATGCAAACATGCTGTCATACTGTATGCTAATTTAAACATGCCCTAATCTAACCATCATAAGCGGATAAATAAAAGGGAGAAAGACGTGGGGTTGGAAGACATACAACACACACACGCACACTTATTACAGTTACGCCCTCGCGCAGAGGGTCCGAATAAATATACAGTCCCAAATAAAAGAATATTACAGTCCAAATAATATACAAATTCCTAATTAATTAATGGTTTAACTAAGAAAAACTGTAAAACTGGCATGCAAGCCAGGGACTGCCTTGCTTTTGATGGATGATGCATGTCCGGATTGTCTTGCGCGGAAATCCACCGGGATGCCCCAATTCGCCTCTGTTTAGCAGTTATTCTTGGAAAGTGTACCAAGCTCCGAAAAGTTGCTGATTCTTCATTTTGCTGCAACAGAGAGCAGGAAAGGGGCATAGCAATGTATTTTCACAGATATATGCATGCCTCGATCCTCGTGCCACTAATCACGCATACCGAGGCATGATGGCCGAGAAGTCGAATTGCACAATTCCATATAGAATGAATGCACATGAAAACACAATAGAACCTAACTCCATCATGGATAATCCGGAGTGTCGGTGACTGGGGGATTGAGACACATTCCGTCACTCGGAGTACGAAATGCACCTCGTTTCCCGTGCCCGGGCTAACTCCTATTCCGAACACAATACAATATGCAACTAAGATACAATCCTAACATACACAATGCTATGGAATGACATGCCTCGAAATGTGTGCACACGGGCACGCAAACCGAGGAAATGCATGAATGCGATCTAAGATACAACCTAGTATGCACTATGCTATGAAAATGAGATGCCTCGAAATGCGTGCACACGGGCATGCAAACCGAGAAAATGACAGAATGCGATCTAAGATACAACCTAGTATGCGCTATGCTGTAAAAATGGGATACCTCGAAATACGTGCACACGGGCACGCAAACCGAGGCGATGGCATACGCAATGCAATATGGCTAAAATGGCATGGAATGCAACATGGACTTATGCTAACATGAGAGAGCCTCAGCCACACTCATATAAGAGGCCAATGGATGACAATGAAGTGCTTCGAAATGCGTGTACACGGGCACGCAAACCGAGGCAATGCATACGCAATGCAATATGGCAAAAATGGCATATAGAATGCAACATGGACCTATACTAACATGAGAGAGCCTCAGCCACACTCATATAAGAGGCCAATGGATGACAATGAAGTGTCTCGAAATGCGTGCACACGGGCACGCAAACCGAGACAATGGCATACGCAATGCAATATGGCAAAAATGGCATATAGAATGCAACATGGACTTATACTAACATGAGAGAGCCTCAGCCACACTCATATAAGAGGCCAATGGATGAAAATGAAGTGCCTCGAAATGCGTGCACACGGGCACGCAAACCGAGGCAATGGCATACGCAATGCAATATGGCAAAAATGGCATACAAGCATGCTAATGGATTTTCAGCAATGGAACGTGGGGGAAAACAGCCCCGAAATGAGGCGAAAACACACCCGATGCGCGGAATAGTCCCGAAACACGAATTTTGGCACCCGAAATGGCCTATAGCTATACCAAACATGTAAAATTGGTACATGGAATGTAAATACAGAAGCAAGGCAGCCCCAAAGTTAGCATTTTACTAGCACAAATCATGGCCAAACAGCAAACCAAGATAGGGCAAAACTAGCATGCAAGAAATGGCCCTAAACATGGGATTAAGAAGCAACTCATAGCTGAAGTCCTCAAACAGGTTAGGGCCCTTCAACAAAGTTGAAGAGGGGCCCAAAATATGATGTTTTTCAGAACTGTAAAAACCCCAAAAACAAACACAGGTATGGCTGCACTCTCATGCAAGAAAAAGGGCCAAAAGGTGGCCAAAGAGGCAAGTGGTATATGCAAAGCCCAAACTGAAAAATTCCCTTCTACAACATTGAAGAGGGACCAAAAATATGACTATTTGAAGAACTGTAAAAACTCCAAAACAGTATACAAACATGCTAGAAATGCAATGCAAAATGAGGCTCAAAAGTGGCTATAACACAAAGTATACAAAATATTCCACAAACGGCCAAAGACCCTTAATGAAACATGAAGAATGTGCCAAAATAAGACTATTTTCAGAACTGTAAAATGGCCAAAAACAAAAGCATGATAGGCTAACAAAACATGCAAGAATGGGGACCAAAAGAGAGATATAACATGAAGTGGCATATGGAGGTCCCAAACCATGAAAGGCCCTAAATGAAACATGAAGAATGGACCAAAATGAGACTATTTTTAGTGCTGTAAAATGGCCAAAAACCAAAGCACAATAGGCTGCCAAAGCATGCAAAAATGGGACCAAAAATGAAGTATAAAGGCAAGTACAACATGGAAGTTCCAAACAGTGTTGAGCCCTTCTTCAATGTTGAAGAGGGGCTCAAAATAAGCCTATTATCAGTTTACAACATGATCTAAAACAAATCACACACAAGCTAAAAATATCATGCAAGAAAATGACATTTTAGAGGGATAATGAAGCAAGTGCAAGATGGAGGGCTCAAACAGGGTTGAGCCCTTAATGAGACATGAAAATGAGCTAAAAATAAGGCCACTTTCAGTTATGGCCGGAGCTCAAAGAAAAAAGCATAGAGGGATTACAAAAGATACAAGAAAAGGGCCCAAAAGGGTGAAGTGCAACTCACCCTTGAAGACCAAAGCTTTTGTTGCTTCTTGGACCAAATTTGTTACCTCTTAGCTGCTGGAATTCTTCCCCTTGCTTCTGAAATGGAGTGGTGGTGGTAGAGCTTGGTGGTGATGAAGAAAACAAGGTGTAGGACTTAGGGATTTTTAGGAAAATGAGAAAGATGGAGGGAGATATGTGTATTGAGGCTTGAAGACAATTTTTTCTAACCCCAAAATATGATGTTTTTCCTTGGTTATATGGAACAAAAGAGGGTGTAAAGGTGGTGGAAAAAGGAGGCCAACTTTCCCCCACAAAATATCCCCCGGATATAGATATTTTCTGGGGGATAAAGCTATACAGCTGTAAAGTGAACATTGTGAGGATCATGGCCGGCCAAGTATTTTTGTTGCAGGTGGCCGGCCGGCCACATCCCCTAGCCGGCCGGCTAGGGGTCAAAAGGGTCAAGCTGGTTTAGTGGCTGGCCACCACATGATGGTGTCCTCCCATGTGTGTACAATACAACCCTGTGGTTAAAAGTCCAAGAAAATGGCTCAAGGGTGTTCAACATTAGCTCGGAAGGAGGGGTTCAAAAGGGTCAGGTGGAATTACTGGCCGGCCACCAACTTTTAGGGTCCTCCCATGTGTGTACATCACAAATATGTGGTTCAAAGTTCAAGAAAATGGCCTCAAGGTGTTCAACATTAGCCCGGAAGGAGGGGTTCAAAAGGGTCAGGTGGAATTACTGGCCGGCCACCAACTTTTAGGATCCTCCCAAGTGTGTACATCACAAATATGTGGTTGAAAGTTCAAGAATGTGACCCCAAGGTGTTCAACATTAGCCCGGAAGTGTGAAAAACGGGCGTCGGAGGGCGTCGGAGGATATATAACTGGTTGCTGCAACAATTACTGGCCTCCCATCCTTCAGTGACCTTCCCGATGATAAAACAGAGGTACCTGCCAAAAATGAATGAAAACCGTTGCAAAACGAATGTTCGGGGGCCAAAACGCGCAGTTCGAGGTCCCGAAAATGGGCTGTTAAGCACCGAAAGTGGCATTCGGCCACGAAGTGGGTTTCTCAGACCCCAGTGTCCCTCAAAAGGGAGTAGAAAGGAAGTATACCAAAAATCAGAACAAACGGAGATGGCTAAGCGGTCCCGAACCGAGGCACACGGCCTGACAGCTCCGAAAACCGAGAACCGGACTCCGAATTGGGCAAAATGGCCTACGGCCACCAAATGTAGCCCACGGCCACTGAGAGATGGTCTACGGGACCTCTCCCTCCCCTCAGGAAAAGAAACAGAGAAAAACGAGTCTGGTTCGCAAACCGAGGCAAGACACAGTAGAGAGTTTGGAAGTCCGAAGGCAGGGCTCGCAGCCGCGACTCTGAGACTTCTGAACAAGCACAACATGCAATATCACCGAGTGCCCAATCGGTGACGTCTGAGTCTTAAGGTCGGTCAAAAATGGGGTGTCTACAGTTGCCCCTCTTTGACAGAACTCGAAAGTCACAAGTGACGGGAGTGAATGTCAAAGCCCAGAGACGACCCATTTTTGACAAGGCCGAAGACTTAGACAAACGTACAAAGTAAACAGAGATGTGCCCTCAGGCAGGCCCGCAGGCAGGGGGGGCAAAATGCAAAGCGATATGCACAGAGCCGGAGGTAACTCAATGGTCATGCAAATGCAGCAAGCTGTAATGAAGCAAGTATTCGCAAATAGATGCAACAGTTTTAAGCAAGAATGCAAGGCAACAATTTCATGCAGTTAAGAATGCGGAGGATTATTCAATCCCCGCCACGTCTCACTCGGAGAAGATACGATACCTGCGCGATTCGTCCGGTCACACCAGCCTCAATTGAACCGTACATACAATATCGTGCCTGTAAAAGAGAGAAATTGTAACAAGTACAGTATGCTACCAACATATATTTAATGTGATTCCGAAAGTTTGACACACGCAGTGCCGGTGAGTGAATGCATCGCAATGCAAGAGTGGAACATGCGTGACAACGCATGCTCAAGCACAGAAGTATGGTCAACATCAAGGAATGTGCATAATAATGCAAGTATGCGCATGAGAATGCAAGTTATGTGCATGATAGTGCAAAGCGAGCCTAAATCAGGGTGCTCGTTTGTCACGAAACAACGAGCAATGGAAACGCGTGTTTCGGCGAAGGCAACTCGATCACGGCCTCCGATTCGCTTCCCGGAATGGCTACAACACATTCAAAAAGGATACACTTTGATTTCGATGAATGATGATGAGACATATGTCAGAACTTGAAGCTGAAGTCCCGGCGGATCATTTCGCGACAGAAAGTGCACTTTTCTTGAACTTTTTCAAGTCCCGGGAACTCCAATCTTCCTCAAAATTTGCAGAGAGCTAGGTGGGGATGTGGGGGACACCACCGGCCGTTTATCTTCCCAAGGGGAGGCCACCGGCCACTTTTGCAAAAAGGAATTGGCTGGCCGGCCGGTTTTCCAAAAAGGAAATGGCTGGCCGGCTAGAAAAGGTGGCCGGCCGGCCATATGCCTAAATCCGAGGGCATTTTGGTCTTTTCACCTCCTTTTTTCATGCTCCTTCATCCCAAGACTTGGAGCCTATATAATGCAGCCGAGATCTTCTCCTCTCTTGCCTCCTACAACACTTTCTTCTCCAGATCTGAGTTCCATACGCGTTTTCCAACGCCCCACGCAAGTTGTTTTCGCAAAAATATTCAGTTTTAAACACTTTGAACTGATTAAATTTTGGTTTCGGAGCTTCTTTTCTCATTTTCGCCACTTGAGGTAAGTTTGTCTCAATATTTGGAAGATTTTCTCGGGAGTTGACTTTTGTTGACTTTTTCATTTCCCGAGAGTTGACTTTTGTTGACTTTTTCCAATTTTGGCTCATTTTCGCTCATTTTTGCTCCTTTTGCAGATTCTTTGAAAATGGCGGGTAATTCTCCCCACGATGGAGGCTTTCCGGGTGCCGGGGACGATTTTGATCCTATGACTTTGCCCCCGAGGGTCCGACCTTTTATTCCCGGGAGGTACAATCCGCCAGCACATGTCCTTCCTCGTGCCGTCTTCCATCATTTCACTGATTTTGATGAGAGAGCACCCGGGGATCTGCTTCTCTGAGAGCCAGAGCATCACCTCTCTCATGAGGCCCGAGAGGTATTTACTTCATTTTCTGCATTTTTCGTACATTTCAGCACCTTTGCCATGCTTGAACACGCAGTTTAGCATATGACATAGTACTTTGCTTGCATCTTGAACACGTAGTTTAAACACTCGAATTTTTGAACACTTGGCTCGTTAATTAACTGCGAACGCACAGTACACATTAGTTAAGAGGTGAACACACGGCTCAAACACTGATTTGTCGAACACACAGTCCGAATTCGAAAGCGAACACACAGCCCACACTTTAAATTTTCTGAACACACAGCCCAGATTAGAATAGTGAACACGCAGCCCACACTGATTGAAAGTTGAACACACAGTCCGAACTTTAAATTTTCTGAACATGCAGCCCAGATTAGAATAGTGAACACGCAGCCCACACTGATTGAAAGTTGAACACGCAGTCCGAACTTTAAATTTTCTGAACACGCAGCCCAGATTAGAATAGTGAACGCGCAGCCCACACTGATTGAAAGTTGAACACGCAGCCCAAACTTAAATTTTCTGAACACGCAGCCCAGATTAGAATAGTGAACACGCAGCCCACACTGATTGAAAGTTGAACACGCAGCCCACACTGATTGAAAGTTGAACACGCAGCCCAAACTTAAATTTTCTGAACACGCAGCCCAGATTAGAATAGTGAACACGCAGCCCACAATGATTGAAAGTTGAACACGCAGCCCAAACTTCAATTTTCTGAACACACAGCCCAGATTAGAAATAGTGAACACGCAGCCCACACTGATTTTTTTGAACACGCAGCCCAGATTAGAATAGTGAACACGCAGCCCACACTGATTGAAAGTTGAACACGCAGCCCAAACTTCAAATTTTCTGAACACACAGCCCATATTAAAATAGTGAACACGCAGCCCAAACTTAAATTTTCTGAACACGCAGCCCAGATTAGAAATAGTGAACACGCAGCCCACACTGATTGAAAGTTGAACACGCAGTCCAAACTTCAAATTGGCAAGCAGCCCAGTTCATTTCATTGGCACGCAGCCCATTTCATTTCATTGGCACGCAGCCTAAACTTTTCATTATTGACACATGTATTCATTCTGGACGCAGGTTGGTTCTCGCAGTGTACGGGGGTATGGTTCTACCGCCGCGCGGGACTGGTACGCTGAGCTCCTGGAGGGTGTCCGAGATTTAGTAGACTTGGCAGGGTTCGGGGCCTTCTGCGTTGGGTTGTCACGTTGTTCCGCCAGGAGGACACTGATGGCAGCATTGGTAGAGAGATGGTGGGACACCACCAACTCCTTTCATTTCTCTGCTACCGGGGACATGACCATGACACCTCTAGATTTCGCTGTGTTGACCGGCCTGGACATAGGAGGTTGGCCCATCCCCTATGATGAGGATATGGGCGAGTGGGAGGCCGCTTGGATGTATCTATTGGGGGCTCGCCCGCCTGTTGACAGGGTTTCTGGGAGAGTCCGATACACTTGGTTCTCTTCCCACTTCCGGCGGGCGGAGATGGTGCTCGAGACTCCTGAGGAGACGGAGCAATACGCCCGTGGTTTCCTTATGTTCCTCTTCGGGACTACCCTGTTCGCCGATAGAGGGAACACAGTCGGGCTATACCTGCTGAGTGCTCTGGTTGACCTATCACAGGTCAGTCGATATGACTGGGGTGGCGCCGGCCTGGCTACCCTTTACTTTTATATGAGCGCGACCTCCCGCGGGCGGGGAGATTTACTTGGCGGCTACTGGAGAGCATGGGAGGTACTTTTCTGCCCCCTTGATTTACATTTCTGCTCTTCATTACTTGTACATTGCACACACAGCGCACTTTTACAGTCTGTATTTTGCTCTCAGCATTTCGTACTTACATTTTGCACTGCTTTTCTCAGCTATGGGTCTATGTATACTTCCCAGCATTAGCCCCAGAGTTGGAGGTGGCAGGGCCTCCCATGACCCCATATTCACTAGTGTTCGAGGGCCTGCACCGGCCGAGACCCCGAGAGACTCTCATTTACCTGCGACAGTACTTTGACACTGTGCGACATTCGGAGGTACTTCAGAACTTTCAGTTCCTTTCATTTTCATCTTTGATTTGCTTTGTATATTCCCGATTTCTGATTGGTTTATGCATTTATCATCCGCAGATCTCATGGCAGCCTTGGGCGCCCCTGGGTGATGGTCTCCGACTTCAGTATACCGGAGGGTCGGACACCTCCCAGTATAAGGTCCTGCTCGAAGGGCCGGTTGGCAGGGCATGGTTTCTGGGGGAACGCTTTCTGCGTCAGGTATGGGGGTATCTTTCTCAGGATCCTCCCGCAGTACCCCCAGTCAGTATGCGGACTGTTGACAGGCTCTCTTTCTCGGAGGTAGTCGGCGCTATGCTGGGTAGCGATGCTTTATTATATCTCGAGGAGGGGGATTACGGCACTTACCGTCATACATATTTGATGCCTCCATTGACGGGAGCTCGTACCCCGATGACGAGGCCTGCTGGTATGTCATCCTCGGGCCAGGCCCGGGCTCGGGCTGCAGACGCCCCTCCTACCAGCGGGGCTGGTGCATCTAGAGGTGTGGGTAGACCGGTTCCTCCGGTTCCGTCGACTTATCCTCATCCTGGATGGCCAGATATGCCGACTGAGTTGATGGCGTGGTAGTATGGGGCTATCTCTCCGACCCCGATCCCGCTAGAGCCTCTGATGCCCAGTGATCGATACGCCATTGATCCTGACTCACCGCTGGTATGCTCCACTGTTTTTCATTCATCATTCAGATGTTTAGACATTCTTTTGTTCACTGATGATTATGAGCTCATATTTGCAGCCACCGCGAGGGTACATGGAGGAGGTGGTTGGACTGGTGGCCACACTCGAGGGCATGGTCCTGCGGAGGGAGGCACAGTTGTCTATCGCGGGCATTCAGGTACCTTTCAGTTTTCTGGCATTTATCATACTTCTGATGACATGCTGATTTCTACTGCATCGATAGACTACTTGTGTAGAGCACATCTGACACACACCCCACTTGTACACTGTATTTACATGCACCCACTTCACGTAGCCTTTGCTTGTATCTGCATCTGATGTATACATTTGGACTGATGTATTTGAATTGAATTCTTTGTTTTCAGATGCCTTCATGGTCCGGTCAGCCACAGGCCAGGCCACTTGGGCCTCCTTGGGGAGCTGGGCCATCTGGGCCATTTCACGGAGTTGGGTCATCCGGGCCTTTTCAGGGGGCTGGGCCATCCCGGCCTTTCCGAGGAGCCGAGCCATCTAGGCCTTTTCGAGGAGCTCGAGGAGGGCCTGTCCGCAGACGCAGGGCTCACGTTGTGGAGGCAGAGCCTGATGAGGAGGAGGAGGAGGATGATGATGAGGAGGAGGAGGAGGAGGCCACCAACCGTCAGTCAGAGACATCTGCTGAGGAGGGGGGCTCCGGTCTTGGTTCGGGGAATAGAGGCGAGGCTGAGGGGGATCCTGAGGATGACAGCTCCGACCCAGATGATGATGATGGTGCAGAGGTTGTCCCGCAGAAGAGGATGAGGAGTGCTTCTCATTCCCGCTCCCGAGGACATTGATGTTGCTGTTTCCTACTTTATTTTTCTTTTGCTAGTAGTTTGTAGCACTTTGCATATTGCTAGGTAGTTTTATTTTTTGTAAAACTTGTACCTTTGTTCGTTGTAAAACATGATGGAATGAAACAACTTTCGAAAAGGTGTTTGTACTTTAACTTTTAGCATCGTATCGCATCATTTTATTTTGCACAAAAATGAAATTGAATGGGAATGCGCATTGTGTAATCACCAAGTCAGGTAGTGAACCGACGCAACAAACTAAGCAACTCAACTTACTAAGATATAACAGAACCTTTAGCAAGTTTACAACTCGATAAACAAAATGCAATAACGTTGACAACGCAAATAAACAAGATTTAAACAAAGATTGCTTAAACAGAGCGCAATGACTCAAAAACACGAAACACGTCCGCTCGACAAACAACTCGATAAGCAAAACAACAACTCGATAATCAAAACAACAATAACAGAGTGTACTTCGGACGATCTGGGCACCGGAACGCATCCGAAACAGAGGGAAATAAAGGCCTTTGACTCTCCCGTTGCATGGAGATGCTTGAAACTTTCCCTCGAAGGGTAAAACAGGGCCAAGGGGATACACTGCAGCATTGCCGGCCACCTTTGGGAGCCGGCCGGCCAGTTTTGTAAAAAGTAAATGGTCGGCCAGCCAGAAAAGGTGGCCGGCCGGCCACTTATTCCTGCAGCCACCTGGTTTTTGGCACGTGTCCCCGTGAATAGTGTTTTTCCCTCTATAAAAGCCTCAACTTTGGAAACATTCATTTCATCTTAGTTTTACACAAAGATGGAGGCGTTTCTTGCAGAAAATCTCACATCTTGGATCTCTTCTCTAGATGGCTCGGAAAAGCTGAACTTCCGGGGTTTCGGCTTGAATGCACTATTCACGCTGAGCCGTACTCCACTACAGCTCCCTTTTCTCCATGCTGCGGCAAGGTTCTGGAACCCAGTGACGCACGTTTTTAGCTTCGGCAGCCAAGAGGTATGTCCAACTTTCGAAGATTTTCAGGTTTTGATGGAGTCTGAATGCTCTGAAGTGATCTTGCCCCAGCTCCGTTTTGGCTATGCTCAGGCTTTAGGGCGGATGTGTGGGCTCACGGCGCATAACGCTCGATCTCTGATCTGCAGTGGGGAACTGGACATCCTCGGCTTGATCCATCGTTTTTCCGACGCCGGTGACCGCAGCAACCATTATTGGCAGGGTTTCCGGCAACACGCCCTCTGCTTGTGTTTGTTGTCTCACTTTCTGCTTTCCTCGGGCTTCGGCGGGGCTAGCATTCGCCTGATTGAAGTCGCCCAAGGCTTGAGAGAAGGAAAGAGCTGTATTGCCATGACCTTGGCCGAGACACTGATGGGCTTAGATTCTGTCTATCGCCGGGAGGCGACTAGGTTTGCTGGGAGTCCACTGCTGCTGCAGGTAATGTTTCCCACCCGACCTTACAGATATATTTCGCTCACATCACTCGACCCTCAGGCTCGGTTTTTCTCACAAAACCCTTGTCTTACTTTTCCCTCATCGTACATCTCTCTGTTCTTTATTCTCTCATTTTCCATCCCTCCCCCAGGTATGGTTAATGGACAAGTTGCAGGTTGTGGACTCTTGCCCGGCCTATTCAGCTCGAGGCTACTTCTTTCGAGAGCGCCTAGTCAATGCTCTTGATGAAAGGTGGTGGTTCGATTGGATGTGCAATTTGTCCGTAGACGGCATTGCTTGGCGTTGTCCTTGGCTCAACCTCCCGGCAATGAGCCATAGTATGTCCCGGCTGATTGGGATCCAATTGATTGGTCTAACCCACTGCGTGTTCTATTTTCCGTTCCGGTTCCTGCGTCAGTTTGGTCATGATCAGACCTGCCCACCGGAGGGGATTGAATACCCAGCCGCTTTCCCGATCCGGGGTGCACAGCTTGCCCGATATGCCACAGCATGGAGGACTAGAGAGCTCCTGGCCCCTGCTTCCACTTTCAGTTGCACTTTGTCCGTTGAGTGCTTGGATTGGCTCAACGAGGAGGCACAGGTCGGGCCTAGTTTGGCATCAGATGCTTCATCCAGCTCCGGGAGGGGACGCAGAGATACTTGATTCAACTATGCCCCAAATTTATTGCTTATTTAGCATTTTCAAGTTTTCTTTATGAATGTACTAAAAAGCAACCTCGATTGTAATGCAAGAGCAGGAGAACTCTGTTTTGAAATCAATGAAATTGAAGGTTATGGTACTGAAAATTTTCCGCTTTGGTCCAAAAATGGTCTTAGTCGTAAAAAGATTAATTTGAACAAAGTCAACTTTTATTAAAACTTTTCAAAACTATTTTCGATGCGGATCAGAACTGGACACGCCGAAGATTTGTCACTGAGATGCACAACCCCAGATCCCTGCAACTGGAAAGTTTCCCCTAGTCTGAGTAACTTTGCACCGTCGCGGCAACGGAAAGTTGCCCCTAGTCTGAACAGCACTGTACCGGAGATCGCGATAAATGCTGATGGAAAAAGGTGACTGAGATGATCAAAATGGACAGAATTGATCGGGGAAAAGTTTATGGCTGAACTTCAAGGTGAAGTTGCCTACGTATCCCAAAGATGGGAATCAAGCCTTACGTAGTTCAGGCCCAGGTTCACTCGAGTATTTTCACTCTCCTTTTGCGCTCTAACTTTTGCCAAGGCCGCCCTTTGCGGGTTTTCAACCTTGCGAGCTCAGTTTTTATATTTTCTAATTTTTTGTGCTCTGACTTTTGCCTAGGTCGCCCTTTTGGGTTTTCGGCCTAGCGAGCCTCTCCAGGGTAATATTTCTTCAACTTGTCCATATTAATCGGTTGTGAGAACTCCAAGCCATCTAGATCCATCAGAACCACAGCTCCACCTGACTAGATAGCTTTGATGATGTAAGGACCAGTCCAATTGGGTTTGAACTTGCCCCTTGGGTCGTGGATGGGAGCTCGGTTGTCTTTGAGCACCAAATCTCCTTCTTTCAGATTCCTGGACTTAACCTTCTTGTTGAAAGCCCGGGCAATTCTGCGTTGATAGCCTTGGATGTGGTACAGTGCTTTCAGTCTTCTTTCATCAAAGAGCATGAGTTCTTCGAATCTGCTTTGCTGCCAATCTGCTTCGGCTATTTGGCACTCAGCCAATACTCGTAACGACGGAACCTCAATCTCGATGGGTAGAACAGCCTCCATTCCATAGACCAATGAATATGGAGTTGCTCCTGTAGAAGTTCTGATTGAAGTCCTGTAGCCCCACAGAGCAAATGGCAGCTTGTTTGGCCAATCCCGATAGGTTCCCACCATCTTCTGCAGTATATGCTTGATATTCTTGTTGGCGGCCTCAACCGCTCCGTTGGTCTACGGCCGGTATGTAGATGACTTATGGAAAGCCACATTGTATTTTTCCAACAAGTCTATCACTTCTTTCTTGAAGTGGGAACCATTATCTGAAATTATCTCGTTTGGCACCCCGTAGCGACAGATGATGTTGTTTCTGATGAACTTTGCGACGTGCAACGCCTTCAACACCGCGTATGATTGGGCCTCGACCCACTTTGTGAAATAATCTATCGCTACTAGGATAAACTCATGCCCGTTTGACCCTTTCGGGGTAACAGCTCCGATCACATCAATTCCCCAAACCGAAAAAGGCCATGGTGAAGTCATGTTGTACAGCTTTGACGGCGGGATGTTCATGCGGTTTGCATGAATTTGACACTTATGGCATCGTCGAACAAAACTAATACAATCCTCCTCCATGGTTGACCAGTAGTAGCCCTGTCTGAGGATCTTTCTGGCCAGCATTACTCCATTCATGTGTGCACCGCACTCCCCCCCATGGATGGCCTCCATCAGGCGCTTCGACTCTTCAGCTTCTACACAGAGCTTATGCATTCCCAGATGACCCCTTTTGTACAGCTTTCCCCCGCAGATAATGAACTGAGCAGCCATTCTTCTGATGGCCCTCTTATCCTTGGCATTTGCCCCTAGTGGATACGTCTCCTTTTCCAAGAAGTTCCAGATATCGTAATACCAGGGGTTGCCGTCTTGAACCTCATCTATGGCGGAAATCGACTCGTATGCTGGCGCAAACTTTTGATCAATAATGACTGGACGCATCCGGACTCCGGACGGGATGTCTATCATAGAAGATAGAGTTGCTAGTGAATCTGCGAATCTGTTTTTCTCTCTTACGAGGTGGGTGAAATTTAGCTTCTCAAACCGAGGAATTAACAAATCCAAGGTTTGGTGGTAAATTATCATCCTTTCCTCCTTGACTTTCCAATCTCCTTTTGCTTGAGACACAACAAGGTTCGAGTCCCCAATGACGTCCAACCGTCTTTCTAGGGCTGCTTCCACGCCAACAATACATGCCTCATACTCTGCCTCATTGTTCGAGACTTTGAACTGGAGCTTGAATGCTAAAGGGATACGGGAATCGTCAGGCGCTATCAACAACACCCCTATCCCATACCCATACTGGTTTGACGCTCCGCCAAAGTACATCGTCCAAGTTTCATCTTCGACGTGCAGAATGGCTTCATCTGGGAATAGATACTCAACCGCTTCATCCCCCTCAACCGGGTGGTCGGCAAGGAACTCTGCTACCGCTCTTCCTTTTACTGACTTGCGCGTTACATACTTCAAATCAAATTCGGAGAGCAACAGCAGCCAACGGGCTAGCCTACCCGTAAGTGCTGGTTTCTCGAAGAGATATTTGATGGGATCCAAACGTGAAACCAACATTACAGAGTGAGCTAACAGGTAGTGCCGCAGCTTCCTGGTAGCCCATACCAAGGCCAAACAAGCCTTCTCCAGCGGTGTATAGCGGGTCTCGTAATCCAGCATCTTTTTGCTCAGATAGTAGATGGCTCTTTCCACTTTGTCTTCTGACTCTTGCGCGAGCATGCAGCCCATGGTAGTCTCAGTTACCGAAAGGTACAATATCAACGGTCTCCCCGGCTCTGGTGGTGACAACACGGGCGGGTTCTGTAGATATTCTTTGATCTGCTCAAAAGCTGCTTGACATCGGCCGTCCCATTGGAATTTCTTTCCTTTCTTCAGGAGACCAAAAAGTGGTTCACAAGTCAAGGTTAATTTAGAAATAAACCGTCTTATGAATTGCACTTTACCCAGAAAGCCTCGCACCTCCTTTTCAGTCCTTGGTGGTGGCATTTCTAAGATGGCCTTGATTTTGGAAGGGTCGACCTCGATGCCCCTTTGTGTAATCAGAAACCCTAGCATCTTCCCTGCTGTAACACCAAACGTGCATTTCTGGGGATTCAATCGCAGCCGAAACTCTCTGATCCTTTGAAAGAATTTTTGTAAGGCGGTGTAGTGGCCCTCTCTTTCTTTGGACTTGACAATCATGTCGTCCACATACACCTCGACCTCTTTATGGATCATATCATGCAATATTGTAGTTGCTACCCGTTGATACGTAGCTCCAGCATTTTTCAACCCGAATGGCATCACTCTATAACAATATATACCCCACGGGGTAGTGAACGCAGTCTTCTCCCGGTCTTCGGGTGCCATTACTATCTGATTATAGCCTGAGAAACCATCCATAAACGAAAGCAAAGCGTGTCCTGCCATGAAATCCACCAATTCATCAATGTGTGGCAAGGGAAAGTCGTCCTTCGGACTGGCCCTGTTCAAATCTCTGAAGTCTACACAGACCCGAATTCTGCCGTCCTTCTTTGGCACCGAAACAATGTTGGCCAACCAAGTTGGGTATTCAGATACCAGTAGGAACCCTGCGTCAATTTGCTTGGTGACCTCTTCCTTAATTTTGAGAGCCCAGTCCGGGCGGATCCTTCTGAGTTTCTGTTTGACAGGGCGGGCCTCGGGATCAAGAGGGATCCGGTGCTGTACAATCTCAGGATCGATTCCAGGCATGTCTTCGTAGGACCACGCGAAAACATCTTTGAAATCTTTTAATAAAGCGACTAAGCGCTCGCGCTCCTCTGAAGACAACGTGGACCCGATCTGGACCAGCCGGGGGTCCTTCTCAGTACCAACATTCACAGTAGTGATTTCATCCATTAAAGGTTTAACAAATCTTTCCTGCTCTTGATCAATTAACCATTGCAAAACTGGGGGAATTTCTCCCTCGTTGTTTTCATCAAAATTTTGAAAATCCTGATTTAAGCAATAAATCAAAGGCACAGAAAAATACTCAGAAACCACATCCACATCATTCTCATTAAATATTTCCAAGCCGTCAGATTCCTTTGTTACAACAGACTCAAAAGAAAATGAAAAAGACGACCTAGACAAGACTGTGGCATCCGGGTTATCACCCCCAGGAATACCGGACTCAGACTCAGTCGAGCTGGAATCTGATTCTGACGCACAAGATTCGGTGGAATCAGATTCCGACTCACTACCTGACCCGGAACTGCTAGATAAAAAGCCTTCTTCATATTGCCAGATGAGAGAAGGTGCGATAGATGCATCTAAGATCGGCGCTGGAAAGCCCGCAGCTATTTCATCTCCAATCATAGAAACCGAAGAGTTATCCCCCAAGCACTCTTGGTCGATCGGAGGATCTAAAAGTAGACTCGCCAGTGCTACCCCCATTTCAAGCTCTGTGCTCTCAGGATCCACTGTTCTACACTGCTCAACCTCAGTTGGTGGGTCTGTCTGCGCTTCGGCAACGTCATCCCCAGATAATTGTATGTCGAAGAAGATTTCAAAACCAGGCACGCGCTTCCTCTCCGCGTTCAGCCATGGTTCTGGGAAGCCGTAGAATGGAAAGTCTTCCCCCTCCCGGACGAAGCGTCCGTTTAGGGTACCCCAGATGGGCCTATGCATTAACTCAAATGGCTTCCCAGCCTTCTTTGCTCTGGCCCTTCCGGCCATTTCTTTTCCTTTCCTCACCCAATCCTCTTTGGTGGGCAGATAACCCAGTCCAAAGGTGTGAGGGTTGTGTGGCACTTCGGCCAACACTGAGACGCCCTTCCGGCCGCTTCTCCCTAATCCCATCCCGGGGGTATGTTTTAGCTTGTTCATGAGGTAGATAGATTGAGCACTAACGTACATACCCTCATTCACAGCCATGACATTCTGCACCACTTGAGCCTCGGCCAAAGTGAACCCCGACAAAAACACATCCTCCGTGCCGTGCTCGATCTCCAAGACAGGTGTGGACACTTCTGGCGGCGGATGGATTGATGAATTCCCAAAAACGATCGCTACCCCTTTCCCGTGAGGGTACTTTAGCATTTGATGTAGAGTGGAAGAGACTGCTTTGACCTGGTGCAACCACGGTCGCCCCAAAAGTAGGTTAAAGGTTGCAGGAACGTCCAAGATATGAAATTCAATGCTGTGTTGTCCTGGACCAACCTTGGTTTGAATTTTAACAGTCCCCATCACTTCTCTGCTGGTATTGTCGTATGCTCTGATCACTTGAGTAGTTGGGACGAAGTCCACGGGCTTCAACCCGATTGCATATGCCGTTCTGGTGGGGCAGACATTAATCGCAGACCCGGTATCAACAAGTACCACTGGTATCCACTTATCTCTACATTCTACAAAAATATAGAGAGGTCTGTTATGATTTGTGCCCTCAGGCGGTAGTTCCTTGTCCGAAAAGGTTAATGCCGGGGAACCTCCTCCCGGAAAAACCAGCCCAACCAGCTGTTCAGGCGTGGTATCTATGGAGAGTTTGGACTTGTCCATAGTAGACAGGACAGCTTCTCTATGTACTCGTGATGCCATTAGCAGTCCCCAGATGGAGATGTCTGCTTGTATCTTTTTTAACTGTTTTAGCACAGCTTCCTCTTCAATCTGCTTCTCCTTCTGTTTCTCCGCTTCTCTATCTTTCCCGGATGCCTCGGGTTGGTCCAGGTGTGGGGGTTTGAAGTACCGTCCACTTCTCGTCATATGATCAACCTCATCGAGGTATCAAGTGTCATCCGGTTGATTATTTCCCCAGTCTTCGTCCGTGTGGGCAAGATATAAGTCATCGTCTTCCCACCACATTCCGTCGGCAGCCAACAGACACCTGTCTGGCTCCGATTTAGTTGCACTCACAGTACTCCCTGTCCACATGCTCGCAGCATTCTCTATCTTCGTGCACACAGCACTTTCGATCCCCTCAGGGCCTTTAGCTTTCCTAATTCTCTCAGCCTCCTCAAACTTTTCTCGTTCCAGCTGCATTAGTACAGCTGTTTGTTCAATAATTCTTGTATCCATAATGCCCAAGTCTCGAGCGGAATTCTTAGCACCGGCGCTCTCCGGCGATTCAACTTGACTTTCGGCCATTCCGGCCACAGCTGATACCTCTGCCCTGCCGGGCTCTGTTCTAGTTGGGCTTCCCCCACTTCATCTGGTTGATCCTCGAGCCATCCAGTGGCCTCCGCTGATCCCTCATGATCGAACTAGTTGATTGACGCATCCCCCGGTTCCTGGTCATCGAAAAATTGCAGGTTGGCAAAGTCCTCCTCTACGGCTGTCAGATCATCTGCCCATAGCCCAGACCCATCCCCTCGAATCATGCATAGCTCTCCTGTCTCTGGCAATTCTATACCTAGCCCAATTCGGCTCGTTAATAGGATATACTCGCTTGGATCATAGGCTCCCCCAGCAAAATTCTGTCCAGTCCCAGTTTCAACAACCCCACTTTCTCCTGCAGTTTGCTCTTCCCCATCTCCGATGGCCACCACCGTCGGCTCTGGTTGGGTTTTGGAGATGTCCACCATGCACAAGAAGTCAGTGCAATCGGGGAGGAGTACCTCCGGCTTGGGTAGGTGGGTGGGCGTAATATAGATGCTAGGATCGTAAGATGCGACCCCAGTCTAGATAAAATTGATTCTATTGGGAGGAGGAGCTTGGTTATGTGGTGGGAGAGGGTTGGTCGTGACATTGGGTTTATCAGGAGGCGCGATCACCTGCTTGTCAATAAGATCCTGGATCTCATGGCGCAATCTGTAACAACGGTCGGTGTCGTGACCATGTTGTTGGTGATATGCGCAGTATTTTGACGGGTCATGAGAGGGAGGGAGTGGATTTGGTAGTGGCTTTGGCTCCAGGGGTTTCAAATGCTTTTTCCTGATCAATACCCCTAGAGCTTTGGACAGGGGCATATATAGTGGGGTAAAGGTTCTTTGGCCTCGCGGTTGGAATCTGTTGGTTTGTGTGTTGCTTCCGGACGCGCCAGAGAAGGGTGTGGCAGCCATGGGCCTTGGAGGGGGAAGGGGAGTGGTGGTGACCATACTAACTTCCGAGGCTCTCGTATTTGCAGTGCCACTCGGGCCCGCATTGTTGTTACGGTTGAAGGTCCTCCTCGGTTGTTCCCTGTCGTGGTCAAACAGACCTTGTTTCATTGCATCTTCGATTTGCACCCCCATCTCGTGTAAATCTGCGAAAGTAGGAAAGGGGACTACAATCATTCTCTGCATCAACTTTGGGTGGAGATTACGCACAATCATCCAGATTTGATCTTTGTCAGTGGACCTTAAAGTCATCATTGACGCCTTTGCCCTCCATCGGATCACAAAGTCCGAGAAAGTTTCCTTGGGCTCTTGCCTTGTCGTTTCAAGATCACGAGTTGTAATCTCGATCTGAGTGTTGTACGAATATTGCGTGACAAAGGCCTCAGCCATTTCATCCCAATTCTTCTTCACTTCGTCCTCTAACTTTGCGTACCAGTGGGCGGCCACACCCGACAGGGTTCGGCCGAATAGTGAAAGCTTTTGTGGTCGTGTTAGGCCTATTGGCCGCAAGATGTCTGCGAACAGTCGGAGATGGACCATGGGGTCGCCGGTCCCGTCAAAGCGATCGATTTGTGGCATTTTGAACCTATCGGGGAGTGTTACAGCCTCCTCGGTATATCCGTCTTCGATATCCGGCATAGCCTTGACCCCTTGGGATTTCTTGAAGAGCTTCTCAAGTTTGCTCAATTTCAGAGCTGTATGATCAACCTCGAACTCGAAGGGAGAGTCCGGGTGATTGGGTGTATGGACCTTGGACAGTTGTGGTGGAAGCGGGGGCGGAGCTGGCCCCGTTGGGAGGTTAGTGTCCTCTTGTAGGTTCTGGATGGTTGGCACAGTATTCCGGGTGTTTGGAGGAGCGTTCTGAACAGCAGGTGTCTGCTCAGGTAATGGAGCCCCTGCCGGATGAGGAATTTGTTATGAAGCAGATGCTGTATTCTGTTGTTGCAGTCTGGTAATCAGCTCAGCCTGTTGGGTCATAATCTCAGCTTGTTGCTTAGCGAGTTCATCCCGACGAACGGCATCCTGCTGCATGGCCCGCATGGTTTCTTGCATTTGGCGCATCATCTCCTCAACTCCTGTTGGTGCCGCCATACTGTTTTGATCTATTTGAACTACTGGCAGATCTGTCTCAATGGGGATCTCAATCCAACTGTCCACTGATGGGGGAAACCACTGTTCTGGTGATCTCTGTTCAGATACACTGCGCTTTTTCTGCTTTCTTCTGGTAACAGGGGGTAGAGAATGGAACACTGGCTGTCCGTCGATTAGATCCTCAGATCGATTGAGTCGACGACCTCGTGTCCAAAGTGCTTGGGGAATGCCTGCTGGGTTGGAAGCAATTGTGCTAGAACTGACCTAGCAAAAGATAAATAAAGCGAAAAGGAAATAAATAAACAGATAAACGGACAGCATAACAGCTTAAAATAAAATGCATGACACACAGCCGGGCATAACAACACACAGTCAATAAGCTGAATACACACTGTCCTCAAACACTGATTATTATCCCTGTATCACTGTCCCCTAAAACAGAATCTGATACCCGCAGATAGCTGATTCTCAAATACTGGCTGATGCCTGCAGGCCTGATACCCATAATACTAAACTGATGCCCGCAGGCCTGATGCCCAAACTCATATACTGAACTGATGCCCGCAGGCCTGATGCTGACAATACTGAACTGATGCCCGCAGGCCTGATGCCCAAACTCATATACTGATACATGCATTCCTGTAGAGACGCACTCTAAAGCACATAACAGATAAGTGAGAGCCAAAACACCCCTATGTTGGGGTATGGTTTCCCTGTCCTATTTTGTAAGGAGCTAGGGTTTCACTACGCATAGAGCGGTTCTAAACAACCTATAAACGGGTAAGCAACCTGTCCTAATTTAGAATGGTCACTATGGATCCGAATATGCACTAGGTCGGATGGTCAAAAAGGGTGCCCCGGTAAAACCGGGGTTTGTGTTCCCATACTGGCAGAGCCCACAACCGGTCAGCCTTATGGTCATGCCTTGACAAGACAAGCCTCCGGCAAACCGTTCAGGAATAGCAGATGGCAAACACGGTGTCCTAGGTGCACCAATGCAAATGCAATGCAAAGAAACACACAAGTGTAGTCAAAAATAGATATCATGAGTTCGAGTCAAGTTCTCTAAATCCTCAGCGGAGTCGCCAGAAACTGTAACAAGTCCGCGAGGGACCTCGCTACAGTTCGGACTCTTGATTTTGCAACACGGTTCTTAATCTGAACCAAAGAGTCCAAATCCGGCAAATCGTTTTGAGAAAAAACAGATTTTTTTGAAAGAAGTGCCAAACATGGACTGCTTTGCCAGATACAGAGTCGCCACCTAAATGTTTTTTTTTTAATGGGAAATTTAGGAAACCCTGACTCGGTGCCAAAGGCCACGCGTCCGTCATCACCAAAGTTGCATCGGCTCGGGAACTTGGGTACGATTGGGGAAGGTCACTTCGTGAGCACCCCCGCTCGCCCGATCAAAGATCGGCCTCTACTAACCATGATATCTATTTTTGAAAGCATTGTAAGTTCTTATTCCGGTTATTAGCCTAGGTTACTATGTGATGCGCACAGCATACAAGTATAGACTGAGTCGCCTGAATTGGAACAAAACATTTCATGTTCGCTTTTTGAAAACGGTTTGCTACCCGCAGGTAGGCTTGAAACTTTTAATGATTTACTCCAATTTAAGTAACCCAACCTTCACCCACAGGCATTCAGGCAGTTATATCACATAAGCATATTGCCTCATGGTAAGCATGCTATCATGGCATTCACTCACACGCATGCAAGGATGCTAAAGCATAAAGCTTACCGGGTACTCCAAGCCAAAAAAGGAAGCTAATTAGAAATCCATGCATGATCCTAATTATACAGAAATGCCTAATGCAACACATGCAAAAATACAACTAAAATAGGCTCGGCTATTCTAAACATGGCATATGAAATGCTACAGCTAACACGTATTCAACTTTGAAATTGAAATACAATGCAGTTAGTATGATGCGCCGAGCCCGATGCATGTAAAACAGATGAATGATGCAAACATGCTGTCATACTGTATGCTAATTTAAACATGCCCTAATCTAACCATCATAAGCGGATAAATAAAAGGGAGAAAGACGTGGGGTTGGAAGACATACAACACACACACGCACACTTATTACAGTTATGCCCTCACGCAGAGGGTCCGAATAAATATACAGTCCCAAATAAAAGAATATTACAGTCCAAATAATATACAAATTCCTAATTAATTAATGGTTTAACTAAGAAAAACTGTAAAACTGGCATGCAAGCCAGGGACTACCTTGCTTTTGATGGATGATGCATGTCCGGATTGTCTTGCGCGGAAATCCACCGGGATGCCCCAATTCGCCTCTGTTTAGCAGTTATTCTTGGAAAGCGTGCCAAGCTCCGAAAAGTTGCTGATTCTTCATTTTGCTGCAACAGAGAGCAGGAAAGGGGCATAGCAATGTATTTTCACAGATATATGCATGCCTCGATCCTCGTGCCACCAATCACGCATACCGAGGCATGATGGCCGAGAAGTCGAATTGCACAATTCCATATAGAATGAATGCACATGAAAACACAACAGAACCTAACTCCATCATGGATAATCCGGAGTGTCAGTGACTGGGGAATTGAGACACATTCCGTCACTCGGAGTACGAAATGCACCTCGTTTCCCGTGCCCGGGCTAACTCCTATTCCGAACACAATGCAATATGTAACTAAGATACAATCCTAACATACACAATGCTATGGAATGACATGCCTCGAAATGTGTGCACACGGGCACGCAAACTGAGGAAATGCATGAATGCGATCTAAGATACAACCTAGTATGCACTATGCTATGAAAATGAGATGCCTCGAAATGCGTACACACGGGCACGCAAACTGAGAAAATGACAGAATGCGATCTAAGATACAACCTAGTATGCGCTATGCTGTAAAAATGGGATACCTTGAAATACGTGCACACGGGCACGCAAACCGAGGCGATGGCATACGCAATGCAATATGGCTAAAATGGCATGGAATGCAACATGGACTTATACTAACATGAGAGAGCCTCAGCAGCACACTCATATAAGAGGCCAATGGATGACAATGAAGTGCCTCAAAATGCGTGCACACGGGCACGCAAACCGAGGCAATGCATACGCAATGCAATATGGCAAAAATGGCATATAGAATGCAACATGGACCAATACTAACATGAGAGAGCCTCAGCCACACTCATATAAGAGGCCAATGGATGACAATGAAGTGCCTCGAAATGCGTGCACACGGGCACGCAAACCGAGACAATGGCATACGCAATGCAATATGGAAAAAATGGCATATAAAATGCAACATGGACTTATACTAACATGAGAGAGCCTCAGCCACACTCATATAAGAGGCCAATGGATGAAAATGAAGTGCCTCGAAATGCGTGCACACGGGCACGCAAACCGAGGCAATGGCATACGCAATGCAATATGGCAAAAATGGCATACAAGCATGCTAATGGATTTTCAGCAATGGAACGTGGGGGAAAACAGCCCCGAAATGAGGCGAAAACACACCCGATGCGCGGAATAGTCCCGAAACACGAATTTTGGCACCCGAAATGGCCTATAGCTATACCAAACATGTAAAATTGGTACATGGAATGTAAAGACAGAAGCAAGGCAGCCCCAAAGTTAGCATTTTACTAGCACAAATCATGGCCAAACAGCAAACCAAGATAGGGCAAAACTAGCATGCAAGAAATGGCCCTAAACATGGGATTAAGAAGCAACTCATAGCTGAAGTCCTCAAACAGGTTAGGGCCCTTCAACAAAGTTGAAGAGGGGCCCAAAATATGATGTTTTTCAGAACTGTAAAAACCCCAAAAACAAACACAGGTATGGCTGCACTCTCATGCAAGAAAAAGGGCCAAAAGGTGGCCAAAGAGGCAAGTGGTATATGCAAAGCCCAAACTGAAAAATTCCCTTCTACAACATTGAAGAGGGACCAAAAATATGACTATTTGAAGAACTATAAAAACTCCAAAACAGTATACAAACATGCTAGAAATGCAATGCAAAATGAGGCTCAAAAGTGGCTATAACACAAAGTATACAAAATATTTCACAAACGGCCAAATACCCTTAATGAAACATGAAGAATGGGCCAAAATAAGATTATTTTCAGAACTGTAAAATGGCCAAAAACAAAAGCATGATAGGCTAACAAAACATGCAAGAATGGGGACCAAAAGAAAGATATAACATGAAGTGGCATATGGAGGTCCCAAACCATGAAAGGCCCTAAATTAAACATGAATAATGGACCAAAATGAGACTATTTTCAGTGCTGTAAAATGGCCAAAAACCAAAGCACAATAGACTGCCAAAGCATGCAAAAATGGGACCAAAAATGAAGTATAAAGGCAAGTACAACATGGAAGTTCCAAACAGTGTTGAGCCCTTCTTCAATGTTGAAGAGGGGCTCAAAATAAGCCTATTATCAGTTTACAACATGATCTAAAACAAATCACACACAAGCTAAAAATATCATGCAAGAAAATGACATTTTAGAGGGATAATGAAGCAAGTGCAAGATGGAGGGCTCAAACAGGGTTGAGCCCTTAATGAGACATGAAAATGAGCTAAAAATAAGGCCACTTTCAGTTATGGCCGGAGCTCAAAGAAAAAAGCATAGAGGGATTACAAAAGATACAAGAAAAGGGCCCAAAAGGGTGAAGTGCAACTCACCCTTGAAGACCAAAGCTTTTGTTGCTTCTTGGACCAAATTTGTTACCTCTTAGCTGCTGGAATTCTTCCCCTTGCTTCTGAAATGGAGTGGTGGTGGTAGAGCTTGGTGGTGATGAAGAAAACAAGGTGTAGGACTTAGGGATTTTTAGGAAAATGAGAAAGATGGAGGGAGATATGTGTATTGAGGCTTGAAGACAATTTTTTCTAACCCCAAAATATGATGTTTTTCCTTGGTTATATGGAACAAAAGAGGGTGTAAAGGTGGTGGAAAAAGGAGGCCAACTTTCCCCCACAAAATATCCCCCGGATATAGATATTTTCTGGGGGATAAAGCTATACAGCTGTAAAGTGAACAGTGTGAGGATCATGGCCGGCCAAGTATTTTTGTTGCAGGTGGCCGGCCGGCCACATCCCCTAGCCGGCCGGCTAGGGGTCAAAAGGGTCAAGCTGGTTTAGTGGCCGGCCACCACATGATGGTGTCCTCCCATGTGTGTACAATACAACCCTGTGGTTAAAAGTCCAAGAAAATGGCTCAAGGGTGTTCAACATTAGCTCGGAAGGAGGGGTTCAAAAGGGTCAGGTGGAATTACTGGCCGGCCACCAACTTTTAGGGTCCTCCCATGTGTGTACATCACAAATATGTGGTTCAAAGTTCAAGAAAATGGCCTCAAGGTGTTCAACATTAGCCCGGAAGGAGGGGTTCAAAAGGGTCAGGTGGAATTACTGGCCGGCCACCAACTTTTAGGATCCTCCCAAGTGTGTACATCACAAATATGTGGTTGAAAGTTCAAGAATGTGACCCCAAGGTGTTCAACATTAGCCCGGAAGTGTGAAAAACGGGCGTCGGAGGGCGTCGGAGGATATATAACTGGTTGCTGCAACAATTACTGGCCTCCCATCCTTCAGTGACCTTCCCGATGATAAAACAGAGGTACCTGCCAAAAATGAATGAAAACCGTTGCAAAACGAATGTTCGGGGGCCAAAACGCGCAGTTCGAGGTCCCGAAAATGGGCTGTTAAGCACCGAAAGTGGCATTCGGCCACGAAGTGGGTTTCTCAGACCCCAGTGTCCCTCAAAAGGGAGTAGAAAGGAAGTATGCCAAAAATCAGAACAAACGGAGATGGATAAGCGGTCCCGAACCGAGGCACACGGCCTGACAGCTCCGAAAACCGGGAACCGGACTCCGAAATGGGCAAAATGGCCTACGGCCACCAAATGTAGCCCACGGCCACTGAGAGATGGTCTACGGGACCTCTTCCTCCCCTCAGGAAAAGAAACAGAGAAAAACGAGTCTGGTTCGCAAACCGAGGCAAGACACAGTAGAGAGTTCGGAAGTCCGGAGGCAGGGCTTGCAGCTGCGACTCTGAGACTTCTGAACAAGCACAACATGCAATATCACCGAGTGCTCAATCGGTGACGTCTGAGTCTTAAGGTCGGTCAAAAATGGGGTGTCTACAATTGGCAATGTAAACATCTAGCCACAAAATCTACAATGCACTTTTTCATTCCAAGCCACCAGAAATTCTGCTTCAAATTATGATACATTTTCGTATTTCCTGGATGCATAGTAAATTTGGAATTGTGGGCCTCTTCCAGAATGCGTTTCTTCAAATAATCATAATCCGGCACACACAGGCGACCCTGAAATTTCAACACATCATTATCAAGCACAAATCCCAGTTTTGGTTTTAATTCAATCTCATCAATAATTCTCCTCAGAAACTCATCTTCGCGCTATTTCCCTTTAATCTCTTCAATGATTGCAGGCTGAGCAGAAATGGTGGCTAAGATTCTGCCATGTTCACATAATACAACTTCAATCTCATTCTTCTCCAAGTCACATAGTAACTCTCTTTGGCCAGTGAGCAGACATGACAAATTAGCAATGGATTTCTGGCTTAATGCATCTGCAATGGTATATGCCTTCCCTGGATGATACAAAATTTGCAGGTCATAATCTTTGATTAACTCTAACCATCTCCTCTGTCTCATGTTCAATTCTTTTTGGGTTAGGAAATATTTGAGACTTTTATAGTCTGTATATACTTCACAAGTCACACCATATAGATAATGTCGCCAAATCTTCAAAGCAAAGATGACAGCTGCCAATTCAAGGTCATGAGTTGGGTAATTCTTTTCATGTGGACGAAGTTCTCGAGAGGCATAAGCAATTACCTTCCCATTCTGCATTAGTACACAACCCAACCCTTTATACAAAGCGTCACTGTAAATCTAGAACCCATCAATACCATTAGGTAGAGCTAAGATTGGTGCAGTCACTAATTTGGCTTTCAACTCTTGAAAAGCTATTTCACGCTGATCATCCCAATCAATGGCACATTTTTCTATGTCAACTGCGTCAATGGCATAGCAAGTTTCAAGAAATCTTTCACAAACCTTCTATAGTAACCTGCAAGTCCCAGAAAACTTCTCACTTCAAACACATTAGTTGGTCTTAGCCAGTTCACAATGGCTTCAATTTTCTGAGGGTCAACCGAAATACCATCTCTGTTGATTACATGCCCCAGAAATGCTACACTGTCAAGCAAAAATTCACATTTGGAAAGTTTTGCATATAACTTTTTTTCCCTCAGAATCTGTAAGGAAGTTCTCAAATGATTCTCATGTTCTTCCCTGTTTTTGGAGTAAATCAATATATCATCAATAAAGACAACAAATTCATCCAGAAATTGTTTGAACACCCTATTCATAAGGTCTATAAAGGCCGCAGATGCATTGGTTACCCCAAATGGCATGACTAGGAATTCATAATGCCCATATCTAGTTTTGAATGCAGTATGTCTTTTGCCTTGACTTTTAACTGGTGATATCCGGATCTAAGGTCAATCTTAGAAAACACTTGGGCTCCTAAAGTTGATCAAACAAGTCATCAATTCAGGGTAGTGGGTACTTGTTCTTGACGGTTACTTTGTTTAACTCACGGTAGTCAATACACAGCCTCAAAGATCTATCCTTCTTTTTAACAAATAAAACTGGGGCTCCCCAAGGTGAGGTACTCAGATGGATGAATTTCTTGTCTAAGAGCTCTTGGAGTTGGACTTTTAACTCTTTCAATTCGGAAGTCGACATCCTATAAGGAGTCTTGGAGATAGGTTGTGTTCCAGGTATTACATCAATGGTAAATTTAATTTCTCTATCAATTAAATCCCTGGGTAGATCATTGAGAAACACATAAGGAAAGTCACAAACCACAGGAATAGTTTCTACACTAGTACTATCTAAAGATTCAGTCAATACACAACACAAGTAGCCCTAACAACCTTTCCTTAACAATTTCTTGGCTTTCACAAACGAAATCAAGTATGGCGGAGGAACTACCCCATTCCCAGTGAAAGTAAACTCAGGCATACCAAGTGGTTTGAACATGACGATTTTGTTTACACAATCAATAGTAGCACAATACTTTGTTAACCAATTCATACCCAAGATGCAATCAAAGTGGTCAATACTCAAAGGCAGCAAATCAACGTATAATGTCACGTCGCCAATTAAAACATCACATGTCGGATGTACATATGCACATACCATAGAACCCCCAGATGGCGTAGATATAGACAACAAATAATTCATGGATTCTAAAGGTCTAGTTAGTTTTTGAGAAAAAGGCATGCGACACAAATGAGTGTATAGAACTAGAATCTATCAAGACATATGCATTTTGGGCACAAGTGGAAATTATACCTGACACCACAGACTCGTTGTTCTGTACATCTCTGGGTACTAGTGTGAACACTCTCCTTTGCCTAACGTTTCATTGTTAGTGTCACCTCTAGCATTGGTTCTTGCATTTGATCTTGCTGCAGAAACAGACTCGGCTGAACTTGCCACAGGACAGCTAACCTCATTGGATCTCATCGGGCAATCCCTAACCATGTGGCCAATCTTGCCACATCGAAAACACGCACCTAATGCACGGTAACATGCACCTTTGTGCTTCCTCCCGCAGTCGAGGCAATTTGGAGTAGATCCGCTACTTTGACTAGAGCTACTGGAAGATCCTGTATTTTTCTTCTTCAAAAATGATCGGTCCTTCTCGAAATTAAATCCGTCCCTCTTTCCCTTCCATTCAGTTGTTGGAGTTGTAGTTTGTTTCTTAGCTGCTATTATGGTTTCTGCCATCAATGCCCTATCGAGCACTTCTACATAAGTAGGTAATTTCAAGACACCTACTCAATCAAACACTTCCAGGTCCAGTCCTCCCTCGAACTTTCGCGTTTTCTTATAATCAGTGTCTACCATGTGCGGGGCAAAACGAGCTAATTCAGTAAACTTAGCTTCATATTCGACCACTAACATTCTGCCTTGTTTAAGTTTTTGGAATTCAAAAACTTTTCGGTCCCTGAAGCATTGGGGAAAGTACTTGTTGTAGAATATCTCATTGAAGTGTGCCCATGTCATGTCCCCATTGTTATTTCGAACCAACAGCCACTATCTCCGGGCTTCATCCTTTAGGGTGTAAGTAGCCAAAAGGACTTTCTGAGTTGCAAAGCAAGGGAATACTTCAAATAACTTTTCCATTTCCAATAACCAAGTTTCTGCTTTCAATGGTTCAATACCACCCAAGAAGGTCGGCGGTTTCATTTTCATAAATTTCTAAGTCAAATTGATGATGTCATTATTGTCCGGTTTGGCTAGCACTGGCGGAGGTGGAGAAGGTAAAGGTTGTTGTCTGGGTTGTTGCGTCATTGTTTCAGGCAAAGCCGCAAGCATCTGTTCTATTTTGTTTATTCAGGCCTCATAAGATTCGCTTGTATCATTTCCTCTTGCATTCTCCATGTTACTATAGAGACACCAAGTAATATTAAACATAGGAATGATCTTATTCATTTCTTTTCTATTTCATCTATCCATATTCAAATTTCAGTTTCCACATTCATGAAGATTACCACACACTCACTCATGCAGATGGAACCCCTACTTATTACTAGGACATCCTAAGCTCATATGGACTCATGCGTGTGGTAAAACACGTGCTCTGATACCACTCTGTCACGACCCAAACCTGCCCCTATAGGTTTAGCATCGTAATCGGCCAGTAATTCCTGGGATCACTAAAGGCCTCTGAACAAAATAATATATAACAGGGGCTGTAGAAGCAAATACACTAAACATTCATAGTCCATAGAGCTGTGTAGACATACATGGGACAGGAAATTTTCAAAACAACTTATATATATACAAATGTGGCGTCGAAAATATATTAGTCTTACATCACCCAAGCCACTTATACAAAACTTTCAAACGTGTTCAGACCAGACATAAGCATTTAGAAAGTACAATAGTCCCAAGGACACAAAAACTTGAGCAGAACTCAAAAGGAAACCTCCACGAGAGGCATGGTGGCTGGCTGGCTGACAACAAAACTCGCCAGGCAGCAACTTAGGCCTAGTCATGCACCTGCTCACCTACAAACATACAAATAAACAGTGAACGGAAGCCCAGTGAGTAATAACTCTATAAAGCTATGTTTAATTACAAGTATTTTCTGACTGATATGATACGATCTGTTTTCTGAAATGCTATTTTATGAATTATGAATGAATGTCCATTTTTCTGAAATGTATTTGTGGTATCCTTAGTTCACGTGGCCCTCTCCCGGGGGTAACAATACCGTGGCCAATATACACGTGGCCCTCGCCTAGGGATAACAATACTGTGGCTTATATTCACGTGGCCGTTGTCCGGGGGTAATAATATTGAGGCCTATATTCACGTGGCCCTTGCCTGGTGGTAACAATACCATGGCTACTTGCGCGCAAGATATGGACCTTTATGGTCGTCGGTACCGACTATACATGTGGGTCTCAGGACCAAGTTGATATGATAGCTAATTGGTGTACCACGTATGATCTTATGCAAAATTTGAATATGAATATGAGCATGTATCTGAATCCAATTCTGATTTGAAATGTGAATATGCATAAGACTCTGTTTCCGAAACGAATATGTTTTTGATATAAACTCTGATTTCCGCTCACTATTTATTTGTATGTATGTAGGTGAGCAGGCGCGTGACCAGGCCTCAGTTGTTGCCTAGCAAGTTTTGGTGTCAGCCAACCATCATGCCTCTCATGGAGGTTTCCTTTTGAGTTATGCTCAAGTTTTTGTGTCCTTGGGACTGTTGTACTTTCTAAATGCTTATGTCTGGTCTGAACACGTTTGAAAGTTTTGTATAAGTGGCTTGGGTGATGTAAGACTAATGTATTTTTGACGCCACATTTGTATATATATATATATATATAAGTTATTTTGAAAATTTCTTGTCCCATGTATGTCTGCACAGCTCTATGGACTATGTATGTTTAGTATATTTACTTCGACAGCCCCTGTTATATATTATTCTGTTCAGAGGCCTTTAGTAATCCCAGGGATTACTGGCCGATTACGATGCTAAACCTATAGGGGCGGGTTTGGGTTGTGATAGTGGCCCAGCTGTCCACATTTGAAACAAGTGAAATCCCTCTGCTTACTCTTTCTCGAACCCAAACTCGGCACTAAAAAGGTAGAGCTAGACTGAGCTCTCTAAAACTGTTGTGGGTTAAAACCCCTCTACCTCTTAAAAGGCCTACCAACACCCCGAGCTACAGGAGTCGCCGAAATGGCCTCCTCCCTACTCTGTCCCATGGCTAGTACCGCTGCCTTTACATGAGTTGCCGCCTTAACAAGCACACTATAACTCCTATGCCAAGACCCAACAGTCCTTTCTCGGGTGTCGTCACACAACCTACTCTCAAACTCTGAACAACGAAGTTCCTCAGTCTCTACTAACTCCGGGGCAAATCTCAACAGGTTAGTGAATCATGGTTAAAACTGTACCAAAGGTGTAGTACCTTGGCATAACTCCACAAACTCTTTCCGTAACTCTTCCCGTGTGGAAGGAGGGAAATTATCACTTCCTCGTCTAGGCATCCTAGTGAGGGTAACAAAGATATTAGCATATTTACAAATGCGCCGAGGCTATCTCACTCGCGTCCTAATACATTAGACCATAGTAAATCACTCCGCATAAGCATATAATCACATAAGCACATATGAATTTCATTTCTGGATAATGAGCATCCCGCGGCGTTGCTAGAGTTCCGGTTAGAAACGGCAGTGATCAAGTGCCTTTCCAACAAGACTCCCAGAAACCCATGGACTCGATCAGCATCCTAGAAATTAAATCCCATACCCATATAATTATACAAGCATGTTATCAAATAAGCATACAATGCATACTAATGCCTCAACTAAGTGAGACAAACCCATTATGGTAATAACAACTTCCCACGTACCCAAAGTATTCAAACCCAGTATGCTTTGATACCAAGTTGTAACACCCCCAAAATATACCATAGATATAACCCAAGCATAAACAAGAATTACATAAATCAGAGTGTAAGTAATCCTTTCATTACATGAAGTTGATAATACAAGAGGGTTTAACATAGACAAATGCCCTTCGGGCTTACATCTTTCCAAGACATTACTTGGTTACAACAAAAGAGAGTCACATGCTCATTACATATAAAGCCTTAGGCTTGAACAATCATTTAAGCATCTAAACAACAAACAACAAAATAGAGCCTTCAGCTCCTAAATCCTCCCAAGCTACCTCCTTGGAAGTGGCACGTCACCGATACCTAAAAATGGTTTCCCAAGTGGGGTGAGTCAAAGCCCAGTAGAGATATACTAACACAATATATGAAGTTCAACTAAGATATAAGCGCTAGATAAATGCTCCACATTCATAACCAACTTACTTTCTTTCCATGATCTTTCAATATTGATACCCATATCTCGATCCATTTCCAATTATTCATTTCATTATAATTCAATTAATTCTAAGTCAATTCATGAGACAAGTGTAGACCGTCCGAAACTCTCTCCGCGCATCTCCCTTTCGGAGAGGGCGCAAATTGGGTTCTAGCTACTACAGTTCAGAATCCTATCACGGTTCTGAATCTAATCTCACAAAGTGCAATGTAAGACCGATAAATCACCAAAGAGTCCAAATCTGGCAAATCGTTTTGGAAAATCGGTTTTAATCAAAAAGCGCCAAACATAGATTGTTTTGCCAGATTACAGAGTCGCCACCAAAATATTTTGTTTTTGAAAAATTTAGGAAACCCTGACTCGTGCCAAAGGCCACGTGTCCGTCATCACCAAAGTTGCCTCGGCTCGGGAACTTGGGTACGAGAGGGGAAGGTCTTGAAATGAGCACCCCCGCTCGCCCGATCAAAGATCAGCCTCTACTAAACATGATATGTTGTTTTTATAAACCTCATGTGTTCTTGTTCTGGTTATTTAGCTAACTTACTACGTGATGCGCACAGCATACAAGTATAGACTAGATCACCTAAATTGGAACAAAACAATTCAATGTTTGTTTTTAAAAATGGTTTGAATTTGCCACCAAAAAAGGTGGGCTTAAAACATGATGATTTGCCACTCCAAGTGGGCTTAAAACTCACATTTTGATGAATTGTTCCAATTCAAGTAATGAAGCCTTCATCCACAGGCATTCATGCAATTTATCAATTAAGCAAATAGCCTCATGGCAATCATACTATCATGGCAGTCACTTACAAACATGCAAGGATGCTAAAGCATAAACACTTACAGCGTACTCCAAGCCAAAACAGAAAACTAGTTAGAAATCATGCATGATCCTAACTATACAAGATGCCTAATGCAACACATGCAATAGTGCAACTAATAGGCTCGGCTATCTACTATGGCATATGAATGCAACACTTGATAACATGTATTCAAATAGGTATTGAAACACAATGCAGTTTGAATGATGCGCCGAGCCAGGTGCATGCAAGACAAGTGAATGATGCAAACATGCAAAGCATAAGGTATGCTAATCAAAACGTGCCCTAAAACTAACCATCGAAAGCGGTAAGTAAATGGGAGAAAGAAATGGGGTTGGAAGATATGCACACACACATGCACCCTTATTACAACATTGTACCCTCGTGACGGAGGATCCGAATAAACAAGCTAAGCTAATCTAAGCTAAGCTAAATTAACTAATCTAATTAAACTAATTAGACTAATTATTACACAACAAATTGAATAACCAGCAAACTACTTACTAATTATTACAACACTTTAACTAATTAACAAATTAATTAATTAAATTACAAAACCAAATAAACATGCATGATATTTAAACCTAGGCTACCTCAGCTCTACCTTGGACAATGAAGGATGCATGCTCTCGGTTGTCGCCTCGAAACGCCTTCCGGTTTGCTTTCTTGAGGCTCTGTTTGCAGGGTGTCTTCAAGAACCCTCTGCTGAAACTTACCAAATCCATGCTGGGGAGTGCACCAGTGGCCTGTCGGCCATGAGGAGCTGCTGAAGGCCACCTGCCGGCCAACAATGCAAGGGTGCCAGCCATCAATGTGGCACTGCCGGCCACTGGTGTGCTGTGACACCAAACTGTAATAGAGCACAAAACAGAGGAAATGGAGGGTCTCCTAAGGGTATGTGTATACCATGCCCATCCTTATCACCTCAAAACATCAAAGGAGTCGCATAATTGAATCCAAGACCATCAACCAAGCATTTTGAATGCATGATCGTCTAAGACCTAACTTGTACACATTCAATAAATGCACAACAAACGAGACATTAAGACCACAACCTTATCATGAGTGATCAAAGGCAATGGAGACAAAGAGAATTGGCTCATTTTCATCACTTTAAGTATGAAATGAACCAATTCATCTTGTGTTCAATATAACGTCCGATTGAACACCATGCAATGCAAACAACATGCTTATCTTGGCATGTTTTACTTGATTGATTTTGTTTACACATTTTAGATTACCAATCAATTCCTTAACCGGTTGGTCCAATTATGAAAGTCCTCTAATGGGAAAGATGACAGACATTTCAATGTTAAAGTGGCATGCACAAGACTCTATCATGTAAGCAATGCATGCAAGACATGTTAATGGCCCAAAACACTAAGGCTAGTGAAGAGCATCATACAAGAGACATGCAATGCATAGCCTAAACAACCACACCAGCTCTGGACAGAGCTCAGTCATGCCAAATCAGAGGCCAAGACATGCTAAAATTGAAGCTCAAAGGACTAGACAAACATGCATACATGTTAGGCCACAAACAAGGCACAATACACAACCCTCAAAAGCAATGAAGGAGTGAAGTGTGTGAGATTATGACTACACTATATACACTGAAATTACATGCTAAATGGTGCATGCAAATATCACATGCATAACATGTTAAAAGCCTCAAAACTTAAAGCTAGTCAAGGTCCTTTACACTATAACCATACTAAGCAATGCTCAAATGACCTTGACCATTCAAAACAGACCTAAGGCAGGTCAAAACAGTAGCAAAAACATGCTAGATTTGTAACATAAATGGAAAAAAAGATATGCTCATGTATTGGCTCACAAACAAGACATGAGGCTTAACTTCTCAAAAGCATTGAAAGAGTGATACTTATGAGAATATGACAGTGATATATGCTCTGAAATCCCATATTAAAGATGCCAAATCTTGCAAAAAACTCAAGCAAAGCATACTAGACGACTCATAACACAAAGCTATTAAAGCCTACCATGCTATAGCTATACAAAATAAGCCTCATAAGACTAAGACCACCCAAAAAAGAGTTCAATCATGCCAAAACATGCTGGAGTGTAGCCAAAATAAGCTAGAATAATAGGCCAAAATAACAAGCATATTAAGCTAGTAAGCAAGATTTACACTACAAGTGTAAGGAGCATGCAAGAAGTGGCCAAGCCAACCACAGACAGAGCCAAAACATGTTTAAAAAGTCACAAAAACATGCTTAGATCAAGTCAAGAGATGGTAGAAAAACATGCTCAAGCATGAGGCCATCAGCACAAGCAAGCAAGACAAGAGGAGAGGGGACCACCTCCTCTTATTTTGGACCTCAAAATCACCTTTCCACCACTAAAATTCCTCTGGAATTCAGTAGTTAAAAGGCCAAAAAGAGATAGCTTGAAAAGCCTAAAGAGGTGGTACAAAAGCTTAGCAAATAAGTAATAAAAGGGGGGTGGACCACCCCTAACTCCAACATGGACTCAAACCAACATTTTTAACACTCAAAAATAAAACTTTTAATAGTTGACAACTAGGCCAAAAATAGCATGCAAAGGTGGTCAGTCAAACAAAGGAAACAAAGCCTTAAAAGGGTTAGGGCCTTACCCTTGAAGAATAGCAAAAACTAGCAGCTTTTTTAAGCCAAAACCAGCTTTAGAATGCCCAAACAAGCCTTAGAGAATCTCAGCTCCAAGGTCAAGATGTTTGGCTAAGGGGTTGTAGGAAAAATGTGTGAAGAACACTCACTTTCAAGCAATATAGAGGACAATATATAGAGAGAGAGTGTGTGTGAGAATTCTATAGAGAGAGAGATTTTTGTCTCTGAAAAATCTGAACCCTGAATAGGGGGAGAGGTCTCTCCTTATATAGGCAATGCAAGCAAAAGCTTGCTTGACAAGTTTAAAGCTTGCCTTCCATCCCTCCATACACGTGTATGGAGGAGGGCTCAGTGAGCTACAACTGGCTCAAAAATATCTGAGGAAATATCTGTTAAAACATGGGTGGCCGGTCGGCCGGCCATCAGTGGTGGCCGGCAGTGCCTCATTGATGGCCGATATGCCTAATGATGGCCGGCAGGGCGTAGCCCATGGTCGGCAGCCCTTTATGATGGCTGGCAGGCCATCAAGGACTTCACAAAGCAAAGACCAGCACATGGTCCAAAAATGAGACAGAATGGAAATAGGGTTTAGAAGGATCAAACTTGGAGCATTCCGTCGCGAAAGTCAAACACTCGACGAGCAATCAAACTTGTTGCTGGATGAACCTACAAGAACATCCAAGTCTTGAGGACGGTCAAAAATTGGGTGTCTACAACAAGTTCATTGTTATCTAAACAACCCAAATGAGACTACAACTCAATGATTCACAATTCAATACAACTATTATTCAAACACTTCAATTTTGCCATTTTATGGAATTTTCGTCCGAGGGAACCGGCACCTATATGTATATAAGGTTTCGGGACTTTCACTTGGACACTCCGGCCAACTTAATTTTAAATGGAGTTCATCTCCTATCTCCTCCTAAACAATGATACATATACAATGTATTAAAGCACATAATCACATATGGAGTACATCCCCTATCTCCTCCCAAACACTTACACATATACAATGTATTTAACAGCATCGTCATATACAATGACTATCTACGGCACATATTCAATATCTAAATCATACCATTACATTCAATGAGGTAACTTAAACGATAGGTTTCAATTCACCTAATCCACATGCAGTTTCTACAATAATCATAGTGTGGGGGCCGAGAAGAGGGAGTCGTAGAGATTCCGGATAGTCGAATCTCAGAGAGTCGAGATTCGAAGCACTCGGCAACTGGCTCGCATGTTCAAATCCAACCCTATTCGGCCAAATAGCCGATTAGGCAAGGGGCCGAGTGAGGGTCGATCTATTATAAGATGTGTCGAATATGAGTTGGAAATGGACCTAATCCCGAGGTCCATGGAAGAAAAGATACAAATAGAAGAACATCAGCCAGAAAGAGGTATGTGAGAATTGTAGTGCTTAACTTAGAATATAAGTATTCCTGAGTGTGGTTACTGACTTGTCCGTCGGAGTGCTAATTCCGGCACCCCTGCCGGAGTGTATGTTCCTTTTCAGGTGACAGGAAGAGGATCACGAGCGTTCCCTAAGATCAGAAGAGTATTTACAAACCACTTCTCCACAATTGGCGCCGTCTGTGGGAATACTCAAGCACATCCATGGCGAGCGTAACGGAAGATCCTCCGACAGTCACTGTCGACCCTATACCGCAAGATGCAACCACTCCAACAACCATGCTTGGAACAGAGACTTTCGCGCGCAAGACGTGCCTTGAATTTCGCCTCATCCTCGACTTCAGAGCACGACGCAATGCAAGCAATCCTAGAACAAGCAAAGCAAAGAAAAATGAACAAAGATTGGAGAACATGATTGCAGAGAACGAACATCTCCGTCAGGATTTGGCCTTGGAGGTGGCGAAGTCCAAACAAGCTGCATATCAAGGCCCAGAACAACCTGTGAGGGCAACTGGTCGACGATCTCGAGCTCGACAACAAGATATTGATAGCAACTCTGACTCATTATCCTCGGAGCTCAAGAAGAAGGGACGATCTGAAATTGCCAGTTCTTCTGAAGAGAGTCCCCGTACAAGGCGTAAGCAAAGAAGAAACAGCTCGGATGACGATCAAGACGATCCTTTTCCACGACAGATCGCAAAGGCAGTGCCACCCAAGAAATTCAAAGCACCGTCATTCACCATGTACGACGATAAATTGGTACAAGACGGCCGGCTACAAAAGTACGTCCGAAAAGGCAACCCAACCCAAGGCAAATCACAGCAATCCTGGAGCTCAGCTCCGCTCGCTCAGTAAATGAGGTCCAAAAGTTGATGGGGATGGTTGCCGCACTCAACAAGTTTATAAGCCGGTCCACAGATCGCTGCGGACAATTCTTTCATACATTACGGCAGGGCAAGGCCTTTGAATGGTCCACCGAGTGCGAAGCTGCTTTCAACGGCCTAAAGACCTACCTCCGCTTAGTGTAACAAGTCCGCGGGGGACCTCGTTACAGTTCGGACTCTCGATTTGTGTCACGATTCTTAATCTGAACCAAAGAGTCCAAATCTGGCAAATCGTTTTGAGAAAAACAGATTTTTTGAAAGAAGTACCAAACATGGACTGCTTTGCCAGATACAGAGTCGCCACCTAAATATTTTAAAATGGGAGAATTTAGGAAACCCTGACTCAGTGCCGAAGGCCACATGTCCGTCATCACCGGAGTTGTCTCGGCTCGGGAGCTAGGGTACGATTAGGAAAGGTCAGCTATGAGCACCCCCTCTCGCCCGGTCTAAAGACCGGCCTCTACTAACCGTGATATCCGTTTTTGAAAACGTTATGTGTTCTTAATCCATTTATTAACCTAGAATTTCTATGTTATGCGCACAGCAAACAAGTATAGACTAGATTGTCTAATTTGGGAATAAGCATTGCATATCCGTTTGTTTTAAAAAAATGCTTTAGAATTTGCTACTCGCAAGTAGGCTAAAACACGGATTTCAACGAGTTTTTCCAACTCAAACAATCCGACCTTCACCCACAGGCATTCAAACAGTTTATCACATAAGCATCTAGCCACATGGCAAGCATACTGTCATGGCAACACTCACACGCATGCGGGATGCTAAAGCATAAATACTTACATCGTACTCCGTGCCAAAACAATAAACTAGTTAGCAAACATGCATGTCCTAGTTCATGTTAAATTGCCTAATGCAACACACACAAGATGCAATCGAAGTAGGCCCGGCTAACCTAAGCATGGCATGTGAAATGCGATCAACTATCACATATTCAATTTTTGAATTGAAGTACAAATGCAGTTAGCGTGATGTACCGAGCCTAATGCATGTAGTACAAATGCATGAATGCATGCATGCATAGCATAAGGTATGCTAAATTAAACGTGCCCTAATACTAACCATCAAAACAGGTAAGTAAAAGGGAAGAAAGAAGTGGAGATTGGAAGACATACACACCACTCACACACACTTATTACAGATTTGCCCTCGCTCGGAGGGACCAAATAAATAATACAAATTAATTAACTACGCAAGCTAATTAAATATTACAAATTGCCTAATCAGCTAAGCAAATTAACTAATCTAGGAAAAGCAGTAAACCGCCTCGGGAATGCACCGCCATGCATAGGCTGCCTCTGTTTTCCTTCCTTTACTCCTCTGGAGGCTGCCAAAACCTCAGGATTGCTTCTCTGGATGCTGGGAGACATCACCGGCTACATAGAATTACCATCGGCAGTGTCATGTGGCCACCGGCCATTGGTGGAGCTATCGGCAGAGAGAGGATTGCCGGTCGGCACTTGGCATTGCCGGTCGGCAGAGTGTTCTTGCAGAATCTGCAATTGACAGCAACAGAGGGCAAGGCAAAGCATGGCAGTACAATTCAAGGCATATATGCACCAATCATGTCCCCTATCATGTTTGTGACTCAAAGGGACATGTGCCTCGATTCTCGGACCACCAATCACGCATTTCTATGCATGATGGCCCAAAGAGTCAAGTGTGCAGCTTTCATGTCAAATGAAATGCAAACCAAACAAACAAACCAAGGCCCAATTCCTATCACCAAGTCAAGGAACAAGGCATGCATGCAAGATGCAATGCAACCTAGGCATACAAGCTAAGGATGCAACATGGCATGGCAAAAAAACTTATGCAAGCATACAAGCAAACATGAGGCAATGCAAATGGATGAAAAAACAGACTTATACATGATTTGGGCAGCTCTAAATAGGCCCAAAACAGTGGCCAAAGTGACCAAAATAAAGGACCAAAACACATACACACATGCACATGTTAAAGGGCCAATGCTTAGGCACAAGTGAAGCAACTCTCAAACACATTTAAGTGAGGGATAACATGGACAATTAGCATGCAACATAAGCTCTGAAAATTATGCTAAGATGGGGTCAAACCAAGCAACAAGATAGGCTAAACATTAGCATGCAAATGGTCCAAGTACTTGAAGCAAGTCAAGGGGACTTGAACCATGGCTAAGCCAACCAAGCCTCACAAGGCTAAGAGGACTTAAAATAGGTTTAAGACAGACCTAGACCATGCAAAGGGGGTTCTTAGATGGCATCTAAGTGGCTCAAATTCAAAGGCATGCACAAATGCCAAAACATGGAGCATGCTACACAAGCTTTCAAAGCATTAAAGATGCATCCAAGGTAAACATATAAGCATGCAAATGGGACTGAAATGACATGGTGGATGGTTCCAAATCACCAAATCAATACAACAATGTCATGCTATACATTTACACACTTAAGGCCGACAAGCCGGAATGCAAAGGGGCTATACTAAGCATGCCAAATCTGACCCAAACAACCATGGACAGACCTAAGACATGGAAAAATATGCACAAAACCTTCACAAGACTAAGCCTAAAACATGCTTGAACAAGGGCTAACAACCTAAGGCATATTAAGGCAATAACAAGGCATTACATGGTAGGTATGCTAAGCATGCATGGTGTACCAAAACTAACAAAAAACAGAGGTATGTTATGACATATTAAGCATGAGAAACAGCCAAGGCATGATCAATACATACTCTAACATGATGCTCCCTCAAGAGGCCAAAAACGGTCCATTTCAAGGACAACAAGGAGAGGGGGTGGCCCTCCTCTTTTGGAGACTTCAAGGCAACATCTTCACCACTGAAATCCCTCAAGATTTCAGTGGTGATCAGGCCCAAACACCAAAGTCTCGAAACTTGTACAAAATAGCACAAAATGAGGCCTTTCAAGGCCTAAGAGGGGTCAAACACCCTCAAACCACAAAACACTCTAAATAAACAATCAAGAGGGCTAAAAAAAAGAATTTTTTTGTATTATACACTAAGCACAAAAATAGTTCTAAGATAGGCAAAAACAAGATGCAAAAATGGGGTAAAAAGGGGTAAGATTCTTACCCTTGAAGACCTCTTCAACAATGATGCTCCAATGGCCCTCCTTGGCTTGAATCCAACATCAAAACACCAAAATCAGCCCCTTAGAACCTCAGGAACCAAAGGAAGGTGAAACACTAGGTGTTTGTGTGCAATAGTATGGACTAAAACACCTAGAACACAAAGAGAGAAAAAGAGAGATAGGAGATGTATGGATCCTAACCCTAAAAACCAGAGCTTCTCTCTGTGTTTTCTATCTCTAAAATGTCTCAAGTCTCTAACCCTTGCAACAAAAGAGAGCCCCTCTCTTATAGAGCCTTTTTGTCTTGTAAAGCTTACAAGACAAGCTTCTATAGAGGGAGATCCCTCCATACACGTGTATGGAGGGGAGCCAAATGCAAGACAGCTGCCTTAAAATATCTGCAAAAGCAGATGCACAGTAGTCGGCCGACCAAAATGCCATTTTGGCAAAATGGAGTGCCGACCGGCAATATACATTGCCGGTGGCAGCAAAAACCAGTCGGTGGCCTATGGCCATGGCCGGTGGTGTGCGGGGATGCCTCACAAGGCATTCCCTGCCCTTCCAAGGCAAAATGCAAGTGTTTGGTGCAAAACCAGACACTTAAACAGTCGAGTTCGGAGATCCTGAGGCAAGGCGCATAGCCGAGACCTCCGGGAACTCCAAATGAACACAAACATGGATGATCACCGGGTGTTCAAACGGTGACGTCCAAGTCTTGAGGACGGTCAAAAATGGGGTGTCTACACTTAGTACCACTCCTGACAACACCCTCTGCTGGTGACCCGCTCATTTTGTACCTGGCAGTTTCTGATCGAGCCGTCAGCGCCGTATTGATAAAAGAAGAGCTGGGGGAGCAACAGCCAGTATATTATGTGAGCAAGGCAATGGTTGACGCTGAAACACGCTACCTTCCGCTGGAAAAGATCATCCTAGCCCTAGTTACGGCGGCAAGGAAGCTCATGCATTACTTCTAGGGGCATAGCATTGGGGTGCTGACAGATTATCCCCTCCGATCAGTACTACGCAGTGCGGAAGCATCTGGACGTGTTTCAAAGTGGGCTCTGGAACTTGGCCAGTACGATATTCAATTTCTATCCAGAACCTCAATCAAGGGACAGGTGCTTGCTGACTTCGTCGCCGAATTCACTGGGGGCCTTGCCGACTTCAAGTCTGATGTCGCCAACTTCAAGTCAAATGAAATTCGACCGAAGCCGAACTGGAGGATTTATGTTGGGGACATCTGGCAGTTATATTGTGATGGATCGTCCAATCAACGGGGCAGCGGAGCTGGAGTTGTAATCATGACCCCCGACGTCGCAATAATTGAGCAGGCCGTCAAGCTCGGCTTCGAAGCATCAACTAACGAAGCCGAATACGAAGTCCTTTTAGCCAGTTTGCGGAACGCGCATATTCTGGGAGCTCGTCGTTTGCTTATTTTTTGTGACTCAAAACTGGTGATCAATCAGCTAAAGGGGGAATACGCGGCAAGAAACGACCGTATGGCGGCCTACATGAAAACGGCCAATTCCCTGTTGGCAAAATTTGACCATCATGAGTTGAACCAGATAACACATGATCAGAACACCCATGCAGATGCCTTGGCTTGCCTAGCCTCCGCAATCAACTCAGAGGTTAAACAGACCATCGAAGTAGGATTCATCCTAGAGCCAAGCATTGGCCCTCCGAAGGAAGTCCAAATCAACGTTGTTGAATCTGCACCAAGTTGGATGGATCCCATTGTTGCATTCTTATCTTCTAAACAGCTCCCAGAGGACAAGAAAGAAGCACACAAGCTGCGAAACAAAGCCATGCGATACTACTTGGATCCGCAAGGAAGGATTTATAAAAAGTCACTCTCCGGCCCATATTTGGAATGTGTGCACCCGAACAAAGTCGGAGAGCTTCTAACTGAAATACACAAAGGCAGTTGTGGAGCCCATTCTGGCGGACGCTCTTTGGCCCATCGAGCTATAACACAAGGGTATTATCGGCCGCCAATGAGAGCGGACGCCGAGTGTTATGCAAAAAAGTGTGAACAGTGCCAGAAATTCTCCCCGTTAAACCATCTGCCTGCTAAAGAGTTAAACTCTATCACCAGCCCTTGGCCATTCGCCTAGTGGGGGCTTGACATCATAGGGCAATTGCCGAGGGCTCCAGAAAACAAGCGATACCTGATCGTCGCAACAGATTACTTCACGAAATGGGTCGAAGCGGAGGCATTAACACACATCTGAGAAGCTGACCTTAAGCGCTTTGTGTGGAGGAACATCATAACACGATTTGGCATTCCCAGAGCTCTTATCTCAAACAACGGTACCCAGTTTGATTGTGGTGTATACCCAGAGCTGTGCAGCAAATATGGTATTTGGCCTTACTTTTCTACGCCGGCTTACACCCAAAGCAATGGCTAGGCCGAAGCCTCTAATAAATCCATCTTGGACGGCATCAAGAAGATGCTGGAAAAAGCCAAAGGAAAATGGGTCGAAGAACTGCCGAGTGTACTGTGGGCTCATCGAACTACACCGAGAAGATTGACTAGAGAAACGTCGTTTGCCCTATGCTTTAGAACCCAGGCAATCTTACCCCAGGAGATCGGCCACCCGACACTCAAGTCGTAAGTTTTTGATACGGGCCGAAATGACATGATGCTGGCTTTGGATTTGATTCTAATCGAAGAACGAAGAGACCGAGCCCTTGCGCCTATGGCACGGTACCAGCAGCAGCTGGTAAAGTCGTGTAATCAACGGGTTCAGTTGCGTCGCTACATACCAGAAGAATTGGTCCTAAAAAAGGTGCTTCCAGCTGACAAGAAACTGGCCGATGGAAAATTAGGTCCTAACTGGAATGGCCCTTACCAGATTGATTCAATCGTCGAAGTAGGGGCATATCGGCTCAAAGACATGTCAGGAAGGAGTCTGCCGTGGCCCTAGAATTCCACGCATCTACGCAAATTTTGTCATTGACCCGACTTGTGGGACATAATGCTTGTTCTGAACTGTTTGCTATGTACATCACTTTTTCTGTAATACAAAGATTCCCATTCACCTACTACAGAATCTAGTTCAAAGATGTGCCGATAAAGCCTCCAGATTCGGAACGCCCTTCGTAGATATCACGATTGGCCAATTCAAGTCTCCGGATTCAGAGCCCCATCGGCGAATGACGTCTTTGGGCCGATAAAGCCTCCGGATTCGGAGCGCCCTTCGTGGATATCACGATTGGCCAATTCAAGTTTTCAGATTCGGAGCGCCCTTCGTGGATATCACGATTGGCCAATTCAAGTCTCCGGATTCGGAGCCCCATCGGCAAATGACGTCTTTGGGCCGATATAGCCTCTGGATTCGGAGCACCCTTCATGGATATCACGATTGGCCAATTCAAGTCTCCAAATTTGGAGCGCCCTTCATGGATATCATGATTGGCCAATTCAAGTCTCCGGATTCAGAGCCCCATCGGCGAATGACGTCATTGGGCCGATAAAGTCTCCGGATTCGGAGCGACCTTCGTGGATATCACGCTTGGCCAATTCAAGTCTCCGGATTCGGAGCGCCCTTCGTGGATATCACGATTGGCCAATTCAAGTCTCCGGATTCGGAGCGCCCTTCGTGGATATCATGATTGGCCAATTCAAGTCTCCGGATTCGGAACCCCATCAGCGAATGACGTCTTTGGGCCGATATAGCCTCTGGATTCGGAGCACCCTTCATGGATATCACGATTGGCCAATTCAAGTCTCCGAATTCAAAGCGCCCTTCGTGGGTATCATGATTGGCCAATTCAAGTCTCCGGATTCAGAGCTCCATCGGCGAATGACGTCTTTGGGCTGATAAAGCCTCCAGATTCGGAGCGCCCTTCGTGGATATCACGATTGGCCAGTTCAAGTCTCCGGATTCGGAGCGACCTTCGTGGATATCACGATTGGCCAATTCAAGTCTCCGGATTCGGAGCGCCCTTCGTGGATATCACGATTGGCCAATTCAAGTCTCCGGATTCGGAGTGCCCTTCGTGGATATCACAATTGGCCAATTCAAGTCTCCGGATTCGGAGCCCCATCGGCGAATGACGTCTTTAGGCCGATAAAGCCTCCGGATTCGGAGCGCCCTTCGTGGATATCATGATTGGCCAATTAAAGTCTCCAGATTCGGAGCGCCCTTCGTAGATATCACGATTGGCCAATTCAAGTCTCCGAATTCAAAGCCCCATCGGCGAATGACGTCATTGGGTCGATAAAGCCTCCGGATTCGGAGTGCCTTTCGTGGATATCACGATTGGCCGATTAAAGTCTCCAGATTCGGAGCCCCATCAGCGAATGACATTTTTGGGCCGATAAAGCCTCCGGATTTGGAGCGCCCTTCGTGGATATCATAATTGGCCAATTCAAGTCTCCGGATTCAGAGCGCCCTTCGTGGATGTCACGATTGGCCGATAAAGCCTCTGGATCTGGAGTGCCCTTCGTGGATATCACGATTGGCCAATGCAAGTCTCCGGATTCAGAGCCCCATCGGCGAATGACGTCTTTAGGCTGATAAAGCCTTCGGATTCCGAGTGCCCTTCGTGGATATCACGATTGGCCGATTAAAGTCTCCAGATTCGGAGCCCCATCGGCGAATGACATCTTTGGGCCGATAAAGCCTCCGGATTCGGAGCGCCCTTCGTGGATATCACAATTGACCAATTCAAGTCTCCGGATTCGGAGCGCCCTTCGTGGATGTCACGATTGGCCGATAAAGCCTCCGGATTCGGAGCGCCCTTCGTGGATATCACGATTGGCCAATGCAAGTCTCCAGATTCTGAGCCCCATCGGCGAATAACGTCTTTGGGCCGATAAACCCTCCGGATTCGGAGCGCCCTTCGTGGATATAATGATTGGCCAATGCAAGTCTCCGAATTCGGAGCCTCATCGGCGAAGGACGTTTTTGGGCCGATAACACAATGATGTCGATTAAATCAAGCCGAACAATGTCCATTCAATCATCTGGAATATGTTTATTTAAACATTTATATAATAAAACGCATGCAAGCATATGTGTGCCGAACAAAACTTATAACAAAAACATTGAAAATAAAATGTTTTTTTATTCGACCAACCAATAATTACATAATCTTATATGCGATCCGCGTTTTAACATTTATAACGAATATTTTTATTCGGCGTCTCCTTCATCATCGCTCTTTTCAACTTCAAAAGCGGAAAAGGCCAAACAATCACGATGATCCAGGTGACATAAGTTGAAATCAACACCCTTCGTTCGGAAAGCCTTCGCGGCCTGAAGAGCCGCAAGCCAACCATGCTTAGAGCCGCGATTCTCACATCGGCAGACCTTCTCGGCAAGTGTCTCTTTCGTTTTGTCGATCTCAACTTTTCGGCCAGCATGGAAACCCTTGGCCCTCGCATTTGCTATAGCAAACATGCCTGCCGTATCTCGGTCGGCGATGGCATGACTCAATAGCCGTTGGGTCACCCTCTCGTCCACAATCGGGTTAGATTGACCCGCTGCATGCGGATCGGCGACTTTAACCTTCCTAAGTTCCCTAAGCTTGCCCTCCGCCTTCTCTGCACGAGCCTCGAAACTGTGGGCCCATTCGTCCATTTTCTCCATTTCCCGCCACGCGGCGCGCAGACGCATGCCGACTTCGTAGGTGGTGTACAGCCCCTTCACCGCCCCATGAATTCCTTCTCGAAACACTTCGAAATCTCGTCGTCCAACCATTGATTGTTGGACTTTTGGTGGAAAGATTTTTCGGGCGAACTCGATCGCTACACCCGGATCATTGACGATGGAATCTGCCTCAGTCATCGGTTTATTCCCCACGAACACCGCAAAACTCAATAGTCGTGGCGTCGCGTCTGACTCATTCCTCAATCGTGGTCGCGGGGAGCTTCCCCGTTGATGCTTCTCTCTTCGGGGTGATCTGCTTCGACGGCTTTAAGGTTGACGTTTTTCACTTTCCTTGGACGTCCTTCCTCCCGCACGCGCAAGCTCGTCGCTACGATTCATCGCAGTATCTAGCTCAGCCAGCGTCCGTCCCTCTCCTCTGCTATTAAAGAACAGTCTGTTTGCCATTCGCCCTCGCCCCAAGCTAGTTCAAATCGAGTCTGAATAAGAGTAAGTGGACCCACTGGCGCGAGCTCACCCCATTTATTCATAGGCATACAGCGACCCCGAGGAAATTTCATTAACGCTTTTGGCAGTCTCCAAATGACGGCCGAGCATCTTGGCCCCATGCCGATTGATATGTGTCACAGCCACTTCACGTACTGATTTTTGGCTTGTTAAAATGGCCTAATTATCTAAACGGCAATTATGGGCGAATGCCTCGAAGTCCATGCACTGGCTGGGGCAATGGCAGATTTATTAATCTAACCGGCCGAGCATCTTGGCCCCATGCTGATTGATATGTGCCACAGCCACTTCACGTACTGATTTTTGACTTGTTAAAACGGCCTAATTATCTAAACGGCGATTATGGGCGAATGCCTCGAAGTCCATGCACTGGCTGGGGCAAGGGAAAATTTATTAATCTAACCGGCCGAGCATCTTGGCCCCATGCCGATTGATATGTGTCACAGCCACTTCACATACTGATTTTTGGCTTGTTAAAATGGCCTAATTATCTAAACGGCGATTATGGGCGAATGCCTTGAAGTCCATGCACTGGCTGGGGCAAAGGCAGATTTATTAATCTAACTGGCCGAGCATCTTGGCCCCATGCCGATTGCTATGTGCCATAGCCACTTCACGTACTGATTTTTGGCTTGTTAAAACGGCCTAATTATCTAAACGGCGATTATGGGCGAATGCCTTGAAGTCTATGCACTGGCTGGGGCAAGGATAGATTTATTAATCTAACCGGCCGAGTATCTTGGCCCTATACCGATCGAAGGTGCCACAGCCACTTCATGTACTGATTTTTGGCTTTTTAAATGGCCTAACTATCTAAACGGCCTATCATCTACTCGGCAAGTATACAAAACATTTTATCCAAAACAGCAACCAAACAATTCCGTTCATTAGTAACAGCAAAGTACAAAATGAATTTTCATTAAGTAAATTGGGCACAAATTGTAACTATTTTACATATGAAAATTACTAGACAAAAAGCTGTAAAAAGCTGAAAATTACATGCAAATCCTAAAACAAAAAACAAGAGCCACCCAAATTAGTCCTCGGAGTCAGACTCCAGCGGCTCAACATCCACTTGCTCGTATGGAATTGGCGTAGCCAATGTCACATCAGCAGCAGCAATGGCTTTAAGCCAATCTTGTTTAAATCCCCGATTCTCAAATTTGGAGACTTCGTCTACATATTCATCAAAAGCAGATTTTTTCCTAGCATCGAATGCGCTGGAAGCCTTCAGGTCGGCCGTTTCCTTCGCCGCCTTTATCTCTTCCAACCCAGCCTTCAATTTAGAGATCACCTTCTAGGCCAATTTAAGCGCGTCGTCGCTCGCATCCGCCTTTTTCTTGGCAACTGATCTCAATTCTTCAGCATTGCAGGATCTTTCCATCTCGACCTCGGCATGGGCACCATCCATCTACGCCCTACTCCTTTGGCCCTCAACCTCCGCTTGTAAACGGCCAATAGCTTGACGGCATCGTGATAGCGACGACCCATGTTGGCTATTCTTTCAACGGCCTGCAAAACAGGAAGATAAGAACAAAATAATATTTGCGTAAAGAGAAAAGACAAAGTGCAGATATATACTAAAAGAGCCGATTGCGCGGCCAACCCAATTGCAACTAGATCCGACTCTACCCGAAAAGCCGCCTTGTCAACAGGCAGTGAAACGGACGTCGCCAAGCTGAGTGCAACCGCTGGATCTTTGATCACCAAAGCATCAGAGGAGATCGGTATATTCTTTATCTTGGGCTAGATAACAAAAGGAACGATCACATCTGACTCTTCCAAACGAGGTCGTTTGTCGGCACGTTCTTCTGAGCCGGCCTCGACATCGGCAAGGCATTTCTCTACCCTTTGCTCAGCTTCCACACTTGCCTACACAAAAGGTTCTGCCTCGGTACTTCCGTTCTTTGTCGTCCGCTCAATAACAGGCAAGGAGGTCTGGGACTAAGATTCGGCAGCCCGAATCTCCTCCGCCTTTCGCCGCGCGGCCATCCTTTCCACGTTGCCTTCTTGGCAAGTTTAGTGAGGCTCAACCCATCCATATCTTCTGGGAACGTGCCGGGAAGGTCCTCTAGACCGTGAAAAATATCGTCGAGCGGACGGTCCTCCCGACCCGAAGTGGACGGAGGATTAGCCGAATTGAGGACGGCTTCTTCAAATGCTAACTTCAAAGCCTCGTCAACCTCAGTTTCGGATTGGTCTGACTTGGCGGCCTCAGCTATTTTCGGTCGCTCCGAATCTGACCCCTCGCGACCGATTTGCCTCAAATTTCTAAAATCAGTCAAGATAAGGGCGATAAGAAACTCCTCACCCTCCGGAATTGGAATGTTCTCCGCCGCCGAAAAGGTTGTATAAGTCGGCTCGTAGCGGAGCAGAACGTGGGCCGCCCTCCCCTGCTTCTGAAGACTCGGTCGGCCGAAATACTTAAGCGCAGTCTTGATTTCTGAAAGGACGGCATTGTCGGTCGATATCAAGACTTTCTTCAAATCATTTCCTGCAAAAGCAAAACCATGAGGTCCCGAAAATAAAGTTTAATAAATATAACAAGTAAATAAATAAAAGATGATACTCGGCCACCTAGTTCACCCCTCCGTCTAGGAATACGATCAAGGCGATCCTCACCTTCGCCAAATTCCCAGTTTTCTTGGACGACGACGATAACATCATCGACTCGCTTCCCAAAGCTGGAAAGCATAGTCACTAGTTGATGGTCGGTGTCTTTGGCCCTAAGGAAATAACGCCCGTGCCGACCAGAAGACTTGGCCAAGGCATAGTAATGCCGAATAGCGAGAATGCCAAGGTTAAGCCTAAAGCGGCGATTTAGTGCGATAATCCTCATCACGATCCTATAGAAGTTGACGTTGGGTTGGGAAGGGATTAACCCCCAGTGGCAAAGCACGGCCCTAAGGAGAGGGTGAAGGGGAAAATGGACCCCACCCTCTGCGATTGATAGAAGAGGGAAGACGATCGTGGTCTCATCAACCCTCCATATCGAGGGTGCCGTCTGCCACAAATGACAGACGGACATCATCAGGAATGAAAAAATGACGTCAAAAGCCAGAAATTCGATCTGGTGAGAGGAGATCTTTTAAATGTTTCGCCATTCCTCCAACCAATAAGATTATGCTAATCCAAAAGAATAACAAAATAGAGAAAGAGAGAACTTACAAGAGGCAAAGGAGATAGAGAAGAGTAGGAAGTTACAGAGGTAGTTCAGAAGGCAATCCAGCGACAGGCGTCTAAAAGCATGTATGCATTTGAAAAGACATCGAAATTTCAAATCACAATAAATAGAAATGTACGAAAAGGCGGGAAGTTAAAATGATAACCGGGAAGCGTGTATACAGACATTTGCATTGGAATATGGTTAGTCGCCGAATTTCGGCTCTGACTCTTCGAGTTCGAAACCAAACATTCCAACCAACTGTCATTAGTGGAGTGCTTGGGGGACAATTGTAAGGGCCGAGAAGAGGGAGTCGTAGAGATTCTGGATAGTCGAATCTCGGAGAGTCGAGATTCGAAGCACTCGGTAATTGGCTCGCATGCTCAAATCCAACCCTATTCGGCCAAATAGCCGATTAGGCAAGGGGCTGAGTGAGGGTCAGTCTATTATAAGATGTGCCGAATATGAGTTGGAAATGGACCTAATCCCGAGGCCCATGGAAGAAAAGATACAAATAGAAGAACATCAGCCAGAAAGAGGTATGTGAGAATTGTAGTGCTTAACTTAGAATATAAGTATTCTTGAGTGTAGTTACTGACTTTTCCGTCGGAGTGCTAATTCTGGCACCCCCGCCTGAGTGTATATTCCTTTTCAGGTGACCGGAAGAGGATCACGAGCGTTCCCCAGGATCAAAAGAGTATTTCCAAACCACTTCTCCACACATAGCTATCCTCCACCGATAGCCCAAAACAGATATCCAATCTTTTAAACAGATAATTTATCAGATTTTCATAAGTGAGTGATTTAACAAATCCAACTACACCATTCATTCATGCACCCTCCTAATTTCATATTTCCCATATCAATTTCATCATTTATGCAAAATAATTTATTTAACTCAAATTAGGGCAATCCTCCCACTTTTCTCAAATTCTACCAAATAGCTAGATTCCATCATTTTAACAGCAAACAACCTCATAACCCAGCCCCATGATCAAATATGCAACAACACATGAAAACCCCTCTTTATAAATTTGAATCTTAACCCTAGATTTCCTCCAAACATCCCAAATCTCACCATATATTCATAATAACAAATAACTAGGTTAAAATTCATAACAAAGTGTAGAATATCCCTACCTCAACGTTAGGAGACCAAAGGAGGAGATGGAGACACTTTAAACAAGCTGAAACCACGATCCATTTGGATCAACACGGAGCCCTCAAGGTGCTCTACCTTTTTAACAAAGGGAGTAGGGTAGAGAAATGCTTAGATCAAGGGGTATTTGTAGAAAGAGAGAGAGTTTTAGAGCGAGAGAGGCTGCCAGATTAGGGTTTTGAGTGAAAAGAGATACAAAAAAGTGATACAAAATCCTTTGATGTGAACTGATATACGTGGTCTTCGCTCGAGCGAAGAAGTTGTCGCTCGAGCGACCAGACACAACAAGTGACCTTGCTCTAGTGCACAATACAAAGCTTCAGGTCTGTCACAAACGCACACGCTCGCTCGAGCGCAAGAAACCTCACTCGAGCGCAAGAAGCCTCGCTCAAGTGAAGAACTTCATCTTCCTCAAAAATGCTGCATCTGGAAGGAAACCTGAGAACTCCTAATTCTCGCTCGAGCACAAGAAACTTCACTCGAGCGAATAAGCAAATTAAAAAAAGCTCGCTCGAGCGCAAGAAGCCTCGCTCGAGCGAAGAGGCCAAAACCTGGGCAACAACAATCTAACCCAACTACAACCAACCTGTTCCAAACTCGCCCAACAAGTTCTAAAACTCAAACATCAAAGGTCAAAGGAGAAAAAAAAGACATGGATACAATATTCAATCACGGAACCCAAGTCCGGAACACAATGAAGGCTGGGGCAAAATCGGGATCGCTATAAAATGAGAATTAATTGTTTGATGAGCGTGTGTGTCACTCAGGGGAGTGACAAGTCGTGTAAATTGCTTGGTAATTACTTTTAGTTGATTGTGTGTGATCCCCCAAAATGGGGTTAATTGTGAAAATTATGATGCAAACATAAGATAAATAATGAGTAGTTGGTGGATTATCGTAGTAGTTGTGAATGAGATGTGACTTACCAAACTTGTGATGTTTAGTCTCCTCGTGTTGTTATGAGTGGTTATTGCTTAAATAACTATAAAGGGATTGTGGCAATCACTATAGTGATAGGATCATTGGTGGGGTGATATTTGAGAGTCACAGGTTTGAAAATGTTTGAGAAAAGAGATGAGAATGGAGTTCTCCTGTTGAGCGTGACCTTGTTTTTACTAAAATTGGGAATGCAATGTTATGGATAGACCAGTTAGTAAATGAGAAGTAATTATGAAAGAGGCATATTGAGTCTTATGATGTGTATGATTCTTAACAATTTCAAAATAAATAAATAAATATATCTTTTCTTAAAACCCACTACTTTTACAAATCATTTTTGTATATCTAAAACATTTTCATATAAAGTCTTTTACCAAGAATGATCTCTTTTAAAATTCAAAAGTCAAAAAATATATTATCGGATGTTCTTTTTTTTGGTTCTTAAGTATTTTAAAATCGTAGTTGAGTAATGTGAAGGCATGGAATACTAGTTGTGTTGCAAACACGAAGTTTGTGGTGCTTGGTTTCGTTGAGTTACGTATTGTTGAAGGCCATGATTGGCGGATGAAACTTTTATTAGAAGCTTTTCTTCTCATGAAAATGGATTGAGGACTTGTGTAGTAATGTGAGGTAATTGTGTAGAAATTTGGTTGTTGAGAGACTGACAGTTGTTTCTTGGGGTGCGAATGTGAATTGGAAGCTTATTTTTCTAAGGTTCTAGGTTGTTAGACAACAGAAGGTTATTTCCTTGAGGTGGAGTCTAGTTGAGACACGAGCACGGTTGGATATGTTAGTGAGATCTTTTGTTCGATTTTTGTTTCTTGTGGCTCATAGAGGTAATTATTGTGAATGGGTTGAAAATGAGGTTCACCACTTTGGAATTATTGTCATAACATTTGGGTACTATCAAAATATCAGTGTGGGGCTGAAAGATGAAAGTTTCCTTTAGATTTCAAATTAGATTTGGTGTGGCGATTGTAAATCAATTGAGAATTGTTTCTTATCCAACTCGTGAAATTAGTTACGTTGGGAGACCTTTCTAGAAACTTGTGATTGAGTAGAAATTGTTCATGATTCGTTAGAGTAAGTGCTAATTCCAATATCCGTTCCATTTTGGTTGTTCAAAACTTTGATTCTTGAACAGTCTAATTTCGAGTGCGAAATTTGCTAAGGTGGGGAGATCGTGACAAGCCATACTTCTTGGATTAATGGGATTGCTCTGACCACCTTTATTATTATACTTGGAACCTTTTAGATTGATTTTGGAATATTGATTGAGGTGGTATCATGTTTGGAAAGTAGGATTGAACCAAAAACTTTGATTTGGATAATTGTCCTATGAACAGTCATCACTCTTTTGCCCTTTTATTTTTCCACACTTTGAATTTGGATGTAAGGCTAGAGCCATTGGAAATCTTGTTTTAGGGACTTCGATTTGGACACAAGAACGGCCTAAAATAGAGTTCAGACGAAGGAGTTATGCTCGTTTGAATTTCGAGTATCCGTGTAGGAAGCAAGTCTGCTCAAGCGCAAGAAGTTGCACTTGAGCAGTCTGCATGAATTTTAGAGATTCTGGGAGCTCTTTTTCTGCGCTCGAGCCTAATTTTCTTCACTCGAGCAAACTGATCGATATTAATCTCTTTAAAGTGACTTTTTGGCCCAAAAACTTTATTTTTTCTTCCTCTCTTCTCCCCCTCTCCTCCATACCCGAAACCCTAGCCCTAAAAAAAAAACCCTGATTTCATCCATATTTCACCTATAATCCACCTTGGATCTTGCATTAAAGATGAAGAACAAGTGAAGATGAGCATTTTTAACCGATTGGATCTTGGTTTTGTGATGGATTCTCCTAGAAGTCTTGCTCTCTTGCTCTTTCCTTGAGATAGGATTACTTTTAGCTTTGTATCTCTTTATTTTGAGGATGATTATTTGGTATTATTGTAACATTGATGCTATAATTAAAAATTTGAGTTTACAAAATTGGGTTTTGTTTCAAAAATGAGATTTCCTTTATTTTCTCTTGAGATTTTTATTAATGGCCATAGATTATGGAGATTTTAGTTTGAAGATAGCATTTTACATGGTTTATGGGCAAAATTCCCAAATTTATGAAAACCCTAGCTGTCAAATTTGGAGAAAAGATGAAATTGATTTCAAATCTTTAAATTGATGAATGGATTATGATATTTTGAATATGTAGTGCTTGAGATTTATGAATTTGAAAACCTTTGAGATTTTTCCTTGGAAATATGATGATTATGTATCTATAATAGTGCAATTATTTGCATGGTGATATTTACCTTTGTTCTCATGGATGTATAAATGCTTGGAATTTATGAAAACATTGGAAATGTTGTTTTAAGGGGATGATAAATAGCATATGAGTCCGAGTATTGAGTCGGTTTTAAAAAGAGTTATGTGTTATGTTGGTACCTGCGCGGGGAGTCAAGGTGCCCAATTGCCCTGTCTTGAGCTTATCGCCAGATGAATGTGGGAAAATGTTTTTGGGTGTCCTCTGGTCCTGCCATATTGTAGTCCGTAAATGTGGAGGTATTTTGGATATAAAACTATATATATGTATGTATGTATTGGGGCTCTCTTTAGGGACTTCATGACTCATTTACCCCATGTTTTGAAATGTGATTTCTCATGGAAATGATAATATTTGATTTTTGATGCTTAAACATTTATCATGTGTTTAAAAAGGAAAATGTTTTGGTTGTGATAATGCCACATGGATTTTCAGATAATTAGATACATTGTTAAAAGTATTTCTACTGGGCATCTAGCTCATTCCTATCTAACATTTCAGGAATTGTTGGTGTGATTCTGTCCAAGTGACAAGGCGTTGAAGATTTTTGCACGTAGCAAGTGGGCTCATTGATTATTAATTGGTGAAGCTTCGGGGCTAATGTGTATTGGGACCATGTGTCTATTTTGTTGTACCAAGGCTATGCCTTGTTGTTTGTACGCTATTAAGGCATTATTATTTTTATTTTCTAGTTTCTCGGATTATGTAAATGTTATTATTACAAGGACAAGAACATGAAAATTGTAATATTTGATATGTAGATCAATTGAAAAGAGGATTTTTGAGATTATTGTTATTATTGGTTTGGAAAGATATCAGATTAAGCAAATTAAGAGTGATGTTTTAGTTTAATAAATTTGGAGGCGTTACAAGTGGTGCTGGGTGCCTATATCCTACCATCAACATACCCCATCTTCCCTATGCTTTTCAAAAAAATAGTCAAACTCTGTGACCATGCTAAATAGTTCTGACCATTAAATGGAAATGTGGTGATTTTAAGAGTAGGGTTGGGGTTTTTAGTCATAGTAGTAGGTAGAATGGAACTCTCACTCCTAGGTGTCTGAGAAGTAGTGGACACACTGGGGAAATCTGCCATGGATACTGTACTATCAAACCCTCAACAAAACTAGTGCCAATCATAAACCCGGAAGGTAGTGGTGGAAGGAAAGACACAACGACCACTATGAAAGCATAAAGAAAATATTAAGAACTCATAGATGTTTTCTTTTTCTTTCTTTTCTTTTAATTTTTTTTTAGAGAATGTTTTTAGAACAGAGAATGAGGTCAACTATGAAGAAATAAAATGACGACATGTCAAACAAAGACTATCGAGAAATAGAGAGAGATGATCGTTAGCTGAGGTACAGAGACCATCCATGGTAGTCAGCCAGGCGAGATAAGCCGTCACCAGTGGTCGACTAAGCCAGGAGGCCTATTGGCAAAGACCAACGAGGGACTAGAAGGCCTGTGGTGAGGATTTCGACCAACCTAGGTAAGGTTCAAACCCTAGAGATCCTCGGTGCTAATTTTGATCAACCAGGGTGAGTTTTGAACCTTAGACAGGCATTAACCCACCCAGAAACAACCTAGGTCTTTCTCGGCTTAAGCCGAAACCCCTCAGGGTGGAGTCAGCTTGAGTCGACAAATAGAGAGCCTGTCGGCTACTGAAAGGTAGTCGCTGGCTGCGTAGGATGTCTTCGACTGATGACCCTTGTGGGTAACAAGAACTGTATGGGTAGATGGGTTTAGGTTTTATGGTTAGGCTCTAATATCATGGTAATTTAGAGAATACAAAGATTAAGGAATGATTGTGATATCATCCCCCCCTTTATATTAATGAAGATTAATAATTACAAGAGAGCCCTAAGATATAGAACAATTACAATCTAAGAATAACCCAACTAATAATATGCTATTCTAACAAAAGGTGGTATGGAGGTCTTTGTAAGTAAAGGGTATGCTCTAAACTCCTAACAACCTCAAGGCCTTTCAATAGTTTTTTTCAACCCTAAATTATGAAGGGGGAGGGTCTATTTATAGAATTTGAGATTTTTTAGTCGAAAATATCTTCAAAAAAGGACATCTAGCGAAATCCCACCAAATACACTATCTATCGCTAATGAGACTCGGCCAGGTCCAAATACCTACGACCGAGACTAAAAGTTGTCTTCTGCCCTACTGTTGAATGGTTAGTGCAGGTTGGTGAAATGCTTTACAAATAAGGTTTTGAGGCCTAAAACATTTTTGGTCAAAATGGGGTGTAAGGTTGGGGTTTAGAGCTTAAACTCGGATTTCTTTGCTGAGAGTTCAAAAGATCGCACAGTGTAACCTTTCATCATTGGGTGTTCGAAATGAAGCGCCCAAGTCTTAAGGGTGGTCAAAATAGGGTGTCTACATTAGTCACCATCCAACAAGAGAGATAAAGCCTTTCTATTCAAATGAGACGCACTCTCATTGTCTCAATAAGGTCAACAGTAGGGCATACAACAGGGATTGAGTAGTCTTGGGAGGCATACTTCTAGTCCCTGGTTACTAGTTGACGACGTTGTTAACTACTAAAATTGAAAAAGTCTTTTAAGGGCGGAAGATCTTTCTTTCGCTTAAAATCCCAGTTTGGATGAGCAGAGTTTACGCTCGATTTCGATTCATACTGAAAAATAGGTAAATAGTTGATAGCAGATGGGAAAAGCTAAAGGTAGAGCTTGGATTAGATTTTCCAGTTGGAAATCCGTCAAAAATACTGTACCTTCGTAGCAATTTTTCTGTATATACATAAATCAATTATTACCAACAGGGGTTGGTTTAGTGGTAAGGCCTTCGAATCCCTCGCTCAAAGCCTGGGTTTGAGTCTCCATAGCTCCTTATTGCTGTTAAACATACTCTTTAGCACTTGGAACATACGGGGGGCCTAAGTGTAGGCCCCCGATGTAGGTGCGGTGAGATTCCCTGCAGATATGTTGTGAGTGCTAAGGGCAATACTTCCTGGTAAGTATGTAGAGTAACTTATCTGCATATCCATTTTATGAATCAAAAAAATAATTAAATAAATAAATCAACTACTAAAATAAATTATATAATATAAATGAAAAAGCTGTTGAATCTTTAAGACTTAAAGCCTCAATGTAATTTTCTCAAATTATTGAATTAAAAAATTATTAAAAATACACATGAGACATTATCATTGGTTATTCTAGTTTAATATTTTAATTAAATCCTTTATTAATATGAAAAATCTTTTAAATTTATTAACATTGAACTATTTATTTATGGTATCTGTTGTCATTACTATCTATATCTGTATTCTATTTCTATAATTTTAAATTTCAAAATTACTTATATAGAAAGTCAAAAAATGAATTTTAGTCATATCTTTTATCAAAATCTACGTCATATCTAATTTGAAATTAAAAAAATAAATTAAAATAATATTTTAAAATTAATTTTACCCTTATAAAACTTGAATATATTTGTATTTTTAAAAAAATGAAATATAAATGTGGCATGAAACACGTGTGGCATAAAAGTATTGGCTTATCTAGCCATATCTAAGTTTAATTTTTTTTTTTTTAAATGTAATTTAAAACAAAAATGTAACCATACTTAACCCTACAACTAACTTAAAATTTAGAAGAAAAAAATGAAATAAAATTTTAATAGTAATTTATAAAAAAGTTATAAAATTCAAGTATACATGCCCTAATCCTATTAAAAAAAATATGAAATTAAAACTTAAAATTTTAAATATAAAGTTTAAACCAATAATTAACAATTCACTTCTCTTAAGCAAGTCCTAGGCCAAAAAGCACATTACATGCTCGGTCTAATATTTAAATATACCTTAAAATTAATAAAATAGACATTGGTTATGTTTTAAGAATAAATATATAAATTTCATAATTAAAATTTTAAAATATTAATCAATATGCAAATAGAATTTATATACATGTTTCTTATTTTGATTTTATATATAACAATTCAATACAAAGAAATAAATAAGTAGACAAGTAACTGATGGATTGACCATCAAGTAATAATTTTTCAATAACTAAATTTAGGACAATAATGGTATAAAAGTCAACCCAAAATTGATTTTTAGGCTTTGTTTAGTGCCCAATCCAGTTGTAACACTCCTAAGCTAACACATGCTCATTACAATCTACAAAACTATTAGGGTAAATTACTCTCACCTCTCGTGAGGTTTCTGACAAATACAGGGACTTCTCATGTGGTTTCAATAATTACAGTAACCTTCTCTACTTTACTTGACATTCTCCAGATTCACTTATTTTTTGACTTCCGTTTACTTGATTCACAGAACCTATTGATGTCATCAATGCCACACACTAAAATGTCCATAATGCCCTCAAGTGTCCTCAACCAATCCATATATAACAATACCAAATGCTGGCCAGTCATCCACCTAGACGTTCAACCAGTCATTTGAAGCAGTGTTTTTTTTTTTTTTTTGGCAATTGCAACCTTTTATTTAAAAATACAACAACAGGCAAGTTATCCATAACTATTAAAATTTATCTTAAAATTTATTCTTATTTATTTATTTTATAGTATTACTCCAATCAAAATTTCAGTTTACAATGAGGTGGAATAAACAATTAATTAGCTAAACAATAACAAAGAAACATGTTTGGTTCTCTTTTAGAATCACAATTCCAATTAGAAATTTTCAATTTTTTTTTAAAATTCATAACTAAATACACAATTCAAAATTCAATTCAAAAGTCTTTTCAAAACTCAAAATCAATTTTTTTTTTTTTTCAAAACACTATTTTTAAAAGAATTTTTTTTATTTTATTTTTTAAAATTATTTTTAGAATCATAATTTGAGTGTGGAGTCGCATTTTGAGTTATGTGTTTTGAAAAAAGAAAATTTGTTTGATTATAAGTTTCGAAAAGAATTTTGAGTTGTATTTTATATTTTAAATATTTATTTTTTTGAAATTTTTTGGATTTTTTTAGGGTAAATATTTTATATTTAAATATTTATTTATTTATTTAATTTGCACTATGTTTCATACATTTATGTATTGTATTTTTTTATATATATTTTAAATATTAAAATTTTTTAAAAATTATTTTTTTATTTTAAATATATAGTTTTTATTTTAAATATTTTTTATTTTATATTATAAATATATTTTTAAATAATTTAATTTTTTATTATGTATTTGGTTACGATTTGAATGTAGAGTTTTGAAAGTAATGTAAAATTTTGAGTTATGTGTTTGGTTACGAGGTTTGAAAATAATTTTTGAATTTAATTTTGAGTTATGTGTTTGGTTACGATTTAAGTGTGGAGTTGTGTTTTGAGTTTAAAATATTAAAATTTAAAAAAATCAAAATATTTTCAAAATAAAATAAAATATTTAAAATAAAAAATTAAAAAAAATTATATAATTAAAATAAAAAATAAAATTTTCTTTAACATTTTTTAATATTTTAAAAAAATAAATCCAAAAAAAAAAAAAAAACCATATGTTGTGTTTGATCAGCTGGTAGGTCGTGTCTGAGTTGATTACTGTATGACGTCAACAGAGGGCACAAGGGTAATATTGTCTTTTTGTGCTCAAAAGGAAGGGTAATAAGGTCATTTATTATATGCAAGTAACACAGTTTGTTCCAATTTGACGGAATGAGGGAATTTGGAAAATGTCAAGTAAAATAGAAGAGATTACTGTAATTACTGAAACCATATGGGACGTTCTTGTATTTGTCAAAAATCTCAGAAAGGTGAATGTAATTTACCCAAACTATTATATAATTTTAATTAATCATTTACCAAATATTACACAAATTGGTGTGTATGACTTTATTTAATTTTCTTAGCTAGATCCGGGTATAGGATGTATCTAACTCAACTTGGTCTTGGATTATTTTTTTTCATACATAATTATATCTAAATATTAATTTAATAAATTTGGATATTATTAAATAAAATTTTACCCAAATGTAAATTTTTTAACAAACATGCATAAATATGTACATATTTGTTATTTTTATTATGAAAAAAATATTAAAGGTATTTATTTACCAATTTTAAATATATTCACATAAACAAGATGATCAAGTAGGGCTTTAATTTGCATTGGTTGATTTGTAACGCCCCCAAATTATTAACATAAGAAAAACTCAAATTTACTCCATCAGTATGGCCTTATTCCAAACTTAATAACTCCCATTACATATATGTATACAAAATATAATGTCTTATCATTTAAATCATAATCAAATCTCTAAATTTCATATTCATTATACTCTAGAGATTAACAAAAATATTCCACATGTAGTTATACATTCAACATTTTCTAAAATATGAATCTATAGCATGTGACACTACGAGTCGAATATAATTTAATGCCCTCATGGGCTACAAGTTTTAAGGTTTATACCCGATTACACAAAATGGTTATCGAAACCCATATCATATATATTTGTGAAAACTTATACAAATATATATAGTATATATTTGCACACTTAAAAACTGCCCTTAACAAACCTATTCCATTGATAAAGCACCTAAATAATTCAATTTTATTTTTATATTTTTTGAAGCCATTTGTTGTTACTGGAACTATGTGATATGATTTTACAACTCGGATTGAATTATTTTGGGTCATTATCAATGGGATCAGGGTACAAGAAGTGAAAAAACAAAAAATTCTTTTGTTATATTGACTTAGAGTAATTTGAGTATATTATGAAAAATTAAATTGGAGGCAGTTTTTTTTTTAATTATTTTAATTAATTTGTCATATTACAATAAAGTCTAATAAATTAGAATCATAATAAAGATTAAATACAACATGTAATTAATACAAAGAAAATCTTAAAATAAAAAATTAAATTTATTGCAGAAAATTCAAATACCTAAACCAAAAGTTTGTTTGGTAGTTAGTTTCAAGATTCTGAGATTAATTAGAAAAAAAATTTACTAAAATTTTTGTGACTAACTGTAAGAAAGTATTTTCAAAAAATTAATTTAATGCAAATAAATATACAATTGATCGGAGAGTGTTTTATAACTCTAGTAGTTATCATCTTCCCAAGTTGAGTGCACTAACTTCCAAGTCAAACCTAATTTGTTAGTCCACTATTGCAATTCATTTATGTTATTGTGTTATTGGTCAAGCCACATTTTTGCTAAAGTCTTCATAGATTATTATTAATTTTAATTTATTTTATTTTGAGTGGTCATTGAGAATAATAATAAATAATTGCATAAAATACTTTTCCGTTTTCACTATTCTTAATTTATTACGGATAAATAAGTGTATTTTTTAATTTTTTATAAAAAAAAATATGTAAAAAAAATAAAAAAAAAATGTATAATTTAAATAAATATACTTATCTAAATAAATGAATATACTTATTTAAAAAATGTCAAATAAATTCTGAATACAAAATCAAATACAACCCATAAAACACAATTTATTTGAAACAATTATATCTACTTGAAAGATGAATTTATGTGTTCCTAAACATTTTTCTCAACTTGATAAAAAAAAAAAAAAAAAACATTTTTCTCAACAAAATAGTTCTAGTAAAGTTTCTATACAATTATTTTAAAAAGTTAATGAAAATTTAATTTTTTTAAATTTTTATTAAAAAAATATATAAAAAATAAAAAAATAATATAACTCAAAATAAATTAAAAATTAAAATTTAACTTTTAATTATATTCTCAAATTGAATTAATAAGATTGATTGAGCAATCAAGAACGCGAAGACAAACTCATTCACGTACGACTTTTGTTTATCAAGAATACTAGGTATCATGAAAGAAGTATCATGAAAAGTCTTCATGAAGAATCTCCACCTTTGAATTAGTTTATAGTGTTTGTAATGTTTTATTGTATATTATACAATCACCCTTGGATTTGTTTCGTGAAACTTTTCATAATATTCTTTTCATGATGTGTAGCATTACTCTTTGTTTATAGATCCCATGGCTTTGGCAAGGTCTCTGAGCACGAACTTCTGAATCTTCCCAGTCGATGACTTCGGAACCTCTTCCTTGAACACCACCGTCTTTGTCACCATATAGCGCGGCATCTTCGCTCTACAATACTCTATTATTTCCTTCTCCGTCGGCTTCTTTCTAGGGATTTCCGGCTTCAGACTCACAAATGCACATGAGGTTTCTCCCCAAAACTCGTCCGGCCGAGCCACCACCGCCGCCTCGTTCACCGCCGGGTGAGAGTATAGCATCGACTTGTTGGAAAATTTGAATTTAATTTACTTCATTGGTTGTGTCTCTTGAGATCAAAGAGTGTGTCCTTTTGAAGGATCACAACCTTTCTGAAGAGTCACATAGAAGTCTTTACATTCCATGTCCCTCACTTCATTTTTGGATAGAGAATTGCCATACTTCTTCACTTTGTATTTATTCTTCATATTTCTTGAGTCTAATTTTCCTATAAAGAGAGTTCATGCACAGCAAAGTTCGCTAGGCTTGCAATAGTAGTGCTGCTAGTGCAAGACATTGATCGTTGTATCCTGGGAGATAGACGTCCATTGAATCCTAAGCACCGGTGGGAGGACGAATCTGTCTTAAGGAAAGAGTGTCACACACTCGACTCGATCAGGTTTTATCTGTTTACGTACTGTAAGTTTTATCACGTTATTATGTTGATATATTTGAGTTTTTGGATTTGCCCAAAAATCGTTTGCATATTTTTAAATTATATTTTCCATATAGTTTGGTACTATTTTTTCTAACAATACTTTGATAAGTAATTAACATCCATTTATAATATATCAATACTTCGATAAATAAGTGACAGCCATTTATAATACACCACATATCAAATTGATATTAATGACATCATAAATTGTCAACTCTACAACATATGTAGACATGGACAAGATTAACAAATCAAAGATAATCATAATTGTCCAATTAATCTCTCTCCCCCACATTTGTGATAATACATAAATTAGCACAAACAACATGATTCATTGCCGAAACAAGTGTCACTGTCACAAATAATAACTCATTTTTTGATAAATTCATACATTATTCATTCAAGAATATTTGTAACAAAAGAAATTAAATTATCTCTTTTAATTCAAGAGATAAATACCCACATTAATATTATGGTTCATGGTTAAACCAATTCTACCACACAAGTGAAACAAAGATTGATGACATCTTATCTCAGAAAATTCGAAGTTACTTTAAAAATAACTTTTAATTGATTATTAACAAAAATAATAATCAACCCAAAAGATTTCTCAAATTATTTCCAATTAAATGGAACAACACTACTAGTTAAATCATCATGTTTAAACTTTTCTGGTGTTAACGATTGTTAATACTACTATCACAATCAAACAAAAGGATTAATTATACTTTTCGAAATAACACCCCACAAGAGATCCATTGGTATGTCATCATCACAATCACAAATTAATTAAAAATTTCACAAACTTTCAAATAAAATTTAATTTAAATCCCTGACAAAGTACTGGAAATAAATTAGTCAAAAACTAACACATCACATTTTTCTTTTTCCATAAAAGATTTCAAGGCAACATATGACACCATAAAACTCATTGCAAATTAATTAGAATTACTACAAATTAATATGCACATGTAAATGACATCTCTACATTTGTATAATGGATCAGGCACCATATATACCATATGCTTGGTTTTAAAAAACAAGAAAAACTAAACATGTCTTAAGTTAATCAAATAAAATTATTAATCTGACTTAAAACAGTTAAAGATCTCATTAAAGGTAAAGCCATTCCAATGGATTAAAGTCAGAAAAGAGACCAAATATTTGTCAAAAGACAAACCAAAAATCAAAAGAATCTGAGTTTCTCCATAAATATAATTCGAAAAGTTGTAACTTTTCATCCCGGTTATGTCTGCAAGTAAAGACAAAAAACTGTTTTTATATAGGCAAACCAAATCTTATACAAAGATCATAAATATATATATATATATATATAATGAGCACTCTTTATCCACGAAGTTAGAGACATCCATTTATGAAACGGCAAAAGAAAATTCTGTGTACAATCAAAATTAACAGTAATCCGAAATAAATATATAAATACCAAAAAAGAAACAAACAGTTTCTGAATATGTAAACCAAGAAGATTATATAAAACTAATTCACAACAATTCTTTTAAAAACAAGCAAATGCTTATGCTTTACATGGTTTATGTGATCCAAGAAATAAAATAACTGAATCCTTCTAATGTCAAAAAAGCACCGATCCAAATCTAATATTTATAAAATAAAAGAAGATTGATTTACGAAATCCCAATATTGTTTAATCAAAATATATGTTCTTCATACTACATCATCATCATCATCAGGACATACATGATACACCACTAAATGCCTTTGTGTGAAAATCAAAGCATGATAAAAACAATTGAACACATCAATAAATAATAAATACATATAAAAATTGATAAGTCAATTTTCTGTAAAACTCTGAAAACAATCATCCAATACCAACTATGAAAATCAATTCAAACTCTCTTACCAGTATTTATAGAACTTAGATCTGTCTTATCATAATATTTTCTATAACACACAAATAATAATAAACAGATATGCATTCTGAACTAACATGATTACTCAAACAAAAATACCAATTTTGAATTAATGAGTGAAGTTTCATAACAAACCAATTGACTCCCAATATAAATTCAAACATATTATAATAGAAAAGATGTAAATTGATTTCTGATAGATGCAAACTATTTATAAGTTATAACCGAAACTGTTTTAACAAAGATAAATCTGTTTAATAACAGTTCCTTATAAATCTGTGAATTTACAAAATAATATTCTGGTTGGAAAAACAAATAGTGGTTATATGCTATTTGACAGATAGTAGTAATATACTGTCTCTTTTCTTTGACAACAACTAGTAGTACGATACTGGTGTCATTAACAATTCAGAATATATTTTTGTGAAATTTTTTCAGAAATTAATTTTGGGTTTTAGAAATTATTTTCTGAGTTTTCATTAATTAAAATTCTGTTTCAGTATTTTAATTATTGAAGTGTTACTGAAATTAATTTTCTTGTGTGGAATTAATTTGGTTAAATAAAATTTTATTTTATTTCCAAATTAATTGAAAAATAAAAGTTATAGTTATTATTTCTTTTATTTTTATAGAATTTAATTTCTTGTGTGGAATTATTTTGGTTAAATAAAATTTTATTTTATTTCCAAATTAATTGATAAATAAAAGTTATAGTTTTTATTTCTTTTATTTTACAGAATTTAATTTTCTGTGTGGAATTAATTTGTTTAAATAAAATTTTATTTTATTTTCAAATTAATTGGAAAATAAAAGTTACATTCTTGTTTCTTTTATTTTTACGAAATTTAATTCTGTGGATTTGGTTTAATTTTCTGTGTAGTGTAAATTCTAATTATAATTTTGTTTTATATATTAGAATTGATGGCTACTGAAACGAATGCCCAAACAAGTACTACTGTGGTGGCTGCAATGACGCCAACCCCCTCTCCTGTTGTAACAGTACCAGTAAATCACGGTGAAAAGCCAGAGAAGTTCTTAGGAACTGACTTTAAAAGATGGCAACAGAAGGTGTTGTTCTATCTTACAACTCTGAACCTGGCTCGTTTCCTCCGTGAAGATGCTCCTATCCTGAAAGAGGATGAAACCGACCGGCAAGTGGTTGCTGCGGTTGATGCCTGGAAACATGCCGATTTCCTTTGCCGGAATTACGTCTTGAACGGACTTGACAACACATTATACAACGTCTACAGTCCAATCAAGACTGCAAAGGAACTTTGGGAATCGTTGGAGAAAAAGTACAAAACGGAAGATGCCGGCTCAAAGAAATTTGTGGTTGGCAGATTCTTGGATTTTGTAATGGTTGATTCAAAAACTGTGATCAGCCAAGCTCAAGATTTCCAACTCATTCTGCATGACATTCACGTAGAAGGTATGTCTCTCAGTGAATCCTTTCAAGTTGCAGCCTTAATTGAAAAATTACCAAAAGGCTGGAAGGAATTCAAGAACTACCTCAAACATAAGCGCAAAGAAATTTCTAAGGATGAGTTAATTGTGCGTTTGAGGATTGAGGAGGATAACCGCAATTCTGAAAAGCGGGCTGGTAAGCATCCTATGGAGTCTAAGGCAAATGTGGTGGAACATACTTCAAAAACCAAGAAACGAAAGTCTTCTGGAGAAAGTTCATCACAAGGCTCTAAAGGGGGGGATAATAAAAAGTACAAGTTTAATGGCAAATGTTACATCTGTGACAAAGAGGGACATCGGGCCAAAGATTGCCGTTGCAAAGGCAAAAACAAAAGAAGAACAAGCAAGAAGCCTGCTCAAGCCCACATGACCGAAGTGGATAATATTTCCAATGGTGTCGATGACATCAATCTTTCTGCAGTTGTTTCCGAGGCAAATCTTGTCGGAAATCCTAAAGAATGGTGGGTGGACACTGGTGCTACTCGCCATATCTGTGCCGACAAAAAGATGTTCACATCTTATTCTACAGTGGATAATGGTGAACAACTTTTTATGGGCAACTCCTCAACTTCCAAAGTTGAAGGACAAGGAAAGCTTGTACTCAAGATGACATCTGGAAAGGAACTCACTCTCAACAATGTGCTGCATGTACCGGACATTCGCAAGAATCTTGTTTCCGGATCTTTGTTGAGTAAGAATGGGTTTAGGCTAGTATTTGAGAGTGATAAATTTGTACTTACTAAGAATGGGATGTATGTAGGAAAAGGTTACATGTCTGATGGCCTTTTCAAGTTAAATGTAATGACCGTTGTACCCTCAGTTATTAATAATACTACATCTTCTTCTTAAATGTAATTTACTTCATTGGTTGTGTCTCTTGAGATCAAAGAGTGTGTCCTTTTGAAGGATCACAACCTTTCTGAAGAGTCACATAGAAGTCTTTACATTCCATGTCCCTCACTTCATTTTTGGATAGAGAATTGCCATACTTCTTCACTTTGTATTTATTCTTCATATTTCTTGAGTCTAATTTTCCTATAAAGAGAGTTCATGCACAGCAAAGTTCGCTAGGCTTGCAATAGTAGTGCTGCTAGTGCAAGACATTGATCGTTGTATCCTGGGAGATAGACGTCCATTGAATCCTAAGCACCGGTGGGAGGACGAATCTGTCTTAAGGAAAGAGTGTCACACACTCGACTCGATCAGGTTTTATCTGTTTACGTACTGTAAGTTTTATCACGTTATTATGTTGATATTTTTGAGTTTTTGGATTTGCCCAAAAATCGTTTGCATATTTTTAAATTATATTTTCCATATAGTTTGGTACTATTTTTTCTAACAATCTTAAGACAGATTCGACCATGTTTATGGTTTTTGGAAAAATATAGTTTTGTGTATAAGGAACTGTTATTAAACAGATTTATCTTTGTTAAAACAGTTTCGGTTATAACTTATAAATAGTTTGCATCTATCAGAAATCAATTTACATCTTTTCTATTATAATATGTTTGAATTTATATTGGGAGTCAATTGGTTTGTTATGAAACTTCACTCATTAATTCAAAATTGGTATTTTTGTTTGAGTAATCATGTTAGTTCAGAATGCATATCTGTTTATTATTATTTGTGTGTTATAGAAAATATTATGATAAGACAGATCTAAGTTCTATAAATACTGGTAAGAGAGTTTGAATTGATTTTCATAGTTGGTATTGGATGATTGTTTTCAGAGTTTTACAGAAAATTGACTTATCAATTTTTATATGTATTTATTATTTATTGATGTGTTCAATTGTTTTTATCATGCTTTGATTTTCACACAAAGGCATTTAGTGGTGTATCATGTATGTCCTGATGATGATGATGATGTAGTATGAAGAACATATATTTTGATTAAACAATATTGGGATTTCGTAAATCAATCTTCTTTTATTTTATAAATATTAGATTTGGATCGGTGCTTTTTTGACATTAGAAGGATTCAGTTATTTTATTTCTTGGATCACATAAACCATGTAAAGCATAAACATCGTTTCATTTCATCATCAAGTTCCCAAGTTGCTTCTCTTTCTGAGTGATTACTCTATTGAACCTTAACATAGTGGATGACTCGACGCCTCAAAACCTGTTCCTTCCTATCAACAATTCGTATAGGGAGTTCCTCATATGTCAAATCCTCCTTAAACTGCAACGGTGCATGATCAATCACATGACTAGGATCCAGTATATACTTCATTAACATTGAGACATGAAGTTATGTGTGGCTCGCCAGAAATCACTAAAGGAGTCTAACTCCTATCCATTCGTATGATGAGAGTGATATCTGCAACATGTGTTGAATGCAGGGAACTTAGGGTAAGCTATGCTTTTAATGATTACTTATATCCTGGAAATCCTAGAGGGGTATCTTTCAAGAGGAGTATTTAAGAGACTCGAAATAAGGATCACCTATATGAGTGTGAAGGGGCCGCTTCTATGAGAATTGATAAGGCTAAATTCTCTAAAGCACTCAAGAAACACCAGGACTTGCCCAAGGCCAAAACGGGCACAACTGTGAGAACTAAGCTGTGTTTGAAGATATTTTGTGTGAATTCTATTGTCTTGGCTTACACAAACGGCTGAACAGTTCAAGGCATCACGTCCACTGATTAGCTAGTAAGTCCGATAGGCTTTCACTAGGGAAGGTTCAAAGCCGAAAGCTACCTATCCCGATGCAGGATATTTCCATAATGTACTCTCTCTTTGTCTGCATGTTGTTGCATGTCCTTTCCGTAAATTTCATTCATGTGGGGGATTGTTGGAAAATTTGAATTTAATTTACTTCATTGGTTGTGTCTCTTGAGATCAAAGAGTGTGTCCTTTTGAAGGATCACAACCTTTCTGAAGAGTCACATAGAAGTCTTTACATTCCATGTCCCTCACTTCATTTTTGGATAGAGAATTGCCATACTTTTTCACTTTGTATTTATTCTTCATATTTCTTGAGTCTAATTTTCCTATAAAGAGAGTTTATGCACAGCAAAGTTCGCTAGGCTTGCAATAGTAGTGCTGTTAGTGCAAGACATTGATCGTTGTATCCTGGGAGATAGACGTCCATTGAATCCTAAGCACCGGTGGGAGGACGAATCTGTCTTAAGGAAAGAGTGTCACACACTCGACTCGATCAGGTTTTATCTGTTTACGTACTGTAAGTTTTATCACGTTATTATGTTGATATATTTGAGTTTTTGGATTTGCCCAAAAATCGTTTGCATATTTTTAAATTATATTTTCCATATAGTTTGGTACTATTTTTTCTAACACGACTCTACCTCCACGCTGCTCACGTTCTCGCCGCCGGTGATGATGATGTCTTTGGATCGGTCTTTGATCTCCAAATACCCATCTGGGTGCATAACCCCTACATCTCCGGTGTAGAACCACCCGTTCTCTGCCATGCATTTCGATGTTCCTTACGGGTCTTTCAGGTAACCCAACATGACCGCCCCACCTCTTAGAACCACTTCACCCAGTGTCAACCCGTCTCGCTTCACGCTCAACCCAGTATCCGGATCAATTACATCGATCTCCGTCATCCCAATAGTCCTCACCCCTTGTCTCGCCTTCAGCCTCGCTCTCTCCGTCGCCGGTAGCCGATTCCACTTGGGTTTCCGCTCGCACGACACCACCAACCCGGCCGTTTTCGTCAACCCGTACCCGTGACTCACTACAAAACCCATGGATTCGGTCCGAAACAGCACCGCCGCTGGCGGCAGTGCTCCGGCGGTCAGAATCTGAACCGGCTTCTCCAGCGGCTTACCGTCGGGGGAGTTAGATAGCATGTTGAGAACCACGGGAGCGCCGCATAAATGGGTGACGCCGTGTTTACGTATAGCGGCGTAGATCACCGCCGCGTCGAATTTCCGGACGCAGACGTTGATACCGCCGACAGCCGCCATCCCCCAGGTGAAGCTCCAGCCGTTGGCGTGGAACATGGGTAGGGTCCACAGGTAGACGGCCTGTTGGGTACTGACCAGTCTATCAGTGAATCGACGGTGATGATGAAAAGCCCACGGTGGCTGTGACCTACCCCCTTGGGAGATGAAGTGGAACCGGAGGTATAATTCAAGATCATCGGGTCCCACTCGCTCTTCGGCCGGACCCACTTGAACTCAAGATCACCTCTCTCCACCAAGCTCTCATACGTGCTGATGAAGTCAACGGCGGCTTGCGGCGGAGCTCCGTCGTCGGCGGCGATGAGGATGAGAGGTGGGCATGGAGAGGTTGGGGGGAAGAGAGAGAGGGCTTGGAAGACGACAGAGGTGGATTGGTAATCGATGAAGACGTGCTTTGATTCGCTGTGACGGAGGAGGACGGAGACGGTGCCGGCGTCGAGGCGGGTGTTGATGGAGTTGAGGATGGCGCCGGACATGGGGACGGCGAATTGGAGCTCGTACATGGCGAGGATGTTGGGGGCCACCACGGACACCACGTGGCCTTGTTTGATGAGCAAGGATCCCACCTTGCATCATTTCCTACTTGCAGGGTTACTGAGCGTGCTTTTAAGTTCAATTTTAATAATCCGAATCGTTCATATTTTAAGATTTGTTCAGTATATTATACTTGTAAAAAATCAAGTTGATCGGATATCAGAAAGTATATGTTCGGAAAAATCGAACTAAAAACTATTTTTTTTTAAATTTAATAAATAGTTTTCCGAACACTTACTTTCTGATATCCGATCAACTTAATTTTTTACAGATATGATATACTGAACAAATCTTAAAATATGAACGGTTCGAATTATTAAAATTGGGCCAAAAAGTGAGCCAAATAACCCTGTAAATAGGAATGAAAGGAAGAAGCGCAAGGAGGGAATCTTGACTCTTGTTTGATGCCCATGAATGCGATTGAGGAGGCAACTCGGAGGCATCGACGGTGGGTGTCTGACCACGTGTAAATGGTGTTGTACACCACAGAAGGACAGTCCCCATACACTGTAGCACTCTTTCTAGTAAGCCCAAAGGAGTTAAAGGACTAGAGTTTGCTGGCCTGCGTCCGGATCCTCTAGAGTGATCCTGTGAAGTGATCCTCTAGAGTGATCCTTCGTAGAGTGACACGTGTCCCATTAATGGAACCAATGGCTAAGATGATGCCTAGACAAAACGACGTCGTTTTGGTACCAAAAAAAAAAAAATTCAGAATTTGCAGATTTGCAGATCGAGAGAGAGGATGAAGAAGAAGAAGCCATTGATGGGGTCTTCAAGGTTTCTTGGGAAGTAACAGCATGAGAGAAAGAACACAGTTATATATAGATTTCCATGGATGAAATTGTTGCAAACCCATTACAGAGGTGTCCAGATCCTCACAAGACGAAACCATCCAGGAGGAGAGAGAAAAGCTTATGGTTTCACCCACTGGTGGAATCCCAACTTCCAGAACAGCCCATTTTCTCAAACCCACAGTAGATTCCATTAGAGCTGTTCCTTCTCTTTCTTTATCCTCCAAACCCACCATTTCTGATTTCAAGAAAACCCAGTTCCTGGATCGGCGATACCCAACTGAAAAATGGAAGACGTGGGTGGATCGCTTGCTTCCTCTGCACCACCATACATGGAAGAAAGCAGGTATATGTGAAGCAATCTTGGGTTCTACTTACAACATCCACTTTCTTCTTCCTCAAATCCCCTTGCTTCTTCCTCATCCTCTCTCTCGATCTGCAAATCTGCAAATTTTGAATTTTTTTTTTTTGTACCAAAACGACGTCGTTTTGTCTAGGCATCATCTCAACCATTGGTTCCGTTAATGAGACACGTGTCGCTCCATGAAAGATCACTCTAGAGGATCACTGTAGAGGATCCGGACGCTGCTAGCCTAGGCTTCAACTCATCCATCTCCCTCTCTCTCTCGGACAAGTGTGTGGATTGAGTTTGTTGCGTTTTGCAATTATAAGCTTCGTTTGAAAACATGTTAATTTAGTAATTTTTTGATTATTTAGTTAAAATATGAGTAAAAAAATTAGTATGTTTGAGATGATTTTTAGACTTTTTACTAAAAAATGTGTAAAAAGTAAAGAGAAAAAGAAAATTTTTGACTTTTCAACATAAGTTGTTGAATTTTTAATTTTTTTAGTAATTTTTTTGACTTTTTAACTAAAAAAATCAGTTGTCCAACGAGGACTAAAGAGGGAACATGAGCTTTGACAAATGTGATAAGGTTAAAGGTTGGTTTGGAAAAAGATTGTTTATACTTAACTTTTTTAATTTTTTTTTAATGCATGGAAACTCAATTTGAGGGTATCCGTCAAGACTAATCACTATTCTGACGTGTTGAGCTGAAATGGTTTGTTTTGTAACTTTCTGTTTTATATTATTCATAAAAGAAAGTTACAAAAACACCCCACGTTTAATTAAAATATGAATTACTTAAAATGGTTTAAAAAATTATAAATATCTTATTATTAAAAAAATTTATTTAATAGAATTAAATTAAAAAAAAATTCCTAACTATTTTTTATGCAATGATAAAATTATCTAAATTATTAATTCAAATAAATTCTTATCATTAAAAATTATTAATTAACTTAATAATTTATTAATAAAATAAGATATTTATTATGAAATTAAAAATTTCAAGAGATAATACCTATTTTAAATAAATTTTAAGTGTATTTGTAATTTATCCAAAAAAAAGATTGATTCAATAATCACAACATATAAGAGTTTTAGAGGTTAAATTCTTTTGTCCTTAAAAGTGAAAATTTTGTTGTAAAAAATATTTACGGAACAATTTCTATTGTCGTGAGGATAGTCGTTAAAAGGTCGTCTCGAAAAATAAAGACTTTTAACGACAAAATTTTGAAAATATCACTAATAAATATATTTTTAGTGACAAAATAATTTGATCTCAAAAAAGTTTATTTTTTTAGACAAAAAATTTGGTTTAAAAAAGATTATAATTCATCACTAATTTTCAAATTTTGTTGCTAAAATTATAATGACACTTTTTGCGACAAAAATATTTGATCTCTAAAAAATAATTTTGTCCTTAAATTTTGATCTCTAAAACCTTAATTTTTTTTTGTGAATTATAATATTTTTACGTCATTGCGTTTATATTTAAAGTTATAGATGTGTGATTTTGAAAATAGATTATAAAATGTTTCTAATTTTTTTCATAGATATATGTGGAAAGTTTTATAAAATAAATTGTTTGAATTATCGAAATAACATTTGTGATAAAACTCAAGAATTCAAGCATGACAATTAAATTTAAATTTAAACTAGAGAGAAACTCATCCCGACGTGAATACTATATTAGTGTAAGAGGATAAAGTTCACACGATTGTAATTTTCTTCATCTCAATCAACCCCATTTCATACACAGATTTTTCTTGTTTCAACAGGAACGTAGAGTGGGGACAAGTTTTGCTAATAGTTGTATGTATAAAATATATATTATTTAATTTTTTGTAATAATATAAAATATTAAAATATTAGATTTAATATTTATTTTTATTAATTTATTTATCATCTCACATCATTTAATTTTTACTAACTAGAAATTATTATTTATAATATACTGTATTATTTATATGTGATGTTAAATGTAATACTAATTACAGAATTTGATATGTAATTCAATTTTAGATATACACAACACGTATCATCAATGGCTATCAAAGTCAATTAGTTAAGAACAAATAGGGTAAATTACAAATATGCTTTTTAAAATTTGTTTAAAATATAGATTATTTTCTGTAGTTTAGAAAATTAAAAATATTTTCTTGTTAAAATTTTTTATTTTACAGAATTAATTAAAAAAATAAAATTCTTAACTGTTCTCGTATACGATAATAAAATTACCTAAATTATTTATTAAAATAAATTTATATATCATTAATAATTATTAATTAACTTAATAATTTATTAATAAAATGACTATTTGTTATGAAATTAAAATTTTCATTAGCCAAGATGTAATTTTTTATAACTACATGAAGTAATTTATATTTTAAGTAAATATTAAGAAGTGTATTTGTAATTTATCTAAATAAATAAATAAATTTTGTGCCAAATGTTTTGATCATGAGTAACATGATTTTATAGTAAGGAATTTTATTTAAGAAAATTATTTGGAGATAAAAATATAATAACTTACATGAGATTATTAAATTCTTATAAAAAATAATTCACTTATCAAATTTAAAGTTGTCCTAATAATCCAAATTTATGCATATCAGTTGACTGCGCGAACGATCATTTAAATGACCAATGCAATCCTTGGCTTATTTTGGGAAGATGGTGAAAAGTGATTTTTTGACTTTTAACCAAGCTTTTGATTTTTTTAGACAAATGATTTGGGAAGTTGGTAAAAAGTGACTTTTGACTTTTTTGATTAATGTTTGTTTATGATGTCAAATCATAATAAAATGACCAAACTACCCCCATTTATTTAAAATATTTACGACTTCACCTATGTAACACATTTTGACCCATGAGGGTACCGTTGGCTAAAAACCAACTTCCCAAATGAAAAAAAAGATAAAAAAGCCAACTTTTGACTTTTGCTACAAACCAAAAAAAGTGACTTTTAGCCAACTTCCCAAAATAGCCTCTTATCACGACTATCACCTTATTACCGAATTAACAATCAAATGACCGGCATTGAAGCTATTCAAACAAGCTAAAATTTGGTAGGCGTAGTGTACTAAAATTTGGTAGGTGTAGGCGTTGCTCAATTCTTAGGTAGTTGTCAAAAAGTCAAAAAGTTAAAAATTTATTTAAAAAGTTAAAAAATTATCACTATTCATCAAAAATTAAAAATTATAACTGCACAATTCTCGATCCTAATTTTCCTCTACATATTAATTTATACAATTTTTTAATACACATTTTTTCATAAAAATTTAAAAAGTTAACCCAAACATCCATATTTTTATCCTCGATTTTTTAATCTAAAAGGACAAAAGTACACTTATTTAGAACACTCTAAACAATCACTTCTTTCCATGACGTTGACATGTTCGTAGCTGTTTTGTACTGTGATTTTCTAGCTCGGATTTCTTTGTTGTCCTATTAATTTTTTTATTATTATTATTATTTTAAGCCCTCTCAAATGTTACAGAATTTCCCACTAAAATGATAAGATGTAACAAATTTTATAATTACAAGATTGGACAAATTACATATACCCTTCGAGGTTTGGCTAAATTACAGATATCCCCTGAGGTTTTGAAAATTACATCCCACCCCTGAGATTTGTATTTTCATAATAATTTGCCCCCTGAAGTTTATATTTCATAACAAATTACCCCCTAATTTCTTATGCAAATATAGTATTAAGGGGGGAATTCGTAATTTCTCAAACCTCAGGAGGTATCTGTAATTTAGCCAAATCTCGAGGGGTATATGTAATTTGCCCTAAAAGATTTTAATGAATTCTTTACAGAACGAGGTATTGACAAAGGATTTTTTGTACTTAATTTCTCCCTTTCTTTTAAAAATACTTGTAACTATTAAATTATGTATCAATTTTTGAAATATTGAATTTTTTAGACATAATTATAATATTACTTTAAAAATACTTGTAATTATTAAATTATGTTTCATTTGTAAAATATTGAAATTTTCAAACATAATTATAGGATTGTGGTTATTTTGAGAGATGAAGATATAACAATTTATGACAGATAATCCCTTATTAGGCCTACCACTAAGCTAGATTATTTTACATAAATTTTGTGATTTTTTTTATAGCATTGCTCTTTTACATGAATTTTGTAAAAAATATTTCAAGTGTTGTTGGAAACCAAAAAAAAAAAAAGTCAATAAATAAGTTAAATTAAATTAAATTAATTTTTTTTTATTAAGTTCAAAATAATTTTTTATTGATTGCAAAAAAAAAATTAAAAATATTTTCACAATTTTGTAAATATACTTGTTAGCATGTGTCTTTCAATAATATAGTACTAGTCATAACCAAGACACTTGTTATCACAATTTGCATGTTGTTACATATTTTTGTAATGTATATTATGTATTTTTGTAATAAATGTTTTACAAATTTTTCATAAGAGTTATGACAATTTGTGATTCATAAGTGAAATTATGCAATTATTACAGCACCCACAATTTGGCGCTATATGTGGGAATCATAAGAAGAATAGATGGTCAACGACGGATAGAAAGAAAGAATTTGGGGCGACATCCCTAGTGGGAATGGTAAAAACGTCGAACCTAACGTAGAGGAGGACAACTGTAACGAAGAATCTCGGGATAAGAATCCCGGAGAGAAAGACGTCGGTCAAGAGGGAGACGTACCGAAGAAAGCATGTCAGGGCGCGTATTACAACGAAAGCGACCTCTAGGTATGGAAAGATAGATGCTTGAGGAGGGACGAGGAGATGAAGGGAATGACAAACAAATTGGCAGACCTGCAATCGGTCGTCAATTTCATGATGCAGAACAACGTCATGAAGCCACCATTTCCATTGGAAGATACACCGATTCCAGCGGCCAAGAACGATACCCAGAAAGGGGGACAGAAAGCAATCCCCAAAGTCCCTCAGCATGACAGAGGAATGGAGCGTTCGCATCGACCTTGACAGGAGGTCGGCCGAGGAGAATCGACGAGCGGAGAGTTTCAGAAGACACATCATGCCAAAAAAGCCTACACCAAAAAACATCGACATGATAAAAATTATACTGTTCTGGTGAACCGGCCGAACGACCGGTGGGACGATCAGTTAGCTCAAATTTTTCCGCCTTCAACCGCATTTTCAAAAGTGAATGTGGAATTAATTTTTGAAAATCATAAACAAATACTATGTTCAAATCAAACTCTGGAGTTCTAGAGCTCCACCAAACAAAGCCTTAGGGTCTGTTTGGTTATGAATTCAAAACGTAATTCCACATGTGTGTTTCAGTATGATGTTTGGTTGTGTGTTTGGAATCAACTTTCAAAACCTCTACAGAGAGCTCTGTATCACAGCCGCGTTTTTTGTGAAAATTTTGGCCAAGGGAAGACTGCCCGGACGTCCTTGGGGTCATTCGCCCGGACGTCCTTGGGGACATCCACTCGGATGTCCTCCGCTGTACAGAATTTTTTTTTTTTTTTGCAATTGATTTATATAATTGGGAAAAATATTTTCTGAAATTTTTTTAATTTTTAATGTGCTTTAAAATAATTTCGAGTTGTATGTTTAGTTATGAGTTGTAAATTTTTGTATCACATATTAAATATCACATCAACCATTCCCTACTCAAATCAAACATCTTTTCCAAAACTATTTTCAAAACTCTTTACCAAAAAAATTTTCTACACTCAAATCATAATTCTACAACACACAAACTCAAAATACAACTCATACTCTCAAATCACATTTACAAAACACAACCAAATGCAACCTTAATGTTTCTTTTGCTACTCTAGCCGCAGACATCATTTTTTGGGTATGGTGAAGTCCTAAGAAAAACATTTCCAATTTGTAATGCTAAAATTTGATTAGTCAACATGGATTACCTTATATACTATTTCGGACTATGTGATGAAGAAGAGCAAAAAAATAATAGTAGTGTTACATGCATTAATTAGTGTATTAATTAGTGTATTAACACTAGTTATGGTATTATTATTGACTCCACTCATTTATACAAATTATAAATATCAAAAATTTCTTAAATTATGTCACATCATTAATTAATACATTAATTATTACATTAATTAGTGCATATAGTATTATTCAAAAAATAAACTCGAATAACATTTCACCATTTATGTTGAAATTAGTTCCATGTGCCTTTGTTTAGATTGAAATTAGGGTTTCGTTGTTGCAAACCACCCATTCATTGAAATGAGCGAGTGTTAGAATGTAGAGGGGCAAGGGTTTATACGGATATACTGTTGGATTTAAGGAGAGAGAGAAATGAAAGGTAAAAAATGTATTTTTTTTTTTAATATCAACAAAATTAGTTAGTTGATCTAATGATTGTCACAAAAACTAGAGACATTGTTGGGGCGGGGTGAATTTTTTTAAATATGTGAGAGTCAAATTTATTGTTCATAAATCTCATAGGGTGTTTGAAATTGTCATTTTGTTTTTCACTCCTATAGACTTTCTTCTTCTTCTTTGGTCTTAGACTATCCAGAATTTATATAAATAATACAGGTCTTTACTAAGACAGCACAAATAATAATAATAATAATAATAATAATAATAATAATAATAATTCATCTTCATTCATTTTAGAAAAATTATACATCAGCGGTATTTCATAAAATATTTATAAAAAATATATAATTTTAATTATTAAAATTTATAAAATTTCTCACTAATTTAAAATTATTTTTAAAAATATGCACTGACTTGCAATTTTTCCTTCATTTTATAATAGAGTGTATCTCTTTATCTATATAATAAAGTAGGATAGTTTTTGAATTTTTCCTACTCACATTTGTTCTACTAAGACATTTGGACGGCTCAGATCTATTCAAATTATAAAACAACGGCTGAGATATATTTTTTCAAATAATATCCTACATGTACATTTTCTATTTTTTCGCTTCTCTCTCTTACTTTTTTCTTTTCTCACTCATCCTTCTATGATCCCATGATCCCACATTCCTCTTTCTTTTCTTTTTATTTTTTTTTATTTTCTTCCATTTTTATTCTTCTCTCTATTTATTTTTTTTATTTTCTCATTTTTTTCACTTATTTTTATTCATATTATATGGAAAAGTCTGTGATCCCAAAATTAGGTGCCAGATTTTACTGTGTGTAGTGGCGATTATATTAGTGAATTTTTTAGTTCACAAATTAAATGAATTTGAAAAATTAATTATTATTTTTAATTATATTGAATACCTGATAGATTTCGTAAATTTAGATCTCATATAAATCTTCAACATCTATATAATAAAGTAGGATAATTTTTGAATTAGTCCTACACATTTGTCCTACTAGGACATTTGGACGGCCCAGATTTATTCAAATTATAAAATAACGGCTGAGATATATTTTTCAAAAAATATCCTACATCTACATTTCTATTTTCCCGCTTCTCTCTCTTACTTTTTCCTTTTCTCACTCATCCTTTCATGATCCCATAATCCCACCTTCCTCCCTTTTTTTCATTTTATTTTTTTTATTTTCTCCCATTTTTATTTTTCTCTCAATTTGTTTATTTTTCTATTTTTTTCTTTTTGTTCAATATATTTTACACATATTTCCATACAATGTATGTATGCTCGTAATACAATAGGACATTACGGGCATACATATAATTTTCATATAATTATATAAGTAAAAACAATATTGTATATAAAAATTACATGTATGTCAGGCACATCTATCTATCTAGCTTTATATTGTATAAGCCAAAACGAGTTTTCGTGAGGAGTTTTATGAAAACTACAAAATTTTATAAGAAATTTGTGAATTTATTAAATTAAAAAATAAATTTAAATAATATTAAGATTGTAATTATATTTTAATTTTAACGTTATTATATTGTACCTTCAAATACGGACATACCTTAGTACACTTATAAATTACAGTCCAATTAGTTGACGATTTCGTGTTTATAACAAAATAAAATATAGATATTATCCTTTAGGAAAAATACATGGATTAATTAGTTAACAGTCTGGATCTTCTGCGGGATCTCCCTCCCAAAATATAGGCCGGAGGATCTGCCTCCAAAGTAGGATGGCCAGTCTGGTGTTGTGCCTTCGAACCGCTCATTTTTTAAGGTTTGTTGAGTATTTTGTGTCAATCAAAAATCATAATAATTGGATATCAATAATTATATGATTGATAATAAAAAAAAAAAAAAAATTTCTTTCCAGAAATAACATAAAAAATATGCAATTCGATCATATAGTTATTGATATCTGATTAATATGATTTTTGGTAAATATAAAATATTCAATAAATTTTATAAAATGAAGGGTTCAAATTATAAAAATAAACTATAATACACCTTAAAATGAGATTCAACAGTTACTATTATATATTTAGCACCCCTACTATTTTAATCCTGAAATCAACCCGTGCTTTTCTCCGCAATCATGTGTTGTGGATAGTAGTGGAAAGTGTGATGATAAAAATCTTAACGGATTGGTTTCTTCTCGGTTTATGATTAGATTGGAGGATATGGTTAGGTTTGTAAGGGTTCATTATAGATCTTCTTTTAATAATTTAAATTATTTAATGTGTAAAATTTATCGAGTATTATATATTTGTAAAAAATCACGTTAATCGGATATCGATAACTATTTCATCAGATTAGATTTATGTCAACCGTTTATTTTTTCACCTTCTATTTTTTTAATACAAAATTGATTTGATCACACAGCTATCGATATCCGATTAACGTGATTTTGTATAAATATACAGCACTCAACGAGTTTTACATATTAAATGGTTCAGATTATCAAAAAGGGACCTATGGTGGGCCCTCACGGATCTAACAGCACCCTCTAATTCGATCACAGACCGGAGGGAAGCCAAATACTAAAATTTCACTTCTTATGGTTTATAATTTTCATTATTTTTTAAAAAAATTAAATTGGTTCATAATAAAAAGGAAAAATTACTATTCAGGTGAGGGTTCCAAAAATTATTATATATTAGTGAAAAAATTTATAATTTTAATTATTAATATTTATAGTTTTTATCATTTTCTTATAAATAATTTTCTGAATACTACTGAGAATAATTGCCCCTAATAAAAATATTACATTAGTCTTATAACCACAACATTTTGATTTGTAACAAAATAACACAGAACTTTATTTAAAAAAATGGACCACTTCAACTTATAACAAAAAAAATCACTTTAACTCCATGATCAAAACCAAATTTTAATTAAATCAATGGATCTAGTTTAATTAGTCAAAATTTTTGAATTTCATTAAGAGTCCCATATGCATATTAGTCTTATTTATTGGGACTTTTCTCTATCACTTTAAAAATTTGATCTTCATCATTACTATTGTAATTGATTGGGTTTTATTATAATATCATCTATGAATCAAATAAAAAAACAAAAATTTAATTGCTAGTAAAAAAAATACCACAAAATCTCAATGCTTTATAACTAATCCTTATGGGAAAAACTTTTTAAGGGGTGTGTAACATAAAAATTTCCTTTTAATTATTTTGTGAAGATTAGAAATCATGCATACAAAACCTTTGTTTGGGATGTGAATTGGCTTTTTGACTTCTTAGCTTTTTGACCATTTTAGTATGGAGCTAAAAAGCCTCGTTTGGAATAGTTTTTTTTACTTTTTTGATTTTTGTAAGAGAAAAAATGAAATGATTATGGTTTGGGTATGAAATTTTGTCAGATTTTTTAGCTTATTTTATCTTTTAGTGACTATTTTAGCCCAAATAGCCTACGCCAAGCATAAATTATATGCAAACTTTAGTCTTGTACAATTTTATTTTATTTTATTTTATTCATTTATTTATTTTTGAGGCTTTGAGGTTTGACCATGATTATTCATGAATCTAAAAAAATAAAATAATATTATATTTTATGATATTCTACTTATGTCAAAATATAAACAATCACACATATATATATATATATATATATATATATGATGAATCATTCTCATGCGTCGATTGATAATGAGTTTTTATTTATTTGTTTATTTATTAATGCAAGAGGCAAGTTTTAAATGACAATATGAGATTGCTACCCAAGTTGTTGCAACTAGCTTTGAATTTTCTGAATTATTTATTAATTGTTGATTTGGTTTATTAATTACAATCATTAACTTGGAAATTTAAAAAATAAAATAAAATAAAATTACAAGCATGAAGAGCTCAGCCAGACCGAATTACTTAAAGTCTCAGCCAAACTGAGCATGAAGAGCTCAGCCCGACTGAGTTACTTAAAACCTCAGTCAGACTGAGCATAAAATGCCTCAGTCAGACTGAGCATGACAGCCTCAGTCAGACTGAGCATGAAGAGCTTAGCCCGACTAAGTTACTTAAAGTCTCAGCCTGACTGAACACAGAGGGCTCAGCCAGACCGAATTACTTAAAGCCTCAGCCAGCCTGAGCACCAAGGGCTCAGCCGGACTGAGTTAGTTATGGCTCAAGCATTCTTACAACTGCATGTGTTGTTGCATAGTTGTCATACTTGGTCAAATTCTAGGTCCATGCTTTTACGCCTCTTAACATTCTTTACATTTTTTAATTTTCATTTGCCAACCATTTAACATCTCAAGACTGTCACATTTTGAGACCTTTTCAAGACCTCCATCTTTCAAGAAATTTACATTTCAACGTTCTTATTAATAGCATCCTTTGCATCATAATTTTCTCATAAGCTAACTTGGCTCCCTAGTGCTTAATTTCCACCACAATTTATACTCCAGCCTTATTTGAACAACCACTCTCATTCTTTTCAAATTTACAAAAATAAAGGCCACAATGTGACAAACACAACTCAGAATTTTATTTATTCACAGACTTATACATAAAGTTTACTACAGAAGTTACACGCCCAACACAAAAAAAAAAAAGAAAAAAAAGAAGAGAAAGACAAACAACCACAAACAAAGCAGCAACAAAAATTTTATTTATTTATTTACCAACGGAGTACAAAAATTTTGCATTCTTCATTCCTCTTCACTCGAAACAAGATCTTCTTTTTCAACACCTTCATCTAAGGGGGTCTAGGCCACGTCGTCTTCATCTATTCTAACAGTGTTGAAATCCTAGTCTGGGAATAGCTCTTCTGCTTTGCGCTTAAACATCTTCTAGTCGTTGTCCCAGAATTCAGCCATCTCATGTTTATAGAAGTCCGACCGCTGGAAGCTCTGGATTACTTCTTCTTCACTCCTTCTCCCAGCGGTCACTCCCAACGGGCCAGCCTCCCCAAACACCTCTCTTGCCAAGTTGCTGGCGATCGTGGCATCAATGGCCATCTGGAAGTCGGTGGACCCCTTAAACTGCTCAACCGCTGCAACACATAGGTCAGGGTACGCCGCCCTCTCAGATGCCAGTTTCGTCATTTCTTCCTCCAAGGCCTTCTCCAGCCCCGCCTTCTCTGCCGCTGCCTTGGCTCGCTCGTCTGCCAGATCTCTCTCCAACCCAGCGATCTTTAGATCTGTTTCTTCTTTTTCTTTGGTCGTTTGGGTGCGCAGATTCTCATTAAGGTCATCGCCTCATCCCACCGTTCGTTGGCGACGGTGCAGTTCCTATGCGCCTCTTCTAATCTCTTCTACTCGCCGACCAGCTAGAATTTGAGCGACACCACCTTGCAGTGTTCCGTCTCCAACTCCAACTTGGTTGCGAGCAGCTCAGCGTGGGCACGGTCGGCAACATTCCTCTATACCGTCGCCAACACCTCCATTTTCTTCACCTTCTGGGCCTCTTCCAGCCCTCTGGCACACGCACTCCGCGCGCTCTTTCTCCACTCTACAGTCTCCATCCTCAAATTTTCAAGCTGGGCCTTCATCTCCCCCAACTTCGTCTTCAACGCTCAGTTTCGCCCTTTGCGTACGCCGCTTTCCTCAGTAAGGCTCCTGCTAAGGTCGTCGCCTCCATCTGGGCAGAACACAACCCCCTTAGCAGTTCGGCCTCAGTGAAACTGTCCATTGAGTGCACGACTGCCTTTTCCATTACCTCCAAAAGGCGATCTGCAGCTGTCCTAGCTGGACCTCCTTCTCCCTCCAGTCGCCCAGACACTACTGGAGCATGGTAAATGGCAGTCTTTAGCTTGACCCCTTCTCCTTGGCGCGCAGGACCCCCCTTGGGCTGCTACTCCACACCCTCCTCAGGGCCAACTGACCCATTTTCCACTTGCATCTTGGGGCCCATGGCACTCATGTACACTTCTTCCTCTTGGGCTCCTTGACCTTTTTTCCCCTGCGCCTCTGGGAAACCATCCCTTCTGGAGTAGCCCCCACCCTTCTCTTCTCTTCGTTCTCCTCCATGGAGGTGCCCTTCCCACCAACCCTCATCTTCTTCGAACCAGGCGCATCTGTAGCCCCCTCAGTGGCAACCCTCATCATCTTCGACCTTTTCAGTCCCACCTCCACCTCTCGTCTGCCCCTCTCCTTCAGAGGGTCTACGGGTTATGGCAGCGGGGCAAACTCACTCAGATTCTTATCGCCCAGTGGCTTGGGGCGAGGTCGAATCCTCTCCCTCATTACCACCTTTAGAGCAGGACCCAAATTTGCCTCTTTATACTTGTCCGCTCGGGCGAACGGAGGAGGAGAGGAGATTTTTCGCCCGAGCGGACAAGTATAAAGAGGCAAATTTAGGTCCTGCTCCAAATGTGGTAATGAGGGAGAGGATTCGACCTCGCCCTAAGCCACTGGGCGATAAGAACCTGAGTGAGTTTGCCCCACTGCCATAACCCATAGACCCCCTGAAGGAGAGGGGGTAGACGAGAGGTGGAGGTAGGACTGAAAAGGTCGAAGAAGAGGAGGGTGGGTGACCGAGTGGAGAGACCGACGAGGAGAAGGGCTGACCGCAAAGGGTGACCGAGTGGAGGGACCGACCAGGAGGAGGGCCAACCGCGAAGGGTGATCGAGTGGAGGGACCGACCATGAGGGGATGGGCAAGTGGCGGTGTGTGGGGCTCGAGGAGTGGCAGGGCACGTGGTGATTTGAAGTGGAAAAAATAGGGTAGGGGAAGGGAGCCGTGGATCGTGGGCGTACACGTGGCGGAATCCCATGATGGGGAAGGTTTGGCGTTGAGTAAAAAATGTAACGATAGGTCAATATAGGGTGTTGAAAAGACAGTTTTGCGAATTTTTGAAAATTTTCAAAATGGCGAAATTTAATTGTGACCCTTGGAATACAGGCAAGCCTTGGGCTTTTGGTATTATCCGTTTTACGTATCTCTTTGCAAACAACCAAAATATTCCAAGTGTAAACTCCTTTGTGTTGAGTGATACCCCTTTGCAACATTTTGTGGACTACCTCGCACCAGCATCTGAAGCTATTTGCAGACACACCAGAGAGATGGCCCAAGAGAAAGCAACAACCGCGAGGGTTGATCCATTGGGCGACGACGATGCGGTGGATTTGGTGAAACAATATCGCACGGAGCGTAGGAAGGGGGAGGGAGCGAGTCAGGCTGTGCGGGCTCGCCCCAAGACAATAATTTCGGTCGCGAGACCTATTAGTCAGGTGGAGCCAGACCATTGGCACACCAAACCAGACAGATCCGTACTGACAGCAAAGGAGTTTGAGAGGATAAGGAAGAAGTATCAAATTGCCTCGGAGATAGGGCTAAGATTGCCCACAACCAAGGAGAGGGCATCAGATGTGTGACCGGGCAAATTTAGCTTGTACGAGGAGGCTTTGCGAGGGGGTTTGAGGCTACCTCTTCTCCTAGTAGTGGTGGACGTGCTAAACAAGCTAGTAGCGGCGCCAGGGGAGTTGATACCGAACGCTTGGAAGATAGTAATGGCGTGTGCGGGTGCCTGGCCGCAGGCGACCGGAGGGACAGCAATGACAGTAGAGGAGTTCTTCTCCTGCTACAAGGTCTTCGGTCAGCAGGAGACCTGGGTGACGCTGCAAGCGGTGGCGGGGCGAGGCCTGGTGGCAGGTCTTCCATCGTCGTTGAAGAGGTGGAGACCGAGATGGTTCTTTGTGTCGGTGAGCGGTGGGGCTGGGATGCGTACAACGTGGAAGGTCCCCAGCAAATCAGTCGAGCCTAAGTTGGGCGAGGAGGCTGAAGATCGAGTGAAGAAGGTGAGGGAATGGAGGGAAGAGAAAGGGGTAAGATGGGATGAGTTGGTCCTGCCTTCAACGTTGTTCACCCTGAAATTGGGACCGCAACCGTTGGGAGAGGACCTAGCGAGGGAAGAGCTAGAGGCGCAGAGAAAGACGGAGGAGGAGAGGAGATTGTTCGCCCGAGTAGACAAGTATAAAGAGGAAAATTTGGGTCCTGCCCCAAAGGTGGTAATGAGGGAGAGGATTCGACCTTGCCCTAAGCCACTGGGCGATAAGAATCTGAGTGAGTTTGCCCCACTGCCACAACCCATAGACCCCCTGAAGGAGAGGGGCAGACGAGAGGTGGAGGTGGGACTGAAAAGGTCGAAAAAGATGAGGGTTGCCACTGAGGGGGCTACAGATGCGCCCGGTTCAAAGAAGATGAGGGTTGGTGGGGAGGGCACCCTCATGGAGGAGAACGCAGATGAGAGGGGGGTGGGGGCTACTCTAGAAGGGGTGGTTATCCCAGAGGCGCAGGGGGAAAAAGGTCAAGGGGCCCAAGAGAAAGAAGAGTACATGAGTGCCATGGGCCCCAAGATGCAAGTGGAAAGTGGGTCAGCTGGCCTTGAGGAGGGTGTGGAGCAGTAACCCAAGGGGGGTCCTGCGCGCCAAGGAGAAGGGGTCAAGTTGAAGACTGCCATCTACCATGCTCCAGCAGTGTCTGGGCGACTGGAAGAAGAAGGAGGTCAAGCCAGGACAGCTGCAGATCGCCTTTTAGGGGTAGTGGAAGAGGTAGCCGTGCCCTCAATAGCCAGTTTCACTGAGGCCGAACTGCTAAGGGGGTTGTGTTCTGCCCAGATGGAGGCGACGACCTTAGCAGGAGCCTTACAAAGGAAAGTGGCGTACGTAAAGGGCGAAACTGAGCCGTTGAAGACGAAGCTGAAGGCCCAACTTGAAAATTTGAGGATGGAGACTGCAGGGTGGAGAAAGAGCGCGCGGAGTGCGTGTGCCAGAGGGCTGGAAGAGGCCCAGAAGGTGAAGAAAATGGAGGTGTTGGCGACGGTATAGAGGAATGTTGCCGACCGTGCCCACGCTGAGCTGCTCGCAACCAAGTTGGAGCTGGAGACGGAACGCTGCAAGGTGGTGTCGCTCAAATTCTAGCTGGTCGGCGAGTAGAAAAGATTAGAAGAGGCGCATAGGAACTGCACCGTCGCCAACGAACGGTGGGATGAGGCGATGACCTTAATGAGAATCTGCGCACCCAGACGACCAAAGAAAAAGAAGAAACAGATCTGACGATCGCTGGGTTGGAGAGAGATCTGGCAGACGAGCGAGCCAAGGCAGCGGCAGAGAAGGCGGGGCTGGAGAAGGCCTTGGAGGAAGAAATGACGAAACTGGCATCTGAGAGGGCGGCGTACCCTGATGTAACAACGCCCGCGGGGGGGGGGACCTCGCTGCTACAGTTCGGACTCTCGATTTGTGTCACGGTTCTTAATCTGAACCAAAGAGTCCAAATCTGGCAAATCGTTTTGAGAAACAGATTTTTGAAAAAGTAGTGCCAAACATGGACTGCTTTGCCAGATACAGAGTCGCCACCTAAATATTTTTAAAATGGGGAAATTTAGGAAACCCTGACTCGGTGCCGAAGGCCACATGTCCGTCATCACCGGAGTTGTCTCGGCTCGGGAGCTTGGGTACGATCGGGGAAGGTCAGCTATGAGCACCCCCTTTCGCTCGGTCCGAAGACCGGCCTCTACTAACCGTGATATCCGTTTTTGAAAACTTTATGTGTTCCTATTCCATTTATTAGCCTAGAATTACTATGTTATGCGCGCAGCAAACAAGTATAGACTAGATTGCCTAATTTGGAAATAAACATTTCATATCCGTTCGGTTTGAAAATGCTTTGGAATTTGCTACTCGCAAGTAGGCTAAAATACGGATTTTAACGAGTTTTTCCAACTCAAACAACCCAACCTTCACCCACAGGCATTCAAAACAGTTTAACACATAAGCATCTAGCCATATGTTAAGCATGCTGTCATGGCAATATTCACACTCATGTGATATGCTAAAGCGGAAATACTTACATAGTACTCCGTGCCAAAACAAAGAACTTGTTAGCAAACATGCATGATCCAAGTCCATGTGAAGTGCCTAATGCATCGCATACAAAATGTTGCTAAGATAGGCTCGGCTAATCCTAGACATGTCATGTGAAAATGCACAATTATCACATATTCAATTTTTGATTTGAAGTACGAATGCAATTAGCGTGATGTACCGAGCCTAATGCATGTAATACAAATGCATGGATGCACACATGCGTAGCATAAGGTATGCTAAATTAAACATGCCCTAATCTACCACCGTAAGCAGGTAAATAAAAGGGAAGAAAGAAGTGGGGTTGGAAGACATACACACCACCCACACACACTTATTACAAATTTGCCCTCGCTCGGAGGGGCCGAATAAATATTACAAATTAATTAACTACGCAAGCTAATTAATATTACAAATTAACTAATTTAATTAACAAATTAAATAAATTAATTAAAACAGGAAAATGCCTCGGGAAGCGCGCCACCATGCATGGGCTGCCTCTGTTTTCCTTCCTTCACTCCTCTAGAGGCTGTCAAAACCTCAGGGTTACATCCCTGGGCACTGGGGAGTATCACCGGCTGAGTGGGATCATCACCGGCACTGGCATGTGTCCATCGGCACAAAATTGAAGCTGTCGGCAGAAAAAGATTGCCGGCCGGCACCTTACACTGCCGGTCGGCAGAGAAAGCCTGCAGAACCTGCAACTGGCAGCAACAGAGGGCAAGGCAAAGCATGGCAGCACAATTCAAGGCATGTATGCATTAACCATGTCCCTTATCATGTTTGCGACTCAAAGGGGCATGTGCCTCGATTCTCGGACCACCAATCACGCATTTCCACGTATGATGGCCCAAAGAACCAAGTATGCAATCTTTGATTTCAAATGCATGCAAACCAAATCAAACCAAACAAGGCCCAATTCCTATCATCAAGTCAAGGAACAAGGCATGCATGTAAGATGCAATGCAACCTAAGCATGCAAGCTAAGGATGCGACATGGCATGGGGGAGCACTTATGCAAGCATGCAAGCATACATGAGGCAATGCAAATGGATGGCAAGATGGACTTATACATGAATTAGGCAGCTCTAAAATAGACCTAAAACAGTGGCCATCGTGCTAAAAAGTGAGGGCTAAATAGCATGCACACACACATGCACATAAGGACCAACACTTAAGCGCGAATCAAGCAACATTCAAGCACACTTGAAAGGGACAATCATGGACTAATTAGCATGCAACATAAGTATTGAAATCATGTTAGGATGGTGCCAAACCAAGCAACAAAATCAAGCCAAAACATGCAACAAATAGTCCAAGTGTTCAAAGCAAACCAATGGGGGATTGAACTACACTTAGCAAGACCAAACATGGCATGCATTAAACAACTAAAAACAGATTTTTAGCATGTTAAAACAAGGCCAAAGGACTCCTTAGATGGCATCTAAGTGGCTCAAATACAAAGGCATACACAATAGCCAAAACATGGGGCATGCAACACATGCTTATGAGGCATTAAAGATGCATGCAAGGCAATCAAGCAAGCATGGAAATGGGACTGAAATAACATATAAAGTGACCCCAAATCACCAAAACAATGCAAAGATATCATGCTACACATGCACATACTCGAGGCCAACAAGCCCAAATACAAAGGAGCTATGTCAAGCATGCAAAGATCAACCCAAACGACTATGGACAGAGCTAAAACATGTCAAGATAAGCACATAATCTTCACAAGACTAAGCCAAAAACATGCTCCAACAAAGGCTAACAACCTAGAACATGTTAAGGCACAAATAAGGCATTACATGGCAACTATGCTAAACATGCATGGAGTTCCAAAACCAACTTGAAATCATGTTATATTATGGATATATAAGCATGAAAAACAAACCAAACATGCTCAACACACACTCAAGCATAGGCTTCCTTTAGAGGCCAAAATATGCCCTTTTCAAGGACAACAAGGAGAGGGGGTGGCCCTCTCCTTCTTGGGACATCAAAGCATCATCTTCACCACTGAAATCCCTCAAGATTTCAGTGGTGAAGAGACCTCAACACCAAAATCCCGGAGCTAACACAAAATGGCTCAAAATGAGGCCTTTTGAGGCCTAAGGGTGGTCAACAACCCTCAAACAACAAAACACTCTTAATAAACAATAAAGAGGGCCTAAAAACAGAACTTTTTTATGTTATACAATAATCACAAATACAGCTCTAAGACAGGTGGAAAATCAATGCAAAAATGGGGGAAAAAGGGACTAATTTCTTACCCTTGTAGTCCTCTTCACAAATGGTGCTCCAATGGCCTCCTTGAGCTTGAATCCAACACCAAAATCTCAAAACAAACCCTTTAGAACCTCAGCTCCAAGAGGAAGGTGGAACACTAGGTGTTTGTGTGCAATAGTGAGACACAAAACACCTAGTGTGCAAATAAGAGGGAAAGAGAGATAGAGAGTGTATATCTAACCCTAACCCTAGAAAAACCAGAGCTTGGTCTGTATTTTTCTCTCTCAAAAATGTCTAAAAGCTCTCCCCTTTTGCCTTAGAGAGGGCTTCTCTCTATATGCCTCTTGTAAAGCTTACAAGACAAGCTTTGCAAGAGGGAGATCCCTCCATACACGTGTATGGAGGGGAGCAAAAGCAATACAACTGTCTAAAAATATCTGCAAAAGCAGATGAACAGCAATCGGCCGGCCAAAAATGCCATCTTGGCCAAAAAGAGTGCCGGTCGGCAACAAATAGTGCTGACCGGCAACAAAGAGTGCCGGCCGGCAAACTATATTGCCGGTGGCAGCAAAAACCAGCCGGTGGCATCTAGCCACTGCCGGTGGTGGGTGGGGATGGTCTACAAGCCCCACCCTGCCTCTCAAAGGCAAGATGCAAGTGTTTGGTGCAAAACCAGACACTAAACGGTCAAGTTCGAGGATCCTGAGGCAAGGCGCGCGAGCCGAGACCTCCGGGAACTCCAAACGAACACAAACATGGATAATCACCGAGTGTTCAAACGGTGACGTCCAAGTCTTGAGGACGGTCAAAAATGGGGTGTCTACAGTTGCCCCTCTTTGACAGAACTCGAAAGTCATAACAATGACGGGAGTGAATTTCAAAGCCCAGAGACGACCCATTTTTGACAAGGCCGAAGACTCAGACAAACATACAAGACAAATAAGATATGCGCCCGAAGGCAGGGGCAAAATGCAAGACAATGCACGGAGTCGAGCATAACTTATGATCATGCAAAGAAAGCTGTAATGAAGCAAACATGCGACAATTTTAAGCTAGCATACCAAACTACACTACAATGCAGAAATAATGTAAGAGAATTATGGAATTCTCAATACGTCTCACTCGGGAGATACAATACCTGTGCGGCTCGTCTGGTTGCACCAGCTTCAAATGAACCGTACATACAATATCGTGCCTGCAAAGAAAACAAACTTAACAGGTACAATATTGTTAGCAACATGCATGACAATGCAAGGATAGTGGTGTACTCGAAATGCGTGACAGCGCAAAGCAAGTGGGGAGCATGATAATGCTGTGAAGATACAAATAGGTACGTGGAGCAAGCGGTCTACGCAGGCGACGAAACTGATCATGAACATGCGGTCTACGCAGTTGAAACATGCGGTCTACGCAGGTGATGAAACTAAACATGCGGTCTACGCGATTAAAACATGCGGTCTACGCAGATAATGAAACTAAACATGCGGTCTACGCAAGTAATGAAATTAAACATGCGGTCTACGCGATCAAAACATGCGGTCTACGCAAGTATTGAAATTAAGCATGCGGTCTACGCAATCAAAACATGCGGTCTACGCAGGTAATGGAATTAGCATGCGGTCTACGCAATCAAAACATGCGGTCTACGCAGGTAATGGAATTAGCATGCGGTCTACGCAATCAAAACATGCGGTCTACGCAGGTATTGTAATGAACATGCGGTCTACGCAGATATTGTAATGAACATGCGGTCTACGCAATCAATGGGATTAAACATACGGTCTACGCAAGCAAAACATGCGGTCTACGCAGGTAATGGAATTAAGCATGCGGTCTACGCAATCAAAACATGTGGTCTACGCAAGTAATGAAATTAAACATGCGGTCTACACAATCAAAACATGCGGTCTACGCAAGTAATGGAATTAAGCATGCGGTCAACGCAATCAAAACATGCGGTCTACGCAGGTAATGAAATTAAGCATGCGGTCAACGCAATCAAAACATGCGGTCTACGCAGGTAATGAAATTAGCATGCGGTCTACGCAATCAAAACATGCGGTCTACGCAGGTAATGGAATTAAACATGCGGTCTACGCAATCAAAACATGCGGTCTACGCAGGTAAAGAAATTGAACAATAAATATGCGGTCTACGCAAGGAAAGAATTTGAACAGTTATGCGGTCTACGCAAGCAATACATGCGGTCTACGCAGGTAAAGAAATTGAACAATAAATATGCGGTCTACGCAAGGAAAGAATTTGAACAGTCATGCGGTCTACGCAAGCAATATATGCTGTCTACGCAGGTAATGTAATGAACATGCGGTCTACGCAAGCGATACATGCGGTCTACGCAGGTAATGTAATGAACATGCGGTCTACGCAAGTAAAGAAATGATTACAAACATGCGGTCTACGCAGGTAATGTAATTAACATGCGGTCTACGCAATGAAAGAAAAGATTACAAACATGCGGTCTACGCAGGGAAAGTAATTAACATGCAGTCTACGCAAGTAAAGGAATTGATTACAAACATGCGGTCTACGCAGGTAATGTAATGAGATGCGCAAAACCGCGCAACGGAGTGCAATGCACAAAACAGTGCGACTATTTGAAATGCACAAAACAGTGCAATAGTTTGAAATGCACAAAACAGTGCGCCGATTTGAAATGCACAAAACAGTGCGACGATTTGAAACGCACAAAACAGTGCGATGGTTTGAAATGCACAAAACAGTGCGATGCGCAGAACAGCGCGAACAATTTTGAAATGCACAAAACAGTGCGATGGTTTGAAGTGCACAAAACAGTGCGATGCGCAGAACAGCGCGAGGTTTGAAATGCACAAAACAATGCAACGCTAAGTGCGACACGCAGGCCACACGGAGTGTAAATGGGCTTGAATGCGCAACAACGCACGTATTCCAGAATGCATGACAATGCATGGAATGGAAATGCAATGATGATGCATGAGAAATGTGCACGATAATGCAAAGGGGTGCGTGTTGCAACGCATGTAACACGTGCATAACAATGCAAATGTGTGGCGCATGACAGCGCAATGTAATGCACCGAAGTAGTGTGATGAACTCGTGCAACACACATGGGGCAACTTGTGAATTTAAAAAAGGATACAAAAAGGATACACCTTGCATGAATTCGAGTGCCACGCACTGGAGACACGGCCCGCGGTCAAAACGGAGGCCGATTGAATGTCGGAGATGCACTTTCTTGCACTTTCTTGAGCTATGAAGACCACGAACTTCTCATATGGCCTAAACAAGGCTGTGGGAACCCCACCGGCCGAAAAATGAGGCCACCGGCTGGCCATCGGCACAAAAACAATTCCATCGGCACAAAAAAGTGCCGGCCGGCACAAAACATTGTCGACCGGCAAACAGTTGCTGGTGCGGGGCAGTTTTGACTTTTCACCTTGGGTGTTATAAAATAGGGCTTCAACCCCTATTTCTTCACTTCTCCACCGCCGAAAACCCTTGTTCTCTCTCTCTAGAGCTTTTTCTCTTCCCGTTTCTCCGTTTCTTCGCGTTCTACGCCCGTTTCGTCGTCGGATTCGCGTTCCTCTTCGCGTTTCGGACGTTTTCCACCGATCACATTCTCGTTTCGGTGCCTCGTTTGGCGTTCTCGCCTTTTCGGGGTTTGTTCCCCTCACTTTCCTCTTCATTTCCGTGCCCTTTCACATTCCGGCCTTCCCGGCCATTTCCGACCTTCTCGGGAGTTGACTTTCCGGTTGACTCTTCGTATTCCGACCCAGTTTTCCTTTTCCGGGCCATTTTCACACCATTCTCTACATGGCGGACGACATTCCACGTGACGGGACTCCCCCGGACCACGAGATGGGTCCCGGGGTCGAGCTCTTACCACTGAGCAAGCGCCCGTTCGACCCGGCGACCTACCGGCCGGCGATCCACGTTCTGCCCCCAGACGGCCTGCGTCAGTTCCGGAGCTTTGAGAGGTACGCGGCGCCTGAGCTACTGCTGCGTGAGCCTACCTCCCACCTTTCATTCGGCACTTCCGAGGTAACTCTCTTCTTTCTGCTTTACTTTCCGCAATGTAGGATACAAAACTGCCATAGTTAGTTGTATTCTTTAACTGCTGAAATCTGATACACCATAGACCGTAGTTGACTGTAAACATACATACAACTGATATCTGCTTGAGAGTGACACATGCACACACACTGCACTAGCCCTGAATCACCCAAACACACGGCACACACTGTATTTCACTACATACACTGGCATCCAGTATTTATCTGAATCTGTTAGATTTGCACACACGCTACATCTGTTCTGGAACACCTAAACACGTTGACACAGCACACGTATTTTACTGTAAGCACACCGGCATCCGGTATTTGCCTGAATCTGACAAACTTGCATACATGCCATATCTGTCCTTTCAAAACTGCATTTTGAATGTTGTCTTGCAATTGTCATTTTCTGTTTGCAGGAGGGTTCCCATACCATTCGTGGGTATGGGAATACTGGTGCACGGGAGTGGTATGGTGAGCTCCCTGATGCGGTCCAGCGCATCGTGGACTGAGCGGGCTTCGGCACCTTCTGCCGAGGGCTCTCTAGGTTGTCCACATGCAGACCTCTTCTTACTGCTTTGGCGGAGAGGTGGTAGGACACCACCGATTCTTTCCACTTCTCTGCTGCAGAGGACATGACGATGACCCCTTATGACTTCTCGATGCTCACAGGCATCGGGGTAGGGGGTGATCCGATCCCCTTCGACACCGACATGGATGAGTGGATCGCCGCTCAGGTCCATTTACTGGGGGAGGCCCCACCACTAGCTCGCCCAGGCTTCGTGCGGTACTCCTGGTTCGAGACACAGTTTCGGGTCCAGCCTGCTTTGGAGGAGGTGCAGATGACCCTAGAGGACGAGGAGAGGTATGCTCGCGGCTTCCTCATGTTCTTGTTCGGGACTACCATCTTCGCCGACCGGGCGAACACCGTGCCTCTCTGCCTTCTCAGCGCACTGGTGGACGTCCGGGACATCCTGCACTACGACTGGGGTGGCGCTGCTCTGGCCACTCTCTATGGGTATATGAGCTCGGCTTCTCGTGGCAGCGGCCAGCTCCTCGGAGGCTACTGGCGGGCTTGGGAGGTATACTTCTTCTCCGCTTTTTCATTTTTGTCCGATATTCTCTGTACTCTGTACACTGCACACACTGTAGTCTGCCTTACATTTGCTGTATACTGTACACACGGCACACACATACATTCTGTTTTACACTGACTGTACACTGCTCACACTGTACACTGCACACAATACACTGCACAAAACACGGCTCTGCCATTTCTGCTTTATTCTATATATCCTGCTTTATCTGATGGTCATACTGACATCTGTTTTGCAGTTGTGGGTTTACGCCTACTTTCCTAGGCTTGCACCCGTGCCAGTCGCGGAGCCTCCTCCGGCTGTCCCGTTCTCGAGTCGCTTCGACGGGAGATGCACCCGGCGACCACGGGAGACATTCGGCTTCTTCCGCCGATATTTTGACACCATCACCCCGGCCGAGGTATGCTTTACTTTCAGTTCATTTAGCTTCGCTTTCCCACTGCATGTTTCAATAACAGTAGATAACAAACTGTGCGTCACTTTCAGATCACATGGCGGCCATGGGCTTCCTTGCCGTCGGCGATGCGGGGTCGATTCCCTGGTGCTGAGGAGACCTCGCGTTTTCGGATTTTGCTTGAGGGCCCGGTCTGTCGGGCTTGGTACCTGGGGGAGCGTTTTCTACGCCAGACCCGCGGGTTACCTGAGCAGATAGTCCCGGCTCACCCTCCTGTAGAGATGAGGGAGACCGAGGGGCTGACCACTGAGCAGCTGGATGATTACTCCATCGGCTGGGAGGAGGTCGGCTTCCGAGGCACCGGCGACTATCAGGAGTACGTGCGGACGTACCTGATGCGCCCCCTGAGCGGTCGTCGAGCAGAGGGGGCCAGGCCTGTAGCATCGGCGGCTGGGGCCGGAGCGGGAGCAGGGGCTGGATCTTCGAGGAGGGCCCGGGTCCGTGGTAGGGGCGGAGTGCAGGGAGGACGAGGAGCTGGCTGGCCTGCCTTGCCTGCTGTACTGACTTTCCAGGGGCAGGGTGGGTCGACCTATCAGATCCCCTTCGCCCCTCCACCGGCTGGTCACGAGTTCATTGATGTCCCCGACTTACCTCCGGTACGTATTACTGCATTTTTGTACAGTCATTCATCTCAGTTTACTTGATATTCCACAGAATATTGATGCATCTGATACTTTTGCAGGCCTCTTCTGAGTACACCCGTCAGTCGTTGGCGATGAATGCCTCGATGATGGGGATGCTCCAGCGGACTTTTGACCTCCTAGCCGTCTACAGCATACCGGTATGTCCTTCTGACACTGGCCTGAAACCATTCATACACTGCTTTACATAATCTGATGCACGGCACAACACCTGATACACTGATCTCACAGCATCTGACACACTGTATACACTGCATTCTGCACCGTACTCTGTACTGATAAACTGCTCACGGCATTCATACACTGTACTCACACACTGCATTCTGCATTGCTAAACTGCTCACGGTATTCATACACCATACTCGGCATTGCATTCTGCACTGTTAAACTGCTCACGGCATTCATACACTGTACTCACACACTGCATTCTGTACTGATAAAATGTCTACAGTATATTGATGCATTTCCCTTTTGTGTACTTTTTCAGCCTCCTTTCCAGATTCCCATGGCAGGAGGTGCTCTAGCTAGACCTTCTGTCCCTGCTCGGAGGAGAGATGAGGAGGGCAGGATATTTCCCCGTACCAGGGGAGGGCGTACTCACGTCGGGAGTAGCTCGGGAGCTCCAGTCCCGGACGATGACGACGACGAGGAGTCAGAGGCGGAGGCAGGGTCATCGGAGGAGGAGACCGGAGACGGTTCTAGCTCGGGCTCTGATGACGACGCTGATGATGCTCCTGGACCCTCGTCCAGGAAGAGGACCAGGACAGACTGACGGCCCTTCGGAGTGCTTGACACAGATGCAGATTTTTGCTATCTTTTCTTTCTTGTACTTTTTCTTTTTGTTGGTAGATAGATTACCTTGTACTGCCGTAGGCAGATTTTGTTTCCAAAACTTGTACATTTGAAAAGATAATGAAATGAAACGGACTTTTTATCTGAAAAAATGTTTACATTTACACATTTCATGAATTGCATCGCATCTCATCATGTTACACCTCAATGTAAATGGAATTGATTGGTTGTCTGAAAATTAAACGCTCGCACTGTAATAATCAGATAACTAAACAGCCAACAGCAAAATAACCCAAGCAACCCACTGCCTAATTCTGGACACACAGCCCTTGCTTTACTGGGGATTAATCTGCACACAGCTCATAACACAACATTCGATTCAATCTGCACACGGCAATTCTCAAACAAACAGCCTAATCTAACAGGACGGACCTCAAAGATGGAACTGGTTGGAGTCGAAACATGTTCAAATGTAGAGAATGGCACAGCATTCTGAGCATAAATGATTTTTGAAATCAAACGAGGGTTTTTCAAACCGGGATATCGAGCCTACAACTGAACACAGCGGGGAGGACTCAAATATAGAGGTACACGACCTAAACACAACGAGACACGCTCGGGAGAGACTCAAAACAAAAGACGAGACCGTCAAATGAAAGAGACACGACACACAGACGCGTAAACGAAGATGGGGGACCTCGGACCACGAGGAGCCAGTTCAATTTGGGTATTGTTTCCCACCCTGTCTGATTTGTGATTCTCACATCACTCGGCTCTCGAGCTCGGATTTTCTCTCAAAACCCTTTTCCTCACTTTTCTCTCAACTTACACCTCTCTATTCTTCATTCTCTCATTTTTCATCCCTCCCCGGGGTGATTGATGGATAAATAGAAAGGTGTGGGTTCACGCCCGATGCCGTTAGCTCACAGCTATTTCTTCTGGCGGGCAGAGCGCCCTTCTGGCAAGTACGTCGATGACGGGGGAAAGACAGAACGCCTGGCTCAACTGTGCCCCTAGTTCATCATTTTAACCATTTTTTCATTTTTGCCTTCTACTAAAACGGTTTTGATCAAAACGAGAGTCGGATTAACGTACTTGTTCAATTTTTGATTTGAAAACCGTGCAAGTCAGGCAGCAAGCACTGAAAATTTTCCCTTTTTGGGTCCAAGACAATGGTCCGATTTTGGAAAATGGAATAGTTTTCGAGAAAATAGTCAACCTCAGTAAAAATTTTCAAAAACTATTTTTCAAACAGTCAATGCTCGACGAGCATGGAGCTTACCCTTCGAGACGCGCAACCTCGGATCGGAGGCAATGGAAAATTGCCCCTGGTTTGAAGGGGGGTGTGAGGCAACGGAAAGTTGCCCCTAGTTTGAATGGCGGCTCACGGCGGCTCGTGGCAACGGAAAGTTGCCCCTTGTTTGGGATGGTGCCGCAGCAATCCGCAGACAGTCTTCATTGGCGGTGGTCGAGCTCTTGGACGCAGAGATGACGAAGACGGTCACAACAAATATATGGACACAGTCGCCTTTGAAGGGTGTTGGCGGCTGGACTTTGAGATGAAATCGAAACCATTGCATGGACTGAGACGCTTATGAAAGCGTTGGGGGCTGGACTTCATGATGAAGTTGCCTACGTATCCCAAACATGGGAATCAAGCCTTACGTAGTTCCGGTTAAGGTCCACTCGGGTATTTTAACCTTCACTTTGTTTGGCTCTCACTTTTGCCAAGGCGCCCAATGCGGGTTTTCGACCTTGCGAGCTTCTTTTCATTTTCTTTTGTTCGTTTCTTTTCTTTTCTTTTCTTGCTTTTTTTCTTTTTTCTTTTTTTTTTTAATCTTTCTTTTTGTATTTTTCTCTTTTTTTTGTATTTTTCTCTTGCTCTAACTTTTGCCTGGGCCGCCCTTCCGGGTTTTCGGCCCAGCGAGCCTCTCAAAGGGTAAAAGTGTAGCAAGTCCATGCCAAATGGTTTTTTGGAATTGAAGCCTCTCTGTGTCTAGGAGAACGGCTGTTGCACTGATTTGCAGAAGAATCCATCAAGGTTGCTCCACGAGCTTCTTCCGGCGAGATCTACTCCTTCTGATTCGGCTTTGATGCTTCTTGATCGAAGGCTACCTCAAAACTGGCCACACGGGCCTTTCATGGCGTTTGTCCGTTGAACTTTTTGAACATTCTGAACGGGTTCAAAGTTTGAACGGGTTGAATCTTGAGGCTGAGAGCGATCCTCGGCTGCGCAATCTCAAGAGCGATTCCACACAGGTCTTCGTTGGGCCGCGTAAAACATTTGCTTTTGAAAGTTTTTAAGAAAGCGACAAATCGCTCGCGCCGAAGATAGTGTGGAACCAATCTGGATCAGGCCGGGATCCTTCTCAGTACTCACGCCGACAAGCATGGCTTTATTCATAAAAAGGCTTAGCGCGCCTCTCTTTCTCTCAAAATGATCAAAATTTTGCAAAACCCGAGGAATTCCTTCCTCTTCGTTTTTATCACCGCAGTGTTCAAAAGGTTTGTTTTTTTTTTGAAAAACTTAGGTTAATGCAATGAGTTTGGCACACAGGAGAGCAGGCGAGGTGTACTGTCAGCCCATTCAAATTCTCCGGCACTTATGCTGAAAGTAAGCATGAAGTTGAGATAGCAACAGCTGTTTCAATCGGTTCTGTTGGTGCAACTGGCCCCTCGGTAGAAACAGACTCGAAAACAAAAACAGATAATTTACAAAACAAAACGGTGTTCGGGACAACAACCCTGAATCACCTGGTATTATATACAACGGGGACTGACTCGATACAACAAGACATACCCTTAAGTAAAAGACTGACTCAAGACAAAGAGACAGACTCAAAACAAAAGACTGACTCGACATCCAAGCCAGGATTTACAAAACTCGGTCTCACCGATGCTCAAAAATGCGTGCCAGACGCTTCAAAAACACACCAAATGTTGCCCGCAGGCGGTCCACTTCACATACTCGCAGTATCTGAGCCCTCGAAATCCAACAACTGAGTGGTGACGGGCTTGCCCGAGGTGGGTGGTAGGATAACCTTGTTATCAATCAAATCCTGCACTTCATGACGAAGGCGGGAACATCCATCGGTGCTGTGACCGGACTGTTGGTGGTACGCGCAGTACAAGGTAGCATCATGAGTGGCGGGGAGATTCTTCGGGAGTGGCCGGGGCTCCAAAGGCTTAAGATGCCCATTCTTCGCCAATATTAGCAATGCCCTAGACAAAGGCATGTGGAGGTCGTGAAAGACCCTGCGCCCTCGGGGCAGGTACTTTGCAGTTTGAGGATTCTTGCCAGATGCGCTGGCGAAAGGATCAGCTGGCGCTGCCTTGGCTTTTTGAACCTTCCCCGGTGCAGGGTTGGGAACTACTGGAACTGTCTGGGCATGACGGGGCCCATCCCGGTTTTCTGCCTGGCTTGAACTGCCTTTGATTGGAGCGGGGAAAGCGTCATCTACAGCTTTGGTCACTATTGCAGATGTTTGTTGCTTGCTCATTCCTCTGACTTTCAGAGCCTCGATTGCCCACAGCAGTTGTTCAATAGGGTCGGCGTCTACCTTTGCCTTGTCCTTTCCCCTGGCCTCAGCCTGATCAAGGGTCTGGGTTGGTGCTGGCATGTCGTGGCTATAGCCGGAAGCCACCTCTGGCTGGCTGAGCTCTATCACAATCCGCCCCAGTAGCGGGGGCTCCTGTGGTACAAAATTCCCGGCATACGGCGCCGCTGGAGGTGAAGCCGACATTCCATAGGCGAGGTCTGCCACAGACCTTTGGAGGTCACCTATCATTCCCATCAATTCGAAGGTGGTGGGCTCACGAGCCTGATATAACTGGGGAGCCCAAACCGGGTGCACAACGGGCGACCTGGGCGGGTATGACATACTAATGGCGGCCTCATTCTGCGGAGCGGCTCCCTGCTCCAATGCAGCCGTCATAACCACAACTTCTTCTGAACTTTGTGTCGCCATAAATCTTGCCTCAGCAAAGGGGAGACACTGGCTGTTCTGTATCAACTCTGCAACTCTCTGAACTGAAAGAAAAACAGACAGCATTTCAGTCCAAACTGATCACACACGGGTGTAGCCAAACAACTGTACCCTACTGCTGATCACTGTTCACAGATTTCTGTTCCCAAAATACTGAATCTGATACCCGCGGATAACTGATTCCTGATAACTGATTCTCAACAATACTGACTCTGGCGCCTTTGGGCCCGATACTCAAATGTGCAAACTGGTATATGCATTCCTGTAGAGATACACTCTAAAAGCACATAGCAAGTAAAGAGAGCCAAAACACCCCTATGTTGGGGTAGGGTTTCCCTGTCCTATTTTGTCAGGAGCTAGGGTTTCACTACGCACACAGCGGTTTCAAACAACTTAGCATCGGGTAAGCAACCTGTCCTAGCTTGGAATGGTCACTATGGTTCCGAATATGCACTAGGTCGAATGGTCAAAAAGGGTGCCCCGGTAAAACCGAGGTTTGTGTTCCCATACTGTCAGAGCCCATAGCCGGTCAGCCTTATGGACATGCCTTGACAAGACAAGCCTCCGGCAAACCGTTCAGGAATGGCAGATGGCAAACACTGTGTTCCTAGGCGCACCAATGCACATGCAATGCAAAGAGACACATAAATGGAATCAAAACAAGATATCACGAGTTTGAGTCAAGCTCTCTAAATGTCCCCAGCAGAGTCGCCAGAAACTGTAAAACCGCCCGCGGGGGGGGGACCTCGCTGCTACAGTTCGGACTCTCGATTTGTGTCACGGTTCTTAATCTGAACCAAAGAGTCCAAATCTGGCAAATCGTTTTGAGAAACAGATTTTTGAAAAAGTAGTGCCAAACATGGACTGCTTTGCCAGATACAGAGTCGCCACCTAAATATTTTTAAAATGGGGAAATTTAGGAAACCCTGACTCGGTGCCGAAGGCCACATGTCCGTCATCACCGGAGTTGTCTCGGCTCGGGAGCTTGGGTACGATCGGGGAAGGTCAGCTATGAGCACCCCCTTTCGCTCGGTCCGAAGACCGGCCTCTACTAACCGTGATATCCGTTTTTGAAAACTTTATGTGTTCCTATTCCATTTATTAGCCTAGAATTACTATGTTATGCGCGCAGCAAACAAGTATAGACTAGATTGCCTAATTTGGAAATAAACATTTCATATCCGTTCGGTTTGAAAATGCTTTGGAATTTGCTACTCGCAAGTAGGCTAAAATACGGATTTTAACGAGTTTTTCCAACTCAAACAACCCAACCTTCACCCACAGGCATTCAAAACAGTTTAACACATAAGCATCTAGCCATATGTTAAGCATGCTGTCATGGCAATATTCACACTCATGTGATATGCTAAAGCGGAAATACTTACATAGTACTCCGTGCCAAAACAAAGAACTTGTTAGCAAACATGCATGATCCAAGTCCATGTGAAGTGCCTAATGCATCGCATACAAAATGTTGCTAAGATAGGCTCGGCTAATCCTAGACATGTCATGTGAAAATGCACAATTATCACATATTTAATTTTTGATTTGAAGTACGAATGCAATTAGCGTGATGTACCGAGCCTAATGCATGTAATACAAATGCATGGATGCACACATGCGTAGCATAAGGTATGCTAAATTAAACATGCCCTAATCTACCACCGTAAGCAGGTAAATAAAAGGGAAGAAAGAAGTGGGGTTGGAAGACATACACACCACCCACACACACTTATTACAAATTTGCCCTCGCTCGGAGGGGCCGAATAAATATTACAAATTAATTAACTACGCAAGCTAATTAATATTACAAATTAACTAATTTAATTAACAAATTAAATAAATTAATTAAAACAGGAAAATGCCTCGGGAAGCGCGCCACCATGCATGGGCTGCCTCTGTTTTCCTTCCTTCACTCCTCTAGAGGCTGTCAAAACCTCAGGGTTACATCCCTGGGCACTGGGGAGTATCACCGGCTGAGTGGGATCATCACCGGCACTGGCATGTGTCCATCGGCACAAAATTGAAGCTATCGGCAGAAAAAGATTGCCGGCCGGCACCTTACACTGCCGGTCGGCAGAGAAAGCCTGCAGAACCTGCAACTGGCAGCAACAGAGGGCAAGGCAAAGCATGGCAGCACAATTCAAGGCATGTATGCATTAACCATGTCCCTTATCATGTTTGCGACTCAAAGGGGCATGTGCCTCGATTCTCGGACCACCAATCACGCATTTCCACGTATGATGGCCCAAAGAACCAAGTATGCAATCTTTGATTTCAAATGCATGCAAACCAAATCAAACCAAACAAGGCCCAATTCCTATCATCAAGTCAAGGAACAAGGCATGCATGTAAGATGCAATGCAACCTAAGCATGCAAGCTAAGGATGCGACATGGCATGGGGGAGCACTTATGCAAGCATGCAAGCATACATGAGGCAATGCAAATGGATGGCAAGATGGACTTATACATGAATTAGGCAGCTCTAAAATAGACCTAAAACAGTGGCCATCGTGCTAAAAAGTGAGGGCTAAATAGCATGCACACACACATGCACATAAGGACCAACACTTAAGCGCGAATCAAGCAACATTCAAGCACACTTGAAAGGGACAATCATGGACTAATTAGCATGCAACATAAGTATTGAAATCATGTTAGGATGGTGCCAAACCAAGCAACAAAATCAAGCCAAAACATGCAACAAATAGTCCAAGTGTTCAAAGCAAACCAATGGGGGATTGAACTACACTTAGCAAGACCAAACATGGCATGCATTAAACAACTAAAAACAGATTTTTAGCATGTTAAAACAAGGCCAAAGGACTCCTTAGATGGCATCTAAGTGGCTCAAATACAAAGGCATACACAATAGACAAAACATGGGGCATGCAACACATGCTTATGAGGCATTAAAGATGCATGCAAGGCAATCAAGCAAGCATGGAAATGGGACTGAAATAACATATAAAGTGACCCCAAATCACCAAAACAATGCAAAGATATCATGCTACACATGCACATACTCGAGGCCAACAAGCCCAAATACAAAGGAGCTATGTCAAGCATGCAAAGATCAACCCAAACGACTATGGACAGAGCTAAAACATGTCAAGATAAGCACATAATCTTCACAAGACTAAGCCAAAAACATGCTCCAACAAAGGCTAACAACCTAGAACATGTTAAGGCACAAATAAGGCATTACATGGCAACTATGCTAAACATGCATGGAGTTCCAAAACCAACTTGAAATCATGTTATATTATGGATATATAAGCATGAAAAACAAACCAAACATGCTCAACACACACTCAAGCATAGGCTTCCTTTAGAGGCCAAAATATGCCCTTTTCAAGGACAACAAGGAGAGGGGGTGGCCCTCTCCTTCTTGGGACTTCAAAGCATCATCTTCACCACTGAAATCCCTCAAGATTTCAGTGGTGAAGAGACCTCAACACCAAAATCCCGGAGCTAACACAAAATGGCTCAAAATGAGGCCTTTTGAGGCCTAAGGGTGGTCAACAACCCTCAAAAAACAAAACACTCTTAATAAACAATAAAGAGGGCCTAAAAACAGAACTTTTTTATGTTATACAATAATCACAAAAATAGCTCTAAGACAGGTGGAAAATCAATGCAAAAATGGGGGAAAAAGGGACTAATTTCTTACCCTTGTAGTCCTCTTCACAAATGGTGCTCCAATGGCCTCCTTGAGCTTGAATCCAACACCAAAATCTCAAAACAAACCCTTTAGAACCTCAGCTCCAAGAGGAAGGTGGAACACTAGGTGTTTGTGTGCAATAGTGAGACACAAAACACCTAGTGTGCAAATAAGAGGGAAAGAGAGATAGAGAGTGTATATCTAACCCTAACCCTAGAAAAACCAGAGCTTGGTCTGTATTTTTCTCTCTCAAAAATGTCTAAAAGCTCTCCCCTTTTGCCTTAGAGAGGGCTTCTCTCTATATGCCTCTTGTAAAGCTTACAAGACAAGCTTTGCAAGAGGGAGATCCCTCCATACACGTGTATGGAGGGGAGCAAAAGCAATACAGCTGTCTAAAAATATCTGCAAAAGCAGATGAACAGCAATCGGCCGGCCAAAAATGCCATCTTGGCCAAAAAGAGTGCCGGTCGGCAACAAATAGTGCTGACCGGCAACAAAGAGTGCCGGCCGGCAAACTATATTGCCGGTGGCAGCAAAAACCAGCCGGTGGCATCTAGCCACTGCCGGTGGTGGGTGGGGATGGTCTACAAGCCCCACCCTGCCTCTCAAAGGCAAGATGCAAGTGTTTGGTGCAAAACCAGACACTAAACGGTCAAGTTCGAGGATCCTGAGGCAAGGCGCGCGAGCCGAGACCTCCGGGAACTCCAAACGAACACAAACATGGATAATCACCGAGTGTTCAAACGGTGACGTCCAAGTCTTGAGGACGGTCAAAAATGGGGTGTCTACACCTGACCTATGTGTTGCAGCGGTTGAGCAGTTTAAGGGGTCCACCGACTTCCAGATGGCCATTGATGCCACAATCGCCAACAACTTGGCAAGAGAGGTGTTTGGGGAGGCTGGCCCGTTGGGAGTGACCGCTGGGAGAAGGAGTGAAGAAGAAGTAATCCAGAGCTTCCAGCGGTCGGACTTCTATAAACATGAGATGGCTGAATTCTGGGACAACGACTAGAAGATGTTTAAGCGCAAAGCAGAAGAGCTATTCCCAGACTAGGATTTCAACACTGTTAGAATAGATGAAGACGATGTGGCCTAGACCCCCTTAGATGAAGGTGTTGAAAAAGAAGATCTTGTTTCGAGTGAAGAGGAATGAAGAATGCAAAATTTTTGTACTCCGTTGGTAAATAAATAAATAAAATTTTTGTTGCTGCTTTGTTTGTGGTTGTTTGTCTTTCTCTTCTTTTTTTTCTTTTTTTTTTTTTGTGTTGGGCGTGTAACTTCTGTAGTAAACTTTATGTATAAGTCTGTGAATAAATAAAATTCTGAGTTGTGTTTGTCACATTGTGGCCTTTATTTTTGTAAATTTGAAAAGAATGAGAATGATTGTTCAAATAAGGCTGGAGTATAAATTGTAGTGAAAATTAAGCACTAGGGAGCCAAGTTAGCTTATGAGAAAATTATGATGCAAAGGATGCTATTAATAAGAACGTTGAAATGTAAATTTCTTGAAAGATGGAGGTCTTGAAAAGGTCTCAAAATGTGACAGTCTTGAGATGTTAAATGGTTGGCAAATGAAAATTAAAAAATGTAAAGAATGTTAAGAGGCGTAAAAGCGTGGACTTGAAATTTGACCAAGTATGACAACTATGCAACAAACATACAGTTGTAAGAATGCTTGAGCCATAACTGACTCAGTCCGGCTGAGCCCTTGGTGTTCAGGCTGGCTGAGGCTTTAAGTAATTCGGTCTGGCTAAGCCCTCTGTGCTCAGTCGGGCTGAGGCTTTAAGTAACTCAGTGGGGCTAAGCTCTTCATGCTCAGTCTGGCTGAGGCTTTTTATGCTCAGTCTGGCTGAGACTTTAAGTAACTCAGTCGGGCTGAGCTCTTCATGCTCAGTCTGGTTGAGGCATTAAGTAATTCGGTCTGGCTAAGCTCTTCATGCTCAGTCTGGCTGAGGCTTTTAATGCTTAGTCTGGCTGAGTGCTGCAATCAAGACATTATTGAAATACCACACAGATAACTGAGATGTAAGATTGTTGTCATTTAAAGTGTAGCTCATTTGATCAGAAATTTACATCATTCGAAAGAAGAGCAAGAAAATTCAAGTGTGCAGATTGTCAAAAGGAAAATACAACAACTGATCAATACAAAATAGGGCTTTATTAAAAATAACGCTTCAAGTGCTCGGCGCTCTATGGATGGGGGAGGTCTTGCCCTTCCATGTCCTGAAGTCGGTAAGTATCTGGACGAGGTCTGGCCTTGACGACGTAAGGTCCCTCCCACTTGGCTGCCAACTTGCCCTCAGCCGGATTTTTGGTGGCAAGTGTTGCTTCGCGCAAAACAAGGTCTCCTACAGCGAACTCCCTCGGTCGGACTTTTCGGTTGTAGTGAGTTCTCATTTTCTGTTGATATGAGCCCCGTTTGACAGCAGTGGTCTCTCGGAGCTCTTCAATCAGGTCTAGGTCGGCTCAACGCAGTTCTTCAGCGAGTTCTGGATTTAGGTGCAGAACTGTAGCAAGCCCGCGGAGGGGGACCTCGCTGCTACAGTTCGGACTCGATTTGTGTCACGGTTCTTGATCTGAACCAAAGAGTCCAAATCTGGCAAATCGTTTTGAGAAACAGATTTTTGAAAAAGTAGTGCCAAACATGGACTGCTTTGCCAGATACAGAGTCGCCACCTAAATATTTTTTTATGGGAGAATTTAGGAAACCATGACTCGGTGCCGAAGGCCACATGTCCGTCATCACCGGAGTTGTCTCGGCTCGGGAGCTTGGGTACGATCGGGGAAGGTCAGCTATGAGCACCCCCTTTCGCCCGGTCCGAAGACCGGCCTCTACTAACCGTGATATTCGTTTTTGAAAATTTTATGCGTTCTTATTCCGGTTATTAGCCTAGAATTGCTATGTTATGCGCGCAGCAAACAAGTATAGACTAGATTGCCTAATTTGGAAATAAACATTGCATATCCGTTCGGTTTGAAAATGCTTTGGAATTTTCTACTCGCAAGTAGGCTAAAAAATACGGATTTCAATGAGTTCTTCCAACTCAAACAATCCAACCTTCACCCACAGGCATTCAAAACAGTTTAACACATAAGCATTTAGCCACATGTTAAGCATGCTGTCATGGCAATATTCACACTCATGTGATATGCTAAAGCGGAAATACTTACATAGTACTCCGTGCCAAAACAAAGAACTTGTTAGCAAACATGCATGATCCAAGTCCATGTTAAGTGCCTAATGCATCGCATACAAAATGTTACTAGAATAGGCTTGGCTATCCTAAACATGTCATGTGAAAATGCACAATTATCACATATTCAGTTTGGAATTGAAGCATTGATGCAATTAGCATGATGTACCGATCCTAATGCATGCAATACAAATGCATGGATGCACACATGCATAGCATAAGGTATGCTAAATTAAACGTGCCCTAATACTAACCATTAAAGCAGGTAAGTAAAAGGGAAGAAAGACATGGGGTTGGAAGACATACACACCACCCACACACACTTATTACAGATTTACCCTCGCTCGGAGGGACCGAATAAATATTACAAATTAATTAACTACACCAGCTAATTAATATTACAAATTAACTAATTTAATTAACAAATTGAATAAATTAAATAAAGCGGGAAAACGCATCGGGAAGCGCGCCACCATGCGCAAGCTGCCTCTGTTTTCCTTCCTTTCCTCCTCTAGAGGCTGTCAAAGCCTCAGGACTGCATCCTTGGACAGAGGGGATCATCACCGGCTGAATGAAACTTCCACCGGCAGTGTAGTATGTCCATCGGCACAAAATAGGGTCTGTCGGCAGAGAAAATGGTGCCGGTCGGCACATTACACTGCCGGTCGGCAGAGTATTCCTGCAGAACCTGCAACTCACAGCAACAGAGGGCAAAACAAGGCATGGCAGCATAATTCAAGGCATGTATGCACCAACCATGTCTCTTATCATTGTGATGACTCAAAGGGACATGTGCCTCGGTTCTCGGTCCACCAATCATGCATTTCCATGCATGATGGCCCAAAGAACCAAGTATGCAACTTTGATTTCAAATGCATGCAAACCAATCAAACAAATTAGGCCCTATTCCTATCACCATTTCAAGGAACAAGGCATGCATGCAAGATGCAATGCAACCTAAGCATGCAAGCTAAGGATGCAACATGGCATGGTGGCACTTATGCAATCATGCAAGCATACATATGGCAATGCAAATAAATGGAAAGATGGACTTATACATGAATTAGGCAACTCTAAGCAAGGCCTAAAACAGTGGCCATAGTGCTAAAAAGTGAGGGCTAAATGGCATACACACACACATGCACACAAGGACCGACACTTAAGCACAAATCAAACAACATCCAAGCACACTTGAAAGAGGGAATCATGGACAATTAGCATGCAACATAAGCATTGAAATCATGTTAGGATGGTGCCAAACCAAGCAACAAAATCAAGCCAAACATGCAACAAATGGCCTAAGTGTTCAAAGCAAATCAATGAGGCATTGAACTACACTTAACAAGACCAAACAAGGCATGCAAAGAGGGACCAAAATCAGAGGTTTAGCATGTTAAAACAAGGCTAAAGGACTCTTTAGATGGCATCTAAATGGCCCAAATACAAAGGCATGCACCATGGCCAAAACATGGAGCATTGCAACACATGCTTCTAAGGCATTAAAGAGGCATGCAAGGCAATCAAACAAGCATGGAAATGGGACTGAAATGGCATGTAGAATGATCCCAAATCACCAAAACAATGCAAAGATGGCATGCTACACATGCACATACTCAAGGCCAACAAGCCCAAATACAAAGGAGCTATATAATGCATGCAAAGATCAACCCAAACGACTATGGACAGAGCTAAAACATGACAAAATAAGCACATAAACTTCACAAATGCAAGCCTAAAACATGCTCCAACAAAGGCTAACAACCTAGAACATGTTAAGGCACAAACAAGGCATTACATGGCAACTATGCTAAGCATGCATGGAGTTCCAAAACCAACTTGAAATCATGTTATATTATGGATATATAAGCATGAAAAACAGACCAAACATGCTCAACACACACTCAAGCATAGGCTTCCTTAAGAGGCCAAAATATGCCCTTTTCAAGGACAACAAGGAGAGGGGGTGGCCCTCTCCTTCTTGGGACTTCAAAGCATCATCTTCACCACTGAAATCCCTCAAGATTTCAGTGGTGAAGAGACCTCAACACCAAAATCCCGGAGCTAGCACAAAATGGCTCAAAATGAGGCCTTTTGAGGCCTAAGGGTGGTCAACAACCCTCAAACAACAAAACACTCTTAATAAACAACAAAAAGGGCTTAAAAACAGAACTTTTTATGTTATACAATAATCACAAAAACAGCTCTAAGACTAGTAGAAAATCAATGCAAAAATGGGGGAAAAAGGGACTAGTTTCTCACCCTTGTAGTCCTCTTCAACAATGGTGCTCCAATGGCCTCCTTGAGCTTGAATCCAACACCAAAGCTTCAAAACACACTCTTTAGAACCTCAGCTCCAAGAGGAAGGTGAAACACTAGGTGTTTGTGTGCAATAGTAAGGCACAAAACACCTAGTGAATAAAATGAGAGGGAGATAGAGATAGAAAGTGTATATCTAACCCTAACCCTAGAAAAACCAGAGCTCTCTCTGTATTTTCTCCTCAAAAAATGTCTAAGAGCTCCCCTCCAAGACTTAGAGAGAGCCTCTCTCTATATCCCTCTTGTAAAGCTTACAAGACAAGCCTTGCAAGAGGGAGATCCCTCCATACACGTGTATGGAGGGGAGCAAAAGCAATACAGCTGTCTAAAAATATCTGCAAAAGCAGATGAACAGCAATCGGCCGGCAAAAAATGCCATCTTGGCCAAAAATAGTGCCAGTCGGCAACAAATAGTGCTGACCGGCAACAAAGAGTGCCGGCCGGCAAACTATATTGCCGGTGGCAGCAAAAACCAGCCGGTGGCATCTAGCCAATGCCGGTGGTGGGTGGGGATGGTCTACAAGCCCCACCCTGCCCTTCCAAGGCAAGATGCAAGTGTTTGGTGCAAAACCAGACACTAAACGGTCAAGTTCGGAGATCCTGAGGCAAGGCGCGCGAGCCGAGACCTCCGGGAACTCCAAACGAACACAAACATGGATAATCACCGAGTGTTCAAACGGTGACGTCCAAGTCTTGAGGACGGTCAAAAATGGGGTGTCTACAAGAACCCTCAGGGTAGGCAGATCGATTTCCACTAGGATGATCGCCTCAGCGCTGTATGTTAAGCGAAAGGGGGTCTTCCCAGTGGGGGTTCGGGCTGTAGTACGGTACGCCCAGAATAGATTTGGTAATTCCTCAGCCCAGAGTCCCTTAGCAGCTTCCAGCTTAGTTTTGATAATTTTCAGAAGAGAACGATTGGTAACTTCAACTTGGCCATTGGCATGGGGATGACCTGTGGAAGAGAAACATGGTTGAATTTGAAGTTCGGCACAAAATTTCTTGAACTTGGCATTGTCAAATTGTTTGCCGTTGTCGAAGACGATGGCTTGAAGGATGCCAAATCGGCACACGATCGATTGCCTGATGAATCTGGTGGTGTTCACTCGGTAATTGTAGCAAGGGGTTCCGCCTCCACCCATTTAGTGAAGTAATCAATGGCGACGATTGCGAATTTGGTTTAGCCTTGGCCAGTGGGCAATGGGTCAACTATGTCGATCCCCCATTTGGCGATTGGGTAAGGGCTGCAAAGTGTGATCAACTCGGTAGGAGGAGCATGAAGGATGTTGGCAAAGCGTTGGCACTTATCACATTTAAGCACAAATTCAGCGGCATCTTAGCTGAGAGTAGGCCAGAAGTAACCAGTGCGGAGTATTTTATGGGCTAGTGACCTAGCACCCAAATGATTGCCACACACACCCTCATGGACTTCTCTCATCACGTAGGTCACTTGAGTAGGATTGAGGCATCTCAAGTATGGGCGTGAAAAACCACGTTTGTACAAGAGACCACTGATAAGAATGTAGTTGGACGACCGGGCCCTGACTTTGGCGGCCTGGTGCTTGTCGTATGGCAGTTCCTCCTTTGTCAAGAATAGAAAGATGTCGGCCGCCCATGGAATAGGTTCATTTTGGAGGAAGTGGACTTGCTGCTGGTTTGGGGAAATGCCGGGATGGACCAGGTACTCAAGGCAGACACCGTGGCTGAGGTCTGACTGGTCGGTAGAAGCTAATTGAGCCATTTCATCTGCCTTGGAGTTTTTTGCCCGCGGGATGTGCTTGATGTGGAAAGTGTTGAAGAGGTGAGCAAGGGGGAGTACAATATCCCTGTAAGCCCTCATTGTGTCTTCCTTGGTATCGAATTCCCCAGTGATTTGTCCAACAATGAGCTGGGAATCGCTGAACACTTGGATATGGCTAACACCAATGTCTTTGGCTAGGTGGAGACCTGTTATCAATTCTTCATATTCGGCCTCATTATTGCTTGCGTCGAACAAGAAACGAAGAGCACATTTGAAGTAACCACCCTCGGGGGTGGTGAGGATAAGACCAGCCCCATTGCTTTTTTGCGGGATGATCCGTCGACGTTGAGGGTCCAAGAGTGGGGGGTCTTCTCCCTCAGTCGGGGGTCGCGGAGGTGGTGGGGCCGTGGTCGGAGTGGGATTAGTGAATTCCAGGATAAAATCGGCGACAACCTGGCCTTTGATCACCGTTCGGGGTCTGTAGGAGATATCAAACTGGCTGAGCTCGACTGACCATTGCATAAGTCGGCCAGACAACTTTGGTTGTTGCATTATTTTCTTCAACGGTTGGTCAGTGATGACGACAATGGGGTAGGCTTGGAAGTAAGGTCGGAGTCGTCTTGAGGCTATGACCAAGGCTAAGGCCATTTTTTCAAGCAATGGGTAGTTCTGCTCTACTCCTCTGAGAGCCTGACTGATATAATAGACCGGTCGTTGGACAGAGCCATATTCCCTGATGAGTGCTGCACTGACTGCGGTGTTTGACACGGCTAAATAGAGGAAGAGGGGTTCGCCCGTTATTGCCTGAGAAATGAGGGGGGGTTGGCCATGCACTGTTTCAACTGCTGAAAGGCCTCTTCGAATTCTGCCATCCATTCAAAAGTTTGTCGAAGAACTTTGAAGAAGGGGAGGCACTTGTCCGTTGCGCGGGAAATGAAGCGGTTAAGGGCGACAACTCGGCCAGTAAGCCTCTGAACCTCCTTAACCATTTTGGGTGACTGCATTTCAATTAAGGCCTTGATCTTTTCGGGGTTAGCTTCGATGCCCCGCTGATTGACCATGAAACCCAAAAACTTCCCAAATCCTACGCCGAAGGCGCATTTCTCCGGATTGAGCTTCATTTGATACTTTCGTAGGGTGCCGAAGGTCTCTCGCAGGTCGGCCAGATAATCAGTGGAGAGCTTGCTCTTGACTAGCATATCGTCGACATATACTTCCATGTTCCGGCCTATCTGATGATGAAAGACGGCATTGACCAACCTTGGTAAGTGGCTCCAGCATTTTTCAACCCAAACGGCATCACACGGTAATGGTAGGTGCCCCGGTCAGTGATGAAGGAGGTGTGTTCCTGGTCAGACGGGTGCATCAGAATTTGGTTGTATCCAAAGAAGGCATCCATGAAGTTGAGCATTTAATGACTGGCTATGGCGTCAACCAGCAAATCTATGCGAGGAAGAGAATAGTTATCCTTGGGGCAAGCTCGGTTGAGGTCTGAGTAGTCGACATAGAGTCGCCATTTACCATTATTTTTACGAACCAGAACCACATTCGACAGCCATCTGGGGTAGTCCACGTTTGTGATAAACTGTGCCTCGAGGAGCTTATCTACTTCAGAAGTAATAAGGTTATTGTTCTCCGGGCGAAAGATGCGCTGCTTCTGGCGGATGGGTCGGAAATGGGGCTCAATGCTGAGACAGTGGGTGATGAAGAAGGGGGAAGGGGTCAATACCTGGCATGTCAGAGTGGGTCCAGGCAAATACATCATTGTGTTCAGTCAGGAGGGCAGTAAGGTTGGCCTTGGCCTGAGAGGATAGTTGGCTGCCGATCTTGGCAGTTTTTGTCGGGTTGGTGGGATCGATAGAGACCTCGACAAGCTCTTCCACTAGTTCCCCTCTGACTAGCTCGTCCTTGTCTCTGACGTCGATCCCTTCAATGATCATAGCCTCCTTCAGCTTGACCTCTTTAAGTGAGGCGACGTAACATTCCCTGGCCACGGTTTGCTCTCCTCTTATTGTGCCGACTCCTAGGTTGGTGGGGAACTTGACGGCAAGATGGAAAGTGGATGTGATAGCTTGGAAAGCATTTAGGGCGGTGCGGCCGAGGATAATGTTGTAGGTAGAGGGACAGTCGACGACGAGGAAGGTGAGTAACTTTGTGGTTTGCCGTGGGTATTCCCCGATTGTGATGGGAAGATCGATGAAGCCGATGGAGGTCACTCGATTTCCAGTGAAACCGACTAATGGGGTTTGGAGAGGGGACAGACGTTCTTCCCTGATCTTGAGCTGGCGGAAGCAATTTAGAAAGATGATATCTGAAGAACTGCCGTTGTCGACGAGAACCCGTTTGACCTTGTAATTGGAGAGGAGGGTAGAAATGACGAGAGGGTCGTCATGGGGGTAACGGATGCCTGTGCAGTCGGCGTCCGTAAAGTTGATAGGCTTCGTCCACTGCTTGGGCTGTTTGGGGGGTCGGTCTAATGTGGCAACTTCTTTGTCTGAGCCCTGCCTTATTTTTTTGAGTTCTGCCCGCTGAGCCGAGCGGGATGGCCCACCACAAGCAAGCCCACGCAGAAATAACTCGGATTTCTCCAACAGGTGGGGTGGGGTTACCTTGTGCCCGAGGTTGTTGTGGAGGGCGATCATGACCTTAGTTAGGTTGGGCTGGTTGCCGGGGAGGGGTGTGCCAGCTGTTATTCCTGATGGGTTCAGTCCTTTGCCTCTGTTGAGGGCGAGCTTCCGTGAATCGACTAAGAAGTCCTTGACATATTAGGCCCTCGACGTGATCTTTGAGGTTAACACACTCCTTGGTATTATGGCCGTGGTCCTGGTGAAAACGACAGTATTTGGACTGGTCTCGCCGATTGGAAGGAGACCGTGATGGTTGGGGCCATTTTAGGGGGTAGTCTCGCTGGATCTGATTGAGGACTTGTTCCATGGGGGAATTGAGGGGTGTGTACCATTTGAACCGGCCAGGCAGTCGGGTTGGTGCCGACCGGTCGGCTTAGGGGGGTCGGTCGGTATACTGAAGTGTTTGGTTTTTGTACTGGGCGTTTCTGGTTTCTTGGTCCTTTCTCTTCTCTCTGGGAGTCGGGTTTTTGGATGTAGGGTCTTGGCGAGCGGCTAGGGAATCTTTAGCATTCATGTATTTTTGGGCTTTGGAAAGTAGGGTTGCCATGGAGGTCAAGGGGTTTTTAGAGAGGGAGAAAAGGAAATCGGATGATCGTAGGCCGGCCATGAACACCGTGAGGATGACCTTGTCATCGTTTTCCGCCACCTGCAAGGCTTCGGTGTTGAAGCGGGTGACAAAGCTGCGCAGCGACTCCCCTTCAGTCTGACGGATGTTGAGGAGCTAGGTTGCCGGACGCCGCTGGCGCTGGGCTCCAATGAAATGGCTGAGAAAGGAGTCACTGAGGTGCTGGAAAGTGGAAACAGAGTCTACTAGCAGTTGACTAAACCAGAGTCGAGACGACCCCTTGAGTGTTACGGGGAAAGCCCGACACATGAGGGAATGCATGGAGGATCATGAGAGTTCTGTAGGTCTCCAAGTGGTCGATTGGGTTCGTTGTACCGTCAAAAGAGTCGATCGTGGGCATTTTGAACTTAGGGGGTAGAGGTTTGTCCCTGATGGAGGCAACAAATGGGGAGTTGGTTGTGGTAGATGGTTTATGCTACATGACTCCTTGGAGCTGGAACTTCATGGCTCGGAGTTCTGCATCCCAGAGAGGCATGTTGTCACTACCGGAAGGTAGCGGCGGCTGGACGCTGCTGGCCTCTCCTTCAAGGGTTGGTGCCGGGATCGATGGATGTGGACCCCGGGGTGGCAGATTTATTCTTGGGGGAGGGGGTTGCAAGCCTTCCAAGTTGGGTGGATTGGGCTGTTGGATAGTATGGCTCGGGGCTTGTTCTTGATTAGGTGGGATATCTGGAGGTGGTGGAGGAGGCATAGGAAGGTTTCTTTGGAGTAGAGCATTAATCAAGGCTTGGTTTTGCTCGACTAGGCGGTTAATGCTGTTGGCGAGCTCGGTGAAATATTATGGTGGGTTATTTGGATTGGGAGGGTCGGCTTGATGATCGGCAGCATTGGGGTGAGAAGCCATGGATCTAGTTGTGACCATCCACCTTCGCAGGTGGTAGGAAGGGGTTATTGGGAAAGGGTTTCCGGCGACAATGAGCACAACTGGCGTGCAAAATAAAACAGTTCCTACAGACGGCGCCAACTGATGATACAGCGTGTTCTAGGTGGAACGGGTCGGACTGATCCACGCTCCTCAAACCAGTGTCTAAATGACCAAGCCCACTAGAAGACCTGCAAAAGAGTTCAACGGGGCATGGGGAGTCCCCCAACGAACCCTCTGACGAGCAAGTTAGAGAGAGCAGTGGAATGTAGAGATAGATTAGAGATAGAAACCTTAACCTTCTTCTTGCCTTCGACGTCTGCTTATATCCTCTGGTAATCATTTCGTTGTCCCTTCTGACCTGTCGCCATGGCCGAAAGTCTATGCTCTAGCTTGCTTTGTTCATGGTGAGGCCGTTCTGTCTCGACGGGGAGGGCTTATCGCAATAAATGTTGTAAGGGCCTTCATTAATGGCTGATGTGCAGTGCAATAACTTCGCAGGATCTTTGTCTGCTTATGTGGCTTGTCCTTTACCTGCCACGTGTCTGAGTGTCATTGGTTCTTAATGCCATGTTGACTTCCAACCATGTTGGGCCTCATTGGTTGAATTATGTATTGGGCCCTAAGCGGTGGGCTTGGGTTGTTCATAGTGGGCTATAGCCTTTATGGGCCTACCCATGTCAATATAAATTATGAATACCAAAAATCTCTTAAATTATGTCACTTCATCAATTGGTACATTAATTAATATACTAATTGGTACATTTAACACTATTCAATATATATACCCATTTTACACGTAACAATACTTACAAGTGGTGAAGATATAAATCTAACTATTAAATTGAAATTTGTCCACTAATATACAAATTATTATGTTTAGTCGAAGAGGTTATTTATGATTCGTTTGGAAAGTGAGTTGATTTTTTGACTTTCTTGTTTTTTGATTATTTTAACCTTGGGCTAAAAAGTTTCATTTGGGAAGGACTTTTTGATTTTTTGGACTTTTTGTAAGAGAAATAAAGTAATAATTATGGATTGAATGTGATATTTTGTCTTATTAGATTAAAAGCTTGGGAGCTCTAGAGCATCACTAATGATGTGGCACAGTGGCCCCTACTAAAGTGATGTGATGCTTTGGTTTGAGTTTTTTTTTTTTTTTTTTTTTTAAGCTCATTAGAACTATTAGTGGTCCAAAAATTAGTGAAATGAATCACCACTCATTTTATTTTTTTTTTTGACTATTTTAATCCAAAAAAAAGTCCAAACTCTAACTTTTCAAACAAACTCTTATTGGCCACCAGTTTTGCAATTTTTACTCGAATTTGAAAACTTTCTATTTAAAAACAGAGATATTTTTTCCCCCTGAAATAGTGAACTTTCTAAATTAGTGGTAATTCGTGGAGGTTGGTTATTGACGCTAAAATGTTGAGTTTTAGGCGGCGGTGGTCGAATGTGGAGGTGTTTTTTGGCCCTTGATTTTTGTAATATCACAATTTCTGAAATGTCCATGTTTGATATCAGAGAAAATTTTCTTCTTTCAAAAAAGGGAAATTTCTCTGTTTTGAGTTTTATTATTAATTGAATTGAATTTGTCCATAATTTTGAAATGCTTAGTCCTGAGGTAGAAATAAGGTACATATTTTCTGCAATTGGCTTTCAATTTTGCAATTTTCATTTTTCATCAAATTAATTTTTTTTAAAAAAATAAGTTTTTGCAAATTACAAATTAAACATAATAACCTGCTACTAGTAGACTACCAATAGTGGGGGTAATATGAATTGAGAAATACTAATAGCTTAAAGGCGGATTATATTAACCGTTCCTTTAATTTGAGACTTGTATCATTTTAGTTTCGAATCTTTCAATTGTGATATATTTTAATTTAAATTTTAAATTTCATTTCAAATAAAGATAATTAAAGAAACTGTTATTCTATTTTAAGGTCTAAGTTGTCAATATGATAAAATATAAACTAATTTGATAAAGACAAATGCCAAAAAATTATTTTTGAATTTTTTAAAATTATTTCTATACACCAAAGATAAAATTATATAAAAATGATAAATATTTTATATTTTTATTTTTTTACCAAATTAATTTTTAGTATATATTTGGATGATGATCATGTAATGGGATTGTTGTTTTTGTTGATGATTTTGGATGGTTATCATGTAATATATGATTGTATTTGTTGTTAACAGATATTTTTGAATAATTATCATGTAATAAATTGTTATTAGGCTCTTAATATAGAATCGATATGTTTAATATATGAAATATTTAGTTTTGAATTTTTTGATTTAATGGATTGGTTTAATAACGACATTAAAATTGTCACAATGTTTGACTTTTGAAAAAATAGAAACTCATTTAATGAAAAAAAATAAAATTTAAAAGCATTATTTCTACCCTCACAAAAGATAAAATTATACAAAAATAATTTTTTAACATTTTTTTTTCAGTAATTTAATTTTTAGTTTCATAGAAAAAGTTCTGAAAACCAAACCAAAGATAACTTGAAAATCAAGAAAATTCTAACATTATTCATTAAAAAAAATTATTATATTTCCAACAACATACAAGTTAATGGACACAAAATAAATTGTATGGCGATTTTACACTTGAAATGTACCGTTTGCAAACAAAATATGGTTGATTGTTCTTATTTAGAATAAGATTCAAAATTCAAGATTAATTTAAAAGTTAGGGATTAAAGTGATTAAAAGTTAGAATAAGATTCACAATTTAAAAGTTAGGAATTAAAGTGATACAAGCCTAAACTATATGGACTGTTAGTGTAATTCGCCCATAGCTTAATAGACTATGATTAATATTGATATATATGTAAAATATGTATTAAAAAAAAAGGTATAGAATTTATAAAAGTGTACAAGAATATATATTTAAAAAAATGTGTATTAAAATTTAGTTTTTTAAAAAATATTTTTTAATCTATACTATATATTAAGCAAAAGGGGGTTTTTAACCCCAAGGCCTGTGGGAGCTTCAATCTCCTAATCCTAATTTTCTAATTTTTTTGATTTAAAAAAAAAAAACCTCAACATTTATTGACTTCTCCCAACCCAACCTCAGCATTTATTGACTTCTCTCAACCCACAATCCCTTTTAACTTCTCTCATAATTATTGCAACACCCTTTTTAATTTCTCCCATATACTATAGTTACACACAAAAATAAAAAGATAAGAATTTAGCTATAGATCTCAAAAAAATATAACATCTAAATTTGAATTATGATTTAATAATATAATTATGTATTTTTTTTTTATGTATATCTATCAAAATTTTAAATCACTTAATGAGACAAATTAATCAATTTTCCAAAATTATTGATTTTTAATTTACAAAATAGATTAAAAAAAATTATTGACTGATTTATTTATTTAATAACAAAAATATTTTATAAACTCTCCGTCCTAATCTCTCTCACAAATTTTCAAAATTTTTTTTTTAAAACTTGCATTCATTTTCTCTTCCCCAAAAAATCAGATAATATTTCCTATTAAACTTGTAGATATCTACCTATATTTTATATATTATATTATAACATAACAAAAAAAAACTAAAAAACAAAAAAAAAATCTTTAAAGTCTATCTAAATAAACTTTAAATTAATAAAACTCACATGTCTATCACATATCTAACTCACATCATAACTTACCTAAATAATAATAATTAAAAACAAATGGAAATCACAGATAAATTAAATTTTAAAAAAAAGATACCCACAACTCCATCTTAAATAAATTGAAAAAAAAAATACCCGAATAGAAACCACACAAAAATAAAAATAAAAAGAAAAAGATATATCTATCTATCTATCTATCTATATATTAAGCAAAATGGAGTTTTTAACCCCCAAGACCTATGGGAGCTTCAATATCCCAATCTGAATTTTTTAAATTTTTTTATTTAAAAAAAAAACTCAACATTTATTGATTTGGTCAAAATCCTCTGATTAGTATTTATTAACTTTTTTCAATCCACATATCTTTCCACATGCCTGCAATTATTGATTTGGTCAAAATCTCCTGATCAGCATTTAAAATTCCCTCATACAAATAATTATAGATACAATTCGTGTATAGTTATTGCAATACCTTTTTCAACTTCTCCCATACATTATGGCTAGTGATAAGAAAAAAATCTTAAAAAATATAATTTATATATTAAAAAAAATCTAAAACAAATATAAATATCTATAATTATCCCGTACATAGCACGGATGATAGGCTAGTCTATCTATACTATATATTAAGTAAAAGGGGGTTTTTAACCCCAAGGCCTGTGGGAGCTTCAATCTTCTAATCCTAATTTTCTAATTTTTTGATTTAAAAAAAAAAAAAAAACCTCAACATTTATTGACTTCTCCCAATCCAACCTCAGCATTTATTGACTTCTCCCAACCCACAATCCCTTTTGACTTCTCTCATAATTATTGCAACACCCTTTTCAATTTCTCCCATATACTATGGTTACACACAAAAATAAAAAGATAAGAATTTAGCTATAGATCTCAAAAAAATATAACATCTAAATTTGAATTATGATTTAATAATATAATTATGTATTTTTTTATGTATATCTATCAAAATTTTAAATCACTTAATGAGACAAATTAATTAATTTTCCAAAATTATTGATTTTTAATTTACAAAATAGATTAAAAAAAACTATTGACTGATTTATTTATTTAATAACAAAAATATTTTATAATCTCTCCGTCCTAATCTCTTTCACAAATTTTCAAAAAAAAAATATTAAAACTTGCATTCATTTTCTCTTCCCCAAAAAATCAGATAATATTTCCTATTAAACTTGTAGATATCTACCTATATTTTATATATTATATTATAACATAACAAAAAAAACTAAAAAAATTAAAAAAAAATCTTTGAAGTTTATCAAAATAAACTTTAAATCAATAAAACTCACATGTCTATCACATATCTAACTCACATCATAACTTATCTAAATAATAATAATTAAAAACAAATGGAAATCACAGATAAATTAAATTTTAAAAAAAAGATACCCACAACTCCATCTTAAATAAATTGAAAAAAAAAATACCCGAATAGAAACCACACAAAAATAAAAATAAAAAGAAAAAGATATATCTATCTATCTATCTATCTATATATTAAGCAAAATGGAGTTTTTAACCTCCAAGACCTATGGGAGCTTCAATATCCCAGTCTGAATTTTTTAAATTTTTTATTTAAAAAAAAAAACTCAGCATTTATTGATTTGGTCAAAATCCTCTGATTAGTATTTATTAACTTTTTTCAATCCACATATCTTTCCACATGCCTGCAATTATTGATTTGGTCAAAATCTCCTGATCAGCATTTAAAATCCCCTCATACAAATAATTATAGATACAATTCGTGTATAGTTACTGCAATACCTTTTTCAACTTCTCCCATACATTATGGTTAGTGATAACAAAAAAATCTTAAAAAATATAATTTATATATTAAAAAAAATCTAAAACAAATATAAATATCTATAATTATCCCGGGCATAGCACGGATGATAGGCTAGTCTATACTATATATTAAGCAAAAGGGGGTTTATAACCCCAAGCCTTGTGGGAGCTCCAATCTCCCAATCTAATTTTTCTGATTTTTTGATTTAAAAAAAAAAAAAAAACTTAGCATTTATTAGCTTCTCCCAACTCTCAAGTCCTACTCTCATAATAACACTTTAATGTATTAAAAACAAACATAAAAAAAATTCTTTGAAATCCAACACATATAAATTTCTTGAAAAGTTCCAATACATATGATTATTATCCCTCATAATAACACTTTAATGCATTAAGAACAAACATAAAAAAAAATTCTTGAAAAGTCCAACACATATGATTATTATCAAAATATTAAACTTTAATATAATATAATAAAAAAAAAGACATTTAATTCCTTGAAAAGTCTAACACATATGATTATTATCAAAATATTAAACTTTAATATAATATAAAAAAGGAAAAAAAGAAGACATTTAAAAAAAAAAAAAAAGACATTTAAAAATCGCAATTCACATATATAGATAATTGTAAACACAATTCGTGCATAGCACAGGTGATATGTTAGTACTATATATTAAGCAAAATGGGGTTTTTAAATCCCAAGGCATGTGGGAGCTTCAATATCCTAATCTGAATTTTTAAAATTTTTTATTTTAAAAAAAAAACTCAGCATTTATTAATTTGGTCAAAATTCCCTGATCAGCATTTATTAACTTTTTTCAATCCACATGCCTTTTCACATGCCTGCATTTATTGATTTGGTCAAAAACTCCTAATCAGAATTTAAAATCACTTCATACAAATAATTATAAATACAATCCGTGTATAATTACTGCAGTACTCTTTTCAACTTCTCCTATACACTATGGTTAGTGATAAGATTGTTAAATTATTTTTATAAAAAGTCTTAAAAAACATAATTTATATATTAAAAAAATCTAAAACAAATACAAATATCTAAAATTATCCCGTGCATAGCACGGGTGATAGGCTAGTTCTTAATGAAAATAATATGAATTTGAGAAATGTTAACACCACCTCAATAGACAATAATTAATATCTATCTATACTATATATTAAGCAAAAGACGGTTTTTAACCCCAAACCTTGTGGGAGCTCCAATCTCTCAATCTAAATTTTCTAAATTTTTGATTTAAAAAAAAAAAAAAAACTCAGCATTTATAGATTTGGTCAAAATCCTTTGATCATCATTTATTAACTTTTTTCAATTCACATGCCTACATTTATTGATTTGGTCAAAATCCTTAATTAGCATTTAAAACCCCCTCATCTATACTATATATTAAGCAAAAGGCGATTTTTAACCCCAAATCTTGTGGGAGCTCCAATCTCTCAATCTAAATTTTCTAAATTTTTGATTTAAAAAAAAAAAAAAACTCAGCATTTATAGATTTGGTCAAAATCCTTTGATCCTCATTTATTAACTTTTTTCAATTCACATGCCTACATTTATTGATTTGGCCAAAATCCTTAATTAGCATTTAAAACCCCCTCATACAAATAATTATAGATACAGCCCGTGCATAGTTACTGCAGTAGCCTTTTTAATTTCTCCTGTACACTATGGTTGGTGATAAGATTGTTAAATTATTTTTATAAAAAATCTTAAAAAACATAATTTATATATTAAAAAAAATTAAAACAAATATAAATATCTATAATTATCCCGTGCATAGTACGGGTGATAAGCTATCTATACTTCTATACTATATATTAAGCAAAAGAAAGTTTTTAACCCCAAGGCTTGTGGGAGCTTCAATATTCCAATCAGAATTTTCTAAATTTTTTATTTTTTATTTTAAAAAAAAAAACTCAGCATTTATTGATTTGGTCAAAATTCCATGATCAGCATTTATTAACTTTTTTCAATCCATTTGTCTTTCCACATGCTTGCATTTATTGATTTGGTCAAATTTTTTTGATCAGCATTTAAAATCCCCTTATACAAATAATTATAGATACAATCCGTGTATAGTTACTGCAGTACCCTTTTCAACTTCTACCATACACTATGGCTATTGATAAGATTGTTAAATTATTTTTATAAAAAATCTTTAAAAACATAATTTATATATTAAAAAAAATCTAAAATAAATATAAATATCAATAATTATCCCGTGCATAGCACGGGTGATAAGCTAGTACAATATATTAAGCAAAATGGAATTTTTAACCCCCAAGCTTTGTGAGAGCTCCAATCTCTCAATGCTAATTTCTTAATTTTTTTGATTTAAAAAAAAAACTCAGCATTTATTGATTTGGTCAAAATTTCTTGATCAGCATTTATTAACTTTTTTCAATCCACATGTCTTTCCACATGCCTGCATTTATTGATTTGGTTAAACTCCCTTGATCAGCATTTAAAATCCCCCATATAAATAATTATAGATACAATCTGTGTATAGTTACTGCAGTACATTTTTCAACTTCTCCCATACACTATGGTTAGTAATAAGATTGTTAAATTATTTTTATAAAAAATCTTAAAAAACATAATTTATATATTAAAAAAATCTAAAAAATATAAATATCTATTCCCTGATCAGTATTTATTAACTTTTTTCAATCCACATGTCTTCCCACATGCATGCATTTATTGATTTGGTCAAAAGCCCTCATCAGTATTTAAAATCTCCTCATACAAATAATTATAGATACAATCTGTGTATAGTTATTGCAGTACTTTTTTCAACTTCTCTCATATATTATGGTACATAGTGATAAAATTGTTAAATTATTTTATAAAAAATCTTTAAAAACATAATTTATTTATTAAAAAAATTTAAAATAAATATAAATATTTATAATTATTCCATCCATAACACAAGTGATAGGCTAGTTGGTATAAGTGCAAGGGTATAAACTGAAAAAATATCCCATGCCTTATGTGGTATTGTCTTAAAACAATTAAAGGAACTAATTTATGTGTAGTCCCACACAAATTAATAGCTTGTGTTGTTTTGGAATAAGGGCAGTCAATGCTCCCTAGCCAATGAATAATTGCTCGTATAAACTAATAAAAGTATACGAAAATATAATGTGTATTAAAATTTCAAAATTTTTTAAGAACATTTTTTAATTCTTAATTAACCTCTGATATGAATTTTATTGTGGAAGCAGAAGCAGTGTTCCAGGCGTTTCGCGTGCACAAGTTTAATCGCCCCCCACCAACGTTCCGCCACGTGCTCGGCTTTTTTCACTGATTTGTATTTTGTACTGGAAGATCTTCAGCTCAGTACTCATAATTATTTTTAGATAAATTACACTAATGCCTTCTAAAATTTATGACAATTGCAGAAATCCCTCTTTTAATTTTAAAAATGACACTAACCTCACATCTGCTTTGATTTTGCACTTCAGATTGCCCCCTCCACACGCTTTTGTTGATTGAAAGTAACATAAATAAATGATGTCAAGTACTATTTTTATTAAAATATCAATTTTGCCTTTATTTTACTGGAAGAACAATTCAATTTTATTTTATTTTTTTGTGAATGTACGGAAACAGTTCCAATATGAACAAACTTAGATATTTTTTTTTTCTTTTTTTTCTTTTCCCAACCCCATTCCACCAATCTCCCACTTATTTTTTTAGTTTAAAAGTAATTTTAAAATACACTAATATTTCTATTTGTAATTATTTTTTGATTTAAAAGTGTAAAGAAAATATTTATGTTCCCATCTCGTGAAATTAAAAAAAGAAAAGAAATGCAACTACCATTGCATGGAGAAATCTATATTCTGCACCCTCAAAAAGGACATTGTAGCTTGCTTTTCGTGCTCATTTTAGATACGATAGTCCTACAGTTCAGACTCTCGTGGCTCTGAATCTGATCTCACAAGTACAATGTGAAATAGATAAATACAAAAGAGTTCAAATCTGGCAAATCTTTTGAAAAATCGATTTTGAATCAAAATGTCATAAATGAACTGCTTTACCAGATACAGAATCGCCACCTAAATATTTTTGAAAAATTTAAGAAATCCGAGACTCGTGCCAAAGGCCACTTATCCATCATCACCAAAGTGTCTCGACTCGAGAACTTAGGTACGGGAGGGGAATGCCATGAATTGAGCACCCCACTCGCCCTATCAAAGATCGGTCTCTACTAATCATGATGTGAATTTTATTTACATTATATGCTCTTGTTCAGATTATTAGACTAATTTTACTATGTGTAGCATACAAATATAGACTAATTTGTAAAAATTAGAACGCTTTGATCTCATGTTTATTTGAAAATTGTTTCGAATATGTACCATTCAAAAAAGTGATCTCATATGCACATTTATCAAATTATTCCAATTTAAGTAATTAGCCTCCATCCACAGGCATTCAAACAATTTATCACTTAAGCAATTAGCTTCATGGTAAGCATGGTAGACATGGCAATAATCACACTCATGTAATATACTAAAGCAATAAAATGCTCACCTAGTACTCTGAGGCGAGCCAAAACAAGTAAAATAATTAGAAAATATGCATGCTCCTAATTAATGCAACACGTCTAATGCAACACATGTAAGATGCAATTAATAGGCCTGGCTACTAATATAATATGTGAATCAATTGGATAGCATGTGGTTTGAATACGTATTTAACGAAGTAATTTAAACGACAATGCTTGTTAGAATGATGAACCGAGTCTCGATTCATGCAAGACAAGTGGATGCAAACTCGAAAAATGCTAAAAGAAACATGATGTTCTAAACTACCCATTATAAGCAATTAAATAAAAGGGAGAAAGACGTGGAGTTGGAAGACATACACATTATTACATATTGGCCATCGCACAAGTGGGTCCGAATGAATGCCCTAGCTAATTACTACGAATTAACTAATCTATTACCCAAATGAAATAAATTAACTATATTAGATAATTATTACAACACCACAAATTAACTAACTACTTTAGCTAATTAATTAAGTACAACACAAAACTAACTAGCTATTCTAACTAAATTAACTAATTAATTACAAGTCTGCCACTCTAAGTACAACATACTAATATTACAACATCATTTCAAAAGATCCCAAGAATTGAGGGGTGGTTCATGCATGGATGTGGATTTCCACTCGAAAAAGCTCCCGTTTTGCTACCGGAATGCCTCTGTTACACAATTAGAAAATTGCATTGTTTTTCCACCTCAGCCTCTGCTTTGCTCTGTTTGGAAAAGGGACACTGCTTGGCTGGAAGAAGTGGCCGGCAACCCAGAAGTAGTGGCCTGCCAGCCACTCATGTTGGTTATTTCTTGCTACAACAGAGAACAAACAGAGCACAAACAAAGCATTCTCAATGGATGTTTGTCCACCATGCCTTTCCTTATCATTAAATAACTTAAAAGAGAGATAGGCTCAATTCTCAAGCCATCAATCAGTGCAATTGCATTGCATGATGACTTATGAATCAAGGGACACAATTTCAATAAATGGTAAAGAAAGACCAACAAAACCTCCTCCCTATCATGGATTGATCAAGGGAAGTGGTTAACCTTGGAAACTTGAACCATTTCATCACTAATAAGTATGAAATGACTTATGTCTCCATGTGTTCAATTAATGTCCAATTGAACACCAAATTATTTATTATCTTGGTCCATTTTAACCCCAATTTTTTTTACCTCTTTTAAATTACCTTCCATTCATTAGTCAATTAAGTCCAAAAATTAGCATTAAGTCCACTAATGGACAGAAGTGTCAAACAAAAGGTTGTTTTGAACATGAGAGAGATATCATGCCATTGGCAATGAACCCTCGAAAAGATTAAACCATTAAGCACAACGATCTCAATCTCAAGCTTAAACAATTAATCGGTTGAACCAATTCTCAAAACAAATAAAATGCCAAGAAAAGATGGAGGTTACAGAAATGATTAAAGGTGATCACAAGTATGGAAAGCTTGAAATAAATGCTATCAATTTAAATAGGTTGATGTCTAATGCCTAAAACACCAAACCTGTGAGGACCATTACACTACAAGTATGCAGTACAAAGTATAAATGAAGCTAACTCTTAAAAACGGTCCTAATTTACGCTAAAACAGTGCTAGAATTAAAGGAAAAACAACTAAAAGAGTAAGCTAAAAACATGGAGCAATTAAGCTAGAAAACAAGCACAAGGAGGGGAGGCTAACCCTCTTCATTTTTGGGACTTCAAAACATGATTTTTAGCCTTTGGAAAACTCTAAAAACCAGTGGTAAAAAGCTCAAAAAGAGTTGAGAAAAGAATGGGAAACATAAGGGTAAAAGCTTAGAGAACAAGGTTCAAAGAAGGATGGTTAACCCCTCCACCTTTGGTAGCTTTAAACCAAAAGTTTCAGCTCATAAAAACAGTGTAAAAATAGTTTAAAATCAGTAAGAAAAGATAGAAAACAAGTAGTGTAAAGATGCTCAAAATTATACCTCTTGAAGTAAGGCAACTCTTTTTTTAACAAACCCATAAGTTCTCACTCTCAAGGGCTGAAATTTGGACTCAATAATCTCAGTAAGGAGAGCTCCAATATTGGTTTAAGAAGTGTTTGGGTAAGGTGTGTGTGTTGCAAGATAGAGATAGAGAGAGAATTTCAAGTTTTGGGGCTCTTGGAATTTTTTGTAACCTAAAACCAAGAGGGTTGGTCAAGTATATATAGAAAAATAGCCTCCCAGGTCGGAAATATCTGTATAGGAACAGCTGGAGCTTTTGGGGGACAACGGGCAACAAATATTTGTGTTTTACATAAGTGGCCGGCCATTCACTAATAGTGGGCGGCCGGCCACAAAAATTTGCTTCCTGGCTTGACTTCAAACGGGCATATCTCTTTTATCCGGACTCTGTTTTAGGTCATTCTTGAGTCTAAATTAAAGCCTCAGAAGTCTACTTTCCAATGGTGGTGGCCTCACATCTAAATTATAAAGTGTGCAAAGAGATATGCCTATTTTAGTGAAGGCTGCTCTTTTTAATGCTAACGGATTGATGCCCAACTTTTTCCCTAACTAGTTTCCTCCCTCCCCTCCTATTTTCTTCAACTCCAAACCTATAAATAAGATATTTGTAAAGATTTTTCAAAGAGTTCATATCCCTTTCATTTATTTCCACTTTGTCCTTACTCAGTTTACTAAAAAGTGTAATATTTTAAACGAAAGGCGAGCCTCGGAACATCATAGAAACATTTTAAAAAAATATTTTGAAAAAGAGGATTTTAAGGTCTAAAATAGTTTTGGTCCAAAATGGGGTGTAAGGTTGGGATTTAGAAGCCCTTCTTGCTGAAGAAATTGAATGTTTGTACAGCATAACTTTCATCATCGAGTGATCAACCTCAGACGCCAAAGTCTTAAGGGGGGTCAAAAATGGGGTGTCTACAGTTATCCCTCTTTGACAGAGCTCAAAGTCATAAAATGATGTGAGTGAATGTCAAAACCCGAAGACGACCCATTTTGACAAGGCCATAAGACTTGGGCAAACAAACAAAATGTAGATGCAGTTGGTTGAACCCGAGGGTTGCCTATGTATCCTGTTGCAAGGAATCAAACTAGCATAGTTCAGGGGCAAAATGAAAATGATACATAATTGTAACGAAATCATGCAAATGATATACAATATAACGAAATCATCAAATCATAAGCAGTGCAAAACACACGAATACCATAAAGAAATGGATATGCAAATCAAACTACGTTTTATATAAAAATGAAGCACGCACAGCCAAATGACGTCTAACACAGGCTAAGTGCCTATATCCTCAATACTGGCCTTAGCGCAACATGGATACTTACATATAACATAACTATGTTTCAACGTGAAAGGGATGCGAGCACATGCAAAACTATGTTTTTCGCAGAAAGAGAAAGAGTACAAGTAATTAGGTGGTATGATATAAGTGAGGAATGATTTTCTGGGAAAGATAATGATCTTAAATGCTAAATGCAACAATACAAAGTACAATGCAATGGATGCAATGGATAGAGTGAATAAGGGGCATAGGCCGAACCACATCTTACCTATAAAAGGCATGGACACAAAACAGACCACATCTAACATAGAAAAGGTGTTGACACCCTCAATATTGGCCTCAGCGCAGCATGGGTATCTACACATGACAGAACCATGTTTCAACTTAACATGGAAATGATGCATGATGTAATACGATAGATGCTATACGCAATGTGATAGAGGTAATAGGTAATAAAATGCAATGTAATAGCTAGGAAATGAAAATACCTTACACGGGCAATTGGCGCTAACTTACCTTATGCTGCTGTGGATCTTCCTCTTCTTCTTGGTTGCGCTTCCAGACCCCAGGTACTATTTTTCTCCCTGGCCATGTTCGTAACTTTCCCTATTCTCCAACAGGGTGACAGACTAGGTTAGTTCAGTATCCAGAATTGAGGCGCATGCAAGCTACCTCAACCTATGGGGCTGTCACTTCTGGGTATTTAAACCAGACTTTAGTCTTGAAAATTCCAAACCTTTGCATTCTAGGCCTCAACCATTCGAATTCTAGTTTCTACCGTCTCAGTTGATCTCTTAAGAACTCACTACAAACACAGTCAGGTGGCTATACCAGATCGTCTGAAGCCGTTCGAGCACGACAAACACCAAAGGAATTGTACCTTTAGAGGATTTAAGGTCTCCTAGACCTAGTGAGTGCACAAGATAGTGTGGGTGAGGTGAATACACAAAACAGTGCGATGCAGGTGTACAAAACAATACGATGTAAGTTGCACAAGACAGTACGATATTGGTGCACAAGATAGTGCGATACAAGGTGAATGCAGAAAACAGTGCGATGTAAGTTGCACAAGACAGTGCGATGTAAGGTGAATGCGCAAAACAGTGCAATATGGGTGCACAAGACAGTGTGATGCAAGTTGCACAAGACAATACGATATGGAGTGCACAAGACAGTGCGATGTAAGTGCACAAGACAGTGCGATACAGGTAGAATGCACAACATAGTGCGATGCAGGTACACAAGACAGTGCGATGTGAGGTGCACAAGACAGTGCGATGCAAGGTGCACAAAACAGTGCGATACAAGATGCACAGGACAGTGCGATAGATAATGTAGTAGATGAATAGGGTGACATACTCTAACCACGCTGGAATCGTGAAAGGAGGAAGAACAAATCACAAATATGCTGAAATCCTGTAAGGAATGGAACACTCTAACAACGTTAAAATCGTGAGAAGATGAAGAATAAATCCCAAACGCGCTGAAATTGTGTGAGGAAAGGAACACTTAAACCATGCTGAAATCGTGAGAAGAGGTCCTAAGAAAATCACTCAGGGTTGCGTTCCACTCGTCTTGAGATAAATTCTAAACATGCTAAAATTGTGTGAGGAAAGGAACACTCAAACCTCGTTGAAATCGTGAGAAGAGGTCCTGAGAAAACCACTCAGGGTCGCGTTCCACGCGTCCTGAGATACTCTAATCACGCTAAAATCGTGAGAAGAGAAAAATCGCTCAAGGTCATGCTTCGCACACCTTGAGATAAAAAAAATCGCTCGGGAACACGTCTCACGTGTTCTAAGAAAAGCCCCGGGGACATTGATCCTAAACGCTGCTCAGCGTAGAAGGATAAATGATACAAGATAACACAAGATGCAAATAAATGCAATAAGTGCGATGATATGATACATGTTACAAGCAATGTAGTGCATGATATTTAGAGAATACAATAAACAAACAAAGTGGTGCTTTAGAAAGCACCTCATGGGGCGAGTGGTGATGAACCGCTCTACTTTGACAGGGATCTTCCTCTTATGTTTTTTCAAATTCTTACCTTCAACTCACAGTTCAAAGATCCTTAAATACTGACAAGGGGTAACATCTACATGTAGAAGCCACGGATGCCACCTTGATCGCCATTCTGACTTGAAGTAGGCTTGAACTCGGGATCGAGGTACACTCATACTGTAGAGAAATGGCGAGGCCTGAAAAGGTGCACCTGGAACGCAATCTCGGAATTTGCTGAAGTTGAAACACACTAAGATGCTCCAAATTTTCCTTCTTTTCTTTTGCTTTGTGTAGACACCCCATTTTGACTAGCCCTAAGACTTAGGCGCTGTGTTTTGAACACCCGCTGATGAAAATTGGAATGTGATATTTTGTGAATTTCCCAGCAGAAAAATCAAATTGAAGCTTTAATCCCAATCCTTACCCACATTGGTCAAATTATTTTATATCACTAAAATCTTGTTAGTATTTTATTAATTTGTAGTATTTTATAATTTATGTATTTGTACATATTTTTTTAGGTGTTTTAATATAAGTTTAAAAAATAATAATAAAAACAAAAAAAAGAAAATAAATAATATATATATATATATATATATATAAAAAGAGAAGTCGGTCACCTGCTGGATTCAATTAGGTTTCAATACACACACATATATATATATGTGTGTGTGTTTATATAATAGGATGGAATATATGGTCATCATGATTGGGGTTTGTAATGGAGACATGATGATAGAAGATAGAGAGGAGGGGTCACCTGGATGATCATAATGTTTTTTGGGGCGGTGGAAGATATGTTATAGAGAGAAAGAGAAAGCTAAAAAAAAAAAATGTTCTTGGCAAGCATGTGTGAGGCGGTGGAAGCATGGAGCCGAATGTAAAAAAATAATAAAACAATATTCTTGCCAACCACATGATGCTTGGCTACAACACACACGGCCTCAGCTCTCTCCCGGAAGAGATTTTTTTTGGCTGGAGATTCCAATCCAACTTTAGAAGTTTGAGAGTGATTAAAAGAGGGTTTACTAACCAAGGAGCTGATCTTTGCTTGAGAAAAGAAAAAAGAAGAAGCATAAAGAAGCTCTCTCGCTTGGCCTGCTCTCTCTCACTCTTGGACATAACACACAAGCTCTCTCTCTTGCTGGTTTGATGGTAATGATCAACACATATATCTTTCTCTCTCTAAACTCTCCGCCTCATGTGAGTAGGCTTCTCAACCTCACTCCAGACTCGAGCATCCTTCACTTTAACCACGTCAGAGTTTCAAGGAACTGTGAAGGGATGATGATAATGAAAAATGTCGCTACCTTAACCATCATTTGCATGTCTGCTGTGCCATGCTTGTGCTTGCTCTTGATCTGATTTTAATGTCAAGTTCTAAAGAGCTCCTTTCATTTCATTGTAAATCATAGTACTCGTGAAGAAGACAAGGTGAGCAACGCTGCTCCTTCGAAACTGTAGCTAGTCAGAGCTGGGTTCTTCTGATAGTAATCATTGAACGCATACCAAGCATGATCACGGAGCGTGTTTGGATTATAGCAGCACCACCTACTGTAATATCATCTTCGCCGGTGTCAATTCCACCACTAGCTGCTCCATTTGCTTTGTTAGCTTTTGATAAAACTCTCTCTAGAATAAACTATCATTTTGTATTGAATTTTTCTCTCTCATTATTTATATCCTTTGCCCATAGGCTTACATCCTTTTATATAGAGAATCTTTTATATAGAGAATGTTATACATAAGTTCAATGAATAAGATCCATGAACCTAAACAACCTTGCAATTAACTAGGTACATGAATATAATCTAGACAATGTGTTTAATAAATATAAAATACATGAATACAAAGAATGTATAAACTCAATGTATCTAATGCATGCAATGTATCCAATGTATCTAATGTAAATATGGCATTAATTTTAACACTCCCCCTTAATGCCATGTTGTGTGACACCCAACATTTCTCTAAAAAATTCAAACTTGTCCCTTGGTAGAGCTTTGGTGAAGATGTCCGCAACTTGATCTTCAGTCTTGTAATATTTGATTTGAATCTAATCATCTTCCACAGCTTCTCTAATGAAATGATGTTTGATAGCAATGTGTTTGGTACGAGAATGGTAAACGGGATTCTTTGCCATAGCAATAGCAGACTTGTTATCAAACAAAATTGGAGTAGCTTCACTTTGCTTCTCACCAAAATCATCCAAAATTCTTCTTAGCCAAATTGCTTGTGTAATTGCCAATGATGCTAAAATATATTCGGCTTCAGCAGATGATTGTGCCACAGTTTGTTGTTTCTTGGATGACCATGAAATTACGCTCGATCCAAGAGAAAATGCATACCCAGAAGTGCTTCTCATATCATCAACACATCCGGCCCAATCACTATCATAAAATCCAAGTAACTTTCCATCAACAAATTTGTCATAAAAAATTCCATAATAAAGTGTACCTTGAATGTATCTCAACACTCTTTTTGCAACCCCAAAATGAATTTGGCTTGGACTGTGCATGAACCAAGACAATAAACTTGTAGCATACATGATGTCTGGTCTTGTAGTAGTTAAGTACAACAAACTTCCAACCAAACTTCTATAACAAGATGCTTCAACTTCTTTGCTTCCATCTTCCTTTGACAACTTTTCATTCACAATCAAGGGAGTAGCAACTACTTTGTAATTCGTCATTTTAAATTTCTTAAGAAGTGTTTGAGCATACTTCTTTTGGCAAATAAAAACACCACCATTGTATTGGTAGATTTCAATGCCTAAAAAATGATTCAATAGCCCCAAATCACTCATGTCATATGTCTTCATCCCTTTTAAAATCTTCAATCAATTTTTCATCACTACCAGTAAAAACCAAATCATCAACATAAAGTGAAACAATGAGAATACCGATTGTACCTTGCCTCTTGATGTACAAAGTTGGCTCACTTTTGCTTCTTTGAAAACCCTTTTCATTGAAGTAAGCATCAATTTCACTATACCATGCCCGGGGTGCTTGCTTTAGGCCATATAAAGCTTTCTTCAACTTGTACACTTTATCTTCTTTACCTTTGACAATAAAGCCTTGAGGTTGATCAACGTACACCTCTTCTTCTAATTTTCCATTCAAAAATACTGATTTTACATCAAGTTGGTGCAAGAACCAACCCTTTTGAGCTACCAAAGCAATGATAGCTCTAATTGTATTAAGTTGAGCCACATGAGCAAAAGTTTCTTGGAAATCAATTCCAGGTTGTTGTGAATACCCATTTGCCATAAGTCTAGCTTCGTTCTTTTGAATACAGCCATCCGAATTGAACTTTGTTTTGAATTTCATCTTCCATAGCTTCTAGGTTGTTGTGAATACCCATTTCCTTTCAGTTTCTTCACTAGCTCCCAAGTCTTGTTCTTCTCAATCACATGAATTTCATCTTCCATAGCTTTCTTCTCTGCTTCATCTCTAATTGCCTCTTCAAAATTTTCAGGTTCAACAATACATAAATTGCATCTTGTATACACATCACTAAGACTCCTTATATTTCTTGGAGTTGAACTTGGAGACGAAGAACTTGAACTTGAACTTGAAGAAGATTGTGAACTAGCAATTGGTGATACTCTTTGTGGAGATTCAAGAGTTGCAACATCTTCAACTTGTGGACTTTCCGATTCTTCATTGAAAGCAATGCTTTGATCTTGGACTTTCTTTTCTTTCCAATCAAAAGACGCATTCTCATCAAAGAGAACATCTCTACAAATAATCACCTTCTTTTGATCCAAACTGAAGAGTCTATAGCCTTTGGATTTCGAGCTATAACCCACAAAGATGCATTTCTTACTATTTTCATCAAGCTTGTGCCTCACTTCTTTTGGAACATGAGCATAACAAATGCAACCAAACACCTTTAAGTGATTCACGGATGGTTTCCTTCCACTCCAAGCTTCAAATGGAGTTTTGTCCTTAAGAGCTCTTGTAGGACATCTATTCATCAAATAAACTATTGTATACACGGCCTCACCCCAAAACGTTTTGGGTAGCCCTTTCTCATGTAGCATAGACTTGGACATCTCCTCTATGGTTCGATTCTTCCTTTCCGCCACACCATTTTGTTGTGGAGTGTACCCAACAATCAATTGCCTTTCCATTCCAATATCTTCACAAAATTTCATAAACTTATTTGAGTTGTATTCTCCGCCTCTATTACTTCTCAATACTTTCATCAAACAATCACTTTGTCTTTCAACAAGATTTTGAATTTTCTTGAAGATAGAGAAAACTTCACTCTTTTGTCTCATGAAATACACCCAAGTTATTCTAGTAAAATCATCAACAAAGATAATGAAGTACTTGTTACCTCCATGAGTTGGTGTATCTATGGGTCCACACACATCGGTATGGATAAGCTCCAATGGTGCTTTTGCTCTCCATGCTTTCTCATTTGGAAATGACTCCCGCTGATACTTTCCAAGTGCACAACCTTCACAAATATGTTGCACTTCATGAATGGTTGGCAACCCAAAAACCATATTTTTTTGTTGTAAATGCTTCAAGCTTTGAAAATTCAAGTGCCCAAATCTTCTATGCCAAAGCCATGAATTATCAATCACATCCATCTTCAAAGCCGCATTTTTGCTATACCAAAAAATAAGAGGAAAACTTCTATTCTTCTTTATCTTGATTTTTGCTACAACTTGGCTTTTCCCCCATTTGTCAAAAATTTTGCGAAAATCGTCTTCAAAGTGAACAAGATATCCATGCTCCATAAGTTGTCCAACACTTAGCAAATTTTGCTCCAAGTCTGGAACTAGGAGAACATAGGAAATGAATCTTGTATCTTGGTTTCTATAGCAATAGTGCCTTTCCTTTTGTTTGGACTAAGGCACCATTCCCCATTTTTACTTGAGAACTAGAGGAAGCATCCATTTTCACAAAAATGCTCTCATCTCCTGTCATGTGATTGCTACATCCGCTATCGAGAAACCATACATCCTTGTTTTGATCCGATGCCTTGTGACAAGCATAGAACATGTGCCCTTCTTTTTCTTGCTCCTCGGAAAAATTAGTTTGTTGAGTGCTCTTGACTTGGCAATCCTTCTTGACTTGCCCAAATTTGTTGCAATTGTAACATTTTGGCTTTCCTCGAAACCAACAATCTTTATCAACATGATTGCTTCGGTTGCAAATTCCACACTTTTGTTGAGTGGACTCTTCATTTTCCTTTCTTTGAAAATTAGACCTTCCTCTTCCTCTTGCATTTCTTGCTCTTCCGGTTGCTTTTCTTCCTCTTCCTCTTCCTGGGAATTAGAGGTACTAACATTAAGCTTGGATTGAAATGCACTTTCAATTGACTTTTCAGATTGCCTACTCAACCTTTGCTCAAATGTTTTAATTAAAACTATCAAATCTTCAATACACAAATCAGCAAGATCTTTAGTTTTTTCAATGACAGCAACAATAGGATTATATTTCTCCGGCAAACTTATCAAAATTTTTTCAACAACTCGTTGATTAGTAATATTATCCCCATAAGTTTTCATTTGGTTTACAAGTTCCATAACCCTAGAAAAATAATCCTTCAATAATTCCATATCCTTCATCTTTAAACTTTCAAAATCTTTTTTCAATGATTGAAGTTTGATGGTTCTTACCTTCAAGTTGCCTCTATACTCTTTCTGAAGAATATCCCATGCCTCCTTCGCTTTTGTTGCATTGATAATTCTTGGAAAGATTGCTTCTGAAACTCCTTGTTGAATAAAAGAGAGAGCCTTTGAATCCTTCTTTCTTTGCTCTTTTAATTGGTTCTTTTGGAGATTTGTCAAAGCTCCTTCATCTTCAGGTTCCTCGAACCTATTTTCAACAAGATCCCAAAGATCTGTATAGACAAAAATAGTTCTCATTTTCACATACCAAAAATCAAAATTTTCACCATTAAAGATAGGAGTAGATACATTTTGGTTGTTAGGATTCGCCATGGACGTCGGTTTGTTCTTGTTCAGGGCTTGTTTTCCCGTATCTGATCTCTACGCCCAGCTTGTTTTTGACCCAACCAAAGCTATGATACCAATTCTGTTAGCTTTTGATAAAACTTTCTCTAGAATGAACTATTATTTTGTATTGATTTTTTCTCTCTTATTATTCATATCCTTTGCCCATATGCTTACATCCTTTTATATAGAGAAGGTTATACATAAGTTCAATGAATAAGATCCATGAACCTAAACAACCTTGCAATTAACTAGGTACATGAATATAATCTTGACAATGTACTTAATAAATATAAAATACATGAATATAAAAATACATGAATACAAAGAATGTATGAACTCAATGTATCCAATGCATACAATGTATCCAATATATCTAATGTAAATATGATATTAATTTTAACATGCTCAGGTTCTGGTCCCAGCTCCGAGCAAGAAGCCAAAATCTTCATCATCGTTATCATCATCATCTCTCGACTCTCTCATCTCTGAACCTGATTCCTTTCTCTCGAGTGCTCAGGATACCCTTCATCATTTTGACTTGAGAGATCAATACACTATCTCTCGACTCTCTCTCTATGAACATCAGCCTCATCTCCCAACCTCTCTCTCTCTCTCTCTCTCTCTCTCTCTCTCTCTCATCTTTTTGATGTGAATCTAATCAATCATCACTGATTCTACCACTACCACTACCACCACCCTCTACTCCACCACACTCTGTTGCATGGAAGATGAAATGCACAAGGCTGTTGATAATGGACCATTCATGACAAATAGAGTAGGCAACAATGGAGGTTATCATACTGCTGAAGCTGCACCGAAGAAGGACACAAAAACTGTAGCCCAGTGGATGAATTGAAGGAAATAACAGACAACTTTGGTACAAAGACTAGAAGTTAAGAAGCTCAACGGCGATCCTGCGGTGGAGGAGAGGTGTCCAGTGGAGGAGGTGGCACTGGTGGCACCGGAAACCGATGACCCATCAACGCATGGTTTCTGGGTTTCAAAGAAAGTGTTGATTTGGAGCGCATTGGAGGTCAGGGCGAAGCGTTGGTACCGTGGCCTGGACTGCATTTGTGATGGTTGCTGGAGTGCTCTAGCTCTGTGAGACATCTGTGGGTGTTCATGTTGTTGCATCATGTTCATGTGTGTGGGTAAAAAAAGAAAACAAATGTTTAGAGAGAGAAAGGGTGGTGAAATGGAGTGAGTGGGTAAAAAAAGAATGGTAGAAAGGGAGAGTAACAGAGAGAGATCCACACATATGCAGGCTTACTTTCTCTCTCTCTCTCTCACTTAATTATTCATGTTAGTCATAGTTATTTAATTAGATTATTTAATTAGTTGTTTAATTAGATTAGTTATTTAATTAGTTAATTCATGTTGTAATTAATTTGTTAAACAAGTTTTGTTACCCAAAAGACAACCTAAGAGGGAGGTGAATTAAGTTTTTACAATTAAAATTAATAATACCATAATAAAAATTATAACTAGTACAATAGATAAATATAATTAATGAAATAAAAATAATTAAAACAAGTGTCTTAACAACTATGTCAGTTAATGATTTTAGCACACAGTAAAAATGTGAAATATAGCTATGGCAATTTAAAATAAAATAAAGAGATAAGAGAGAGATGCAAACAAATATATAGTGGTTCGGTTTCAACTCGGCCTACGTCCACTCCTTAAGCTTCACTTGAGATTTTCCACTATCTTCTAGCTTCACAGGGGTGCTAGCAACCTCTTTACAAATGGAGTAATCCTCCACGGATTTTACACAGACTTCACAAGTCCAAACCCTTGCAAATCTTAGGTGATTCACAATCACTCTCAAGATTTCAAGAACACAGTGTTTGCAACACTTTTACAAGATGAAATGGTATTTCTGTTTTAAAAGAAAGCTTACAATAAATATCTCTCAAAGATAGATATATAAAATGAAACTTTGATTTTTCTGTAAATCTCACACAAGAAAGATGAGCTTAATTCTATAATATAATTTCTGAGAATAGATGTGAGTGATTATAGATCAAAGAATATTTTCAGATTTTGTAACTTGTTTACATTAGAGGCTTTGGTATATATAATGAAATTTATAGCTGTTTATAGTTGTTGTAGTCATTTGAATTTATTGCCGTTTATAGCCGTTGTACTTCCATCATTATCAATTTAAATATCTTCCACTCCATCATTACAAATTTGAATATCTTCCACCAGAACCTTTTGAACCTTTTGGCCTTTTGAACCTTTATAGCCGTTGTACTTCCATCATTACTAATTTGAATATCTTCCACTTGAACCTTTTGGCCTGCTGCTGTGCTAGGCTATTTGAACCTTTGTTTTGGGCTGTTTGAACTCCTGATTTAATAAAATATTAAATACATTCTACCAATATTTAGGATAAAGGTTTATGTGAGAAATAATGGGACAAAATAAATTTTGATTATATTTTTCTCTTTCAAATAAATCATCAAAATAAATTTTGATTCTATTTTTCTCTTCCAAATAAATTAAAACATAGTTAAATAAATCATCAAAATAAATAAGTCTAACAATCTCCCCCTTTTTTATGATGGCACACAATGATGTTTTGATTTGATTTGGGAGTAAGAAAAGCTTCCCCTCAAGTCATGCTCCCTGAATTCATTTCTAAAAACATAAGTTAGCACATGTATAATAAATAAGCTTTAATTGGAGATATGATATGAGACTAAGATATCAAATTATAAATACATACTCATCAGATTAGTGTTCAAATAATACCATAATTTGAAAATAATACCATAATACATAACATCTTATAATTTCTCCCCTGTGAAATATGAAATATAGCCAGGGCAATTTAAAATAAAATAAAGAGATAAGGGAGAGAGAGGCAAACAAATTTGTAGTGGTTCGGTTTCAACTCGGCCTACGTCCACTCCTCAAGTTTCACTTGAGATTTTCCACTATCTTCTAGCTTCACAGGGGTGCTAGCAACCTCTTTACAAATGGAGTAATCCTCCACGGATTTTACACAGACTTCACAAGTCCAAACCCTTGCAAATCTTAGGTGATTCACAATCACTCTCAAGATTTCAAGAACATAGTGTTTGCAACACTTTTACAAGATGAAATGGTATTTTTACTTTCAAAGAAAGCTTACAATAAATATCTCTCAAAGATAGATATATAAAATGAAACTTTGATTTTTCTGTAAATCTCACACATGAAAGATGAGCTTAATGCTAAAAGGCTCAGTGTATAATTTCTGAGAATAGATGTGAGTGATTATAGATCAAAGAATATTTTTAGGTTTTGTAACTTGTTTAAATTAGAAGTTTTGGTATATATAATGAAAATTATAGCCGTTTATAGCCGTTGTAGTCATTTGAATTTATAGCCGTTTATAGCTGTTGTACTTCCATCATTACCAATTTGAATATCTTCCACTCCATCGTTACAAATTTGAATATCTTCCACTAGAACCTTTTGAACCTTTTGGCCTTTTGAACCTTTATAGCCGTTGTACTTCCATCATTACTAATTTGAATATCTTCCACTTGAACCTTTTGGCCTGCTACTGTGCTAGGCTATTTGAACCTTTGTTTTGGACTGTTTAAACTCCTAATTTAATCAAATATTAAATACATTCTAACAACATTTAGAATAAAGGTTTAGGTGAGAAATAATGGGACAAAATAAATTTTGATTATATTTTTCTCTTTCAAATAAATCATCAAAATAAATTTTGATTCTATTTTTCTCTTCCAAATAAATTAAAACATAATTAAATAAATCATCAAAATAAATAAGTCTAACAAGTTTAAATTAGTTACTCTGTAATTAAATTAGTTAATGTATAGCTAATTAATTAGCTTAAAGTAGTTATTTAAATTAGTTCATTATTATCATTACTTATAATTAATTAACTTAGCATAATTAATCATTTACTCGTTGTAATAAGTAAATAGTTAGATAACTAGCTTATTTATTCAAGTTTTGTAATAATTAGTTAAGTAGTTTAGTTAGCTAATTAGTTCATTCGGACCCTCCTGCGTGACGGCGTAAACTTGTAATAATATGTATGTCTTCCAATCCCACGTCTTTCTCCCTTTTATTTACCAGTTTATGATGTTTAGCATAGGGACATCATGTTTAATTTAGCATGCTTCATGTTTGTATCCATTTGTATTGCATGCACCGGGGCTCGGTTCATCATTCAAATTCGCATTGTCATTTAAATACTTCATTAAATACGTGCTTAGACCGCATGCTATCAAATCATTTCATATGTCATATTAGTAGCCAAGCATAGTAAATGCATATCATATGTGTTGCATTTGTCATATTGCATAGTTAGGAATCATGCATATTTTTTTAACTTTGTTTTGTAGCTTGTTCGTGAGACATCGGTAAATATGTAAGTTGTTATGCTTCAGTATCCCGTTTGTACATAATTTTCTTATTATGTTTAGCATCCTATCACGAGGCTAATTGCTTAAATGATAAACTGTTTGAATGCCTGTGGATGAAGGCTTGTTGCTTGAATTGGAATGATACAACGAATGTACGTTTTAAACCCACTTTGTAGTGGCAAATTCACAAACTTTAAGTCCACTTGAGGTGGTAAATTCAAACCATTTGCAAAACAAACATGAAATTGAAATTATTCTAATTCTTGCAAAATTAGTCTATACTTGTATGCTTCACATAATAAATTTAAATAATCAGAATATGAACATATATTGTACATAAGAATCACATCATAATTAGTAGAAGTCGATCTTTGATCGGGTGACTGGGGTGCTCATTATTGACCTTCCCCTCTCATACCTAAGTTCCTGAACCAAGACATTTTGGTGACGACGGACTAATGACCTTTGGCATGAGTCATAGGTTTCATAAATTTCCCAAAAATATTTAGGTGGCGACTCTAAAATCTAGCAAAGCAGTCCATTTTTGACATTTGATTCAAACATCGATTTTCCAAAAGAAATTGCCGGATTTGGACTCTTTTTGTGCTCCCACTGTTTCACATTGCATTTGTGAAATTAGATTCAGAACCAACACAAGTAAAGTCCGAACTGTAAGGGCTACTTCATTCTTCTGATAGGGAGCGCAAAAAGCCGAGCTACACTCTGCAGGCCGGAACCTATGTAGCTTCAGATAGGTCCTTGTTATATAGCACTAAGTTACCCTCGATTACAGACGGGTCTACTTCTTTCTCTTGCAAGGCAAAGACTCTGCCAGTTGCCTTCTGGTTGCTCCTTTCTGGTCCCTCATGAAGTTGGGTTTTCTTTCCACAAGCTCCAAATCCTCTTGGATTCTACCTCCTTTATTCTGAAGTCAATGTTGTGCCGATTATTTCCACAAAGATGGTAAGACTTCTCCAAAATTTGATTCTTGATAGGGTTCGGGATTTTAGCCATGGTTACTAGTCCATTCTTAAGGTTTCGATTTCCTAGTACCGCATTTCTATTGTTGGTTGCAAGCTCATGTTATTACTTGTTTCGAAGTAGGGTCCACCATTTGTTTTTCTTCGAATGAGGTGAGGTGTAAGTCAAATTCTAACTATAGAGGCAATTCCTAATCTTAAGTTAGAGTTTAATTATCCTAGGGTGTTCACATAGCACAACTTCATATATACATAATAATAATTATGGGATTCCTAAAATTGGATTGAAGTGGAGACAAAGAATACGAAGCTGTTATGGTGATAACATCAGGATTAACTGAAATATGGATGAATGGTATGATGTTATGGTTTCGAACTTCAATGTGATCAAGGTTATAGATGTAGTGACTAAACTAGATATTTAACTTGAAACTGCGTTGGCCATCTGCGTTTCAAACTGAATATCCAAGATTCATCACCGAGTAAAGAAAATGAAATTATTTACAAGAAGTCTTGGGCTAAATAAAATAATCAAGGGTCAAAGGAGGTCAAATTTACAAATAGTAGTATATAAAACAGGACCAGATGGACAAGACTTAATCTTGGAAAAGGATGACATTGAATAAAGGTTATGAATACAAGATGCGGGTACGACAATGATAGAAGACGCGTAGAACTAATAGTACCCCCTACTGCGCGATGTGAGGCCTCACTCAAAGTTAAAACCATTTCACGATCCTGAAGTAGGTCCTCACGAGTTGATGTTGGTGTGCTCGAAATTAGAAGAAATTCCCTAAGATAGGTCAAGAAAGATTCTAACATAGTCAGGGCAAGGTAGTCTCTAACCGCAGGTCGAAACGCGTGGGTAAGGGTTGAACCTCGGCTTTGATACCATATTGTGATGCCCCGATTCTACACCATTGGTTGCAGTCAAGGGGGAGTCACTAATGAGTCCTTTGGTCAATAACCAGTAAGATCCCAGATCACTGGAGGAGTCAGATTAGCCTCCCTTCTAAGTCCAGCTTTCTTAGGCAATGCACTACCTTTTTGACAGATCTTAAAAGGTATTGACACAAGGTCTCATAAGCAACGATAAGGTTCATACATGTAAATATTAAAGTATAAGTGCATAACAATCACGAATATCCTTAATCTCAAAAGCTTGTTCTATTACATTACATCCCAAAAGAGAGTTTAAATCTTTACATGAGTCTTACAAAATATCAAAAGAAACTTATAGCTTTCCTAAGATAGCCAAAAGTCTTCGAAGGTTTCAGGCTCGATGTCTCCAGCTATGAGTTCCTCTTCATCACCTAGTATGATATGCCGTGAGCTTTGAATGCCCAGTAAACACACACACATCCCGTCTATTTTTACCAGTCCAATACACAAACACCAATATAACATCAAGTAGTAAAGCATGATACTCAAATAAGTAAATAAAGGGTTAACTTAGACGTCAGTAAACTAGAAATTCCCCAAAGAGATTTCATCCTCCCAACCACAAGAATCGGATGCGGATTATTCGGTATGCCCCCTCTTTTGCTGCTTTGTTGCAGAACTAACCTCGGATGCCTACCAACGGTTATATACCGCGTAGTGCCAACGGCAAGGCCTCAAAAGAGACAGTAAAATAGGGCCTTGCCCAAATCCCTCCTCACACCAAACCACCTAGGGTCCGAATACAACCGCTCCGTTCAAGGGTTCCGAAAATCACTTCCACAAGACTTTAACTTTCAAATGGGGAACGCATCCCAACAATCCAAATATCACATATTCTCATCTTTTCATTACTCAAGTGCTCGAAAACTCAATACCCTTCCAATTAGGTTTCCCGTTGAGTTAAATATTTTACATCAAGGTTAGACAACTTAACAAGATAAAAATATCCAAACAAGCATGCATCAATAAGGTGAAGAAGATGAAGAACATAACATAACACATACAATATCATGCCAAGATATGATCATAAGCTAATAAACATTTTCATGAATACAAGGGCATAAAACATCTATGCATAACAAAATTTCCAGATTTAATATCACATAGAGATTAAAATGAAAGGACTATTTTAGATCCTTCACCGAACTTGGCCTTCCTATGGTTTGTAGAGAATTTGATCTAGTTTCTAGAACATTTTTCGGAAATGGGATTGCTTTTCCAGATTCTAAGTTATTTAGAAAATAATCCAGCGCTGTCCAGATTCTGTCCAGATCCGTCGACCGTTACGAAAATTTGATTTTCTTGCAAACCGCTTAATGTTTTTCGATGAAACCAATTTTAGTTGAAATCTAACACCTTAAGGAAGGTTTTGACATAAAATAGAGGTCCAGAATAATTTTATACATTTTTCTAGAATTTCTGGAAGTGGGCAGCAAAAACAGATTCCAAGGTACTATGCCCAAAACAAGAAGTTTTATGAGGAAAGGGTTCCACCAAGGGAAAGTTTTCATTTCTTTTGTGAAAAAAACATGCTAAATAACATATATTTAACTCAGAAAATTTGCATGAAAGAGTGCCCTTGGAAAGTTGAGAGATTGGTATAGAAAAAGATTGTTTTGTGCCAAAATGGAGAAAATACAAGAGAGATGGAATCAATACTCAGCCCTTAGCATTTTTAACATAAGAACTTATTAATAACAGATCTGAAAACATTGTTACAACCCTTAGAAACATGTATTGAAAAAAGGAAAATGAAAGAGAAGGTTGTGTTGTGGCTTACTTGCTACTTTGCACAAGAAGGCTCTCTTCTTCCTCCCTCTTCTTCTCTAGACTTCTCTCTCTTGCTCTCCTCCCTCTCTCTAGCCGAAAGTGTGTGTGTGGCTGTGGTGTTTGTGCTTGCCAAGCTAGGGGAGGTTGGTATTTATAGGCAATTTGGTGTAAAATGACAAAAAAGCCCACTAGTTGAAAAAGGATGGAAAGGTTAGGATTTTGCTTGAAGTTTAAAAGAATAGAAGTGATTAAGGTGTTAAATCACAGGATCAGGCATCATTTAGTTGGTTCTTAGTTGGAAGGTAACTAGTATTGGAATTAGCATCCTAGGACTAGGGTACTAGGTTTGTGAGTTTCTAGATTTTCATGATGATAGACTTAGAAAATTGTATCCTCACTTCCTCCTAGAATGGCCGGCCCTAGGGAAAGGTGAAGGGGCTATTATTTTATTTATTTTAGGCTCTAGGACACACTCCTCAAGGTGTATATATATATATATCTTACATGATTGATGGTACTCATGGTACAAAGGTACAAGTACTAGTTTTTGGGGTAAGTTTTGAATTTAAATAAAGAGTGAGGGCTTGGAATTAAATACATGTATTGGGACCTTACTCATGTAGAATCAAATTAGGTTAGGGAACCTAATCTGGCTAGGAAAATTCCAGTTTTGATGAAAATAAAATAAAATGCTAATTGACTAGATCTCAAGTAACCGAGGGGCTTTAAGAAAATAATTCAAACATTAAGGTCTTTAAGTGAATACAAATTTCAGGGGCTTCACACAAAATGATTTATTTTTCCAAACCAAGAATGAGTTCTTGACAGGGTATTGAGCCTATGACTGACCACAGTACACCACAACTCAACAAAGGAAAAACAAGGTAAGAACAACACAACTATTGACACTCACCGAAATCAAAACGACTCAAAACAAGAATCAAAACCACCAAACACAACACATGGATGTTTTCCAATGGCAGGAGACCTCTCGGTTCATGGGAGCCTGTTTCTCCAGGTGTTGTTTTCCACTATTTCTTATTTATGGCTCTCACATCACTTTGGCCCTCAATCTCTTTTTCCCTGAAAAGCCCTTTCCTCACTTTTTCTCTCAGCGCACATCTCTCTATTCTTTAATCTCTATTATTTTTTTTTATTCTTTCCTAGGTGTGGTTGATGGATAAGCTAAAAGTTGTGGACCCTTACCCCTAGCATTCTGCTAGATTCTACATCTTTCGCTCACAACTAGTGAGCTTTCCCACAGAGGGGTTGTGGTGCGACTAGACGTGTAGCAGATCTGTAACTGACATCGGTTGATGATGCCCTTGGCCAGTTTGGACGTGATTAGACCCGTCCAGATGAGAGGGTGAAATACCTTGCTCCATTTCTAGTTCGCGCTTCGCACTTGGCTCGATACTTCACTGCTTAGAGGACGAGAGAGTGCTTCGTCCCCTACTACTAACTTTAGTTGTGCCCTTTCTAGCGAGTGCTGATAATAGGGAAAAGACAAAAAACCTAAGTCAACCGTGCCCCTAGTTCATCATTTTGACCATATTTTTTTGTGTTTTTGACTTCTGCTAAAACAATTTTGACCAACATGAGAGTTAGATTAATATGCATGTTTGACTTTCTGATTTGAAATCATGTAAGTCAGGCTATGAGCACTAAAAATTTTCCTTTTTTGAGTCCAAGAAATGGTCCAATTTTGAAAAAATGGAATAATTTTTGAGAAAATTAGTTAACTTCACTAAAAATCTTCAAAACTATTTTTGCAAATGGCCACTACCCGACCAACGAGAAAGTAACTCTTGAGATGCACAACCTCAGATCTGAACTTGATTTGTCTTGCAACTGAATCTTCTAACGGAATAGGATAATCAATTTTGAATGAAGATAAGCACGAAGATGATCCAATTTGCACATAGATAGGATAGCCGAGTTTGAATAAGGATAAGCCAAACAACATGGATAACACAAGCAGGTTGAAAATGGTTGGGGCCGAATTTCAGGATGAAGTTGTCTACGTATTCCAAAGAGGGGAATCAGGCCGTACGTAGTTCTCGGGTTAAGGTGTATTCGGGTATTGACACTCTCCTTTTGCGCTCTAACTTTTGCCAAAGCCACCCTTCTGAGTTTTCAACCTTGCAAGCTCTATTTTTCTTTTTCATTTTTCTTTCTTCTTCTTTTTCTTTGTTTCCACTTTTTCTTCTTTTTTCATTTTTGTTCTTTTTTTTTTCTTGCTCTAACTTTTGCCTAGGTCGACCTTCCGGGTTTTCGGCCAAGTGAGCCTCTCAAGGATAGAAAAGTTTAACTTGTCTATATTGATTAGTCATAGGATTTCTAAGCCATCTAAATCCAGAAGAATGGTTGTTGTTCGCTAATGATGTAGTCTTGATAATGTAAGGGCCCATCCAATTGGGTCTGAATTTGCCCTTAGTGTAGTGGATAGGAACTTGATTGTCCTTCAGCAAAACATTTCTTCTCTTAGATTCTCGGATTTGGCTTTTTTGCCGATCTCCATAGTTTGAGAAATGACCCACTTTTGAATCTTTGAGCATATCTGACCTTTTTGCCCCTAGTTTAAGGGCTATTTCTCATCCAGCCATGCAAGCTTCCTTTGATCACATATGACCTTCTTGTCCCTAGTTCAAGGGTTGCTTCCAATCCGACCATGCAAGCCTCATATTTTGGTTGATCGTTGAACATTCTGAAAGGTTCAAGGTTTGAAAGCAAAGGGGTCGAGTCTCGAGGCCGAGAGTGATCCTATGCTATACAATCTCAAGATCAATTCCAAGCATGTCTTCGTAGGACCACGCAAAACATTTTTTGAAATCTTTTAATAAAGCGACTAGTCACTCGTGCTCTTCTGAAGACAATGTAGAATTAATCTGGATCAAGCGAAGATCCTCATCAGTACTCACATTAACATATATGATTTCATTCATTAAAGGCTTAGCACTCCTCTCTTCTTCTTAGTTGATCAAATTTTTACAAATCTCGAGGAATTCATCCCTCTTTGTTTTCATCATAGTTTTGGAAATAGTTTTTAAAAACTTTGGTCAATGCAATGATTTAAAGGCATAGAGAAATAGGTAAAAGGTCCTGCCGTTTCATTCAAATCTTTGGGCTCAACTGGCTTAATGATAGAAACAGACGCAAAAGAAAGAGTGCAAAAAACAAACAAAACAAAATAGTGATGTGATGTTCAAGTTAACACGCCCAAAATCACCTGACTCTAACACAACAAGACTGACTCAATACAACAAGACTGACTTAATATCCAAGTCCGAAAGTAAAATAAATAGCATTTTGAAAGTGCTAAAAGTGCACGCCATCCACCACATTTGTAGTAAAATGAGTGCCATCAGCAGGTGGTTCATCCCCAATCACATAGTCGCATTATCCACCAAGTTCATTGATCCAACACTGATAGACTTTGTGTGACCTTGTGAAGTGATGACCTTATTGTCAATCAGATCTTGAACTTCATGGCGAAGACGAAAACAACTGTCAGTGTCATGGCTGGTTTGTTAATTAGGGAGAGGTCAAGGGTCAAGGGGTTTAAGATGGCCTTGTCTTATGAGGATTTGGAGAGCTTTGGATAAGGTCATGAAAAGGGGATTGAAGGTGCGGTTACGAATCCTGACAGGATTGATGAAGGGCTTAGCAGATGTTGACTGGATTTGAAGATCCCTTACGAGTGTAGGATTGGAGCTTAAATGGGTGTTTCTGGTATGACAACCCTTTTCTTGGCTTGCCCCTTGATTCAGAATGCTCCCAACCTGAGCGACAAAAGTGTCATCCACAGTTTTTGCAACAACTGCAAGCACTTGCTGTTTGTTCAGCCCTTTGACCTTTAAAGCCTCAATAGCCCACTGAAGATGTTCATAGGGAGCAATGCTTGTCCCGACCTTGTTCTTGCCACTTGCTTCAGCTTTGCCAAGGAATTGGGTGACTATATCGGAGCGTGGCCCATTTGTTATTGTCATGTGATCCTTAGACCCAAGATAGCTTTGGGTTAGCCGTTTTCAATTATAGCTTGCTCCAAGATTGGGGAGCCTTTCGGCGTGAAATTTCTGGCACGTGATGTGGTTGATAAGGGAGCTAAAATCCCAAAGGCTATATCTGCCACTGTTCTCTACAAATCTTTAATCATGCTCATCAGCTCAGAAGTAGTAGGTTCATGGATTTGAGATGATTGAGGTTCAAGTGCATCCATCATACACAAGTCGGTGCTTTCTGGAATGAACACCTCAGGCTTGGATAAATGGGCTGGGGTGATGTATGGGCTGGGGTGATGTATATGTTGGGGATGTAGGTGGATGGCAGTGTATGGATTAGGTTGAGGTGTGGAGTTAATGGGTTCTGAGGCCTTTTTGGTGGAGCTATGATCTCTTTATCAATAAGATCCTAAATCTTATGACGGAGGCGGATGTAGCGGTTTGTATAATGACCGTGTTGTTGATGATAGACATAGTATTTAGCGGGGTCATGTCTTGGTGGAAGAGGATTTGGAAGGGGTTGGGGTTCTAGGAGCTCTGGGTGCCTTTTTTCTAGCAGCGTCTTCAAGGCTTGAGAGAGACTCATGTAAAGAGGATGGAAATTTCAGGCTTGAGGCTGAGTTGAAGTGGTTATGAGACTGGTGACAGTGTTTACTTCTGAGCATTTCGCAATTGTGCTATCACTGGCAGTAGCATTGGAACTGTGAACAGCATTCTTCTTCAAAGGCTCATTATCTTCCACAATGATCCCTTGCCCAATGGCATCCTCGATTTGAACATCCATTTCATGAAGCTCTGTAAAGGTAAATAGAGGTAGAACAATCATCTTCTACAGCAACTTGCCATACCGAACAACCATTCTTATCTCTCGGAAGGTCTCGTGGTCATCATTGAGGCTTTGGTCCTCCATCTTGTCACAAACTCAGAGAAACCCTCATTCGGCTCTTGACGGGTTGCCTCGAGATCATGAGTTATGACCTCAATTTGTGTATTGTAAGAGTACTGAGCAATGAAGGCTTCTCCCATCTCTTCCCAATTCTGTTTGACGGAATTTTCCAACTTAGCATACCAACTGGTCGCTATACTCGACATGGTGCGACCAGAGAGAGATAGCTTCTGTGGTCTAGTTAAGCCCAACGGCCGCAAGATATCAGAAAACTATCATAAGTGGACCATCGGATCCTTGGAGCCTTTAAAACGATCAATGTGTGGCATCTTAAACCAATCCGGCAATGTAATTGCAAAATCAGTGTGTCCATTGAAGTTAACCCCTTGTGCTCTCTTGAACAACTTCTCTACTTGCTGGACCATTGGCCCCACTTTTAGGCCCAATTTCGATGATCTGAACTGTTCACATTTTAAGATTTGTTCAGTATATCATACTCGTAAAAAATTAAGTTCATCGGATATCAGAAAGCATGTGTTTCGAAAACTGTTTATTAATTTTTTTTTTAAATATGGTTTGTAGTTTGATGATCCGAACACGTAGTTTCTGATATTTGATCAACTTGATTTTTTACAGGTATGATATACTCAACAAATCTTAAAATGTGAACGATTCAAATCATCGAAATTGGGCCCAAAAGTGGGGCCAATGGTCCAGCAAGTAAGGAGTTAAAGAGTAAGATGAAAGAGAGGATCCTAATTCCAAAACTTGTGTTGTCAAATGTTTTAAGGTAAATTACACTTTGTTCTTTTTATCCAGGATCATTTTCTCACTTTAACCCTTTAATTTTTTTCCTCCCATTTGGACGTTATGTTTGAAATTTTTTTTCAATTTATTTATGAAAGTAACTTATGTTCAACTTAGACAGAAAAATGTCAAGTCAATTGTTACATGACATACAAAATATGTTATTATATTAGGGTTTAGATTTGTGTTAAACGTGTAAGTTATATATAATAAAATATTTTTATGCCACTAGCTATCAATATATCATTTCATGTATAATTTTGTACATAAGTTGTCTTCGGGAGGAACTTTAAAATAAAAAAAAAACCTTGAAATATGAAGAATTAAAGTGAAAAATAAATAAATTTTAAGAGTCAGTAAAAAAATAATCAAACATAAAAGGAAAAAGTATAATTTACCCAATGTTTTATTAGACTAATTATCTAATGTATTATTTGAGAATAGACTATTTTAATAATTTCTTTGAATTTTTATAAAAAGAAGTGTGAAAAAACAAAGAAGTTATATGACCCAAAAAAAAATAAAAAGACAATAAATATACTATTTTAAGTTATTCTCAAACAACCCTTTGTGAGTGTGACCTATCTTCCACAAACTTTAAGTTTACACCAAACCAATCATTTTCACGAAAAATTTCAAGATACATTTTCACAATTCCTAACGTTTTTGTGTAATATTTGTTTGCGGAGATTAGATTAGGAGAACAAAGAGATAAGTTTGAATAGAATATGGAATTATTATTTATTTGTTTTTTTATATTTTTTTTCATCTATAGAAAAATAATTACAATTATGAAGATAATTATGATCCAACAAGGCAAATCCACATGCCGATCAACACCACAAAGCTCAATAATAGCCACTCAACAATCACTTAATACAACGAGCAAGGATCCTCTAGAGTTTTTTTTCCCTAAAATTTCTTAGAGTGGTGCATTTTGTGGTTGAGATTTAATGATAAGTCACATCAATTTTTCAGCATTAAATCTCAATCACACAATACACCACTTTAGGAAACTTTAGGAAAAAAACACTCTAGAGGATTCTTGGTGTAATACAACCCTCGTGATCAGAGAAATAATTAAAAAGTAGCGAACTCCTTTTTATAAGAATAAATCTCGCAATCTTGCATCACAGAGTACATTTGCTTTCACCTATATTCCTTCCATTCTCTTATTTGTATCAATCAAGACAGAAGGTAGTCGTCTGTGATAAAGCCCAAGCCTTTGAAATCTCAATATCAAATTGCTTGGGGCTGGTTTGGTACGCATGCCAGTGTTAATGGAGGGCAACGTGTTCACGCGTGAATACGATGAGGAGGGGCTATAATTAGTGACGGAGTTAAAAAATTAAATTAGACGGTATCGTTTGGTAATTCTTACGTTTTTAATTTTCTGTTTATATTTATAAAAATTTAAAAAATTCAAATAAAAACTTGTTTGGTAAATTTTTGATTTATAAATCAGTAGTCTCAGTTTATAAATTTTACCAAAAAATATAAATTCAAAAAATGTGTTTCCATTTTGAATTTTCGATTTTTTTTTTTTTTACCAGCCAACACTAGTCACCACCCGCCACCATTTTCCACCATTGTCTTCCACCACCACCACCCACCCCCCACCACCACCTGCCACCACCACTTACCACCTACCTGCCACCCACCACCCACCTGCCACCCACTCGCCACCACCCACCCTTTGCCACCACCACGACCCCTTCCACCACCCACCTGCCATCCACCCGCCACCACCCACCACCCGCCACTACCATCCACCGCCCGCCACCATCACCCGCCACCACCACTCACCAGCCACCTGCCACCACCACCAGCCACCAGCCACCCACCCACCACCACCACCCGCCACCCACCTGCCACCACTACCACCCACCACCCGCTACCGTCACCCACCCACCCGCCACTACCACCAACCGCCACCACCCGCCACCACCCGCCACCACCTGCCATCCGTCACCCACCTGCCATCCGCCACCCACCTGCCACCACCCGTTATCGTCACCGTCACAGTCACCGTCGCCCACCCACCCACCACCATCACCCGCCACCACCACCCACCACCACCCGCCATCCGCCACCTATCTGCCATCACCACCCGCTACCGCCACCACCACCACCCACTCGTTACCACCCATCACCCGCCACCGTCACCCACCCACCCACCACCCGCCACCACCCGCTACCCACCACCCACCGTCACCACTTTCCACCACCGTCTTTCGCCGCCACTTGCCATTTCTCACTCTTTTTTATATTTTTAATTTTTTTAAAACATTTTGTCAATTACCAAACGCATTTGTAGTTTATGTTTTTCTAAAAATAAACAAAAGATAAACAAAAATCAATTTATAAATTTTTTGTAAATATAAACTGAAAACGTAAACGTTACCAAACATTAATTATAATATTAAAATTTTTTATAAAAATATTTCACATAATTGTTTACGATTGACTTCAAGAAAGATATATATATATATATATTATTTATAATTAGTATATCATAGACAATACAAAAAAAAAGTCATGGATATAAGTTTTAAAATAAATTATATTCTAATTTTTCAACAATGATTCACTACAACAATCTGTACCTTTGGCGATCACTTTTGGCTACTAAAACATTTTTAGTCGCCAAAAGTTAGACCTTTATCGACAAATTTTCTTGTTGGTCGGCAATGATTTAATTTTTAGCTACTAAATTTTTTTAGTAGCCATATGTTAGTTGTTGGCGACTAAAAAAATATTTAGTCGCTAAAAATATACCAATAGGCACTAAAAAAGTTTTAGTTGGCATTTGTTTACATTTTACTGATTATGGTTTTAGTCGGCGTACACAGCCTTTTGCTGACCAAAATTTTTGTTAGTCTCCAAAAATAGGCTTATTTATTACAACCATCAGTGACTAAAAAATTATAGTTGTAGATGGGTAGTTATTGCCGACCAAAAGATTTTTAGTAGCCAATACTAAACAAATAGCTACAAACTGTTAGTAGCTATTGATTACATTTGCCGACAAATATTTATTTAGTCGCTAAAGGAAGAGAATTTTTTTTAGAGGGAAATATTGGCACCCTTCCCTCTTATTTCTTTGACATAGATCTTCTTTGTTGTCTCACAAACACACACAGATCAGTACACCAAACTAGACGCACGCTCAATGACGGTCACCATCTCACCGTCACACGTCGCCACCGTCGCACGTCGCTACCTCCACTGCCGCAAATCACAGGTTCTTATCCCTCTCTCTTTGTCGCTCTTAGTCCTCTCCCTCTCTGTCAATCTCTTTCTCTCTCTCTCTCTCTCTCTCTCACTCTCTCACTCTCTCGTGCCACCTCTCTCTCTCTCTCTTTCTCTTTCTCTCCCTGCATTGCCTTATTTTCCTATCTCTCACACTTCATCTAGGGTTTATATGATTTTTTTAGTTTAATTTTGTGTTGATTTCGTAAATGGGTTTGGTTGAATTTTTTGATTTCTATGAAATTATGTTATTCTTCATGTCCAAAATTGGTTTGATTTTTGTTTGATTTCTATTAGAAGTGGGTTGCTTCTCTGGCAATTGAGTATCTTAGCATCTCAAAGCTGAATATATGATTTGGGGGTTTTTATTTCCCTTGAATCAATCACACCCACAATTGGACACAGATGTATGTTTTGATTTTGTATTTACTTTGACATTCATTCCAATGTTTTGCAGGCTTTGATTCTTATACAAAAGCCAACTGGTTACACTGGCGCTGATCCGTATAAAATGTGAGATATCTTCTCAAGTTCTTAGTTTTATCTATTTGCCTTCTTCTTCAGAAAATTGTCTTTCTATTTGCTCAAATTTGAAGCTGTTTAATGGATAATTTACACTATGTTATGAGAGAAAATAAAAGAAATGATTTGCTATGTTAGGAGAGAAAAGAAAAGAAAAGATTGTGATTTTTCTTCCTCTTATTTTGTTAAGCTGGAGAGGAAAGAAAAAGAAATATTGTGTGTTTAAAAATTTGTATAGCATGAATTCTGCACACTAAGTCTCCATCAACTATTAATGTGTTGCAAATAAAATGCTAATATAGTGAAAGGTAGATTTTGCTTCTTAGTTGACCTAGTGGGTACATTTTGCCTGTTTGTGGCTTTGTACGTTCATGACTATGTTAGTATGAGTATTTATCGATGAGCAATGGCAACAATCTAAAATCACCCATTCAGAGCAAATGATGCAGAGCATATGTAACAACAATATATTTATTACATAAACTAGTAATTGAGTTTTATTTATGACAACGATGAAGGAACCTTCTCTAATTGTTAGTGGACCTCTTGAATTAGATTTCCTATTGTTTCATGTATGATGTATCAATTTCATTTTTATGCAGGCATTAGTTGTTATGTTGCGTCTTATAACAACTTGTATTGATTGTTGAGAGCCTCTGATATAGGGCATTGACAAGGGTCTGGTTCATAATTTAATTGAACCCAACATAATAGTTTGGCTTTGGTTTCTATTTATACATTATTTTGAAGGCTCAAAGATGTTAATTTTTATTATTTATAGAGATACAAATGAAATGGTTTTAGTGAGATGTTCTTTATAGTTTTTTTAACATCCAATACATGACTTTTTGATTCTTTGAATGGTTATTAGAATTTAATCCTCTAAAGTTATGGAGATGTTTTTTATTTGTATGTCATACAGAGGTACTCTGGGAGCGATTTGCTTGGTGTCACTGCCAAAGTTGTAGATATGCCACACCGATGTATGTAGTACTTTTATAATTGACTTCTTATTTTGAAGTATTATGCTAACTATTACATCAAATCACACAGTGAATGTTAGTATTCATTTGTTTTTCCTCTGTGAATTTCTATATGATGTTCATATATTATCCATTACCTGTTAGAGGTTTAAAACTCCATTTGCGTCATGCTTTGTTTGTTATCTTTATGTGATTGGTTCTTAAACTTGGGGAAATAAGGGTTATTTTAAATAGATGCTCAGATTGAAACTTGTAGTCACATCTTGTGGTATGGACTACAAGAACTTCTTAGCAAGACGTTACAATTGATTCTTATTCAAGCATTCTCAATGATTTGTCTGTCCAAAAATCTATGTTGAGGAAGTTGAAACTAGAAAAAAAAAAAAAAAAAAAAAAACGAGACATGTTTGTTTTAAATCAACAACTTCTATGTCGTTATCCATCTATTTTTCATTCTATAATGAGACCTGTTTGTTATAAAAGGCTCACTTTGCTCCTTTTCTTTTTCTTCTTCTTCCCTTTCGTTTCTTGGTTGGATTAATGCTATTCGAAATGTTGTAAGCAAAATAACAGTCATTATGATGTTGGTTCTACTTATTGAGGAATGTCAAAGAGTATTTTTCTTGATTAAATTTTGCAGAATATCATCCAAAGTTCTGATGCAGTGGTGACTTTGATTTTGTTCTTCCAAAAATAATTTATTCTTTAAGCGTAATCTCAAAAGGATTTATCTTGTCTTGAGCAGATGTTGAAATACATCCTCATATAAATGAGTAATCCAGACTTTTGAATCTTTGGTTTATATTATTTATTAGGAGTTGCATGGTAGGATCTTTAAGATTTACTGTCCTGCTACATTCAATTCCATTGCCTTGATGAGTATGATAAACTTGCATTGCATATCTTTAAGATTTATTGTCCTGCTACATTCAATTCCATTGCCTTGATGAGTATGATTAACTTGCATTGGATATTCTACATTTCACTTGAGACTCAAGAGTGGGATCAGGGTCGGCCTTGAGGGCAGGCAAGAGAGGCCTACGCCTTGGGCTAAAAATAGAGACCCCTAAATATAATTTTGTGTTTTAGATATAAAAAAAAACCCAAATACTATAGGCCCAATTGAACATGAGGCCCCAAAAAAAGCAACAAGACTAGATTATTATTTTTTTAAAGTATTTGTAATGATTGCTTCCTATCTTAATATATGAAAGTAAATTTTTATTTATAATTTTAATGATTATATGTGCAAGTAAATTTTTTTTTGTAGCTACAAGCAAATAAAAAAGTTGTAACTTATCGTTTTATCCATGAATTTATTTATTTATTTTTAATGTAAGAATGCCCCATTTCCGTAGTGTCGCCTTGGGCCCCCTAAATCTCATGGCCAGTCCTGAGTGGGATTCTGTTTGGGTAAGATCATGAACCCTTGCAGTTGGTCATTTGGCCAAACCAGTCACAACAACCACATTTCTTGGATTGGGGTCATATTATCTTTTATCCACTCTGACCTATATGGATAGGTTGGTCTTAAACATAACTGCATCTAATTTCTTTCTAGAATTGTATGTATGCGAGTAGCATGTTGAAACACTATACAAGGAATGGATTCACAACAAATAGAACTGTCGTAAGAATTCGGTGCTTCCTTTTTTGTTTAATGTTTGTAACTGCTGATGTCTTTGCAATGGCTAATACATTCAGCTTTCCTATTCCCTTTTTCTCTTTGTTATAAATAAAAATAATAAAAATTTGTTGTTGAGTCATTGTTCTGATGTATACAGGGAAGAACAGTCAGAAATACATGCGGCTTCTGGGTTTTATGTTCTGTTTGGATCAGGTAAGAAAGCTCAATTAAACATTTAAAATGGTACATTTGTTTTCTGTATTAGCAAGTTCAGCAGTGTTTTTCAAGATTAACAAAATCATTACTTTTATTTTTTTTCACTGGTGAATAGTTTGTTATTATAATGGTATCATGCTCAGAGGGTTGCCCTTTCACAAGTAATTGCAATTAGACTATCAAATCACTTTTTGCTTGAAAGAATGCAACCATTTCCTGTTTCTTGATTGTAATAACATTGTCACATTGCTAAAATGGTTTGAGTTGTGAGGCTTGTTCTTCCATCTGGCTTTAGAACCTAACTTCATGACTTACATGCTACCACATCTAATCGCATGTTTACATACCAAGCAGAAATAAGGCCACCAAGTAGTTGCCCGTGGGCTGTTTCTCTCTCTCTCTCTCCCTCAGTATTATTTTTGCTTTTTAGTTTATTGTAAAATCTTGTGTATATTTTCATCTTAAGAAACAAAAGTAGCTCAATAGTGGTGTCTTCAAAACTTCAGTGAAGGGTTCCTAGCCGTTGCTACCTAATGAGGTCACGAGGATGGGTAGGGTGCTTGGGATGCATGATGTATAGCTAGCACACCTGTCTACTAGCCTAGCTATTATTCCTCTATACCTGAGTCTGTAATCTAAATGGCCTTAATTTTTCCTTAAAGCTAGAGTAGGTTCGATTTGAAGTTCGAGTGCAGATCCTCTGTCGTGGTATCCTGTAATGGTTCCTGCAGTGGTATCCAAAATGACGTCGTTTTAGATATATATATATATATATTTTGGCCTTTCCTCCTCTCTCTCTCTCTCTCTCATCCATTAGAACCTAAACCCAACATATAGAACCAGGAAATGAGAACCAAAACAGAGGAAATGAGAGAGACGAAGCTGAAAGAGTAGAGTCGATGAGGCGAAACGGCGGTGAGTTAGTAGTGAGGTGAGGCGAAACTGTGGCGACGAGGCAAGGCAAAGCGAGGGAGGAGTGTGCAAACCCTAGATCTAGGATTTTCAAAGAGAGATCAACGAAGAAAACACAACACAGAGTCGTGGAAAGCTTCATTGCCTACAGCTAGTAATTGTCTTTAACTTGCTGTCATGAACATATCATCATTGCCGGCATCTTAACTAAAAAATGATAGAAAAAGATCACTACATGAAGTTGTAGTGTTCGTTGCAAAAATTGGGTCATAAAAATAGCTTCCATTGTTTTGTTTTTACTTAGATTAGCTTTTGATTGTTTCTGGTGTAAAGCCTTAAAAATTTGAATTTGTTTGAAATTTGAATAGGGGTTCTGTAGAATACCCTAAAAAAATATATAGTTCTACTTGTACTGTTCCTATTTAATTTCAATGAACCCATTTGTTTTCAAATTTTAGACTTTATGATAATAATAACCCTATACAAATTGAATTTGGAGATGTTTAATTTGGGAAGCTTCTTCATATATGATTTATGTTCTTCTCTCAGGTTCTTCTTTCTCTCTGGATTTTTGTTTGTAATGAATGGGTATGTTTTTAGACATAAAAACTGTGTTGAAACTGAGAATTTAAATGATGGGTCTGGGGTTTATTACAAAATGGGCATGGTGGTTTGAAGAGTGTGAGTGATCCTTCTATTAATGGTAATGGGTTTAAGAGTCGAAATTCAAGCTTTTGACACCCAGTTTCAAAGAAGTGAAAATTTGGGTATCAATCCCTTGCCACAAGGTCCCATTGGAGTCTCAAACCCATTACCATTACCGATGTAAACGATTGGGGTGGTTGGGTCGCCGGCGACGACAGAGAAATGGAGTCAGGGGAATTGAATGTGGCCTCACCGTCATAGTTGTTGCTGTCTGTCCCTCTTTGTCTCTCTGTTTTTCTCTTTTGGATGGGGTGTCTTTCTCTTTGGTTTGAGAGCTGGGAAAAAAGAGAAAGGAAAAAAAAAAGGGTCCAAAACGATGTCGTTTTGAAAGCATTGCTGGAAGCATGGCAGGAAACCATGGCAGAGGATTTGGACTCTTGAAGTTCATCCTTGAACCATGAATTCATGATCAATGCAACTGAACAATAAGATGTGACAAATTGAAAGGTGTCATTACTTAACCAACTGGTTTCTTTTGAGCATGTAAAACAGGGCTTCTGATGACATTCATTCTCTCGATTTACATCTTGTAATCGTCTCATGATAAATTTGCAAGGTATTGTTTCTTTCTTCTCCATGCTATTGAAAAAGGCCATCATAACTGGATTCTATTATTATTTTTCCCCAACTTTTTTTCCCTCTCTCTCATATCCCATTCAGCTTCCCTACAACAATAAAAGGAGAGATAACCATATCCACAAATGCACATACACATGCAGACACAAAAAATGAAATGAAATAGAAAAGGAAAAATGCCATCTCAAATTTTAAGTTTATATGCATGAATGTCTTATATTCTTAAATGTTTGTAATAGCAATACGATGGAGACCATTAGTGTTAATTGAAATACAAAGAGTTAACAATAACCACAACCACCGTACCCTCTGCCCTCCCCAATAGACAACAAGACTAGTGTCACTTGAAATAAGAAGATTTTGGATCTTTTATTATAGTCATTTCTATTCATTCAACGTACTCCACTCTACTTGAACCTTTTTTTAATTAATTTATTTTCTAGCATAAAGATAGTAGTGTTCTATAATCAATGAAGATAATTGAGAGGTCTAGGGGTGAGGGAATCACATACACCGCACATCCATTATTAATCACCATAGAACCAACCAGCACACTTGTTCACTACTAGAATGCCCCATAATTTATTGGGTTGTTAATAAATTCGTAAGCTTTGTCACCTGACAAAATCTTTTTTTTTTCAAGTGCAAAACTTATGACTTGTGGTTGCACCACAACCTTTTTTTTTTTTTTTTGGTTATTTCTACCAGTTCCTTTTTACTAAATAAATACCTTTTATTGATTTAATTCACCTTTCTAAATAAGCATTTAAGCCTTGGTTGTTTCCTATAATTCGTAAGCTTTGATGATATCTTGGTTGTTTCTTCTACTTACGATGGTTGTGTTTGGTGAATTTTCTCATTCTTTTTTACATCTCCTTGTTTAATTTCAACTTGTAAACTCCAAAATCTTTTTGTTTGCGTTCCGGGGGGGTGAAAATCAAAACAACCCCCGAACCACTGTGTGACTCTTATGGATAGCTTCTCCATGACAAATAGGGCTTGTGACAACTAACAGAATGTAATTCGGACACGAAGGTTGGGAGTTAGAGCCGAATGCGCCCTAAACTTAGTCGAAAAAGGGCATTCCGAGGGCCAAAATTCAAAAAAGCCCCGAACCACCATGTGGCTCTCATGGGCAGCTTCACCATGACAAATAGAGCTTGTGACAACTGACAGAATGAAATGTGGACTCGTAGGTTGGGAGTTAGAGCCGAATACGCCCTAAACTTAGTCGAAAAATGGCGTTTCAGGGGCAAAAATTCAAAACAGCCCCCGAACCACCATGTGGCTCACACAGACAGTTTCCCCATGATAAATAGGACTTGTGACAACTGACGGAATGTAATTCGGACTTGTAGGTAGGGAGTTAGAGCCGAATACGCCCTAAACTTAGTCGAAAAAAGGCGTTCTGGGGGCAAAAATTCAAAACAGCCCCCGAACCACCATGTGACTCTTATGGACAGCTTCGCCATGACAAATATGACTTGTGAAAACTGACGGTATGTAATTCAGACCCGTAGGTTGGGAGTTAGAGCCGAATACGTCCTAAACTTATTCAAAAAAGGGCGTTTCGGGGGCGAAAATTCAAAACAACCCTCGAACCACTGTGTAACTCTCACGGACAGCTTCCCCATGACAAATAGGATTTGTGAGAACTAACGAAATGTAATTCAGACCCGTAGGCTGAAAGTTAGAGTCGAATACGTCTTAAACTTACTCGAAAAAGAGCTTTCTGGGGGCCAAAATTCAAAACAGCCCCCGAACCATGGTGTGGCTCTCACGGACTGCTTCCCCATGACAATTACGACCTGTGACAACTGACGAAATGTAATTAGGACCCGTAGGTTGGGAGTTAGACCCAAATATGCCTTAAACTTACTTGAAAAATGGCCTGTCGGGGGCAAAAATTCAAAAACACCCCTTGAACCACCGTGGTGCTCTCAGGACCCATTTCCCCATGACAATTATGACTTGTGACAACTGATGAAATTTAATTAGGACCCGTAGGCTTGGAGTTTGAGCTGAAAACGCCTTACACTTAGTCGAAAAACTCGCAACACTTAGTTTAAAGAGCGACAACTTTATGAAAATAACATCTACATGTTCTAATAATTGCCTTTCTATATTTATAGGACGAAAAAATTACATATTAGATTATTTGTGCAATTGGTTGGAATGAGTATTGCATGATACATATATATATATACTTTCTTTTATTTCCAAGAAGACATTTCTTGATTGTTCTACCTTAAATGCATGTTAGAACATGTTCCCTATGGCTTATTGAATTGATATTTTGTAACCAATTCTAATGTTTTGTTTTTTTTTTTTTCGTAGATGGCTTTGTTGTGTGGACTTGTGGATAATCCATATTGGTGTATGGAGAAGAATTTTCACTTTTGTATAGAACTAATATAATGCTTTTGTCGTCCTCAGCTTTCGTGTAGTTCACTATTATTGATACAGAAAACTTCTGGCAATCAACAGGTAATGACTGCCGTGGTACATAGATCATCTTTTGTTGTGGTACATATATGGCCATTTGTTGGCGTACATATATGGCCTTTTGTCATGGTCTATAGATCACCTTTTGTCGTGGTACATATATATGACCATTTGTCGGCATACATATATGATCTTTTGTCATGGTCTATAGAAAAACTTTTGTCATAGTACATATATCACTTTTTGTCGTGTTACAGATTACGATGGTAATTTGTACCATGTCAAATGGTAATTTCGCTTGGCAGTAAATGTATTTTTTGTATACAGAGGGTTTTGATTTTTGTATGATATATTTTGTATGGAATTATTATTTTAGTTTGGACAATAGTTGGTTTGTATGGATTTTGACATTTAAAGTTATTTATTTTTTGTATATGGATACAGATTGTGGAATGATTGATAATATGTATCATTTTCTTTATATACGTATTATAGGTTGCATGGAATATAGACAGGTTATGGAGAAATTATAATTTTGCGATAAAACATAATATCATGTTTTTGGCGACTAAACAATTAGTAGCTAAAAAGAAATTGGGAAAATACTTTGGGCGGCTAAAAATTTTGTAGCAAAAATAAAAAATAGACATTTGGGGACTAAAAGTTTGGTAGCCAAAAAAAAAAAAAAAGACATTTAGTGACTAAATGTTTTGTAGCCAAAAGAAAATCAAACATTTGGCGACTAAAATATTTCGTAGCTAAAAACAAAAGCTAAAGAATAAAAACACTTTTGCCGAGTAAAAATTTAGTAGCAAAAAATGTAGGACTTTAGGCAACCAAATATTTAGTAGCCAAAATAAGAATTCTTTGCTGAATAAAATTTTAGTAGTTAAAAATGTGGGACTTTAGGCGACCAATTTTTTAGTAGCCAAAATAAGAACTCTTTTTTGACTAAAATTTTAGTAGCTCAAAATGTGGGACTTTAGGCGACCAATTTTTTAGTAGCCAAAACAAGAACTCTTTGTCGACTAAAATTTTAGTAGCAAAAAATGTGGGACTTTAAGCAACTAAAAGTTTGGTCGTAAAAAATGTACTAATTTAATTTAATGTCCAACATTTTCACGACTAAAAATTTAGTCGGAAATTGAATACATTTGGCGACTAAAATTTTAGTCGCTAATGACCTTTACCGACAATTCTTGGACGACTACTTCTGCGACCAAAAAATTTAGTTGCCAAAAGTGAAAATTCTTGTAGTGATTCATACCACTAAAAAAAAGACCACTAATAGCACTAATGTATTGGGAATGCCAAAAAAAAAACACAAGGCCTATGTAGTGGGTGCCACATCATTAGTGGTGCTATTAGAGCACCACTTTTAGTACTCTCAACCACTTTTCGTAATTTTTTTTACAAAATTTCAATAAAAATTCAATATAATAAAAATACCACGTCATCATGGAAATATGATATCACCAACTAATAATACAGAAACACATAGAGGATGAACCACACATGTCAAATGTAACTAATAATTCAATAAATTTCATATCTTTATTGAGATTAATTATAATTGTATGTCAATAATGATAGACATCATTATTGTATTGAAATTTTCATAGATAATAATATGATTTACCGTAATATCTTCATTTTCAATAATAATAAAAAAAAACAACCATTATTATTCTCATAATTTTAAAAATGTCATTGACATTTTACTCTAAATAATATTTTATAATTTTTTTTTATTTAAAATATTTTCTTTATATTTACAATATATATATATATATATATATATATTATGAGACCTGATTGAGACCCCCACTCCCCTCCACCCCTACACACACGTGGGGGTTGGTGATTGGAGGAGAAGAAAAAAAAAAAAAAAAAAAAAAACTGGCCATTCACAGGCCAGTGGGGGTCCGGATCATTTTTGATATTCCAAAACCTAAGGAGGGCACATGACCCTCCTAGACGCACTGTGGTTCCGCCACTGGCTATAATCATTGATTTAGAAATGTGTGGAAGAGTTTTCGAGTTTTTGATTTATTTATTATTTAGTTATATCTTGAAAGATAATTTGACAAAAAAATAAATAAAATAAAATGTATTAAGGGTAAATTACAATTCTAAATAATTCAATAAGATTAGGGGTGAGCATGGTCCGGATTGGTCCGGATTGGGAGAAAACTAGGACCAATTTGTTATCTACAGTTCCTGAAAAATTAAAACCAATCCAATCCGTTTAAATTGTGGAACCAATCCGAACCAATCCATTAAAACACGAATTGGATCGGTTTAGGACCACGGATTTAAATAATTAAATAACAAAAAAAATATAGACAACAATATAAGTAAATTGACAAAAATATTGGAACAAAAATATAGACAAAAATATATATTGAAAACCTGTAAACAATATAAGTAAACAACATCCATTCCAATAGCATCTAAACTGGAGCGAAGTTCAGCGAACAACATCCATTCCAATAAGTAAACAACATCCATTCCAATAGCTCAGCGAACAACATCCATTCTAAGCAAACATCCATTCCAAGCAAACACACATCAACAATAGAAGCTAACAACAACCAAATTCAATAGTAGTAGACATTACATTTCCCTTTTCCACAAATTCTAAGCAAACAAATATAAAGTAGTTTTAGACAAAAACAAATAAACAAACAAAGGCATGTTGACAGCAGCACAGCTTAAGGATGACAAACAAAAGCACCACAACAACGCAGTGGCAGCAGCAGCGCAACAGCAGCAGTAATAGGTGATTTCCAGCAGACCAAATCACTTTCCAGCAGCTATGTTAACATTGGTTAAAGCTGCAAAAAAATTAATTTCAGTTTAAAGTAAAAAATAACACAATACATGAATGAAATTTAAATGATTAATTGAATATTAGAATTCTATTACCTCTTTCTATGTCCTTCAAATCTGCAAAGTTTTCTTCCATTTGAAGTGGCAATGGCGAAGCACGCAACCAATCTTGTGTACAAATTAAACTTTCAACAAGTTTTGGAGTAAGAGAACTATGAAATTGGTCACGGATACGACCTCTTATGCTGAAAGTAAACTCGGAAGCAACAGTAGAGACATGAATGGCCAAAATATCCCTAGCAACTTGAGAAAGAATTTTATATCTTGAAGAATTTGTCTTCCACCAACTTAAGATGTCAAAGTTTACAACTTCCTTTTCACAAGATTCTTCCAAAGACCTATTTACTTCTGACTTTCCTCCATTACCTTCTTCTTCCTCCAAAAGCTTTTGAAATTTTGTCATAAGAGACACTTGGTGCTCACTTGCACCAATGTTTACTTGATCAACAATGTCTACCTCATGAACCATTTCATTGGAAGATGAAGTAACCGTCTCAAACTGTTTATACTCATAAAAAATGTTATTCAAAGTCTCTCTTACTTTTTGAGTGAGCTCACTCACCATGGCAGGTTGATAAACTTCAAAATAACAAAACCTCACATACTTCAACTTATAACGAGGATCTAACACAATAGAAATCAATAACATCATATTTATTTTTTCAATTTTTCCCCAATACTTGTCAAATTTAGTCTTCATTTTTATTGCCATGGCTTTCAAAGAAGGATCTAAACTCTTTCCCCATTCAGTTAAGGCACTTTCTATAGCACAAACTTCAGTGAAGTACAAGTTGGAAGTGACATACAAAGAACCAGACAAGCGAACAGTTGCATCATAAAACTTTTGCAAAAATTGTGTAAAAACATGAGCATCTTCCCAATCCTGAGAGGTAGGAGGTCCATGATTAAGTTCTAGTTTGAAATGTGGGTCCTCATCCTCTAATCTCTCAAATACTTTTTGAAACTTTGTTGCAACATCTAGCATTAGATATGTGGAGTTCCACCTAGTTTGAACATCTAGACACAACAAGCTTTTACATGTTACCCTCTCTGTTTCAGCACATGTCCTGAAAAATTGCTCTCGTTGTGGAGAACTTCTTACATACTTCACCGCATCACGAATTCGAGTTATTGAATCTTTTATTTCACTTAACCCATCCTTGACAATTAAATTAATTACATGGGCACAACACCTCATATGCAAGTACTCACTCCGTAAAATCAAAGAGTCAATGTTTTTGAAAACTTCCTTTTCACATATGCAATAGCTACATCATTTGCACTTGCATTATCCACAGTGATTGTACTAATCTTCTCTATACCCCAATCAACTAAATATGATTCCACTGCCTTACCAATTGCCTCCCCTTTGTGACTAGAAATCACACTAAAGTTGAGAATTCTTTTTTGCAAATTCCTGTATTTATCAATAAAGTGGGCTGTTAGGCACATGTATGAAACATTTTGTAGAGATGTCCATGAATCCGTAGTGAGACAAAGTCTATAGTTTGCATTCTTCAACACATTTTTTAATTTTTTCTTCTCACTACAATATAAATCCACAATATCCCTTGCTACTGTAAAGCGTGAAAACTTTTTGAAATTATGTTGCATCACACTACAAAATTGACGGAATCCTTCACGCTCTACAAACCTAAATGGCAACTCATCAGTGATTACCATTTTAACAAGTGAATCCCTACATGCTTGTTGATCAAATTTCCAAACTCCAAGAGTTTTTTCACATTCGGTTACAGATTGAAATGCCAAAGTCTTTTTTTTTTCTTTATTCTGAGGGGACTTAGGACAATTTGCAATATGTTTTCTCAAAGTGCTAGTTCCATTTGCTGTACAAACCTAAATGGCAACTCATCAGTGATTACCATTTTAACAAGTGAATCCCTACATGCTTGTTGATCAAATTTCCAAACTCCAAGAGTTTTTTCACATTTGGTTACAGATTGAAATGCCAAAGTCTTTTTTTTTTCTTTATTCTGAGGGGACTTAGGGCAATTTGCAATATGTTTTCTCAAAGTGCTAGTTCCATTTGCACTAATCCAAGCATAAGAAGCTTTACAATGGTTACATTTAGCACATGCAGCAGTCTTACTCCCTTCTTTAAATATTTTGGTAAAATACTCCCAAACTTCAGAATATTGTCTAGCTTTTGGCTTAGGATGAGGGGGGCATACCTTTGAACCTGAAGGAGTTTCAGGTTGAGGATCATGTTCTTTATCAGATTGAGACTGAGAGAGGTCAATTACATCATTTGTGTCTCTGGTACTTGACATCTATGAAACAAAAGAAATAAATAAAAAAATAAAAAAAAATACAGCCTGTAAAAATAATGTGTTTTAAAATTGGTTAAACTGGAAGCTGCTCTATAATAAAGATGCATCACTATTATAAGGCTACTATCACATATTTACATCATTTTTGTAAAGCTACTATCACATATTTACCATCTTGATAATCAATTACCATTTTTACCATTTTTGTAAAGCTACTGGAAGCTGTTCTATAATCAATTACATCATTTTTGTAAAGCTACTATCACATATTTACCATCTTGATAAAGCTGCATCACTATTATGAAGCTCCTAAAGATTAATATTTACCGTTGTAAGAATGGACCCCTGTTCTATAATCTGTTTCCCCTCATTAATAAAAGATGGAAGAATAGAGAAAATCTCTACATTTTGGTTAAACTGGAAGCTGTTCTATAATAAAGTTGCATCACTATTATAAAGCTACTATCACATATTTACATCATTTTTGTAAAGCTACTATCACATATTTTCCATCTTGATAATCAATTTCCATTTTTACCATTTTTGTAAAGCTACTGGAAGCTGTTCTATAATCAATTACATCATTTTCGTAAAGCTACTATCACATATTTACCATCTTGATAAAGCTGCATCACTATTATAAAGCTCCTAAAGATTAATATTTACCATTGTAAGAATGGACCCCTGTTCTATAATCTTTTTCCCCTCATTAATAAAAGATGGAAAAATAGAGAAAATATCTACATTTTTTCCCCTCTATTTTCCATTTGCTTTTCTTAAGAAATATTTGGGAGAACTTTTTTAGAAGAGCTCCAACAATTTTAGATTGATTAAAATGCAACGGAAACACAATGGTCTGAATTACAAATACTACATGAAATACAATCAGACTGATCAAATTCTCGTTAATTATCCAATACCAAAAAACAAAGAAAAAAAAATAAAAAGAAGATACGTATTCACACTAAAAAATAAAATTGGGATATCAATATTTACCATTTTTGAAATTAGGTTGCATCACTAATCAAAGAAAAAACATACACTCTAGATTAATTTTTTTTTACCTATATTTAAATAAAACAAACAATAGAAAATAGAGATACAATCAGAAAAAATAAAAACAAAACATAGAAATAGAAAACAGGAAAAAAAAAAGTATAAAAATAAAATGAAAATAGAAAACATAATAAAAATAAAAATAAAAACAGAAAAAAAAATCTCTTACTGACATTTACTGAATCCATTGTAGATGACATGAACAATAGATTTGAGATTAAATCCACCGATTTGAGATGAAATCACAGCAGTGTATTGTGTATGTTTTTTCTTTGAGATTAAACCCATTTCAGAGTGTTAGAGAGAAAGAGAAAGAGAGGAGCTCACCGAAAGAGAGAGCCAACAACTATAGCTATCGATCTAATCTGAGATGGATGATCTGGGAACAAAGGAACAAAAATAGTCACCGAGAGAGAGAGAGAGAAAAGAGAGAGACGAGTAGCAGTACACCGATCTGATCTGAGATGGATAAGAATGTGAGAGAGAACTCAGTCTGAGATGATAAAGAGAAGAGAGAGAGACACCATCGATAGAGAGTTGAGATGAGAGTGAGAGACCTGAAAGAGGCGTGAATGAGTGAGGCTGGATTAGGTTGCATTTTAGTTTTTATATGAGACAAGAAATTATATGGTGTGGGAAGGTATATAGTATAAAAATATAGATTATTTCTAGATGATCCGGATCGGTTCCGGATTGGAACCGATCTGTGGCCTACGGATTTTGAAATTTCCAATCTGGAATCGAACCACGGATTTAAAAAACCAATTCAAACCTATCGGATTGGACTGGACCGGATCAGATTACGGATTTTACGGATTCCTTACTCAGCCCTAAATAAGATATATTAAAAAATTAAATATACTTAATAATTTTTTGGGATAAATAAAATCCCCTAGTGTTTATGTTTGATTTGATTGATAGTGCGCTTGAAAATGTCAAGCTCAGACGTCATGTTAGTCATGTGATAAACCATTGAAAGGATACCATGATACAGTTTCAGTTGAAAAAAAAAATGTAAGGTGCGTTTGGTTCGATTTTTAAATCAATTTTTTTAAATTTAAAAGTTAAAACTTGTTTAGTTTTGAATTTTTTCAAAATTCAAAATGTTTAAAATTTTAGCAAAATTGATTTTGTTTGGGAGAAGAAACATATAAGAAAAAGTTTAAGAAATTAAGAGAGAGCATTTCTTACCCGAATAGAAGAAAAGTATTCATAAAAAAAATTATAAGAAAATAAGAAACGTGAATCACATTTATTAAAAAGAGTACGAGCCAAGAATCACAATGGAATGGAAACACCCACAGAATGATTATAGAAAAATTAACCACTAAATCCACTAAATTAACAAAGACGCGTTACTAAATAAACAACCGAATGTCAAACAGTGAGTGAAAGGAAGAAAAAGGAAGAAAATACTATGATAATCAAATGCAAGTATTGGGTACATTCAAGACTTCAAATGTATGTAATGTTTCAAAAGATATGTAATGTTTTTTTTTTTTTTTTTTGGTTATAGGAAAATCTTCCCTACTCTCCTGCAGGTCCAAGACAGCGGCCCTTACATAGATCACCAGGGTGTCCTGTTAGTCATTCCGAGCGAGGAGACTATAACCTGGGAACTTGCCCCGATCTCCTAAGACACGCTTCGCTTAAGTTAAGACTCGCACAGCGAGAGAATATTGAATTCACACCAAGTGCTGATTAGACAACTTGAGGTCCAACCTTCTAACCAACTGTGCTTTGCTCAAGAAATTGGCCCAAGAAAGGAAATTGAACCTGTGACCTTAGGGGCTTAATATGCAGGCCAAAAGATATGTAATGTTTTTGATCGAAAGGTCAAAGGTTTGCTTCATCTTTTTGCTAGGTAAGATCTCTTTCTCTTTCCTCTGTACAAATATATACATATTTGTATAGAAATTATTTCCGCAAGAAAGTCTGGTGAATCCATGGATATAATGGATTTTGTTCTCACTGTAATATAACTGCCCATCAAGTCTTTGAGATGTTAACTCTTTGTAAATCTAGTTAGATGTATGGTTTTTTTATTTTTTATTTTTCCTTTAATTGTGATTAAGCTTGGGTTTTAATTTGTTGAATTCATATTTGGTTATAGTTTCCAGGTGAAGAAAAAGCAATTCTTCAAAAACTTCTCAATAATATTGATGTTCGGAATATGTGGCACAAAACCTGACTTTCACGCATCTACTGAGAAAGAACAACAGGTTCACTGATGCTTTAGCAACTCTATGTTATGTGGTAGACATCCCACTAGGAGTCTGGATGCGTTCGATTATCATTGAGCAGAAGTACACGCTAGCCTATGAAACCATCGCCGCAATAAATGAAGTGCAACACAAAAACCCTTGGTACTATGATATTTAGAACTTCTTGGAAAAGGAGATTTATCCACTAGGGGAAAATGACAAGGACAAAAGGAGAATACGGCGAATGGCCGTCCAATTTATTATCTGCGGAGGTAAACTGTACAAAAAGGTCATCTGGGAATGCACAAGTTATGTATCGAAGAAGAGGAATCAAAGCATATAAACCGAGTGATGTTAGCCTGGAAGATTCACAGGCAAGGTTACTACTGGTCCACTATGGAGGAGGAATGTATTGGTTTTGTTTGGTGATGCCACAAATGCCAAATTCATGCTATTCGCATGAACATCCCGCCGTCAAAGCTGTACAATATGACTTCACGATGGCCTTTCTCGGTCTGGGGAATTGACGTCATTAGGACAGTCACTCCAAAAGGGTCGAATGGGCATGAATACATTTTGGTGGCAATTGATTACTTTACCAAGTGGGTGGAAGCTCAGTCTTACGCAGTGTTGAAAGCATTACATGTGGCTAAGTTCATCAGAAACAACATCATTTGCTGATGCGGAGTCCCAAACGAGATCATATTAGATAATGACTCCCATTTCAAGAAAGAGGTAATAAACTTGTTGGAGAAATACAATGTGGCTTTTCATAAGTCATCTACATACCGGCTGCAAATCAACGGAGCCGTTGAAGTCGCCAACAAGAACATCAAGAATATCTTGCAAAAGATGGTTGAGACCTACAAAGATTGGCCAATAAATTTCCATTCGCACTTTGGGGCTATAGAACTTCAATCCGGACGTCTACAGGGGCAAATCTTTATTCTCTTGTCTACGGGAAGGAAGCTGTTCTGCCAATTGAAATAGAATTCCCGTCACTGCGAGTTATAGCTGAGTGCTAGATAGCAGAGGCAGACTAGCAATAGAGCAGATTCAAAGAGCTGATGCTATTTGATGAGAGAAGGCAGAAAGCATTGTATGACGTTCAGAGCTATCAATGTAGAATTGCTAGGGCTTTTAACAAGAAAGTTAAGTCCCGAAATCTCAAAAAGGGGGACATGGTGCTGAAAGACAACTGAGCTCCCATTCATGACCCTAAGGGCAAGTTTAGACCCAATTGGATTGGTTCTTATATCATCAAAACTAGCTGGTCGGGTGGAGCTGTTATTCTCATGGACCTGGATAGCCTGGAATTTTCACAACCGATCAACATGGACAAGTTGAAGAAATACTATCCCTGACAGGCTCGCTAGGCCGAAAAACCAGAAGGGTGACCTAGGCAAAAGTTAGAGCATGGAAAATTAGAAATAAAGAAAGACTGAGCTCGCAAGGTTGAAAACCCTAAAGGGCGACTTTGGCTAAAGTTAGAGCACAAAAGAAGAGAGTTAATACTCGAGTGACCCTGTACCGAACTACGTAAGGCCTGATTCCCATCTTTGGGATATGTAGGCAACTTCATCTTGAAGTTCGACCGTTATCACCTCCAACTCAACTGTCCTGTCCATGTGATCGATCAAGTCATCTTTGTCTGTTCTTACCTGAGGGTTCGGTTGCGATCTTCATTCTGGGAAGAAGAGCTGGTTACAATGCAGGGTAGTGTATTCAATCAAGGAGCAGTTTATGATCTTTTGATTTGGGGTTGCACATCTTGAGGATTGATTCCATGCTGGTTAGGTGGTGATTCATCTCGAAAATGGTTTTGGAAAGTTGTAATAAAAGTTGATTTTGTTCAAATTTTACCTTTTACAACTTAGACCATTTTTGGACCAAAAGGAAAATTTTCAATGCTCATAACTTTAATTTCATTGATTTCAACATAAAAGTTCTCCAACTCTTTGATACAAATCAAAGTTGCTTTTATTAAATCAAAAAACTTGAAAAGAAAGGTCACAACAATAAACTAGGGGCACAGATAAGTCAGGTGCTCCTGCGTCTCCTACTCGTGCTTGTGGAAGCTTTTGAAGCCAAAGTGGGCCCGGTTTGTGCCTCATCCCCTAGCCAAGCCAAGCATTTGCCAGAAAGGGTGCAATTGAAACTAGGGGCAAGGGCCAGAAGCTCTCTCATCCTCCAAGCAGTGAGGTTCCTAGCCAAGTGTGAACCACGGATGGGGAATGAAACCGGGTACTCTACCACCTCATTTAGGAGGATCTGATCATGCTCAAACTGACGTATGAACTGAAAGGAAAAGTAGAACACACAATGCGTAAGTTCGATCAACTGTATGCCAGGCTATCGAGCCATGCTGTAACTCATCTTGGTCAGGTTAAGCCAGGGGCAACGCCATGCTATGTTAGCAGCAGACCTGTTGCATATCCAATGGCACCACCATCCCTCATTCGGGAAATCCACTAGTCGGTGGCGGAAGAAATAACCTCGAGCTGAGTACTCAGGTTAAGAGTCCACTACCTTCAGCTTATCTATAAGTCACACCTGGGAAAGGATGAAAGAAAAGAGAGATTAAAAAATAGAGAGATGCATATTGAGAGAAAAGTGAGAAAAGGGCTTTGAGAGAAAACTAGAGCATGAGTGCCGAGTGATGTGAGAAACACATATGAGAAATTGTGGGAAACAATACCTGAAGAAGTAGTGGGCACTACTCGAATATAGTAGCCTCTCGCTGATAGAAAGCATCTAAGCCCATTTAAGTCTCGGCCAGCACCAAGCCAATACAACTCTTGCCTTATTTCAAACCTTGGGCCACTTCGATCAATCGAATGCTGGACTCACCAAAACTAGGGGCAAGAAGAAAATGAGCAAGCATACATAAGCAGAGAGCATGTTGCCGAAAACCATGGCAGAAAAGGTCACCTCTGTCACCGATGGCGGAAAATCGATGGATCAAGCTGGGAATGTCCAGCACTCCGTTATGGGCCAAAGATCGAGCCTCGTGTAAAATAAGCCAACACATCCATCCCAAAGCTTGGGCGTGGCCAAAACAGGGCTGAGGTATGATTTCGTTATCGCGCCGGGATTCCATTAGTGCCTGAAATTCTTCAATTGTAGGGCATATTTCTTGTCCCCCGAAGCTAAAGACATGTGTAATCGGGTCCCAACATTGAGCTACGGCATGAAGGAACGGAAAACAAAGTGGAGTCCAGCTTAACAAAAAAAGTGCATTTATGCCGAAACCCTAAAAATTTACTGTTTTTGAGCCGTCTAAAGTCGCTATCCAATCCGAGAGCTTTTCGGAAAAAAAATGGCTCCATTTGTGAAAAAAATACAGCTGAAATGAAGTTCTGGAGAAGAATTCACGAAACTGCACCTTTTGTAGAAGATAAGGCTGTGAGTAGAAGCCAGCTATCAGCAATCTGGTGATTTTCACCTTTGATGGCCGGCAGATGGCTGGTAAGCCATTCTCTATGCCCGGAAAGCTCCCTCTCTGGGCGGTAGCCTTTTCCTCAGGCCTGTCGTCCATTTATGTGCTGAGCAGTGTTGGAAGCATGTGTTCTGTTTTGATCTTTGTGTGTTTCAAAGTCTTGTTTTGAGTCTTTTGGTTTTAGCAGGTTGGTTTATTTGTATTTGAGTCGTTTTTGCTTTGTTTATCGAGTTGTTTTTGCTTATTGAGTTATGTTTTGCATTTTGTATCTTGGTTATTGGTTGACTTATTACCCGATTAAGAACATTGTTTCAATCAAATGCTCTTGGCCAATTCAATTCCATGTCTATTTTCATGCAAATATGGTGCTCATGATGCAAAAATAACAACACTTTTTTATAAAAACTGCGAGGTTTTATTCCGATTATTGTTTTTACAAAAGATGAGTACAAGTTTCAAAGCAAATAAACCTATCTGAAGCTATACATATGCTAATCCTACCAAACAAAAAGAAAATAAGCTAAAAAATCAAAAATCAGCGTTAGTCACCTCAGGCTCAAGAGGCCCTCTTCATCTTTTTCCTCGGAAGAGAGGACTCTGGGGCACTATCTTCATCAGCACCACTGTCTGAATCAGTCTCTGAGCCAAAACCAGAGCTGACATTGTCTCTACTCTCTACCGTAGAACCTGCCTCGGCATCATCACCTCCATTCTCAGAACCCGAGCTAGTATCGTCGTCTCCACTCTCGGATGACTTAGAATACTGACTCACTGCCTCCTCAGAGTCACTAGTCTCAGCATCGTCATTGCTCAAGATAGGCTCTGGAGGACTGCTCTGGCCTCAGATGCCCCTATCCCTCTTTCTCCTCCCTGCTGCTAGAGGGAGTACTGCCAGTGCTGGTGCCGCTGCCGCTACCTCTGCCGCTGCCGCTGCCAGAGCCATCAGTATAGATAGGATCTGAAAAGACAATTGTCAACATATCAATTGCAGTGTGCATATCAGATGCAAGCATAGTATGCAGAATAAGTGGTATGCAGAAATCAGACACAATATGAATACAATGTGTGAGTAAAGTGCGCCAATGCATTGTATCAGTGCGGTTTAGGAAAGACTACAGTTGAAATGACAGTGTATCAGTGGAAAAATTGATAGCATGAAGTGCAAACTAAAGGAAATTACCGAGATGCCATGGAGACCAAACAGCGTCTCCCTTCTCTGTACCATGCCCATCAAGGAGGCTATCAGCTCGAGAGCGCTTCCTGTGTACACTATGGATGCCTGCAAATTCATTTGGATGATCAGTGTCTACAATAAACATATCTGAAATGAAATGTGAGATGTGAGATGTAAATGGTAAAGTGTAGTCCGTACCTAGGATGAGCCTCGCACTCCGACAAGCTCGTGCCCAGCCGCTGTAGGCTCAATCGGGACCTGGTAAGCCGCCCTAGTATGCTGCTAGCATGTGAGCGCGGTAGGAAGCTCCGGCTAAACGGGTCTTGGTTGCCCTAGTCGCCTTTCTCACTGTAGGAGCCCTTGCCCCTTCGCCTCCGCGAGCGCCTGTCAGATGTGGCATGGGGTGAGTCTGAATAAAGGTCGCATAGTCGCCCTCTGCCCTGAAGTAATCAACATCCAAGCCCACCATAAACTGTCTAACTGCATCAACGGATAGGCTGTCTGCTGATCTTATAGACTCTGGCGGTGGCATCGGAACGATCAGATCCTATAAGCCCACGGTCTGGCGAACGAAATGTTCATTCAGGAACCAGGCCGGGCAAAGTGGGCCCTCAAGTAAGATCCGAAAACGAGAAGTGGCCCAGGCCTCTGCGTACTAGTCCCGCACCCTAACAGGCATCATGGCCTAGGGCTGCCACACGATCTACAAATAGAGAATGTATAGATTGTTAGTTGCTGTCAGTTGCTAAAGTGTGAATTAGAACAGTTGTAAAGAAAAAACAACTGTGTTTTGGGTTACCTCGTTAGTGGCCACTGTGTTAAAATAATGACGGAAGAAACTGTTATCATACCGCCTTTGAGTAAAAAAATTCCAGAGGGAGCTCCTCCATGGGCTTTGGGGCAAGAGCTAGGAAATAAGCATAAACCCATAGCTGTAAGGAAAGTGCAGTAATATGTGATCAACAAAGTATGAACAGATGCAGAAAGTGCAAAGCAGAAAGCGCAATGCATGAACAGATGTAGAAAGTGCAAAGCAGAAAGCATACAGCATGAACGGATGTAGAAAGTGCAAAGCAAAAAGTGCAGAGTATAAACAGATATAGAAAGTGCAAAGCAGAAAGCACAGGTGTTGAATAGATATAATGTAAAAAATGTAAAGCAGAAAATATAAAGTGCAAAGAGGGAACTGATATGCATACCTCCCAAGCTCGCCAATAGCCCTCGATCAGCTCTCCCCTCAAGCAGAAGGTAGAGCTCATATATCTATACAGGGTGGCAAGGCCAGCTCCGTCCCAGTCATAGAAGCGTACCCGAGAAAGGGTTACTAGGGCACTCAACAGATATAAGCCTACGGTGTTCCACCTATTCGAAAACAAGGTGGTACCGAGGACAAACTTCAGGAAGCCCCTGGCGTACTACTCCATCTCCTCTAAGGTCTCGGGTTCACTCCCTCAAAACTGCTCAGCGAACCAGCTATATCTGACCATAGCTGCCCTGGTACAAGGGTGGGTCCGCTCCTAACAGCTCGATCCAGGCGGCCTCCCACTCCCCTATGTCGGTATCAAAAGGGATCGGATCACCCTCTACTCCTAAGCCGGTGATCATGGCAAAGTTGTAGGGAGGCATCGTCATCTCCCCAGTAGTGAAGAAGTGGAAGGAGTTGGTGGTGTCCCACCACCTCTCCATAAGCGCGCCTAAAAGACGATGGCTCACAATGATCCGTGTCAGACCGAAGCAGAAAAGACCAAAGCTGGTCTCGTCAACAATGTCACGAACACCTACAAGGAGCTCGTCGTACCAATCTCTCGCCGTCGTAGCTCCATACCCTCTGTAGGCACGGGACTCTCCTTATGGCAAAGAACAGATGAATCAGATAAGGTAGTGATATAAAAGTACAGTTAGATGAAAGGCAATGCAAGAAATGCAGTTTAAAGAAAGGCACGAATGCATGAAAACAGAGTTCATACATCAGCGGCACTGGATGAAAGGTGGGAAGCCGGCTCCCTCAACAAGAGGTCCTTTGGTAGCAGCTCCGGCTCAAGCTCAGGCTCAAACTTCGTTGGATCAAAAGGCTGTACCTTCAAGGGTAGCAGCTCCGGCTCAAGCTCAGGCTCAAACTTCGCCTCGAGGTCGGCCTTAATGCCTTCAGCTGCCTCGCCAGCCTCGACAATGATTGGCTTCTCTGCCTCAGCAACATGTGAAAATATGGGCGGAGCCTCGGGAGGGGCTCTGTCATGTGGAAAATTATTTGACATCTGGAAAATGGGTGAAAAGTAAGTGAAAAGTGAAGAAAAATGGAGAAAATAGGATAAACTTGGAAAAAGTCAACCCTAGGAGAGAGAAAATTGGGGGAAAAGTCAATGCCAGAGAAGTTCACAAAACCCGAGAAAAATTCGAGGGGAACAAACCTAGAAGGGTGAAAATGAGGAAAATTTGTTGAAACCAAAATCCAGTCGGTTCAAAGTGAAGAGAACTAAGAGGGTTATACGAATAAAGTTTGCGTGGGGTGTTGGAAAATGCATAAAAAGTACAAATCTAGAGAGAATAAGCACCTAGAGAGAGAGGGAGAGCAATTTCGGAAGTGTGGGTGTATGGAAATAAGGGGTCTAGGTCTATACTTAAATATCCGTGAGTGAAATGTCCAAAAAACCCCGAACTGCCATTGGTGGCCGGCAGCCTCCCTCTGTGTCCTGATGCTGTTTTGTGTCTTTGTTTCCCAATAAGTGTAAGGAAGGTTCATTGTTGGGTTCAGATTGTTTCGAACGGAGCTCAAAACTATGTTTTGGTGCACAATGTTCATCGCTTGTCAACATGAACGTGGTGTATCCTTTTGAACATGTTGCAACGTCTTCGAGAGGTAACTCAGACATGCCACCGAGTATTGTTTTATTCGATTTAAGCTTTTGTTCTTTTTCGTTGCATAGAATCTACATCACATATTGCATACATGTCTCGCATCATTTATATTTCATGCATAGAATATGTGTTTGTTTGTGTAGAATATGCGTTTGTTTATTGCATAGAATATGCCTTCAAATTAACATCATATGTCGGTTGTCTATCTTGCATGGAATATGCTTTGTGCATCTATCGCACTTGTTCATTTTGTGCATCTATCGCACTTATTCACTTTGTACATCTATTGCACTTGTTCATTTTGTGCATCTATTGCACATATTCACTTGTGCACCTATTGCACTTGTTTCTTTTGTGCATCTATCGCACACCTTTCTATTTCATTTCGGGATATTAGAAGCACGAGCTTGAGCGGTTTCTCTTGTATCTCAAGACGTGCGAAGCGTGGCTTTGGGCGTGTTTCATCTCGGGACGTGCAAAGCGCGAGCCCAATCGATTTCTTTTGTATCTCAGGACGCGGAAAGCGCGGCTCTGGGCGTGTTTCATCTCGGGATGTACGAAGCGCGAGCCTGAGCGGTTTCTCTTGTATCTCAGGATGCGTGATGCGCGGCCCTGGGCGTGTTGTATGTCGGGACGTGCGAAGCGCAAGCCCGAGCGGTTTCTATTGTATCTCTGGATGTACGAAGCGCGGCTCTGGACGTGTTTGATCTCGGGACGTACGAAGCACAAGCCCGAGCGGTTTCTCTTATATCTCAGGATACACGAAGCGCGACTCTGGGCGTGTTTCATCTCGGGATGTACAAAGCGCGAGCCCTAGCGGTTTCTCTTGTATCTCAAGACGCATGAAGTGCGGCTCTGGGCATGCTTCATCTTGCGACGTGCGAAGTGTGAGCCCGAGCGGTTTCTCTTGTATCTCAGGATGCGCGAAGCGCGGATCTGGGCGTGTTTCATCTCGGGATGTACGATGCGCAAGCCTGAGCGGTTTCTCTTGTATCTCAGGACGCGTGATGCGCGGCCTTGGGTGTGTTGTATGTCAGGACGTGCGAAGCGCGAGCCCGAGTGGTTTCTCTTGTATCTCTGGATGTGCGAAGCACGGCTCTGGACGTGTTTCATCTCGGGACGTACGAAGCACAAGCCTGAGCGGTTTCTCTTGTATCTCAGGACGTGCGAAGCGCTGCTCTGGGTGTGTTTCATCTCGAGACGTACAAACCTCGAGCCTGAGCGGTTTCTCTTGTATCTTAAGACGCGTGAAGTGCGGCTCTGGGCGTGTTTCATCTTGGGACATGTGAAGTGCAAGCCCGAGCGGTTTCTCTTGTATCTCAGGACGCACGAAGCGCGGCTCGGGACGTGTTTTATCTCAGGACATGCAAAACATGAGCCCAAGCAGTTTCTCTTGTATTGCAGGACGCAGACACACGGCTCTGGGCGTGTTTCATCTCGGGATGTGCGAAGCATGAGCCCGAGCGATTTCTCTTATATCTTGGGGCGTGTGAAACGCGGCTCTGGGTGTGTTGTATCTCGGGACGTGCGAAGCACGAGCCCGAGTGGGTTCTCTCTTTTCTCGGGACGCACAAAGCGTAGACCCGAGCGGTCTTTCTTGTTTCTCAAGATGCGTGAAACGCGACCTTGAGCAGTTTTGTTCCTCTACTTCTCGGGACGCGTGAAACGCGACTCCGACCGGTTTTCATTTTCAGTTTCTCAGGGCATGTGAAACGCGACCCCAAGCGATTTTTGTTCTCAGTTTCTTAGGATGCGTGAAATGTAACCCTGGGTGATTCTTTCTTTCCTCATCTCTTGTTTTGGCGTGGTCAAGGTGTGTTTATATCTTCTTTTTGCATGGAGCCTGTGTTGGTTTTAAGCTCGAAGTTGCTCATTCATATGTTATTATTTTGTTGTCTTCTTATCGTATTTGTTATTGCTTATTGCATCATCTTGCATGATCATAAGTTTTCAAAATAGCCGGCTTCGCGAAGTATGTGAGTCCAGCTTTCAAAGTTGCATTGTGCATATCATTTGCATTTTGCCCCAGAACTATACTGGTTTGATTCCTTGCAAAGGGATACGTAGGCTGCCTGCAGACGCAACCATTTATTTCTGTCCTGATTATTTTTCCAAGTCTTACAGCTTTGTCAAAATGGGTCGTCTTCAGGGTTTGACATTCACTCATGTCATTTCATGACTCCGAGTTCTATCAAAGAGGGGTAACTGTAGACACCCTATTTTTTATGGCCCTTACGGATTGGACGTAATCGCATGCATACCCGATGATGAGTTTATTTGCTTGTCAAGTGCTCAAAGTCCTCAGCAGAATGCCACAACTTTGAGCCTTTCAAACCCTACATCCCTGTTGCCTCATTCTTGGACCAGGCCTTGGTTCTCCAAGCCTACAACCCTTGGTGGCCTGCCGGCCACCTTGTTGGGCTGCCGGCCATCACTTTTGGTTGCCGACCACTAATGTGGCCTACCGGCCACCAGTGATGGCCGGCTGACTACCTGTGTGTTTTGCAGATAGTTTGTGACAACTGTGCCAGCTGTTTGCATAGATGCTTGCATCTGCACCCACGTGTAGGGCTGGATGTTCTTGAGGAGAATTCATGTTTTCTATATATAGAGGGCCTCCCTCTTATGTTTTAAGGTTAGAAAAATTTTAGAGAAAATTTTTTCCTCTCTCTCTACAATTCTCTCTCTCTCTCTCTCTTTTCCAAATTTCTACACTTTAGCCTATAAATCCTTAACCTTTGCCTATACACCCTTAACCAAACCTTCTCATCTTTGAGCTGAGGTACTTTTGAGGTTGGTTTGAGCTCTTAAAGGGTGTGTTGTCTTGATTTGTTTCCTAGAATTGGTCTTCTCTTCTAGAGGTATAAGGCTTTGCTTGTTGCTTTGTTTTATTTGCTATTATTCTTGCAAATTTCCAACTATTTTTGGGCTATAAAAACTATGTGTTTTTGGGCTAAAGCTTGGGTTTTTTAAGGCCATTAAAGGTTGAGAGGTGGTTCACCCTTCTTTGCACCTTGTTTTGAAGGCCTTTTCCCTTGTGTTTCCAATCCTTGTACTATCTTTTCTGAGCTTTCAAACACTGTTTTTCAGAGTTATTTCAGTGACCAAAATCATGTTTTGAAGTTCAAATTTGGAGGGGTTAGCTTCCCCTCCTTGTGTCTTGCTTACTAGCCTAGCTTGTGCTATGTTTTAGCATATTAATCTAGCTTCTTTTTTTATTTGTCTTAATTCCAGCATGCTTTAGGACTTATTTTAGACTATTTTAGCACTATTTTTGGTTAATAGCTGCATTTGAGCTTTGTTTTGCATGCTTATAGTGTAATTGCCCTCATAAGTTTGGTGTTCTAGGCCTTAGACACCATCTTATTTGAGTTGATTGCATTTATTTATGGCTTTTCATACTTGTGATCACTCTTAATCATCTCTACAACCTCCCTCCTTTCTTGGCTTTTGTTTTGCTTTGAAAGTGGTTTCAAACAACTTGTTTGTTTAAAGCATGAGATTAAGATGTCATGCTTAATGGTTTAATCCCTTTGGGGTTCATTACCAACAGTATGATGCCTCTTTCATGCCTACGACAACACTTGGTTTGAGCCTTCTTTCCATTTAGAGGACTTAAACTCACCATTGGACTCAATTGAATTAAAGGATGGGTGGTAATTTAAAATGGAGTAATAAAATTGAGGATAAAATGGTACAAGATAATAATTGGTGTTGTGTTCAATCGGACGTTAATTGAACACGTGGAAGCTTGAGGCATTTCATACTCATTAGTGATGAAATGGTTCAAGTATCCAAGGTCACCACTTCCCTTGATTAATTCATGAAAGGGAGGAGGTTAGAGTCTTATTTTGTTGCATTTATTGAAATTGCACACTTTGGTTCACAAGCCATCATGCAATGAAATTGCTTGAATTGGTGGTTTGTGGCCTAAGCTTGCTACTCCTTTGGTTTGTTCATGAAAAGAAGGGGTGAGTTGTGCAAACAAACCCTTGAGAATACCTTGTGCATGCTCTATTTGTTCTCTGTTGCAGCAAGATTAACTGTGTAGCAGTGGCCGGCAGGCCATTTTCTATGGTTGGCAAGCCACCTTTGATGGCCGGCTGTCTATCACTGGTGGCCGGCCAGCCACTGATGCAAAATTTAGCAGTGTGTTCTTTGAGCAGAGCAGAGTTATTCTGGAAGTGGACAAAGGTGTTAGTGTTCTATTGTACAACAGAGGCTTTTTGGAAGCAAAACAGTGGCTTTTCGAGTGGAAATTAAGCACGTGCATGAGCATTCCTCGTGGACCGAGCCTATTTTAGTTTAAATATTTAGTTTAGATATCTGTTGTAAATAATTAGTTGTAGCTAGTTAATTTTGATATGTGTTGTAATTAATTAGTTAGTTAACTAGTTATTCGATTTCGTTTTGTAATTATTTTAGTTAGCTGGAATAGTTGATTCAAGTGTTGTAATAATTTGTTAAGTAGTTTAGCTAATTTCATTTGTTTTGTAATAATTAGCTTAGCTTTAATTAGTTAGCTGGTTAGTTCATTCGGACTCTCCTTCGTGAGAGTGCAATGTAATAATGTGTACGTCTTCCAACCCCACGTCTTTGTCCCTTTTATTTACTAGCTTATGATGGTTAGTTTAGGGACATCATGTTTTGTTTAGCATTCCTCATGTTTGCATCCATTTGTTTTGCATGCACCGAGGCTCGGTTCATCATTCTAGCTAAATTGTTAGTTTAAATACTTCTTTGAATACGTGCTTAGACCGCATGCTATTAAATTAAATCATATGCCATATTAGTAGCTAAGCTTATTAGTTGCATTTTTGCATGTGTTGTTTTAGCCATATTACACAATTAAGATCATGCATCTTTCTAACTTTTTCAATCTTTTTGGCTTGGAGTACTAGGTGAGCCTTTACTCGCTTTATCATATTGCATTGTATGTTAGTGTTTCCATGTTTAGCATGCTTGCCATGAGGTTAAGTGCTTAAGTGATAAACTGTTTGAATTCCTGTGGATGAAGGTTTATTGCTTGAATTAGAATAATTTGAGTAATGTTTGTATGCGATCACTTTTTCAAGTGGTACATATTTCGAAACAATTTTCAAAACAAACATGAATCAAATGTTCCAATTCTTGCAAGTTAGTCTATACTTGTGTGTGTGCACATCAAATAGTAATGCTAGCCTAATAAATCAGAACAAGAGCATATAATGTATATAAGATTTATATCATGATTAGTAGAAGCCAATCTTTGATCGGGCGAGCGAGGGTGCTCAAATTCATTCATGACCTTCCCCTCTCGTATCTAAGTTCCTCAGCCGAGACAATCTTGGTGTTGACGAACACGTGGTCTTTGGCACGAGTCATGGGTTTCCTAAATTTCCCCAAAACAAAATATTTAGGTAGTAACTCTGTATCTGGCAAAGCAATCAATTTTTGACATTTTTGATTCAAAATCGATTTTTAAAAGATTTTCTGGATTTGGACTCTTTAGTGATTATCTATTTCATATTGCACTTGTGTAATCAGATTCCGAACCGCGGGAGTTCGATACTGCAGGGTTTATTTTGACTTCTGAAAGGTGGCGCGAAAAAGTCGAGCTACACAGTCCCTTTTTCTAGTCCTTGAAGTCAAAGTTCTCTTGGAACAATGAATGCGACAAAGCATTAGCTGACTTGAAGACATACCTCTCCTCCGCCCCAATCCTAGTCACTCCGCAACCAGGTGAGGAGCTCTACCTATACTTGGTCATTTCTTAAAATGCAGTAAGCGTAGTGCTCATCCAAGCTGAGGGAATTCAGCATCTCCTTATCTTCTATGTTAGCAAGACGTAGCACCCTGCCGAATTGAGATATCTGCCGCTTGAAAAATTGGCTCTGGCCCTCATGATGGCCTCCAGAAAGTTAGCGCACTATTTCCATGCTCGCACAATAGTAGTGCTAACCGAATTTCTAATCAGGGTGCTCTTCAAAAAGACGGATTTTACGGGCAAAATTTTGAAATGGGTGGTAGAGCTGGGGCAGTATGACATGAAGTTCCAGCCGCAAACAGCCATCAAGGCACAAGCCCTAGCCGACTTTGTGGTATAATTTACCCTTAGCACTCACCATGTCTATCTAATAGACTTGGCGCACGATATCGAGCAAATGAAAAAGGTTAGTGCAGATTTTGCACGGCCCATCGACGCTTCCACAGGGACACAAGGTGCAAGCAATAGCCGAGCGAGACAATTTTGAGCAGGCAGAGTAAGAGCCAATTGACTTATCAATCGGCAAGACAAGTGCGCATGCAGAAAAGCCACGCACAAAGCCAACCAATGCCTTGGATTTGCAAAAATCCTAAAATCCATCCGACTGCTGGAAGTTGTTCATCAGAGAGATGCGGAAATTATTTGTCGATAGAGCTTCAAACACACACGGCGTCGGGCTAAGAGTTGTCTTGACTTCGCCAGATAGGCTAACCATTGAGCATGCCATCACACTGGGATTTCCCGCGTCCAATAATGAGGTGGAATATGAGGCCCTCCTAGCTGGCCTCAAAAGTGCTTTGGAAATAAAAGCTACCAAGCTCATGGTGTTCAATGACTGCAAACTCGTAATCAACCAAGTTTCTGGTGAGTACGAAGCCAAGGACGAGAGGATGGCCAAGTATCAAGCATTGGTACGCGCTGAAGTCAAAAAGTTCACTGCAATAAGAATGAAACAAATCAACCGCAAACAAAATAGTCAAGTCGATGAACTGGCTGGCTTGGCATCCATTCAAAACACCTTTCCAAATCCATTGATGATCGAATTCTTGCCCCGACCCAACATCGAGGAGCTAGAGGCGCCCGAGGTACTCTGCGCCGACTTGGGGCCATCTTGGATGCATCCAATCATCACCTTTCTGAAAGATCAAGTCCTGCCCACTGAGAAGAAGGAGGCCAACAAGATAAAGGCCAAGTCTGAGCGGTTTGGACTCTCTTCATCTGGCGTCTTATACAAGAAGTCCTTCACTAGGCCATACTTAAAATAAGTCCACCCCACCGAGGTTGAAGCTTTCCTCTTTGAAATCCATGAAGGCACATGTGGTGGCCACATTAGGGCTAGATCACTAGCGTATCGAGCTATTTCTCAAGGCTACTAGTGGCCGTGTATACAGGCCGACGTGCATAAATATGTTCGCAAATATGAAAAATGCCAAAAATTTGCGTACCAGATTCACCAGCCGGCCAGAGAGTTGCTCCCCTTAAGAAGTCCTTGGCCATTTGCACTTTGGGGGCTAGATATCGTCGGACCACTTCCAACCGCCCCAGGCAACCACAAGTTTTTCATTGCCGCTACTGACTATTTCACCAAATAGGTGGAAGCCGAGCCATTGGCTACCATCAAAGAGAAAGATGTAAAGAAGTTCATGTGGCAGAATGCTAGTACTCGGTTTGGTGTCTTAAAGGTTCTCATCGCGGATAATGGTACGCAGTTTGATGGGATACTCTTTTGTGGATTTTGTGAAGAGTTGAAGATTGAATTCTACAATTCTACACTGGTTTACCCCTAATCCAATGGCCAAGCTAAAGCCTCTAACAAGACCATCTTAGACGGGCTAAAGAAATGGCTGGAAAAAGCCGAAGGAAAGTGGGCTGAGGAACTCCCTAACGTGCTCTGGGCATATCGAACTATCCCAAGATGCTCGACCGAGAAAACTCCATTCACCTTGGCTTATGGCATGGAGGCTGTAATATCCCTTTTCTATATTATGTTAATTGGTCCTTTATATGAGTATGATTATGTGTTTAATATGATTTTGTGTGCTATTATGTGCAAATATGTGGTTTTGAATTTCTATCTGTTCACCGTAGGAATATCTATTTGATTATCTGCTTTGAAAATTAAATTGAAGGCCTTATTGGCCACAAAACCTGAAATTGATTACGCTATTGTGATTAGCGTAATTTTTAGAGCTTGCGGTGAAATTTAATTGGAAATTGATTCGGATCAAATTAATTAGATTAAATTAATGAATCAAGTGCCCAATTGTTTGATTGGACGGACTGGAAAAGGGGGGATTAGAATCCATCGGACTTGAGTCCTGGGACTGTGAATCCCCCGGACTATTTGGTCGGATTGGATATGTATCCTGTGTTTGTTTTTTCATGGGATTAGATGTCTGGATAGGACTATTTTCAGTGAATCCAACGTTTGGTTGGACGAACTGGATAGGATAAATGAACAAAAAACTATTTTACCATTTTTCAATTGTTTACTAAGTAATAGCAATATTAAACATATCTTTAATATTTTAATTATTTTTAGTAAACATTAAACATACTAATGGTTAAATTTTGTTTAAAGATATTTAAACATTCTAATATTGATAAAAAAAATTTGACTGGTACAGATTATTTTTATTTAAACAAATAAAAATTTATTGTTGAAATTAAACATACTAATGGTTAAATGTTTAAATTTTTATTTAAACAATTAACATTGAAATTATTTTGATGTACAGATTATGTTTAAACAATTAACAATTAACAATTAAATAAATGTTGATGTACAGATTATGTTTAAACAATTAACAATTAACAATTAAATAAATGTTGATGTACAGATTATGTTTAAACAATTAACAAATGTTGATGTAATTAACAATTAACAAATGTAGATGCAATCAAATGTTGACGTATTAAAACATAATTTAATAGATGTTAAATAAATATACATGTTGATGTACAGATGTTGAAATAATTTAATAAACATGTTGATGTACAAATGTTTAAATGTTTAAATAAAACATAATTTAAATAAATGAAATTATTTATTGTTGAAATTAAACATTTAATTGTTTAAATAAAACATCTATTAAAACATCTATTAAATTTAAATAATGAAATTAAATAAAACATAAACAAAATTTTAAAATAAAACATCAATAAAATATCTATAAAAAATTATTTTAAAAAATTAAATAAATAAAACATTAATAAAAAGTTAAATAAAATTATTTTATTTTTAAATTGAGACATTTAAATTTTATTAAATATAATACATAATTAAATAGTAGAGGGTCAAAATTGTCATTTTCGCATCTAATCCAAACAGTGATTAGTCCCTCCAAAACAATCCCACCCCCCCCCCCCAGGACAGGATAGTCCCCCATATAGGGGACATGGAGTCCGGCCGGACATGGAGTCCACCGGACTAAAAAAAAATCAAACGACGGATAAGGAGGGAGGCCGGACATGGAGTTCAAACAGTGGATAGTCCCCCCCCTTATCCCCCCAATCAAACACACCCTTTTGGTTATTCAAATTGGCTGATTATAACTCTAAAAGAGAGAGAGAGTCGGCCATAGAGAGAGAGGGAGCTCAAAATTGGAGTTTGATCTTAAAAGCTTGGAAATCTTGAAGATTTCTCTAGATTTGACCATAGATTGGAAGAATTGAGCCTCTAGGTAAGTGAATTCATGAGTTTAATGTTGTAAATTGTGAATTCAAGTTTGATTGGTGATCAAGAACAAGAGTTGTGCTTTAATTGATGAATTTGAGGTTAAAATGCATATGCATGTATAGGATCATCATGATTTTGTATAATCAAGCATGTATTAAGTTGAATATGGAATTATGAGTGTTAAATCATACATGCAAGCATGTTTTTGTTGAGTTTCATGAGAATGAACACCATTTGCATCATCTAGGTTGAGAACAAGGGTAATACATCACATGCATGTACAAATTATAAGGATAGGAGCTATGAATGCATGAATTTGCATGTTGGAAATGAGTTTGGTGTCAATTGGGACATGCATGTGTTTGATTTATGAAATTGAGCTCCATATTGATGTAAATGGGTGTTTGTATCATGATAGCATAAAAATATTTGAAGTTTGAGCCATAAAATGTAAGTTGGATTAGTTTGAATGCTGGATTTGAACTCAAGAACTCAGCTGGGAAACCTAGAAAATTGATGTTCGCTCGAGCGGGGAAATTGCCGCTCATGCGTGAAATTCGTGCTCCCAGCATATTTTGCAGACATGACTCCCGCTCGAGTGGGGAAGTTCATGCTCGAGCGGGGAGCCATGTAGAGAGGCCTTCTGCTCGAGCGCCAGAAAGAACGCTCGAGCGTAAATTCGACTTAACCAGCACTTTTGCAGGCCTTAAGGGTTCGCTCGAGTGGGGAAGTCCACGCTCGAGCGGGGACCCTATTTTCTGAAATTTTGAAAATTCATTCTGTGTTCTGTTTTCCGTTCTTTTTCACTTCTAAGCACTCTTAGGCAGCATTGTAATTGAATTAAAGAGATAAAAATGAAGCCTAAAGAGGAACATGTGAATTAAAGAACGGATTGAATTATTTGTGACCCATATGTGTTATGTGATATGTAGGGTCAAGCTCCAGGGCAAATTCATAAGCCGATCACTGTGAGTAATATCTGAAATATGTTGTTGTCCAATTGCTTACTTCTATGTAAGTTTTGTAAAGTTCATTAATTTGAATTGTGGACAAAGTTTGATACGAAAGTTTGAAAGGCCTAAAGGCTAGTTTGATATGAAAGTTTGAAAGGCCTAAAGGCCAGTTTGATATGAAAGTTTGAAAAGGCCAAAGGCCAGTTTGACATAAATGAATTGGGCCCAAGGCCGTCTGATGTATAATGATCCAATGTATTTCCTTTATTTGATATTATTCACTGGGCTTTCGTTTACGCTCATTCATGTGTTTGTAGGTGAGCCAAGAGAGGTCTAGACCCAGCCTTGTGAAGTCTGTATGGAACAACCGGGTTTTGGAGAGTCAGCCCATGTGTCTCACACACGAAACTTGCCTTTGCCTTTATGTCATTTTGTTCTATGTTGTCTTGTTGGCGAAGTCTTTGTATATGTCTGTATATAGTTTTCATGGGTTGACTTAGTTTTGGATGATCTTGTCTGTACAGAACTTTATGGTACCGTACTTCTGTTGTGAGTTATTAATGTAGATATGTATGGTTTGTTTGGATGTGCCAAGTAAGCACAGCTCTACGGACAAAGTTGTTTTTAAATTGCTTCCATTTGGCCCCCATTAACTCTGTTAGAATACGTTTGGTTTGGTTTGAGGCCGTAGGTAATCTCATAATTACTGGCCAGTTATGTCCTTAACCCACGGGGGTGAGTTCGGGTCATGACAGAGGCGGTCATACCCTTGGAGATTAGCATGCCTACCATCCGATCCAAAAACTTTGAGCTAGACTTAAACAGTGAAGCCATTGCTCTGGAGCTGGACCTTGCTGAGGAAAGGAGAGAAAGGGCGCTAATTCAAATTGCGGCCTATCAACAAAAGCTCTCCAAGAAATACAGCAAGAGCATGCATCCACGTCTATTCAAAGTGGGGGAATGGGTCTTAAGGAAGGTGATGGGCAATACATTGGTCCTTGGAGAAGGCAAATAGGGTGCAAATTGGGAAGGGTCATACAAGGTAACCGGCCTCGAATGCAAATGGGTATACCATCTGGAGGACCTGGACGACAGAGCTATCCCAAGACCACGAAATGCAGCCAACCTCAAACTGTTTTACTTCTGAGATGTAATGCTTTTTCCTTTATTCAAACTTGCCCTTTTGGGCGTTATATGTAATGTTCGATGAGCAATGAAAAGAGCTCGCTTGCTTCTCTTTGTATCATGTGGCTGTGTTCATCTTTTGTTTGTATTTAAAGTGTTGTATTAAGCTACTAGATACTAGGGGCAATTCGATCTTCATTTAAGTGGCATGCTGTACAGAAAACGGTGTTATGACCAAGCCCAAGACACGAGACCGAGGTGATTTTGCTCACCCGGGCTGACTATGCCCTCTGCGCTAACAGTTGGTGTTCTACCCAACTGTGATCACTTGTGCTCAGCTGATTTTGCTCACCAAGAAGAAGGTTGGTGTTCTGCCCAACTTTGATCACTTGTACTGAGCTGATTTTGCTCATCCTTAGCCGAGCTGATTTTGCTCGCCGAGGAGAAAGTTAGTCTTTTGTCCAACTTGTGATTTGAATCCGAGTTGACTGTGCTCATTTCCCGAGCTGATTTTGCTCGAGTGGCGGTAGGTTGGTGTTATATGCCATTTCATTTACAGAATCGAGATGATTTCGCCTACACGCCGAGATGAATTTGCTCATCAAGTCTACTTCTTAGTCTCCCATCTGAGCTGTTTTTGCTCGAGGGGACGCTATGCTTCCCCACATTGTGAAAAGGCATTTCATACTTACACATTCGAAAAGTCAATATGCAAATTTAGCGCAATAAAGTCAAATTGATCAGTTTTATCTCGGCAACAACGAAAACTGATGTTCTAGCCATTCAAACGGAGAAGTAAATTGAAGAAAACAAATCCACGTGGCGAGCAAAAAAAAGTTGATATTTCATTGATGAAACAGGTTAGTTACAAAGGTAGGGCTCGTAGCCCGGTTACCCAAAAAAAAAAAAAAAAGGATATCCTAATCTACATCTATAGCATCTTTCAGGTCAGCCACCTCCTCTTCGGTTTCCTTCTGCATGGTCTCAGTTCTATCATCTCGTGCCTGGTCAACATTTTGCACGGTCTCATTGCTCGGAGACACCTCTTCAAAAATGACCAATAGTGGCGTGTTGTTTGTTGTTTGAGGAGTAGGCTCTTTTGCTGCGCTGGCCGCTTGAGCCGTCGCAATCAACTTTTGTTACGCGTCAGCAACGTATGCTTGCATATATGAAGGGATGAAGGTAGGTGGAGGGCTGTCGAAGACATCAGACTCCGGCAACTGGCTAAGCTTCTCTGCGGCAGCCTTCCAGCCACACTGGAAGAAGATATCTTTCGTTCCCTCCACCTGTCATTCATACATTTTCTCTCCTTCGGCATAGCCATGATCTTCTGCATCGTCGACTTGCTTTTGCAACTCAACCTTGTGAGCAGTGCAGAGCTTACGAAGCTTAGCCAGATACCTCTCCTTCTTGGCTTGCACAACCTTCTGCTTGTCCTCCTCGGCCTTCGATAGCTGCTCAACCAGTTGATCCCGCTCGGTAATCACTGCGTCACGGGAAGCCTTTATCTTATCTAGCTCGGTCGTTTTGGCCTTATTGTCAGTGATGGCCTCCCTCAAACTCTACCGCACAGAGTCCATGTGCTCATGGGCGAGGTAGTTTTTTTGCACAGCCTGTAACAAAAAAGACGTTAGTATTCGCTGAGGGATAACTTGCTAACAAAGAGGGTCACATATATACCAGAACAATTGACTTTGCTGCCAACCTAAGAACCTTTAGGTTGGATAGTTCTTCATGCCTTTTTCATGTCTGTTGGGAGGAACAGACCCTTGGTCTTGTTGAAGCCAAGAGAATAGTCCTTGTCAGCATAAACTGAATCAGCTATGGTCACTGTCCAGCCCTTGTTTTTTTAACTCGGGTGACCAGACTGGTGGGGCAGTAGAGCGAATGGACTACTCGGCCAAGGGTTGTTTAGTCTGGTCACCCTAATCGGTAGATGGCTGCTCAGATGAGTCTTCATCGACCAAACGCAACTCGGTCGAAGTTCGCTTGGGCCTCTTCTTCGACCGACTAGCAATTTGCTCACTAGCTAGAGCCAGCACTGGTCCTCCTTCCTACACAGCCGGCGTAGAGGATTGGCCTCCAACTGTTTCGGCCGGCTGCGAATCGCTTGGCTCACTTGTGATCATTAACTAAATGGTACAGGTTTTTTCCATTTCTTGCTCAGTTGTCAGGGGGACAAGTTTGATTGGCGGAAGGGTTGGATCTAGCTTTGGAGAGGGGGGCACAAAGAAAATTAGTGACCCTGCTCTTGTGCGGTTTTGTGTGCCAGTAACTCGGTTCGTATCCGAGCAGCTTTTGGGGTTCTCTCTCCTTGGCAGGATACTGCAAAACAACCCTGATAGCCTCTTAGTTGGCGTGAGAATAATCGTCCACCAAGAGTTTGTAATATGCAAGAATAAAGAAAATGTCAGATTGGAAAAAACAGAACAAATAAAAAACTTAGACTGTGCTATGCCGCTCACCATCACTCCTGCCTCAGTATCTTTGTAATTGCTAGAACCCATAAAAGTCATCATCGTTTAGTTCTTTGTCTGAGTTACCCTCTACAAGCTTTGCTCAGCCCTTTCTAACCTTCAGGTACCAACACAAGCCTCCTTTATTTTTGCTAAGTGTGTATTGATGAAATATCTCGGCGAGGCTGAGGTTCAAACTGAGGATTCGGTTCAGCGTGGCCACGCCATTTATTATCTTGTAAGTATTGTTGGACACTTGGGTTAGACACAACCTAGTCTGCCTCGAAAATTCGTAGACCAGGGGTTGGACCAGGAAGCGTAAGCCGCCTTCCACAATAGACACGACCGTGAAGGGGCATGTGTCCAATTTGCCCCAAGGTGTGTCTCCCTTCTTGGCCAGCTCAAGATGAACGTCATCAAGAATGTTGAATTCTCTGCAGAACTCGGCCATTGCCCCTGGTGAACTGACCATGAATCGGTATTTCCCCATTTATCCTGGTTTTATTTTGTATGGTAAATGTGACAATAGCTCGGCCAAAATTGAGCAGCTCTGGTGATTATTTGCTTGGTCTTTAAGCCTCACTGATTGTGATATTGATGTGTGCCTGGTCGGCCCTAATTCGTTTTGCATTATTAAAAATAAGTGCAAGTGTTAGCACAGCATCAAGTGGATGGTTCTTACAATATGGCCAGGCTCGGCGAAAGTTCTACTATGCTGTAAGCCTTGACTCGGATTGCGTTTTAGCTTGGCTGTGTTGCCCAAGATGTTAGGTTGGTTCTGGCCCTTCATCCTAACCACTTGGCACTTATCTCGGCTAGATGATCCTACGAGCTTCTAGCGCGGCCACAACCACTTGGGAAGGCCATAAACAAGTTTTATCTTGGGTGAATCCTATTTCTGGATCTAAAAGTGAGACTTTGCTCGGTTTTACCTGAAATTATCACTATTTGTCCTAAATACTAAGTCGCATGTAGAAATTGAAGGGAATGAGGAGCACGAAGGGCCCACTCACATTTTTGGCTGTGGTTTCGCCTAATTTCTATGAATATCCACAAGTTTCTACCCCACAAGGGGGAATCGGCAGAAGTCTAACAGTCCCAAGTAAGAAAAACTCGAAGAACATGAAGAACAACAATGAAAATAAGGTAGAAGCAAGAAGAACTTACAGATTTGGAAGACGAGTCAAGATTCAATCGATCTTGACCCCTGGTGCTATGTCCTAGGCGATGGAAAGCACTGGGAATGGCGCGAACAGAAGCGGCGGCAGTGGTGGCGACAGTGTGAGCTCTGAGAAAACTAGGGTTTGGCTTGATGGAAAAGATGAACAGTGATGGGGTGTTTGGCCCCTCACGCGTATATAAGGGTGGAAACCCAAAAGACTGTAACTTTTCAAATTTTGGGTGTGATGAGGACAGCTACGAGGATTGCACGGAGCCTCTGGGGAAGCGCCTGTCAGTACGATTGATGGGTTGAAAAAGCGGCTGATTGATTGACGACAAGACAACCGGCACAAGTCTCAACGACCGGCTAAAACGGATAGCTCGATCAAAAAAGGTAATCCCACTTACGTTTAGCTTGAATGGGATTAAGGGGCAATTGAGAAGAAGATTTGCATCGAACCCTGTGGCCGAGCTACGTCAACACGGAGCATGGTATTGGGCCGTGTGAGGAAAGTCGAAGATGTATCGTTGGGCTGGCCTAAGGTTGTCTGAGATGTGTTTGGCCAAGCTGGACTCACACAAGGTGTTATGTCGGCCAAACCTAGCCGAACTGGCTCACATCGACAGGCAAAATTGCCCCGGCGTTCAGGTCTAAGGAAGTGGAGCCACGTGACGACCAAACTGTGGACCACTCGAGCTATTATCACTGAGGCAGATGGTCCGTGGGATCGTGGTTTATGGATGAGATGTCATACTGCGCACCTACCTACAGTCAGTCCCAAACTATTAGGGCTTTGGCCGAGCATACTACCTCTAGTAGACCAGTCCGAATTAGCCCAACATCAAGGGGGTCGACATAACGCTGGTGATTAAGTAATAGCCTAGTCGGGTACTCCACGTGGACCAATAAAGAGAAGAGAAAAATCCACTCCTGGTATGCGTCAATATTGTTTGGCGGTACGACAAACACTGTTTGGAGGTTTTGGTCTCTACATATGTAAGAAATGTAGAGGGGAGCACAGCCGCCTGTCCAGAGGAGGACAAAAGAGGTAGTGCGCCCACAATCTCTGAGGCTGAGGCTGCATGGCTAGCCTTGAAGAGGAGGAGCATGTAGACGCTGGAGGTAAGCAATCTTGTGCAACTCTTTCTCTCTCTACAGTGCTCTCTGCATTCTCTCTTCTTCTAGCAAGTTAACTTGACCGTCGGAGGGGTTTTCCGATAATACATGAGATTAATTAGGTTATAATTTTTCTCTATGAATTTATTGGGTTAGAACACCTCTAAATGTGATTTATCAATACCTATATAAATTCTTATCCGGAATATATATATATATATATATGTATCAAGTAATAGATGAATTTGCAAATTCAGTGTTTGTTTGGCTCTATGAGAGTCACATCACTCCCTTCGGACAATTAGTTCCCTTTCCAAATTATCTTTCCTTCACTATTTAAATGTCATAAATACTATTTGAAAATTTTATCTCAATCTAATCAAACAATCACATGGCATATACAATCTCATTTAACAATTTTATGGTACTAAAAATAAATATATGTAAGAAGTGGTATTACTTATGCTTTTATTTCCTTAATCTAATCAACCAAACAAATATGATCTTATTGTTATCCTCCATGCACCATCTACTTTTCTTGGCTCACTAACATGATCTAATGAGCTAGCTATCCTTCCTACTTTATGATCAACTAATTTAAAGTTATGAATCCCAAGAATAAAGGAAATCGAAATAAATTTGAAATAATAAAAATGTAGTCAAAGATTAGAGAATTTTTTTAAATGAAAACTATAAAAGTGAAGTTAGTCAATTTCTCCTCCTCCTATAGTTATCCATCATATATTTCGAGTCTGACTCTCTATATCCTCTCCCTTCAACCTCGTATGCTGAAACGCCCTCCCTTATTACCTTTCTCATTTTTCGCCAAGAGCCTGAAAGGGAATTTTCCACATATCTTGCATCTCATCTCAACTCTTCCGCTTCCTAATTGTAATCAATAGGTGAAGCAAAACTTTCCTTATACACAGCTGCATACACTACAACAAAAAAGGATTTTTACGGCACCAAATGCACGTCGTGGATACAATTCTATGACATGCAAGGTAACGTCATATTATGACTAGTTATGGAAAGTCATTCACTTTCAACGGCATGCCGTAGTATGTCGTTAAAACCCTTTAACAACAGATCTTGTGCGTCGTTTTTTATTTTCTACAACTACTTTTGCACGTCGTTAATTCAAAAGACAAACCACGATGTTCATTACCAGTCGTTAAATATTTAATACAATGGCCTATTTTGCCTGCCGTAAATAACCCATGTTTCTCAACATTTTTCGTATACCATAGAATATATATATATATATATATATATATTTAATTCAGCAGGTTCTATTTTACCTGTTTTGTACAATCTAAGAAAACATTACAAACAAATTTCACAAACATATATATAAGCATCAATTAACCACCAAAATATTATTTCAAACATAAAAATAAAAAATAAATAAAAAATAAATTGTCTACAAGTTTTGAATATCCAAAAACTAACTATACAGTCCAAACCATCCTAAAACTATTTTTCTAGACATCAAAAACTATCGTCAAGTTCAAAACCGTCCAAAACGTTCTAAATCATCCAAAAAAATCTATCCATAAGTTCTAAACCATACAAAATTTATCCGAATTAACTTCTTGTGAGTGCACCATCATGGGCTGATTTAATTGCATCAACACTCGACTTGTGCCTTCCATATCTTTGTATTAGGAAAGTCCTAGCAACTTGGATTTCGTCTTCGGAAACTTCCCTTCTTAAAGCAACCAAACTTGAAACAGCATCAACATAAAGAGAATATATTAATTAGATTCCATAAGCATGGATATGGGCTCCATATGTAAAATTGACAGAAGCTTGAAAAAAAAAAAAAAAAAAAAGAGCAGAAACACAAGTATAAAAAATGTGCTAGTTTACCTGGGTTTCTCCATGAGAATGTTTCTTGCCCCTTGCACCTTTGCTTGGCTCCTACAAGTTTTAAGTAAGTTTTAATTAATCTTTTTAAAACTTTGTGAAATATCCTTCTATCTAAAAGCTAGCTATGTATCAAGACAGAACAACATATCACAAAAGCTTGAAAGAAGCAAAAGCATCACATGTATGTATAAACTAGTGACAAAGCGTCGTGCTTCACATGATAACACATGCCCATGAATCAACAAAATGCAGTGCCCATGACAGTTGTGAATGCAAAGCTGAAGGTCAATATTCAATTGGTTAACCAATTGAATCAACAAAATGCATTGCCCATTATTATTATTACTCAATAGAAGGTGTCATTGATATTCATAGCCATCATTATTATCACTAAATAAAAGGTGTCATTGTATAACAAAAGAAGAAACATTTGGTCTTTTACAATGATTTGGAATCAATCCTTTACATTGAAATTTCCTCTTCCCTCTCATAAAAGCAAATTGAAAAACTTAAAATAAGCATAACAAACATGATGTACCTTGCATTCAAAAAACTAAAAAATAAAAACATGATGTACCTTGCCTCGCCTTTCTATGGGCAGCTACGCCGGAACATAAAATAAACTCCCAAAAAAGTTAAACAAAGAGTATGCCTCACATACAATTTTGCTTTTCGAGCTAATGTGAGGTTATGAATTTAAAGCAACCAAGGAAAAAGAAAGGAAAAAGTAAATCAAAAAAGAAAAATGTAAAAAAATTGAGTAGCACGAATGACACCACACAAAGAAGACATACCAAGGGTTTTGATGTACTATCAAGGCCTATAGATTTATAGAACCAGGACCTTTCAATTCCTTCGTTGTAGATATATGCAAATTACAAACAAAGAATGAGTCTATTTTTGAAAATATTAAAAACATAAAAGCAAAAAATTCACAAGAATGAGGATGAGAAAGAAATGTGCACTTAAAGTAATAAGTAAAGTATTAAAAATATTCTTTGTTTTGATGAGTAAAGTAATAAGAGTAAAATATTAGAAATTATATTGCTTTTTTCTTTGATGAGTGGCTTCTAGTTTCTAACCATAATATTCCTTTCTTTCAAATACATTAATAAAATGAACTAAAATCTAGCTATGCTCTCTTTTGTTTTATAGTATGATATCACTTATCATAAAATGCGTGGACTTTGCTAATTTCAGTTGGGAAATACTATTCTCCTTCTTTAGCTATTTTATTTTCTTTTTGAGTATCAATATAAAAAAAAATCTTTGACTTCTTTTTCTGGAGACACTGCAATTGGAGTAGGTCTCGACTCATTTGTCCTGTAAGACCAAAATTGCAACCCAATTACAAGGACTGTCATCATCTACATTCCAAGAAACCAATTTTCCATTGGGATCTTGAAGGTCAGCTTTGAAGACTATCAAGCTAGAACATCATCGTTTAGAGATGGATTCAAAGATCTCACAGAAATAGGAAATAGAAGCATCATAATTACTAGTAACAGACTAAACAACTTCATTTCTAATCTCTAGCTAGAAACAAACATTAATCAGTTTTCTCAATCTTCCATCAAAGATTATACCTTTTCTAACCTCAAATACAAGCTGTATCTATAAAATAAATAAAAAAAGGTCTAACAAACTAAGAAACAAAACACAATAGTCCCCAAAATACAGAACAATAGAATAAAGTCATTGCTTGATTTTGCGATGAAATCCAACTCAAAGAGAAAAATGGAGATGAAAATAAAGCTGAAACAAAGCTAAAATAACTGATATCCTTTAAAGCAAAACCTAACTTTATATATATATATATATATATGATTGCTTCTAACGGTTAGAAAATGAGAACCAAACAAAGCTTGACAAAAAAAAAATGTGAAAGAAGGCAGAGAAGACTAGAACGAAGCACAACAAAACAGGCACATTAGCAACGAAAAAAAAGCCAAGAAATCAAAAGGCACAAGCTGAAACAGATGTGACTCTTTAAAGGTAAAAGGGTTTTGAAAACCCTAGAAAAGTACCGATTCGAGCTTGAAGGAGCTATGAAGGAACAAGGTTAAAGAAACAGAGAAAGAGTTCGATCTAGGAATTACAAAATGATGAGAGCTTAGTATTTGAAGTACCAGAAAGCAAGAACATTAACGAATAGAGTCCTAATCTTAAATGGAGCGAATGTGTGTGGGAGAGAAAAAGAAGGGAAAATCTGAACATACCTGAGATTTTTTCCAGATAGAAGAGAAGGGAAGAACCAGTCTTGCCGCCGAACCGTTGAGCTGTCGAACTAGTCTCGAACCATCAAGCGTTGCTGCCGCCGAACTGGTCTCGCCGAACTGTCAATCGCTGCCACCATCGATCATTCCCTTTCGAAATCTTACGTCGCTAATCACCAGTCTCTCCTTCTGTCATGACCCGAACCCGCCCCCGTGGGTTAAGGACATAATCGGCTAGTAATCATGAGATTGACTACGGCCTCAATCAAAACAAATGTATTTTAACAGAGTTAATGGGGGCCAAACAGAAGCAGTTCAAAACTTTGTCCATAGAGCTGTGCTTACGTGGCACATCCAAACAACCAAATATATATACATTAATAACTCATAACAGAAATACAGTAGCATAAGTTCTATACAAACAGGATCATCCAAAAACTAAGTCAACCCATGAAAACTATATACAGACATATGCAAAGTCCTCGCCAACATGACAAAAATAGCATAGCATAGCAGAAAGGTGAAGACGAGTCTCGTGCGTGAGACCCTAGGGCTGACTCTCCAAAACTCGATTGTTCCACACAGACTTCACTGGGGTTGGGTCTGGACCTCTCTTGGCTCACCTACAAACACATGAATGAGTGTGAGCGATAGCCCAGTGAATAATATCAAATAAGAAGATACAAACGATATGTAGAACAACATACTCCGAACGGCCTTGGGCCCCATTCACATTTTTATTTAACATTTATATACACAATTTAAGTCAAGTGACTGTGGTTTCAAACATACTGGCCTTTGGCCCATTTATCTTTCATTCCTGTCAAAACGGCCTCTGGCCCACTCATTTATGTCAAAACGGCCTTTGACCCATTCATTCATGTCAAAACGGCCTTTGGCCCATCTATTTATGTCAGAACGGCCTTTGGCCCATCCATTCTTGTCAAAGCGGCCTTTGGCCCATCTATTCATGTCAAAACGGCCTCTAGCCCATCCATTCTTATCAGACATTTGTCCACAATTCAAACTAGCAAATCATAAGGCGTAAGGCTTATAAGAAAATAAGCAATTGGACAAATGACAAGCTTCCAAATATCGATATTACTCACAGTGATCGGTTGGTTGGTTTGCCCGGGAGCTCGACCCTACACAGTCCATGAACACAAAAGGGTCACCAACAATTCAATCCGTTCTTAAATTCACATTTTCCTCTTTAGGCTTTATTCTTATCTCTTTAACTCAATTAAAATGCTCAATGCATGCCTAAGAGTACTTAGAAGTGAAGGAGAAGGGAAAACGAAACACATAATGCATAAACAAAATTTCAGAAAACAAGATCCCCGCTCGAGCGTGGACTTCCCCGCTCGAGCGGACCCAATTAGTCTGCAAAAGTGCTGGTTGCATCAAATTCACGCTCGAGCGTGAACTCGGGCGCTCGAGGTGAAGGTCTGTCTACATAGCTCCCCGCTCGAGCGTGGACTTCCCCGCTCGAGTGGACCCATGCCTGCAAAAAAATACTGGGAGCATGAATTCCTCGCTCAAGCGTCGGTTCCCCCGCTCGAGCGGACATCATAAATTCTGGGTTTTCCAGAATGGTTTCTTGAGTTCAATTCCGACATTTCAACCACATTTCTTGCATATTATGGCTCAAATTTCACACATAAATATACCCACATAATACCAACACCAAATCATAACACAATGAAGCTCCATTTCTTGAATTATTTACATGCATGCCTCAAATTAATCCAAACTCATCACCAATACATCAAATTCAAACATGCAAAGCTCATATCTCCATGATCTACTCTTGCATGTGAGAAATATTCATTCATATCAACTTAATTGATGAAGAGATGATCAAATTCATGGATTTCAAACAAGATTCAACATAGATTATGCACATTGTGTTCAAATATGGAAATTCATAGTAATTTCCTACATGCATGCATCTATTGGCTTCAAATATAACAAAATCAACTCAATTTCCTTATAATCAAACTAATCCAAGTTCTAGAACCATTAATCAAACTTGAATTCACAAAATTACAACTAATATACACAAATTCACTCACCTAGGAGCTTCAAACACCCAAGCTCTAGTCAATTCTTGAGTTAAATCTTCAAATCCCCAAGCTTGAGCCAAAAATTACACAATTCTCTCCCTCTCTCTCTCTATAGGCGGCCTTCTCTTTATCTTGAGCTCAAATCAGCCAAATGAAGTTATAAGGAGAGAATAGAGGGTGTAGTGCCTCTTTACATAAGTTTCCACTAGCACCATTTAATAATAATAAATAATTGGACACTAATTCACCAATTTAATTAACTTAATCTGGTACTAATCAATTTTTCAATTAAAATTCACCGTAGGCTCTAAAAATTATACCAATCACAGTGGCGCAATCAATTCCGGGTTCTGTGGCCGATAAGGCCTTCAATTTAATTTCCAAAGCAGACAATTAAACAGATATTCCTACGGTGAACAGATAGAAATTCAAAATCACATATTTTCATCTAATGGCACACGAAATCATATCAAAACACATAATCACATTCGTATTAAGGACCAATTAACATAATAAGGGACAGGGTTATCACACCTTCAAACCCTCTTTCTTCTCTCTCTCTTCTAGGTTATCCGATTTATAACTTTCTATCTTCTTTTTAGAACCCAAATAGAAGCTAAATAGTTTGTATATATTTTGATAAAAAAAAAATTCTAATATATTTTTGGTCATTGACGCCACATTGTATTTCATTTGGTGCTTTTTAATTTTCAGACATACCATTCACGACATAAATTGTGTCGTGGAAAGTGTAATATTTTAAACGGCCGACTTTTTATGCATCGTGGAAAGTGCAATTTTTAACGACTGGCTTTTTGTGCACTATGAAATGTTCAATATTTTTAACAGTTGTTGTACGCATGTCATGTATAGTTGATGTATTAACGGCATGCCATATGTATGTCATAGAAAGTTTTATTATTTACAGCTAACATTACAAGTTGTAAAAAAATCATCGTTATTAGCATTCATGACCTACGCAATAGATACGTCGTCGTTAAGAAATTATTTACGACATGCCAAAAAAGTAGGTTGTAAAAGTGAGAAATCACAGCTTATATTTACTGTATGTCGTTGATGTAAAGCCATAAAAACCCAATTTTGTTGTGGTGATAGAAATAGTGACTCTCGGTTGAAATCTTAATATCCCTTTGCGAGTTGTTGTTAGGATTATATGCTCTTACATGGTTCCTGCCAATTTTCATTAGAATCTCACCATTCTTTGTAAAACACAAAGGTACTACATTATCATAAATATGCAAGTTAGGCAAATTCGATAGAATGAACATGGTAGTCCAAGATTCTGGAATCTCACCATTCTTTGTAAAACACAAAGGTACTATATTATCATAAATATGCAAGTTAGGCAAATTCGACAGAATGAACATGGTAGTCCAAGATTCTTGGATACCATATTTCTTTATCACCAACACCTCAACTCTATCCACATGATCGGTTGGGTGCTCACAAGAGCAAACCATACAAAGACATCCTTCTAAAATCCCCAAACCGAGTAGAATATCTCCATCTCCATCCTTAGGTTGTGGCATTGGTAACTTCTTGAACATATTCTTCCATGGATTGAAGTAAATGATTTGATGGGGTGCAAAGAAGCGACCCCAACTTTCTTTAGAAGCAACCAATGTAGATTTTCATTCACAACAGGACCCGATTTCACACTAGAAACACAGTATGTGAAGTGAACAATTGTCCAAGTTTTGCTTCGAAAACTACCAATTACAACCAATCCATCGCAACTTGGAGTCTCATGAGAAAGCACCATTATAGCCTTGTACTCATTATTCGAGGAGTCAAATCAAAGCCCAGAAACAACACCGTAGCCACTATCCCACAACCAATGATATGAGAGGACTTTGTTCAAACACTTAGTGAGCGGATTGCACAAGCACAAATCATCGATAACCCAAATAAGCAACAACCGAATAAGCAATAACCCATTACATAAACCTAAGATTTCAATGTAATAATGAGATCGAATTTTTTCAACAGGTTCAAGAACACTTTTCACCAGACAAGCTTTGTCAATGGAGTGAAGATAAAACCTTCCACAAATTAGAACTTTGTTTCGTTGAACGCTTTTCACAGAACCTGATTGAATCAAAGAACGCCATTGCTTGGAAACATGCGTGAATTTGACAAGAGATTTGAGGGGTAACCTTGAGAGAATTTTGATAAAAATTTATTTAGGAAGGTTTCCTCGCCACTTTTTCTTCCCTTAAATTGTTGGAAGAGTTAGGGTTTTGACTATGGCCCATTTGGGATGAGGGTTTGGACTAAAATAATCATATATGACAAAATAGGTTATTTTAGATAAATATGACAAAATATCACATCCAACCCATAATCATTTTATTTTTTCTCTCACAAAAGTTAAAAAAGCAAAAAAATTTATCCCAAACGAGATTTTTTAGCCCCAAGTTAAAAAAGTCAAAAAGCAAAAAAATTAACCCACATCCCAAACAAACCCTATATATATTGGTGGGTGTGTTGTATTATTAAATTTGTAAAATATAAAGTTTGATTTTGATAAATCTTTAAAATATAAAATTTGATTTTAATTTTAAACTATATATATTCCATTTCATATTGGGCTCTTTGGTTCGAATCTCATCCAACTTATTTTATAGGATAAACTACCAATAGGTTCTAATAGTTGAACTTAATTTCCATGAAGTCCTAGTAAAATCGTCACTAAAAATAATTTTGTCACTATTTTTTATATACATTGCTAAAAATTGACAATTAGTGACACTTTTTTTTGTCATGTTTTTTATAAATTCTAACTAAAACTTACAATTAGTGATTTTTTTTGTGACAAGTTTTTCAAACTGTTGCTGAAAGTTAAAAATTAGTGACATTTTTTTTTTAAAATTGTCTCTAACTTATAATTAGAGACATTTTTTATAACAATTTTTAAACTGTCGCTAAAACTTAATAATTAATGACTTTTTTAATAATGTTTGATGAAAAATGTCATTACTTATCATAGGATCTATTGGATTAAGATTTTACAAGATAAATAACATATAATATTTCCATAGTGGTTAAAGTCCCTCAACATTTTTATAGAAAAAATTCGACTCAAAGAAATTTCGCTCACATAGAGAAATTTCACCCAATTCAAAGAAATTTTGACCCCAACATAGAGATATTTCAATTTTCACAGAAAAATTTTAAAATTTCTCTGATATGATCACAAAGAAATTTCATCGAGAGACTTTAGCTAATAAAAAAATATATCTTGAACCTCTCTTACTACACAAAATTGGAGAGCGATATTTCACTAATTTTCCCTTAATAAAATCTTAAAAATTTTATAATTTAAAGAATTAATTTTAATCTCTTCTTAATTTGTTATTTTTTATTTCATCCCCTCCTTTTAGGACTTAATTGTCTCCATATGAGAATATCGTATCTGGCTATCTGGATAGACTATTAATCTCAATGACAATTCTCTTAATCAAACATGAATTATGTTTTTATATTAAATTATTAATCCAATCTACATGACATGTCCCTAAATAAATAAGCAAAACAGCATTTCAATGGTAAAATTTACCTTTTCGTGGTGATGCAATTCTACTATGTACATTGTGAAAGTTTATTTATGTATTTGGTGTAATTCTTCCTTTGTGTCAAAGTTACACAAATTTTTTTATATTTATTTTGCAATTATTTTGTGACTGTCTCATCCACCTAATATGACCTACTTGCTTTGTTGTCCTACTGCACCATCAACATACCCCCACAAAAATACATAGAGTATTAAAACTTATCATTTTAAAATAAAATATTTATTAAAATAATATTTAATTATAAAAATATCACTACTACATATTATATGAGAACAGTGATATATTTTTGGATAAATTACAAATACACATTTGAGGTTTGTTTAAAATACGAATTACCTAATATGAGTCTAAAAATTACAAATATCCCTTATTAAAAAATTTTATTTAACAAAATTAATAGAAGAAATAAAATCCTTAACTACTCTTTTATGCAACAATAAATTTATTGAAATTATTAACTCAAATATATATTTGACATCATTAAAAGCTGTTAATTAATTTAATGATTTATTAATAAAAGTGGTCATTTGTTATGAGATTAAAATTTTGAAGAGACGGAATATAATTTTCAAAATTATATAAGGAAATTTGTATTTTAAAAAACCTCAAGAGAGGTATATTTGTATTTCACACTACATTTTTTAAAGGGATATAACAAGCACAATGCTCTTGTTGCCAAATAACACTATTATTATTTTTGTAATCGTGAAAAAACAAAAAACAAAACATAACATGAGTTACAACCTTCAAAAGAACCAACTATTTACAACCAAGTCACTCGGTTTAGCAATACATTATAAGCTTATTTTGTGCAAATATTTATTTAATAATGTTACAATAATTATATTTCTATGTCGCGCTTAGTCTATCATATAAATTCTCATCACTAGATTATCACTAATGTCTGCTTTCGACAAAATGGTGTGGAATTACATGATAAATCAAATATAATATAAAATGACGATCACTGTACCATTATTGATATAATAAGTCTGGAAACTAGACTTTTAGGTGATTGTGTGGTGAAAATTCAATGTGCGTTGTATGAGATCTATATGTAGAATAAATCTAAGTTATAAGATGATAATTCTAAATAAACACTCTTTATTATATATTTCCAACCTAATACCATCACACTCTCAATTCCTTTCATCCTATAGAACCAAACAAGCATGGCCATACCCCCATATTGTTCTGAATGAGTGATTGTGTGGTGAAAATTCAATTTGTGTTGTATGAGATCTATATGTAGAATAAATCTAAGTTATAAGATGATAATTCTAAATAATTTATGAGTAGTTAAGTTGAGATAACACATATCATAAATACAAAGTAAAACAACTGATTTTAGCTAAAAACAACTGAAATCACATATTAAATGTCAAAAAATACCTCTCTATAACAACAAAAAAATGTCAACAAATATTTTGAATTTTTAAAAATTATTTTTACTCACCAAAGATAAAATTATGTAAAATTGATAAATTTTTTAGACATCTATTTAATTATTTTTTTACCAAATTATTTTTATTATATGTTGAGATGATGATCATGTAATGGGTGGTAATTAAGCTTTTAATGTGTAATCGATATATTGAATATGAAATATTTTTAGTTTTGGATTTTTTAATTTAATGGATTGATTTAATAATGATATCAAAGTTGTCGTCATATTTGACTTTTGAAAAAATAGAAACTAATTAATGAAAATAAAAACAATCACCCATTACATGATCATTATCTAAACACATAATAAAAATTAATTTGGTAAAAAAATAATAAATAAATGTTTAAAAGATTTATCAATTTTACATAATTTATCTTTAGTGAATATAAATAATTTTTAAAATTCAAAAATATTTTTTTGACATTTATTTTTGTCAAATTAGTTTATATTTTGTCAAAATTATAATTTTGCTCTTAAAATTAAGTAATGATATCTTCAATTGTCCTTATTTGGAACAAGATTTAAAATTCAAGATCAAATGTATCACAATTGAAAAATCAAAGACTAAAGTAACACAAAGTACTATAGGGATCGTTAGTGTAATTCACCCTTTTAAAAATAAACTATCCATTTTTTATAATACAAATATAATTTAATCATGTTATTAATGATATCCGATCATTTTAATTTTAACGATTTAAAAAAGTAAATAGTTCGGATCATCAAAATGACTCCTAAAAAAAGGCCAGCCCAACTACTCTCAAATTAAATGACATACTTGAGAGAATCCAAACCCTACGTAAGATCCTAAAAAACTAGATATCTAATATAGCTAAACATTACGAAAAATGAAATAAAACATCTATGAGCCAACACTTAAGAGATGTTGTTTTTCAGTGAAATTACTTTGTTTGGTTCTGATTTTCAGAAAATAATTTTTAAAAAATTCTATTTTTTATTTTCTGTATTTTAATGTTTTCAATAATTTTTTTTGATATTTTAAGTAGTTTTTTTTAAAAAAATTTAGATACACCTAACATAAATACACTTAAAAAGTGTAATATTTGTGAAAAAAAACTTTAAAAAATACACTATATACCAAAAAATAATAAATATATAAAAAAATAAAAATTAAGTACATTTTTCGTATTTTTGTGTATTTATTAATTTTTTAAAATATTTTTTCACAAATATTTTACTATTTAGATACGTCTAAGTAACGTGCATCATAAAATAAATAAAAAAAATAACTTAAAATTTTAAAAATATTCACTAAAAACAAAAAAAATAAAAAACTCAATTTTCAAAAAATAAATTTCAAAAAACTGAAACCAAACACACTTATTCTTTATTTATTTATTTTTTCTGTGCTTGGAATCAATGGGATGAATTCAATTTATTCTCAAAAAATTAGACAATATGAATAACCCCAAATACTGACTACGCAAGTGTCAGAATCCAATTGCTTCAATCAAGCAAGTCTCACATGTGCCTTTGATGACTCATTGTTAACAACAAAATAAGCATAACATTTTGAATTCAAGAAATCGAAAATCAATTTTGTTGTCTGAAACAATCTAAATAAATTGAAGTTAAAAGAGATATCTATCAATCTGTTCTCTTCTAAGATTGGCTCCAAATTATGAGCACTCTTCATATTATTCCTCTTCAAGCTGTAAGTATTCCTCTTAAAGTTCTGGCTCTTTCGAGTCTTATGCCAACTCTTTTGAGACTGACTCCAAATTTAGGCCATACTCTTCCCCATCAAGCTGAAACTATTCCTCTTCAAGCTCTGGCTCTTCTAATTCTGATGCCAAATCTTTTGAGACCGACTCCAAACCTAGGCCAAACATTTCATATTCTTCCTCTTCAAGCTCCAAGGTGGTGCTTGTTTTGAGGGAAAAGGTCCTGGGATTGGACTAATAGTCCATCCGGACTAATAGTTCTTTATTTGGTTATTTAATTTTGCTCCGAACTATTAGTCCCAAATATGTAAAACTATTGTGTCCCTTTTTTTTTTTTGGGGGGGGGATATGGGGATAAGGGGTGAAATGACCATTTTGACCATCTATTATTTAATTATGTATTATATTTAGTAAAATTCAATAAAATTTAAATGTCTCAATTTAAAAATAAAATAAATTAATTTAATTTTTATTGATGTTTTATTTATTTAATTTTTTAAAATAATTTTTTATAGATATTTTATTGATGTCTTATTTTAAAATTTTGTTTATATTTTATTTAATTTCATTATTTAAATTTTAATATATGTTTTATTTAATTTCATTATTTAAATATTATTATTTTTTAAAATAAATTTATTTAAAATTTTAATTAAAAAATAACATATATTTTTATTGATATTTTATTTGTTTAATTTATTTAACTTTTAAAAAATAAATTTATTTAATTGTGTAAAAAATAAAATAAAATAAATTTTTATTTAATCTAACTAAAAATAATTAAAATATTAAAGATATGTTTAATATTGTTATTACTTAGTAAATAATTAAAAAGGGTAAACTAGTCATTTGAGCATTTATCTTTCTCCATAATATCCCAAACAAACATAAGATTCATATCCTATTCAACCAAATAGTCATTTCCTGACATCTAATCCCATGGTTAAACAAACATGAGATACAAATCCAGTCAAACCAGATAGTCCGGGGACAATGTATCCTAGGAATAACAGTCCAATGGATTCCAATCCCCCTTATCCAGTCCGTCCAAACAAATATACCCTTAAGGCCATGTTTGTTTGGGTGGACATGAGTTTGGGATTGGACTAATAGTCCAATAAAATTATTAATCTGATATTTGGTCAAATAATTGAAATATGGATTAACAATCCATCCGGATATGGTATCTTACATATGATAGACTATTCAATCCCACAAAGGGAGTGAGATATAAATTAGAGGATTAAGTCAAAGTCTGAACTATTAGTAATTTCTTATAATTCTGACTCAATCTAAACATATGTTAGGATACACAATCTAAAGGGATATATAGTTCTAAGACTATTAGTCATGGAAATACTAATCTAACCTAATTCAGTGTGCCTAAACAAACATGGCCTAAGTGTCAGCAAAAACCTTTCCTCATCCTTTTCCATTTTCCAACTGAGCCTGAAAGGTATTTTTCAAAATATGTTGCTTCCCCTCTCAGCTCTTCCTCTTCCCAAGTATAATCAGGTGGTGCCACCAAACTTTCCCCATACATAATCGCACTGATATAGTAATTATCAGTAGCCATTATAATATCCCTATTTGAATTGTCATTAGGATTGTATGTCCTTACATACCCCATCCACGTCTATGCAGAATTTCATTATAACTTCATCATTCTTTGTAGAACACAATGGCACAATCCGATCATAGTAAAGAAATACTCTGGCCAAATTCGATATCGTGAACAAAACAGTCCAAAAACTTTTCATACCATATTCCTTCATTGCCAATACCTCAACATTGCCTCCAAAAATACTAGGATTGTCGAAACGAGTCATACAAAGACATCCATCTACAGCTCCCAAACCAAGTATAATCTCTCCATCTCCATCCTTAGGTTGTGGCATTAGTACCTTGTTGAATTTATCCCACCGTTGATCGAAGGAAACGATTTTTTTTTGTTGGGTTGAGAGGAAGTAACTCTTAGAGGCCAAGCAGTGTAGATGTTCATTAGGATCATTTCCTTACATAATATTTTTTTTCAAAATTGATATGTATTTTCTCATATATATAGCCCTAATATTAGCATCAGAACCATCAAAAGAAAGAAAAAACTGAAGAATAATAAAATAAAGAAAGAAAAAACCCTAGCCCCTTCACAATTTTTAAAGGGAAGAATGCAAACCCTAGCTGTTCGAACAATTCTAGGGAAGAGAAAGAGACAAGGAAGAAGAAGAAGAAGAAGAAGACGAAGAAGAAGAAGAAGAAGAAGAAGAAGAACAGAGAAAGAGAAAAAGATTAGAGCAAAAGCAGAAGTCAATCTACCAAACCATCCCGAAGAAATCATTATCGAAATATTCTCAAGATTACCCCTCAAATCTCTCATTAAATTCACTCTTGTTTCCAAGCAATGGCGTTCTTGGATTCAATCAGGTTATGTGAAAATCGCGCACTCTTGTTTCCAAGCAATAGCGTTCTTTGATTCAATCAAGTTATGTGAAGATCGCACCACGAAAGAAAGTTCTCGTTCGTGGAAGGTTTTCTCTTCACTCCATCGACGAAGATTGTCATGTGAAAAGCGTTCCTGAACCTGTGAAAAATCTTCCATCTCCTTTTTACATTGAAATATTAGTCAAAAATTGTGGATTAATAATTAGATTTGGGTACTATTCATCAAAAATTTATTAAATTTCTATCAGTTGAATTATATTAAATTTCGTATTTAATTAAGAAAGGTTGGCACACTACTCCAATATAATCTGATGAACATCTAAACAAACAAAATAAGCATGACACTTCCACTTTTTTTTTTTGATCAGCAAAAACAAAAACTTTATTGATGAAGAAAGAGTATAATACATGCAAAATTACATCAACAATGCAGGGAAGTGCAAAAAGTATCCTAACAAATCTTAACAATCTCAACTAAGTTGACACTTCCACTTCACATGCACACACAGGAAAAATAAAATAAAAAAAATAAAACTATGAAAGAATGAAAAACAAGGTACAGATTAGGGAGGAAGAGAAAGAAAGAATAAGAAAAATCTTCTTTTGGCTGATTTTCCCTGGGCTCAAGTGCCTTACACCCAAATCCAATTTTATTTCTCAACCATCTATTATTATGGTTTTTATTTGGTCTCTAATTTAAATAAATAAATAAATTGTGTTGTTCTCTGGAAGGTTTCTCATTTTATTTGTCACTCACTAGCAAATAGTAGTAGTTGATGATAGGTAGCATTCACGAATTTCTCCTCTTCTCATGGCTATTTACGGTCTACTCATCTTCCAACTCTAGCTCTTCTGAGTCTGCAATGTCAAATATTTGAATCCTCGACTCTAATTCAGAATTTCAGTGTAGGCTGCGAGGAAGCATTGCACTGAGAAAACAATGGAAGCTGAATGTCCAGATGCAGTCCTACCAGACTATGACCATTGCATGCAGAAATCTTTAATTATAGATGGATTGGTGGAAGGCAAAGCATTCATGAATGTGTGGTCCAGGAAAATCTCTCAAAGTTAAGCACCTGCAAAGAGAAAAATTAACATTAAAATAAAACAAAATCAAGTGGCTAAAACATTATGCATATGGATACACAAGTAGAATTGATCATATGAATGTTAGTGACGAAGGTTCGTTATCTTTAAATAATGATTTCCCACTTAGTGTTACCTAGAATGCAAATTCAAGGTGAAGAAACTTAATTAAATGACTAACACCCCACATAAAATATGCCACATAAAGTTACTACATACTACTTTCAGGGAAAAGAGAAGTTGGTACTTTCAGATAAAAAAACACCTATTAATTTTAAAATGCAATACACAATTACAGCAAACTCAGCACAGAAAATCAAGAATGTTTTAGCGTAGGCTTACCCGAGCAATTTCCAAACTCAAATGCAACCGATGAGCCAGCTACATTAATTTTGGCATTGCATCTCCAAGGTAATGTTTGCCATTAAGTCATTGAATGTTGATAGTTGTCCACAATGTTTAGATCAACAAAATAAAATAGAACATCAAGACATGGTTTTCTTAATTTTTGGGCCATTCTGAAAAATTAGCTACAGCATAAATTTGACTTCAAGTTTAAAAAGCTTCAGAGACTTCATACAGGAAAGGTTTGCAACACTTTTAACATTATGTAACAACTGCATTATATATGTCTTCATAAGATCATACATTGTTATGAAAATTAAAATCAACAATACTAATCGCCCCAAATGTTAGACTATGCAGTCAAAATCCAATCACTTAAAGCAAACAAGCCTCACATGTGCCTTTGATGTGTTATTAACAACAAAATAAGTATAATAGTTTTGATTCAAGAAATGAAAAATCAATTTTGTTGTCTGAAACAATCTAAAGGAAACAACACCAACTCTTCTAAGAGTGACTCTAAGCCATACTCTTCATATTCCTCCTCTTCAAGCTGAAAGTACTCCTCTCCAAGCTCTAGCAACTCTAAGCCATACTCTTCATGTTCCTCCTCTTCAAGCTGAAACTATTCCTCTTCAAGCTCTAGCTCTTCTAATTCTGACACCAACTCTTTTGAGACCGTCTCCAAATCTAGGCCAAACATTTCATATTCTTCCTCTTCAAGTTCTAAGTATCTCCAAAAACCATTCCTCATCCTTTTCCGTTTTCCAACTAAGCCTGAACGGTATTTTTCAAAATATGTTGCTTCCCCTCTCAGCTCTTCCTCTTCCCAATTGTAATCAGGTGGTGTCACCAAACTTTCCTCATACATAATTGCATTGAAATTGTAATTATCAGTAGCCACTAGAATATCCCTATTTGAATTGTCATTAGGACTGTAAGCCGTTACATATCGTTCATCCACCCCTACGCAGAGGTTCATTATAACTTCATTATTCTTTGTAGAACACAATGGGACAAACCCATGATAGGAACGAAATACTCTGGCCGAATTCGATATCGTGAACATAACAGTCCAAGAGCTTTTCATATCATATTCCTTCATTGCCAATACCTCAACATTGCCTTCAAAGTTTCTAGGATTGTTGAACCGAGTCATACAAAGACATCCATCTAGAGCTCCCAAACCAAGTATAATATCTCCGTCTCCATCCTCATCCTTAGGCTGTGGCATTGGTACCTTCTTGAATTTATTGCTCCGTGGATCAAAGGAAACGATTTGATGGGTTGAGAGGAAGTGGCCCCAACTTTCCTTAGAGGCCAACCAGTGTAGATGTTCATTCAATACAGGCCCTGGTTTCACAGTACGAACGCTGTAAGGGAATTGGGCATATGTCCAAAGTTTGCTCCGAAAACTACCAATTACCATGAATTCACCGCCGTAATCTGGACTCTCATGAGCAAGCGCCATTACGGCCTTGTACTCATTCCTCGAGGAATCAAAACAAAGCCCAGAAACAACATCATAGCCAGCGTCACCCAAACGGTGATAAGCCAGGACTTTCTTCGAACACCTGGTGAGCGGGTTCCACAAGAACAAATCAGATTCAATCCGCAAAAGCAACAACCCATTACACGAACCCATGATTGCAACGTCAGCAAGCAAAGGTAACATTTTCTTCCATGGCCTACGAACGCTTTCGACACGGCATTGTTGATCAATGGATTGAAAAGAAAATTTCAAGTGAGTTTTATAGACAAGAATTTTGGGTCGTCGAGCAGTTTTCGCATGATCTTGGATCAAAGAACGCCATTGCTTGGAAACGCAGATTGATCGGACGAGAGATTTGATGGGCAATCTTAAGAGTATGTCGATAAGGATTTCTTGTGGTAAATCGTTCGGTTCTGTTTTTGCTCTGTTCTCTTTCTTCATCCATATTCTCTTTGTTGTTGTTGTTCTTCTTCTTCTTCTTCGTTCCTTTTTGTTTCTTGAATCTCTTTGGAAATCTAGCGTTTGCATTTTTTCTAGGGTTTCTTCTTCTTCTTCTTCTTACGTGAGACACTCACTCTTTCGGCTGTATATATATCTGTATATATTGTAAAGATTGAGTGGACAACACGTTTTGAATTGTATGGTTTGAGATTCACGGTTTGTGTGAGATTATCTAAATTGGTATAGTACTGTGCCATATATATGAGATAAGATAATATATTTATTAAAAATACGATAGTTTTATTTAATTTTATTAAATTTTGTCCTTCGTAAATAAAATTATATATATAAGTTTAAGGATTTTATATTAAATATTTCTTTACTATAATTAGGGATGAATATTTTAATCCGATCTGTGAGGGTTCGCTCATACTCGCCCGACACTTATGTGGGGTGGAGGTGAATTATGTTTTGGTTACCCGCAACGGGGTGGGGCGGAGACAGGTATTACTTCTCCTAATTCAAACCCGACCCGATATAATTAGTAATATATATATATATATAATATAATTAGATATAAAAAAATAATATTAAAAGTCTATGACCTTGTTTAAATATAAATAAATGATAATTTTAAATGTCTCACTGTTTATATATATATGAAAATAAAAAAATTATTTAATGTACTAAGAATTTAAATAGTTCTTAATTTTTTTGATTATTTGAAATGTGGCCGAATATTCGTGGGTATCTACGAAGGTGGGGGTATGGTTGAAAAATTCCACCCGTAGTGGGGTTGGGGCGGGGGTAGAGTTTGTCGGTGGGGGCGGGGAATGGAAAACCCACCCCGAACCCAGTTCGTGGCCATCCCTAGCTATAACATATATAGTATAGATATATTAAAATTGTTGTACTAAAGATTAATAATTAAAATTATGCTTTGTTATAAAAAAATGACATAATTCTAATATTTCACTATTTTAGAATAAAAATATATGAATTTTAAAAAATTGTTATATTGGTTTTTGAAAGGGAAATAATTAAAAAAAATTAAAAACTTAATGAGTAAGAAAGAATTATCGTAACATGTAAAACTACTAAAATCACGATTAAACTAGCAAATCATTCAAACAAAAAATGGTTTAACTTAATCAGTTAGGTCAAAAGACTAACGAGCTTACACAAAAATTAGTTAATTAAAAATTAAAAATTTTATTTTATTAAAATTTAAACTGTCACACAATATGAAAAATAATCTATTAATTTAAATTTAAAAATGACACAATATAAATTTAAAAGGTTTTTATTATTAATAAATCCAATTTTGAGGTGTTCTAACCCAACAAGTCCACCAAAGAAAATTATAACCTAATTAGTGCCATGTATTTATACTTTTATTCCATGAGGTCATTTTTTCCTGATTTATATTGTTTGTTGGACTATTATACCCTTATATCTATTGTTGATATATATTATATAAAAAAATGATATACATATTTCATTTTTGTTGCTACCTCTATTTTGATAGTTACCATTATTCACGTTTTTCTTTTTGATTAGTTTCATTCACATTTATGGTATTGTTTCATTGTGCTAGGGTTTCGAAACTCTCTATTTGGTAAGAATTAAAAATCTAGTTTACACATGGCAGTGAAATTATTTCATTTCTCCATTGTCGCGGTGAAGCTTTGTGTTTCTCCATTGTCACTTTGTGTTCGAAGTTTTGTGTTCGTCCATTGTTGCTCTATGTTCAAAGCTCTATGTTTTTTCATCGTTGTAAATCAAAACTCTGTTTATGTCCAGTCAATTTTATTACAAACATATTATTCAAATGTGGGTTTGCTTTGATTTGGATTGGTGGAATGGTGAAATTGTATAGATTGTTAATGATAGTGATAACAATAAAGATGATGATAAAGATGTGGATGTGGGTGATATTTGTTTTTGTTTTTAGAGTGATTGAGTTTTTTTTTTTTTTTTTTTTGATTTCTAATTCTATTGCTGCCATTGTTTTTATTTTTTTTTTATCAATCAATGTAAATGTTCACATTTCACATTGTTTGAAAAGTTTGAGAAATAAGTGTTGGAATATAAATATGGACATAATTATATATTTTGTAGGATGTAAATGTTCATATATAATTGGTTATTTGTTACTACACTTGTTGTTTGAACAATCATTTTTTGTTATCATTAAACAATTGAAATATTCTTTTTCTTCCATTCAATTTTGTTTCATATTTGCAGTGTGAATGTTCACATTGATATGAATTTAGTTTTTCTAAGGTTGGCTGTATGTTAGTTATAAATTGTGAACATTCACATTATATTTTGGTATGAATTTTTTTTTTTTTTTAAATTTTTTCGAAAGTTAATTGTGTTTTGTTATTTTTTTTTACTATACTTGTTGGTTTAACAATCATTTTTGTTACTATTGAACAATCAAAATAGTTGATTTTCACTTTTTTTAATTTTATTTTATGTTTTCACGTTGTAGTGTGAATGTCCACATTTGTATGAGTTTATTTATTTTTAAACTAGTTGTATATTAATTGTAAATTGTGAACATTCACATTATATTTTAGTATAAGTTTTATTTTTTTTTGAAATGTAATTGTATGTTTGTTGTTTTTGTTATTATTCTTGTTAGTTGAACAATTATTTTTGTTACAATTGAATAATTAAAATAGTCAATTTTCACTTTTTTTTTAATTTTGTTTTATATTTTCATGTTGCAGTGTAAATGTTTATATTGGTATGAGTTATTTGTTTTAAGGTTAGTTGTATATTAATTATCAATTGTGAACATTCATATTGTATTTTAGTATGAATTTTATTTTTTCGAAAATTAATTGTATGTTTGTTGTTTATTGTGAACATTCACATTGTACTTTAGTGTGTGTTTTGTTTTTTCAAAAGTTAGTTGCATGTTTGTTGTTTACTGTGAACATTCATATTGTATTTTGATTTTCATTCAGATCTTTTGTTGTGTTATTTTTAAAATTTTCAAATTATAAAAAGGTTCAAAGTTCATAATTTGATATTTTCTCCATAGAATGCGAGGAGAGATTTTCTCCATGGAATAAGGGAAAGATTTTGTCTTAGAATGAGGGAGAGATTTTCTCCATAAAATGAGAGACTATTGTTATGTATTAGTTTCAAAATAAAAACATGTGTGAAAAATTAGAAAGAATGATTTGGTCATATTACATTAAATATAGGACTTAAAGGAATATTCAAAAAGAATGTGTTAGATGGAATAAAATACTTAGAAAGAAAATTTATCAAAAAATGACTCAATTTAAAATTATAATAATCTATCCCATAATTTATATGTTTTAAATACAAATTTAAAATTATCATAGTTGTCTCATAATTTTTGTATTAAGGAATAGTAAGAGTGATTATCAATATATCTATATATTTTACAAAAGAATAGTTTTAAAGAGAGATATTATGAGAATTTCAAAATCTCATACAAAATTATTTTTAAAATCAAACCTCTATGTGAGATTGCAAAATAAAAATTAAATGAAAACTAGTCAATTGTGATTTTCTTCATCGTTTAAAATTAAGCAAAATTAAAAAAATTAGTATGAGATATTAATTATAAGGCTTCTCACTAAAAATCTTATTTTGTTTATATAAATGAGAGAATAAGATTCATTTTATATAAGTGAAACAATTCACTTTTTTCCTTTTTTTCTCAATGTGAGATTGTAAAATAAAATAGAAGCTAGCCAATGAAAATTTTCTTAATGATTTAAAATTAAGAAAATTCAGTGAAACAATTCACTTTTTTATTCTTTTTCCGATATGAGATTGTAAAATAAAAGTTACATGGAAACTAACCAATGAGTTTTTTCTTAATTGTTTAAAATTAAGAAAACTTAATAATTTTAAAATGATGTTTTGGAACTCCTAGAAATCTTCTCTCTAAAAATTTCATTTTCCTTATATAATATAAGTGAAATAACTCACTTTTCCTTCTTTTATTGATGTGTGATTGTGTAAAATAAAAATTAACAATTATTTGGGCGAGAAGTTTATTTTGAATCAAGTAATCTCAGCCGTTTTTGAATCAAATAAATCTAGCCAATATATTTTGATAAAACTGCTAAAATCTCAATTAAACCAGCGAATTAGTCAAACAAAAAATGGTTCACCTTATCAACTAGGTCAAATGACCAATCAACTTATACAAAAATTAATTAATTAAAACTTTAAAATTTTATTTTAATTTTAAAATTTAAACTGTCTTGAACTAAAACATACACAACACTACAATATTAAATGAAAGTATAAGATTTATATAGTGAAACAACTCATTTTTTTCTCTCTTTCCTGATGTGAGATTGTAAAATAAAAGTTAACAGTTGTTTGGACAGAAAGTTCATTTCTAATCAAGCAATCTCGGTCACTTAATTTTTAATAAGGTTAATATTAGTTTATTCCACATCAAACAAATCTAGGCAATATATTTTGATAAAATAGCTAAAACCACGGTTAAACCAATGAATCAGTCAAATCGAAAACGATTTAGCCTAATTGGTTAAGTCAAAAGACTAACCAATTTACAAAAAAATTAATTAATTAAAACTTTTAAATTTTATTTTAAAATTTAAACCGTCTTGAACTGAAATATGTACAACACTATAATATTAAAGAAGAGTATAAGATTTAGTTTATATAAGTAAAACAACTCACGTTTTCTTTCTTTTCTCGATGTAGAATTGTAATTATTTTAAAGTTAAATATTATAAGAGTTTCAAAATCTCATACAAAATTATTTGTAAAATCAAAATCTCTATGTGAGATTGTAAAATAAAAGTTAAATGGAAACTAACCAAATGAAATTTTCTTAATTGCTTAAAATTAAGAAATTAAAAAAAAAATTTGGTATGAGATATTGAACGTAGTGTTTCTGACTAAAAATCTTTTTTTACTTATATAAATAGGAGCATAAGATTCACTTTATGTAAGTGAAACAATTCACTTTTTCTTTCTTTTTCCCGTGTAGAATTGTAAAATAAAAGTTAAATGGAAGCTAACCAATGGAGATTTTCTTAATTGTCTAAAATTAAGAAAATTTAATAATTTATATAAATGAGAGCATAAGATTCGCTTTATGTAAGTGAAAAAATTTACATTTTTCTTTTTTTCCCGATGTGGGATTATGAAATAAAAAGTAAATGAAAGTTAGCTACTGAGAATTTTTTTAATTGTTTAAAATTAAAAAAATTCAATAATTTTAGAATGAGAGTTTAGACTAATATATATTAAGAAATAATTAATGTAAAAAATGAGTAACTAATAAATTTAATTCAACTAATTAATGTTACCGACTGGCGAATGTGATATAAAAATTAGCTTTTTTTGATAAAAGGTTATTTTGCACAATTGTAATTGTCACTTAGGGATGAGACTTCAAAATTAATTGAGAGAGTTGAGAGTTGAGAAAAATTAAGAGGTTAAGAGTTTGAGAGAGAGAGAGTTGTTTGTAAGAAATTAAATGGGAGAGGGGAGATATTTGTAGGAGTTTGGGAGGAGGGGGTTAATTTGTAAATAAAAAAAAAATGATTGTTTGAATTGATTTCAAAAAAAAAATTTTTAAAAATTTTTTTGACTGTTGGTAGAGAGCCGTTAACGGGTTGGGCCGCCTATAGGGCACGGGCCAGGCCGCCTATAGGGCACTAAATTTTTTAGGCCTAGCCAGCGGACTGGACTCGGCTTCCAAAATGACGGTCTAGGGTCCCGGGTTGGGCCACCTATGGGCTATGTGTAACTAGTATTGTTTTGTTGTAATTAGAACATGGAAGAATTTTGTCTAGAAAGTTGATGTATAGTCCAGATTTAATTCTTGGATGGTGAGACTTATGTCTAAAATAAATCTCAATCATATAAAAAAATGTAACTTTAGCTCATATTATTTTGAGTAGAGTGTTATCAGTTACACTTGAAATAAACGTGCACCACATACTACACTTTATATATATGTGTGTGTATTGATAACTGGGTGTCCGAACTAACTTACGTGTACTTTGACTAATTCTGAAACCTTAAAGTTAATGATTGAGCACATCTCCAATGGCTTCAAGATTTAGCATGTTTAACATTCATGGGATTCAACCACTTACCACAAAGTAGTTACTCGATCTCGTTTAAGAATAATCATCTTGTCTTTTGGAAAATTTTATGTTGGTGATATATTCAATTCACAGTAGAGACCTAATAATTATATGTTCCAAAAAACAAAAACAAAATAATAGTAAAAAAAATATACGACCACACAATCTTGACCCATGCAATATTTCACTCTCCCAGTGCCTCAACAACATATGGCCCCGATTTGTTTAGAGATTGGAGGGGTTATGAATTAATCACCACAATTGCCTTGTAATCTTTGGTGGAGGAATCATTATCAATTCCAAAAGGACTAGATTAGGACATAGCTTAATTTTCTTGCATTTTCTATTGCATTAATTTCGTATCAAGCAGTCATTACTGAATGAATTATTGAACGAGTAATTAGGGTTGTGTGCAGGTTAATTTGGACGGTTTGAACGAAATAATTCCAACCAAATTGTTCTTGCATATGGACAATTTCTTAATCCATTGTTAACCCGCACAACCTCAAAATCACAGGTTGGTATTTTGGTAGCGAGTTACAAAATTTAACACATTATATGAATACATTCTAAAATCAAAAAGCCTCGTAATGTAATTATGAAACTATAAAATAAAAACAAAATTTAGAATATTTGATTTATATAAATATATAATAATTGCCAGGTTGGGTGTGTTATTTAAGCGGGTTGAAAGATTTTAAATTATACACAATTCAACATACATAAATTTAATGCTCTATCTTGACCAGTGGAAATGGAGTCTTCAATTTCTAAATTGAAGGTTGCGGAATAGTGGAGTTTTTAATGAGTTTGGTGACGACTTGGATTTGGTATTTTTTTCGGTTTGGATTTCTTATTTTTAGTTTGTTGATGTAATAATTTTTCTATGTGAGGGTTTATTTCTCTTCCTTATGGGGGCTTTTTCTCCTACTCTATGGAGGCATGAATCTTTCATTTTATGGAAGTTCGTTTATCTCTTTTTGAGATATTATAATTTCGTTTATTGGATTGATCTACTCTTTTATCAATTTTGTAATGACAATTTTTCTCAATAAAAAAAATTACAACATTATATATTGAAATAAAGATCTCTATTTTTACTATGGGCTTTCCGTCCAAAAGTTCAAAATCAATCTTTCTTGGTCCAAAGATCCATGCCAAAAAAAACTTTGTCCATAAGGATGGATTAGTGCAAAATGTCCAAATTGCCCCTACATATGTATATATATATATATATCATATACCAGTTAGAATCTCTCTCTCTCTCTCATTTTCTTTTTCGCGCATGTCGCTCTCTCTCTCTCTCTCTCCTTTTGTTGCCACCGATCTTCCATGGTGACAGAGCCAAAGTCAGTCACGGCAGCACCGCCCTCACCAACTGAGTTCCGCCGCAAATCTACTCTAGATCAACAATTCTCACACGGCGAACGGGACGACAGTGTATGTCTTTGGTTTTCAGCCTCTCTCATGGCAAAGGCAGAGAGAGACCGCCATTGTTGCTTCTCTCTCTCTCTCTCTCTCTATGAGCAGCAGTAAAAAAATTCCCTCTCTTGCAACTCTTCCAGGCGAACTTATATATATGTGTGTTTGTATGTATATATCTGTATATTATATATATATATATATATCTTCCTCTCTCTAGATTTGTTGCACACATCGACAGATCTCTCCAGATTGATTTTTTTTTTTTTTGTTCTTTTGTTGTTGTTGGTGATGATGATGAAACAGATTCAACATATTAAAAAAAAAACACAAATATGACAGATTAGTTCAAAATTTCAATAGATAATAAAATTGAAATAGTGGCTTAATTATTTCAATAACAAAGATTTGCATTTCCACAGATAATGGATAATACGTTGTCCATTATTGCAACAAATAGGGTTGGTTTAGCTTTGTAATTCAACAAATAGGATTTGGTTGGCTTTTTTTTCAACAGATAATAAATTTGGACAGATATCTAAACAGATAAGAGAATTTTGAATTGAAAAGATCACAAAATTAAACAGATTGGGTAAAGAAATTGAACAAATAGGGAAAAAAAATTGAACAAATAGTTAAAAAATTTGAAGAAATAAATATAAATTTGAACAGATAGTTAACAAAAAGTAAAACAGATAAAAAAAAAGGTCAAGGGATAAAATTAGAAACAAAATGTCCTTCAGAACTTTTCACCAAATTATTTCACAAAATGTGGACTCTCATCAATAAAAAATATCCACTAATATTGTGGTTATCCAACCTTGATGTAATGAATTGGATTGATTCATGATTCAACATTTACGTTTTGTACTTTTGTTTTTGAGTGGGTTGATTTTGGACTCTGTTATCAGGAGCTTCTCTCTTTGATTTTATGTTTTTCATTTTTGATGCATGTATGATTAAACCCTCTCCTCGTAACCAACCTAGTTGGGACGCGATATGGTTCGCCAGGATACTTTTATAATCACTGTACATGGTCAATTTCATCAATAAAGTCTCTTTGTTTGCCGTTAAAAAAAATATTTAATTTAAAAAAGTTAGGCACTCTTATCCAACATGATCTGAAAAACATCTATTAATCACAAACTAAGCATTGACACTTTCAGTTCAAAAAAACAAAAACAAAGAAAAATCACTATGAAACAAAGAAAATAAAGTTAAAAGGTTATTGAGGAAGGGATAGAAAGGGTACAAAAGATCTTCGTTTGGCTGATTTCCTCTCTCGTATTGAGCTTCCGTCCACCCAAATCCAAATACATCTCAACCATCTCTTAATATAGTTTTATTTGGTCTCTAATCAAAATTTGATGTGCTGTTATGCTGTTTGTTGTTGATTTCGGAAATTTTAACTAGGATTAACTCTATCTCGCCAGCTTCACCTCTTCCCATGGCTATCCAGGTTCTATTCCTCTTCTAAGTCTGATACTCTGTGTTCCTCCTCTCCTGAGTCTAACTCTTCATAGTCCCACTTACCTATTACCTTTCTTATCTTTCGCCTCGAGCCTGAAAGGGATGTTTCGACATATATTGCTTCCCCTCTCAACACTTCCTCCTCCCAACTGTACCCAGTAGGTGTAACTACACTTTCCTCATACACAATTGCATCCAAATAAGTTGGAATTGTAACATCCCTTTGAGAGTTGTCATTAGGATTGTATGCCCTCAAATGCTTCCTGCCAACTTTAATTAGTAATTCACCATTCTTTATAAAACACAACGGCACTACATTATCATAAATACCCAACTCAGGCAAATTCGACATGATGAACATGGTAGTCCAAGATTCTTGCATTCCATATTCCTTCATTGCCAACAACTCGACAATACCCACATGACCGCTTGGATGCTCATCGTAGCAGCGAACCATACAAAGGCGTCCTTCCAAAACTCCCAAACCAAGTATAATATCTCCATCTCCATTCTTAGGTTGTGGCATTGGTAATTTCTTGAATTTGTTCATTCGTGGATTGAAGTAAATGATTTCACGGGGTGCGAAGAAGCGATCCGAACTTTTATTAGAGGCAAACCAATGTAGATTTTCATTCACCACAGGTCCTGATTTCACACTACAAAAATGGTAGGGGAAGTTGATCTCTGTCCAAGTTTTGCTTCGGAGACTACCAACTACAACGAATTCACCACCGAAGAGTGTAATGTCATGAGAAAGGGCCATTACAGCCTTATACTCATTACTAAATGAGTCAAAGCAAAGCCCAGAAACAACAGTATAACCAGTACACAGCAAGGACTCATATGAGAGGACTTTCGTCGAACACTTGGTGAGCGGATTCCACAAGAACAAATGATCGCGAATCCTAATAAGCAACAACCCATTACAGGAACCGAAGATTTCATATGGGTTTTTTTTCACAGGTTCATCAACGATTTTCACAAGAAAATCTTGGTCGATGGAGTGAAGAGAAAACCTTCCACGAACGAGAACATTGTTTCGTGGTACGACTTTCACAGAAACTGATTGAATCAAAGCTCGCCATTGCTTGGAAACAAGAGTAAATTTCACGAGAGATTTGAGGGGTAATCTTGAGAATATTTCGATAACGATTTCTTCGGGAAGGCTTGGTAGATTGAGTTGTGCTTTTGCTCTAATCTTTTTCTCAGTCGCTCTTCCAACTAGGGTTTGCATTTTGCTCTCTGGCTCTTCAGAGCGAGCTTTGTGATGCTAACACAATATATATGGGTCTGTTTCCCCTTTTAATTTTTAATTTATATTTATAAAAATTTAAAAAGTTATCATAAAAATTTGTTTAATAATTTTTTTTGATTTATAAATGGTTGTGTCAGTTGATAAATTTGAGAAAAAAACATAAATTCAAAAAATAAGTTAATGTTTTCAGTTTTTAATTTTTTTTTTATCAAATAATTTTTTTTTCAATAATTTTTTTTCAATAATTTTTTTCAATTAATTTTTTTTTCAAATAATTCTTTTTCCAATTAAATTTTTTTTCAATTATTTTTTTAATTAATTTTTTTCAATTATAATGTGTGTGATCCTATTGTTAGAAATAATAAAAATAAATATAAATATTTTAGGACTGAACAAATATATTTTTTAGTTTATGTTTATAAATTTTTTTAAACATTTTGTTCAAACTAAATACGTTTATAATTTATGTTTTTCTAAAAATAAACAAAAAATAATTTATAAAATTTTTGTAAACATAACAAAAAACGTAAATATTACCAAACGCTATCTATATATTTAGAGATTTTTTTTTTTTGAACACTATATATATATTTATGTAAATAAAGAAACCTTAAAACTTTATTTAAACATTTATCAAAAAATATTATTTTTGTAATTCCGATTTATTCAATAAATCTTATACTATATAAATTCAATCTCAATCATAAACTTTCATTTTGAATAAAAGTTTGAACAATTTTTATGAGCTAATTTTGTCCAATCTTCTTGGACGATCCGAGGATCCCGTTTGGATACATGGGTCAAACACGATTTTTTTTAATTTATAATTTTTTTAAGTATATGTAGATCATTTATAAAAAATAAAATAAAATTAATCTAATAATTATAGTCACAATATTTAATTGTATTTATCTTTAAAAAATGAATGTTTTATTTTTTAAATTATGTTTAAGAAAAATGTATTTAAATCAAATAGTTATAATTATCAAATATTTTTTTGTTTTTTTGAATGATCTTAGAGAGGACTTAAAAGCTGAACGAATTAAATAATTAAAATAAGGTCTAGTCAGCCCATGGTATAGAAATGACGAATAATCCCATAATGAGAAGAAGCAACCAACATATAATAATGAATCTACCAACAAACTCAACAAATATCTCTATAAGAGGGGAGAATCCAACAACTAACTCAACAAAGAATTGTCAATCTTTGTCTTTGCTAAAAATTGAAAACAACCTCCGGAAATAAGCTAGCCCAATTCGTTGTTTCACAAAATCAAAATATAAATTCTTATCCGGATATATATATATATATATATATTTATTAAGCAATAGATGAATTTGCAAATTCAGTGTTTGTTTGACTGCTAATTAATCAATCCCATCACTCCCTTTGGACAATTAGTTCCCTTTCCGAATTATCTTTCCTTCAGTATTTAAATGTCATAAAACTCTTTCAAAATTTTATCTCATTCTAATCAAACAATCACCTGGCATATATAATCTCATTCAACAATTTTATGGTACTAAAAATAAATGTATAGGAAGTGGTATTACTTATGCTTTTATTTCCTTAATCTAATCCACCAAACAAATATGATCGTATTGTTATCCTCCATGCACCATCTACTCTTCTTGGCTCACTAACATGACCTAATGAACCAGCTATCCTACCTATTTTATGATCAACTAATTTAAAGTTGTTAATCACAAAAATAAAAGAAATCAAAATAAATCTGAAATAATAAAAATGTAGTCAAAGATTAGAGAATTTTTTTAAATGAATACTATAAAAATGAAGTCAGTCAATTTCTCCTCCTCCTATAGTTATCCATCATATATTCCGAGTCTGACTCTCTAAGTCCTCCCCCTTCAACCTCGTATGCTGAAACACCCACCCTTATTACCTTTCTCATTTTTCGCCAAGAGCCTGAAAGGGAATTTTTCACATATCTTGCATCTTCTCTCAACTCTTCTGCTTCCTAGTTGTAATCAATAGGTGAAGCTAAACTTTCCTCATACACAGCTGCATAGAAGTAGGGACTGTAGGCTGGAATCCTAATATCCCTTTGTGAGTTGTCGTTAGGATTATATGCTCTTACACAGTTCTTGCCAATTTTCATTAGAATCTCACCATTCTTTGTAAAAAACAATGGTAGTACATTATCATAAATATGCAAGTTAGGCAAATTCGATAGAATGAACATGGAAGTCCAAGATTCTTTGATACCATATTTCTTCATCACCAACACCTCAACTCTATCCATACGATCAGTTAGGTGCTCGCAAGAGCGAACCATACAAAGACATCCTTCTAAAACTCCCAAACCGAGTAGAATATCTCCATTGCCATCCTTAGGTAGTGGCATTGGTAACTTCCTGAATATATTCTTCCTTGGATTGAAGTAAATGACTTGATGGCGTGCGAAGAAGCGACTCCAACTTTCTGTAGAAGTAAACCAATGTAGATTTTCATTCACAACAGGACTTGATTTCACACTAGAAACACGGTATGGGAAGTGAACAACTGTCCAAGTTTTGCTTCGAAAACTACCAATTACAACCAATCTACCGTGACTTGGAGTCTCATGAGAAAGCGCCATTACAACCTTGTACTCATTATTCGAGGAGTCAAAGCAAAGCCCAGAAACAACACCGTAGCCACTATCTCGCAAGCAGTGGTGGAGCTAGGAAATTGAGTTCAAGGGGGCACTATTAATTATAATTTTTGATTTAAAAAAAATCATGATGAACATTAAGATAATAACAATTTTATGAGCTAAATTTAAGCATAAAAAATTACATATTCATTATTAATAGGAACAAATTAAAATTCTATAATAGTGTGGAATAGCTCGGTGTGGAATGGTGACGTAAGTTTGTAATTTTAGCACAAAAAATTATGGATCAAAATTCTTTATTTTAGAAAATAAAAACACATTGTTTATAGCACAAATTATTATAAAATCTATTTAATTTTTATTTGATAGAAAAATATTAAAGAGTTGACATTACTTATAAATGATGTGTTTTGAACGAAAATTATTAAACAGTCTTAGAATACCATATAGCATTGCCTACGTGGTGCTCAAAACATGAGAAATCACAAATCACACTAAGCAGTCTGTCAACTGCTTGAAAATAATGAGTTCATTATATTCAATCTATAAAATTTTTCGCTATACTATTGGTTTAAACTATTATATAAATAATATCACACAATACTCTTAAAGTATCAAATAATTACTTGTTATGAACAATACAATAAATTCTTAACCAAAAAACATGTTAAGAAAAAAAAATACATTTTATATATGACCAAAAAAAAAAATCTCAAAACTGAAGGGGGCACGTGACCCCCTACGTCCTTCTTTGCCTCCGCCAATGCTCGCAAGCGATGATATGAGAGGACTTTCTTCGAACATTTGGTGAGCGGATTCTACAAGAACAAATCATCGATAATCCGAATATCCAACAACCCATTGCACGAACCCAAGATTTCAATGTAATAATGAGATGGGATTTTTTCAACAAGTTCAAGAACGCTTTTCACAAGACAAGCTTCGTTGATGGAGTGAAGATAAAACCTTCCATAAATTAGAACTTTGTTTCGTTGAACGCTTTTCACAGAACCTGATTGAATCAAAGAACGCTACCGCTTGGAAACAAGAGTGAATTTGACGAGAGTTTTGAGGGGTAACCTTGAGAGTATTTCAATAATGATTTCTTCGGGAAGGTTTCCTTGCCACTTTTCCTTCCCTAAAATTGTTGGAAGAGCTAGGGTTTGCATTCTTCCCTTTTTACAAACTGTTCACGGGCTAGTTTTTTTGTTTTGTTTTTTAGCCCTCATGCATGGTCAAATATATACTATAATATATACTGGTGGGTGTGTTGTAGTAAAATATAAAATTTGATTTTAATTTAAAACTATATATATTCCCTTTCATATTGGGGGGCCTTTGGTTGGAATCCCATCCAACTTATTTTGTAAGGTAATTATCAATAGATTCTAATAATTTGACTTAATTTCAATCAAATTCTATTGAAAATCAGTCCTAATAAAATTGTCGTTAAAAATAATTTTTTTGACAATTTTGTACATATATCGCTAAAAATTGAAAATTAGTAACTCTTTTTTTTTTGGTCATGATTTTTTATAAATTGTAGCTAAAACTTACAATTAGTGATTTTTTTATGATGAATTTTTCAAACTGTCACTGAACGTTAAAAATTAGTAACATTTTTTTTGTGACGATTTTTTTAAATTGTCGCTAACTTATAATTAGTGACATTTTTTTGTAACAATTATTAAACTGTCTCTAAGAATTGATAATTAGTGATGTTTTTTTAATAATGTTTGATGAAAAAAGCCATTACTTATTATATGACCTATTGGACAACAAATCTACCTATTAGGACCTATATACAAGTCTCCTATTTTATATTGTATATCTTCTTTATTTATTTATTTATTTATAGATAGTGTTATATTGTATATCTTATTCAATAGTTGAATTAACTCAGGATTAGGAAGAGTGATTAATAAAAAGATAATTTTTTTTAAGATACATGATATTAAGATTTTATAAGATAAAGGATATACAATATTTTTATAGTAGTTAACGTCCCTCAACATTTTCATAGAGAAAATTCGACTTAGAGAAATTTCGCTCAGAGAAATTTCATCCAATTCAGAAAAATTTCGACCCTTACAAAAAAATTTCAATTTTCACAGAGAAATTTTGAAATTTTTATGATATGATCAAAGAGAAATTTCAAAATTTCTCTAGTATGATTACAAAGAAATTTCATCGAGAGACCTTAGCTAATAAAAAAATATATCTTGAATCTCTCCTACTACATAAAGTTGGAGAGGGATGTTTCATTAATTTTTCCTTAATAAAATCTTAACAATTTTATAATTTAAAGAATTAATTTTAATCTCTTCTTTATTTTTTATTTTTTATTTCATCTTCTCCTTTTAGGACTCAATTGTCTCCATATGAGAATATCGTATCTAATCTCAATCACAATTCTCTTAACCAAACACGAATTATGTTTTTATATTAAATTATTAATCCAATCTACATGACATGTCCCTAAACAAATAAGGAAAATGACATTTCAATGGTAAAATTTACCATTTCGTGGTGATGCAATTCTACTATGTATATTGTGAAATTTCATTCATATGTTTGGTGTAACTCTTCTTTTATGTCAAAGTTACACAATTTTTTTTTATTTTTTATATTGCAATTATTTTGTGACCGTCTCATCGACCTAATATGACCTACTTGCTTTGTTATACTACCGCACCATCAACATACCCCCTTAAAAATAGATAGAGTATAAAGACTTATCATTTTAAAATAAAATTTTTATTAAAATAATATTTAATTATAAAAATATCAGTACTACATATTATGTGAGAACAATGATATATTTTTGGATAAACTACAAATACATCTTTAAAGTTTGTTTAAAATATGAATTACCTAATGTGATTCTAAAAATTGCAAATATCTCTTGTCAATTTTTTTTATTTAACACCAGAGGTATGCTGAATGTGCTGGTGCGAGAAGGAGGTGGACGTGATGTTATTCTAACTTTTAATTCAATGGATGACCTGTTGAGTAAAAAAAGGTCATAGAATGGTTTCAAGAATGGTGTGAGTACATCACGGAGTGGAGATCAGGTATGCTTTTTCAGCAGGAGAGACATGTTTGGATTAGCTGCTATGAGGTACCTCTCAACTTATGGAACTTAGATACCTTTAGGAAGATTGGCGGAATGTGGGGAGAGCTGGTCTACTTTGATGGTGATATCTCCGCACCTAAATCTTTTCGGTGCGGAAGGTTCAAAATACTCACAAATGTTATGGATCTAATAAATACAAGCCTGAATCTAGAGTGCGAAGGTAGATTATATCCCATTAGAGTTTTTGAGGAACAGACCACAGATGTTGTCACTACTAGTTGCAAAGGTACTACCACCATTAGAGCTGCAGATGATGGATGCTCAAAAAATCATGGTATACTCAGTCCCATTATGGATACTAGCTTGGAGAAAGTCATTGATGACAATGCAGATGAGGTGGTGAAAAATGGGGCTACATCACCTACATTCAATGGAAGAAATGATCTGGAAATTGGTGGTAGTTGGAGTCATGTGTAGACACCCCAGTTTTGACCGACCTTAAGACTCAGACGTCATCGATTGAGCGCTCGGTGATGACGCATGTTGTGCTCGTTCTGGGGTTTCGGAGTCTCGGCTGAGAGCCTTGCCTCCGGACTTCGGGGCTCTTTGGTGCTTTGCCTTGGTTTGCGAACCAGGTCCCGTTTTCTTTGTTTTCTCTTCCCGAAGGGAGGGAGAGGTCACGTAGACCATCACTCAATGGCCGTAGGCTACGTTTCGTGGTCGTAGGCCATTTTTCCCGTTTGGGGACCAGTTTTTGATTTTTCAGAGCCGTCGGCCGTGTGCCTCAGTTCGGGACCGCTTAACTACCTCCGTCTGCTCCGATTTTTGGCACACACCATGTTTCCTCTCCCTAGAGGGACACTGCGGCCCGGGAGACCACCTTCGTGGTCGCACGCTGTAGACGTCCCCGAACGCCCCGGGAGGACGAGTCCCGTTCTGTTCTTTTTTGGGTTCACTACAGTTCAGGACTCTCAGATAGTTACGGTTCTTAATCTGAACCAAAGAGTCCAAATCCGGCAAATCGTTTTGAGAAACAGATTTTTGAAAGAAGTGCCAAACATGGACTGCTTTGCCAGATACAGAGTCGCCACCTAAATATTTTTTTTATGGTGGAATTTAGGAAACCCTGACTCGGTGCCAAAGGTCACGTGTCCGTCATCACCAAAGTTGCCTCGGCTCGGGAGCTTGGGTACGATTGGGGAAGGTCAGCTACGAGCACCCCCTCTCGCCCGATCCGAAGATCGGCCTCTACTAACCATGATATCCGTTTTTGAAAACGTTATGTGTTCTTATTCCATTTATTATCCTAGAATTACTATGTTATGTGCACAGCAAACAAGTATAGACCAAATCGCCTAAATTGGAACAAAACATTTCATATCCGTTTGTTTGGAAAACGCTTTGGAATTTGCTACTCATAAGTAGGCTAAAATACGGATTTCAACGAGTTATCCCAACTCAAACAATCCAACCTCCACCCACGGGCATTCAAGCAGTTCATCAAATAAGCATCTAGCCTCATGGTAATCATGCTATCATGTTAACGTTTACACTCATGTGAGATGCTAAAGCATAAAGAGCTCACCTAGTACTCCGTGCCAAAACAAGAACATATTAGCAATCATGCATGATCCAAGTCCATGTTTAAATGCCTAATGCAACGCATACGGAATGTCACTAGAGTAGGCTTGGCTAGTCTATAAATGACATGTGAAAGTGCACAAGTAGCACGTATTCAAGTTAGATTTGAAATACTTATGCAGTTAGTATGATGCGCCGAGCCTGGTGCATGCAAGACTAATGAATGATGCATGCATGCATAGCATAAGGTATGCTAAAGTAAACATGTTCTAATACTAACCATCAAAACAGGTAAGTAAAAGGGAGAAAGAAGTGGGGGTTGGAAGACATGCACACACGCACCCACACTTATTACAAATTCACCCTCGCTCGGAGGGACCAAAAGAATAATACAAATTAATTAACCTACAAGCTAATTAATTAAGCAAATTAACTAAGCTAAGAAAGCAGTAAAGGCCTCGGGAAGAGGATCCAATGCGTGCGTGCTCGGGTTTGCTCGGAAATCCAACGCCATGCACAAGTTTGCCTCTGCTTTGACTGTTCTGCTTCTCTGAAAATTTCAAAACTCCGACGGTTGCTTCTCTAAGTGCTGTGGAACACTACCGGCTGAGTGAGGACACCACCGGCCATGGAGAATGGTCACCGGCCACAAACTTATGCTCTCGGCCAAACCTGTTTTGCCTGTCGGCACCAAAAACTGCCGGCCGGCCAATTCTTCCTGCTGAAACCTGTTTGACAACAGCAGAGGGCAAGCAAGGCATGGCAATGTATTTCAAGCAAATGTATGCACCCGCATATCCCCTATCATGTTTATGACTCAAAGGGACACGGTTCTCGATTCTCGGACCATCAATCGCATATTTCAATGCATGATGGCCCAAGAAACCAAGTATGCACTTTGATTTTAAATGAAATACAATGCAAATAAGCAAACAAAGGGACTTTCAACCTCTATCATGGCTTGATCAAGAGGTGAAAGATGCATGCAAATGCAATGCAACCTAAGTATGTTAACTAGGCATGCAACATGAGCATATGGGAAGCATGCAAGGCATATAACAAGTATGCAAGTTAAATGAGCATACAAGGCACAATGTCAACACACAAACATGCAAAACATATGGCATGTTAAGCAACCAAAACAAAGAGGAGAATACGTGCCAAATGCAACATCATTTCAACATGCAAAAACATGTCATAAGCTAGGCATGCAACAACATGCCAAAGGGTGGATTTAAGCTAAATTAGGCAGCCCTTAAACAAGCCTAAAATAGTGGCTAATACTATGGAAATGATAACCAATACACACACACACATGCAAGCAAATGGGCTAACACTTGAACATCAAATAAGCAACCTTTAAGCACACTTAAAGGAAGACAAACATGGGCATATGGCATGTATCATAAGCTCTAAAATTGCATGAAAGAGAGGTGCCAAACCAAGTAATCAAAACAAGCAAAGCATGCAATAATGGCCCAAGTACTTAAGGCAAGCTAAGGACGTATTGAACTACCCTTAGCAAAACCAAACATGGCATGAATTAAATGATCAAAACAGAGTTTTAACGAAGCCTAAAGACCACTTAGATGGCATCTAAATGACTTAAATTCAAGGGCATGCACAATGACCAAACATGGAGCACAAGGCACAACCTCATAAGGCATCAAAGAGGCATCAAAGGCAAGGATACAAGCATGTTATAAGGACTGAAATAACATGGTAAGTGGTTCCAAACCACTGAAACAATGCAAGTAATGCATGCTAGAGAGGCCAAAGCTTAAGGCATTCAAGAGGGATTGCATGGTAGCTATACAAAGCAAGACATGAATGACTCAAATGACCTAAAACAGTCCCTTAGCACATCAAAATATGTATGTAAGCTTCACAAAGCTAAGCCTAAATCATGCTAGAACAAGGGTCTACACTTAAAGCATGTTAAGGCAAAAATGTGGCATTACAAGACATGTATGCAAGGCATGTAAGGTGTGTCCAAACCAACTGAAAATAGAGCTATATTATGACTTAATAAGCACAAAAATCAGTTAAAGCATGGCCAACATACACTTAAACAAGATGCTCCCTCAAGAGGCAAAAATGACCCTTTTCAAGGACAACAAGGAGAGGGGGTGACCCTCTCCTTCTTAGGACCTCAAGGCACCATCCTCATCACTGAAATCCCTCAAGATTTCAGTGGTGAGGAGGCCCAAACACAATGGTCCCGGAGCTCAACCGAAATGGCACAAAACAAGGGCCAAACAAGCCTTAAGAGGGGTCAAACAACCCCAAAGCTTAAAACACCCTTAAGAAACTATTTAGGGTAGATAAAAACAAGACTTTTCTATGTTATATGTTAAGCTAAAAAACAGTTGCAAATATGGAAAAACAAGCTATGAAAACAAGGCTTAAAAGAGGTAAAAGCTCACCCTTGAAGCACAGCAACAAATCAGCAACTTTTGGACCAAAAAAAGGCTTCAAATCACCCCAAAAATCACCTCCAAGGACCTCATCTCAATAAAGGGAGTAGAGAACTAGGTGTTTGTATGCAAAAGTGCAAAGAAAATGCACTTTTGAGTACAAACAAGCCCTAAACCTTAGAGAGAGAGGCAGAAAATGTAGACAGAGAGATTTTTTTTGCTCAAAGTTGTATCTCTCTTCTTGTGTGTTAGAGAGCTTGATTGATATAGAAATATATCAATCTGCAGCTCCTCAGAACTCCCATGTCTAGGTATGGGCTGGGGTATGGCCTAAAATGACAGCTGCCAGCTGTCTACAGAGATATCTGTTGAAAACCACACTTGGCCAGCTGGCCATAAAAGTGGTCGACCGGCAGTCAAATTGGCCGGCCGGCCATCACATTTGGCCGATTGAAAATCAAGGTGGCCGGTGGGCAGGAGACTTGGTCGACAGGCTACCCCCTTCCCTCAGGAACACATCCACAAGCTCCTGGTGCAACCAAGCACAAAACAGAGAAGTTAAGAGATTCTAAGGCAGGGCGCGCAGCCAAGACTTTTCGAAACTCAAAACAAACACAAGCATGGATAATCATCGCGTGTTCAAATGATGACGTCCAAGCCTTGAGGACGGTCAAAAATGGGGTGTCTACACACGCCACTTTCGGTGTTTAACAGTCAGTTTTCGGGGTCCTCGGCTGCGCGTTTTGGCCCCCGAACCCTCGTTTTGCATCGGTTAGGATTCATTTTTGGCATGGACCCTAGTTTCATTGTTAGGAAGGTGGTCCAAGGGTGGGAGACCACCTTTCTTCTTGGAAACCAGCTTTCTCCTTGGAGACCACTTTTCTCTCTCATTTAGCCAGTTTTCTTGGCAGGTAGGTGGTCTCTCTCACTTTTGGGCCATAATTTCTGGTCTCCCAAACCACCATTGTGTTGTACTCATCTGGGAGGCCACCAATATGGGTAGGCCGACCAGCTTTTCTTCCTGACCCTTTTGAACCATGCTAGAAAGCTGGTTTTCCCCCCTCTTGTGCCACAATTTCTGGTCTCCCATACCACCATTGTGTTGTACTCATCTGGGAGGCCACCAATATGGGTAGGCTGACCAGATTTTCTTCCTGACCCTTTTGAACCTTGCTAGAAAGCTGGTTTTCCCCTCTCCTGGGCCACAATTTCTGGTCTTCCATCATACCACTGTGTTGCATTCACCTGGGAGGCCACCAATCTGGTATGGCCGACCACCTTTTCAACTTGACCCTTTTGACCCCTGGTCGGCCGACCAAGGGGAGTGGTCGACCAACCACCTTGGCTGGTCGGCCAGCCTTATGCATTTTTGTTTTTCTGAGTGCATTACAGCTGTGCCAGCTGGGAGGCATTTGCCCCATCCTCTGGGATTTGACCCTTTTGTTTGTCTTCTTAAGGAAGATTTGGCCCCTTTTGCTTAGCTTCTAAGGGAAGCTTGACCTTTTGTCAAGCTTCTTGAGGAAGCTTTACCCCTTTGGTCTAGCTTCCTCAAGAAGCTTGACCCTTTTGGTTAAGCTTCTTTTAGAAGCTTTGACCCTTTGTTGAGGCTTCTCCAAGAATCCTTGGCCCTTTGTCTTCTATAAGAGAGGGTCTCCTCTCTTTTAGCAAAGGTTGAACATTTTAGCCAAGGCATACATACACTTCCCTCCATAGCTCTCTACTTCAAGCTTCAAACTTGATTGTTCTTGCACCCATTGCACTACACCTCCTAGCACAACACCTCCACCATCCACCCATGCATCTTGGAGCAGATTTTTAGAGGTTGAAGACTCACTTTCTTGGTCTAGAGCTTGCTGCATTGCTGTGCTACAAGGGTAAGTCTCTATTTCCCCATTTTGACATTGTTTTGCTCCATAGTTTAGCTCTATTTGCAAGCATTTTTGAACTTCGACATAAACTAAAAAAAAGTTTTCTTTTGAGCTTATAAACATGTTTTCATAAGGTCATTTTTCTGTTGGGGGTCATCTACTCCCTTCCATGCTTCATTTCCTCATGTTTTGAGCTATGCATTTGAGCATTTGCATTGGCCTTGGTTTGGCCTTTTAGCCACTGAAATCCAGTGGATTTTCAATAGCTAACATGTGTCTTTGAGCTTCAAAATCATAGAGGGGTGACCCTCTCACCCCTTGTTCTCTTTACTAGCTTTGTTGGCCTTCCAAAGGGCCCTTGTTTGCATGTTGTGAAGTCATGTTTCAGGCCCTGTTTGGTGAGTTTTAAGGTCTGCATAAGCTCTGTCCAGAGCCCTTTTGGCCATTTTGAATGTCTATTATGCATGTGTAGAACAATCCCATTCAAGGCCTTTCAAAGGGGCTTTCACTTGCATGCTTCCTAGACTAATTTCAGGGCCTTTTTGGTGGGTTTTAGGACCCTTATAACCTCTTTCCAGAGGTGATTTTTCCATTTTGTGTGTCCATCATACATGTGTAGAATAACCTCTTGCATGGCCTTTCAAAGGAGCACTTCATGCTTGCATGTGTTGACTGAGTTTCAGTGGTTATTTGGGCATATTTTGGCATGGCATACTTTTGTTTTTGGTTGGTTTGGTGAGCCCTCATGTGATTTATATACATGTAGTGTAAATCATGGTTCACTAGCTTACTTCTCATGCTTTGTTCACCCTTCATGTTAGCACCTTTTGGCCATGCCTTAAACTGATATTGTGCATATTTTGGACTACCCTAGCTCTGCTTTTGGGTCTCATCATTGAATGATAATTGTTTTTCATGCTTGTAGTTCAATACCCAAGCTTAACTTTGAGTTTTGAGGTCCATTCCATGCATATACTGAGGTGTGTTCATGTTTTGGGCCCATTATACATCATATTTCAGAGCTTTTTTGAATGCCATATTGCCATGTTTTGTACTCTTTAAATGTGTTCGAGAGTCGGGCTTGTATGCCTCATTTACCGACCACTGAATGAGCTCCATTTTTTTGCATTCCGAACCATCAATTTAGGCCATTTCCCTACTGTTTCAGACCTGCCTAGGATCTGTTTGGGGTTGGTTTTGCCATTAGTGCATTGCTTTGGGTACCTCTAGTGTAACGCACTTCACTAGTTTCGGTACCCGGGCCCCCTAACATGCATTGTGTGACATATTTGCATGTTTCGGGACCATCTTTTGTGCCATTTCAGAGCTGTATCATGTGTCATTCTATGCCATACTTCATCCTCTGCCATGCTTAGTTAGAGTTGCATGTTATGCCTTAGGATCGGTCCTTTGCATTCGTGCATGTTCGCATGTGTTTCGGTCGTCTCATTTTCATCACATTGGCCACTGATTTGAGTGTGGCTAAGGTCCACTCATGTTGGTTTAAGTCCATCTTGCATTGTGTATGCCATTTAGTTCACGTTGTTGCATGATTTGATCATTGCATTGCGTATGCCATGTTCGTTTCATTGTGTTTGTTAGTCTTCATATGCATTGCGTATGCCATATAGAATCATCTTGCATTGAGTATGTCGTTGATTATTTCATAGCATTGTGTATGCTAGTAGCATGTTTGCATGTCATCTCTTGCATGTTTGCGTCATTCAGTGGCATTTGCATCTAGGTTGCATGTTAGAGTTGCATTCATGCATGTCATACATATTGCATTGTGTTTGGAGTAAGGTTTAGTCCAAACACGGGAAACGAGGGACGTTTCGTACTCCAAGTGATGAATCGTTCCTCGATTCTCGGTCGCCGACACTCTTGACTATCCATGATAGAGTCGTTGGTTTTAGTTGCTTCTATGTGCATTCATGTCCCATTAAGTCATGCAATTCGACTCGTCGGCCATTATGCATGCGAGATGCGTGATTGATGGCACGAGAATCGAGGACTACACTCCCTGGGGCTTGTGCAATGATAGGGAGAGTGGTCATGTACATATTTGTTGAAAATTCATTGCCTTTTCTCTCTCTTGCCTTTGTTGCAGAAAAACCAGAAACCAGAGGAGGAAACTGGTCGGTCGACCAGATTTTTTGGCAGGCCGACTACCCTCTTTGGTCTCCACCATAAAGGGTGGTCGGCAGGTGGTCTTCCATGCTAATAACTGGTCGGTGGCCTTCCCAAGGTGGAGTTTCAGCCTTTTGGAGCTTTGTGCAAGTTTTTGAGATCAATTGCAAACAAGGGTGAGACGAGTCATCGCGATGGAATTTACCGACGAGGCGACGCGAGCATGCATGCATCTTTCATCATTTAGAACAAGAGCTGAGGCAGTCCATTTTATAGCTTGCATGCTAGTTTATTCGCTTTCCTAGTTAATTTGTTAATTAATTAGGGTTTTGTAATATTTAATTAGCTAGAGTAATTAATTATTTATTTCGGACTGCATTATTTATTCGGACACTCCGAGCGAGGGCACAATTGTAATAAGTGTGCGTGTGTGTGATGTATGTCTTCCAACCCCACGTCTTTCTCCCTTTTATTTACCAGCTTATGATGGTTAGATTAGGGCATGTTTCAATTAGCATACTTATGCTTGCATGTTTGCATCATTCATCTGTATTGCATGCACCAGGCTCGGCGCATCATACTAGCTGCATTGTATTTCAATTCCGAGTTGAATACGTGTATCAGTTGTTGCATTTCATATGCCATTTTAAAATAGCCGAGCCTATCTTAGTTGCATTTTTGCATGTGTTGCATTAGGCATCTCAACATAGTTAGGATTCATGCATGATTTCTAATTAGCTTCTTTCTTTGGCTTGGAGTACTCGGTAAATGTTAATGCTTTAGCATCCTTGCATGTGTGCGAGTGACTGCCATGATAGCATGCTTACCATGAGGCTATCTGCTTAGTTGATTAACTGCCTGAATGCCTATGGGTGAAGGTTGGATTGCTTGAATTGGAATAATTCGTCGAAACCCATGTTTTAGCCTACTTGCGAGTAGCAAATGTCAATCCATTTTCCAAACAAACGGATATGCGATGTTTTGTTTCAACTTAGGCAATCCAGTCTATACTTGTATACTGTGCGCATCACATAGTAAATCTAGGCTAATAACCGGAATAAGAGCACATAACGTTTTCAAAACTCGATATCATGGTTAGTAGAGGCCGATCTTTGATCGGGCGAGCGGGGGTGCTCACGAAGTGACCTTCCCCAATCGTATCCTAGTTCCCAAGCCGAGGCAACTTTGGTGATGACGGACACATGGCCTTAGGCATGAGTCAGGGTTTCCTAAATTCCCCCAAAATAAAATATTTAGGTGGCGACTCTGTATCTGGCAAAGCTGTCCATGTTTGGCACTTCTTTAAAAAAAAAAATCTGTTTTCAAAAATGATTTGTCGGATTTGGACTCTTTGATGATTCATCGGTCTTGCATTGCACTCTGCGAGATTAGATACAGGACCGTGACATTTGAGTCCTGAACTGTAGTGGGCCCATAATGAACAGAACGGGATTTCCCGCCCGAGGCGTTCGGGGATGTCTACAGTTTTTGGCAACTCTGCTGGGGAATTAGAGAACTTGACTCGAACTCGTGATATCTGGTTTTGACTACACTTGTGTGTTTCTTTGCATTGCATGTGCATTGGTGCGCCTAGGACACCGTGTTTTCCGTATGCTATTCCTAAATGGTTTGCCAGAGGCTCGCTTCGAGAAGCGTGCCATAAGGCTGACCGGTTACGGGCTTTGCCACGACGGGAACACAAACTCCGGTTTTGCCGGGGCACCCTTTTTGACCATTCGACCTAGTGTATATTCGGAATCCATAGTGACCATTCCAAACTAGGACAGGTTGCTTATCCGATTATAGGTTGTTTGAAACCACTGTGTGCGTAGTGAAACCCTAGTTCCTGACAAAATAGGACAGGGAAACCCTACCCCAACATAGGGGTGTTTTGGCTCTCACTTGCTTGTTATGTGCTTTTAGAGTGCGTCTCTACAGGAATGCATGTATCAGTTTGAAAGTTTGGGTATCAGGCCTGCGGGCACTAGATCAGTATTTTGGAAATCAGTTATCCGCGGGTTTCAGATTCAGTTTTGGAGGCAGTGATTTGGGGATAATGATCAGTGTTTGAGAACAGTATTTTCAGTTTATCGACTGTGTGTTGTGATGCCCAACTGTGTGTTGTGTATTCATTTAAAGCCGTTATACTGTCCGTTTGTCTGGTTGTTTATTTTCTTATTATTGCTTTATTTATCTTTTTGCTAGGTAGTTTAGCACAATTGCTTCAGACCAAGCAAATATTTCCCAAGCACTCTGGACAAGAGGTCGCGCTCAATCGATCTGAGGATCTGGTCGACGGACAACCAGTGTTCTACTCTCTACCCCCAGTTATCAGACAGAGGTCGAGAAAACGTAATGTATTCGAGCAAAGATTGCCAGATCAGTGGACTTTAAACAGTCAGGTTGAGCTTCCCGAGGCTACTCCAGAGTTAGACCTACCGGTAGTTCAGATAGATCAGGGCAGTATGGCAAGAACGACAGGAGTTGAGGAAATGATGCGTCAGATGCAGGAGACCATGAGAGCCATGCAGCAGGACGCTGTTCGTCAAGATGAATTTGCTAAGCAACAGGCCGAGATCATGGCCCAGCAGACAAAGTTAATTGCCAGGCTGCAACAACAAATCGGGGCATCTGTTTCACATCAAGCTCCTCCACCACCAGGGGTTCAGACACCCGGGGAAACACCCAATGTCCAGGAAGGTACGGACATTCCGGTAGGGCCGGCTCCGCCTCTAATTTTACCCCAGCTATCCAAAACACCTACCAATCTACTGGACTTTCCCTTCGAGTTCGAGGTCGACCCTACCGCGTTGAAATAAAGCAAGCTTGAGAAGTTGTTTAAGAAATCCCAAGGGGTGAAGTCTATCCCGGACATTGAGGACGGGTACACCGACATGGCTGTGACGCTTCCAGATAGGTTCAAAATGCCACAAATCGACCGCTTTGACGGATCTGGGGATCCCATGGTGCATCTCTGGTTGTTCTCAGATATACTACGGCCGATGGGCCTCACCAGACCACAGAAGCTTTCATTATTCGGCTGGACCCTGTCGGGTGTGGCTGCTATCTCGTACGCAAAATTAGAAGACGATGTTAAGTGGATCTGGGATGAGATGGCCGAGGCTTTCATTACACAGTACTCCTATAATACGCAAATCGAGATTACAACCCGTGATCTTAAGACGACAAGGCAGGAGCCTAAGGAGAGCTTTTCAGAGTTTGTAGCCAGGTGGTGGGTGAAGGCCTCAATGATGACCCTAAGGCCTACCGATAAAGATCAAATCCGGATGATTGTACGTAATCTTCAGCCTAAGCTGATGCAGAAAATGATCGTGGTCCCCTTCCCTACCTTTTTAGATCTGCACGAGATGGGAGTACAGATTGAGGATGCCTTGAAACAGGGCTTGATTGATAATGACAGAGAGCAACCCAGAAGAACCTTCAATCGCAACAACAATACAGGCAGCAGCAATGCCGCAAATGCCAGAGCTTCAGAAGTAAGCATGGTCACCACCATTCCCCCTCCAAGACCCATGGCAGCTACACCTTTCTCCGGCGTGTCTGGAAGCAACATACAAACCACCAAATACCAACCTCGAGGCCAGAGGACCTTCACCCCATTATATATGCCCCTGTCCAAGGCTCTGGGGGTATTAATCAGGAAAGGGCACTTAAAGCCCCTGGAGCCGAGGCCATTGACAAATCCACTCCCTCCCTTTCATAACCCAGCAAAATACTGTGCATATCACCAACAACATGGTCACGACACTGACCAATGTTTTAGATTGCGTCACGAGATTCAGGATCTCGTTGACAAGCAGGTGATTGTGCCCCCCGAAAAACCCAATGTCACAACAAACCCTCTTCCACCGCACAACCAAGCTCCACCCCCCAAACGTATCAACTTTATCCAGACTGGGGTTGTATTTTATGATCCTAGCATATATATCTTCCTGTCCCACCTATCCAAGTCGGAGGTGCTCCTTCCTGACTGCACTGACTTGTGCATGTTGGACATCTCCAAAACCCAACCTAAACCAATGGTAGTGACCGTCGAAGACAGAACATGGGAGATTTCAGGGCAGAATAAGATTGTTGAGTCAGAATCTGAGGAATCTAGGAGTTTTGCTGAGGAGGTATACAGTCCGAGTGACTACATTATATCAGTGGGTCAGGTTGGGCCAAATGTGGACTTGCCGGCAGGGGCAGAGCTTTGTGTAATACAGGGGGATGAATCTGGTCAGAGGATAGATGACTTGGCAGCTGTGGAAGGGGTCTTTGCTAACCTTCAATTTTTCAATGAACAAGATCCGGAGGGCATGATAGTCAACTGGTCAGATTTTGAGGAGTCAGTAGAGGTAACTGGGTGGCTTGATGACCTACCAGATGCTGTCGACGAGACTCAGTTGGAACGGGGCCCGGCAAGGGCAAGAACATCAGTTGTGGCCGGAAGGGCCGAAAATCAGAATGCATCGCCAGAGAGCGCCGGTGCTAAGAATTTCGCTCGGAATCTGGGAATTTGGAATACAAGAATTATAGAGTAGCCAGCTGTACTGACGCAGTTGGAGCAAAAAGGAATCGAGGAGTTTGAGAGAATCAGAAAAGCCAAGGCCCCCGTGGGGACTGAAAGTGCTGTGTGAACGAAGATAGAGAATGCTAAGAGCATGTGGACGGAAAGTACTGCGAGTACAATTGTACCAGAGCCGGACAGGTGTCTGTCGGCTGCCGACGGAATGTGGTGGGAAGACGATGATCTATGTCTTGCCCACACGGATGAGGATTGGGGAAGCAACTAGCCAGGCGATACCTGGTACATCAGTGAAGTCGATCATATGACTAGAAGTGGGCGGTATTTCAAGCCCCCACATCTAGATTAGCCAGAGGTGTCTGGGAAAGATAAGGAGGCGGAGAAACAGAAAGAGAAGCAACTCGAAGAAGAGGCTGTACTGAAGTAGTTGAAAAAGATACAGGCAGACATCTCCATCTGGGGACTACTTATGGCATTGCACGACACCACGCCCGAATAGCTGGTGGGTTTAGTTTTTCCGGGAGGGGCTACCCCGATGTTGACTTTCTCCGACAAAGAATTTCCACATGAGGGTGCGAACCATAACAAGCCACTCTACATTTCTGTGGAGTGCAGAAACAAATGGATACCCGTGGTACTTGTCGACACAGGGTCCGCTATCAATGTGTGCCTAGCAAGGACTGCATATACAATCGGTTTGAAGACCGCAGACTTTGTGCCGACAGCCTAGGTGATTCGGGCATATGATAACACAAGTAGAGAAGTAATGGGGACTGTGAAAATTCAGACCAAGGTTGGGCCGGGACAGCATGAGGTAGACTTTCACGTCTTAGAAGTTCCTACGACCTTCAATCTACTTTTGAGGCGGTCGTGGTTGCACCAAGTAAAGGCAGTTTCGTCCACCTTGCATCAGATGGTGAAATACCCCCATGGGAAGGGAGTAGCCATTGTTTTTGGGAATTCATCGATCCATCCACCGCCAGAGGTGTCTACACCAGTCTTGAAAATTGAGCACGGTATGGAGGATGTGTTCTTATCCGGTTTCACTTTGGCTGAGGCCCGGGTCGTGCAGAACATTTTGGCTGTTAATGAGGGGATGTATGTCAGTGCTCAATCAGTATACCTCATGAACAAGCTTCAACACATCCCCGGGATGGGATTGGGAAAGAGCGGCCGGAAGGGCGTTGCAGCGTTGGCCGAAGTGCCACACAACCCACACACCTTTGGCTTGGGTTATCTGCCCACCAAAGAGGATTGGGTAAGGAAAGGTAAGGAGATGGCTGGGAAAGCCAGAGCAAAGAAAGCAGGGAAGCCATATGAGTTAATGCACCGACCCATCCAGGGTACCCTAAACGGACGCTTCGTCCGGGAGGGGAAGGACTTTCCATTTTGTGGCTTCCTGGAGCCGTGGATAAACGAAGAGAAGCGCTGTGTGCCAGGGTTTGATATTTTCTTTGACCTGTAGTTATCCGGGGATGACGTTGTCGAAGAGCAGACGAACCCATTAGCTGAGGCTGAGCAGAGCAAGAAAGTGGAGTCTGAGGACGCCGAAAGTGAAATGGGGGTAGCGCTGGCGTGTCTACTTTCAGATCCTTCGATCGAACAGAAGTGCTTGGGGGATACCTTCTCGGTATGCGTAATCGGGAATGAAATGGCTGCGAGCCTACCAGCAAACATTTTGGATGCATCTATCGCACCCTCTCTCATTTGGCAATATGAAGAGGGATTTTTGTCAAGCAGCACCGGGTCAGGTAGTGAGCCAGAATCTGATTCCACCAAGGCTGTTGAGTCAGAATCAGGTTTCAGCTCGACTGAGTCTGAGTCCAGTATTCCAGGGTGTGATAACCCGAATACCACAGTCCTGTCCAGGTCGTCTTTTTCTTTCTCTTTTGAGTCTGTTGTAATCGATGAATCAGACGATTTGGATGTGCTTAATGAGAATGATGTGGCTGTGGTTTCTGAGTACTTTTATGTGCCCTTGATTATTACATTAACTCAGACTTTCAAAATTTTGATGAAAACGACAAGAAAGAAATTTCTCCGATTTTGCAACGTTTAATTGAACAAGAGCAGGAAAGATTTGTTAAACCCTTAATGGATGAAATCACTACTGTGAATATTGGTACTGAGGAGGACCCGCGACTGGTCCAGATCGGGTCTACGTTGTCTTCGGCAGAACGCGAGCGCTTAGTCGCTTTATTAAAAGATTTCAAAGATGTTTTCGCGTGGTCCTACGAAGATATGCCTAGAATCGATCCTGAGATTGTGTAGCACCAGATCCCTCTTGACCCTGAGGCTCGACCCGTTAAACAAAAACTCAGAAGGATCCACCCAGACTGGGCTCTTAAGATTAAGGAAGAGGTCACCAAGCAAATTGCCGCAGGTTTCCTACTGGTATCCAAATACCCAACTTGGTTGGCCAACATCGTTCCGGTGCCGAAGAAGGATGGTAGGATCCGGGTATGCATGGATTTCGGGGACTTGAATAGAGCTAGTCCGAAGGACGACTTTCCCTTGCCGCATAATGATGAGTTAGTGGACTTCACAGCGGGGAATGCTTTGCTTTCGTTCATGGATGGCTTTTCGAGCTACAACTAGATAGTGATGGCACCTGAAGACCGAGAAAAGACTGCATTCACCACCCCGTGGGGGACTTATTTCTATAGGGTAATGCCATTTGGGCTGAAGAACGTTGGAGCTACATATCAACGGGCCGCGACCACAATATTACATGACATGATCCGCAAAGAGGTTGAGGTGTATGTGGACGACATGATTGTCAAGTCCAAAGAAAGAGAGGGCCACTACACCACCTTGCAAAAGTTCTTTCAAAGGATCAGAGAATTTCGATTGCGGCTGAATCCTCAGAAGTGTACGTTTGGTGTTACAGTAGGAAAAATGCTAGGGTTTCTGATTACACAGAGAGGTATCGAAGTCGACCCTTCCAAAATCAAGGCCATCTTAGAAATGCCACCACCAAGGACTGAAAAGGAGATGCGAGGCTTTCTGGGTAAAGTGCAATTCATAAGACGGTTTATCTCAAAATTAACCTTGACTTGTGAACCACTGTTTGGCCTCCTGAAAAAAGGAAAGAAATTCCAATGGGACGGCCGATGCCAAGCTGCTTTTGAACAGATCAAGGAATACTTACAGAACCCACCTGTGCTGTCACCACCTGAGCCGGGGAAGCCGTTGATTTTGTATCTTTCAGTAACTGAGACTACAATGGGCTGCATGCTCGTGCAAGAATCTAAAGACAAAGTGGAGAGAGCCATCTACTCTCTGAGCAAGAAGATGCTAGAGTATGAGACTCGCTACACACCGTTGGAAAAGGCTTGCTTAGCTTTGGTATAGGCTACCAGGAAGCTGTGGCACTACCTGTTAGCTCACTCCGTAATGTTGGTTTCACGACTAGATCCCATCAAATATCTCTTCGAGAAATCGGCACTTACGGGTAGGCTAGCTCGTTGGTTGCTGTTGCTTTCCGAATTCGATCTGAAATATGTGACGCACAAGTCAGTCAAGGGAAGAGCAGTAGCAGAATTCTTAGTTGATCATCCAGTGGAAGGAGGTGAAGCAGTTGAGTACTTATTCCCAGATGAGGCCATTTTGCATATCGAAGATGAAACTTGGACGATGTACTTTGACGGAGCGTCAAACCAGTACGGGTATGGGATAGGGGTGTTGCTGATACCACCCGACAATTCCCATATCCTTCTAGCATTCAAACTCTGATTCAAAGTCTCAAACAACGAAGCAGAATATGAGGCATGCATTGCCGGTCTAGAAGCAGCCCTAAAACTAGGGGCAAAATGGTTGGACGTCATCGGGGACTCGAACCTTGTTGTGTCTTAAGCAAAAGGAGACTGGAAAGTCAAAGAAGAAAAGATGATAATGTATCACCAGACCTTGGATTTGTTAATTCCTCGGTTTGAGAAGCTAAACTTCACTCATCTACTAAGAGAAAACAACAGGTTCGCAGATTCACTAGCAACTCTATCTTCCATGATAGACATCCCGTTTGGAGTCCGGATGCGTCCAGTCATTATCGACCAGAAATTTATGCCGGCTTACGAGTCGATTGCTGCTATAGACAAGGTACAAGATGAGAACCCCTGGTATTACTATATTTGAAATTTCTTGGAGAAGGAAACATATCCACCAGGGGTAAATGCCAAGGATAAAAGGGCAATCAGAAGAATGTCCGTTCAGTTCATCATCTGCGGAGGTAAATTGTATAAGAGAGGCCATCTGGGAATGCATAAGCTGTGAATCGAAACGTCTGGTGGAGGCCATCCATGGAGGGGAATGCGGTGCGCATATGAACGGGGTCATGCTAGCGCGAAAGATCCTCAGACAAGGTTATTATTGGTCCACCATGGAGGAGGATTGTATTGGCTTTGTTCGGCGATGCCACAAGTGTCAGATCCATGCAAACCGCATGAACATTCCGCCGTTGAAGCTGTACAATATGACTTCGCCATGGCCATTTTCAGTTTGGGGAATCGATGTGATCGGGGCTGTCACTCCTAAGCGGTCGAATGGGCATGAGTTCATTCTAGTCGCGATAGATTATTTCACGAAGTGGGTTAAGGCCTAATCTTATGCAGTGTTGAAGGCGTCGCACGTTGCAAAGTTTATCAGAAACAACATTATCTGTCATTATGGGGTTCCAAACGAGGTCATTTCAGATAATGGTTCCCACTTCAAGAAGGAAGTGATTGAGTTGTTGAAGAAATACAACGTGGCTTTTCATAAGTCATCCACATACCGGCTGCAAACCAATGGAGCGGTTGAGGCCGCCAACAAGAACATCAAGCACATACTGTAGAAGATGGTGGAAACCTACTGGGATTGGCCAGATAAGCTGCCGTTTGCTCTGTGGGGTTACCGGACTTCAATTAGAACTTCTATTGGAGCGACTCCGTATTCATTGGTTTATGGGATGGAGGCCGTTTTACCTATCAAAATCAAGGGTCCGTCTTTGCGAGTACTGGCTGAGTGTCAGTGTAACAACCCTCATACTGTTTACTGATTAATGACTGATTGATTACCGATAATCACCGATTACTGTTAAACGGAACTGATAATGACTGATAACTGACTGAGAATTGAACTGATTAAAGTACTGAACTGACTGACCGAAATTGAAACTGAATTGAGTGAATACATCTGTTTGAATTGCATTTTATCTGTTGACTGTTTGTTTGATCTGTTCGTGTTTTATGTTTAAACTATTAATTGAAGGCCTTATCGGCGGCCGAACCGGAAATTGGTTAGTGTATTATGATCGTCATATTTAATATGATTTTATGGTATAATTATCTGAAAACTGATTAGGTATGATTAAATTAGTTTAAATATTGACCAATTGCAGAGTTGGCCTTATTTACCGAACTACCCCTAGTGGGCCATTATCTCACACACACACTTGAGCCTTATACATTGAATCAAACATTTCTTTAGCCTATTTCTGAGACCCTTAGCCGACCATAGAGAGAGAGAGAGACTTGAGGAGTTGAGTTTATCTCAATATTGCTTAGAATTTGAAGAGAATTGAAGTGTAGATTGCTAAATTGAGCTCCTAGTCTTCTAATTCAAGACCTAAGGTAGAGTAACTACCCTCTTGTTTATGAATTGAGCTTGTTCTTACATGATTCATGTCAAATTGAGGAGCTAAGTCTTGTTTTAGTTCATACATGTTGAAATAGAACATAATTCATGCATGCATGTTTGAATTGTTGGATTTTGAGTTGAATTCATGGCAAATTGTCACATGCAAGTTCATAATTATGTTTAAGTCCATGTTTTCATCTTGTTTGTGAATCAATTGGCTCACTAGAGCATGTTTTGAAGCTTGAAAGTTATTTAAAGATCATGCATGTCATGTTTGAAGATTGTTCTTGACAATGATTTGAAATTGAGTTTGAATTAAACACCCTTGGGCTTTGATTTCTCAAAATTGAGCTTTGAACCATGTTATACTATGTGTTTATAAATGTTTTCCAGAAAATGGGCCCAAGAGGATTGGTTTTGATGCATTTGAATGTGAGTTTGAGCTTGGAGGTGCAATCTGGAATTCCCAGATTTTGCACTTACGCTCGAGCGGGGAAAGTGGCGCTCGAGCGTGGAATCCGAGCAATCAGCATCTCTCTGCACTGTTTTACAGTCCGCTCGAGCGGAGGATTGGGCGCTCGAGCGGAGTCAGGTCTCACGCTCGAGCGGGCGTCGAGCGGAGATTTCACCCATCCAGTACTTTTACAGTACGCTCGAGCGGGAAAGTTTACGCTCGAGCGTGTACCTTTGTTGCATGACCGCTCGAGCGGGGAAACCTGCGCTCGAGCGGGACTCTGTTTTTCTGAAAATGCTTTTAAATGTACATCTTTGCATCCTCATCCCATTCTAGGCATTCTTAGGCCTAGTTTAAGGCATCTTGTTGAGGATATAGATGTAGAACACACCGAGGCATTAGGGATTAAGTTATTACCGTTCCCAATTGTGTGGCTTAGTGTGTTCAATCTGTTAACTGTGTAGGGTTGGCGACTGGGGAGACACGCTCTAGCATACTGTAGCCCGAACTCTATGAGTAACAATTGTGTAAAGATATGTTCAACTGATATCTTTTGAATACTGAACTGAATTGTTTACTGAACTGGTATTACTGAATGAATGTATGTCCTTTATTTCTGAACTGTACTGTGGCATCCTTAGTACCTACTGTTTACTGTTACTGTTACTGTTACTGTTACAGAGATCTCTGTCGGTTCCCTTGTGGAGCCACTACTGTTTACTGACTGATGGCCATCATCACTGTTCGGTCTTTTAAGACCTACTGTTACTGTTATGCTAATGGATGTATCACATATGACTGTTTACGGTACTGAACAACTGAAATACTGTTTGAATTGAACTGTTTTCATTACTGTAATGACATTCATTCTAAACCCCTTTACGCTTTATGTTATTCACTGGGCTTTAGCTCACTACTCATATATATATGTAGGTGTACAGGCACCAGACCGCAGCTAGAGGCGTCAGGGTAACTCCAGTTTTGTCAAGCCAGCCTTTGTGCCTCACTACGAGGTTCCGAGCCTATCGTGTTAAAGCTTAGGGGTGTTTTACAATTCCCCCTTCTGTACCGTCTACTGTTCTGTATAGACTGAATGTTTACTGTACTGCTATCAAGGGATTAGGTCCCTGTACTATGTGACTGTAAATTTTGTATAGACTGCACTGTTTGTTTATGTGAATGCATGAAAAGTCTTTTTGCATACAGACTGTCATAGCTCATTGGGCATTGTTTATTTACTGTTTTGGCTTCCGCCAGGCCCTGTACTCTGTTTTACTGTATTACTGTTCAGCAGGCCTTTGGTAATCTCGGATTACTGGCCGGTTACGGTGCTAAACCCATAGGGCCGGGTTTGGGTCGTGACAGTCAGATAGCCGAAGCAGATTGGCAGCAGAGCAGATTTGAAGAACTCATGCTCTTTGATGAGAGAAGACTGAAAGCACTGTACCATGTTCAAGGTTATCAGCGCAGAATTGCCAGGGCTTTCAACAAGAAAGTTAAGTCCAAGAATTTAAAAGAAGGAGATTTGGTGATCAAGGATAACAAAGCTCCCATTCACGACCCTTGGGGCAAGTTCAGACCCAATTGGACTGGTCCCTACATTATCAAGTCAATCTGGTCAGGTGGAGCTGTGGTTCTGATGGACCTAGATGGCCTAAAGTTCTCCCAACCGATCAACATGGACAAGTTGAAGAAATATTACCCCTGAGAGGCTCACTAGGCCGAAAACCCGAAAGGGCGACCTAGGCAAAAGTCAGAGCACAAAAATTTTTGAAATTATAAAAACTGAGCTCGCAAGGTTGAAAACCCGCAAAGGGTGGCCTTGGCAAAAGTTAGAGCGTAAAAGGAGAGTGAAAATGCTCGAGTGAACCCGAGCCTGAACTACGTAAGGCTTGATTCCCATCTTTGGGATACGTAGGCAACTTCATCCTGAAGTTCAGCCATAAACTTTTCCCCGATCAACTTTGTCCATTTGATCATCTCGGTCATCTTTGTCTATTCAGCATTCAAGAGTTTGGTTAAGATCGTCGGTGAAATGCTTTTGACACTAGGGGCAACTTTCTGTTGCTATGTAGTGCCGCGGTACTATTCACACTAGGGGCAACTTTCCAGTTGCTAGGGTCCGAGGTTATGCATCTCAGTGACAGATTTCAGGCGTGTCCAGTTCTAATCCATATCAAAAATGGTTTTGAAAAGTTTTAATAAAAGTTGACTTTGTTCAAAATTAATCTTTTTACAACTTAGACCATTTTTTGGACCAAAGCGGAAAATTTTCAGTACCCACAACCTTCAATTTCACTGATTCAATACAGAGTTCTCCTGCTCTTGCATACAAATTGAAGTTGCTTTTTATTACATTCATAAAGAAAACTGGAAAGTACTAATAAAGCAATAAATCCGGGGCATAGATAAGTCAGGTGTTCCTGCGCCCCCTCCCAAAGCTAGTCGAAGCCTTTGATGCCAAAGTGGGCCTTTCCTGTGCCTCTTCATTGAGCCAATCCAAGCACTCATCGGACAAAGTGCAACTGAAAGTGGGAGTGGGGGCCAGGAGTTCTCTAGTCCTCCATGCTGTGGCATACCAGGCAAGCTGTGTGCCACGGACTGGAAATGCAGCAGGGTACTCTATCCCTTCTGGTGGGCAAGTCTGATCATGCCCGAACTGGCGTTGGAACCAGAACGGAAAGTAGAAGACACAGTGTGTCATGCTAATCAATTGAATCCCAAGTTGACGGGTCATGTTGTAACTCATTGCCGGCAGATTAAGCCAAGGGCAGCGCCAAGCGATGTGATTTGCAGACAAACTGCATATCCAGCTGTATCACCACCCCTCATCCAGGGCATCGACCAGGCGTTGTCGAAAAAAGTAGCCGCGAGCTGAGTATGCTGGGCAAGACTCCACAATCTGTAACTTGTCCATCAACCACACCTAGGGAGGGATGAAAAATGAGAGAATAAAGAATAGAGAGATGTACGATGAGAGAAAAGAAATAAAAGGGTTTTGTGAGAAAAATCGAGCCTGAGGGCCGAGTGATGTGAGCTATACATATGTGAGATTGGGTGGGAAACATTACCTGCAATAGTAGTGGGCTCCCCGCAAGCCTAGCCGTCTCCCAGCGATGAAAAGCGTCTAAGCCCATCAATGTCTCAGCAAATGTCATGGCGATGCAGCTCTTGCCCTCCTTCAAACCTTGGGCAACCTCGATCAACCGAACACTGAATCCACCGGAGCCCGGGGCAAGCAAGAAATGAGATAGCAAGCATAGGCAAAGCGCGTGTCGCCGATAGCCCTGCTAATGATGGTTATTGCGGTCACCAACATCAGAAAACTAGCGAACCAAGCTTGGGGTGTCCAGCTCCCCATCGCGAACCAACGGTCGAGCATCATGCAAAGTGAGGCCGCACATTCGTCCTAGGGCTTGGACATGGCCAAATCGGAGTTGAGGCAAGATCTCCTCATTGCGCTCGGATTCGATCAAAGCTTGAAAATCTTCGAAAGTAGGACACATCTCTTGCCCGCTACAGCTAAAGACGTGTGTTACCGGGTTCCAAAACCTTGCCGCGGCATGGAGGAAAGGAAGATGCAGCGGAGTACGGCCTAGCGTGAATAGTGCATTTAAGCCGAGGCCCCGGAAGCTCAACTTTTTCGAGCCATCAAGAGAAGCAATCCAAGATGTGAGATTTTGGATGAGGAACGCCTCCATTTTGATGCAAAACTGAGATGAAATGAATAAACCACGGAGCTAGGACTTTTAAAGAGGATAAGGCACTGTTCGGGGGACACATGTCAACAGTTTGGTGGTTGCCAAGCCAGGTGGTCGGCCGACCACCTTTTCTGGTAGGCCGACCACCCCTTTGGTTTCTAATGAAAAAAGCTGGTCGGCCAGCTCCCTCTGATGGTCGGCCATGAAGAGAAGTGGGGCTTTGGTCTTGTCCTAGCCTCTGGAAAAAAGTTCCTAGCATTTCCATGCATCGAGAGTGTTGAAGGTGCAAGTTTTCCTCTATTTCGGATGCGTTCCGTCACTCCGATCGTCCGAAATGCATTTTGTTTATCGAGTTGTTGTTAAGTCTTGCTTATTGAGTTGTCATTTTGCTTATCGAGTTGCTATTTTGCTTATCAAGTTGTTGTTTTGTTTATCGAGGTGTTTTGTTTATCGAGTCATCGAGTTTCGTGTATTGAGTTGCTACTCTCTGTTTAATCAACATTGTTGTGTCTTTCTTATTGAGTTGTAAACTTGCTAAGGTTTTGTTGTTTCTTAGTAAGTTAAGTTGTTTAGTTTGTTGTGTCGGTTCACTACCTGACTTGGCAATTTTCAGTGCACAATTCCATTCAATCTCATTTTTGTGCAAAATGATGCGATGCAATGCTAAGAACATAAAATGCAACATTTTTTCAAAAAGTTGTTTCATTCCATCATGCTTCCTTTGTTACAACATTTTACAACAAGGGTACAAGTTTTACAGAAAATAAAACTGCCTAAAAGTGTACAATGTGCTACAACTACTAGTAAAAAAGGCAAATAAAGCAGGAACAACTATCAAGCACAAGAGTAAGAGGCCCTCTTCATCCTCTTCTGCGGAACAACCTCTACACCATCATCATCATCGGAATCAAAGTCGCCGCCCTCGGAATCCTCCTCGGCATCATCTCCACTACCGGAACCGGAACCAGAGTCATCCTCTCTGCCAGCGGATGTCTCTGATTGGGGATGTGCAGACTCCTCCTCCTCGCTGGACTCCTCCTCTATGACAGGTGCTCTGCGTCCGCCTCGGCTGCGAGTCGAACCCCTTCTCCCAGCGCTCCAAGAAGGCCTGGATGGCCCGCCCTGAGGCCCAGTATGTAGCGGAGGCATCTGAAAAGAAAGAGCGCAATTTGAATACATCAGTCAAAGTATGTATATCAGATACAGATGCAAGAAAACTACATAGGGTCGGTGTATGCAGATACAGTACATGAATGTGGTGTGTATCAGATGTGCTCTACACATACAGTCAATCAATGCAGTGAAATATTCAAGTTCAGCACGTCATCAGAAGTATGATAAATGCAAGAAAACTAAAGAGTACCGGGACACCGACGATGGATAACTGCGTCTCTCTCCGCAGGACCATGCCCTCGAGTGAGGCTACTAACCCGAGTAACCCCTCCGTATACTCCCTGGTAGGCTGCAGATACAAGCTCAAGTCATCAATGAGTAAATAAATGCCTAAGTACCTGAGTGGTAAACGAAAAGCAGTGGAAGATACCGGTGGTGAGTCAGGATCACTGACGTGTCGGTGATCAGGCATAGGAGGCTCTATCATAATCGGGTAGGAAGTCCCGTACCACCATCCTATCAACTCAGTTGGGATATCTGGCCATCCGGCCTGATAATACGTCAGGGGAATCGGGGGAACCAGTCCAGCCCCACCTCTAGATGTACCGGCCCTGCTGGTAGAAGGGATATCTGCAGCCCGAGCTCGACTCGATGATGGCATGCCAGTAGACCTCTTCGTGGGAGTACGGACACCTGTCAATGGAGGCATCAAGTATGTATGACGGTAGGTCGCGTACTCCCCCTCCTCCAAATGCAGAAGTACATCAGTACCCAGCATAGCCGACTCAACATCCTGGGGAGTGAGCCCCTCAGTAGACCACGTATTGACCAGAGGTGCAGCAGGGACACTCTGTTCGGGGTAGCCCATAGTCTGACGCATGAAGCGGTCCTCCAGAAACCAGGCCCTACCAACGGGCCCCTCAAATAAGATCCTGTACCGAGAAGCAGCCCATCCCCCAGCAAACTGAAATCGGGTGTTTCCACCCAAGGGCGCCTAGGGCTGCCATGTGATCTGCGGATAACCAATGCATGAGCCGATTAGAAATCATAAATGTGCAAGATGAATCAAAGATGAAAACATGGATAACTGAGAGTTCTGAATTACCTCGGTCGTCCACACTGTGTCAAAATACTGCCGCAGGTAGGGCAAAGTCTCCCAGGCCCTCGGCCGGTACTGGCCCTCGAATACAATCGAGTAAGGGATCGTGAGAGGCACAGCTACCTCGAGCTCCGGGGCCAGCGTCGAAAAGTATGCGAAAACCCATAGCTGTGGAAAACAGGACAATAGCCATCAGAATACAGAATGCTGAGTGCAGAATGTGAGTGTACAGAGAATGCAAAATGCTGAGAGCGGAATGCAAAGTACAGAATGTAAAGTGTGCCGTGTGTGCAGTGTACAGATAACGAAAACCAGAAATATAAATCAAGAGGGCAGAAAGTACCTCCCAGGCTCTCCAATAACCGCCGACTATGTTCCCCCGTCCGCGAGAGGTCGCACTCATGTAGCAATAGAGGGTAGCCAAGCCAGCGCCACCCCAGTCATACCGACTGACCTGTGATAGGTCTACCAGAGCACTCAGTAGATAGAGTCCGACGGTGTTCCCCCTATCGGAGAACAGGGTGGTCCCGAGGAGGAACATCAAAAACCCTCGAGTGTACTGCGCTATCTCCTTGGGAGTCTCGGGCTCAGTCCTCCTGAAATGTGTGGAAAACCAAGTGTACCGGACCCTGCCCGATGATCTGTCAACCGGTGGGCAAGCTCCCAACAGATAAATCTAGGCAGCCTCTCACTCGCCCATGTCCTCGTCATAAGGGATCGACCAGCCTCTCACGTTAAGGCCTGTCAGCACAGCAAAGTCGAACGGGGTCATAGTCATGTCCCCGGTAGCTGAGAAATGAAAGGAGTTGGTGGTGTCCCACCATCTCTCTATAAGGGAACCCATCAATGTCTTGTTAGCAGGATAGCGAGATATCCCCACGCAGAAGGGTCCAAACCCTGCCTGGTCAACCCAATCACGAACGACCTCCGGGAGCTCCGTGTACCACTCCCTCGCAATGATGGAGCCATATCCTCGTGTAACACGGGAAGATACCTGCATTCAGAATGAACACATGTATTCAGTTTAACATGAAAATATGAGCTGTGTGCAAATTAAATCAGATATAATGCCATGAGCTGTGTGCTGTGTGTTCATCTCAAAGTTCGAGCTGTGTGTTCAACATCAAGTGTTTTGGGCTGCGTGTTCAGACTTCAGAAATAGTGGGCTGTGTGTTCATCTCAAAGTTCGAGCTGCGTGTTCAACATCAAGTGTTTTGAGCTGCGTGTTCAGACTTCAGAAATAGTGGGCTGTGTGTTCATCTCAAAGTTTGAGCTGTGTGTTCAACATCAAGTGTTTTGAGTTGCGTGTTCAGACTTCAGAAAGAGTGGGCTGTGTGTTCGTCTCAAAGTTCGAGCTGTGTGTTCAACATCTAGTGTTTTGGGCTGCGTGTTCAGACTTCAGAAATAGTGGGCTGTGTGTTCATCTCAAAGATCGAGCTGTGTGTTCAACATCAAGTGTTTGGGCTGCGTGTTCAGAAATTCAAAGTTTGGGTTGTGTGTTCAACTCTCAACAAGTGTGTGTTGTGTGTTCATAATCAACAATGGGCTGCGTGTTCAGAAATTCAACAGTTTGGCTTGTGTGTTCAACTCTCAACAAGTGTGTGCTGTGTGTTCACAATCAATATGTGGGCTGCGTGTTCAGAAATTCAAGTGATTGAGTTGTGTGTTCAAGATGCAAACGGAATACTGTGTTATAGACTAAGTGTTCAGAGCAAGCTGTGTGGTAGAGTGAGCAGATAAACATAACGAAAGCATGAAATGCACAGAAAATGCATAATGCATTGTGAAAAACGTAAAAGTGAAGTACATACCTCCCATGCCTGATGAGAGAGGTAGGACTCCGGCTCCCGCAGTAGCAGATCCACAGGTCCTCGATCATCAAAATCGGTAAAATGGTAGAAAACGGCCCGAGAAAAGATATGCACCCGAGGGTGATACCTCTCGGGATCGAATGGCCGAACCCTTGGAGGGCAAAGACATAAAGTCTGGCTCACCTCCGGCACCTAGAGGACCTCCGCCATGAGGGAAATGACCCGCCATCTCAAGAAATCTGCAAAAAGGAGCAAAAATGAGCAAAATGAGCCAAAATTGGAAAAAGTCAACAAAAGTCAACTCCCGAGAAAATGTTCCAAATATTGAGACAAAATTACCTCAAGTGGTGAAAACGGGGAAAGAAGCTCCGAAATCAAATTTTAATCGGTCCAAAATAAAGAAAACTGAAAGATTTCGCGAAACAACTTTGTGTGGGACGTTGGAAAACGCGTATAGAGCGCAGATCTGAGAGGGAAAATGGACTAGGAAGGGAGGAGAGCTGATTTCGGATCTGAGGTTATGAGCAAGAAGTGTTTGGCCGTGTGTATTTAAAGAAACAAGGGTGAATGTACCAAACTGCCCCTGTTTTTGTCTAGGTGGTCGGCCGACCACCTTTTCTGGTAGGCCGACCACCCCCTGTACCAAACCTGGTCGGTGGCCTCCAAACCTGGTCGGTGGTGTTCCCAAGGGGGTCCCCAATGCCTCTTTGAGCTCCCTGCAAATTTTGGTAGTGATCGGAGTCCCCGACACCTGAGAAAGTACAAGAAAAGTACACTTTTTGTCGCGAAATCCCTCAGTGGGAACTTCAATTCCAACTTTCGACACGTATTTCATTGTTACTCGTCAAGAGCAAGGTGTATCCTTTTTGAGTACGTTGTGACCCTTCCGGGAGGTAAACCGGAGGTCGCGATTGAGTCGCCCTCTTCGAAACTTGCATGTCTTTGCCCGTTGTTTTGTGTCAAATGTGCATTCGAAGTTGTACTTATCCTGCATTGTTATGCACGTCACTTGTATTGTTATGCACATCACTTACATTATTGTGCACGTTTCATCAGTATTGTCATACCTCCATGCTTAACTTGCGTTGTCGTGCACATTTCTCCTCGCATTGCGATGCACTTTCCCATCGACACCATGTTTGTCTGCGTTCAATATAGCGTTGAACATATATTGCTAATCATGTTGTGCTTGTTAAGCTTCTCTCTTTTGCAGGCACGATATTGTATGTACGGTTCATTTGAAACTGGTGTGACCAGGCGAACCGCACAGGTATTGTATCTTCTCTGTGTGAGACATGGCGAGGATTGAATAACTCTTCACATTCTAACTGCATGAAATGTAGTTTTGTTTGCATTCTTGCTTAAAACTGTTGCATTTATTGTGAATATTTGCATCATTACAGCTCGCTGCTTTGCATGGTCATGAGTTACGTTCGGCTTTGTGCATATCATTTTGTATTTCGCCCCCTGCCTGCGGGCACATCTTTGTTTATCTCGCCTGTTTGTCGAATTCTTCGGCCTTGTCAAAAATGGGTCGTCTCTGGGCTTTGACATTCACTCTTGTCACTTATGACTTCCGAGTTCTGTCAAAGAGGGGCAACTGTAGACACCCCGTTTTTGACCGACATTAAGACTCAGACGTCATCGATTGAGCGCTCGGTGATAACGCATGTTGTGCTCGTTCTGGGGTTTCGGAGTCTCGGCTGAGAGTCTTGCCTCCGGATTTCGGGACTCTTTTGCGCTTTGCCTTGGTTTGCAAACTAGGTCCTGTTTTCTTTGTTTTCTCTTCCCGAAGGGAGGGAGAGGTCTCGTAGACCATCTCTCAGTGGCCGTAGGCTACGTTTCGTGGTCGTAGGTCGTTTTTCCCATTTGGGGACCAGTTTTTAGTTTTTTGGAGCCGTCGGCCGTGTGCCTCAGTTCGGGACCGCTTAACTACCTCCGTTTGCTCTGATTTTTGGCACACACCTTGTTTCCTCTCCCTAGAGGGACACTATGGCCCGGGAGACCACCTTCATGGTCGCATGCCACTTCCGGTGCTTAACAGTCAGTTTTAGGGGCCCCTGTCTGCGCGTTTTGGCCCCCGAACCCTCGTTTTGCATCGGTTAGGGTTCATTTTTGGCATGGACCCTAGTTTCATTGTTAGGAAGGTGGTACAAGGGTGGGAGACCACCTTTCTTCTTGGAAACCACTTTTCTCTCTCCTCAAACTAGTTTTCTTGGCAGGTATGTGGTTTCTCTCACTTTTGGGCCATAATTTCTGGTCTCCCAAACCACCATTGTGTTGTACTCATCTGGGAGGCCACCAATATGGGTAGGCCGACTAGCTTTTCTTCCTGACCCTTTTGAACCTTGCTAGAAAGCTGGGTTTCCCCCCTCTTGTGCCACAATTTCTGGTCTCCCATACCACTATTATGTTGTACTCATCTGCGAGGCCACCAATATGGGTAGGCCGACCAGCTTTTCTTCCTGACCCTTTTGAACCTTGCTAGAAAGCTGGTTTTCCTCTCTTCTGGGCCACAATTTCTGGTCTTCCACCATACCACTGTGTTGCATTCACCTGGGAGGCCACCAATCTGGTATGGCCAACCACCTTTTCAACTTGACCCTTTTGACCCCTGGTGGCCGCCTTCTACTTTTTGGTCTTTTTGAGTGCAAGACAGCTGTGCCAGCTGGGAGGCATTTGCCCCATCCTCCGAGATTTGACCCTTTTGTTTGTCTTCTTAAGGAAGATTTGGCCCCTTTTGCTTAGCTTCTAAAGGAAGCTTGACCCCTTTGGTCTAGCTTCCTCAAGAAGCTTGACCCTTTTGGTTAAGCTTCTTTTAGAAGCTTTGACCCTTTGTTGAGGCTTCCCCAAGAAGCCTTGGCCCTTTGTCTTCTATAAGAGAGGGTCTCCTCTCCTTTGGCAAAGGTTGAACATTTTAGCCAAGGCATACACACACTTCCCTCCATAGCTCTCTACTTCAAGCTTCAAACTCCATTGTTCTTGCACCCATTGCACTACACCTCCTAGCACAACACCTCCACCATCCACCCAAGCATCTTGGAGCTGATTTTTAGAGGTTGAAGACTCACTTTCTTGGTCCAGAGCTTGCTACATTGCTGTGCTACAAGGGTAAGTCTCTATTTCCCCCATTTTGACAATGTTTTGCTCCATAGTTTAGCTCTATTTGCAAGCATTTTTGGACTTCGACATAAACTAATTTTTTTTTTCTTTTGAGCTTATAAACATGTTTTCGTAAGGTCATTTTTCTATTGGGGGTCATCTACCCCCTTCCATGCTTCATTTCCTCATGTTTTGAGCTATACATTTGAGCATTTGCATTGGCCTTGGTTTGGACTTTTAGCAACTAAAATCCAGTGGATTTTCAGTGGCTAACATGTGTCTTTGAGCTTCAAAATCATAGAGGGGTGACCCTCTCACCCCTTGTTCTCTTTACTAGCTTTGTTGGCCTTCCAAAGGGCCCCTTGTTTTCATGTTGTGAAGTCATGTTTTAGGCCCTATTTGGTGAGTTTTAAGGTCTGCATAAGCTCTGTCCAGAGCCCTTTTGGCCATTTTGAATGTCTATTATGCATGTGTAGAACAATCCCATTCAAGGCCTTTCAAAGGGGCATTCACTTGCATGCTTCCTAGACTAATGTCAGGGCCTTTTTGGTGGGTTTTAGGACCCTCATAACCTCTTTCCAAAGGTGGTTTTTCCATTTTGTGTGTCCATCATACATGTGTAGAATAACCTCTTGCATGGCCTTTCAAAGGAGCACTTCATGCTTGCATGTGTTGACTGAGTTTCAGTGGTTATTTGGACATATTTTGGCATGGCATACTTCTATTTTTGGTTGGTTTGGTGAGCCCTCATGTGCTTCATATATGTGTAGTGTAAATCTTGGTTCACTAGCTTACTTCGCATGCTTTGTTGACCCTTCATGTTAGCACCTTTTGGCCATCCCTTAAACTGATATTGTGCGTATTTTGGACTGCCCTAGCTCTATTTTTGGGTCTCATGATTGAATGATGTTTGTTTTGTATGCTTGTAGTTCAATACCCATGCTTAACTTTGAGTTTTGAGGTCCATTCCATGCATATACTGAGGTGTGTTCTTGTTTTGGGCCCATTATGCATCATATTTCAGAGCTTGTTTGAATGCCATATTGCCATGTTTTGTACTCTTTAAATGTGTTCGAGAGTCGGGCTTGTATGCCTCATTTACCGACCATTGAATGAGCTCCATTTCTTTGCATTCTGAACCATCATTTTAGGCCATTTCCCCACTGTTTCAGACCTGACTAGGGTCTGTTTGGGGTTGGTTTTTCCATTAGTGCATTGCTTTGTGTACCTCTAGTGTAACGCACTTCACTAGTTTCGGTACCTGGGCCCCCTAGCATGCATTGTGTGACATATTTGCATGTTTCGGGACCATCTTTTGTGCCATTTCAAAGCTGTATCATGTGTCATTCTATGCCATACTTCATCCTCTGCCATGCTTAGTTAGAGTTGCATGTTATGCCTTAGGATCGGTCCTTTGCATCCATGCATGTTCACATGTGTTTCGGTCGTCTCATTTCCATCACATTGGCCACTGATTTGAGTGTGGCTGAGGTCCACTCATGTTGGTTTAAGTCCATCTTGCATTGTGTATGCCATTTAGTTCACGTTGATGCATGATTTGATCATTGCATTGTGTATGCCTTGTTCGTTTCATTGTGTTTGTTAGTTTTCATATGCATTGCGTTTGCCATATAGAATCATCTTGCATTGAGTATGCCGTTGATTATTACATAGCATTGTGTATGCTAATAGCATGTTTGCCTGTCATCCCTTGCATGTTTGCGTCATTCAGTGGCATTTGCATCTAGGTTGCATGTTAGAGTTGCATTCATGCATGTCATGCATATTGCATTGTGTTTGGAGTAAGGTTTAGTCCAAACACGGGAAACGAGGGACGTTTCGTACTCCAAGTGACGAATCGTGCCTCGATTCTCGGTCGCTGACACTCTTGACTATCCATGATAGAGTCGTTGGCTTTAGTTGCTTATATGTGCATTCATGTCCCATTGAGTCGTGCAATTCGACTCCTCGGCCATTATGCATCGAGATACGTGATTGATGGCATGAGGATCGAGGACTACACTCCCTGGAGCTTGTGCAATGATAGGGAGAGTGGTCATGCACACATTTGTTGAAAATACATTGCCTTTTCTCTCTCTTGCCTTTGTTGTAAAAAAACCAGAAACCAGAGGTGGAAACTGGTCAGCCGACCAGATTTTCTGGCAGGCCGACCACCCTCTTTGGTCTGCACCCCAAAGGGTGGTCAGCAGGTCGTCTCGCATGCTAATAACTGTTCGGTGGCCTTCCCAAGGTGGAGTTTCAGCCTTCTGGAGGTTTGTGCAAGTTTCTGAGATCAATTGCAAACAAGGGTAAGACGAGGCATCGCGATGGAATTTACCGACGAGGCGACGCGAGCATGCATGCATCTTTCATCATTCGGAACAAGAGTTGAGGTAGTCCTTTTTATAGCTTGCATGCTAGTTTATTCACTTTCCTAGTTAATTTGTTAATTAATTAGGGTTTTGTAATATTTAATTAGCTAGAGTAATTAATTATTTATTTCGGACTGCATTATTTATTCGGACCCTTCGAGCGAGGGCACAATTGTAATAAGTGTGCGTGTGTGTGATGTATGTCTTCCAACCCCACATATTTCTCCCTTTTATTTACCAACTTATGATAGTTAGATTAGAGCATGTTTCAATTAGCATACTTATGCTTGCATGTTTGCATCATTCATCTGTATTGCATGCACTGGGCTCGGCGCATCATACTAACTGCATTGTATTTCAATTTCGAGTTGAATACGTGTGTCAGTTGTTGCATTTCATATGCCATTTTAGAATAGCCGAGACTATCTTAGTTGTATTTTTGCATGTGTTGCATTAGGCATCTCAGCATAATTAGGATTCATGCATGATTTCTAATTAGCTTCTTTCTTTGGCTTGGAGTACTTGGTAAATGTTTATGCTTTAGCATCCTTGCATGTGTGTGAGTGACTGCCATGATAGCATGCTTACCATGAGGCTATCTGCTTAGTTGATTAACTGCCTAAATGCCTGTGGGTGAAGATTGGGTTGCTTGAATTGGAATAATTCGTCGAAACCCGTGTTTTAGCCTACTTGCGAGTAGCAAATTTCAATCCATTTTCCAAACAAACGGATATGCGATGCTTTGTTCCAACTTAGGCAATCCAGTCTATACTTGTATGCTGTGCACATCACATAGTAAATCTAGGCTAATAACCGGAATAAGAGCACATAACATTTTCAAAACTCGATATCATGGTTAGTAGAGGCCGATCTTTTATCGGGCGAGCGGGGGTGCTCATGAAGTGACCTTCCCCAATCGTACCCAAGTTCTCGAGCCGAGGCAACTTTGGTGATGAGGGACACATGGCCTTAGGCATGAGTTAGGGTTTCCTAAATTTCCCAAAAATAAAATATTTAGGTGGCGACTCTGTATCTAGCAAAGCAGTCCATGTTTGGCACTTCTTTCAAAAAAAAATCTGTTTTCAAAAATGATTTGCCGGATTTGAACTCTCTGATGATTCATCGGTCTTGCATTGCACTCTGTGAGATTAGATACAGGACCGTGACATTTGTCTCCTGAACCGTATAATGAACAAAATGGGATTTCCCGCTCGGGCGTTTGGGGACATCTACATCATGCCTCAGCAGTGGAGGAAACTCAAGATTGTGTGGGAAATTCAAATGAGGAAGGCACATGTGTGGTGGAGTTATCATTACTAGAGGAAAGAGTGCAACAGATACATGTCAGTAATCTTGTCAAACAGATAGGTGCAGAGGCTACTATAATAGGAAATAATTACAAGGCTCAACTAGGTGAAGTAGCTTCCTCTACAATTGATCATTTACCTACTCCAGGCTTTATTAAGAGCTTAAGTGAACCACTGTAGGTTGGACCTGGCATTAATCTAGAGGTAACTCTTGGCCTTGTTCAATCTGGGCTGCAGCCCATTTCTGGCCAGTAACCCATTGGGCCATCTGGCGAGGTCTCACAGCCTTTAGGGCTAGCCAAAGTTGGTCTCAATCACACTGCATCATCTGAAGTAAGTGTCTCTGCCAGCCCAACCTTTTCAGGCTCAATTAGACACCGTATTAAAACAGGCAAAAAAAGAGACATCCGATCTAAGGGGCTCAAGAACACTCTGCTCCTGGGAATATTTACTGGTATTGCAAGAAGATTTGGGCAGAAAGGTACAGGGTCAAGCAAAGGAACATTCGAAGGTTCAATGTCAAGACCCTCTGTTGTTTCTCAGTCAAGTCAACACATAGGTAGCAAGCAGACCCCTTCTAGAACTGATTTACTACAAGAGGCTCAAGCAACAATGCAGTTGGGGCATAATTTGGGTATTGACTACAAGTGGCAGGAATTTGTGATTCTCAAGAAACTAACACTCATGGAGGAAAAGGACAATGAGAGGTTGGGAAGAGGAAACAGTGTGGTGGAGTAATCTGCTCCCTATGGGTGAATACAGAGAATTATTTGTTCTTATGAAGCTAATCAGCTGGAATATCCGAGGGGTAGATAGGCCAGAAAAGAGGAGAAAAATTAGGAAATTGTTGCTAGATAGGAAAATTGATATGGCTCTTCTTCAAGAAACAAAAAGATCATGTATCACCAGTTTGATGGTTAGAAGTGTGTGGCCTAGGGATCGGTTGGAATTTATGAATGTGGATGCAGATAGATTAGCAGGGGGTCACATATGTGTTTGGGATCCTGACATCTTCCAATTATCCAATTGTTGCAGTAATAGGCATTTCATTCTACTCTCAGGTAAACTTTACAACTTCTTTGATTGTGTAATTGTAAATATTTATGCTCCCAATAATGTTGCAAACAGAGGGAGATTATGGAAGACATTGCTCAAGCTGAAAGACTCTTTCCCACTGCCCTGGTGTCTTGGTGGTGACTTTAATGAGATAAGGAATTTAGGGAAAGAGTAGGTACATCTAGAAGGGATAGAGGCATGGAAAAGTTCAATGACTTCATAGATAGATGCGAGGTGATAGATGTACAACTGATAGGCAGAAAGTACACATGGTGCAATGCTCTTGATGGAAACAAACGGAGCCGTATAGACAGATTTCTCCTTAATCCGGAATGGCTAGAAATGTTTAAGTTCAAGCTTTGGGGGCTGCCCAGATTAGCCTCTGACCACTGTCCTATTGTACTAATGGAGGATGAGCGGGATTGGGGTCCTAAACCCTTTAAGTTTTTGAATGCTTGGATCTTGCACCCTACTTTTGCTTCAGTAGTAGAAACATCTTGGAAGGAAACACAAAGTGTTGGCATTGCTGGATTTATTTTACAGAGGAAGTTGCATAACTTGAAATTAGAATTAAAAATATGGAATAGAGAAGTCTATGGGAATGTTGCACACAAATTACAAGTTTCTGAGCATGAACTTAATGAACTTGATTTGAGAACAAAATCCAGGCCTCTGGATGAGAATGAACTGAAACAAAAAAGAGAAATAAGGGATGAAATGTGGAGATTGAGCAAAAAGTTGGAATGAGAATGGTTACAAAAATCTAGACTGGACTGGAACCTAAATGGTGATAGAAACACAAGATATTTTCATGTAATGGCTACTAGCAGGCAAAATAGAAACACCCTTAATTCCATCACAGTAGGGGCTGCAGTACTTAAGGAGCCAAACCAAGTTAAGCATGAGGTGTAGTCACATTTTTCTAATCATTTCTTAGAGGAATAGAGAAATAGACCTACACTTGTTGGGGAGTTCAAGAGTGTAAGGTCTAGTGATTCGTTCCATATGTTTGAAGCAGACTTTTCTGAAATGGAGATCTGGGTTGCAGTTAGTGAGTGTAATGGGAATAAAGCCCCAGGGCCAGATGGGTTCAACCTGATGTTTTTTCAAAAGAATTGGGGGACTATTAAGGAGGAGATGCTCAACTTCATGAAATAATTCCACTCTGGAGGTCGTTTGGTTTCAGGAGGCCTCGTTTGGGAACAGGCTAATTTAGTAATTTTTTGGCTATTTGGCTAAAAAGGTAGGTAAAAAAAACTTGTATGTTTGGGATAACTTTTTGGCTAATTACGAAAAGATGTGCAAAAAGTAGAGAGAAAAGAGAATCTTTGACTTTTTGGTATGAGTTGTTGGCTTTTTGGCTAATTTAGTAACTTTTTGGCTAATTGGCTAAAAAAGTAAGTCCCCAAACGGGTAGCACTTTTATCATCCTCATTCCAAAGAAAATAAAAGCTGTCAACCTTAAGGAGTTTAGGCCCATTAGCCTGGTTGGGTCAGTTTATAAGATACACTCCAAAGTCCTTGCCACTAGACTTAAAAGAGTTATTCACATGGTAATTGGTGATTCCCAGTTAGCTTTCATGGGTGAGAAAAACATACTTGATGGTATCTTGATTGCAAATGAAGTTGTTGATGGATGGACTAGAACCAAGAAAAAAGGGCTCCTGCTCAAATTAGATTTTGAAAAAGCTTTTGATTCCATTAGTTGGGATTTCCTATTTTCTATGCTATCTAACTTTGGGTTTGGAACCAAATGGATCTCCTGGATTAAAGAGTGTGTATCTACTGTAAAGCTCTCAATTCTTGTCAATGGTTCACCAACCAAGGAGTTTAGTCCTCAGAAAGGTATTATGCAAGGTGATCCCCTCTCACCATTTCTATTCATTCTGGTGGCAGAAGCACTGGACATTCTCCTACAGAGAGCAAGAGAATTGGGCCTACTAAAAGGGGTGAATATTAGAATCAACCAGGTGGTCCTTTCTCACTTGCAATTTGCAGATGATTCTCTTTTGTTCTGTCAACCTGAAGTTTCAGAAGTTCTGTGCCTAAAGAGGGTTCTCAGGTGCTTTGAACTAGCTTCAGGTCTCAAAATCAATTACCACAAGAGTGTTCTTTGTGGGGTTGGCATTTCTGATTCTTCTCACCATGAATTTGCCTCAGTACTGAATTGTAAGGCTCAAAAGCTCTCTCTCAAATATCTAGGTTTGCCATTAGTTGCTTGTCCAAGGAGAAAGAAGACTTGGAAACCTGTTATTGACAAAATTAAATTAAGGCTTGCTGGTTGGAAAAGGAGATTCCTCTCATTTGTAGGAAAACTAACTCTGATCAAAGCAGTCTTATCCAGCCTACCAGTGTATTTTTTTTGTCTCTGTTCTGGGTGCCTGAAGGTATAGCTAAGGAGATAGATCAAATTCAAGCAGCATTCTTATGGGGTGGCCCAGATTTAAAGAGAACATTACATCTAGTCAAATGGTCAGAGGTGACTAAGAGTATTAAGCAAGGTGGCCTAGGTATAAGAAGAATTAGAGATGTGAATGTCTGCTTACTTCTCAAATGGTGGTGGAGGTTTTCCAATGAACATGATTCACTTTGGAAGAAAGTTCTCTGCAGCAAATACAGATTTCAAGGAGGAGAATGGTTACCTATCCTAAGCCCTGTTATCACTAGTTCAAGGATTTGGGGTGACATTCTAACATCAGTTGAGTAGAGGGAAAATTTGTTGTTGTTCTATGTTTCTAACCTACAATTAAGAGTGGGAAATGGTTGCAGAATCAAATTCTGGCATGATAAATGGTGTGGAGGCATTATACTTAAAGAGGAATTCCCAAGGGTATTTCAGCTTTCTAATGACAAGGACTACTCTATTAAGGACCTGGTAGTTCATACAGCCTCCTCACAAAGCTGGGTTTTTAACTTTAGAAGACCCTTATTTGATTGGGAAAATGAGAAACTACTTAGACTCTCAGACACCTTGCAAGTAGCCCCTGTCCTGAATCTGGCAGTCAAGGATAGTGCATTATGGTTAGCGCAGAGTTCTGGCCAATCCCTAGTATCTGCTTTCTACAAGCATACCAATCTTGAATTTGGTGATAATGTCAGCTACAGTAGTATGGTTTGGATTAAATACCTTCCACCCAAAGTGCAATGTTTTGGTTGGTTTGCAAGGAGAAATAAGGTCAAAACATCAGTGTTTCTGCATAGATTGGGAATTCTAGATTGTAATACTTCTAGTTTATGCATTTTCTGTAAGGCTAGTATTGAAACATCTGAACATGTGCTTATCCTTTGTCCCTTGGTATGGAGAGTTTGGTCCGGCCTTTTGAAGTGGTGGAAGATCACTTGGGTGGTGCTTGGTTTTGTTCAAGGCCTGCTTGACTGGTGGTCAGGTTACTGCTGCAGGAAGGTTGAAAGAAAGATCTGGAGTGCCATTCCTCTGGTAGCTCTTTGGTCAATTTGGAAGCATAGAAATGAGTGCCTCTTTCAAGGTTCTCAACCCAAGTTGGAGGAATTACTGGAGCTCGTCATCACAAGATTTGCAATCAGGTATAAAGTTGCAACCAAAGGGACTCCATTCTTTATTGATGATTTCCTCCATAACATTTCACAAATTAGATTTTGTTTAGGTGGAAGGAATTAGGGGATCTGTTTTGTTGGGCAGTTAGCTCAGTCAATTTCTAGCAGATAGGTGAGTACTGGATCAGTATGTGAGTCTGGTGTTTGCAGCTTGTGGATCAGCTGGTGAGTGCTGGATTTTTTTTTTGAGCTACAATTGGGATCTCTAAAATTTACTCTGTTTGCAGCTCTGTCTCTCACTGTTTGTGTCACACCCCGAACCCGCCCCTAAAAGTTTGGGCATGACAAAAACATGCATCCGAGCATCGGTCACATACATATATACATATACAGATCCAGCCCTAGGATTGCGCGTATGACAAAAATATTATTTACAGTCCAACTATAATCGATAACAAAAATACGAACCCAAAAGCCCAACAAAACTTCATTAGATGCACGGGCGTCTCCAAGTGCCTGATTATATTTAGGTTGAGAAAAGGGAGACAGGTATCGGGGTTAGGACTGACCTCCCGGTTGAGCACCTACAGAAACAGACAAATTACAGAGTGAGCTACGCTCAGTGAATAATAGTATCCTCAAAGTAAGATACATAATATGTACTTCCGAGTTCACACGTTTAAGCCAAAGTTGTGTCACCTTCAGAACGACCCTAGGCCAGACATAACAGAACGGCCATTGGCCTAGAAATAGCAGAACGGCTAGTGACCTAGAAATGGCAGAACGACCATTGGCCCAGAAATAACAGAACGACCATTGGCCCAGAAATAGCAAAACGGCCATTGGCCCAGAAATAACAGAAATGTACACAAACTTCCTTTTCGTTTACATTCACATTACTTTGTAATCAACGTGCACTGAATGTAGTGATTCACGGAAAGCAAAACGGTAATAGCGATAAGCATTAATCGGTAAATGAAAGTGTAACCATTGCACTATTACTCACAGTGTTGTGGCGGGACGCGACTTCCTCCCGGAGTGTGCCCTACACACATAGAACTCACAATTTAGTTCAAACTCTTCTTAAATTCACATTCCAATTGTTAACTTCCAAGACATTAAGAAGCACTTTACACAATTCAAATACTAATTTCAACCATCCCAGAGGGTCAAATAGGTCAAATGGAGCATTACATGTTTCTCACCTTGGGCCGCACGTGCGGCTGTGAGCCCCGCATGTGCGGCAAAGGCTCTCGCACGCGAGGTAGTGATGCGCTGCACGTGCAGTTTAGACAGTGTTCAGGCCCAGAATTTGCCCCAATTGCCGCACGTGCGGCAGTGACTCCCGTACGTGCAGCGATTCTGCCCAAAACCTGTCCGAAAGTCATTCAAAATCCAACTTTTTGGTGGCATCAACAAGGTCTCAGATAGATCTTTAAATTCCTAAAACATGGTTCAAATATCATGTAATTTAGGAGGTGGGACATGTGTTGTTCTAATTAGAAACTAGATTACAAAAACACAACTCATGACCAAAGAGGTCACAACACATATCCAACAAAGTGCAAAGCATTCCTTTACATGACCACACACACACTCACACACATACACTCATGTAACCATGGAGATGACATCAAGTTTGGTAGCTAGGAAGGAAAATAAGATTATGAGATGCCCCAACACAATTCTTAATCTTTTTTCACAACAAGACATACAACACAATTACTCAACTCAATTACTTATCTAGCATTCAAAGAAAGGAGTTAAGTAGAAGTGATTAAACATACCTTGATTCAAGTTCCTACAACTTCTTGATTCTCCCAATTCTTTCCTTAAAGAACTCTTCTCTTGCTTCTCTCTCTCAGGATGTTTTTGGTTTAGAGTTATATTTTGTGTTAAAGTCAAGCATCAAAGGAACTATAGACATATATATATATATATAAGTGAATAAAGACAAATATCAATCGTTTAATCATCCCAAATTGAAATTTCACCGAACTGCTTAATATTACCTAAAAATTATACTGATTTCAGATATCAAATCAATTTTAGATTAGTAAGCCTCTAAGGCTCTCAATTTCTGTTCTAACCGTTTTCATTGTAACAGAGGCCTTTCTTATCCAACAGATAAAATCATGAAATTTCTCATTAAGCATTTCAATGCACAATATAAGGAACGTAAACATGTCAGAAACACATGCGAGGGTCGGGTTATTACACTCTTCCCCCTTAAATAAGTTTGGTCCCTCAAACTTGTTTTACCTCAGGACGGAAACAGATGCGGATACTGGTGTTGCATATCCTCCTCTTTTTCCCACGTTGCTTCGGTTCCGTAATGTTCTTGCCATTTGATTTTTACCATTGGAATCTTTCGATTTCGTAATTGCTTCACTTGTCGATCCAGAATTCGAACTAGTTTCTCTTCATAAGTTAACTTGTCATCTAGTACAATTTGGTGATAGTCTATCACATGTGACGGGTCTGGTAGGTATCCTCGAAGCATAGAAAGATGGAACACGTTATGGACTTGACTCATATTTGGCGGAAGGGCAACTCGGTAAGCTACCGGGCCCACTCGTTCCAAAATCTAGAAGGGTCCAACATACCGGGGTGTTAACTTACCCCTTTTCCCGAACCTTGGATGCCCTTTTATCGGGGTGACCTTCACAAACACATGACTATCTATTTTGAATTCCAAATCCCTTCGTCGGTTATCCGTATAACTTTTTTCCTACTTTGAGCAGTTTTGAGCCTTTCCCGAATAATTCGAATCTTTTCAGTTGTCAACTGTATAATTTCAAGCCCTAGCAACGATTTATCCCCAACTTCAGCCCAACACACGGGGAAACGACATGGCCTTCCATATAGAGCTTCATAAGGTGCCATCTCAATACTCGAATGGTAACTATTGTTGTATACAAATTCCACCAATGGTAGATGGGTTTCCCAACTTTCCTGAAAATCCAACACACACATTCGGAGCATATCTTCTAGAGTTTGTATCGTTCTCTCAGATTGACTGTCGGTCTGCGGGTGAAAAGCTGTGCTAAACTTGAGTTCTATACCCATAGCTTCTTGCAGACTTTGCCAGAATCTTGAAACAAACTTTGGATCCCTATCTGACACAATTGATACCGGGACACCATGAAGCCTGACAATTTCATTCACATAAAGTACTGCGAGTTTATCTGCATTGTATTGAGTCTTCTCTGGTAGGAAGTGAGCAGATTTAGTTAATCGGTCCACAATTACCCATATAGAATTCATACCCCGAGGAGTTCGTGGTAACCCCACGACAAAATCCATGGTCAAATGTTCCCACTTCCATTCCGGAATTGGTAGGGGTTGCAACAGTCCTGCTGGCCTTTGATGTTCTGCCTTTACTTGCTAACACTGTAGACATTTAGAAATGAATTCTGCGATCTCCTTTTTCATCCCTGGCCACCAAAAATTTTGTTTCAAATCCCGGTACATTTTGGTGCTTCCTGGATGCATCGAAAACTTGAGGCGTGTGCTTCCTCCATTAGTTTCCGTTTAAGTTCCAATACATGAGGGACACATATTCTGTTTTGAAACTTGAGCACCGAATCTACTAAACTGAACCTCGGTCTTGGTTTTGTCTCCAGCTCATCACATACTTTTCGTAGAGTTTCATCTTCTAATTGATGTAGCTTGATCTCTTCAAGTAAGGTTGGTTGGGCCATCATCGCTGCCACTATGGCTTCCTGTTCATGCACTATAAGATCTATCTCCATTTTAGCCAATTCACTCCTCAACTCCTTTTGTTCCGTAAACAGGTTTGTCAAGTTTCCCACATTCTTGCGACTAAGCGCATCTGCAACTGTGTTGGCTTTACCAGGATGGTAATGGATATGCAAATCATAGTCTTTAATCAACTCTAACCACCGTCGTTGCCTCATATTCAACTCTTTCTGAGTAAAAAGGTACTTGAGACCTTTGTGATCGATATATATTTCGCAAGTAATGCCATACAGATAATACTGCCATATCTTCAAGGCAAAGACTACTGCTGCTAGCTCAAGATCATGGATGGGATAATTCTTTTCATGGGGTTTTAACTGTCGAGATGCATAAGCGATAACTCTTCCACCTTGCATAAGTACACACCCTAATCCTTTATGAGACGCATCACTGTAGATTACAAATCCTTCGGTACCAGACGGTAAGACCAAAACTAGAGCTGTAGTCAACTTTGTTTTCAATTCCTGGAAAGCAGATTCCCGCTCCTCTGACCATTCAAATATGACTCCCTTTCGAGTTAGTTGTGTAAGCGGCACAGCAATTTTAGAGAAATCTTGAACAAACCGCCTGTAATACCCGGTTAACCCCATAAAACTACGTACCTCAGTCACATTGGTAGGAGTTGGCCAATTCACGATCGCCTCAATTTTGTGTGGGTCCACAGAGACTTCGTCCTTTGTTATTATGTGCCCTAGAAATGCTACCTCATGTAGCCAGAATTCACATTTCTTTAATTTTGCATACAATTTCTTTTCTCGGAGGGTTTGAAGAATTAAACGAAGATGGTTCTCGTAAGCTTCTGCACTCTTCGCGTAAATAAGAATATCGTCAATAAAAACCACCACGAACTCATCCAAATAAGGCTTAAAGACTCGGTTTATCAGATCCATAAATGCTGCTGGTGCATTAGTGACGCCAAAGGGCATAACCAGAAATTCATAATGGCCGTAGCGAGTTCGAAAAGCTGTTTTCTCAACATCATCGGCTTTAACTTTCAGTTGGTGATATCTAGACCACAAGTTGCTTTTTGAGAAGACTTGTGCCCCTTGTAGCTGGTCAAATAAATCGTCGATCCGTGGTAAGGGGTATTTGTTCTTAATTGTTACCTTATTAAGTTCCCTGTAATCGATACACAATCGGAGTGTTCCATCCTTCTTCTTTACAAACAAAACTGGTGCACCCCAAGGAGACACACTCGAACGAATGAACCCTTTATCCAACAGATCTTGCAACTGCATCTTCAATTCTTTCATCTCAACTGGTGACATCCTATACGGAGTCTTCGAAATAGGTTGAGTTCCCGGCGCCACTTCAATTGTAAACTCAGGCCAAGTTTGGCATGACCTAAATAATACAAAAAGTCAAAAAGTCACTATCTTATTTAAGTCACATCATCTTATTTAAATCACATCACCTCTCTAACACATCACATCAAACCCAACCTAAACCCAACCCATATAAGCCAATAAGTCAAAAAGTGCACTTTTTTAGAACATCCCAAACCAACCCTCAATTTCATGGTCTATTAACTGCCCTGGCAATTCCTCTGGAAAGACATCCGGAAATTCTCGGACAACGGGAATCAGATCAGTATTTCCATTCATCACCTAGCCTTCCAAAACACTGCATAAGAATCCCTGGCACCCTTTCTGAATTAGTTGGCAAGCCTTTGCTGCAGAAATCACATATGGTGGAGAAGTCACTTCCTGTCCCTGAAAAATATATTCTGGTTGTCCTGGAGGGTGGAAACTGATTTGCTTGTTCAGACAGTCTATAGTTGCCCCATATTCACTCAACCAATCCATGCCCAGAATAACGTCAAAATAGGTCAAGTCAAGAGGTAATAGATTGGCATATACCCGGATATCCTTAAATTGAAGTTCGTAAGCAAAATATACAGAAGCACAAATCATAGAGTCTCCCAAAGGTGAGGATACACATAGCATATATGACAAAGGTTCCTCAGATTTATCTAAATTTTGCGCAAATAATTTTGACACAAAAGAATAAGTAGAGCCAGAATCAAACAATACATGAGCAGAATAACCGTGAACCATAAATGTACCTGACACCACGGTTGCAGCATTCTGCACATCCCCCGGAACCAGTGCAAATACTCTACCTTGCCTCGCAGTGTCTTTGTTGTTAGCAGGTTTTGCAACTGACTTAGTGTTAGAATTTGGTGCAGACCCTACTGAACTTGTCACAGCTTTGTTACTATTTTGTTGCTTTCCTTGAGGACAATCCCTTATTAGATGTCTCGTCTTGCCACATCGGAAACATGCTCCAGACAATCGGTGACAAACCCCACGATGCCTCCTTCCACATTCTGAACACACGGGAGCTGAATCTTGAGTAGAGGCAATTGTGATGGAGATCCCTGAATTTTGCTTCTTAGTTGGCGGAGTAGTTGTTCCCTCTGACCATTGAGTATTTTGCCTCTTCCCTTTCCATTCAGAAATTCGGTTCTGAGTCGCGAGGTTACCTTCTGCTATAACAGCCCTTTCCAACACATCAACATAAGTAGGTAACTTCAGCATGTTGACCTTGTCCAGTATAGCACTCCGTAGTCCCCCTTCAAATTTGTGGGCCTTCTTGTAATCCGTGTCTACCATGTGAGGTGTAAACTGCGCTAGTTCGGCAAATTAAGCTTCGTATTCAGCAACGGTCTTGTTTTCTTGTCGAAGGGTCTCAAATTCGGTCACCTTTTTGTCTCGTATGCTTTGGGGAAAGTACTTATCATAGAATAACTCAAAGAATCTGTCCCATGCTAGCCCCTGGTAAGTAGTTCTCGTAAGCATCCACCATCCTCGTGCCACATCCTCCAGAGTGAAAGCAGCTAGTTGAACTTTTTGGGCTTTGGTGCACGGGAAAACTTTGAATAATTTTTCTATGCCCAACACCCATGCCTCGGCTCTCATTGGTTCTATCCCTCCTTTAAATGACGGTGGTTTCAACTTTTTGAACTCCTTTGTAAGGGTAATGGTTCGGTCTTCAGTATGGACATCTTGTACTACTGGTGGGGGTACCGGTGGTGGTGGCGGTTGCTGTTGTGGCTGTTGTTGTTGTCGCCGTAGGGTTTCTGCCATTTCCATAATCATTTTTTCCATCCTGTCCAACCTTGCAGAAGTGGCATCTTCCGGGTCATCTGTTCTGGTTCTCACCATAATCTCCACAACAATCAAGTATATACCATAGACATAATTCAAAATGTTAGCATTAACAGAGTACACTTAACGTTGCTATCAATCTTTCATACTTCCAGGATGTCATTCATGCTACCTAAATCTGGTCTAGACACCCTAAAGCTCAATGGATCCGTGTGTGAGATAGCAACTCGTGCTCTGATACCATTTGTCACACCCTAAACCCGCCCCTAAAAGTTCGAGCATGACCTATGCAGACATGGGCATTAAACCTGATATACACAATATAGGGAGCCTGAATGGAAGCATAACAAAACAACATAACAAAAACAAACTCCATTGAGCCATGACTATCATGCCAGGATCACAGACATCAACACAGATAACTACTATACCAAAACATGCATCCGAGCATCGGTCACATACATATATACATATACAGATCCAGCCCTAGGATTGGGCGTATGACAAAAATATTATTTGCAGTCCAACTATAATCGACAACAAAAATACGAACCCAAAAGCCCAACAAAACTTCATTAGATGCACGGGCGTCTCCAAGTGCCTGATTATATTTAGGTTGAGAAAAGGGAGACGGGTATCGGGGTTAGGACTGACCTCCCGGTTGAGCACCTACAGAAACAGACAAATTACAGAGTGAGCTACGCTCAGTGAATAATAGTATCCTCAAAGTAAGCTACATAATATGTACTTCCGAGTTCACACGTTTAAGCCAAAGTTGTGTCACCTTCAGAACGACCCTAGGCCCAGACATAACAGAATGGCCATTGGCCCAGAAATAGCAGAACGGCCAGTGACCTAGAAATAGCAGAACGACCATTGGCCCAGAAATAACAGAACGACCATTGGCCCAGAAATAGCAAAACGGCCATTGGCCCAGAAATAACAGAAATGTACACAAACTTCCTTTTTGTTTACATTCACATTACTTTGTAATCAACGTGCACAGAATGTAGTGATTCACGGAAAGCAAAACGGTAATAGCGATAAGCATTAATCGGTAAATGAAAGTGTAACCATTGCACTATTACTCACAGTGTTGTGGCGGGACGCGACTTCCTCCCGGAGTGTGCCCTACACACATAGAACTCACAATTTAGTTCAAACTCTTCTTAAATTCACATTCCAATCGTTAACTTCCAGGACATTAAGAAGCACTTTACACAATTCAAATCTTAATTTCAACCATCCCAGAGGGTCAAACAGGTCAAATGGAGCATTCCATGTTTTTCACCTTGGGTAGCACGTACGGCAAATGCTCCCGCACGTGTGGCAGTGATGCCTCGCACGTGCGGTTTAGACAGTGTTCAAGCCCAGAATTTGCCCTAATTGCCGCACGTGCAGCAAAGACTCCCACATGTGCGGCGATTCTGCCCAAAACCTATCCAAAATTCATTCAAAATCCAACTTTTTGGTGGCATCAACAAGGTCTCAGATAGATCTTTAAATTCCTAAAACATGGTTCAAATATCATGTAATTTAGGAGGTGGGACATATGTTGATCTAATTAGAAACTAGATTACGAAAACACAACTTATGACCAAAGAGGTCACAACACATATCCAACAAAGTGCAAAGCATTCCTTTACATGACCACACACACACTCACACACATACACTCATGTAACCATGGAGATGGCTTCAAGTTTGGTAGCTAGGAAGGAAAATAAGATTATGAGATGCCCCAACACAATTCTTAATCTCTTTTCACAACAAGACATACAACACAATTACTCAACTCAATTACTTATCTAGCATTCAAAGAAAGAAGTTAAGTAGAAGTGATTAGACATACCTTGATTCAAGTTCCTACAATTTCTTAGTTCTCCCAATTCTTTCCTTAAAGAACTCTTCTCTTGCTTCTCTCTCTCAGGATGTTTTTGGTTTAGAGTTATATTTTGTGTTAAAGTCAAGCATCAAAGGAACTATAGACATATATATATATATATATATATATAAGTGAATAAAGACAAATATCAATCGTTTAATCATCCCAAATTGAAATTTCACCGAACTGCTTAATATTACCTAAAAATTATACTGATTTCAGATATCAAATCAATTTTAGATTAGTAAGCCTCTAAGGCTCTCAATTTCTGTTCTAACCGTTTTCATTGTAACAAAGGCCTTATCCAACAGATAAAATCATGAAATTTCTCATTAAGCATTTCAATGCACAAAATAAGGAACGTAAACATGTCAGAAACACATGCGAGGGTCGGGTTATTACAGTTTGCTGCTCTTGAGTTGGTGTTTGTTTTTGCTAAGTGAGTCTGGTGGTCTTATTCAGTTGGTGTTTGTAGCTCTGTTTGTAGCTAAGTGAGTCTGGTGGTCATCTTTGATTTGTTTGCCTGTTGTTGAGTGTATGTTGTCTTCTGCTGTTTGCTTTTTATTAGGGTGTTCTTGGTTGGTTTCTCACCAGCTTTGGGTTTATGGTGGTCTGCTGTGATTCTGCTGTTAGTCCTGGGTGTGGCTGATCAGTTTTACTCAGGCTGCTCAGTTATGATCTCTGGTCTGGTGCTGCTGAGATGGCTGTGGGTGGGCTGGTGACTTGCCTTTGGGGGTGGGTAAGGGTAGCAATGTGGATCAAGGTGTTTCATGCTGCTGTTTTGTCCAACATGTTTTAAGTGATTTACTGCACTAGGATGGCCCTGAGGTCTAATGTTTTGATAATACTGATCTGCTGTTTTGTCCTATTAATGATCTACTGCTACTAATGTTTTGATAATATTGTTGTTCTGTTTTATGGTTTTTAGTTAGAGCTATGCAATCCATAGTGACTTCTACTATGTTAAGGTGAGCATGGCTGCTTTGTTGTTTTGTGAGCATGGTTGCTGAGATGGTTGTGGCTGGGGTTGGGCTGAGCCATTGCTGGTATGATCTCTGCTATGTGTGGCTGCTCCTGGCCCTCCACCTCCACTTCTGGTAGGGTTTATGGTGGTTTGCTGCTTCATGCTTTGTGCCTGCTGTGCTAATTTTAGTATTGTTGCTTCTGGGCACTGCTATGTGTTGGTGTGTAGTAGTGCTGTTAGTCCTGAATAAGTCTATCTAATGCTCCAGCAGAGGCATGTGCTGTTGCTTTTTTGTTTTTGGTTTGTTTTGTTTTTGCTCTGCTTGTTGGTTTCTCACCAACTTCGAGCTTCGAGTGTGTGCTAGCAGATGATTTAGTGTGCATCTAGGTGCCAACCTAGTTGGGATCTGTATGTTTCACTGTGATGCTTTTTGCACCCTCTTCTTTATTGATGTAAGTTATCATACTCGTTATGTTTCCATCAATAAAGCTTCTTTTTTGCCGATAAAAAAAAAAAAATTTTATTTAACAGAATAAAATCTTTTACTACTCTTTTATGCAACAATAAATTTATCAAAATTATTAATTTAAATATATTTTTGACATCATTAAAAATTGTTAATTAACTTAATGATTAATTAATAAAAGTGATCATTTGTTAATGAGATAAAAATTTTGAAGAAACAAGATGTAATTTTCAAAATTATATAAGGCAATTTGTATTTTACAAAACCTCAAGAGAGATATTTTTTTAATTTACACTCTAAATAAAGGGATATAACAAGCACAATGCTCTTGTTGCCAAATAACACTATTATTATTTTTGTAATCGTGAAAAAAAAAGAAGAAAAAAAAAAAAAAACATAACACGAGTTACTACATAAATTTATCACAATGCTCTTACTTCTATGTCACGCTTAGTCTATCATATGAATTCTCATCACCAGATTACCATTAATGTCTGTTTTGAAAAAATTGTGTTTAGATGATAAATCAAATATAATATAAAACTAGATCACTGTAACCATTATTGATACAATAAGTCTAGGGGCTATACTTAGAGGTCATGTTTGTTCGGCTCTTTAGGAATGAGGATTGAGGATTGGACAAATAGTCCATGGGACCTACTTAAAGAGTGTTTGGTTTGAAACATGAGTGAGAGGATTAACTATTCCCTTGGACTAGTAAACCTCCCATGTAATAGGATTAACAAAGTCATGGGAAGGTTGATTAAAAATTGAGTGGGAGGATTAGTGAAATTTTAAATAATTTTTAAGCAAAAATTATATTTTTTAGAATAAAAAAAATTCTAAAACTTAAAATATATTAATTTTATATATTAAAAAAATTAATTTTATATATTAATACTATGTACTACTAATCTGGTGGTATACAAACAAATACTATTTATCCTACATCTCTAACCTAATATACCACTACACTAATAATCTACTCACTCAATCACAATGTACTCTCAATCCCCTCCATCCTAAACAAGCATGGCCATACATTCATATTTTTCTGGATGAGTAATTGTGTGATGGAAATTCAATTTGTGTAGTATAAGATCTATATGTAGAATAAATCTAAGTCACAAGATAATAATTTTAAATAATTTATGAGTAGTTAAGTTGAGACAACACACATCATAAATACAAAGTAAAACAACTAATTTCAGCTAAAAACAATTGAAATCACATATTAAAAAGGTTAGGACAATATTCCAACATGATCTGAATATCTATTAATCACAAAGCAAGCATAACACTTCGCACTATCAATGAAAATTGGTCTCTAATCAATTTTTTATTATTATTATTATTATTATTTAATTTTAAAGTTCTATTAATCTTATGTCACCTCTTCACATAGATAGCTCTTCTGAGTCTAGCTCTCTATATTCTTCCTCTATGAAGCTCGACTCACCATATTTCCAATAACCTCTTACTTTTTTAATTTTTTGCCAAGAGCCTGAAAGCCATGTTTCGACATATGTTACTTCTCCTCTCAACTCTTCCTCCTCCCAATTGTTGTCGGGAGGTATAAATAAACTTTCCTCATATACAATTACATCCAAATAGTTACACTTGTTTGGAATTCTAACTTTCCTTTGAGAGTTGTCAACAGGATTGTAAGCTCGTATATGATCCATGGCAACTTTCATTCGAACTTCACCATTCTTTGCATAACACAATGGCACTAGCTCATTATGAAGATTTAAACTGGGAAGATTTGATAAGATGAACATAGTAATCCAAGATTTTTGCTTACCATATTCCTTCATTGCCAATACCTCAACAATACCCACATGATAGCTTGGATGCTCATCACAACAACCAACCATACAAAGGCATCCTTCCAAAACTCCCAGACCAAATAGAATATCTCAATCTCCATTCTTAGGTTGTGGCATTGGTAACTTCTTGAATTTGTTCATTCGCGGATTGAAGTAAACGATTTCATGGGGAGTGAGGAAGTGATCCGAACTTTTCTTAGAGGCAAACCAATGTAGATTTTCATTCAGCACGTGCCCTGAATTCACACTAGAAAAACGGTATGGGAAGTGAACTTCGGTCCAAGTTTTGCTTAGGAAATTACCAACCACAGCAAATTTACCACCATAACTAGGAGTCTGATGAGAAAGGGCCATCACAGCCTTGTACTCATTACTCAAGGAATCAAAGCAAAGCCCAGAAGCAATATGGTAGCCATCATCATGCAAGTTCTCGTATCCCAGGACTTTCTTCGAACACCTGGTGAGCGGATTCCATAAGAGCAAATCATCGTGAATCCGAATAAGCAACAACCCGTTACACGAACCAGAAATTTCAACATCACCATGAGATGGGTTTTTTTTTTGGTTTTTCACGCAACAATCTTCATCGATGGAGTAAAGAGAAGAAAACATTCCACAAACGAAAACCTTATGTTTTGGAACAACGCTTTTCACAGAACTTGATTGAATCAAAGAATGCCATTGCTTGGAAACGAGATTGAATTGGAGGAGTGATTTGAGGGGTAATCTTGAGAGCATTTTGATAAGGATTTCTTCAGGAAGGTTTGGTAGATTGAGTTGTGATATTGCTCTGATGTGGGTTTTTTCATTCTCACTTCTTCTTCTTCTTCTTTCTTGCTGCTTTCTCTTCATAAAAATTGTTCGGAGAGCTAGGGTTTGCATTGTTCCCTCCTTCAAATCTGAAGAATGCGCACATACTAGGGTTAGCTATATATATTTTTGGGAAATTATAAATACGTCCCTAAGGTTTGTTTATAATATGAATTGTCCCTGTAGTTTGGAAAATTACAAATATCTCCCTGTCAGAATTTTTTATTTAACAAATTTAATTGACAAAGTGAAATTTCTAACTGTTCACTTATATAATAATAAAATTACCTGAATTATTAATTAAAATAAAAATTTAACATTGTTAAAAACTATTAATTAACTTGATGATTTATTAATAAAAAGACCTATTTATTATGAAATTAGAAGCTTTAAGGGGCATAATATAATTTATAAAATCACATGAGATAATTTATAATTTAAATAAACCTTAGGAATGTGTTTGTAATTTACCCTATATTTTTTTGCTGGTAGGGTTAGCTATATATCTATACTGTTGTATAAGTTTTACTATACACAGGATTAAACAATGATTGTTAAAGTTATTTTTTAATTAGTTATTATTTTTTTTATAATAAGCTATCCCTTTTTTTAAAATAAAATAAAATTAGTCTTTAGTATTTTTCAAAATTATGAAAAAAAATTTATTTTTCCAATTTGTTGAATATATATAAAAAGTAAAAAAAATGAAAAATTATATAAAAAAATTTGAAAATTTTGAAAATATGACCCAAAAAAATTCATTATTTTTTTTTTGCTTTTGTCTTTTTGGAATTTTTTAAAATTTTTTAAAAAATTTCAAATTATATATGCTTAAAGTTTCACTTCGACTATCCTTTTTAAATTGGATGTAGCTAAGAAATGGTTAAAAATTTTGTTTTGAAATTCTATCAATAGTGTTTTTTTTTTAAATAAAAAAAAGTTAGAAATCATTAGATGTATTTTATGTTACATGTATATTTTAATTTAAAGAAATTTTTATTAACATTATAAAATAAATATGTTCAAATTTTAGACTAAAATAATAATTGGAATTCCTATTGATTACAATTACATTTTGACTTTTTCAAAATGCTTTTTAAATTTCAAGTTAGGTATGAATATGGCTACAACTTTTTTTTTTTTTATAAAAAATTTAAAATTTGAAATTATAGAAATATAATATAGATATAAATAACATTGATAATATATGTCATAAATAGTTCATAAATTAAAAACAATTCCATATTAATCAAGGAATCAATTAAAACTTTAAAGTTAAACAACCAATAGTAATTTGCCATGTGTATTTATATAAATTTTTAAAAAAATTAAAATTTTATAAAAATAGAGTTTGAACTTTAGAAATCAAAAGCCTAACAATATTTTGCTTAAGCTTATATAATAGTGTAGATAGATATATATTCACATCTTTATTGAACTTTGAGAATAAAAAAATTGCAGATAGTGTAGCCCTCATGAACTGTTTTTTTTTTTTTTTTTTTTTTTTTTAAATGAAGATAGTGTAGCCCTCATGAATTTTTTTAGGAATAGTGTTAAAGAAACAGTTCACGGGCTAGTTTTTGTTTTTTTTTTTGTTTTTTTTATTCCCGGCCCTCATGCATGTTCAAATATATACTATATACTAGTGGGTGTGTTGTATTGTTAAATTTGTAAAACATAAATTTGATTTTGATAAATTTTTAAAATACAAAATTTAATTTTGATTTAAAGTATATATATATATATATATTTCTTCCGTATTGGGGCTCTTGGGTTCGAATCCCATCCAACTTATTTTATATTGTATATCTTATTCAGCATTTGAATTAAATTTAGAAGAGTGATTAATAAAATCTTAACAATTTTATAATTTACAGAATTAATTTTAATTTCTTCTTAATTTTTTTATTTTTTATTTTTTATTTCACTCCCTCCTTTTAGGACTCAATAGTCCCTATATGAGAATATCATATTTGGGTATCTGGATAGACTATTAATGTCAATCACAATTCTCTTAATCAAACACGAATTATGTTTTTATATTAAATTATTAATCCAATCTAAATGACATGTCCCTAAATAAATAAGGAAAATGGCATTTCAATGGTAAAATTTTACGTTTTCAAGGTGATGCAATTCTACTGTGTGTATTATGAAAATTCATTTATGTGTTTGGTATAACTCTTCTTTTTTCTGATCAGCAAAAGAAAGACTTTTCTTGATGAAATCAAAATGATACACATAAGAAAAACATCAATAAAAGGGGCAAGAGCAAAAAGCATCAAAGTGAAACTTCCTAATCCTGACTAGGTTGGCACCAAGAAGACCACACAATCACGTGCTAACTCATGCCAAGAGAGTTGGTGAGAAACCAACATAGAAGAAAAAACAAAACCCAACAAGCAGGGAAAAAAAAGAGAAAAGGATACAACTTTGCAACAGTGGCACTACATGCAACTTCTAACTTGTTAAATGTTATAGACAAAATCATCCACGCGTAGCCTTGCCCCACTGAGTGTGTTTTCATCCAAAGGGTTACTCTTACTTTAATCAGCTCACAAAGATCTTCATAGTTTCGTTGCAGCTCATTGAACAAACAGTCATTCTTACATTTCCAAAGGGACCATAATCTAGCAATAAAAATTGATCTCCAAAGTTGCTTTTTCCTTTTTCTAAAATTCTAACCCATCTACCAGTGCATTAGCATATCCACTGAACTAGGAGAGGATTGCAAACCCCTCCACTTAATTATGTTGGACCAAACTTTCCAAGCAAAAGGGCAAATCAATAAAACATGATTGAGTGATTTAATATCAGAGTGACATAACACACATTCAGATCTGACATCATCACTAAGAATGCCAATTCTATGTAAATAATCCGAGGTCTTAATCCTTTCTTTCTAGGCCAACCAAGAGAAAAATTGCGCTTTAGGTAGGGAATGATTGCTCCAAATCAAGTCAAGAAGTTGCAGAGCAGGTCCGTTCTATGATTCACACCAATTAACAGTATATTTAACACTGAAAATACCTGAAGAATCGGCTTTCCATCAAATACTTTCATTTGACTCTAATCTTATCATGTAGTCTCTACAGTTCTTCTTCCTCTCATGCTGATAAGGGTCTTTTGAAGTTGAATTCCCAGCTGCTTTGGTTTCTGACCCTAGTCACCTACAAATTTAAAGTTGTGTTTCTTTCCATTGATAAATAGTAAAGTCCAGGAAATTGGGACTTCAAACAATTGGTTCCCATCCAGTTATCTAACCAGAAGCTAATTTCATGATTGCCAATCCTAATTTCAACATTGTCCAAATCATAGTTGACCAAGCTATTATTATAATGATTAACAAGTATAATATCACTCCATCGTCTTGAAATATTATTTACCTCCGCATGAAAGGGGAACCATCTACCTCCATTTGAGTTGTACTTACTGTAGATGAGTTATTTCCACAATGAGTTATCTTCCATCCCAAATCTCCACCACCACTTAGCAAGTAGACTATTGTTCACTACTCGTAAGTTTCTTATTCCTACCCCACCATGCGTTTTATCCTTGGTTAAATCCTTCTATTTCACTAAGTGAACTTTCCTTTTCACAGCAGAATCTTTCCACACTTTAATCTCTTTCCATGCTGCTTGGATCTTGTCAATCTCTTTTGCCACACATCAAGGCAACTTAAACAGAGACATATATTATATAGGTAATGAAGATATGATAGATTTGATTAGTGTTACTCTACCAGCAAATGACAGTAACCTTTTCTTCCAACCTATTAGTTTCTTCTTAAATTTCTCCACCACAGGCTTCCATGTTGCTCTCCTTGATGGGTTGGTCCCTAATGGCATTCCAAGATACTTCAATAGGAGCTTTTGGTAGGTACAATTCAGTCTTGAAGCAAAATTTTTCAGAATATCATCAGAGATCCCTACTCCACATATAGCACTCTTGTGAAAGTTTATCCTCAATCCAGAAATGATTTCAAAGCATCTTAGTATTCTCTGCACATTTAACACTTCAGTCCACTCAGCTTCACAGAAGATAATTGTGTCATCCGCAAACTGAAGATGAGAAATGTTGATGTTATTGGACCCAAAGATTACCCCTTTGACCAAACCCAACTCTTTTGCTCTTGCAAGTAATAAGTTTAAACCCTCAGCTACCACATTAAATAGGAAAGGTGATAATGGACCACCTTACCTCAGCCCTTTTTGAGGACAAAATTCAGATGTAGGTGAGCCATTTACTAACACCGAGACTTTTACTAAAGAAATGCAGGTCCGAATCTAGTTCACCCACTTAGCACCAAACCCAAAATTTGATAGCACTTGGAATAGAAAGTTCCAATTAACTGTGTCATACGCTTTTTGGAAATCCAACTTCAATATCAGTCCCTTTCTTTTATATTTCTTCTACCAATCCACCACCTCATTGGCTATTAGTACACCATCCAAAATATTGTTACCCCCAAGAAATGCAGATTGAGCATTGTCGATAGCAATAGGAAGTACTCTTTTCAATCTATTAGCAAGAACCTTGGATAGAATTTTGTAAGTGGAGTTTATAAGACTAATAGGCCTGAAGTCCTAAATACCTGAAGGGTTATCCTTTTTAGGGACCAATGTGATGAAGGAACTATTTAAGCCACTAACCAATCTGCTATTAACATAGAATTCCTTCAAAAAATTAGGTATATCTCCTTTCATAAAGCTTCACTCTTTTTGGTAGCAAGTCGTGTTAAAGCCGTCAGGCCCAAGTGCCATCACATTTTGTAATTGTAGCCCAAATTTCGCTTTCAGAAAAATCCACTTCCATACTGTTGAAAAATTGGCTATGTTTAATCACTTTAAATAGGCCTAGTAACTTAGGCCTAGACCTCCATTGTTCATTAAAACTGGTCCTGAAGTGATCATACATAGCTTGTTTCACCTCTACAGGTTCCTTCATTGATTGCCCATTCACTATCATGGAGTCAATTGCATTGGTGTTATGTCTCTTTGTAGCTATGATGTGAAAAAAATTAATATTTTTTATCTCCCTTTAGATTCCAATTCAACCTTTATTTTTGTAGCCAAACTTCCACACATCTCCCCTCACCTCTCTTCTTCTCTAACCTTCAACTTCATCCAGATCTCTATTCTCAGAAATTAGATCTAGGGCATGTAGACTCTCTTCAGCTTGTTTCAGTTTAAGATCCATATTCCCAAACACTTCAATATTCCATATCTTTAAAGCTTGTTTAAGTGCCATCAATTTGATTTTCAGTTTGTACCCTACCCAACCTGCTACCTAAGTGCCCTTCTACACCTTTTTAACTTCCTTTAGAAAAGAGGGGTGAGATGTCCAAACATTGATGAATCTAAAGGGCTTTGGGCCCTAATTTCTCTCATCTTCCATTAGAATAATTGGGCAGTGATTTGATGTGGGTCTAGGCAGACCCCAGAGTTTGAATCTAAACCATTCCAACCATTCTGGGCCAACAAGGAACCTATCTAATCTGCTCCATCTCTCTCATTCCATTGAATTACACCATGTATATTTCCTTCCTAACATAGGTATATCAATCAATTCAAGGCTACTAATAAAATTAGCAAAATCTGCCATATCCCTATCCCTTCTTACACAACTTTTCCTTTCATCAAGTGTTTTTGTTTCATTAAAATCCCCTCTCATACACCAAGGTTTGGGAAAGATAGCCTTAAGATTGATCAAAGATGGCCATAAACTTCTCCTACCAATTACATCATTGGATGCATAGACATTCACAATCACACACTTCAAACTATTAAATAAGGTAACTGATTATATGATGAAGCTCCTGTTGTAGCAGTAATCAACTAAGGAGAAGACTTCAAGCTTCCAAATACATAACAGGCCTCCAACACTCCCTTCAGCATCCACATTCATGAAGCCAACTAGGTCGTGAGGCCAGATAGATTTCACAATCTGGTCTGAAATATTTATCTTTTTTGTTTCTTGCAACAACACCATGTCCACTTTTCTTTCTTTGATAACTTCTTTAACTTTCCTCCTTTTTTCAGCCTGCCAAACCTTCTAATATTCCAAGAAAGAATATTTATAAAAACTTACTTTGTACTCTAGAGCCTCCTTTGGTGCTATTCTAATCACCTGTATCATTGTACCTTTCGACAGCTTGTTCCCTGTCCTTCTCATCCATTTCCATGATTTTCTCCATTGCTTCATCTTCTTTGCCTTCAAAATCTATTCCCAGATCTTTCCCAATCTGAATAGTAGCTTGAGCCTGCTTAATTATGTTGTTATTTCTGCTTGATCTACTATTTTGGGACAGTGATGAAGAGATAACAACTGCAGTTGCTCTAAAAATAGCCCATTTTTGAAACCTAGTAATCATCACTATTTTCCTCTGGTTCTTCCTTTTTTTCCCCTACTCTCCTTACCTTTTACTGTCTTCCAGGGATCATTATCTTGATTGCTTTGACTTTCCTCTTCATTTCTAACAATACCAATGCCCTTATCTTGTTTCGTTTGGGCCTCAAGTTGCGTTGAATCAGTGATCTCAGTAATCCTGTCATGTAAATCTACACAATTGTTATTGCTATAGACTAGCCTAGCTGATTTGGGTATGCCCCAATTTAGGCCATTCAAAAATCCATCAAAATGGGCTATCCAGTACTATTTCTAAGTTAATGCTAGGCTTTGGTGATCCTTTCCATTTAAGCTTCTCATAAGCCCATCAGAACCCAAAACCCCTTCACCTTTTCTACTTTCTTTGTTAGAGCTCTGGCTAAGATTTCCTTGCATACTTCCTTCGGTTGTCTATTTCCCAAACTCAGATTTTTTAGCATGCTTCTGTTCCCTACAATACTGCAGGTCTCGCTTACAGCTGAGATAGACAAATAATCATTAACTTTGCCTTCCACACCCGCCTCCTTGCAGACTTTTTTCTTTTCATTATGACCTGTATCATCATGGTTTGCCAACAAATCATCTGTGCATGCCAAATCATCCCCATCTTCCTCCATTCCTTTGTGATTTTTCGAGCTTTGATCTCCATTGATAATGCCAATACCAGATTTAATGGTTCTTCGGGTGCTTTGACAAGAGCCTTGAACTTTATTGTTAAGTTCAACATCTTCACACACCTTAACTGCGTATAAACATCCTCCAAATTCCAGATTAATAACACAATTAATAACTTCCAACTGTGTTGTAAGGATTCACATTTTACCCAATTTTAGAGATGTTAGATCATATATGTTCTCATCTGTTTCCACCATTTCACCCCAAATCTCACCAATCTTTAAAAAGGTTTGAGTGTTCCAAAGATTAGGAGTGACTCCAGAACAGGTTAGTCAAACGTATCTTTCAATCTCAATCATCATCCCTCTTTCCCATTCCATAACCGATTCACACCGGTCATGGATCCACCCATGAATATCTTTCATGTTGTTCCTTATTACTTCTGGTGAAGAGAATGTTAAGTACACTATTCTCCTACCCCCATCCTTCAATTGCACATCTTTCAATCCTCTAATTAGCAGCTCCTTCTTGAGTTCCCCACTATAGTACTTCAGCCAAAGTTTTGCCCCTATAGTCATATACAACCATCCATTTCCATACTCCTATGCTTTCAGAACTAATGCTTTTTTTTTCTTTTGGTGCATTTCCTCTTTTGAGTGCTTCTGCATATGACACTCTCCTTACTTTGCTTGCAACAGTTGTTATCCTTCCACCCATTTTCCTTGCATTGCTTGCATCAGTTATCATTCTTCCATCCACTGCTCTTTGTGGTACTTGAAAATGAGTGTCAACTCTTTTTTTTTTGGCTTTATCTTGCACCTTGCCAAGCTCAACTTTCTTCATTTTTAACACTTTATCATCACACCAAGTACTATTAGCTTTTTGGATGGCCATCTCAGCTGCTACTGGGCAATCGTATCGTACGAGTCCAAACCTTGTCCCTGTCATCTTCCTCCTTTTGCTTGGTACAAAAACATCCTTTACTATTCAAAAGTTTGTGAATAGAAGGAATAGTTGTTTTGGAAGCATTAAGCCTGGTAAATTGTCTATGAACACAATATGAGTACCTTGTCTTTATCTCAGTTCACTATTCCCCTGTCTTTTCCTGAACACAGGTTTCCAACCTCCTTGCTCTGCTCCATTCTAGATGCTCTGCTCCATCCTTAACTAATGCTGTGAATATACAGTCCTTGGTATAACTCTTATTGTATGTCAAAGTTACACAATTTTTTTATTTTATTTTACTTGTATTGTATTTGTTTTGTGATTGTCCCATCAACATAATATGACCTACTGCTTTGTTATCCTATCTGAACCATCAACATACCCGCACAAAAATAGATAGAGTATTAAGACTTATGATTTTGAAATAAAATATTTACTAGTGGTACGGCATGTAAAAAAATTAATAATATATTTTTATATAAAATAATATGAATAGTTAAATTTTTGTATGCAAATTATGAAAACAAAGAAGATTGAAATTTACAATTTAAGTCCTAGAATTTTATCACAATTTATTTATTATTTTTTAATTTGTTACAAATTTAATCATCTAACTTTCAACATCCCTTGCTAGAATTGGAAACTTAGGTGAGCTCAACCCAAACAACTTGAGTCGAGCTTAAAATTTTTTAAAGGTTGAACAATATAGTTTTTAATTAAGTGAGGACCTATGCAAAAATTCAAAAATTCAAATTAAATTTGGGTAGACTTGGGCAAAAACACCAAATAATCTGAGCAACCAAAACAAAATTATATATATAAATATATAAATTATTTGCTAATTTATTTTTTAAAATAATAAATAAAATTAATTATCAATTTAACATTAATGAACAAAAGAAAAAAGCAATACACTTCAGATTTTCAATAGAATTTTTCTTAAAAATATTTTTAAAAATACACCTTTTAGAGAGGGATCATCAAACAAAGGATTGTTTGGGAAGTGCCATATTTAGCTTACTTTTTATTTATTTTTATTTTTATCTTTTTATCTTTTTTGGGTCAAATCACATTTCTACTTTTGTACACATCTTTTCGTAAAAAGTAAAAAGTATGCTTAATTATATTTTTTGCGTTACATCTGTAGACACTGCATTTTTGATAGCCTATACGACTCGGGCGCTTTGTCCTGTGCACTTGATGATGAAAGTTACATTGCGTGGGATTCAAATACTCAACGAAGGACTCCAAGGTCGAGCTTTGAAATAGTTTCAACACCTTCTTATTTACCTTGTTTATACTTCAAAGGTCCCGTTTTGAACATTGTGCCACCCTGCACTGAGCTTGAAACAGAGAAACAGGGTAGCACATTGGGGCCCGGTTGTACCTCATTGGGAGCCAGCCGTGGCTATTTGGGGGTGGCCTTGCCTTGGTGGCAATAAACACTGTTCTAGGCGGGAGCCCGCCAGCTATCTATTTTTGAAGATATTTTTGACTTATTTTGCTCAAATTCTATAAATACATGCATATATATCTGTTTTGAGGGTTAAACTATTTTCAAAGAGCCTATACACTCACTTGAGAGCTCCTTCTTCTTGTGCAAGCCATCTTTGAGCAAGCTTGCCATCTATGAACTATATCTATACACCATACACACCCTCACACCTTAACCTTGGAGCCTTGGTTGAACCTTGAGAATCACAATTCAAGCTTGAGATTGTGTTTAGACCAAGTTTGATTCACAACAAGAGCTTGTCCTCTTTAAAAGGTATAAGCTTACCATCTTTTCTCTTGCTTTCATTTCTGTCTCCTACTATCAATTTCTTATATCTTTGTATTGTTTTGAATCCATTTCAAGTGTTAGAGCTTGGGTTTGAATAGCTACCAAAGGTAGAAGGGTTTAATATCCTTTCTTGAACCTTACTTCATAGCTCACACCCTTGTCTATACACTCCTTTTTCTGAGTCTTCAAACTGATTTTCAAAGTTCAAAAAAGGCCAAAAAACATGGTTTGAGGTCTCAAAAATGGAGGGGCTAGCCACCTCTCCTTGCTCTTGTTCACTAGCCTTGTGATTCCTTGCTATTTCCTATCTTTTCTGTACTCTTTAAACATCATTCTAGCCACTGGTTTTTACATATTAAGGACTGTTTAGACTTATTTTAATTCATTTAATTGGTTTATGCTTTGAATACTTTGCCTATCATGTTGTAAGTCCTCATGGCTTTGCTTGTTTAGACCTTAGACATCAAGCCATTTGAGTTGATAGCTTTTCTTAACATGGTTTTCATATTAAGAGTCTCCTTCTTAAAATTAATCTCACACAATCATGTCCACAACTTCCCACTTTTCTTCTTTTCTTTTGTTTGAGATTTGTCTAAAAAGATTGATGGTTATTCAAGGCATGGGAAAGAGACCTATGCTCAATGGCTTAACCTCTTCGGAGGTTCATCATCAAGGCATAGTTCCTCCTTCATGCCTCGGATCACTTCTTGTTTGACATTTCTTCTCATGTAGTGGACTTAACCATCACTTGGGACAAATTGATTAAAGAATGGAAATGACTAATAAAATGGGCTTAAAACCATTGAAACCGACGTAAAGAAAATAAGATTGCTTGGATTCGGCCGGACGTTGTGCCAAGTCCATAGTGTCAAGAGTCATCGTGCATCAATTCATGATGTGTTGATGAAACTTGAAGTGCCTTTTCCTCCCTCTTTGAGCTCACTTCATAATAGGAGGAAAGAATGGTTGTTCATTGCATTTATTGTTTTTTGTCCAATTGTCTCCGAAATCATGAAGTGATCAACTTGCTTATTGATGGTTTTGGAACCCACTTCGTTCTTCTCTTGAGCCTCTCCATGACAGAAAAGAGCAGAAGGGACAAATAGAGCTCAGAAAGGCTCTGTTTGCACTATTTTCACCTTAAAGCACAAAAATAGGGTTTTGCATGAAATCAAGGCACAACTGGCCTTGTTTGGGCCCGACCAGGCCTCATTGGGGGCCGGCCAGGCTCCAATGTTTGGTAAATAGTGTGTTTTGGCAGAAACAGAAGGCAATGGTTGAAGGTGAAACAGGGTAGATTCCAAGGAAGGCAGATAGAGCTGCTTCTGAAAACAGTCACGTACATACAAACCTTGTGCATCTTTGTTTATCAATGTAGTAAATTAATGTTCCCATTATTGTTACAAGTAATTAGTTACCAATACAGTTAGCATTATTGTAATTATTATTAATATGTTTATTCGTAATTGTCATAGTAAGTTAACCTAGCTACTTAGTTTTATTGTTCATCCTTGTTGTAATAAATTAGATAGCTAGTTAGTTATATAGTATTCATTAGCTTAATTCCTTCATTTGGTTTTGTAATAGTTAGTTTATTTTGGACACTTGGACATTTATTTGGACCCTCTTGCATGAAGGCAAAAAGTGTAATAAGTGTGTATGTCTTCCAACCCCCATTTCTTTCTCCCTTTTATTTCTCTGCTTATGATGGTAGAATAGAGCATCATGTTTTAATTAGCATTTTTCATGTCCAAAGTATCCATTTGTCTTGCACGCATCAAAGCTCGGTTCATCATTCTAACAAAGCACTATCATTGCTTAAATTCTTTGAATACGTGCTTAGACCATATGCTATGAAATTGCTTCAAATACCATTTTAGTGGCCAAGCCCATTAATTGCATAATTGTATGTGTTGCATTATTCATATTTCATTAGTTAGGATCATGCATTCTTTTTCTTTTTTTTCCTTAACTCTTCTCTTTTTTTTTTTGGCTTGCCTCGGAGTACTAGGTGAGAATTTAATTGCTTTAGCATATTGCATTACGTGTGATTGTCGCCATATTAAGCATATTCCATGAGGCTAAATGCTTAAGTGATATATCTGTTTGAATGCCAGGAGATGAAGTCTAATTGCTTAAATTGGAATAAATTGATTAATGTACATACAAATTCACTTTTTCAATTGATGCGCATCCAAAACACTTTTTTTCAAACAAACATGAAATCAATGTTCCAACTTATGCAAATTAGTCTATATTGGTGTGCAACACATAGTAAAAATAGCCTAATAATCGAAACAAGAGCATATAATGTAAATAAGAATCACATCATGATTAGTAGAGACCGACATTTGATCGGGCGAATAGGGTGCTCAATTCATGACCTTCCCCTCTCATGCTATAGTTCCCAAGCCGAGACACTTTGGTGATGATGGATAAGTGGCCTTTGGCACAAGTCTCGGGTTTCCTAAATTTTCTAAAAATATTTAGGTGGTGATTCTGTAATCTGGCAAAGTAGTCCATTTTTGGCATTTTTGATTCAAAATCGATTTTCCAAAAGATTTGTCGGATTTGGTCTCATTTGTGTTTATGTATTTCACATTGCACTTGTGGAATCAGATCCAGAACCACGGGAGTCTGAACTGTAGAGCTATCGTATTCGAAAGGTGCATGAAAAGCAAGCTATAGTTTCTGGCGACTCTACTGGGGAATTTAGAGAACTTGACTCGAACTTCATAATGTGAAATTTTATCTGCACTTATATGTTCTTGGCATTGCATTTGCATTGGTGCGCTTAAGTCACTGTGTTTGCCATCTGCTATTCCTGGACGGTTTGCTGGAGGCTCACTGGTCGTGGGCTCTGCTATGTTGGGAGCATAACCCTTGGATCTGGGCTACCGTTGTACTACTTGATCCTCTTTTCACTTCTCAGTGTTAGGTGTGAGAGGTATATTAGGTAGTTTGGCTGAGTTACCCCTCTTTGACCATTTGGCCTAGCTGCATGTAATAAGCCATAGTGATTGTTCCAAACAAGGACATGATGCTCATCCGCATGCAGGATTGCGTGAAACCACTTGATTGAAATAGTGAAACCCTACTTCATGCCAAATACTAGGACATGGTAACCTTACCCCCTCATAGGGGTGTTTTGGCTCTCTCTTAACTGGTATGTGCTTTATAGTGAAACTGTACAGGAATGTACATATCAGTTACGAGGTTGTATCTGTTTTGGGGCAAAATTCAGTGAAGAGTACAGTTCTACAGCTTTGAGCATGTCTATGTTAATAACATCTTAGCTGAGGTGTTGTGTAGTTTCTGATTACAATTCTTTTCTTTATTTTCTTTTGCTAGGTAGTTAAAAACCATAGCTTCAGAGAGTTCGGATATCCTCCAAGTACTCTGGACCCAAGTCAAAAGACTTTGCAAGGCCGGGGATCTTGTTCGGGGACAACCCGTGTTTACCTCACTCTCATCGGTTACAAGACGGAGGAGAACCAGAAAGAGTTCACCAATCCAATTCTTACAGCAATCACCTCTTAGTTCACCTGTGTTTAGTCCGATTCAAGAGCAGTCATCCACTTCCAGCTCGATTCAAAACCAGTCACCTATTCCAATGGCACAGTATCCCCCAACCAATATGGAGGAATTGCTACTCCATCTGCAATAAACAGTTGAGACCCTACAGCATGATGCGGCCCGTCAGGCCAAGGTTACAGCCCGTCAGGCCGAGGTTATAACTAGGTTACAACAACAGCAACCATAGCCGGCTGCGGCCTCTGCATCCCATGCACCCACCACGGCTATTCCTGTGCCCAGTGCCATTACTAATATTGCCAATGCTCAAGATCCACAAAGCCAGGGTAATCCAATTTTTCCAGTCCAAATAGAGCCAATCCCAGCACAAGCTTCCAAAGCCCCAGTTTATCAGGACGAGGCTCCGTTCGAGTTTGAGGTTGACCCAACTGCACTCAAGGTTAACAAACTAGAGAAACTATTCAAAAGAGTGCAAGGGGTTAATTCCATTCCAGACATAGAGAATGGATACACTGATTCCACGGTTACATTGCCGGATCGGTTTAAGATGCTGCACATTGATCGTTTTAACGGTTCTAGAGATTCCATGGTTCACTTGTGACTGTTTTCAGATATCTTGCGGCCAATGGACTTAACTAGACTACAGAAGTTGCCTTTCTTTGGTCGCACCATGTCGGGTATAGCGGCCATTTGGTATGCTAAGTTGGAAGATTCAGCCAAACAGAATTGGGAGGAGATGGATGAAGCCTTCATTGCTCAGTACTCTTATAATACGCAGATTGAGGTCATAACTCGTGATCTCAAGGCAACACGCCAAGAGCCGAAGGAGGGTTTCCCTGAGTTTGTGACAAGATGGAGAGCTAAAGCCTGGATGATGACCCTGAGGCCTTCTGAGAACGACCAGATCAGAATGGTCATCTAGAATCAACATGGCAAGTTGTTACAGAAAGTGATTGTGCTCCCGTTGTTTACATTTATAGAACTTCACGAAATGGGAGTGCAAATCGCAGATGCCATGAAGCAGGGGCTCATTACAGATGAGAAGGAGCCGGCAAAATGGTCATTTGTTCGCAGTTCAATGCTGCTAGTGGTAGCACAGCTGTGAGGCCATCGATTGTAAGTGTTGTCACCACAAACATCATCCAACTGTAGCTCGACTTTTCATGCTCCTTTTAGAGGCTAGCCCTACAGTTCGGACTATTGTGGTTCAGAATCTGATCAAACGGTACAGTGATAGTCCAGGTCGAAGGGTTGTGTTTCCATGATGGTAGAACCCATGACTGGTCAGCCTTTTGGCAAGCTTTTGGGCAAGCCTCCGGCACACTGTCCAGGAATAGCAGATGGCAAGCATAATGACTTAAGCGCACCAATGCAAAGGCAATGCAAAGAACATATAAATGTAGATAAAATTTCACATCATGAAGTGCGAGTCAAGTTCTCTAATTCCCCAACAGAGTCGCCAGAAACTATAGCTCGACTTTTCATGGTCCTTTCGAATATGACTAGCCCTACAGTTCGGACTTCCGTGGTTCTGAATCTAATCTCACAAGTGCAATGTGAAATAGATAAACACAAAACAGTCCAAATCCAGCAAATCTTTTGAAAAATCGATTTTGAATCAAAATGCCAAAAATGGACGGTTTTGCCAGATACAGAGTCGCCACCTAAATATTTTTGGGAAATTTAGAAAATCCATGACTCGTGCCAAAGGCCACGTGTCCGTCATCACCAAGATTGTCTTGGCTCGAGTACTTAGGTACGAGAGGGAAATGTCATGAATTCAGCACCCCACTCGCCCGATCAAATATCGACCTCTATTAATCATGATGTGATTTTTATTTACATCATATGCTCTTGTTTCGGTTATTAGTCTATTGTTACTATGTGATGCGCATATAAGTATAGACTAATTTGTAAAAATTGGAACAATTTGATTCATGTTTGTTTTGAAACTTGTTTCGAATATGTATCACTTAAAAAAATGATCTCATATGTGCATTACTCAAATTATTCCAATTCAAGCAATTAGCCTTCATCCACAAGCATTCAAGTAATTTATCACTTAAGCACTTATCCTCATAGCAAGCATGCTAGACATGGCAACAATCATACTCATGCAATACGCTAAAACACAAAAATGCTCACCTCGTACTCCAAGGCAAGCCAAAAGAAACAACAGAGTTAGAAAACATGCATGCTCCTAACTAATGCAACATGACTAATGCAACACATGCGATATGTAACTAATAGGCTCGGCTACTAATTATGTCATGTGAGTCAATTTGATAGCATGCAGTTTAAGCACGTATTCAACAAAGTATGCAAACTACTATGCTTTGTTAGAATGATGAACCGAGCCTTGATGCATGCAAGACAAGTGGATGCAAACATGAGAAATGCTAAAAGAAACATGACGTTGTAAACTACCCATTATAAGCAAGTAAATAAAAGAGAGAAAGACATGGGGTTGAAAGACATACACATTATTACAATTTTGGCCCTCGCACAAGCGGGCCTGAATGAATGAACTAAATAATTAACTAGCTAATTAAATAAGTACAACGCGAAACTAACTAGCTATTCTAACTAATTAGTTACAAAATCACTTCACGAATCCTGAGAATCGAGGGATGGTTCATGCATGGATGCGGATTTCCACCCGATAATGCTCTCCGTTTTGCTACTGGAATGCCTCTGTTGCATAGTTAGAAAATTGCACATGTTTTCCACCTCAGCCTCTGCTCTGCTTTGCTCTGCGGGAAAAAGGACACTGCTTGCCTAGAAAAAGTGGCCGGCAACCCAAAAGTTGTGGCCGCACGACCACTAAAAGTAGCCTGTCGGTCCAATAAAAGTGGCTTGCCGGCCACTAATGTTGGTTCTTTCCTGCAGCAACAGAGAACAAATAGAGCACAAACCAGAGTATTCTTAGGGGATGTTTGTCCACTCTTGCCTCTCCTTATCAACAAACAGGTCAAAGGAGGGGTAGGCTTGATTCGCAAGCCATTAATCGGTGCAATTATATTGTTGGATGGCTTATAAATCAAGGGACGCAATTTTAATAAATGGTAAGGAAAGACCAACAAAAATCTCCTCGCTATCATGGATTGATCAAGGGAAGTAGTTGACCTTGAAAACTTGAACCATTTCCTCACTAACAAGTATGAAATGACTTAAGTCTCTATGTGTTCAATTAACGTCCGATTGAATACCAAATTAGCTTATTATCTTGTTCCATTTCTGTCTAAGTTTTATTACTTCATTTTAATTACCGTTCATTCCTTAATTCATTAAGTCCAAAAATGAGCTTTAAGTCCTCTAATGGAGAGAAGTACCAAACCAAATGTTGTTTTAGGCATGAGAGAGACGTCATGCCAGTGGTAATGAAGCCCAAATGGATTAAACCATTAAGCACAACAACCTCAATCTCAAACTTAAACAAACAATCGGTTTGAAACCACCCTCAAAGCAAAGGAAAAACTAAGAAATGTGGGAGGTTGCAGAGATGCTTAGAGGTGAACACAAGTATGGAAAGCAAGAAATAAAGGCTATCAACTCAAATAAGATGGTGGCTAAGGCCTAAACCACCAAGCCTATGCGGACCAGTACACTACAAGCAAACTATACAAAGCATGAATGAAGCTAACTCACAAAAACAGTCCTAAACAGTCCTAAAAAGTGCTAAAATTAAGGAAAAAAACAACTACAACAACTAGCTACAATATTGAGGAATTAAAGCTAGCACATAAGCACAAGGAGGGGAGGCTAACCCCTCCACTTTTGGGACTTCAAAACATGATTTTTGCCTCTGAAAAACCTCTAAAAATCAGTGGTAAAAATCTTTAAAAAAGTTGATGAGAAGGTGGGAAACATAAGGGCAAAGGCCTTAGAAGCAAGGTTCAAAGAAAGGTTGTCAACCCCTCTACCTTTAATGACCTTAAACCACAAGTTTCAGCCCAAAAAAAATAGTTAATAAACAACTCAAAAACAGCAAGAAAAGATAGAAAACAAGTAGTGTAGAGATGGTACAAAAACACTAGAATGTATACATCTTGAAGAGGAATGATCCCTTGAGTTATAAACCACCAATTTCACACTCTCAAGTGCCTCAAGAGCTAAAATTCAAGCCCAAATCACCTTAGAAAGGAACTCTCTAGGTGTGGTTTAGAGTGTTTGAGCAAAGGCTATATAAATTGCAAAAGAGAGAGAGAATTGTAGAGAGAGAATTTTTCTAACATTTTGCTCTTCCAAAAATATTTTTTCACTCCTAAATTTTTCTAACTTTCAAACCAAGAAGGGAGGTCATCTATATATAGAAAACCATGTGTCTATCTCGAAAATATCTGTATACATACAGCTGGAATGGTGTATGCACATGGGGGGACAACTAGCAGAAAATATTTGATTTTCTACACTAGTAGTCGACAGGCCACTAATACTGCCCGGTTGGACACATTAGTGAGCAACATGCCACACTAGTGGGTCTATAGGTCCCTGGATGCTTAGCCTTGAAAAAACACTATTTTGGGTCCAAAACAAGGTACAAGCTTTGTAGACTAAGGTTTCCTGCTGAGGCAATCGAGCATTTGACAAGCGTACGCATTTGCCATTGAGTAATCAATTAGTGGTGCCCAAGTGTAGACACCGCATTTTTGACCGTCCTCAAGACTTGGACGTCATCGTTTGAACATTCGATGATCATCCATGCTCGTGTTCGTTTTGAGTTCCCGAAAGTCTCAGTTGCGCGCCTTGCCTCAGGATCTCTCAACTTGTCTGTTTTGTGCTTGGTTGTGGACCAAGGATTTGTGTTTTTGCTTTTGAGGGAAGAAGGTGGCTTGTTGGCCATCCCCTCAACCCATCAGCTAAGGCATTGTGCCATCGGCCTTCTTTTATTGCTATCGGCCATAAGTGTTGGCCGATCAACACTCTTTTTGGTCGATCGGCACTTTTTTTGGTCGATCGACCATATTTTTTAGCCGAGACCTTTTCCTATGGAGGGATTTCATTCAAGACTCAAGCTTGTTAAACAAGCTTGAGAATTGAAATTCTATAAGAAGGGACCCTCCCCTCCCTTTCCAGAGGTTCTAAAATCTGGAGATACAAGTTCTATATCTATCTCTCTCAAGATTTTACCTATCTCTCTTGTTTTACCCTTGTTTGTGCTCAAAAGTGTAGAATCTTCATACTCTTGCACACAAACACCTAGTAGAACACCATCCTTTGGTTGCTGAGGTCCTTAGGAGTTGGTTTTACAGTTCATGGAGTGGTTTAAGCTTAGAAAAGGTGCTGGAGTTATGTTCTTGAAGGTGTTCTTCAAGGGTGAGTAAACTCCCTTTTAATCCCCCATTTTAGCTTAAGCTTTTAGACCTATTTGAATATTGTTTTAAACTTAACTCTAAACTGTAAAAATTACTAATTTATCATGCTTATGGTGATTGTCTAAGGTCACTTTTTGGTTGGGGGTTGTTTACCCCCTCTTAGGCCTTGTTTGGCCTTGTTTTATGCCTTTCTTTTTGAGCTTTGGGACCATCTTGTTTTGACCTTTCTACCATTGAAATCCAGAGGATTTTCAGTGGTGGAAAGGTGGTTTTGGAGTCTTGAATAGGAGAGGGACACCCCCCCTCTCATTGTGTCTTGCATACTAGTATAAATGGCTCATAATAGTAACATGTTTGCTTAGCATGTTTTGGCCCCATTTCAGCAAGTATTTGGTGTTATTTTGTCATGTTATACCTCTGTCTAAGGTTGGTTTAATAGTCTCTTGCGTGCTCCATGCACTTGTCTTGCAATCCTCTCATTTGCCTTAACATGCATCATGCATTTGGACCATCATTCTTGCATATTTTGGCCAACTCAAAGAAGCTTTTAGCCTTATTTTACCATGCTCTAGCTCTGATTTTCATTGTTTTACTCATGCATGCACTGTTTTGTATAGCCATGGTTCAATCAAGCTTGTTAGCTTTGAGTGTTCAAGTCATTAGCATGCATTGCTTAGACCATTTTCATGATTTGACATCTTTTCATATGTGATTTCAGTCCATGTAGTGTAGCCATACACTTGCCTTTGTCACTCTTTTAATGTTTTGGAGACTTCGTGTTTTATGCCTTTAGAGTGGATCATTGTGCATGCCATCATATTTAGGCTTTTAGGATGCCATTTAAGTGGGTTTTGAGGCTCATTTTGACATGCCATAACTCTGATTTTTATTGGTTAAGCCATGCCATGTTTGGTTGTAATAGGTGTATTGTAATACCCCTTGTTAGCCTTGCATGCCTCATGCCTTTCGGACTCTTATTCTAGCTTGCATTGGCTAGGTTCAAGCTTGTTTTTGGTCTTGTCTTGACCTGCCTTGGGACTGTTTTGGGTGCCCTTGGCCCTTTGGGGCTTGCCTTACATGGCCATGGTTTAAGTCCCTTTGTTAGTTTCATACTTTGAGCTTTCTTGCATGCTACCCTTATGTTAGGTGTGTGGCTGGGCACCATTCCATGCATGATTTCAGGGCCTATAGCATTGTCATACATCCATGCTTTTCATTCATTGCTCATGTTTGAGAGTAGTTGTCTTCATACCTTATTTGTGAACCAAAGTGTATGCATGTTTGTATATGCTTTCGTGCTTCATTTCCATAGCATTTTGGCCACTGTTTTTGGTATGGCAGAGGTCTATCCATTTTTAGTATAACTCCATAGATCATGCGGTTTGGGTGTTGTTGCATGCTTATCGCATTGCATGTTGTTGCATGCTTGTTGTTGATATTGTTGTTCCATGCCTATTATATTGTATGTTTGCATATTTAGGTTGCATTTCATTTTGCATGCTTGGCACATTACATGTTTGCATGTTTAGGTTGCATTGCATTTGGCATGCTTGTCACCTTAGCCTTGTGTGCATGCTTGAGTCATATTGCATTTGGCATGCTTATGTTGCAATGTATCGCATCTCCATGTTGTTTGCATCGCATTGTGTTTAGTTTGGGGTGTCAAGCCAAACACGAGGAACGAGGGGCATTTCATACTTGAAGTGATGAAACGTGCCTCAATCCTCGGTCGCCGACACTCATGATCCAACATGATAGAGTTTAAGGTATTTGTGTAATTTCATGCATTTTATTCACATTGAATTGTGCAACTCGGCCTCTTTGGCCATCATGCATCGGAATGCGTGATTGATGGCTCGAGAGTCGAGCATTACACTCCTTTGAGCTTCAAACATGATAAGGGGTGTAATTGCACAACATTTTTCGTGCAAATGTATTGCCATGCCTCTGTTTGTGCTCTGTTGTAGCAAAGGAGCAGTCTGCAGGAAGAGATGGTCGATCGGCTATCTGGAGTGCCGATCGGCTAACAATTTTTGGCCGATGGACTAAAAAATGGTCGATGACCTTTTTCTTTGGTCGATGGCCATACCATTTGGCCAATGACCTCTCATCATATCCATGAGATGGATCAGAAGTGTTTCACAAGTTTGTACAGTTTTCAGAGGTGCAAAATAGTGCAAACAGAGGCAATATGAGGCATGGCAACAGATTTCCGAGAGGACTCGACCGAGCATGCATCATTCATCATTCCGAAGCAGAGCTGTGGCAGCTCAATTTAGCTTATGTCCTTCCTTACTTAGTTGGTTTTTGTAACTTAATTAATTTGCTTAATTAGTTAAGAGTTTTGTAATAATTAATTAGCCTGGGTAGTTAATTAATTAGTTGGTTTGTATTATTTATTCAGACCCTCCGTCGAGAGGGCGAATTTTGTAATAAGTGTGCGTGAGTGTGTGAATGTCTTCCAACCTCACGTCTTTCTCCCTTTTACTTAACCGCTTACGATGGTTAGTTTTAGGTCATGTTACAATTAGCATTCCTATGCTATGTATGTTTGCATTCATTCATCTATATTGCATGCACCGGGCTCAGCGCATCATACTAACTGCATTGTATTTCAATTCCGATTTGAATACATGATTATCAAGTTGCATCTCATATGCCATCTTAGAATAGCCGAGCCTATTTCTAGTTGCATTTTACATGTGTTGCATTAGCCATCTTAACATAAACTAGGATCATGTATGATTACGAACTAGTTCTTTGTTTTGGCTCGGAGTACTAGGTAAGTGTTTATGCTTTAACATCCTGCATGCATGTTAGTGTTGCCATGATAGCATGCTTGCCATGAGGCTATTTGCTTAAATGATATAACTGCTTGAATGCCTATGGGTGAAGGTTGGATTACTTGAATTGGAACAATTTATTGAAATGTGTGTTTTAAGCCCACTTGAGAGTGGCAAAATCATGTTTTTCTAAGCCCACTTTAGGGTGGCAAATCCACGTCTTAGCCAACTTGCGAGTAGCACCTTCAAACCATTTTCAAACAAACATGAGATGTTTTGTTCTAACTTAGGCGATCTAGTCTATAATTGTGTGTTGTGCGCATCACATAGTAATTCTAGGCTAATAACCGGAATAAGAACGCATGTGTTTTTAAAAACAAAATATCATGTTAGTAAAGGCCGATCTTTGATTAGGCGAGCAGGGGTGCTAATTGCATGACCTTCCCCTCTCGTACCCAAGTTCCCAAGCCGAGGCAACTTTGGTGATGATGGACACGTGGCCTTAGGCAACAAGTCAGGGTTTCCTAAATTTCCCCCAAAATAAAAGATTTAGGTGGCAACTCTGTATCTGGCAAAGCAGCTTCTTTATAAAAATTAGTTTTTCAAAATGATTTTCTGGATTTGGACTCTTTGGTGATTTATCGGTCTTGCATTGCACTTTGCGAGATTAGATTCAAAACCGCGACATTTGAGTCTGAATTGTAGTAGCTCAATGAACAAAACGGATTATCGCGCCTTTGCACGCGAGGCTGGGACGTTCGGGCATGTCTATAGTTTCTGGCGATTCTGCTGGGGATTTAGAGAACTTGAGTCGAACTCATGATATCTTGTTTTGACTACACTTATGTGTCTCTTTGTATTGCATGTGCATTGGTGCACCTAGGACATCGTATTTGCCGTATGCTATTCCTGAATAGTTTACCGAAGGTATGCTTTGAGAAGCGTGCCATAAGGCTGACCGGTTACGGGCTCTACCACGACGGAAACACAAACCTCGGTTTTTACCGGGGCACCCTCTTTTGACCATTCGACCTAGTGCATATCGGAAACTATAGTGGCCATTCCAAGCTAGGACAGGTTGCTTACCCGATTATAGGTTGTTTGAAGCCGTTGCGTGCGTAGTGAAACCCTAGCTCCTGACAGTAGGATAGGGAAACCCTACCCCTCCATAGGGGTGTTTTGGCTCTCACTTGCTTGTTATGTGCTTTTAGAGTTGGCCTCTACAGGAATGTACATATCAGTTTGCAAGTCTAGGTACCAGGCCTGCGGGCATCAGTATTTGGGAATCAGTTTTACCTGCGGGTATCAGATTCAGATTTGAGGCAGTGATTTGGGGAACAGTGATTAGTGGTTAAGAATAGTTTATGCAGCTTGTGTTTGCCAACTGTGTGTTGTCTTTATTTAAGCTGTTATGCTGTCCCTTTTTCTGTTCATTGTTTCCTTATTATGCTTTATTTATCTTTTTGCAAGGTAGTTTAGCACCATTGCATCCGACCAGGTAGATATTCCCCGAGCACTTTGGGTTAGAGGTCGTAGACTTAATCGATCCAGGGATCTGATAGACGAACAAGCAGTATTCCTTTCTTTACCCCCGGTTACCAGACGGAGGTTAAAAAGGCGCAGTGTATCGGTACAGCGGTCGCCAGATCAATGGTCTACCCCACCAGTGAACAGTCAGGCTGAGGCCTCAGTTTCTATTACAGGGACTGATATACCGGTTATTCAGCTAGATCAGCATAATATGGCAGGTATAAAGGAGATGATGCGTCAGCTCCAGGAGAGTATGAAAGCCATGCAGCAGGATGTTGCCGTCAAGCAGAATTTGCCGCACTCCAGGCCAAGGTCATGGCCCAACAGGTAGAGTTGATTGCTAGACTGCAGCAACAACAACCACCGCAGCAAGCCAGAGCATCTGCTTCGCACCAAGTTCCTCCCCTACCAAGAGTTCCCATACTTGAGGAGACCGCAGACGTCCAGGATAATACGGACGATCCAACGAGGCCGGCCCCGAATCCTACCCCAACTATCCAAAGCACAGACCAACCTGGGGGATACACCGTTTGAGTTCGAGGTGGATCCGACAGCCCTAAAAGTGAGCAAGCTTGAAAAGCTGTTCAAGAAGTCTCAAGGTATGAAGTCCATTCTGGATATTGAGGATGGGTACACCGACTCGGCTGTGACTCTGCCAGACCGGTTTAAAATGCCGCACAAAGATCGTTTCGATGGGTCTGGGGATCCTATGGTGCATCTGCGGCTGTTTTCGGATATACTAAGGCCGATGGGCCTCTCTAGATTGCAGAAGCTTTCTCTGTTTGGCCAGACCCTGTCGGGTGTAACGGATATTTGGTATGCAAAACTAGAGGACTCTGTTAAGAGGAACTGGGAGGAGATAGCTGTGGCCTTTGTAGCTCAATATTCCTATAATATACAGATCGAGATCACAACTTATGATCTCGAGACAACTAGGCAAGAGCCGAAGGAGAGCTTCTCTAATTTTGTGACCCGCTGGAGGGCTAAGGCCTCGATGATGACCATCAGACTTGTGGACAAAGATCAGATTCGGATGGTTGTGCATAACCTCCAGCCCAAGCTCATACAGAAGATGATCGTCCTCTCCCGCCCCACCTTTGCAGATCTACATGAGATAGGGGTGCAGATTGAGGATGCTATGAAGCAGGGCCTCATTGATCATGAAAAAGAGCAGCCCAAAAGGGCATTCAACCGCAGTGCGAATGCAAATGCAAGGAGTGCTGCAGTTGCCAGAGCTTCAGATATGGGTATGGCCACCACCACCACCCCAAGAACCCTTACAGCTACCCCATTCACCGGTGCGTTCGGAAGTAGCTCACAAACAGCCAAGTTTTCACCCCGAGGCCAAAGAACCTTTACCCCACTATACATGCCTTTGTCCAAGGCTTTGGGGGTTTTGATTAGGAAAGGGCACTTGAAGCCCCAAGAGCCACGGCCATTGCCAGAAAAACTTCCCCCCTCCCATAACCCGTCGAAGTATTGCGCCTTTCACCAACAACATGGTCATGACACCGACCAGTGCTTTTGATTGCGTCACGAGATTCAAGATCTCGTCGATAACAGGGTGATCATGCCTCCGGAGAAACCGAATGTCACAACCAACCCTCTCCCACCACATAACCAAGCTCCACCTCCCAAACGCATCAATTTGATCCAAACTGGGGTTGTGCCATACGACCCTAGTATATATATCACCCCTTCTCAACTACCCAAGCCGAAGGTGTTCATTCCTGACAACACTAACTTGTGCATGTTGGACATCTCCCAAACCCAGCCTGAAACGGTGGTGGTGGCTATCGAAGATAGAATTGGGTCGACTATGGGGGCAGATAAGATTAATGATACAAAGCCTGAGGGGTTTGCGAGCTTCATGTATAACCCAAGCGGTTACATTACATTAGCAGGCCAGGCTAGGCCGAATGTGGAATTGCTAGTGGGGGCAGAGATTTGTGTAGTACTAGAGGATGGACCTAATCAAGGGCTAGATGACCTAGCAGATCTGGAAGAGGACATTGCTAACCTACAGTTTTTCAACGAACAAGATCTGGAAGACGTGACAGTTAACTGGTTTGATTTGAATGGGTCAGCAGAGTCTACTGGGTGGCTTGACGACCAGCCGGATGTTGTTGAACAACCTCAGCCAGAACAAGGTTCGTCAGGGATAGGGACATCAACAGTGGCCAGAAGGGCCGAGCATCTAGATGCACCATCAGAGAGCATCGGTGTTAAGAATTTTGCTCAGAATACAGGCAGCTTGGGTACAGAAGAAATTGAACAACAAGCTACACTGAAGCAGTTTGAGCAGGAAAGGATCAAAGATTCTGAGAGGGCCGGAAAGGCCAAAGTGCTGTGTGCATAGGAACAGAACGTGTTGTGTGCACATGAATAGAACGTGCTGTGTGCACAGGAACAAAACGTGCTGCGAGCACAGGAACAGAAGGTGCTGTGGGCACAGGAATAGTTGTAACGAAGCCGGACAGGTGTCTGTTGGATACCCATGGCATGTGGTGGGAAGATGATGACCTATATCTTGCCCATACCGATGAAGACTGGGGGCAAAGCCAGCCAGATGATACCTAGTATGTTGGCGAAGTGGACCACATGACTAGGAGCGGGCAGTATTTCAAGCCCCAACACTTAGATTAACTAGAGGCGTCCGGAAAGGACAATGAGGCGGATAAGAAGAAAGATAAGCTGCTCGAGAAGGAGGCTGTACTGAAACAGCTCAAGAAGATACAAGCAAACATCTCCATCTGGGGACTGCTTATGGCCTCAAGAGTACATAGACAAGCTGTCCTTTCTGCAATGGATAAGGCCAAACGTTCAATAGATACCACGCCCGAGCAGCTGGTAGGACTGGTCTTTCCGGGAGGAGCTTCCTCAACGTTGACCTTTTCTGACAAGGAACTGCCGCCTGAGGGCGCAAATCACAACAAACCTCTCTACATCTCTGTCGAGTGTAAAGACAAGTGGATACCGGTAGTTCTTGTCGACACAGGATCTGCCATTAATGTGTGTCCGTTGAGGATGACATATGCAATTGGGTTGAAGCCCGCGGACTTTGTGCCAACTGCCCAGGTGATAAAGGCCTACGATAACACTAGCAGAAAGGTGATGGGAACTGTGAAGATTCGGACTCAGGTTGGTCCAGGACAACACGAGATTGAGTTTCATGTCTTGGATGTTCACGTAACTTTTAATCTACTCCTAGGGCGGCCGTGGCTGCACCAGGTGAAGACAGTCTCTTCCACCCTACACCAAATGTTGAAATACCCCCACGGGAAGGGGTGGCTATAGTTTTTGGGAATTCATCAATCCATCCGCCGCCAGAGGTTTCTACACCAGTTTTGGAAATCGAGCATGGCACGGAGGATGTGCTCCTGTCAGGATTTACCCTAGCCGAGGCCCGGGTCGTACAGAACATTTTGGCTATTGATGAGGGGTTATATGTCAACGCACAGTCTATGTACCTCATGAACAAGCTTCAACACATCCCTGGGATGGGACTAGGAAAAAGTGGCCGGAAGGGCATTACAGTATCGGCTGAAGTGCCGCACAACCCGCATACCTTTAGCTTGGGTTATCTGCCTACCAAAGAGGACTGGGTGAGGAAAGGCAAAGAAATGGCTGGGAGAGCCAGAGCCAAGTGGACCGGGAGGCATTTTGAGTTGTTGCATCGACCTATCCAAGGCACCCTGAACGGACGCTTGTCCAGGAGGGGGAAGACTTTCTATTCTGCGGCTTCCTAGAGCCATGGCTGAATGTCGAGAAGAGGCGCTTGCCGGGTTTTGAGATCTTCTTCAATTTGCAGTTGTCTGGGGATGATGTTGCCGAGGAGTAAACGGACCTACCAACTGAGGCTGAGCAATGTAAAGAAGAGGATTCCGAGAGCATCGAGATTGAAATGGGGCTAGCACTGGCTTGTCTACTTTCAGATCCTCCGATCGTACATGAGTGCTTGGGAGATGATCTGTCAGTGTCTATGATCGGGAATGAAGTGGCTGCGAGCCCATCTTCAAACATTTTGGATGCGTCCATCGCACCCTCCCTCATCTGGCAGTACGAGGAGGGATTCTTATCGAGCAGCACCGGGTCAAGTAGTGAGCCGAAATCTTATTCCACCGAGTCTGTGGAGTCGGAATCAGGTTCCAGCTCGTCTGAGTCTGAGTTCGGTATTCCTAGGGGTGACAACCCGGATACCATAGTCCTGTCTAGGTCGTCTTTTTCTTTTTCCTTTAAGTCTGTTGTAACAGAGGAATCAGGCGACTTGGAAGTGATTAATGAGAATGGAATGGCTGTGGCCTTTGAGTATTTTTCTATGCCCTTGATTTATTGCATTAATTCAGACTTTCAAAATTTTGATAAAAATGACAAGGAAGAAATTCCTCCAGTTTTGAAATATTTGTTAGAACAAGAGCAAGAGAGGTTTGTAAAACCCATGGTTGATGAAATCACCCAAATTAATGTTGGTACTGAGAAAGACCCGCGGCTGGTCCAGATCGGGTCCACGTTGTCTTCGGAGGAACGGGAGCGCTTAGTCACTTTATTAAAAGATTTCAAAGATGTTTTCATGTGGTCATACGAAGACATGCCTGGAATCGATCCTCAGATTGTACAGCACCGGATCCCTCTTGACCCAGAGGCTTGACCTGTTAAACAGAAACTCAGAAGGATCCGCCCAGACTGGGCTCTCAAGATCAAAGAAGAGGTCACCAAGCAAATTGACGCAGGGTTCCTGCTGGTATCTGAATACCCAACTTGGTTGGCTAACATAGTTTCAGTGTTGAAGAAGGACGGCAGAATTCGGGTATGTGTAGACTTCAGGGATTTGAATAAAGCCAGTCCGAAGGAAGACTTTCCTCTGCCGCATATCGACGAATTAGTGGACTTCACTGCGGGGCATGCATTGCTCTCATTCATGGATGGCTTTTCAGGATACAATCAGATTCTGATGGCACCCGAAGACCGGGAGAAGACTCTTTTCACTACCCCGTGGGGGACCTATTGTTATAGGATGATGTCGTTTGGGTTGAAGAATGCTGGAGCTACATATCAACGGGCCGCGACCACAATATTGCACAACATGATCCACGAACAGGTTGAGGTGTACGTGGGTGACATGATTGTCAATTCCAAGGAAATAAAGGACCACTACACCGCCTTGCAAAAATTCTTTCAAAGGATCAGGGAGTATCGGTTGTAGCTGAATCCTTAGAAGTGTACATTCGATGTTACAGCAGGGAAAATGCTGGGGTTCTTGATCACACAAAGAGGTATCGAAGTCGACCCTTCCAAAATCAAGGACATCTTAGAAATGCCACCACCAAGGACTGAAAAGGAGGTGCGAGGTTTTCTGGGTAAAGTGCAATTCATAAGACGGTTTATTGTAAAATTAACCTTGACTTGTGAACCACTCTTTGGTCTCCTGAAGAAAGGAAAGAAATTCCAATGGGACGGCCAATGCCAAGCTGCTTTTAAACAGATCAAGCAATATTTGCAGAACCCACCTGTGTTGTCACCGCCTGAGCTGGGGAAACCATTGATTCTGTATCTTTCAGTGACTAAAACTACAATGGGCTGCATGCTTGCACAGGAGTCTGAGGACAAAGTGGAGAGAGCTATTTATTACCTGAGCAAGAAAATGTTGGATTACGAGACCCGCTACACTTCGCTGGAGAAGGCTTGCTTGGCCTTGGTATGGGCTACCAGGAAGCTGCGGCACTACCTGTTAGCTCACTCTGTAATACTGGTTTTGAGATTAGATCCCATCAAATATCTCTTCGAGAAATCGGCACTTATGGGTAGGCTAGCCCATTGGTTGCTTCTGCTTTCCGAATTTGATTTGAAGTATGTGACACGCAAGTTAGTGAAGGGGAGAGTGGTAGCGGAGTTCCTAGCCGATCACCCAGTGGAAGGGGATGAAGCAGTTGAGTATCTGTTCCCAGACGAGGCCATTCTGCATGTCGAAGAAGAGTTTTGGATGATGTACTTTGACGGAGCGTCAAACCAATATGGGTATGGATAGGGGTGTTGCTGATAGCACCAGACAATTCTCGTATACATCTAGCATTCAAACTCTGGTTCAAAGTCTCAAACAATGAGGTAGAGTATGAGGCGTGTATTGCTGGACTAGAAGCAGCTCTGGAACTAGGGGCAAAACGGTTGGACATCATCGGGGACTCAAACCTTGTTGTATCTTAAGTTAAAGGAGATTGGAAAGTCAAAGAAGAAAAGATGAGAATCTACCACCAGACCTTGGACATGCTGATTCCTTGGTTTGAGAAACTGAATTTCGCTCATCTGTTAAGAGAGAACAATAGGTTCGCAGATTCATTAGCAACTCTATCTTCTATGATAGACATCCCTTTTGGAGTCCGGATGCGTCCGATCATCATCGAACAGAAGTTTGCGCTGGCCTACGAGCTAATTGCTGCCATAGATGAGGTACAAGATGAGGACCCCTGGTATTACGATGTCTGGAACTTCTTGGAAAAAGAGGCGTATCCACCAGAGGCAAATGCCAAAGATGAAAGGGCAATTCGAAGAATGGCTTCTCAGTTCATCGTCTGCGGGGAAAGCTGTATAAGAGAGGTCATCTTGGGATGCATAAGTTGTGTGTTGATGCCGAAGAATCGAAACATCTGATGGAGGCCATCCATGGAGGAGAGTGCAGAGCGCACATGAACGGGGTTACTACTGGTCCACCATGGAGGAGGATTGTATTGGCATTGTTCGGCGATGCCACAAATGTCAGATCCATGCAAACCGCATGAACATTCCACCGTCGAAGCTGTACAACACGACTTCGCCATGGCCATTTTTAGTCTGGGGGATTGATGTGATTGGGGCTGTCACTTCAAAGGGGTCCAATGGTCATGAGTTCATTCTGGTCGCGATAGACTATTTCACGAAATGGGTTGAGGCCCAGTCTTATGCAGTGTTGAAGGCGTCGCACGTTGTAAAGTTTATCAGGAACAACATCATCTGTCACTATGGGGGTCTGAACGAGATCATTTCAGATAATGGTTCCCACTTCAAGAAAGAAGTGATCGACTTGTTGGAGAAATACATCGTGGCTTTTTGTAAGTCATCTACATATCAGCCGCAAACCAACGGAGCTATTGAGGTCGCCAACAAGAACATCAAGCATATTCTGCAGAAGATGGTGGAAACCTACCGGGACTGGCCAAATAAGTTGTCGTTTGCTATTTGGGGTTACCGGACTTCAATTCGAACTTCTACTGGGGCAACTCCATATTCCTTGGTCTATGGGGTGGAGGCCGTTCTGCCTATCGAAATTGAGGTTCCGTCATTGCAAGTACTGGCTGAGTGTCAGATAGCTGAGGCAGATTGGCAGCAAAGTAGGTTTGAAGAACTCATGCTCTTTGATGAAAGAAGGCTGAAAGCACTGTATCATGTTCAGGGTTATCAATGACGAATTGCCAGGGCTTTTAACAAGAAGATTAAGTCCAGGAATTTGAATGAAGGAGATTTGGTGTTCAAAGACAACCGAGCTCCCATCCACGACCCTAGGGGCAATTTCAGACCCAATTGGACTGGTCCTTACATCATCAAGTCAATCTGGTCGGGTGGAGCTGTCGTTCTAATGGACCTAGATGGCCTAGAGTTCTCCCAACCGATCAATATGGACAAGTTGAAGAAATATTTTCCCTGAGTGGCTCGCTAGGCCGAAAACCCGAAAGGGTGACCTGGGTAAAAGTTAGAGCACAAAAAATTTGAAATTATAAAAACTGAGTTCGCAAGGTTGAAAACCCAGAAAGGGAAGCCTTGGCAAAAGGAGAGAGTTAATACACGAGTGAACCTAAGCCGAACTATGTAAGGCTTGATTCCCATCTTCGGGATACGTAGGCAACTTCATTTTGGAGTCCAGCCATAAACACTTCCCCGATCAACTTTGTCCATGTGATCATGTTTGGTCATCTTTGTCTATTCTGCATTCAGGAGCTCGGTTGTGATCTCCAGTACAGTGCTATTCAGACTAGGGGCAACTTTCCAGTTACTGGGATCCGGGGTTGTACATCTCAGTGATAGATCTCGGGTGTATCCAGTTCTAATCCATATCAAAAATGGTTTTGAAAAGTTTTAATAAAAGTTGATTTTGCTCAAATTAATCTTTTTACAACTTAGACCATTTTTGGACCAAACGGAAAATTTTCAGTACCCACAACCTTCAATTACATTGATTTCAATACAGAGTTCTCCTACTCTTGAATACAAATTGAAGTGGCTTTTTATTACATTCATAAAGAAAACTTGAAAGTACTGATTAAAGGAAATAAATTCGAGGCATAGTCAGGTGTTCTTGCCTCCCCTCCCAGAGCTTGTGGATGCCTCTGATGCCAAAGTGGGCCCGATCTGTGCCTTCTCGTCAAGCCAAGCTATACACTCATCAGAGAGGGTGCAACTGAAAATGGGAGCGGGGGCCAGAAGCTCTCTCGTCCTCCATGCTGCGGCATACCGAGCTAGCTGTGCGCCTCAGACCACAAATGTAGCAGGGTACTCTATCCCCTCTGCTAGGCAAGTTTGATCATGTCCGAACTGGTGCCAGAATCGGAACGGGAAGTAAAAGACACAATGTGTTAGGCCAATCAACTGAATCCCGAGCTGGTGAGTCATGTTGTAGCTCATCGCCGGTAGATTGAGCCAAGGGCAACGCCAAGCAATGTGGTCTGCGGACAAATTGCACATCCAGTTGCACCACCGTCCCTCATCAGGGGCATCGACTAGACGTCGTTGGAAGAAATAGCTGCGAGCTGAATATGCTGGGCATGAGTCCACAACCTTCAATTTATCCATCAACCATACCTGGGGAGGGATAAAAAATGAGAGATTAAAGAATAGAGAGGTGTATGTTGAGAGAAAAAGTGAGAAAGGGGTTTTGGTAGAAAAACCGAGCCTGAGGGCCGAGTGATGTGAGGAATATATCTGAGATAGGGTGGGAAACATTACCTGCAATAGTAGTGGACTCCCCGCGAATCTAGTTATCTCCCGGCGATGAAAAGTGTCCAATCCTATCAATGTCTCGGCTAAGTTCATGGCAATGCAGCCTTTGCCCTCTTTCAAGCCCTCGACAACTTCAATCAAATGAGTGCTAAACCCTCCAGAGCTTGGGGCAAGCAAGAAATGAGATAACATGCATAAGCAAAGCGCATGTCGCCGATAACCCTGCCAATGATGATCACTGCGGTCACCGGCATCAGAAAATCGACGAATCAAGCTCGGAATGTCCAGCTCTCTGTCGTGAATCAACGACCGAGCGTCGTGCAAAGTAAGGCTGCATATCCGTCCTAAGGCTTGGATGTGGCTAAACCGGAGTTGAGGCAAGATTTCTTCATCACGCTCAGATTCCATTAAAGCTTGGAAGTCCTCGAAAGTAGGACACATCTCTTGTCCGCCAAAGCTAAAGACGTGTGTCACCAGATTCCAAAGCCTTGCCGCGGCATGGGGGAACGAAAAACGCAGTGGGGTGTGACTCAATGTGAATAGTGCATTATGCCGAAGCCCTGGAAATTTAGCTTTTCCGAGCCATCCAAGTTGGCGATCCAATTTGTGAGATTTTGGACAAGAAATGCTTCCATTTGGTGCAAAAACTGAGCTGAAATGGAGAAAACTACGAAGCTGAGGCTTTTGTGGAAGATAAGGTGTTGAGTGGAAGACAGGTGTCAGCATTCTGGAGGTGCTTGCCATTTTTGGCCGATCAGCCAAAAATAGTGCCGACTGACCATCTTTTTTGGCCGATCAGCTAGTAATGTTGGTCGATGGCCATTTCTTGTGGCTGATGGCCTCTCACTTTGGCCGATGGCCTCTTCCTTTGTTCTCTAAGCTGTATTTGTGTTGAAGATGTGGAGAACTTGTGATTGGTTCCACTTCAAGTACCTTCCGGTAATGATTTTGCTAAGTCGCGCTTGTGTTACTGCAATTTGTTTATCGAGTTATTGTATTTTTTGTTTATCGAGTTGTATTTTGTATTCTTTAAGTCTTTGTTGTGCTTATTGAGTTGTATTTACATTTGGTTAGTTTGTCAAGTTCTTTGTTTTGCTTATCGAGTTGTTTTGTTGTTAGTCGGTTCACTACCTGATTAATGCAATTCAAGTGTTTAGTTTTCAAAACAAAGTTCAATCTCATTTACATTGTTATGTAATGCGATGCGATGCATAGAATGTACAAATGTAACACTTTTTCAACAAAAACAGCTGTTTCATTTCATCATATTCTCTTTTGCAAAAGTACATAGTTTTGAAGAAAATAAAATCTGCCAGACGCAGTACAATGTGCAAAACTATTAGTAAAAAGAAAAATAAAGCAAAAAAGAAGAAAAACAGCAAAATGTCTGGATTGGGGCTGATAGCCTCAAGTGCGGGAGTCCGTCCTCGTCCTCTTCCGAGACAAAGGTCCAGGATCGCCGTCCTCACCTCCACTGTCTGAGTCATCTCTGGCCTCACCCTAGGACGACTCTGCCTCCGCATCGGACTCATCATCATTTTGGGAAGGCTCCCGTGAGATGCTCTTAGCACGAGCTTTCCTATGTCTACCTCGGCTGTGTATCGTCATCCCCCGTCCCGCTCTTCCCGTTGCTCTGGGAGGTATAGATGGTCCTACTAGAGCACCCCCTGCGGCTAGTATATGAAATGGAGCCTGTAAAGAACAATTGGCAAACGCATCAGTTATACTATGCAAAGTCAAGTGTGAATACCGAATACAGTGTATGAGTACAGTGTATGAATGTCGTGAGCAGTGTACGAGTACAATGTATGAATGCCATGAGCAATGCTGTGAGTAGTGTATGATTGCAGTGTATCAGTGCTGTGAGCAGTGTATGATTACAATGTATCAGTGCCGTGAATGGTATGCGAATGCACTGTATCAAGTGTCGTATTGATAATGTGATGTATCCGATCAGTATGGAACAGATTATGCAAAGTCTTGAGACCGAGGTTGAAAGAACTCACCGGGATGCCGTAGATGGTCAACAGGTCAATACTCCTCTGCAACATCCCCATCACCAAGGCTGTCAGCTCCAGAGACTGACTAGTGTACTCGATGGAAGCTTGCAAAAGTGTTGAAATCATTAGTATTCTGCGGGATATTAAATGAAATGAAATGACTGTACAGAATGCAAAGTATAGTACATACCAGGCTCGAGTCACGAACTTCGGCGAGCTCATGATCAGCCAGAGGAGGAGCGATGGGTATCTGGTAAGTCTCCCCACGCTGTCCTCCGCATGTCATGGTGGTGGGCAGCTCTGGCCACCCAACTTCCTGTCCCCTCCGGGACCCACTCCTGCCACGGGCCTGAGTCACCCTTGGTGCTCCCACTCTTCTCACAGGCGCTGCAAGCATCTCCCTCTTAACTCGGGGAGCACCAGTCAGAGACCGCATGAGATAAGCCTGGATGAACTCAGTGTAGTCGCCCTCGTCTCTGAAGAAGTCAGAGTCCCAGCCGATCATATAGTCCATCATCTCCTCCAAGGTGTACTTCTCAGTAGCCTTTGTATGGGTAGGAGGTGGCCTCGGGACTATTTGCTCCGGCAAGCCGAGGGTCTGACGCAAAAAGCGCTTCCCAAAATACCATGTCTGACAGACTGGACCCTCCAGCAAAATCCTAAATCAGGCAGTCTCCCGAGCACTTGCATACTGGTCCCTCACCGTATCCGGCAACGCGGCCCAAGGCTGCCAGGTGATCTGCAAATGACAAGATATACAGTTTAGTATCTGTTATTGAAAGTACAATGCAAAGCGAAGCTTAAATAAACTATAATGTTTGAAAATACCTCTGTTGCGGTGATGGTATCGAAGTGTCGAAGAACAGGAAAGACTCTCATGGCCTCCGCTCGCACCTCACATCATAGCGATGAGAATATGGAACGCCGAGAGGTATCTCCACATTCGGCACTGGGGCAAGCCTCGGAAAGTAGGCATGCACCCACAACTACAGAATGTAACAGGGTAATAATGAGTATGCTTATCAGATAAAGCAGAAATCAGAGAATGGTGTGCAGTGTGTACAGTGTACAGCCAATGTAAGAAGATTGCGTGTGCGCAATGTGTGTGGTGTACAAATAGTATAAAGCAGAACTGTAAAAACAGAATGGAAAGGTGTACCTCCCAGGCTCGCCAGTAGCCTCCGAGTAGATGTCCGCTGTGGCGGGATAAAGAGCTCATATATCTGTAAAGTGTGGCCAAGCCTGCGCCACCCCAGTTGTAGCACCGGATCCGCGTCACATCCACTAGCGCGCTCAGCAGATATAGGGCAACTGTGTTCGCCTGGTTGGCGAAAAGAGTGGTGCCCAGCAAAAACATGATGAAGCCTCGAGCACACTGCTCCACCTCCTCATGGGTCGTGGGCGCCTGTACCCTGAAGTGGTCCTCGAACCAAGAATATCTCACGAATCCTGGCCGGGAGAGAGGTGGCCAAGAGCCGAGCAAGAACATCTGGGCGGCGTCCCACTAATCTATATCAGTGTCAAAGGAAATCAGATCACCCCCTACTCCAATGTCGGTGAGCATCAAGAAGTCGAAGGGAGTCATCGTCATCTCCTCTGTAGTAGAAAGGTGGAAGAAATCGGTGGTGTCCCACCACCTCTCCACCAGAGCACCTAGAAGGGGCCTACTCGCAGTGAGGTGCGAGAGTCCCTTGCAGAAGACGCCGAAGCCGGCCTGGTCGACGATGTGGCGAACTGTGTCGGGCAACTCCATGTACCATCCTCCAGCAATGGTGTTCCCATACCCCCGGAAGGCATGGGAATCTCCCTGTGTTCAAGACAAATAGTTGCGAAGCAATGTTAGAAATACAGTGTTTGAATGCGTTCAGAATTGATAAAAATGCAGTGTGTGTGCATGTGTTTGAGTTTGCACAGATATCGGGTGTGGGTGTGCTCACAGTCGACTAAGCGTGTGATGTGTCGGTGTGTTTGGGTTATTCAGTTGAAGAACAGTATCAACTATCGAAGTTATATGCCCTACATTGTAGAAAATAAAAGAGGGAAAGAGTATACCTCAGCGGTGCCGAAGGATAGGTGTGACTCTGGCTCGCGTAGCAGAAGCTCCAATGGCGCACCTCACACGTATCTCTTGAACTGACGAATTCTATCAGGAGGCAGTATGTGTATCGCCGGCCGGTATGTCGCCGGGTCGAACGGTCGAACACTCAACGGCAAGAGCTCGACCTCAGGGTCCATGTCCATCTCTGGGGGAGTCCCACCTCGTGGAATGTCGTCGGCCATCTCGAGAGGAGTGCAAAAGTGGTCGAAAGTATGGAAAATGGGTGAAAATGCAAAAAGTCAACCCCGAGGGATGAAAAATGGGAGAAAAGGTCGAAGTGTGGGAAAAAGCACGAAGATCGAGGTAAACTCGGGGGAAACAAACCCCAAGTAGTGAAAATCGAGAATGCGGCATCAAAAACGCGTTTCGATCGGTTCAAAGTGTTTGGAACAACGGGGTTTTCGCGAATCGGAAGTTGCGGGAGGCTTGAAAACAAAGGAAAAACACGGATCTAATGGAGGAAAATCACCTAGGGAGAGAGAGGAATGTTTTTAAACTAAGAGGAAGTGAGAAAATAGGGTTTGGAACCCTATATTTAAAGACCCGAGGCAAAATGTCAAAATTGCCCCGAAATTGCTATTTTTTGCCGATCGGCCAAATTGTTAGCCGATCGGCTAAATTTTTGGCCGATGGATGGCCGATGGCCTCCCCTTGTGGTCGATGAACCTTCAATGCCCTTGTTTAGGTTAGTTTTGTTGATTGGTACCCTTATCTCTCAAGACAATGCAAGAAAGTACATTTTTGAAGCTTAACCGGCCTTCGTGTTGACCTCGAATCATGTTTTCCGTGTGTGGCACTTGATACGTACGAGGTGTATCCTTTTCGTATCCTTTTGTATATTGCAAGATTTAAGAATAGCTCGAGAATTGCTTTTGAATATCATGCCTAACGAATGTTTCGTCATGCTTGTAAAGCGCGCATTGGTTATACGCCGTTTCGCTCTTGCATTGAGCATGCCTCGTCTTGCTTTGAAGTTGCATCTCAACATTGCAAATAACATGCCTTTACCATGCTTCCGTTGAACACATGCCTCTCTTTGTTGCCGCATTATTACACATTGCTCGCGTTGTCGCGCATGCTTTACTTACATGGGTTTATGCCTTTCTTGCTTTACACATTGCTTGCGTTGTCGAGCATGCTTTACCTACATGTGTTTATGCCTTTCTTGCTTTACACATTGTTTGTGTTGTCGCGTATGCTTTATTTACACATGTTTATGCCTTTCTTGCTTTACACATTGCTCACATTGTCGCGCATGCTTTACTTACATGTGTTTATGCCTCTCTTGCTTTACACATTGCTTGCGTTGTCTCGTATGCTTTACTTACATGTGTTTATGCCTCTCTTACTTTACACATTGCTTGCGTTGTCGCGCATGCTTTACTTACATGTGTTTATGCCTCTCTTGCTTTACACAATGATTGCGTTGTCGCGCATGCTTGACTTACATGTGTTTATGCCTTTCTTGCTTTACACATTGCTTGCGTTGTCGCGCATGCTTTACTTACATGTGTTTATGCCTCTCTTTCTTTACACAATGATTGCGTTGTCGCGCATGCTTGACTTACATGTGTTTATGCCTTTCTTGCTTTACACATTGCTTGCGTTGTCGAGCATGCTTTACTTACATGTGTTTATGCCTTTCTTGCTTTACACATTGTTTGTGTTGTCATGTATGCTTTATTTACACATGTTTATGCCTTTCTTGCTTTACACATTGCTCACATTGTCGCGCATGCTTTACTTACATGTGTTTATGCCTCTCTTGCTTTACACATTGCTTGCGTTATCTCGTATGCTTTACTTACATGTGTTTATGCCTCTCTTACTTTACACATTGCTTGCGTTGTCGCGCACGCTTTACTTACATGTGTTTATGCCTCTCTTGCTTTACACAATGATTGCGTTGTCGCGCATGCTTGACTTACATGTGTTTATGCCTTTCTTGCTTTACACATTGCTTGCGTTGTCGGGCATGCTTTACTTACATGTGTTTATGCCTCTCTTGCTTTACACATTGCTTGCGTTGTCGCGCATGCTTTACTTACATGTGTTTATGCCTTTCTTGCTTTACACATTGCTTGCATTGTCGCGCATGCTTTACTTACATGTGTTTATGCCTCTTTTGCTTTACACATTGCTTGCGTTGTCGTGCATGCTTTACTTACATGTGTTTATGTATCCCACTCGGCTTGCGTTGTCGCACATGGCCTCCTTGCATTGTTATGCTTGTTTCAAATTGCATTGTTATGCATCCCACTTAGCTTGCGTTGTCGCACATGCTTGACTTACATGTGTTTATGCCTTTCTTGCTTTGCACATTGCTTGCGTTGTCGCGCATGCTTTACTTACATGTGTTTGTGCATCCCACTCGGCTTGTGTTGTCGCGCATGCCCTCCTTGCATTGTTATGCTTGTTTCAAATTGCATTGTTATGCATCCCACTCGACTTGCATTGTCACGCATGCCCTCCTTGCATTGTTATGCTTGTTTCAAATTGCATTGTTATGCATCCCATTACTTGCGTTGTCACACACTTTTCACTTGCATTGCTATGTATGTTTCTAACAATATTGTACCTGTTAAGTTTCTTTCTTTTGCAGGCACGGTATTGTATGTACGGTTCATTTGAAGGCGGTGCGACCAAACGAACGAGACAGTATTGTATGTACTCTGCGTGAGACGTAGCGAGAATTGTATAATTTTCTTACATCCAGATAATGTTAAGTACACTATTCTCATACCCTCATCCTTCAATTGCACATCTTTCAATCCTCTAATTAGCAGCTCCTTCTTGAGTTCCCCACTATAGTACTTCAGCCAAAGTTTTGCCACTATAGTCGTATACAACCATCCATTTCCATACTCCTCTGCTTTCAGGACTAATGCTTTTTTTTCTTTTGGTGCATTTCCTCTTTTGAGTGCTTCTGCATATGACACTCTCCTTACTTTGCTTGCAACAGTTATTATCCTTCCACCCATTTTCCTTGCATTGCTTGCATCAGTTGTCATTCTTCCATCCACTGCTCTTTGTGGTACTTGAAAATGAGTGTCAACTCTTTTTTTGGCTTTATCTTGCTCCTTGCCAAACTCAACTTTCTTCATTTTTAACACTTTATCATCACACCAAGTACTATTAGCTTTTTGGATGGCCATCTCAGTTACTACTGGGCAATCGTATCGTACAAATCCAAACCTTGTCCCTGTCATCTTCCTCCTTTTGCTTGGTACAAAAACATCCTTCAATATTCAAAAATTTGTGTATAGATGGAATAGTTGTTTTGGAAGCATTAAGTCTGGTAAATTGTCTATGAACACAGTATGAGTACCTTGTCTTTATCTCAGTTCACTATTCCCATGTCTTTTCCTGAACACAGGTCTCCAACCTCCTTGCTCTGCTCCATTCTGAATGCTCTGCTCCATCCTTAACTAATGCTGTGAATATACAGTCCTTGGTATAACTCTTCTTGTATGTCAAAGTTACACAATTTTATTTTATTTTTTTTATTTGTATTGTATTTGTTTTGTGACTGTCCCATCAACATAATATGACCTACTACTTTGTTATCCTATCTGTACCATCAACATACCCGCACAAAAATAGATAGAGTATTAAGACTTATGATTTTGAAATAAAATATTTACTAGTGGTAACCCGTGCTATGCACGGCATGTAAAAAAATTAATAATATATTTTTATATAAAATAATATGAATAGTTAAATTTTTGTATGCAAATTATGAAAACAAAGAAGATTGAAATTTACAATTTAAGTCCTAGAATTTTATCACAATTTATTTATTATTTTTTAATTTGTCACAAATTTAATCATCTAACTTTCAACATCCCTTGCTAGAATTGCAAACTTAGGTGAGCTCAACCGAAGCAACTTGAGTCGAGCTTAAAATTTTTTAAAGGTTGAACAACATAGTTTTTAATAAAGGACCTATGTAGAAATTCAAAAATTCAAATGAAATTTGGATAGACTTGGGCAAAAACACCAAATAATCTGAGCAACCAAAACAAAATTATATATATAAATATATAAATTATTTGCTAATTTATTTTTTAAAATAATAAATAAAGTTAATTAACAATTTAATATTAGTGAACAAAAGAAAAAAGCAATATACTTAAGATTTTCAATAGAATTTTTCTTAAAAATATTTTAAAAAATACACCTTTTAGAGAGGGATCAGTGAACAAAGGATTGTTTGGGAAGTGCCATATTTAGCTTACTTTTTATTTATTTTTACATTTTTATATTTTTTGGGTCAAATCACATTTCTACTTTTCTACACATCTTTTCGTAAAAAGTAAAAAGTATTCTTAATTATATTTTTTTGCGTCACATCTGTAAACACCCCATTTTTGATAGCCCGTATGACTCAGGTGCTTTGTCTTGTGCACTTGATGATGAAAGTTACATTGCGTGGGATTCAAATACTCAATCAAGGAATCCAAGGTCGAGCTTTGAAATAATCCCAACACCTTCTTATTTACCTTGTTTATACTTCAAAGGTCCCTTTTTGAACATTGTGCCACCCTGCACTGAGCTTGAAACAGAGAAACAGGGCAGCACATTGGGGCCCGGTTGTACCTCATTGGGAGCCAACCATGGCCATTTTGGGCCGGCCGTGCCTTGGTGGCGATAAACATTGTTCTAGGCGAGAGCCCGCCAGCTGTCTATTTTTGAAGATATTTTCGACCTATTTTGCTCAAATTCTATAAATACATGCATATATATCTGTTTTGAGGGTTGAACAATTTTCAAAGAGCCTATACACTCACTTGAGAGCTCCTTCTTCTTGTGCAAGCCATCTTTGAGCAAGCTTGCCATCTATGAACTATATCTATACACCATACACACCCTCACACCTTAACCTTGGAGCCTTGGTTGAACCTTGAGAATCACAATTCAAGCTTGAGATTGTGTTTAGACCAAGTTTGATTCACAACAAGAGCTTGTCCTCTTGCTTTCATTTCTATCTCCTACTATCAATTTCTTGTATCTTTGTATTGTTTTGAATCCATTTCAAGTGTTAGAACTTAGATTTGAATAGCTACCAAAGGTAGAAGGGTTTAATATCCTTTCTTGAACCTTACTTCATAGCTCACACCCTTGTCTATACACTCCTTTTTTTGAGTCTTCAAACTGATTTTCAGAGTTCAAAAAAGGCCAAAAAACATGGTTTGAGGTCTCAAAAATGGAGGGGCTAGTCACCTCTCCTTGCTCTTGTTCACTAGACTTGTGATTCCTTGCTATTTCCTACCTTTTCCGTACTCTTTAAACATCATTCTAGCCACTGGTTTTTACATATTAAGGATTGTTTAGACTTATTTTAATTCATTTAATCGGTTTATGCTTTGAATACTTTGCCTATCATGTTGTAAGTCCTCATGGCTTTGCTTGTTTAGGCCTTAGACATCAAGCCATTTGAGTTGATAGTTTTTCTTAGCATGGTTTTCATATTAAGAGTCTCATTCTTAAAATTAATCTTACACAATCATGTCCACAACCTCCCACTTTTCTTCTTTTCTTTTGTTTGAGATTTGTCTAAAAAGATTGATGGTTATTCAAGGCATGGGAAAGAGACCTGTGCTCAATGGCTTAACCTCTTTGGAGGTTCATCATCAAGGCATAGTTTCTCCTTCATGCCTCGGATCATTTCTTGTTTGGAATTTCTTCTCATGTAGTGAACTTAACCATCACTTGGGACAAATTAATTAAAGAATGGAAGGGGCTAATAAAAAGGGCTTAAAACCAATGAAACCGACGTAAAGAAAATAAGATTGCTTGGATTCGGCCGGACGTTATGCCAAGTCCATAGTGTCAAGAATCATCACGCATCAATTCATGATGTGTTGGTGAAACTTGAAGTGTCTTTTCCTCCCTCTTTGAGCTCACTTCATGATAGGAGGAAAGAATGGTTGTTCATTGCATTTATTGTTTTTTGTCCAATTGTCTCCGAAATCATGAAGTGATCAACTTGCTTATTGATGGTTTTGGAACCAACTTCGTTCTTCTCTTGAGCCTCTCCATGATAGAAAAGAGCAGAAGGGACAAATCGAGCTCAGAAAGGCTCTGTTTGCATTATTTTCACCTCAGAGCACAAAAATAGGGTTTTGCATTAAATCAGGGCACAACTGGCCTTGTTTGGGCCCGACCGGGCCTCATTGGGGGCTGGCCAGGCTCCAATGTTTAGTAAATAGTGTGTTTTTGCAGAAACAGAAGGCAATGGTTGAACATGGTAGATTCCAAGGAAGGCAGACAGAGCTGCTTCTGAAAACAATCACGTACATACAAACCTTGTGCATCTTTGTTTATCAATGTCGTAAATTAATGTTCCCATTATTGTTGCAAGTAATTAGTTACCAATATAGTTAGCATTATTGTAATTATTATTAATGTTTATTCGTAATTGTCATAGTTAGTTAACCTAGCTACTTAGTTTTATTGTTCATCCTTGTTGTAATAAATTAGATAGCTAGTTAGTTATATAGTATTCATTAGCTTAATTCCTTCATTTGGTTTTGTAATAGTTAGTTTATTTTGGACACTTGGACATTTATTTGGACCCTCTTGCATGAAGGCAAAAAGTGTAATAAGTGTGTATGTCTTCCAAGCCCCATTTCTTTCTTCCATTTATTTCTCTGCTTATGATGGTAGAATAGAGCATCATGTTTTAATTAGCATTTTTCATGTCCAAAGTATCCATTTGTCTTGCATGCATCAAAGCTCGGTTCATCATTCTAACAAAGCACTATCATTGCTTAAATTCTTTGAATACGTGCTTAGACCATATGCTATCAAATTGCTTCAAATACTTAGTAGCTGAGCCCATTAATTGCATAATTGTATGTGTTGCATTAGTCATATTTCATTAGTTAGGATCATGCATTCTTTTTTTTTTTCCTTAACTCATTTACTTTTTTGGCCTGCCTCGGAGTATTAGGTGAGCATTTAATTGCTTTAGCATATTGCATTACGTGTGATTGTCGCCATATTAAGCATATTCCACGAGGCTAAATGCTGAAGTGATATATTTGTTTGAATGCCAGGGGATGAAGTCTAATTGCTTGAATTGGAATAAATTGATTAATGTACATACAAATTCACTTTTTCAATTGACGCGTATCCAAAACACTTTTTTTTTTCAAACAAACATGAAATCAAATGTTCTAACTTTTGCAAATTAGTCTATACTGGTGTGCAAGACAAAGTGAAAATAGCCTAATAATCGAAACAAGAGCATATAATGTAAATAAGAATCACATCATGATTAGTAGAGACCGACATTTGATCGGGCGAATAGGGTGCTCAATTCATGACCTTCCCCTCGCATGCCAAAGTTCCCAAGCTAAGACACTTTGGTGATGACGGATAAGTGGCCTTTCGCACAAGTCTCGGGTTTCCTAAATTTTTTAAAAATATTTAGGTAGTGATTCTGTAATCTGGCAAAGCTGTCCATTTTTGGCATTTTTGATTCAAAATCGATTTTCCAAAAGATTTGTTGGATTTGGTCTCATTTGTGTTTATCTATTTCACATTGCACTTATGGAATCAGATCCAGAACCACGGGAGTCTGAACTGTAGGGCTATCGTATTCGAAAGGAGCATGAAAAGCAAGCTATAGTTTCTGGCGACTCTACTGGTGAATTTAGAGAACTTGACTCGAACTTCATGATGTGGAATTTTATCTGCACTTATATGTTCTTTGCATTGCATTGGCATTGGTGCGCTTAAGTCACTGTGTTTTCCATCTGCTATTCCTGGACGGTTTGTTGGAGGCTCGCTAGTCATGGGCTCTGTTACATAACCCTTGGATCTGGGCTACCGTTGTACCATTTGATCCTCTTTTCACTTCTCAGTGTTAAGTGTGAGAGGTATATTAGGTAGTTGGGCTGAGTTACCCCTCTTTGACCATTTGGCCTAGCTGCATGTAATAAGCCATAGTGATTGTTCCAAACTAGGACAGGATGCTCATCCGCATGCAGGATTGGGTGAAACCACTTGATTGAAATAGCGAAACCCTACTTCATGCCAAATACTAGGACATGGTAACCTTACCCCCTCATAGGGGTGTTTTGGCTCTCTCTTAACTGGTATGTGCTTTATAGTAAAACTGTATAGGAATGTGCATATCAGTTGCCAGGTTGTATCTGTTTTGGGGCAGGATTCAGTGTAGAGTACAGTTCTACAGCTTTGAGCATGTCTATGTTAATAACATCTTAGCTGAGGTGTTGTGCAGTTTCTGATTACAATTCTTTTCTTTATTTTCTTTTGCTAGGTAGTTAAAAACCATAGCTTCAGAAAGTTCAGATATCCTCCAAGTACTCTGGACCCAAGTCAAAAGACTTTGCAAGGCCAGGGATCTTGTTCGAGGATAACCCGTGTTTACCTCACTTTCATCGGTTACAAGACGGAGGAGAACCAGAAAGAGTTCGCCAATCCAATTCTTACAGCAATCACCTCATAGTTCACTTGTGTTCAGTTCGATTCAAGAGCAGTCATCCACTTCCAGCTCGATTCAAAACCAGTCACCTGTTCCAATGGCACAGTATCCCCCGACCAATATGGAGGAATTGCTACTCCATCTGTAATAAACAGTTGAGACCCTACAGCATGAGCCAAGGTTACAGCCTGTCAGGCCGAGGTTATAACTAGGTTACAACAACAGTAACCATAGCCGGCTACGGCCTCTACATCTCATGCACCCACCACGGCTATTCCTGTGCCCAGTGCCATTACTAATATTTCCAATGCTCAAGATCCACAAAACCAGGGTAATCTGGTTTTTCCAGTCCAAATAGAGCCAATCCCAGCACAAGCTTCCAAAGCCCCAGTTTATCAGAACGAGGCTCCGTTCGAGTTTGAGGTTGACCCAACTGCACTCAAAGTCAACAAACTGGAGAAACTATTCAAAAGAGTGCAAGGGGTTAATTCCATTCTAGACATAGAGGATGGATACATTGATTCCACGGTTACATTGCCGGATCGGTTTAAGATGCTGGACATTGATCGTTTTGACGATTCTAGGGAATCGATGGTTCACTTGTGACTGTTTTCAGATATCTTGCGGCCAATGGGCTTAACTAGACTACAGAAGTTGTCTTTCTTTGGTTGCACCATGTCGGGTATAGCGGCCATTTGGTATGCGAAGTTGGAAGATTCAGCCAAACAGAATTGGGAGGAGATGGCTGAAGCCTTCATTGCTCAGTACTCTTATAACACGCAGATTGAGGTCATAACTCGTGATCTCAAGGCAACACAGCAAGAGCCGAAGGAGGGTTTCCCTGAGTTTGTGACAAGATGGAGAGCTAAAGCCTCGATGATGACCATGAGACCTTCTGAGAAGGACCAGACCAGAATAGTCGTCTAGAATCTACATGGCAAGTTGTTACAGAAAATTATTATGCTCCCGTTGTTTACGTTTATAGAACTTCATGAAATGGGAGTGCAAATTGAAGATGCCATGAAATAGGGGCTTATTATAGATGAGAATGAGTCGGCAAAATGGCCGTTTGTTCGCAGTTCCAATACTACCAGTGGTAGCACAGCTGTGGGGCCATCGAATGTAAGTGTTGTCACCACAAATATCATCCAACTGTAGCTCGACTTTTCATGCTCCTTTCAGAGGCTAGCCCTACAGTTCGGACTCCTATGGTTCAGAATCTGATCAAACGGTACAACGATAGTCCAGATCGAAGGGTTGTGTTTCCATCATGGTAGAGCCCATGACTGGTCAGCCTTTTGGCAAGCTTTTGGGCAAGACTCCAGCAAACCGTCTAGGAATAGTAAATGGCAAACATGATGACTTAAGCACACCAATGCAAAGGCAATGCAAAGAACATATAAATGTAGATAAAATTTCACATCATGAAGTTCAAGTCAAGTTCTCTAATTCTCCAACAGAGTCGCCAGAAACTATAGCTTGACTTTTCATGCTCCTTTCGGATACGACTAGCCCTATAGTTTGGACTCCTGTGGTTTTGAATCTGATCTTACAAGCGCAATGTGAAATAGATAAACACAAAACAGTCCAAATCCAACAAATCTTTTGAAAAATCGATTTTGAATCAAAATGCCAAAAATGGACTATTTTTCCAGATACAGAGTCGCTACCTAAATATTTTTGGAAAATTTAGAAAATCCATGACTCGTGCTAAAGGCCACGTGTCCGTCATCACCAAGATTGTCTTGGCTCGAGAACTTACGTACGAGAGGGAAATGTCACGAATTAAGCACCCCACTCGCCCGATCAAAGATCAGCCTCTATTAATCATGATGTGATTTTTATTTACATCATATGCTCTTGTTTCAGTTATTAGTCTATTGTTACTATGTGATGTGTGTACAAGTATAGACTAATTTACAAAAATTGAAACAATTTGATTCCTATTTGTTTTGAAACTTGTTTCGAATATGTACCACTTGAAAAAATGATCTCATATGTACATTACTCAAATTATTCCAATTCAAGCAATTAGCCTTCATCCACAGGCATTCAAGTAATTTATCACTTAAGCACTTATCCTCATAGCAAGCATGCTAGACATGGCAACAATCACACTCATGCAATACGCTAAAACACAAAAATGCTCACCTTGTACTCCAAGGCAAGCCCAAAGAAACAAAAGAGTTAGAAAACATGCATGCTCCTAACTAATGCAACACATGCGATATGTAACTAATAGGCTCGGCTACTAATTATGTCATGTGAGTCAATTTGATAGCATGCAGTTTAAGCACGTATTCAACAAAGTATGTAAACTACTATACTTTGTTAGAATGATGAATCGAGCCTTGATGCATGCAAGATAAGTGGATGCAAACATGAGAAATGCTAAAAGAAACATGACATTCTAAACTACCCATTATAAGCAAGTGAATAAAAGAGAGAAAGACATGGGTTGGAAGACATACACATTATTACAATTTTGGCCCTCGCACAAGCGGGTCTGAATGAATGAATGAACTAAATAATTAACTACCTAATTAAATAAGTACAACGCGAAACTAACTAGCTATTCTAACTAATTAGTTACAAACTCGCTACTTTAAGTAGAGCATATTAATATTACAACATCACTTCACGAATCCTGAGAATCGAGGGATGGTTCATGCATGGATGCGGATTTCCACCCGATAATGCTCTCCGTTTTGCTACTGGAATGCCTTTGTTGCATAGTTAAAAAATTGCACTTTTTTTCCACCTCAGCCTCTGCTCTGCTCTGCTGGAAAAAGGACACTGCCTGCCTAGAAAAAGTGGCCAGCAACCCAGAAGTAGTGGCCGCCCGACCACTAAAAGTAGCCTGCCGGTCCAGTAAACGTGGCTTGCCGGCCACTAATGTTGGTTCTTTCCTGCAGCAATAGAGAACAAACAAAGCACAAACCAGAGTATTCTTAGGGGATGCTTGTCCACCTTTGCCTCTCCTTATCAACAAACAGGTCAAAGGAGGGGTAGGCTTGATTCGTAAGCCATCAATCGATGCAATTGCATTTTGTGATGACTTATAAATCAAGGGACAAAATTTTAATAAATTGTAAGGAAAGACCAACAAAAATCTCTTCGCTAAGGGAAGTAGTTGACCTTGAAAACTTGAACCATTTCATCACTAACAAGTATAAAATGACTTAAGTTTCTATGTGTTCAATTAACGTCCGATTGAATACCAAATTAGCTTATTATCTTGTTCCATTTCTGTCTAAGTTTTATTACTTCATTTTAATTACCTTTCATTCCTTAATTCATTAAGTCCAAAAATGAGCTTTAAGTTCTCTAATGGAGAAGTACCAAACCAAATGTTGTTTTAGACATGAGAGAGATGTCATGCCATTGGTAATGATGCCCCAAAGGGATTAAACCATTAAGCACAATAACCTCAATCTCAAGCTTAAACAAACAATCGGTTTGAAACCACCCTCAAAGCAAAGGAAAAACTAAGAAATGTGGGAGGTTGCAGAGATGCTTAGAGGTGTACACAAGTATGAAAAGCAAGAAATAAAGGCTATCAATTCCAATAGGATAGTGGCTAAGGCCTAAACCACCAAGCCTATGAGGACCATTACACTGCAAACAAACTACACAAAGCATGAATGAAGCTAACTCACAAAAATAGTCCTAAAACAGTCCTAAAAAGTGCTAAAATTAAGGGAAAAAAACAACTACAACAACTAGCTACAATATTGAGGAATTAAAGCTAGCACATAAGCATAAGGAGGGGAGGCTAGCCCCTCCACTTTTGGGACTTCAAAACATGATTTTTGCCTCTGAAAAACCTTTAACAATTAGTGGCAAAAATCTTTAAAAAAGTTGATGAGAAAGTAGGAAACACAAGGGCAAAGGCCTTAGAAGCAAGGTTCAAAGAAAGGTTGTCAACCCCTCTACCTTTAATGACCTTAAACCACAAGTTTCAGCCCAAAAAAAATAGTTAATAAACAACTCAAAAACAGCAAGAAAAGATAGAAAACAAGTAGTGTAGAGATGGTACAAAAACACTAGAATGTATACGTCTTGAAGAGGAATGATCCATTGAGTTATAAACCGCCAATTTCACACTCTCAAGCGCCTTAAGAGCTAAAATTCAAGCCCAAATCACCTTAGAAAGGAACTCTCTAGGTGTGGTTTAGAGTGTTTGAGCAAAGGCTATATAAATTGCAAAAGAGAGAGAATTGTAGAGAGAGAATTTTTCCAACATTTTGCTCTTCCAAAAATATTTTCTCACTCCTAAATTTTTCTAACTTTCAAACCAAGAAGGGAGGTCATCTATATATAGAAAACCATGTGTCTTTCTCGAAAATATCTGTATACATACAACTAGAATGGTGTATGCACATAGGGGGACAACTAGCAAAAAATATTTGATTTTTTGCCCTAGTAGCCGATAGGCCACTAATACTGGCCTGTTGGACACATTAGTGGGCAGCATGCCACACTGGTGGGTCTGCAGGTCCCTGGATGCTCAGGCTTGAAAAAACACTATTTTGGGTCCAAAACAAGGTACAAGCTTTGTAGACTAAGGTTTCCTGCTGAGACAATCGAGCATTTGACAAGCGTACACATTTGTCATTGAGTGATCAATTAGTGTTGCCCAAGTGTAGACACCCCATTTTTTACCATCCTCAAGACTTGGACGTCATCGTTTGAACACTCGATGATCATCCATGCTCGTGTTCGATTTGAGTTCCTGGAAGTTTCGACTACGCGCCTTGCCTCAGGATCTCTCAATTTGTCTATTTTGTGCTTGGTTGTGGACCAAGGACTTGTGTTTTTGCTTCTGAGGGAAGAAGGTGGCTTGTTGGCCATCCCCTCAACCCATCGGCTAAGGCATTGTGCCATAGGCCTTCTTTTATTGTTATCGGCCATAAGTGTTGGCCGATCGACACTCTTTTTGGTCGATCGACCATATTTTTGAGCCGAGACCTTACCATCTGGTTTTTGAAGATATTTTACCTCTCTAGATTTTACCTCTCTCCTTTGTTTTACCCTTGTTTGTGCTCAAAAGTGTAGAATCTTCATACTATTGCACACAAACACCTAGTAGAATACAATCTTTTGGGTGCTAAGGTCCTTAGGAGTTGGTTAGAGTTCTTGGAGTGGTTTAAGCTCAGAAAAGGTGTTGGAGTTGTGTTCTTGAAGGTGTTTTTCAAGGGTGAGTAAACTACCTTTTAATCCCCCATTTTGGCTTAAGCTTTTAGACCTATTTGAATATTGTTTTAAGCTTAACTCTAAACTGTAAAAAGTTCTGATTTTTTATGCTTATGATGATTGTCTAAGGTCACTTTTTGGTTGGGGGTTGTTTACCCCCTCTTAGGCCTTGTTTGGCCTTGTTCTGTGCCTTTCTTTTTGAGCTTTGGGACCATCTTGTTTTGACCTTTCTACCACTAAAATCCAGAGGATTTTCAGTGGTGGAAAGGTGGTTTTGGAGTCTTGAATAGGAGAGGGACACCCCCCCTCTCCTTGTGTCTTGCATACTAGTATAAATGGCTCTTAATAGTAACTTGTTTGCTTAGCATGTTTTAGCACCATTTCAGCAAGTATGTGGTGTTATTTTGTCATGTTATACCTCTGTATAAGGTTGGTTTAATAGTCTCTTGCGTGCTCCATGCACTTGTCTTGCAATCCTCTCATTTGCCTTAACATGCATCATGCATTTGGACCATCATTCTTGCATATTTTGGCTCAAATCAAAGAAGCTTTTAGCCTTATTTTACCATGCTCTAGCTCTGATTTTCATTGTTTTACTCATGCATGCTCTGTTTTATATAGCCATGGTTCAATCTAGTTTGTTAGCTTTGAGTGTCCAAGTCATTAGCATGCATTGCTTAGACCATTTTCATGATATGACATCTTTTCATATGTGATTTCAGTCCATGTAGTGTAGCCATACACTTGCCTTTGTCACTCTTTTAATGTTTTGGAGACTTGGTGTTTTATGCCTTAAGAGTGGATCATTGTGCATGCCATCATATTTAGGCTTTTAGGATGCCATCTAAGTGGGTTTTGAGGCTCATTTTGACATGCCATAACTCTAATTTTTATTGGTTAAGCCATGCCATGTTTGGTTGTAATAGGTGTATTGTAATACCCCTTGTTAGCCTTGCATGCCCTCATGCCTTTCAGACTCTTATTCTAGCTTGTGTTGGCTAGGTTCAAGCTTGTTTTTGGTCTTGTCTTGACCTGCCTTGGGACTGTTTTGGGCGCCCTTGGCCCTTTGGGGCTTGCCTTGCATGGCCATGGTTTAAGTCCCTTTGTTAGTTTCATACTTTGAGCTTTCTTGCATGCTATCCTTATGTTAGGTATGTGGTTGGGCACCATTCCATGCATGATTTCAGGGCCTATAGCATTGTCATATATCCATGCTTTTCATTCATTGCTCATGTTTGAGAGTAGTTGTCTTCATACCTTGTTTGTGAACCAAAGTGTATGCATGTTTGTATATGCTTTCATGCTTCATTTCCATAGCATTTTGGCCACTGTTTTTGGTATCGCTGAGGTCTATCCGTTTTCAGTATAAGTCCATACATCATGCGGTATGTGTGTTGTTGCATGCTTATCGCATTGCATGTTGTTGCATGCTTGTTGTTGATATTATTGTTGCATGCTTATTATATTGTATGTTTGCATGTTTAGGTTGCATTGCATTTTGCATGCTTGGCACATTACATGTTTGCATGTTTAGGTTGCATTGCATTTGGCATGCTTGTTACCTTAGCCTTGTGCGCATGCTTGAGTCATATTGCATTTGGCATGCTTATGTTGCATTGTATCGCATCTCCATGTTGCATGCATTGCATTGTGTTTGGTTTGGGGTGTCAAGCCAAACACGAGGAATGAGGGGCATTTCATACTTGAAGTGATGAAACGTGCCTCAATCTTCGGTCGCCGACACTCTTGATCCAACATGATAGAGTTTCAGGTATTTGTGTAATTTCGTGCATTTCATTCACATTGAATTGTGCAACTCGGCCTCTTTGGCCATCATGCATCGGAATGCGTGATTGATGGCTCAAGAGTCGAGCATTACACTCTTTTGAGCTTCAAACATGATAAGGGGTGTAATTGCATAACATTTTTCGTGCAAATGTATTGCCATGCCTCTGTTTGTGCTCTGTTGTAGCAAAGGAGTAGTCTGCAGGAAGAGATGGCTGATCGGCTATCTGGAGTGCCGATCGGTTAACAATTTTTGGCCGATGGACTAAAAAGTGGTCGATGACCCTTTTCCTTTGGTCGATGGCCATACCATTTGGCTGATGACCTCTCATCATATCCATGAGGTGGATCAGAAGTGTTTCACAAGTTTGTACAGTTTTCAGAGGTGCAAAACAGTGCAAACAAAGGCAACATGAGGCATGGCAACGGATTTCCGGGAGGACTCGACCGAGCATGCATCATTCATCATTCCGAGGCAGAGCTGTGGCAGCTCAATTTAGTTTATGTCCTTCCTTACTTAGTTGGTTTTTGTAACTTAATTAATTTTCTTAATTAGTTAAGAGTTTTGTAATAATTAATTAACTAGGGTAGTTAATTAATTAGTTGGTTTGTATTATTTATTCGGACCCTCCGTCGAGAGGGCGAATTTTGTAATAAGTGTGCGTGAGTGTGTGAATGTCTTCCAACCTCACGTCTTTCTCCCTTTTACTTAACCGCTTACGATGGTTAGTGTTAGGTCATGTTTCAATTAGCATTCCTATGCTATGCTATGCATGTTTGCATTCATTAATCTGTATTGCATGTACCGGGCTTGGCGCATCATACTAACTGCATTGTATTTTAATTCCGATTTGAATACATGATTATCAAGTTGCATCTCATATGCCATCTTAGAATAGCCGAGCCTATTTCTAGTTGCATTTTACATGCGTTGCATTAGCCATCTTAACATAAACTAGGATCATGCATGATTACGAACTAGTTCTTTGTTTTGGCTCGGAGTACTAGGTAAGTGTTTATGCTTTAGCATCCTACATGCGTATTAGTGTTGCCATGATAGCATGTTTGCCATGAGGCTATTTGCTTAAATGATATAACTGCCTGAATGCCTATGGGTGAATGTTGGATTACTTGAATTGGAACAATTCATTGAAATGTGTGTTTTAAACCCACTTGAGAGTGGCAAAATCATGTTTTTCTAAGCCCACTTTAGGGTGGCAAATCCACGTTTTAGCCTACTTGCGAGTAGCACCTTCAAACCATTTTCAAACAAATATGAGATGTTTTGTTCCAACTTAGGCGATCTAGTCTATAATTGTGTGTTGTGCGCATCACATAGTAATTCTAGGCTAATAACCGGAATAAGAACGCATGTGTTTTCAAAAACAAAATATCATGTTAGTAAAGACCAATCTTTGATCGGGCGAACGGGGGTGCTCATTGCATGACCTTCCCCTCTCGTACCCATGTTCCCGAGCCGAGGCAACTTTGGTGATGACAAACACATGGCCTTAGGCAACGAGTCAGGGTTTCCTAAATTTCCCCAAAAATAAAACATTTAAGTGGCGACTCTGTATCTGGCAAAGTAGTCCATGTTTGGAACTTCTTTATAAAAATCAGTTTTCCAAAACGATTTGCCGGATTTGGAGTCTTTGGTGATTTATCGGTCTTGCATTGCACTTTGTGAGATTAAATTCAGAACCGCGACATTTGAGTCCGAACTGTAGTAGCTCAATGAACAAAACAAATTTTCGTGCCTTCGCGCGCGAGGCCGGGACGTTCGGGCACGTTTACACCAAGTCTTAAGGGTCGTCAGAAACGGGATGTCTAAATTTGCCCCTTCTTTGACAGATCTCAAAGTCATGACATGACGTAAGTGAATTTCAAAGTTCGAAGACGACCCATTTTGACAAGGCCGTAAGACTTGGGCAAACAATGAAGACATAAATCACAAGCTGCCTACATATCCCTTTACAGGGAATCAAACCCGCGTAGTTCTGGGGTAAGATGCAAATGATATATATGAAAAAACCTTTGCAACCTGGACTCACACGCTTCGCAATGTCGGCTATTTTAAAAACTCATGATCATGTAAGATGATGCACTAAGCAATAATAGATGCAATAAGCAATAAGCAATAAGTCCAAACATGTTTCACACGAGAAGAACTAAAACACGCACTCTAACCACGCCAAAGGCATGGAAAAAGAAGAGAAAAACCGCTTAGGGTCGCGTTTCACACGTCTTGAGATACTCTAATCATGCTAAAATCGCGAGAAGATAAGAGAAACTGCTTGGGTCACGTTTTACACATCCTGAGATAAAAACTGCCCAGGGCCACGTTTCACACGTCCTGAGATAAAGACCGCTCAGGGTCATGTTTCACACGTCCTAATCCTCAAGTTCAAAACCGTCCAAAACGTTCTAAATCATCCCAAAAAAACTATCCATAAGGTCTAAACCATACAAAATTTATTCAAATTATCTTCATGTGAGTGCACCATCATGGGCTGATTTAATTGCATCAACACTCGACTTGTGATGTAGCGATCCCGGTTTTGATCCTTCTTTCATGTTTTGCCACTTCGACTGGGCAAGTCGGGGATCGAGCTGCCCGATCAACTCGCGGGGGTCGAAGGGGCAGTGCCCTGGCAGGGTCGAGGGGCAGCACCCCCGAAGCAAAAATACAAAATGCATTCAAAATTTCTTAACACTACTACAAATATAGATAAAGATCACACTTTTTTGGTGAGATGTAAGCTTTTTAATCACACCTTTTAAGTTTTATTAAAGTGTGGTCTTTAGGAGTGTGATTAAAAATGGTCATTTTTAATCACACTTTTTAAGTGTCATTAAAAAATGCTTTCATCACACCTTTTAAGTGTGATTAATAATATTTAGATCACACCTTTTAAGTGTGGTTAAAAACATTTAGATCACACCTTTTAAGTGTGATTAAAATTATTTAGATCACACCTTTTAAGTGTGTTTAAAAATATTTAGATCACACCTTTTAAGTGTGATTAAAAACTTTAGTTCACACCTTTTAAATGTGATTAAAAACTTTAAATCACACCTTTTAAGTGTGATTAAAAATATTTTGATCACACCTTTTAAGTGTGATCTTTGGAAGTGTGATTAAAAATGATCATTTTTAATCACACTTTTTAAGTGTGATTAATAACATTTAGATCACACCTTTTAAGTGTGATTAAAAATATTTACATCACATCATTTAAGTGTGATTAATAACATTTAGATCACATCTTTTAAGTGTGATTAATAACTAATAAAATCTGTGATAAAAAAAAGGTGCTACATATTTGAAAAATAATTAATATTATTTTTGTATGCACATTTGAATAATGTAATACACACTATATACTATATTTTGAATCATAACCACATATTGAATAGAATAACGTCATATATTTCATAAATGGAAATTAAATATTCAAAACTATATACAAAGGAATTAAATAAAAAAAATTATCTGTGCTTACATATATTAAAAAATGAAAAAACTTAAAAAACTAAGGTCTTTAATTCTTGGACCATATTTTGCATCTCTCCAAAAAATTTCTGACCTGAAAAATGAAAACACAAATTAATTCAGAAACCGCTGATGCATATGAATAAACTAAAAAGTTAATTCAGCAAACCAAAATAAGAACACACCAAAGATATAGTATAAACAAATTTTGCAGGCACATAGAGAAAATAATACTTGATCAAAAAATTCAACATGAAGACATAAATTGATTCACAATCAAGAGAACTGAAAAATTCATCAGGTAAAAGGAAAAAGAAAAAGAAAAATGAAGAAATTGATTCCTTAAAGAGACATGGTCCAAAGACCACAAGTTGAACAAATTTGGGATATAATGTACAAACAAATTAGTCACTAATTCGACATATCCCAAACATCAAATGCAGCCTAAATAGTCACTAATTCCTCGGTCTTGCACACTTTTCATTGAAGAAGTCTACCACTAGACTAGGGACTGTATTCCCTATTTTTTTACCTGCACAGCTTTCTCATGTAAGAAACAAATCTCTGAATTTGAGATCTGGAAACTTCTCATACCATATGCATATCCCTGGCTGTAAAAATAAAGAGGTCCACTTGGATCACATATGACTGCATAAAGCTTTCTGTATAAGCATAGAACAAATAATCTTAATTCAAAGTATAGAGGGTGTGGATGGAAAAAATAACTAAAAAATGACCACAGTATCTCTAGCTTGAACTCCTCTTCTAGAGCCTTTACAATCTCCACAGTATCTAAGCTATCCAATCCCAAATCTTTCTGAAAATGGATGTTTATAAGTGAAAGTCTGTCTTTGTTTTCACGAGTAAGATTGTTGAAGTCTTAAATTGGTTCCATTTTTAAGTTCATTCCCAATCCTAGCCTAAACCCGAGGGAGTTGGTTAACCAATATTATGAGCCCAGATGAACTATGGGAACAAAGAACCAAATCACACCAATCCAATTTGTAACTCAGTTTATCAATATATTATTTTTAGTTGCTCAACATTTTCTCACAAAGCATCACTAGCCTTAAAATATATGTGCATGCACTAAAAGCATTTCTTGATTCTACAAATCAAATATCATTTTAACTAAAGAATTTTATCATAAATGAAATTTAACTAGCACTTCAATCCTTTCAAAATTATAATAATAATAAAATAAATAAATAAATAAAGTAGCTATTCTATCTAGAAAACTGATTCATCAAGGCTTGGTGTAAACATATAAGCACATACTCTAAACTATAAAATAAAATTGCCAAGCCACATAATATTAGTATATTAAGGGATCAAGAAGCATAAAAGTGAAATTGATTATTTAGTATAATTGTAGTTAGTTCATCATCTGTGCAAACAGGACAAAATATAACTCATTAAGCCTATTTACCATAATGCATCCAAACATACTAGAAGAAATTGCCAAGTCAAAACAAACCAAGAAAAAAGTTATTTTAACAGCAATGGCACTCACCCATTCACCTAGGCAAAGGGACCGGTAATATTTGGCAAATCTGTGACATTCACTAGACTCCTCTCCTTTTGCTGCTAAGCACCTGCAGTTTTTGATTGAAGAATAAAAATAAAAATAAAAAGGCAATTACTTAGTTCTACAATAAGTTGGTAAGATGTTTAAAACTCTTCATATAGAGCCCATTCATTCATGAATGCCTCAAAATGATATAATACTAAAAAAGTGTGCCTGTGAAACTCAATGTAGTGAGTGAAACAGTGTCTGGTCTAATTGGTTGTAGGAAATCAAAAATCAACTGGTCCAGTCTTCAGTTCAATCTGAAAGGCAACATAAAGAAGTTGATATCAGTAAAAAAGAAAACCAAAAAAAATAATAAATAAAATAAGCTCCATACTAGAACTAACCACTAAAACATAGGATTACACATGTTCAACCGCCACATAACAGGGTCTATAGGGGTGTTGAACACATGAGAGACCCATTTTGAATAGTATAACAACCACCAACGAGAACCAAAAGGAAAGAACAAAACAGGTTGAGAACAAACACACAATATAGTCCTTAGCCACTCAACCCACACACTCAACTCACACATAAAACACTACAAAATATATGCTTACATTCATCTCAACCCACCAAACAAAAAATTCCTTCACAATATGTACCAGCTTGCCAATCTGCACAACAAACATTAGAAAATATATATATATATATATATGCTCAACGTCACTCAACCCACAAGTCTCACCAGCTCCACACAAGTATGACTACTACCTAGGAATATCTGAAAAGTACTTGTAAAGAACAAGATATGCCCCTTTGATTAGGAAAGTCAGGATACAACATGGCAGACAAGAAATGTTTTCGTTTTCATTTTTGAAAAACTGACATGAAGCATGCAGAAGAATAATACATAAAGCAACTTAGTTACATTAAGCTATTTCCTGTTCATTTTTGTAATTTTTTTTACCTAACTCAGAAAATCTCCATAACTCAGCCTTACCTTTGTTGGGTGTGGAATTTAATACCAGAACAGAGAAATGTCAATTTCAACAGGACTCATACGGCGAAACTCAAAACCAACGATTTCTAAAGCTTGAAAATGCTCAAGTTAAAAAGAGTATAAAATGGACTAGAAAGTGCATTCACTGGCTTTAGGTAGCCTGTGTTCGTTTTCAGTCTTCCTTCTTGTCAAGTTCATCGATTGCAGCAAGTCTTTCAACAAAGGAGGATGAGAATAGTGATAGGCAGAATACCAAGGATCAGTATTCATAGCTGACAGGTTCTCTTCCTGAAAAAGCCATTATTAGCTCGGTTAATCAGCAATTCAAACACTCATAACATTATGAAGTCCTATAACAATTATGAATTTATTATAATATGTTTAGAATAGAAGTATTTGACCACCCATAGTACTATTAAAAGAGATGAGGCTTTGGTCTAGCACAACTGTTAATCATATTATCTTATGCATATATCAGAACACAACTGTATTGCAAACACACAAATGCTATGTGGCCCATGACAGGACAAGAAAAAAAATACTTGGTTATTAATATTATTTTCTTACCCCGCCCTGCTCAAGATGCATGAAGGTTCTGGCTCAAACAGAAGATAGTAACTAAGTAGAAATGAAACTGAAAGAATAAATGCAGAACTGAGCAAAGTCTACTAAAAGCAGATATATGACAAGAAATTGTGACTCAAGAAAACTTTTCTTCAACGTAGTTATCACATAAGCCCAATAGCATGTGTCAAAGTGCACTAACCTAGTATGAGTTTCTTGTTTCCCTATACAATATCGTTTCCTGCTACATTCACAAGAGAGAAGTTCAATTCCTTTCCAATCCGTATAGCTTGGTTGCAATTCTCAACTTTTCTGAAAGGCATCTTGATGGGAGGTTTTGTTGCTTGCTTCCAGTTTACTGATCCTAGGTAAACTTTGTCAAGAACTTCCAATATAACCCATCTACATGTAAGAGGGATAAAAATCAAACAAAATTAACAAGCACTCAAAAATAGGGCAAGGAAATTGTAACCTCAGCCTGTTCTGACATCCTCAAACATATTATTGACATATGAATCAGAGGGCAGAAGACAAAAAATGGAAATGATCATTGACCTTATATCATAACTTATAGCTAAAAAATAGATCTCCATATATAAAATAATATCATTATGCACTCTACGGAGTAGCATAAAGTTAATAGCCCCATAAGCTTCAAAATTTGCTTGATGCAAGATCTTTTAAAATTCTACACCACCACAATTGGTGGAAGAGGATCTGGGGAATAGGATTAAGAGAATTTAAATATGTTTTGGTTCAAAACAGTATAATACTATTTAACAGAAGAAAAATATGAAGAAGACAAATACAATGATAACAAAGAGTAAGACGGACACCAAGTATAAGAAAGAACATAGGCAGTCATCTACAATTCGTAAGCAATCACACTTGAGAAGCAATCTTGGAGCAAAAACTGCAAGCTGCAAAGTAGTGTATGAAGATCCATTAAGTTCAGAAAAATGTTAACAACCAATCTAGAGAGATATAAATCCTACGACAGTTAATCATTGATTTAAATTGAGGCTGGGAAAAAAAAAATCTAAAAGGCATATTAGGGAATGAGAAGCAGAATGGGAAAAATATACATATAAAAGAAAGGATAAGTCAATGCACAATGATGCAATATCTTTTACCTTCTCAGTAGATTTGGTTTCCTCTTGGTCAAACTTGTTTGAAGGTCCTAGTGTTCCTTGTGAACTATCCTCTGACTAGAGGCAATCAGCCCATATCAAAGGTTTCGCTTAGAAACCCAGAAGTAAAAAAGCACAATTATAAAAGACCAATAGACAAAACTTCAAATGTTGCACCTGGTTGTTTAGTGTTGTGTTCATCTCCACAAATGCTAATGTTACTGAAGCAAGACTGACAACTTTTAAATAAAGCAACACCCATGTAAGTTGCAACCACTCCAAATAAAGGTTTTCATACTATTCTTGACAACTAAAGGCAAAATCTTACAAGATAAACTCTTAAATTATTAATAAAATACTTGAATGAACCATGAGAATTCTCTATCATAATTAAAAATAAATAAAATAAAAGGCCCATAGACAAAAAAGAGTAGGGAACTTACATCATAAGCTTCATTAATGTGGTGAAACTGAACCCCACGATTGTTTCCTCTGCAAACATCCGGATGATACTGAAAATTCGATCATATTACAAACATAATTATTAATTAATAAAATGGGTTCCACATTAATAATTAATCAAAAAAAATTAAATCAAATCAAATAAATGAAAAATAACATTAAATGAAACATGCATCAAATGCAATTGCAATTAAATTTTTATTTATTTTTTATCCGATATTTTTTCAAACCACTCATTCTAAGCATAATAAAAAATGTTTGAGAATCTAATTTTTTTTTGCAATAAGTGTCAACTTTACTACCTTGTCATATTAGGTGAATTTAAGATCTAAATCCTGAGTTTCTAACATTTTTCAAATGAATTTAAAAATAAAAAATAAAAAATAAAAAATTAATAGGAAAGGAGACCAATCAGAACCAGATTTTATAGAAGAAGATATTAATCAAAAAAAGGAAAATATAAAAAACGACATTTTGAAAAGAAAATGGAAAGAGAAATTACATGGAGAGCAAGTTGTCTGAAAGCTTTCTTGACCTCAGATTCAGAAGCACCTGGTTGAATCCTCAATGTCTTGTAGGGATCGGTGACAGCAGAAGAAGCAGGATACGAAGCAGTACAAACCCTAACCCTGTCATTTTTCCTCATCGCTTTCTTCTTCTTCGAATTCTTCAATTGGATCAACGAAGAAGATCCACAACCTCGGCCAATCATCCCAGCAACACTGGCCATTCTCAACGATCTTGATCGCGATTCTCTCACAACAAATCACAAAAGGGGGAAACAAAAGGGGGGAAAGAAAGGGGGGAATTAGAAACGGCGGGAAAACGAAAAAGAAAAAGAAAAAGAAGAGGGGGATTTGGGTAGACGCCATTGTCGCCCACAGTCGCGAGAGAGAGAGAGAGAGAGATATTTGGTAGAAATTAGGGATTTTGGTTATAAGAGAGTGGGGATTTTGGAGGGCGTGGGAATTGGAAAAAAAAGAGGAGAAACCGAGCGAGCCGGATTGAGAAAAAAAAAATAATAATAATAATTTTTATCATAAATGAATATTTAAAAATAAATAAATAAATAATAATTTTTATTTTCATTTTGTTATTAAGGTTGAGAATTTATTTGTTTCATTTTTATTTTAATGAAAAAAAAATTATTATTATTATTTTTTATTTGGTAGAAGTAAGGATAATATTTTAATAAAAATTATTTTTTATTAAGAGTGATGACTGAGAGAGAGAGAGACAGGCAAACAAAGAGAGAGAGAGATAGAGAGAGAGAGAGAGAGACAGAAAAAGAGAGAGAAACAAGAGATCATGAGCGATACAAAAAGAGAGAGAAAGAGATCGAAAAGAGATGAACGAGAGAGAGAATAGAAAAATAGAAAGATAGAGAGAAGATAGACGAGTGAGAGAGACAGAGAGAGAGAAAAAGAGAGATGAGCGAGAGAAACAGAGAGAGAAAAGAGGTGAGAGAGATAGAGAGAAGAGAGATGAGCGAGAGAGACAGAGAGAGAAGACAAATGAGAGAGATAGAGAGAAGAAAGATGAACGAAAGACACACAGACAGACAGACAAACAGAAGAGTGGTGGTAGTTGAATGGCATTTGGTAGAAGTAGGGATAATATTTTCCATTAAAATAAAGTTAATTTTTTGTGGTCAATGTGGCATTTGCAGTGGTAGTAGTGGTAATAATGGAATGGCATTTGCAGTAGTGGTGAATGCGGACAGAGAAGAGTGATGAATGAGAAAGAGAAAGAGAAAGAGAAGAGAGACAGAGACATAGAGAGAAAGAGAGAGACGGACAGACAGAGAAGAGTGATGAGTGATGAGTGAGAGAGAGACAGAGACATATAGAGAAAGGGAGAGATAGACAGACAGAGAAGAGTGATGAGTAAGAGAGGGAAAGAGAAGATAGACAGAGACAGAGAGATAGGAAGCTGAAAAAATGGGTGAAAAGAGAAATGTTCAAAAGAGTAAGACGACGTCGTTTATAGTGGATCGATAAATCGAAGGAGCTCGATAAATAGAGAAGATGGGAGTAAGAGAGTGAGCAAGGCGAACATAGTGAGGGAGAAATAGACAAATAGACAAGTAGAGAGAGAGAGAGAGAAGGGTGGTGAGTGAGAGAGAGACAGGGAGAGAGAGAGACAAAAAAGAGAAAGAGAGAGAGAGAGATAGAGATAGAGAGAAAGATAGAAAAAGAGAGAGAAACAAGAGATGAGCGAGAGATAGACAAAAAGAGATGAGTGAGAGAGAGACACAGAAAAAGAGAGAGACAGAGAGAGAAGAGAAATAAGCGAGAGAGATAGAAAGATAAGACAGAGAAAGAAAAGAAATGAGAGAGATAGAGAGAAGAGAGATGAGCGAGAGAAAACAGATGAGAGAGATAGAGAGAAGAGAGATAGGCGAGAGACACAGAGAGAAAATGAGAGAGAGAAACAGACAGACAGAGAAAGAAGAGTGATGAGTGCAAAAGATAAAGAAAAGAGAGAGAGATAGAGACAAAGAGACATGAAGATGAAAAAATGAATGAAAAGAGAAATGTTATATTAAAAGTGTAAGAAGACATTTTTTTAAAAAAAAAATTTGCGATAGAATTTTGTGACTGTATATATATGAAGCTGTCTCAAAACCACAATCACTATGCTAGGTTAGAGTTTTCCAAAAACTCTTTTGAGAAAATTATACTTTCTTGTTTTCCGTGTTATATTGTTTTTACTGAATTTTTTTAATATTTTAAGTATTTTTTAAAATTTTTAGACACACTTAACATAAATACATCTAAAACTTTTTAAAAATTGTAAAAAAAATCTTTTAAAAATTCACTAAATACCAAAAATACAATAATTCAATACATTTTTTTGTATATTTATGTATTTATTAATTTTTAAAAATATTTTTTCATAATTTATTTTTTTAGATACATCTAAGTAAGGTGTATCTAAAAAAAATATTTAAAATTTTAAAAGTATTCACTAAAAATTAAAAGTATTCATTTTTATTTTAATGAAAAAAATATTATTATTTTCTATTTGGTAGAAGTAGGGGTAATATTTTAATAAAAAATATTTTCCACTAAAATTAAAGATAATTTTCTGTGGTCAATGAAAAATATTTTTCTGCGGCCTTTTTTTTTTTGTTATTAAAAATCATGAACTAATTTTTTGTGGTAGAGGAGAGGGAGTAGTAGTAGTGGTGAAGGTGGTGGATAAGAGATGGTGGTGGTGGTGGCGGCGGCGGCGAAGGAGATTAATGGTGTTGTAGTAGTGGTAGAGTAGATGAAGTGGCAAGGGTGAATGAGAGGTAATGGTAGTAGTAGTGGCAGTAATGGCGAAGGTGGTGGATAAGAGATGATGGTGGTGATGGTGGTGGTGGTGGTGGTAGCGAAGGAGATTAGTGGTGAAGTTGTGGTAGTGGTAGAGTAGATGAAGTGGCAAGGGTGAATGAGAGGTAATGGTAGTAGTAGTGGCAATAATGGTAGTGGTGGCAATGGTAGTAGTAATGGTAGTCGTAGAGGTGAAGTGGTGACAGTGGTAATAATAGTGGTAGTGGAATGGCGTTTGCAATAGTGGTGAAGATGGTGAAGGAGATGGGTGGTGAGAGAAAGAGAGATGAGTGAGAGACAGATAGAGGAGAGAGAGAGAGAGAGAGACAAAGGCAGAGTGATGAGCGAGAGAGAGACAAAGTGGTCGCTAAAAGTGCATTTTCCTGTAGTGGATAGATAAATCAAGAGGGAGCTCAGTAAATAGAGAAAACGGAAGAGAGAAAGTGAGCAACGCGAACACAGAGGGAGAGAGAGAGAGAGGGACAAAAAGATAAAGAGATAGAAAGTGGGAGACAGAAAAAGAGACAGAGAGAGAAAAGAGATGAACGAAAGAGACAGAGAGAAAGATAGAGAGAAGAGAGATGAGCGAGAGAGACATAGAGAGAAGAGAGATGAACGAGAGAGACAGAGAGAGAGATGAGCGAGAAAGACAGAGAGAGATGAAAGATGAGAGAGATAGAGAAAAGAGAGATGAGCGAAGAGATAGGAAGAGAATAGAGATGAGAGAAGAGATAGATGGGTGAAAGACACAGAGAGATAGATAGACAGAAAGAAAAGAGTGATGAATGAGAGAGAGAAAGAGAAGAGAGAGAGGAAGATGAAAAAATGGGTAAAAAGATATAGACAAAGAGAGAGAGAAAAAAAAAGAGCGAAAATAGATAAACGAGAGAGAGACAGAGAAAGATGAGCGAGAGAGATAAAGAGAAGAGAGACAGAGAGAGAAGAGAGATGAGAGAGATAGACAGAAGAGAGATGAACGAGAGACACAGAGAGAAAGAGAGAGAGAGAGAGAGAGAGAGAGACAAACAGACAGATAGAGAAGAGTGATGAGTGTGAGAGAGAGAAAAATAAGAGAGACAGAGACACGGAGAGAAAGAGAGAGACAGACAGACAGAGAAGAGTGATGAGTGAGAGAGAAAGAGAAGAGAGACAGAGACAGAGAGATAAGAAGATGAAAAAATGGGTGAAAAAGTCCCGTGTCTAACGTCTCATTTTCTAGTAGTGAGTCGTCTCTATCATTCATGGGTAGAATAGAGGCGCGGATTTGGGAATTGTATATTTTATATAAAAATCAAATTGAAATATTTTATACAATCACACCTATTTAGGGAGTGTGATTAAATATATATATATAATTACACTTATTTAAAAAGTGTGATTAAAAAGTAGTAATGTATATATAATCATACTTTAATTAAAATGTGTGATTAAAAAATATATATATAATCACACTTATTTAAAAAGTGTGATTAAAAAGTAGTAGTGTATATATAATCACACTTTAATTAGAAGGTGTGATTAAAAAATATATAAATAATCACACTTTAATTAGAATGTGTGGTTAAAAAATATATATATAATCACACCTATTTAAAAGTGTGATTAAAAAGTAGTAGTGTATATATAATCACACTTTAATTAGAAGGTGTGATTAAAAAATATATAAATAATCACACTTTAATTAGAATGTGTGATTAAAAATATATATATATAATCACACTTGTTTAAAAAGTGTGATTAAAAAGTAGTAGTGTATATATAATCACACTTTAATTAGAAGGTGTGATTAAAAAATATATAAATAATCACACTTTAATTAGAATGTGTGATTAAAAAATATATATATAATCACACTTGTTTAAAAAGTGTGATTAAAAAGTAGTAGTGTATATATAATCACACTTTAATTAGAAGGTGTGATTAAAAAATATATAAATAATCACACTTTAATTAGAATGTGTGATTAAAAAATATATATATAATCACACTTGTTTAAAAAGTGTGATTAAAAAGTAGTAGTGTATATATAATCACACTTTAATTAGAAGGTGTGATTAAAAATATATATATATAATCACACTTAATTGAAAAGTGACATAAAAAATAAATATTATCACACTCAATCAAATTAAGTGTGATTAAAATATCAATCTAATTTTTTTTATCACACTTCCAATAAAAGTGAGATCTTTTTTTTTGTCAAAGTGTGATCTTTAACTATTTTTGTAGTAGTGTAAGCCGCACATGCGAAAAATAGGGGAGGGCTTATTTGGCTACTGTAATAAATACAGGTGCGGGAGTGCAAATGCGGGAGAAGCTCCGCACGTGCGGTGGTAGGTGAGTCTGAAATTTTAGTCTTTTCTTCTCTTTAGGCTGAGTGTATCTCACTCTTGTTAGGTCTCTCTCTCCCTAAAAACCCTTTTCTCTCCCTTCTCTCTACATTTCCCTACACCAAATTGGATCAAAACCTTGATTTCTTAAGATCCATTAGAGTTTTGCCATAGGTTCTTCATCAAAGTTGGCTAACTTCTCGAGGGCTTCGTTGTGTGCGGTGAAGATCGAGTTTTGACACCGTTGATTTTGGGGGTTTCATCTCATTTCTACTTCAAAACTTGAGGTAGGAATTTTCTGAGAGTTATATATATATATTTATGCAAGATCTAGATGATTTTCGAAATCATCCTTCGATAGTTTTGAAAATTGATTGTTGATTCAAGAAGTTGAGCGATTTTGAAAGTGGGTTTGTCTTTTGTTCTTTAAAAATGATCTTATGAGTTTTGATCTTTGTTGATTGAAGAAAAGTTAATTTTGGAAAGTTTTCTTTCAAAAGATTTGAGTTGTATAGTTTTTGTGAGAAAACCTAGAAACTAGGAATTTTTTTAAAAGAGACTGCAAATCCATGAATGATATTGTTATATTTATTTTGTGTGTCACAATAAATTGATGTTTGGAAAATTTCTTATTTATATTTATATAAATGATGAATTTCAGGGAATATGAGAATTGTTGTTCATTTTGGAAATTATTGTTCAAAACATTGAAATAGTCTTGAAATGATTAATTCCTGAGGATACTTGAGAAGAGGGAATTGTTATTCCTTGGATGATGAATTGGAATAAAAGCATTTATATTCATTTTGTGTTATTGGCATATCAATTCATTTGATTACATTAAACTTTGAAAGTTGATTTGAAAACTTGCATTGAGAAAAGAATGTTGAGAAACAAGTTTCCATGAATTGGTTTTGGGGTAAATACGGTGGTAAGTCTTAACAGGTGGTGTAGATGAAATTGAATAGGTGTCAAGCCTTCCAGTTAATACTGGTAAAAATGGCAAATTATAGGTGTCAAGCCTTCCAATCAATGCCGGTAAAAATGACAAATTGGTAGTACTTGTATAGTCTACTTACAGACACCAACCTAGGAATTACCAAAGTCATATTTACCGCTCTTGAAATGAATTGTTAAGTTTTAAAGAATTGAAATTGCATGACATCATTGAGCATGATGGTTTTCAAAGATGAAGATGTGATTTTCTTTCAAAAGGGCATTGCATGGCATGTGCATTTCATCTCTTAAGACTTGTATAAAATGTATATACTTTGTTAAGGATTTCCTACTGGGCTTTATGCTCATCCTACGGGATTTTTGTACAGGAAAAGTTGTGGTGATGCCGCCTAACTAAAGGCGGGAAAATATGTGTTGAGAGTATGAGACTCTTGCTGTGACTCTGTGTGTAAGCCAAGGGCTGTATGTATGTGGGTTTGAATAACCGTTTTGTGTAACCAGGCTCAAGCCTTGGAAACTTGTAAATCCTTGGGGGTATTTATTTGTTTATTTACTTGTTGTTGTATTAATGTATTGTTGCATGAAGAACTATTATATCATGTAATGTAAGTTTGGAGATTTATATTCGGTTTTTCTTGAAAGAGCCATGATTGGTATATTATCATTTGGGCTAGAAATTTGGAGCGTTACAACTTGGTATCAGAGCTACCGGGTTTGAATACTTGGAGCTCGTGGGAAGCGGTTGTTTAACCACAATGGGTTCATTTAGCAAGCTTAGGAAGTGCTATGCATTTTGTGACTACGTGATAACATACTTATGTGACTAAATGGGTATGGGATTGGACTTTTGGGATGTTGTTTGCACCTGTTAAACTCCTTGAGGTCTTATTAGAAGGGTACTTGATCAATACTCATTCCACTAGGAATTCTTGGTTTTTTGTAGGACGAATCTCATCATAAGAATATAATCTGTATGTGTTTACATGACAATGCTTATATGGGATGAAATTTAATTGTTATATAGTAGAGGAATATATAGAATTATTGTGATCAAACGTGTAAGGCAAGCTGCGGGCATGTGTGGGTTAGTGTGCTAAATTAATTCTATTGTCATTTATAAGATGTTAGGAAGAGGTCAAACCCGTGGTGGTAGAGGCGGGAGGCGTAGTAGGGCTCACCGAGGTGTGCATGAGATACCGGTCCATAGGGTTCCGGTTCAAGAAGAAGCGTTCGGCCAAGCTAATATGGCCGAGCAAGCAGGCCATGCTAATGCGGCCAAGCAGATGGGACAAGCGGGTCAAACCGCAATGGAAGCCCTAGCTCGAAAATGGCAGGGGCTTTAAGAGAGTCTACGAACTTGTTGAGGGTGGAGAATCAAACCCGAGAGAACACCGCGGAGTCAATGGCGAGTTTCCTTACTAGAGAGTTCTTGCGGGCGAAACCGGATGAGTTACATGGTGGTCCCAAGCCCAAGAAAGCGAATGAGTGGTTCGAACAAATTGTGAAGACATTTGAAATGCTTCACAACGAAGATAGTGAACTAAGAGTGACTCTAGTGAGTTACTACCTTAAGGGAGACGCGGGTCAATGGTGGAAATATGCCAAGGGTAGAGTGGAGCAGACATGGGAAGCCTTTGCGATTGCTTTCCAAGATAAGTACATACCTCCCACTGCTAGGGAGAGATTGAGGCAAGAGTTTAAAGACCTCAAACAACTCGGCATGCCCGTGGCCGAGTTTGAGGCGGTCTTCTCTAGTTTCTCCATATTTGCACCAGAGTTGGTGGCAACAGTAGAGCGCCATTGCATTGAATTTGAAAAGAAATTGAAAACAAAAATTATGTTCAAGCATGTCGGAAATATGATTTGATTACACATTAAAAGATTATTTTTGAATTTTTAAAAATTATTTTTACTCACCAAAGATAAATTTATGTAAAATTGATAAATCTTTTAGACATTTATTTAATTATTTTTTTTACCAAATTAATTTTTATTATATGTTTAGATGGTGATCATGTAATGGGTGGTAATTAAGCTGGTGTGTTTGTTTTGGAGGATTATGGGGTGGGATTGGACTATTAGTCTCACCGGACTAATACTCTATTGTTTGTTTTATTTTTTTTGCTCCGGACTAATAGTCCTCCCGGACTGTTAGTCCCACAAATATGGGACTATCCTATCCCATGGGTGAGGGTGGGATAGAAACCATGGGATTGGTATCCCATGGGATTATTTTTGTGAAATGTCCATTTTACTCTCCATGCTATTACTTAGCAAACAATTAGAAAATGATAAAATAGTCTTTTGAACATTTATAAATTATTTTTTTTAGTGTTGTTAATTTAAAATTATATATTAAATAAAAAATTTTAATTATAAATTATAAATTATAAATTATAGATTAACTTTAATTAAAAATAATAAATTATAAATTATGGCCTTAAAAATTAAATTTTTTTGGTGTTGTTAAAAAATTAAATTTACATATTAAATTAAATTATTTTTTTAGTTTTGTTAATTTAAAATTATATATTAAATAAAAAATATAAATTATAAATTAAATTTATTTAAAAATAATAAATTATGGCCTTATAAATTAAATTTTTTTAGTGTTGTTGAAAATTTAATTTATATATTAAATAAAATTATTTTTTATTGTCGTTAATTTAAAATTATATATTAAATAAAAAATATAAATTATAAATTTTAATTTTAATTTAATTGAAAATAATAAATTAAAATAATTAAAATATTGTGCAAAAAATAAAATAAATTTTTTTTATTTAATCTAGTTAAAAATAATTAAAATATTAAAGCTATGTTTAATATTGTTATTACTTAGTAAATAATTGAAAAGGATAAAATAGTCATTTGAGCATTTATCCTTCTCCATAATATCCCAAACAAACATTGGATAACTAAAATAGTCCAATCCAGACATCGAATTCTATGACTAAACAAACATAGGATACAAATTTACTCCAACCAAATAGTCCTGGGACAATGTATCACAGGACTAATAGTCCGATGAATTACAATCCCCCCTTATCCAGTCTGTCCAAACAAACGAACCTGTGTAATCGATATATTTAATACATGAAATATTTTTAGTTTTAGATTTTTTAATTTAATGGATTTATTTAGGGCAAATTACATATACCTCCCTTGAGGTTTGGCTAAATTACAGATACCTCCCTGAGATTTCGAAAATTACATCTCGCCCCCTAATATTTGTATTTTCATAACAATTTGCCTCCTGAGGTTTAAATTTCATAACAAATTACCCCCTAATTTGTTATGCAAATATAGCATTCATGGGTGAATTTGTAATTTCTCAAACCTTAGGAGGGTATTTGTAATTTAGCCAAATCTCGAGGGGTATATATAATTAGCCCATTAATTTAATAATGAGATTAAAGTTGTCATCATATTTGACTTTTGAAAAAATAGAAACTAATTAATGAAAATAAAAAAACCACCCATTACATGATTATTATCCAAACACATAATAAAAATTAATTTGGTAAAAAAAATAATAAATAAATGTTTAAAAGATTTATCAATTTTACATAATTTAATTTTAATGAATAGAAATAATTTTTAAAACTTTAAAAATATTTTTTTGACATTTATTTTGTCAAATTTGTTTATATTTTATCAAATTGATAATTTTGCCCTTAAAATTGAGTAATGGTATCTTCAATTGTACTTATTTGGAATAAGGTTTAAAATTTAGGATAAAATGTGTCACAATTTAAAAATAAATGCCCAAGTTCTGACCTGGTTTCATGACTTTGTGGATGATCATATTGGAATGATGTTTTCCAAGTACAATACTGCCAAGGAGTTGTGGGATTATTTACTAGATGTTTATCGACAGTCTAACTTTACTAAGCGGTATGAGTTGTAAATAGCTATTCAGAGTGCTCATCAGCGAGATCAGACTATTCAAGACTTCTATGTTGAGATGACAGGTCTCTGGGATTAGTTTGCTCTTATGGAATCATATAGTCTCAAGATACTAGACGCTTATCTTGAGTTTCGGGAGCAGGATCGTTTAGTGCAGTTCTTAACGGCTCTCTCCCCTCAGTATGAGGCTATCTGAGGTGGCATCCTTCACCGATCTCTTCTTCCCTCTGTGGATGCTATTGTTTGTGAGCTCTTCTTCGAGAAAAGTCGTCTTAAGACGGCCAATCAGACTCTGCCTCCTTCTGTCTTCTTGGCTCCTGCCAAGCCTCTCTTGTTATCAACCACACCACCTCATCAGCTTTAGGCCACTGCGAAACCCAAGAAAGGACCATTAGGGCCAGATGAATGTGCTTTCTACAATCAGAGAGGTCATTGGAAGAACAACTATCCCAATAAGGGACGTTAGCCTACTCCGCCTTCTCAGACACAGTTCTGCGGTCCTACTTCGGGTATTGTTCGACCTCCTGCCGCTTATACTGCATCTACTCCGGCTCCTGATCTTGACTTGGCTTCTTTGAGTGCTCAAGTTGCACAACTGTAGCATATCTTGTCCACCTCTTAGCCATCCTTATCTGCCTCTACTCTTACCTCTCTTCATTCAGGTTTGCTTGGGTCCTCTTCAAGTGTCCCTTCTTCTGTTTGGCTTTTTGAAACTGCTAATGGGTTTGGTATGTCTATTCTGTCTATTAGGTTTGTCTTACCCTCTGCCATGTTTGCTGTTACTATTCTTTTTGTTCTTTATATCCCTCAATTATCTGTCAGTTTCTTATCTATCGGTCAACTTGATGCGTCTGGTTTTGATGTTATCTTTTCCTCTTCTGTCTGTTATGTGCAGGATCGGGTGTCCAATAAGCAGATTGGGACCGGCCGTAGAGTTGGAGATCTCTATGTGATCGAAAGCTGGCATCTCCCTCTATCCACCTCTCTAGTTGCACTTTCCTCGTTTCAGTTAGATTCTCAGTTGAGTCAGTTTTACTTATGGCATTCTCGCTTCGGTCATTTGTCTGTTAACCGCTTACGATCTTTAGTTTAGTCAGGGTTGTTGGGTAAAGTTTCTCCTAGTCAAATTGATGAATGTTTGGGGTGTAAATTTTCCAAAATGTCAGTTTTATCATTTAATAAAAGTACATCTATTTTTGTTTCTCATTTTTCTCTTGTGCATACTGATGTCTGGGAACCCTCTACTGTTCTTACTAAAGGGGGTTCTGCATGCTATGTGTCTTTTGTTGATGATTGCACCCGTTACACGTGGGTTTATCTTATGACTTGTAAGTTTGACTTCTACTAGATATACCGTACTTTCCAGTTTATGGTCACTACACAGTTGGGGTGTACTATTAAATTGTTGTGGTCTGACTTAGGTGGGGAATATTTTAAAACTGAATTTTGTGAATATTTGGCCAAATTGGGTATCATTCACCAAACTTCTTGTACTGGTACACCTGCCCAAAATGATTGAGCTAAGCATAAACACCGTCATCTCCTTGAGACAGCTAGGTCTCTCATCTTTGCCTTCCGGCTCCGTTTTAGGGTGAGGCAGGTTTTACTGCTGTTTTTCTTCTTAATCATATGCCTACCTCCTTCTTTCTGGTTGGTTTAAGGTCCAAACTATAGGGACCATTAGTTTAATTCACTCTTTAAAAATAAACTATCCATTTTTTATAATACAAATATAATTTAATCATGTTATTATAATGATATCCGATCATTTTGATTTTAACGATTTTAAAAGGTAAATAGTTTGAATCACCAAAATAGTTCCTAAAAAAAGGGCACTAAGCCCAACTACTATCAAATTAAGCCTCTGTTTGGGAAGAGGCTTTTTGGGCTTTTTTGGCTAAAATAATCACAAAAAAAATAAAATAGGTTTTTTAGCCCAATAAGACAAAATATCATATCTAACCCATAATCATTATATTTTGTCTCTCACAAAAAAGTCAAAAAAGCCAAAAGCTCTTTCCAAATCAGGCTTTTTAGCCCCAATCTAAAATAACTAAAAAAATCAAAAAATCAACCCACTTCCCAAACGACACCTACATATCATACTTGAGGGAATCCAAACCCTAATAGGAACCTAAAAAACCAGGCATCTAATATAGCTAAACATTATGAAAAATGAAATAAAACATCTATGACCCAACCACCGAAGAGATGTTATGTTTTTCAATGAAATTACTTTGTTTGGTTTTGATTTTTAGAAAATAATTTTTAGAAAATTTTATTTTTTTGTTTTTTGTATTTTAATATTTTTAATACTTTAAGCAATTTTTTTTTTTAATTTTTAGACACACCTAACATAAATACACTTAAAAAATATAACATTTGTGAAAAAAAAATCTTTAAAAAATACACTAAATACAAAAAAAATACAAATTCAATACATTTTTCGTATTTTGTGTATTTATTAATTTTTTAAAATATTTTTTTCACAAATATTTACTATTTAGATACATCTAAGTAAGGTGCATCTAAAAAAAGTAAAAAAAAAAATACTTAAAATTTAAAATATTCACTAAAAACAAAAAAAAAAATACAAAAACAAAAAACTAAATTCAAAAAACTAAAACCAAACACTTATTTTTTTATTTTTTATTTTTTTTCCTGTGCTTGGAATCAATGGGATGAATTCAACTTATTCTCAAAAAATTAGACAATATGAATAACCCCAAATATTGACTACGCAAGTGTCAAAATCCAATTGCGTCAATCAAGCAAGTCTCACATGTGCCTTTGATGACTCATTGATTGTTAACAACAAAATAAGCATAACATTTTGAATTCAAGAAATCGAAAATCAATTTTGTTGTCTGAAACAATCTAAATAAATTGAAGTTAAAAGAGCTATATATCAATCTGTTCTCTTCTAAGATTGGCTCCAAATTATGAGCACTCTTCATATTATTCCTCTTCAAGCTGTAAGTATTCCTCTTAAAGTTCTGGCTCTTTCGAGTCTGATGTCAACTCTTTTGAGACTGACTCCAAATTTAGGCCATACTCTTCCCCTTCAAGCTGAAACTATTCCTCTTCAAGCTCTGGCTCTTCTAATTCTGATGCCAAATCTTTTGAGACCGACTCGAAAACTAGGCCAAACATTTCATATTCTTCCTCTTCAAGCTCTAAGGCAGTGTTTGTTTTGAGGGATAAGGTCATAGGATTGGACTAATAGTCTATCTGAACTAATAGTCCATTGTTTAGTTGTTCAATTTTGCTCCGAACTATTAGTCTCAAATATGTAGAACTATTGTGTCCTATTTTTTTTTTTTTGGGGGGGGGGGAGATAAGGGGGTGAACTGAATATTTTGACCTTCTACTATTTAATTATGTATTATATTTAGTAAAATTCAATAAAATTTAAATGTTTCAATTTAAACACAAAATAATTTAATTTAATTTTTATTGACGTTTTATTTATTTAATTTTTTATAGATATTTTATTGATGTTTTATTTTAAAATTTTGTTTATATTTTATTTAATTTCATTATTTAAATTTTAATATATGTTTTATTTAATTTCATTATTTAATTATTATTATTTTTTAAAATAAATTTATTTAAGTTTTAATTAAAAAATAACATATATTTTTATTGATATTTAATTTGTTTAATTTTTTAAAAATAAATTTATTTAATTGTGTAAAAAATAAATTAAAATTAATTTTTATTTAATCTAGCTAAAAATAATTAAAATATTAAAGATATGTTTAATATTGCTATTACTTAGTAAATAATTGAAAAGGGTAAAATAGTCATTTGGGCATTTATCCTTTTCCATAATATCCCAAACAAACATAAGATTCATATCCTATCCAATCAAATAGTCATTTTCTGACATCTAATCTCATAACTAAACAAACATAGGATACAAATTCAGTCCAACCAAATAATTCGGGGACAATGTATCCCAGAACTAACAGTCCAAGTGGATTCCAATCCCCCCTTATCTAATCCGTCCAAACAAATACACCATTAAGGCCATATTTGTTTGGGTGGAGATGAGCTTGGGATTGGACTAATAGTCCAATAAAATTATTAATCCAATGTTTGGTTAAACAATTGAAGTACGGATTAACAATCCATCCAGATATAGCATCCCACATATGATAAACTATTCAATCCCATAAATGCGGTGGGATATCAATTAGAGGATTAAGCCAAAGTCTGAACTATTAGTCGCTGCTTATAATCCTGACTCAATCTAAACATATGTTAGGATACACAATTCAAAGAGATATGTAATTCTAAGACTATTAGTCATAAAAATGCTAATCTAACCAAATCCAATCTACCCAAATAAACATGGCCTAAGTGTCTCCAAAAACCCTTCCTCATCCTTTTCCATTTTCCAACTGAGCCTGAAAGGTATTTTTCAAAATATGTTGCTTCCCCTCTCAGCTCTTCCTCTTGCCAATTACAATCAGGTGGTGTCACCGAACTTTCCCCATACATAATCGCACTGATATAGAAATTATCAGTAGCCATTATAATATCCCTATTTGAACTGTCCTTAGGATTGTATGTCCTTACATACCCCATCCACGTCTATGCAGAATTTCATTATAACTTCATCATTCTTTGTAGAACACAATGGCACAATCCGATCATAGTAAAGAAATAATCCGGCCAAATTCGATATCGTGAACAAAACAGTCCAAGAACTTTTCATACCATATTCCTTCATTGCCAATACTTCAACATTGCCTCCAAAAATACTAGGATTGTCAAAGCGAGTCATACAAAGACATCCACCTACAGCTCCCAAACCAAGTATAATATCTCCATCTCCCAAACCAAGTATAATATCTCCATCTCCATCCTTTGGTTGTGGCATTAGTACCTTGTTGAATTTATCCCACCGTTGATCAAAGGAAACGATTTGTTGGGTTGAGAGGAAGTAACTCTTAGAGGCCAAGCAGTGTAGATGTTCATTAGGATCATTTCCTTTCATAATATTTTTTTTCAAAATTGATAAGTATTTTCCCATATATATAGCCCTAATATTAGCATCAGAACCATCAAAAGAAACAAAAAACTGAAGAAGAATAAAATAAAGAAGGAAAAAACCCTAGCCCCTTCACAATTTTTAAAGGGAAGAATGCAAACCCTCACTGTTTGAACAATTTTAGGGAAGAGAAAGAGACAAGGAAGAAGAAGAAGAAGAAGAAGAAGAAGAAGAGAAGAGAAAGAGAAAAAGATTAGAGCAAGAGCAAAAGTCAATCTACCAAACCGCCCCGAAGAAATCATTATCGAAATACTCTCAAGATTACCGCTCAAATCTCTCCATAAATTCACTTGGAAAATTCACTCTTGTTTCCAAGCAATGGCGTTCTTGGATTCAATCAGGTTATGTGAAAATCGCACACTTTTGTTTCCAAGCAATGGCGTTCTTTGATTCAATCAAGTTATGTGAGGATCGCACCACGAAAGAAAGTTCTCGTTCGTGGAATGTTTTCTCTTCACTCCATCGACGAAGATTGTCATGTGAAAAGCGTTCCTGAACCTGTGAAAAATCTTCCAACTCCTTATTACATTGAAATATTCGTCAAAAATTGTGGCTATTAATAAATAGATTTGGGGACTATTCATCAAAAATTTATTAAATTTCTATCATTTAAATTATATTAAATTTCGCATTTAATTAAGAAAGGTTGGCACACTACTCCAATATAATCTGATGAACATCTAAAACTAACAAAATAAGTATTGACACTATCACTTTTTCTTGTATCAGCAAAAACAAAAACTTTATTGACGAAGAAAGAGCATAATGCGTGCAAAATTACATCAACAATGCAAGGGAGTGCAAAAAGCATCACAGCAAATCTTAATAATCCCAACTAAGTTGACACTTCCACTTCACACGCACACACAGAAAAAATAAAACAAAAAAATAAAACTATGAAAGAATGAAAAATAAGGTACAGATTAGCGAGGAAGAATAAGAAAAATCTTCTTTTGGCTGATTTTCCCTGGGCTCAAGTGCCTCACACCCAAATCCAATTTTATTTCTCAACCATCTATTATTATGGCTTTTATTTGGTCTCCAATTTAAAAAAAAAATAAATAAATAAATTTTTGTTGTTCTCTGGAAGGTTTCTCATTTTATTTGTCACTCACTAGCAAATAGTAGTAGTTGTGGGTAGCATTCACGAATTTCTCCTCTTCTCATGGCTATTTACGGTCTACTCATCTTCCAACTCTAGCGCTTCCGAGTCTGCAATGTCAAATATTTGAATCCTCGACTCTAATTCAGAATTTCAGTGTAGGCTGCGAGCAAGCATTGCACTGAGAAAACAATGGAAGCTGAATGTCCAGATGCAGTCCTACCAGACTATGACCGTTGCATGCAGAAATCTTTAATTGTAGACGGATTGGTGGAAGGCAAAGCATTCATGAATGTGTGGTCCAGGAAAATCTGTCAAAGTTAAGCACCTGCAAAGAGAAAAATTAACATTAAAATAAAACAAAATCAAGTGGCTAAAACATTATGCATAAGGATACACAAGTAGAATTGATCATTTCAATGTTAGTGACGAAGGTTCATTATCTTTAAATAATGATTTCCCACTTAGTGTTACCTAGAATGCAAATTCAAGGTGAAGAAACTTAATTAAATGACTAACATCCCACATAAAATATGCCACATAAAATTGCTACATACTACTTTCAGGGAAAAGAGAAGTTGGTACTTTTGGATAAAAAAACACCAATTAATTTTAAAAGGCAATACACAATTACAGCAAACTCAGCACAGAAAATCAAGAATGTTTTAGTGTAGGCTTACCCCAGCAATTTCCAAACTCAAATGCAACCGATGAGCCAGCTACATTAATTTTGGCATTGCATCTCCAAAGTAATGTTTGTCATTAAGTCATTGAATGTCGATAGTTGTCCACAATGTTTAGATCAACAAAGTAAAATAGAACATCAAGACATGGTTTTCTTAATTTTTGGGCCATTCTGAAAAATTAGCTACAGCATAAATTTGACTTCAAGTTTAAGAAGCTTCAGAGCCTTCATACGGGAAAGGTTTGCAACACTTAACATTATGTAACAACTGCATTATATATGTCTTCATGAGATCATACATTGTTATGAAAATTAAAATCAACAATACTAATCGCCCCAAATATTAGACTATGCAGTCAAAATCCAATCACTTAAAGCAAACAAGCCTCACATGCGCCTTTGATGCGTTATTAACAACAAATTAAGTATAATAGTTTTGATTCAAGAAATGAAAAACCAATTTTGTTGTCTGAAACAATCTAAATGAAACAACACCAACTCTTCTAAGAGTGACTCTAAGCCATACTCTCATATTCCTCCTCTTCAAGCTGAAAGTATTCCTCTTCAAGCTCTAGCAACTCTAAGCCATACTCTTCATGTTCCTCCTCTTCAAGCTGAAACTATTCCTCTTCAAGCTCTAGCTCTTCTAATTCTGACGCCAACTCTTTTGAGACCATCTCCAAATCTAGGCCAAACATTTCATATTCTTCCTCTTCAAGCTCTAAGTATCTCCAAAAACCATTCCTCATCCTTTTCCGTTTTCCAACTGAGCCTGAACGGTATTTTTCAAAATATGTTGCTTCCCCTCTCAGCTCTTCCTCTTCCCAATTGTAATCAGGTGGAGTCACCAAACTTTCCTCATACATAATTGCATTGAAATCGTAATTATCAGTAGCCACTAGAATATCCCTATTTGAATTGTCATTAGGATTGTAAGCTGTTACATATCCTTCATCCACCCCTACGCAGAGGTTCATTATAACTTCATTATTTTTTGTAGAACACAATGGCACAAACCCATGATAGGAACGAAATACTCTGGCCGAATTCGATATCGTGAACATAACAGTCCAAGAGCTTTTCATATCATATTCCTTCATTGCCAATACCTCAACATTGCCTTCAAAGTTTCTAGGATTGTTGAAGCGAGCAATACAAAGACATCCATCTAGAGCTCCCAAACCAAGTATAATATCTCCATCTCCATCCTCCTCCTTAGGCTGTGGCATTGGTACCTTCTTGAATTTATTGCTCCGTGGATCAAAGGAAACGATTTGATGGGTTGAGAGGAAGTGACCCCAACTTTCCTTAGAGGCCAACCAGTGTAGATGTTCATCAATACAGGCCCTAGTTTCACAGTACGAACGCTGTAAGGGAATTGGACATATGTCCAAAGTTTGCTCCGAAAACTACCAATTACCATGAACTCGCCACCGTAATCTGGACTCTCATGAGCAAGCGCCATTACAGCCTTGTACTCATTCCTCAAGGAATCAAAACAAAGCCTAGAAACAACATCATAGCCAGCGTCACCCAAACGGTGATAAGCCAGGACTTTCTTCGAACACCTGGTGAGCGGGTTCCACAAGAACAAATCAGATTCAATCCGCAAAAGCAACAACCCATTACACGAACCCATGATTGCAATGTCAGCAAGCAAAGGTAACATTTTCTTCCATGTCCTACGAACGCTTTCGACACGGCATTGTTGATCGATGGATTGAAAAGAAAATTTCAAGTGAGTTTTATAGACAAGAATTTTGGGTCGTCGAGCAGTTTTCGCATGATCTTGGATCAAAGAACGCCATTGCTTGGAAACGCAGATTGATCGGACGAGAGATTTGATGGGTAATCTTAAGAGTATGTTGATAAGGATTTCTTGTGGTAAATCGTTCAGTTCTGTTTTTGCTCTGTTCTCTTTCTTCATACATATTCTCTTTGTTGTTGTTGTTGTTCTTCTTCTTCTTCGCTCCTTTTTGTTTCTTGAATCTCTTTGGAAATCTAGGGTTTGCATTTTTCCTAGGGTTTTTTCTTCTTCTTCTTATGTGAGACTGTCACTCGTTTGACTGTATACCATATACTGGTCAGAATCTCTCTCTCTCTCTCTCTCTCTCTCTCTCTCTCCTCATCTTCTTCGCACTTGTCGCTCTCTCTCTCTTTCTCTCCCTTTGTCACTGCCAATCTTCCATGGTGACAGACCCAAAGTCAGTCACGGCGACACTGCCTTCACCAACTGAGTTCCGCCGCAGATCTACTCTAGATCTAAGATTCTCATACGGCGAACGAGGCGGCGGTGTATGTCTTTGGTTCTCAGCCTCTCTCATTGCAGAGGCGGAGAGAAACCGCCATTGTTGCTTCTCTCTCTCTCTCTATGAGCAATGGTAAAAAAATTCCCTCTCTGGCAACTCCTCCAAGCGAACTTATGTGTGTGTGTGTGTATATCTGTATATATTTTTTAGATATATATATTTGTATATATATATCTGCCTTTTCTTCAAATTTGTTGCACACATCCACAGATCTCCCCAAATTGATTTTTTTTTTTTTTTTTTTTTTGTTGTTGTTGGTGATGATGATGATGAAACAGATTCAACAGATTACAAAAAAAATAACAAATATAACAGATTAGTTCAAAATTTCAATAGATAATAAAATTTAAATAGTGGCTTAATTATTTCAATAACAAAAAATTGCATTTCCACAGATAATGGATAATATGTTGTCCATTATTGCAACAGATAGGGTTGGTTTAGTTTTGCATTTCAACAGATAGGATTTGGTTGGCTTTTATTTCAACAGATAATAAATTTGGACAGATATCTAAATAGATAAGAGAAATTTGAATTGAAAAGATCACAAAATTAAACAGATTGGGTAAAGAAATTGAACAAATAGGGAAAAAAAATTGAAAAGATAGTTAAAAAATTTGAAGAGATAAATATAAATTTGAAAAGATAGACAAAAAAATTTGAACAGATAGTCAACAAAAAGTCAAACAGATAAAAAAAGGTCAAGGGATAAAATTGAAAACAAAATGTCCTTCAGAACTTTTTACCAAATTATTTCACAAAATGTGAACTTATCAATAAAAAAAATATCCACTGAACCTAATATCTTATACCCTTTTTAAATTGAATTTATTACCAATTTTCTCTTTAACTAATTTATAGAGATGATCTAAATCTCCAAATATGTATACAAAATAACGTGATTACACTAGTACTTACCATTTTGAATCTATTAAAATGACAATTAATTAGAAAAATGAGTGATTGTCTGAATTTAAATATGCGAATCACATTTGAGATAAAGAGTCAGAACTATGAAAGATTAATTTGAAGCATTCAAAAAATCTACCAGAATGTTTGTTGAGCTTTAACCATTGATTAGTTGTGCTTTAACCATTGATTAGTTGTGTGCTAGACCATTCATGTTAGATGTTTAATAACCTATGCTTGTTTGAGCTATTTATTTTCACTACTCTCTCTTTAATCAACTATACAGTAATATACGTACAGAAATAATAAATCTGTATGATTTCCTGGGCAAGAGAAAAACTAGAATATCATATATCAGGGGAAAAAAAACCCAGGGATCACACATTAAAATGTTCCATTGCCAATGGTGGAGGAATAGAATTCCCAAATTAATTTGAGAAGCAATGCCCATGGCAATCTTGTGGATTTTATGGAAAACAAGGAGTGGGCTGATTTTGTTAAAATAAGCATCTCGTGTGGTGCGAGGTGAAGGAATTAGTTAGAAGTTCTTATATTTTCATTTTGGATAAAATCAAAGGCACTGATTTTAACATTTGAGAATGGGTACTCTGTTATGGATTTCTATGCATTCACTTTGTCATGTCTGATTGCAAGATTGATCACCTTCTAGATTGTTGATGTGTGTTCATTCAAAGTGCGAATGAAGGCATATGGTGTGTTGTTTTGGGGGCTGTTGATATTGTGGTTATCCAACCTTGATGTAATGAATTGGATTGATTCATGATTCAACATTTATGTTTTCTAATTTTATTTTTGAGTGGGTTGATTTTGGACTCTGTTATCAGGAACTTCTCTCTTTGATTTTCAGTTTTTCGTTTTTGATGCATGTATGATTAAATTCTCTCCTTGTAACCAACCTAGTTGGGACACGATAAGGTTCGCCAGGACTCCTCTATAATCACTGCACATGTTCAATTTCATCAATAAAGTCTCTTTGTTTGCCGATAAAAAAAATATTTAATTTAAAAAGGTTAGGCACTCTTATCCAACATGATCTGAAAAATATCTATTAATCACAAACTAAGCATTAACACTTTCAGTTCAAAAAAAAAAAAAAAAGAAAGAAAAATCACTATGAAACAAAGAAAATAAAGTTAAAGATTATTGAGGAAGGGATAGAAAGAGTACAAAAGATCTGCTGGTTTCCTCTCTCGTATTGTGCTACCTTCCACCCAAATCCACGTACATCTCAACCATCTCTTAATATAGTTTTATTTGGTCTCTAATCAACATTTGATGTGCTGTTATGCTGTTTGTTGTTGATTTCGGAAATTTTAACTAGGATTAACTCTATCTCGTGTCACAACTTCGCCAGCTTCACCTCTTCCTATGGCTACCGATGGTTCTATTCCTCTTCTAAGTCTGATACTCTGTGTTCCTCCTCTCCTGAGTCTAACTCTTCATAGTCCCACTTACCTATTACCTTTCTTATCTTTCGCCATGATCCTGAAAGGGATGTTTCAACATATTTTGCTTCCCCTCTCAACACTTCCTCCTCCCAATTGTACCCAGTAGGTGTAAGTAAACTTTCCTCATACACAATTGCATCCAAATAAGTTGGAATTGTAACATCCCTTTGAGAGTTGTCATTAGGATTGTATGCCCTCAAATGCTTTCTGCCAACTTTCATTAGTAATCCACCATTCTTTATAAAACACAACGGCACTACATTATCATAAATACCCAACTCAGGCAAATTCGATACAACAATGATTTAGACCACTAAAAAATACATCACTAATAGCACTAATATATTGGAAATGACAAAAAAAATAATAAAAAAATAAAAACAAGGCATAGAAAGTGGACGGGGTCCACTGCCACATCATTAGTGCTCCCTTTAGTGATCCCCTTTTAATGCTCCCAAGCATTTTTCAATTCGATATGATGAACATGGTAGTCCAAGATTCTTGCATTCCATATTCCTTCATTGCCAACAACTCGACAATACCCACATGACCGCTTGGATGCTCATCGTAGCAGCGAACCATACAAAGGCATCCTTCCAAAACTCCCAAACCAAGTATAATATCTCCATCTCCATTCTTAGGTTGTGGCATTGGTAATTTCTTGAATTTGTTCATTCGCGGATTTAAGTAAACGATTTCACGGGGTGCGAAGAAGCGATCCGAACTTTTATTAGAGGCAAACCAATGTAGATTTTCATTCACCACAGGTCCTGATTTCACACTACAAAAATGGTATGGGAAGTTGATCTCTGTCCAAGTTTTGCTTCGGAAACTACCAACTACAACGAATTCACCACCGAAGAGTGTAATGTCATGAGAAAGGGCCATTACAGCCTTATACTCATTACTAAATGAGTCAAAGCAAAGCCCAGAAACAACACTATAACCAGTACACAGCAAGGGCTCACATGAGAGGACTTTTGTCGAACACTTGGTGAGCGGATTCCACAAGAACAAATGGTCGCGGATCCGAATAAGCAACAACCCATTACAGGAACCGAAGATTTCATATGGGTTTTTTTTCACAGGTTTATCAACGATTTTCACAAGAAAATCTTGGTCGATGGAGTGAAGAGTAGACCTTCCACGAACGAGAACATTGTTTCGTGGTACGATTTTCACAGAACCTGATTGAATCAAAGAACGCCATTGCTTGGAAACAAGAGTGAATTTTACGAGAGATTTGAGGGGTAATCTTGAGAGTACTTCAATGACGATTTCTTCGGGAACGTTTGGTAGATTGAGTTGTGCTTTTGCTCTAATCTTTTTCTCATTCGCTCTTCCAACTAGGGTTTGCATTTTTCTCTCTTTCGCTAGAGAGCGAAGTCTGAGATGCTAACCCAATATATATATGGAAAATGTCTCGTAACTCAAATTTTGTGGCTCAAAAGTGGCTCAAATGGCCAAAACGACGTCGTTTTGGCCATTTGAGCCACAAAATTTGAGCTACGTAGCATTGTCGTATATATATATATATATATATATATTTCAGAGAATTTTTTTTATTTATTTTGAACACTGTGGGGATTGGGAAGTGGATTTTTATGTAGATTTTTTTAGTTGTAGAATATTATTGGAGAAAAAAAAATTTATGTTTGAAAAGATAGTTAGATTTTTTGTAGTTGGATGTGATGTTTATGAGAGAAAAAATAAAATAATTATGAAGTTTTATGTGATATTTTGTTTGAATTTTTTTTTATTTTATTTTGCATGTCTTTTAGTGAAAAAAAAAAAAAAAAAAAACCTCAAAAAAAATTGTTGCCAAACACTATTATAGAGCGACTTTATAAACAAAGAAACCTTAAAACTTCATTTAAAAATTTATCAAAATATATTATTTTTGTAATCAAGTTTTATTCAATAAATCTTACATTATATAAATTCAATTCCAATCATGAACTTTTATTTTGAATAAAAATTTGAACAATTTTTATGAGCTAATTTTGTCCCATCTTCTTGGACAATCCAATGATCTTGTTTGGATACGTGGGTCAAATATGAATCTCTTTAATTTTTAAATTTTTTTAAGTACATGTAGACCATTTATAAAAAAAAATAAAAATTAATCTAATAATTTGGATTAAAAATTGCTCATAGCGAATTTCAAAGCATTATGAATGAAATTTTTAATCTCTTTAGTCATTTTTCTATTGTCTACATAGATGATATCCTCATTTTCTCTAAGTCACTCAATGAACATTGGAAACATCTTAATTCATTTCTCCATATTATCAAATATAATGGTCTAGTCATTTATGCTTCTAAGATTAAGCTATTCCAAACTAAAGTTAGATTCTTAGGTTATGATATCCACCAAAGTACTATTATTACTATCAGTCGATCTATTGAGTTTGCTTCTAAGTTTCCTGATGAAATCTTAGACAAAACCAAGTTACAATGGTTTTTAGGTTCCTTAAATTACATTACTGAATTTTACAAAGACCTTAGGAAAACTTGTCAACCTATTTTTGATAGGTTGAAAGATAATCATTTTCCTTAATCTTCTACTCATATTGTTATTGTTCAACAAGTAAAAAAATATGTCAAGACCTTGCCTTGTTTTGACATTCGTACTGAAAATTCATTGAAAATTATTCAGACTAATGCTTCTGATGTTGGTTATGGTGGCATTCTCCTTCAGAAAATCACTCCCCAGTCATCTGAACAAATTGTTCGTTTTCATTCTAGCGTTTGGAACAAAGCACAAAAAAATTATAGTACTATTAAAAAAGAAATTTTATCTATTGTTTTATGTATTAGTAAATTTTAAGATGACATTTTAAATCAAAAATTCCTATTACGTGTTGATTGCAAAAGTGCTAAATATGTTTTGAAAAAAGATGTTCAAAATATTACTAGTGGACATATTTTTGCTCGATAACAATCCATTTTAAGTATTTTTTATTTTAATATTGAATATATTCCTAATAGTTAAAATTATATCCCTGATTTTCTTACCCAAAAATTTTTACAAGGAGGATAATGCATCATACCTACTCATTATTGTTCCACAAACATATTACAAGTCACAAGATACTGCAAAACTATTCGCTATTATAAGTTTAAAATATCCTATTTAAAGTCACTACAGAATGACCCTTATCTTTATCAAGACCCTTACCTTCAATTCAATTAGATTAAAAGTTATTGCAATTTCATTGCTCATTACACTAATCTAGTAAACATTCATATGGATAGATTAGATGTCCTCAGTGGATGCTAATCTACTTTTGTCATTTTTCTTACAGATGTCAAGCCACAAACCTACTACAAAACCTCTTGCAATTATGCCATCCAGTCAACCCATTGTTGCATCTCCAATTAATCTAGTCAATTGATACCAAATTCTTGGTAATATTTTAAAACCTAGTTACACTTCGGCTTAGGCTTCAGACCTTTTTGCCTACCAGTTAATTACGCCAATGCCTTCCAACAAGTCTACCCAAGAACAGATTATGTTTTTAAACAGTCATTCAATCTTTTTTTACAAAGAGCCAGTCCATAAAAATATCCACAATGTTCTTGAATTAGTCAAATCCTATTTCCCTAATGGATGACATTTCATTCCTTTCCATCCCAATAAGTCAACAACTTTTTGTAAGGATATTCTTTTCCACCATAAGTCAATAATCATTAAACCTATCTATGATCAACTCCAACCAGTAAAATCATTTATCATTCCTTGTACATTCATAATATTGTTTCCATGGAAGAATAGGGTCTCCCTTTTCTACTACGAGACCTTTCTAACCATGATACACAATATAGTTACTATGATTACATTGATGCTTGGTTCAAAATCCTCCTAGATCAAAATGAGTCATATAGTCATTCTTGGTTTTTTTTATTTGACCACAAATTCAAATTAGAATTCCCTTCTTGGTTCCTGAGATGGTGGTCATAGCATGGTGTCATCCCAGAAATCATCCCTTCCGAGTTAATAGAACAAGTCAATTTCTTCTCATCAATTTACAAGCTCATCCAGCATAAAAGTCAGTGTTACTCCATTTTATGTCCAAATATAAAGTCCTTTGAATTTTTAAATGGAAATACAATCTATCTAATAACATAGCCACTCGTTAACATTTCATTAAATGGTGGGATGCATTCAAAGCCCATCGTATCATTGAACAAGTCCAGCAAGAATTTCCAATTAACATTCATGCCCCAACTCTTACAATGGTTAAGTCTCAGCAAAACCCAAATCCTTCAGTCACACAAGGAAGCCCACTTCTTCTCACGACAGTCAGACTTGAAAGCCTATCAACCAGCATTGAACCTTTCAAACCCATGTCCTCCAAGGCCAAGCCTAAAGTAAAGCCCAAGTCAACCTCTAGTGATGAATCGATGCAAATGGCCAAATTATTGATGGCTCTAGCAAGGTCACAAATTGAAGATGAAGCCTCAGATGATTTAGCCTCCTTTGAAGCCTCAACCAGTCATGATCCATATGGTCCACAATTCCAAGATGCTAATGACCCATATGCCTAAAAAAGTCATTGGATTCCATATATATACATCAGTTTTAGTCACTACTCTTACTTTGAGAAAAGCTGCTGATATATATATATATATTGTTCCCCATCAGTCAATTGTGCAGTAACGTTTCCTCACTATAAGTAAAAAAAAAAAAAAAAAAAAAAAGTTCTCAGTTACAGAAAGATGCTCTCAGCACCCATGTGCCTCTTATTTTCCAGCTTTTGAAGTCACAAGTTTCACAATATTTTCCAACTTTTGAAGTCACAAGCCTCACAGCTCCAGTCACGGGCCTCACAGTTCCCAAATCACAAGCCTAACAATTATCCACTTTGTTTATAAAAGAAGCTCCTTAGTCAAGGCCAATTCAAAGTTGGAAAGAGTGAAAATTTTCTTTCGTAGTTTCTATCAGTTTATGTAAAATTTCTAATTTGTTGTATTAAAATTTAGTTTTTAAGGATGCATGTTGAAGCTGTATTTTTCAGTTGCTTCTAGTAAACAATTATGTATTTTTCAATTACTTCCAGTAAATGATTGTAAGTTTATTTTGTATTGATATTTCTACTTATCTGTTTTATTTATGAATATTTAATTAAGCTATTTTAACTTGTTTTATTTAATTTAGTTGTTTTATTTTTACTTGCTTAAGTTATTTTAACTTGATATCAAGCAATAGATGAATTTCCAAATCCAGTGTTTGGCTTTATTAGTGTTTGATTCAGACTACTAATAAATCAATCCCATGACTCCCTTGGGACAATTAATTCCCTTTACAAATTATCTTTCCTTCACTATTTAAATGTCATAAATACTCTTTCAAAATTTTATCTCATTCTAATCAAACAATCACATGGCATATACAATCTCATTCAACAATTTTATGGTACTAAAAATAAATATATGTAAGAAGTGGTGTTAGTTATGCTTTTATTTCCTTAATCTAATCCACCAAACAAATATGATCTTATTGTTATCCTCCATGCACCATCTACTCTTCTTGTCTCACTAACATGATCTAATGAACCAGCTATCCTGCCTACTTTATGATCAACTAATTTAAAGTTAGTAATCACAAAAATAAAAGAATAAATCTAAAATAATAAAAATGCAGTCAAAGATTAGAGAATTTTTTTAAATGAAAACTATAAAAATGAAATCAGTCAATTTCTCCCCCTCCTATAGTTATCCATCATATATTCCGAGTTTGACTCTCTATATCCTCTTCCTTCAACCTCGTATATCGAAACACCCGCCCTTATTACCTTTCTCATTTTTCACCAAGAGCCTGAAAGGGAGTTTTCCACATATCTTGCATCTCCTCTCAACTTTTCTGCTTCCCAATTGTAATCAATAAGTGAAGCTAAACTTTCCTCATACACAACTACATAGAAGTAGTGACTCTCGGTTGGAATCCTAATATCCCTTTGCAAGTGGCCGTTGGGGTTGTGTGCTCTTACATGGTTCTTGCCAATTTTCATTAGAATCTCACCATTCTTTGTAAAACACGATGGTACGACATTATTATAAATATGCAAGTTAGGCAAATTTGATAGAATGAACATGGTAGTCCTAGATTCTTTGATACCATATTTCTACATCACTAACACCTCAACTCTATCCACACGATCAGTTGGGTGCTCGCAAGAGCGAACCATACAAAAACACCCTTCTAAAACTCCCAAACCGAGTAGAATATCTCCATCTCTATCCTTAGGTTGTGGCATTGGTAACTTCTTGAATATATTCTTCTGTGGATTGAAGTAAATGCTTTGATGGGGTGTGAAGAAGCGACCCCAACTTTCTTTAGAAGCAAACCAACGTAGATTTTCATTCACAACAGGACCCAATTTCACACTAGAAACACGGTATGGGAAGTGAACAACTATCCAAGTTTTGCTTCGAAAAATACCAATTACAACCAATCCACCGTAACTTGGAGTCTCATGAGAAAGTGCCATTACAACCTTGTACTAATTATTCGAGGAGTCAAAGCAAAGCCCAAAAACAACACCATAGCCACCATCCCGCAAGCGATGATATGTGAGCACTTTCTTCGAACATTTGGTGAGCGAATTCCACAAAAACAAATATAATCTGAATAAGCAACAACCCATTACACGAACCCAAGATTTCAATGTAATAATGAGATGGGATTTTTTTCAACAGGTTCAATAACGCTTTTCACAAGACAAGCTTCATTGATGGAGTGAAGATAAAACCTTCCATAAATTAAAACTTTGTTTCGTTGAACGTGTTGGAAAAAATGATTTTTTTGGTGATTTTAATGTGAAATTAAAGTAGATCTCAACCATTGGTTGATGTGGGATTAAATGGGTTTAGATTCTTTGTAGCAAGGTCTTTACACCACAAAAGGAATGACCAAAAACCATTAAGAATTAAATGAGAAATTGTCTCATAAATGAGGAATTGGGAATTGTGTATAGCTACCAATCCCACATTGATCATGGAGGAAAACTTTGATGAGTATTTAAACCTCAAGATTATGAGAATGGCATGAGCCCTTTGGGGCATCCAAATTTTCTGAAGAAAGGGAGGCATGGATACTTCAAGGATGGGCTTGGGCCAAGACTATAGTCCAAGCTGGTTATGGCAAAATCTCGGACCAGGCCGGGCCCGGGTCCAAGTCCATGGGTCGTGGATCTTGGATCTTGGGCTTGGGCTTGAGGAATGGGTTAGGTTTGGGCTAGGCCGAATTAGTGGTCCACTAACCTAAATTTTTTGGCCAAGTCTATTGCATAAATACACGCTTGTGTATACAGAATATATATATATATATATCAGATATTTTCTCCCATTAGTTTTGATTCATTACTCTAGCAGTTTTACAGGAGTAATGGCCATTAGTGACTAGCCTTCATGGGCATTAGATGCTAGCCTTTATGGCTGGAGGCTCCTCCTCTCTCCATTATGGTGTATAAAAAGAGACCCATCTCTCTTGGTTTTGATACAACTTTTCCTTCCAGAATTATACAGTCAGTCTGCTTGTGTCTATAATTTTTTTCCTGTGTGAGAGAGTGCTGCCATTGTCGGTTCGCCAAAGCTAATAGAAGGTGCTTATGAGTTAGCCGATCTAAACCATCTTATCCTGGGAGACAAAATTCGATGTTCCTCCAGCACTCATGGTAAGGCGGCTATTCTGTTTTAAGGACATTGTTGTATCACACAGAATTTGGTTTGATTTCTTGTTTCCAATATTTCGATTAAATATGTGTTTCTGTTAATCATGTTCATGTCATGCTCTATAATGTAATTTATCAAATATGGATTTATTTGTTGTTCTTTTATTTAATTTAATAAATCATGAATCTATTTTTCTTGTTTAATTGTACAATTTGGACAACAAACTTAAAACATATTATTATATTTCTTATGAAATTGTACAAATAGATTTGTAATTCAAATAGTTTTCTCTTTTCCATAATCTACACTGGTTTGCTTTTGTACATAGATTAGCCTACTGTTACATGTATGTGAATCTTTAATAATATATATATATATATATATAAAATAAAAATAAAAAAAGTTGTCTGTATGATAAGGAAATTATGTTGGAGATGATTAGATAATTAGTCTACTGTTTTGTGTTGGTTGCATAATTTAAGAGTATGAATTTTAATTTCCCCACCTGCAAGTTCTTTAATTAAAAATACAACCTGAATAGAATTGTTTAGAATTTCTAACATCCACTGTATGGATTGTTTTTCTTTTTAATTAGACATTCATTCTAATCTTTATAAAAGTCGTTGTTTCATCCCTTTGGTTTCATGTTTAGTAAATTCGTTAGTACAGTTTTATTTTTTTCCCCAGACCTTTAATATACTTGTGCATGCTTATGTGATTTTAATATAATTATACTAGCATGATTCATTGGGTCTACCATGATTTGCATATCATTTTTATTTTATAAGTTTATAATCTAATTTGCATGCTAATGGGTTAATAACTTTTAAATTATTCACATGTTTATTGAGAGTTAAATCCATTTGTAACTCTTGCTTATAATTTTAATTAATTGTTTAGGAGTTATAAGGCTTTGTAATTTGTGTAATAATTTTATATATAAAACTCTTGACTATTAATTTTTTTCATTTAATTCTTAGAGTTATAGTTTTATTTTGTAACTCATGTCAATTAAAAGTGTTAATTGTATATTTATTTACATGTTTATTGTGTAAATTAATTGTAAATTTATTTTGGAGTTTTAGTTTAATTTGTGTAACTTATATAGCATTTTAATTTTACTTAATGTTGCCATTCATTATATATTGTTAAAAGGGTTAAATTTCAAGTTTCTTTCAATTAGTTGCTTTGTATTATGTTGTGGGTTGCTACTAACCTTCTTTGTAGGCATACCTTTGCTAAAAGGAATGGAAACAAGACAAATCCAAATGAATTAAATTTGGGATTGCAACAAAAATTTGGACTTCTAACTTTTTTGATTGAATAGAAATACCTAAGCGAGAAAAGAAGTTTTAGACAAATAATAATCCTTTTTGGATTAGTTTACTTTTGTTTATATTTGAAGCAATTTTTTCTTGAGAGCTATTTGGTTTCTTTACCAAGTTGTAACAGTAAGTTTTATTTGTTTATATTGTTGTAACAATTTTTTTTTCATTACTTGTAATTTGGTTAGCAATTTTTAAATTGCTTGTAAGTGTTGAACTTTGATTTGTTTTAACCTAATTTATCCCTTGAAAAACTTAATTCTAAAAATTGGTTCTCACGAACTATGAGTCAATATGCTCTTGAAAGTTTTGTCAAAAGGTTAATTGGATTTTCAGTGGAACAGATGTGACACCTCCAGTCTTCCTAGGAACATTCTTGACCATGTTCGATTCTAGGTTTAGTGGTGAGACTAATTTTGAATTAATTTTTCATCTATGGGATTTTCTAGTGTTAAGTTTAATTTCTGGAAACACAGGAAATGATATTCTGGTGTATTTTTTTGAAATGGCAACTATCACCAATCCTACTGCAATTGCTAACATTGGTGGGGATTTGAACCCCGGGGCAACTGGCTTGCCAACCCCTATTGTTGTGACCTCTGTGGTTAACCCTAGTGTTGCTCTAGTTGTTCTGGGAGGACCACTTAGTCCATGAGTGCCCAAAGAAGTTTGTTGGGGTCAACTTCAAGAGATGACAGCAAAAGATGCTGTTTTACTTGACCTTGCTGAACCTTGCAAAGGTTTTGAGCGAGGATCCTCTAGCTGTGGCAGAGAATAAGCCAGACAAGCAAAACGTTATGGAATTTGACATATGGAAGCAGACAGACTATCTTTACCGGAACTATGTATTCAACAGCTTGGCAGACTCACTCTACAATGTGTTTTATGCCAAGAGCTCAACAAAGGAGTTATGGGAATCTCTGGACAAGAAATACAGGATTGAGGATGCCGGGGCAAAGAAATTTTTCGTTGGCCAGTTCCTAGACTTTAAAATGATTGATTCAAAAACTATAATGAGCCAAGTTCAGGAGTTCCAAATGATCTTGCATGAGATTGATGCTGAGGGGATGCCTTTGAACGAGTCATTCCAAGTTGCTGTGATAATTGAGAAACGTCCCAATGGTTGGAAGGATTTCAAGAACTACTTGAAGCACAAACGCAATGAAATGTCAGTTGGAGAACTTATTGTCCGACTCCGAATTGAGGAGGATAATAGAAAGAAAGGAAGGAGTACCTCCTCTGTGAAGGCCAATGTCATTGAGCATGGCAAATCTTCCAGGGTGAGGAAAAAGCCCCTTGTGAACAAGGGCTCAAAGCTGGGGCCAAGGAGTGGTGTTGCAAAGAAGCTGGCATATAAGCCACAGGAACTTGTTTATCGATTCTTAGGGAAGTGCTACAACTGTGGTAGCGAAGGGCATCAAGCTAGTGACTACCACAATCAAAAGAAGACATACAAAACCAAACCTCATCCTCACATGGCAGATATGCAAGAGCACTCCCATAATGAGAACTACATGCACTTGTCTACCGTTGTCTCTGAGATGAATATGGTGGGATCAAATCCAAGAGAATGGTGGATTGATACTAGGGCTACACGCCACATCTACTCCGAAAAGAAACTTTTTGCAGCTTTCAAGCGGTTACAAACGGCGAGAAGTTGTTTATGGAAAATTCTACTACCTCAATTGTTGAGGGGAAAGGAAATGTGGTCCTAAAGTTTACCTTAGGGAAGGAGCTGACCTTGAACGAAATCTTGTATCTTCCGGACATTCATAAGAATCATGTCTTAGGGTCTCTTTTCAGCAAACATGGTTTTCCTATGGTCTTCGAGTCCGACAAGGTTGCCCTAACCAAGAGCGAAGTGTATGTAGGTAAGGGATATATGTTAGGGAGTATGTTCAAACTCAATGTAATGACTTTTATCCCAACGATGAATAAAGATGCATTTACTTCTGCTTACATGCTTGAGTCTTCTAATTTGTGGCATGGTAGACTAGGAAATGTGAACTTCAAATCTTCATGTAGATTAATCACGTTAGATCACATACCATCTTTTAAGATTAATCCAAAACACAAGTGTGAAACTTATGTTGAAGTGAAGTTGACAAGATCTTCATTTCATTCTATTAAAAGAAGTTCAGAGCCGTTGGATTTAGTACATAATGATGTGTGTGACTTAAAGGTTGTACAATCACGTGGTGGCAATAAATACTTCATCACTTTTGTTGATAATTGCACTAAGTATTGTTATGTGTATTTGCTCAAAAGCAAAGATGAGGCTATTGACAAGTTTGTTCTTTATAAGAATGAAGTTGAGAATCAATTAGGCCGCAAGATTAAGGCTTTAAGAAGTGATCGTGGTGGTGAGTATGAATCACCGTTTATTGAGATTTGTGCTCAATCCGGGATTATCCACCAAACCACGGCGCCTTATTCTCCTCAACAAATGGGATTGTTGAGCGGAAGAATAAGATGCTAAAGGAGATGATGAATGTAATGTTGATAAGTTATGGATTGCCATAGAACTTGTGGGAGGAAGCAATTCTCTCGGCGAATTACATTCTAAATAGAATCCCTCAAAAGAAAATAGACAAGACTCTATATGAATTATGGAAAAGCTGCAAGCCTTCTTATAATTTCCTACGAATGTGGGGATGTCTTGCAAAAGTAGCGTTACATACATCCAAACGGGTTAGGATAGCTCTGAAAATAGTGGATTGTATATTCATTGGTTATACAAAGAATAGTAGTGTATATAGGTTTCTTGTGCACAAGTCTGATATTTTAGATATCCACAAGAATACCATAATAAAGTCAAGAAATGCATCTTTCTTTGAAGACATATTTCATTGCCGAACCCGATGAGATAATCTAAGTTCTGAGAAGGAACTTGAAGATGATCAAGATAAGGAAGTAGTGTTAGAAATTGGGCGCCCATGTGGCATGACCCTTAGAACCTTTTGAACCTCATCCAAATGGGTTTTGAATTTGAATTCAAACCTATTTGGATAGCCACTCAGGATGTAACGCCCTCAAAATAACAACATTAAACCCATCAAATAAGACATGCATTTATATATAAACTAAACACATTCTTTTATTCATTAGAGTTCCATTACATGAGTATTACATGTTAACATCAAAACAAAATGCCCTACGGGCTTACAGCTTTCCAAGTTAACACTTGGTTACAACAAAAGAGTACTAACTCGTTTACACATTAAGCCCTTGGCTTGAAGTTACATGTAATACATCAAAAGTTAAGCGACAAAAGTATGTCCGCCTCTAGCCTCCCAGCTATGTCCTTGGAGGTGGCATGCTACCTGTACCTGAAAATGATATTCCCATATAGGGTGAGCCACAGCCCAGTAGAAATACACTAAACCAACCATGAACAATGACTAAAAGATTAGCAATTGATAGATGGCTAACACAGATACATTCACATAAATTACACATTTATGTCATACAACTTATGAGTCTAAGTTACCTTTCATTTTTTTCCCTTTTCAACAGATAAGCATGCTAGCTCTATCATCATTTCCACAGATATGTATAAAAACTATATCCCACATTCAGATAAGCATAAAAGCTATATCCACATTTTCAACAGATATGTATAACAACAATATCCCACATTCACAGATAAGCATATAAGCTGTATCCATACTTTACTAAGATAAGCATATAAGCTCTATCTTCACTTCTCTAGACAAGCATATGAGCTGTGTCTACGGAGTTCATCCCCTATCTTCTCCCAACACTATCCGGTTTAGAGGTACATCCCCTATCTTCCCCTAAACCGCGGAGTACATCCCTTATCTCCTCCTCTACACATAACGTATATAAACACATTGGTTCTATATACAATCACCCAATACATACAGTTAATGTATTCTCTCAACCGTCAAGTTCCATGACACATTTCATTGATTAGTTTCAGTTTGCCTAATCATCATGCATTGTCTACAACAATCACGACTATCCTCCACCGATAGCCCAAAGCAGTTATTTCTAAACAGAAAATAAATGCACAAATGGATATTCAATCAACATTTCATTTCCTCATTTTTCACCATTAATTATCCCAATTAATCAAACAATGTAATTAGGCTATTTTCCATAATTACCATTTCAACCCTTAGGTCCCATTTTCATCAATGATTTAACATCAATTCCATTTTTCCATGCCAAACATGCATCTAGGTTTATTATGAATAAAACCCCAACTTTTGTAAAATTGCACAAAAGCCCCAAACTTTCATAAATTACCAAACCAACCCCAACATCTCAAAATACTAAAATTTAAAGACAAAATCCATAGAGAGGAGTAGGATATCCCTACCTCGAAGTTTAAGCCAAAAAGGAGATGAAGACTCGAAGATCAACGTGCTCCAAATCCAAACTTTTTCAAATTAAAACAAAACTCTCAATGCCCTCTATCTTTTTAACAAAGGCTCTAGGCTAGATTCACACTCTAGGGAGATCAAATCTTAGAGAGAATGTAAGTTTAGAGAGAGAGGGTCTCGGATCTAGGGTTTGATCAAAAAAAGAAATGAAAAACTGAAGTTCAAAATCGCTACTGTCCGCTGATATAAAACACGCTCGCTCGAGCGAAGCCTTTGTCGCTCGAGCGACTAGAGACAGAAACTCTCGCTCGAGCCAAGAAGTTCTCGATCGAGCGAAGAAAAACCCAGACCGCTCGAGCGAAGGAAGCTCGCTCGAGCCAAGAAAGGCAACTCTCAGGTCCAGAACCAGACGCAACACTCGCTCGAGCGAAGCCACCCTGGCTCGACCCACCAGACACGAACCTCACTCTCGCTCGAGCGACCAACTCCTCGCTCGAGCGAAGGTCCAAAAATCTGGGCAGCAGCACTAGGCTCCCAAACACAACCAACCTGTAACAAACCTGCCCAACACATCCTATAACTCAATATACAAAGTAAAGAGGATGCAAACAAGATAATAAACAACTACCAACATCCACGGACACATGTCCGGATCACTGTACAACAAGGGTAAACCCGGGATCGCTATAACCTCCCCCCCTTAAAGAATTTCGTCCCCGAAATTAAGCACAAGTTTTCAAAAACAGGTTTTCCTTCATTTTAGACAATGTTACAATTTAACATTCAACAATTCGACCCATTACTGGTCATCCCATCCCTTTAACAAGAGACATTTCACAATATGTAAACAACATATGTATTTTCAACATGCATCAACATTATGCACTATCTTTCCAATTTCAACAATATATTCAACATATACAATGTTACATTCAACTTCCATATGAGGCAAGTTCCAAAACATACTTCCAATAACCAAAACATTTTCAATGTTTCACAACTTAAGACATATATAAAAGCTCTTAAGTTCAACAAAATGTAAAATTTAAATACAAGATCACACATCAACAAACAAGTCCGGATATTTCTCACGGACTCCCAACTCACGTTCCCAAGTGGCTTCCTCCACTCCGTGATGTTTCCACAAGACTTTCACCAAAGGAATGGTCTTGCCATGCAGGACCTGATCCCGCCTATCCAAGACCCGAACCGGTCTCTCCTCATACGAGGCATCCTCATCTACCTCTAAATCGGTCCAATCCAACACATGTGATGGATCTGGCTCATACTTCCGAAGCATACTCACATGAAACACGTCATGCACTCCGGACAACTGCGGTGGTAAGGCTAATCGATAAGCAACCTCACCAATCCTCTCAAGGATCTCAAAAGGACCAATAAACCGAGGGGATAACTTCCCACTCTTCCCAAACCTCATCAAACCTCGCCTAGGTGATATCTTCAGAAAGACATGATCACCTACCTCAAACGCCAAAGGCCTCCTCCTACAGTCGGCATAACTCTTTTGTCGACTCTGGGCTGTAACAAGCCTCCTACGGATAAGCCCAACTTTCTCCGTCGTCTCCCTAACCAACTCCGGACCCAACAAAGGTGCATCACCCACCTCGGCCCAACAAACTGGAGACCTACACGGTCGGCCATACAAGGCCTCAAACGGTGCCATACCGATGCTAGACTGAAAACTGTTGTTGTAGGCAAACTCTACCAATGGCAAGTGCCTCTCCCACGTCCCACTGAAGTCCAGGACACAACCCCGAAGCATATCCTCGAGGATCTGGATAGTACGCTCGGACTGCCCGTCAGTCTGAGGATGATAAGCCGTACTAAAGGTCAACTTAGTGCCCAAAGCACTCTGCAAACTCTGCCACAACCTAGCAGTAAAACGAGGATCTCTATCTGAGACGATCGTCACTGGGACCCCATGCAATCTCACTACGTCCCGAATATACAAATCGGCAAGATGATCTACCGAATCTCTCACACGCATAGGAATGAAGTGCGCCGACTTAGTCAACCGGTCTACAACCACCCAAATAGCATCACTACCCCGCTGAGTCCTCGGAAGATCTACAACGAAGTCCATAGTGACATGCTCCCACTTCCACTCGGCAATAGGCAAGGGTTGCAACAAACCCGCTGGCCTCTGATGCTCGGCCTTCACTTGCTGGCAAGTAAGGCACTTCGATACGAAAACAGCCACATCTCTCTTCATACCCCGCCACCAAAACTGGCGACCCAAATCCTGATACATCTTAGTACCTCCCGGATGCACCGCAAGGCGCGAATGATGAAACTCTCGGAGTACTTCCTCACGGCAAGACTCCGGTACAAACAAACGGTCTCGGTATCTCACACTCAGGTCGGGATACACCGTCAAACCCTTCTCAACTTTCCCACTGGAGATCTTCTCTCGGAGGGATTCTACCTCAAGGTCACCTCTCTGTGCCTCTAACACTCTAATTACAAGAGTAGGCTGCGCAACAACAGAAAACAAGGCCGCAGCCTCAACAGACTCGCCCAGTAGCAAATCAAACTCGCCAAGTGCTCCCAACATCTCCCATTCCCGGATGGCTATACAAGCTACATCACCAATGGTCTTCCTACTAAGGCATCGGCCACAACATTGGCCTTTCCCAGATGATAGTGCAACTCAAAATCATAATCCTCGATGAACTCCATCCACCTCCTCTGTCTCAAATTCAAGTCCCTCTGTGTAAACAGATACTTCAAACTCTTATGATCCGAGAATACCTCGAACCTCTCACCATAAAGGTAGTGCCTCCAGATTTTCAAGGCAAAGATCATAGCCGCTAACTCTAGGTCGTGTGTGGGGTAATTCTTCTCGTGTATTTTCAACTGACGTGAGCCATAAGCTACTACTTTCCCCTCCTGCATCAACACACAACCCAAACCCTCTCGTGAGGCATCACAATAAACCGCATAACCCAACCCTCTCTCCGGAATAATCAACACCGGAGCGGTGGTCAATCTAACTTTCAGATCTTGGAATGACTTTTCACAAGTCTCACTCCACACAAACTTGACTCCCTTCCGAGTCAGCCTAGTCAACGGTGACGCTAGCCTGGAGAAATCTTTCACAAACCGACGATAATACCCAGCCAATCCCAGAAAACTGCGGATCTCAAACACACTCTTAGGCTGTGCCCAATCTTGCACTGCCTCAACCTTGGATGTATCAACAGACACCCCTTCCCCGGATACCACGTGGCCTAAGAATTTGACTTCCCTCAGCCAGAACTCACACTTCCCAAACTTGGCATACAGCCTATGGGCTCTAAGTAACTCAAGCACCACTCTCAAGTGTGCCTTGTGCTCCTCCTTCTGAAGGCGAATAGATAAGGATGTCGTCCACAAAGACGACCACAAATCGGTCTAAGAACTCCCGGAAAACCCGGTTCATCAAGTCCATAAAGACTGCCGGTGCATTGGTAAGCCCGAATGGCATCACCAGAAACTCATAATGGCCATACCGCGTACGGAATGCTGTTTTCGGAATATCCTCTTCCCTGACCCTCAACTGGTGGTAACCCGATCTCAAATCTATCTTAGAGAAACAACGGGAACCCTTCAACTGGTCAAACAAATCATCTATACGGGGCATAGGATACTTATTCTTAACCGTAGCCCGATTCAACTTCCGGTAGTCAATACACAATCTCAAGGCACCATCTTTCTTTTTAACAAAGAGGGCCGGTGCTCCCCACGGTGAAACACTAGGGCGAACAAAACCCTTATCTAGCAATTCCTAGAGCTGAACTTTCAACTCAACCAACTCTACTGGAGCAAAATGGTAAGGTGCCATAGAAATCGGCGCCGTGCCGGGCACTAAATCAATAGAGAACTCTATCTCTCGGTGAGGTGGCAAACTAACAAGATCTTCGGGAAAGACATCCGAATACTCACAAACCACCCTCAGCAATATAACCTGGGTCTCACCACTCTCACCACTCTCAAAGCTAGCAAGTAGGCCACTAAGCTCACTTCGCCCTCGCGAATCATACCCTGGTGGCAAAACACTACCAACCCGGTCTCCCAAGAAATGGAACCACTCCCCGCTCAAGGTACATAACGTGACCCTCTGGCGGTAGCAATCAATAACAGCCCGGTATGACGATAGCCAGTCCATACCCAAAATAACATCAAAACCCTTCATGGGCATGACAACAAACGGAAAAGGAAGCCTATAGTCGGCGACCTCTATATCACATCCTCTAACACCCTGTTTCAGGATCAACTCACCACCCAAAGGCGATACCACACAAATAGGAGATGCTAACTGTGCTAACTCCAATTCCAAAACAGATGCAAATGCAGCAGATACAAAAGAATGAGATGCACCCGTGTCTATCAACACACTAGCAACCGAGTTGCAAAACAGAAAAGTACCTTTCACTACCGATGGAGCCGGTACTAAATCCTGCGCGGTAACAGCATACACGCGCCCCGTAGGCCCCTGGTCTACCTGCTCACCTCTCGGAGCAAAAGACTGCTGCACAGACTGGGATGACGAAGCTCCCGGATTGGCCCTCGAGGCCTGCACAGACTGAGCTGGCTGAAAACCCTGCGTCTGCCTAGAACCAGACGCTCCCGAAGTGGCACTCAACTGCGGGCAAAACCTCTTCAGGTGCCCAGGCTGTCCACACTGATAACAAGACAAGGGCTGCCCCCTGCCCAAACTCTGACTTTGTGATCTAGCTGAAGAAGAAGCAGCTCTCTGACCCCCACCCTTCTGCGGGCAAACAGAAACCTTGTGACCCACCTGGCCACACTTGTAACAGGTGAAATCCCCCTGACCACCTCTCCTGGAGCCTGCACTCGGCACTGGGAAGGTCGATCTAGCAACACCACCCTGCGACTGCTGAGGGTTAGAACCCCTCGGCCTCTTGCCATCACTCTGACCATCCTGGCTCCTCCTGGAGCCTCTCTGCCCCTCGTCCTCCTCCTGCATCATGAGCTCCATATGAGCTGCAGCATCTACCAGGTGTCTATACTCTCGGATGTAAGACCCACCAACTCTCAACTTGAGGCCCCGCCTCAACTTCCGCTCAAACTCATAGCAACGGCGTTCCTCAGACGCCACTAGTTCAGGTGCAAACCTGGACAGACTGGTAAAAGTAGCCTCAAACTCAGCCACTGACAAGCCCTGCTGATTAAGCCGGCTAAACTGATCCCTCAGCTTCTCCCTAGCTGCTGCAGACAAAAACCTCTCCTGAAAAGCATTTATAAACGCCTCCCAAGTACCACCAACACGAGTCTTCTCGTACTTCCACCATTGACCCGCATCTCCCTTCAGCTGGAAGGATGCCAAGGTCACTTTCAGTGCTCCGTCCTCGATGCCAAGCATCTCGAACGTCTTACTCATTTGCTCTAGCCACTCATCAGCCTTCAGTGGCTCCTTCGGATCCCCGACAAACTCATCCGGATTAGACCGGAAGAACTCCCTTTTCAAGAAAGAAGGCCCTGCCTCAGCGGCCTGATTCCCAGCTCTAAGAATACCCAAAGCTCCTGCTATCTCTCTGGCCAAGGCACCCATAGCCTGCTGACCCACTGGCTCGGCCACATTGGCCTGACCGACCCCCTCCTGTACTGCCGGAATCTCACCCGGTAACGGTACTTCCTGCCTAGCAGGTCTACCACGCCTAGCACCTCTTCCTCGTCCTGACATCCTAATAAAGGTAACACAGAACATTAGCACATTCATAAATGTGCCGAAACTAAACACTCACGTCCTAATGCATGGACAACTGTAATTCACTCCACATTAGCACATAAACACATAAGCACTTACGAATTTCATTTTCGGATAATGATAGTCCCGAGACGTTACTAGAGTTCCGGTTAGAAACAGCATTGATCAAGTGCTTTTCCAACAAGACTCCCAGAAACTCAAGGATCCAATCAACATCCCAGAAATTAAATCCCATACCCACATAGTCACATAAGCATGTTATCAATTAAGCACATAGCATATGATACTACATCTAAGTCTCTATCAAGCGAGACAAACCCATTTTGATACTAATCACTTCCCACGTACCCAAAGTATTCGAACCCGGTACGCTCTGATACCAAGTTGTAATGCCCTCAAAATAACAACATTAAACCCATCAAATAAGACATGCATTTATATATAAACTAAACACATTCTTTTATTCATTAGAGTTCCATTACATGAGTATTACATGTTAACATCAAAACAAAATGCCCTACGGGCTTACAGCTTTCCAAGTTAACACTTGGTTACAACAAAAGAGTACTAACTCGTTTACACATTAAGCCCTTGGCTTGAAGTTACATGTAATACATCAAAAGTTAAGCGACAAAAGTATGTCCGCCTCTAGCCTCCCAGCTATGTCCTTGGAGGTGGCATGCTACCTGTACCTGAAAATGATATTCCCATATAGGGTGAGCCACAGCCCAGTAGAAATACACTAAACCAACCATGAACAATGACTAAAAGATTAGCAATTGATAGATGGCTAACACAGATACATTCACATAAATTACACATTTATGTCATACAACTTATGAGTCTAAGTTACCTTTCATTTTTTTCCCTTTTCAACAGATAAGCATGCTAGCTCTATCATCATTTCCACAGATATGTATAAAAACTATATCCCACATTCAGATAAGCATAAAAGCTATATCCACATTTTCAACAGATATGTATAACAACAATATCCCACATTCACAGATAAGCATATAAGCTGTATCCATACTTTACTAAGATAAGCATATAAGCTCTATCTTCACTTCTCTAGACAAGCATATGAGCTGTGTCTACGGAGTTCATCCCCTATCTTCTCCCAACACTATCCGGTTTAGAGGTACATCCCCTATCTTCCCCTAAACCGCGGAGTACATCCCCTATCTCCTCCTCTACACATAACGTATATAAACACATTGGTTCTATATACAATCACCCAATACATACAGTTAATGTATTCTATCAACCGTCATGTTCCATGACACATTTCATTGATTAGTTTCAGTTTGCCTAATCATCATGCATTGTCTACAACAATCACGACTATCCTCCACCGATAGCCCAAAGCAGTTATTTCTAAACAGAAAATAAATGCACAAATGGATATTCAATCAACATTTCATTTCCTCATTTCTCACCATTAATTATCCCAATTAATCAAACAATGTAAGTAGGCCATTTTCCATAATTACCATTTCAACCCTTAGGTCCCATTTTCATCAATGATTTAACATCAATTCCATTTTTCCATGCCAAACATGCATCTAGGTTTATTATGAATAAAACCCCAACTTTTGTAAAATTGCACAAAAGCCCCAAACTTTCATAAATTACCAAACCAACCCCAACATCTCAAAATACTAAAATTTAAAGACAAAATCCATAGAGAGGAGTAGGATATCCCTACCTCGAAGTTTAAGCCAAAAAAGAGATGAAGACTCGAAGATCAACGTGCTCCAAATCCAAACTTTTTCAGATTAAAACAAAGCTCTCAATGCCCTCTATCTTTTTAACAAAGGCTCTAGGCTAGATTCACACTCTAGGGAGATCAAATCTTAGAGAGAATGTAAGTTTAGAGAGAAAGGGTCTCGGATCTAGGGTTTGATCAAAAAAAGAAATGAAAAACTGAAGTTCAAAATCGTTACTGTCCGCTGATATAAAACACGCTCGCTCGAGCGAAGCCTTTGTCGCTCGAGCGACCAGACACAGAAACTCTCGCTCGAGCCAAGAAGTTCTCGATCGAGCGAAGAAAAACCCAGACCGCTCGAGCGAAGGAAGCTCGCTCGAGCCAAGAAAGGCAACTCTCAGGTCCAGAACCAGACACAACACTCGCTCGAGCGAAGCCACCCTGGCTCGACCCACCAGACACGAACCTCACTCTCGCTCGAGCGACCAACTCCTCGGTCGAGCGAAGGTCCAAAAATCTGGGCAGCAGCACTAGGCTTCCAAACACAACCAACCTGTAACAAACCTGCCCAACACATCCTATAACTCAATATACAAAGTAAAGAGGATGCAAACAAGATAATAAACAACTACCAACATCCACGGACACATGTCCGGATCACTGTACAACAAGGGTAAACCCGGGATCGCTATACAGGATATATATCTATCATATCATGATATGGATATATGATATAGATATCAGATATTATCTCATTTAACAAATGGATAAATGAGATAAATAGATTATATATCTGATATATGGGATATGGGTGATTAAGTGGAAAAACAACGTATGTTTGAGTTTTTTCAAGATACTGACTCTCTCCCAAAATAACGATCAAAAGCCATTTTGCACTGTGGTTTGTGTGGGTGATATTCAATATTGTAATATCACTTCACTGCTGGGTTGATTGACTAGATTCAAGAAGCACGTGATTTATCCACGAGGTTTTAGATCAAACAAGGTATGATCTAAACATTTTATTCCGCTGCATGTTTTATACTTTGATTTACATTGGTATTAGAGCCATTGATGGATATTTTCGTGTTTCCTTTAATCATGTGTATATTTTTACATATGTATGTTTACATTATATACATGAATGTTTGTAAAGGAGAAAAAAATCTACTTTGATTAGATTAAGAGCATAAATATTTTTTAATGTTCATTAATGTCTTTTTTTTTTTCATACCATAACGGTTTTATTTTGAAAAAGGAGTCCGGCAGTACAAAAATCGGACCAGAAAACACCCGGGAAGGCGGCGCGTGTGATTCACGCGCAGTATGACGCCTCCCAGCAGCGCCACGCGCCACCACGCGCAGCCACGCGCTCCCACGCGCCGGATGCCCTGCTGACGCGCCTGCACGCGCCATCACGTGCGCGTCGGCGGCGCTGTCCACGCACGCGCGCCGTCCGCGCCTCGCACGCGCGCCGCGTGCTGGAGCCGAGCGCCGAGCCGCGGCTGAGCCGCGCGCCGAGCCGCTCCTTGAGCCGACTCGCGCCGAGTTGCGCTGAGCGGTGGCGAGCCGAGCCGAGCCGAGCCGTTTTTCCCGCCTGGCTTGGCTCTAAGGCTCTGTTTGTTTGTTTTTAATTCTGAATTGCGTTAATTGGCCATAATTTATTCGTTATAGCTTTGTTTTAAGCATGGTTGGTACCGTTACACTCAGAATTAAATTTTATATCTTCTGTAAAATGTTGAAAATTTTACGAAAATAAAAAATATTTTTTCTGTGTTAATAATTCATTTTTTATGCTTTAAAATGATTCTGGTATTGCATAAATAATTTTCTGGGGTTGAAATTTTTATTGTGGACTTCTGAAATGTTTTACTATCTACTGGTAATATTGTCTCAGTTTATCAGTTTCTGGATTTTTTATTTCTAATTTTATGTGTGTTTATTAGTTATTTAAAATTCCAGAATATTTCAGAAAAATTCCAGAACATTCCAAAATGATGTACACTTTAATTATGGCATAATCTGAATATTGAATACAGCATATATTTTTTTTTTTTGGTTTGTAATATGTTGTAATTAGAAGAGCATGATTATTTATTTATTTATTAGAATTCCATTATTAAATAAATATAGCATGAGTTATTTGTAGATTTACATTAAAATGCTATTGTATGGAATTTATCATGCTTTGTATATGCCATAGTCAGTGGGAGGTTATTCGGTTGAGAGAAATCTTTGTAGATTAACTCCCGAAAACCAATATTTTGCGCATAAATTAAACTAAATTTTGGATAATTGTCACTTGTGGCACAAGAGATGATTACGAGCATAGCAGATTTTCGATCTTGCGACTTGTGTAATATTGTCACTATTTAATTTAGATTTTTGCGGCAAAATTATATTATGCTAATCAAATTAATCCCAATGCGAATTTCTCTCTAAATTGATTTAGCTTATGGAAGTTAATTTGGTTGACCTAGACTTAGTAGAGATGTTCAAATGTGAACAAACTAATCCCATTCTTTAGATGAGCAAAAGTCTTGGAGACTTTAGGTCAAACCTTAATTTAGCCAAAGTAAGGAAACATGACTCAAAGTCGTCGTGGTTTTGTTGCCTTGTTTGGCACAATAAAAACTAATGTGTGCGCTATAGTTAGCGGCACGCTACATAGTTTTGGTTGGCGAGTTTTGGAGTTATGAAATTAGTAAGCCCTCAATAGATCTGTATATGATCTTGACTAATGAGCTGCGCGGATTGACTTTATAATTTGACTTGTAAATAATGTTACATCATTGGATGAAGTAACATTCAAGAGTCACGTCATCCAAGAAATGCGAGCTTAAATAAATTAGTTATTAAGTGTAAGACGAGTAGCCAGTATGAGCAGCATTTTGCTCTCTACCCAATTATTGGGAGTGGATGGAGCAAAAATTTCATGCACTATAATAGTGTGCGTTGAAGTATCACTTGAAGATTAAAAGATTAGCGCTTAGTAGCAGCAAAATCTATTAACACTAAGTGAAAAGATTAGCGCCAAGTGGCTGAAAAATCTATTAGCATTGCTAACTTGTCTAAGTCTGGACACTTTGTTTCCACACTTAAGTGTGAGACATGGATGAAGTGCTTCTTTGTGTGATTCCTTTACTAGGCTAACGTTTTGAATAACATTTACCACTAAGCGCAAACGTTGCAGCATAGTAATGAAAAGATCAAGGTTGACAAGGTTGTTATGACTCTAAGAATTTGACGCATCGCTTGTAAGAGCATTGTGTTGTATTAGACTCTTTGGCCTAATTCGCGCTTAAGTTACTTCAGGAGCTGTCATAGTTGATAGCTTATTCTCTCCTTCTTGTGGATAGTAGAATTAATTGCAAGTAACTATGAAGCGAGAAATAGATATGGCAAGAGGAGTATCGTCATCTTTCAATTAGATGCATTAAAGTGTATGGAGAATAAAATTGACTTGAAGGTGTAGGGGATTAGCACTTACTAGTTAAATTTGTGACTTAGGCGCAGTTGATATCTCCATGACATCCTTTTTATGATCTAGTGAATATGACTTAGTCGTGAGTCATTACCTAGTTGGGCCTAAACCTTTAAAACTTGTCTTCGAGAACTCACACATTAAGATGATTGGAATTAGTTTATGACATTGGTCATGAACCAGTGGCTTATTATACTTAATCACATTAATGAGATGATGACACGAGGGTTTGAGTAGGCCTTCTCGGGCCCACTCGCTTATGACATCCTGCTCTCATGTGAATGTGTAACTTTGTTCGCAATGGGTGCGCACAAGTAAGTAGGAAAGCCGTAGAAGGTCATTTGTTTTGGCGCATTTAGTCTACTATGATATTTGTGACTAGATATGTGTAAGGGTATGATAGCTAAGTCTCAATCTCGACATATTTATAGATCACGATACGCATCTGAGTCAAGACTATTTGATCTCCCATAAGTCAAAAGTTTTGAGATGATTTTTGACATTGCACATATGAGGTTGAGATCAATTAGATAAGAGCTTTTGTGCTTTTAGTTTTGACCAAGGTGGCGAGTATCTATTTGAGTTATTTTTAGAAAACTCTGTGAAGAGAGATGGATGCTTAGAAAATTGATTATTCCTAGTACTCAACAACACAATGGTGTAGTAGAGAATAAGGAATTAAATATTGTTAATGTTAGGTGGATAATGGCGCAAAATGTTTCCCAATTGGAAATTGCACTAGTTTGTTGCCTATATCCCTAACTAAGAGCCCTCCATATCAGATTTTACACTCCAATTTTGAGTAATAGGTTAGTGGAGAGCCATCTATGGGCGATCTATAACCATTAAGCAGCTTATCTTTATGTTACTTCTCATAAGATTGCGAAGTTCAGACCTAGGGTTCTATAGCGCATTATTGTATGCTGTCTTATAAACACAAAGGGTCGTGTGGCGCATTATTGTATGCGGTCATGCAAACCTTCCGGGTCATGTGCATATAGGTAAGCAGCTTTGTGGTAGTGTAACTAAGTCACATAAAGTTTTCTTAGTAAATGTGACGTGAATAGAGTTTTGGAACTCTATAAGATGGAGAATTCCAAGCATAGCGCTCTATGTAGCCTAGTTGAGAATGGAAAGAAATTTCCAATATCCTAGGGACAGTGGGAGCGATGTGCCTACTAATGGATTACTCCATTAGAGAAGAATACTCTACATTCTTAGTTGCGTGGTAGCGAATGTGAAAATTTTCCACATCATCACTGGGTGATTGAGAGGGAAACATTCATGATTGCTCCGTAAGATGATAAAGAGCCTAGGATAATGCCTAAGGCTCTAGTCCCCTGTTTTTAGAAAGTGGATCAATGTTGCGCAGTTTAAGACAAAGTCTTTGAGGATTAACCATTTTTTGGTGGACTTTCCACTATGACGCAAAACTATTATAAAGTTATGCGTAATTTGGATAGTCATCGTTGAGGCATAAGGCTTGCTAGATACCGAAAGGTCGCACCATTAAGGAAAGTGTAGACCATGAGAAGACTTCCTCCTGAGGAGTGAGGTTATTTTGACTTAGGCTATAATTGACATAAGTTCGGAACATTAATTTGTGGACATTGTGACCCGATTTCTCATTAGAGAATTGGATAAGTAGATTCGTAGGGATTTACCTTCTGCTTTTATGGTGAAAAGTTAGGAGCGCAAAAAGGTTGCTAGTTCCAATAAATCTTTTACAGCCTAAAGCAGTTATCCAAACAGTGGTTCTTAGATTTCGTCAAGCCATGATAGGGCAACGATGATCGATGAAGACCACTGAGGCATGATCAATGGTCCAAAAGAAGTTTTTCCTTACTTAGTCATTATGAGCCAGGAATTTATAAGGTTGTCGCCACCTAGGGTGGGCAGTCCTCTATTTTAGATATGATGGACATGGGTGATGTAATTTATATGCTCGGATGTACGATCCTTAGGGATTGTTTTTAGGAAAATTCTCGGTTTGTCTTCGATGACTTACATAGAGAATATCCTAGAATGATTCTAGATGCAAAATTGCAAATCCATTGACTTACCTATCGGTAAAAGCCAGAGCCTTAGCTATTGAGTGAATCCTCGGATTGTCTTTGGGAGGACCTATATTCCTTGATTTTCTTTGTTGTGGGAGCCTAAAGTACGCTATGTGGGCGTATTCGGCATGATAAGTGTTATCTTTGGTAAATGGTCAACTGAGTTGTTTAGACATTGACCTTGCTCATTAGACTATGGATAAAATGCTTTATTAGAAGCATATTAATTTGCTCCTTGTAAGATTCAATGCGCTAGTTGGGCGCATCTGTGCTAGTTTGGCGCACTAAGAATGAACGTAAATTGGTCACCAAAATATCTTTAGAGAGGTTATTGTGCAAGAGGTAGTGATCTTAAATCATTTCATGTGAGGCACAGATGGTGGATTCCGTTGTATATACTTATCGCAAGAGATGCTGATAAGGCTTATGTTTGGAATCTATAATTGCGCAAGCCGTGGTCAATTTTTTTTAAAATCGATCACTTATTTTGAGATGATGGGATGTTGACACTATTACGGTTTGTGTCATAATGATTAGCAAATGATGATGTCAGCAAGCAAGATTGGCTCACTCACACGAGCAATCGCCCTTGGCGCTTGGGAGCGAGCAAGGATGAGACTGGTGGTTTATTTTTATTTGGAGCCAAGAGAGGCTTAAATCATCCACTATGTATGTCGCCTTGGTTATAACCAAGATGAGGTCGTGTTAAGGACCAAACATGGATGTTAGTACCCACTTTCCATGTTGTGCCTGTTATGATTAGCCAGATACGAGATCTCATTTGGCGCCTAGAAGGCGAGCAAATAGAGAATTCGGGTTAGGCGCTAGAAAGCGACTAGACTAATATCTGTACGGTGTATCGAGTATGACGTCACTCTTTATGGAAGAGTTACTCCACCGTAGCATGTATTCATACTATATGTGCTTGGCAACCGAGTAATGAGGTGAGAAAATGGATCCCTGCTTCCTCACCGTGTGAGTCTTGCGTGTCATTATTGAAATGACTTTCATTTATGTACCCTTTTGTGACTTTTGACTATGTCATAAGGTAAGGGGTTGATGTTCTGCTAGTTTGGTATGTTGCCTGCGGTCATGCATGATTCGGCCTTAAGGGACATCACTGGGAAAGCGGTCAATCCTAAACTAAATGGCATGAGTGCAAAGGGAAGATCATCTAGTATTACACCACTGTTGTATATTCACTGCCGGCAACTCACATCGCTCTGTATGAGAGGCGAATTGAGTGTGAATATATTGCAAGAATTGAGAGGGTCAAACATGCTCTTTTTGAGGGATTAGAGATGTTTTTTTTGGACCGGTGTAATTAGATGGGTCTGGGGTATATGAGACACTATTTCTTTTCTTTTTGGGTTGATGTCTCTATGCTGGCTCATTTTGAGTTTCTAGTATAGAGCTCCCACATGCAGGTGTTCTCAGCAGTCGCACGGTGCAGTGGCTAGTATGAGATTGTTTATTTTTGGGGAGATTGAGATTGAGACGTGGCAGTGTCATGCCAACTCATGTCCGAGTGGTAGATGTTAGAAATTGGGCGCCCATGTCGCATGACCCTTAGAACCTTTTGAACCTCATCCAAATGGGTTTTGAATTTGAATTCAAACCTATTTGGATAGCCACTCAGGATATATATCTATCATATCATGATATGGATAGATGATATAGATATCAGATATTATCTCATTTAACAAATGGATAAATGAGATAAATAGATTATATATCTGATATATGGGATATGGGTGATTAAGTGGAAAAACAACGTATGTTTGAGTTTTTTCAAGATACTGACTCTCTCCCAAAATAACGATCAAAAGCCATTTTGCACTGTGGTTTGTGTGGGTGATATTCAATATTGTAATATCACTTCACTGCTGGGTTGATTGACTAGATTCAGGAAGCACGTGATTTATCCACGAGGTTTTAGATCAAACAAGGTATGATCTAAATATTTTATTCCGCTACATGTTTTATACTTTGATTTACAAGTAGCTAAGCCAAGAAAGAGTAAAAGGGCTAGGACTGCCAAGTCTTTTGGCTCGGACTTCTTGACTTACATGTTAGAGGGAGAACCTCAAACTTTCCATGAAGCCATGACTTCACCTGAAAGTCTTTTATGGAAAGAAATTATTAAAAGTGAAATTGACTCCATCTTACAAAACCATACTTGGGAGTTGGTTGATCTACCCCCAGGCAGTAAAGCCTTGGGGAGTAAGTGGATCTTTAGAAGAAAGATGAAAGCTAATGAGTCAATTGATAAGTATAAAGCTAGGCTTATTATCAAAGGATACAGGCAAAGAGAAGATCTGGATTACTTTGATATGTATTCACCTGTGACAAGGATTACATCTATTTACATAGTGATTGCAATAGCCACTTTACGTGGTCTAGAGATACATTAGATGGATGTAAAGACAACTTTCTTAAATGGAGATTTAGATGAAGAAATTTACATGGAACAACCTAAAGGGTTTTCAACTCCTGGAAAAAATAAAAAAGTCTGTAAATTTGTCAAGTCATTATATGGTTTGAAACAAGCACCTAAGCAATGGCATGAGAAGTTTGACAACACTATATTGTCAAATGGGTTTAGAATCAATGATTGTTACAAGTGCGTATATGTTAAAGACACTGACAGAGGTTATGTCATTTTGTGTCTATACGTAGATAACATACTCATTGTTGGTAGTAATAATGAAATGATTCAAACTACCAAGAGATTGTTAAACTCTAAGTTTGACATGAAAGATATGGGCCTTGCAGATGTCATTCTGGGTATTAAGCTTATCAGAACATCTAGTGGTATTGTGCTTTCTCAGTCTCACTATGTTGAGAAGATACTTGAGAAATTTAGTAAATCAGATACAAGTGTGTCTAGGACACTAATAGACGTGAGTCTACATTTGACTAAGAGTAATGGTGAGAGTCTCTCTCAGTTAGAATATTCTCGGATCATTGGAAGTTTGATTTATCTGATGAGTTGTACAAGGCCAGATATAGCCTAATCTGTTAGTAGGCTTAGTAGATACACCAGTAATCCGAATGCCACTCATTGGAGAGGTATTATGCGGGTGTTAGGTTATCTACGTTGCACCCAGGATTATGGGCTGCATTATACTAGATACCCAGCAGTACTAGAAGAGTATAGTGACGCTAATTAGATATCTGATATAAAGGACTCCAAATCCACTAGTGGTTATGTGTTTACCCTCGGAAGGGTAGCCGTATCTTAGAAGTCTTCCAAGCAAACGTGTATATTGAGATCAACGATGGAATCTAAGTTTATTGCTTTGGATAAAGCAGCTGAAAAAGCTAAATGGCTTCGCCAGTTCATTAAAGATATTCCACGTTGGCCAAAACCTGTACCTGTGTAGACGTCCCCGAACGTCCCGGGAGGGAATCCTGTTTGTTCGTTTGGGCTTACTACAGTTTGGACTCAAATTGTCATGGTTCTTAATCTGATCTCACAATGTGCAATGTGAGATTGATAAATCACCAAAGAGTCCAAATCTGGCAAATCGTTTTTGAAAACAGATTTTTTTTTAAAGAAGTGCCAAACATGGACTGCTTTGCCAGATACAGAGTCGCCACCTAAATATTTTATTTTTGGGGAATTTAGGAAACCCTAACTCGTGTCTGAGGCCACGTGTCCGTCATCACCAAAGTTACCTCGGCTCGGGAACTTGGGTACGATTGGGGAAGGTCACTTCGTGAACACCCCCGCTCGCCCGATCAAAGATCGGCCTCTACTAACCATGATATCTAGTTTTGAAAACATTATGCGTTCTTATTCCGGTTATTAGCCTAGATTTACTATGTGATGCGCACAGCATACAAGCATAGACTGGATCGCCTAAATTGGAACAAAATATTTCATGTTTGTTTTTTAAAGCGGTTTGCTACTCGCAAGTAGGCTAAAAATGCAGATTTTGCCACCCTCGGGTGGGCTTAAAAAATATGGTTTTGCCACTAGCTTAAAACTCACAGTCAATGCATTGTTCCAATTTAGATAACCCAATCTTCACCCACAGGCATTCAGGCAGTTATAACACATAAGCACGTAGCCTCATGGTAAGCATGCTATCATGGCAGACACTCACACGCATGCAAGGATGCTAAAGCATAAAAGCTTACCCAGTACTCCAAGCCAAAATAAAAACTAGTTAGTAATCAAATGCATGATCCTAGTTCATGGTAGCAATGGCTAATGCAACACATACAGAATGCAATTAGGACAGGCTCGGCTAACCTAAAGATGGCATATGAAATGCAACAGATAACATGTATTCAACTTGGAATTAAAATACCATGCAGTTAGTATAATGCGCCAAGCCCGGTGCATGCAATACAGATGAATGGATGCACGCATGCACAACATAAGGTATGCTAAATTAAACATGCCCTAGTACTAACCATCAAAAACAGGTAAGTAAAAGGGAGAAAGAAGTGGGAGTTGGAAGACATGCACACACACACTTATTACACATTCGCCCTCGCTTGGAGGGACCAAAAGAATAATATAAGTTAAACAAATAATTAACTACTCTAGCTAATTAAATATTACAAAAAAAGTCTAAATATGAAACTGGGGAGACCGCCGCAGCTCTGCCTCGGAATGCACGGATGATGCATGCTTGACTCGTCTTGCTCGGAAACTCACTGCCATGTCAAAAGCTGCCTCTGTTTACACTGCCTTGCTTCTCTGAAAATTATGCAGGTTTCCAGAACTGCTTTGAGCTTCCTCATGAGTATTGTGGAGTGCCACCGTCCACAATTCAAATCCACCGACCATTGGAATAGGATTATCGGCCAAACATTGAACCACCGGCTGGACACTGATAGTCGGTCGACACTGTAAGTGGCCGGCCGGCCATTCCTTCTTACAAAGCCCTGTTTTGATAGCAGCAGAGGACAGACAGTGCATGGCATGTAATTTTCAAAGCAATGTGTGCATGGCCACTCTCCCAATCATGCTACGGACTCAAGAGAGTGTGGCCCGAGTACTCGGGCCACCAATCAAGCATTTTGATGCATGATGGCCGAAGGCATCGAGTTTGCAAATCAATGTAAATGCATGCAACAAAACAAATGAATGCCTTATGCCCAATCATGTTGAGATCAAGGACATCGACGACCGAGGATTGAGGCGCATTACGTCACTTTAAGTACGAACGCCCCTCATCCCTCATGCTTGGTTTGACACCCCCAAACCAAGCAAAATGTGATGCATGTATGCAATGCAGCTCAAGTATGCAACATGGGTCAAATATGCAACATGAAGCTAAGTTAACAAGGCATGCCAAAATGCAATATGCCAAACATGCGAGGTACAATGCAATGCAACCTATCATGCAAGCTAGGATATGAAATGCAACTAAGCTAAACAACATGCAAACGTGCAAAGATGGTACAATGTAAGCATGAAACCAAAGTAATGCAACATGTCAAAACATGCAATGGTGGACTTAAACTGAAATGGGAGGCCTCAACCGTGGCCCAAAACAGTGGCCAAAGATGATGCAAATGATGGACATAAATGCTCATGCAAACATACACACCAATGGGCCTAAAGCTAAGGCACAAAAGGTAACTTTCGAGAACACTCAAAAGATGGCAAACATGGACATTAGACCAACATGCTAAACTCTGAAAATGCATAGAGGATGATGCCAAATCAACCATGTTATGCAAGCAAAGCATGCAACAATGACCAAAACTTGAAACCAATAAAGGGGTCCAAACCTTAGCTATGTCAACCAAACCCCAAAGGACCAAAATGACCTAAATCAGTCCTAAGGCACTCCAAAACAAGACTAAAGTATGCATAGATCAAGGTCAAAACATGCTAAGAAATGGGTGCAAAACAAAAGGGGATTCAAGGCCACAAAAGAGAGCATTACTCTTCACTTACCCCAACCCAACATGGCATGGATTATGCAAACAAAAACAAAGTTTCAATGCATCAAAATACACCCCAAAACCCACTAATATGGCAACCCAAATGACTTAAACAAAAGGCATGCACTATAACCCATTTCAAGGCATAAAAGAACAACTCTTCAAGGCATGAAAGGGATGATGAATGCAAACATACAAGCATGGATTATGGACTGAAATAACATGAGAAGTGATTCCAAATCACTGAAACAACCCAACTAAAGCATGCTAATGACTCACACACTCAAGGCTCACAATCTAAAATGCAAAAAGGCTATACCAAACATGGCAAATATGATCAAATCAGTACCCAATAGACCTCAAGCATGATGAAATATGACCAAAAGCTTCACGAAGCTAGGCAAAAACATGCAAGCATGATGGTCTAATGGCAAGATGCATTTCTAGGCAAAATAGAGGAAGACAAGGCAAGTGTATTATGCATGCAAGGGGGCACTAATCCGACCAAAAGCAGAGGTATATTATGACCAAATATCACCCAAAAACCTCTAAATGGAGCCAAAAACAACTAAGCATGCATGCTACCCTTATGAGCCAAAAACATGAACAAATGAGGCACAAAGGGAGAGGGGTGTCCCTCCCCTATGTAAGACCTCAAAACCTCTTCTTTACCACTGAAAATCCTCTGGATTTCAGTGGTGAGAAGGTCAATGCACAAAGGTTCCCAAAGCTCCACAAAGAAAGCACAAAAAGGGCCAAACAAGGCCTAAGAGGGGGAGATCGACCCCCAACACCAAAATGACATTAATGAAGTATCTTAAACACACAAAAAAAAAAAAATAGAACTTTTATATGTTATACACAAAGCTCAAAACAGCATGCAAAGGGTGTTAAAATCTAGTGCAAGAATAGGGAATATAAAGCAATAGTGTTACCCTTGGAGAACACTTCAAGAATAGCAAGTCCAGCCCCCTTCCTCTGATCAAAACCAGCTCAAAACTCCAAGAACAAACTCTCAAGACCTCAATAACCCAAGTATGGTGTAATACTAGGTGCCTTAGTGCAAAACTAAGGACAAAGCACCCTTTTAAGCCCTCTAACACACACAAATGAAGAGAGAGAGGGAGATATAGAGAGAGAGTAATGTATATCAGATATATATGTATTATCTTTGAATTTTTGCTGAACCTCCTCAAAGGAGGAGAGAGGCCTCCTTATATAGACAAGGCAAAGGCCTAAGCTTCCAAGAGAAGCTAACAAAAAGGGTCAAGGCTTCTTAAAGAAGCTAAGGCAAAGGGGCCAAGGCTTCTTTAGGAAGCAGGTGTCCAAGCTTCTTGAGGAAGCTAAGACAAAGGTCCAAGCTTCCCCAAGAAGCTAGACCAAAAGGGTGCAAAGGGTGCAAATTCCTCCAAACACATGTATGAAGGAAAGGTCTGTGCACTCCAGCTGGCACAGCTGGCATGCATAATGCCTAAAAAAGGCAAAAAAGGTGGTACTGGCCAGAAAAGGAGTCCATCGGCCAAATAAATGGTCGGCCGACCATAAGAAAAGGCCGATACACCTAAGAGAATGCCGATCGACCAAACATTTGGTCGGTAGAAGAAAAACAAGGCCGGTGGTAGCATACCACGGCCGGTGGGTTTCAGGGATGGCTAACAAGCCTCTTCCCACCCTCAGAAGCACAAAACACAAGTCTTTGGTGCAAAACCAAGCACAAAACAGGCAAGTTAAGAGATCCTGAGACACGGCGCGCGGCCGAGGCCTTTGGGAACTCAAAACGAACACGAACATGGATGATCACCGAGTGTTCAAACGGTGACGTCCAGGTCTTGAGGACGGTCAAAAATGGGGTGTCTACAGCCTGTTATCTATATTCATTGTGATAGCCAATCGACGATTGGACGGGCACAGATTCATATGTATAATGGAAAGTCTAGACATATCCATCGTAGACATAATTTCATACGATAACTAGTCTCTAATGGAGTTGTCTCTCTAAACTATGTAAGGTCTAAGACAACATTGCGGATCCCCTAACCAAAGGATTAACTCAAAAGTTAGTAGAAATGTTGTAAAGAGAAATGGGGTTAAGGCCTTTAGTAGTGTTACTAGAGCGGAAAACCTAACTTAGTTAACTAGAGATCCCAAGATCTAGGTTCAAAAGGACAGCCTGATTTCATGTAACAAGTGAGTCACTGAAGATGTGAATCCTCTTGCCCATTCCTTTGTGCAGTGATACCTTGTGGGAGTAGAAGGTTAAGCTAATGCTTTTAATGACTTAAGTGATATGAATAGTCAACCGTGATATAATGAGATACCTTATATAGGTCACCTATGTCAGTGCAAAGTTGGGTCGCTTCTTTAAGAATTAGTAAGGCCAAATTCTTTAAAGCCACTCACTGAACCAAACTAGTGTTCTAGGGCCATATCGAACACACCAGTGAGAACAAGAACAATGGTTAGACTAACTCCTATGTGAGGTCTATTGTCTTGGTTTACACAAACGAAAAAATAGTTCAAGACATCACGTTCACTAGTCAGCCAGTAAATCCGATAGGCTTTCACTACGAAAGGTTCAAGGCCTACAACTACCTTTTCTGATGCAGGGTTAGTCTGTGTGCTCTCTCTCCAAGTCTTTGTTGTAAACGTAGTCCGTTTTCTTTATTCGGTTAATTTTTAGTCATGTGGAGAATTGTTGGAAAAATAGTTTTTTGGTGACTTTAATGTGAAATTAAAGTAGGTCCCAACCATTGGTTGACGTAGGATTAAATGGGTTTAGATTCTTTGTAACAAGGCCTTTACGCCACAAAAAGAATGACCAAAAATCATTGAGAATTGAATAAGAAATTGCCTCATAAAGATGACCTCATAAATGAGGAATTGAGAATTGTGTATAGCTATCAATCCCACATTGATTGTGGAGGAAAACTTTGATGGGTATTTATACCTCAAGATTATGAGAAAGGTATGAGTCCTTTGAGTCATCCAAATTTTCCGAAGGAAATGAGGCATGGATGCTTCAAGGATAGGCTTGGGCCAAGACTATAGTCCAAGTTGGTTATGGCAAAATTGCCACAAGAGCGTGCGCGCACACCTCCCACCCCCCAGGACCGGGCCGAGTCCTAGTCTGAGTCCGTGGTCCGTGATCCGTGGGTCGTGGATCGTGGGCTTGGGCTTGAGGCTTGTTGGAATGGGTTAGGTTTAGGCTGGGCTGGATTGGTGATCCACTAACGTAATCTTTTTAGGTCAAGTCTGCTGCAGAAATACACGCTTGTGTATACATAAAATATATATATCAAATATTTCTCCTAGCAATTTTGGTCTATTACTCTAGCAGTTTTACAGGAGTAATGGCCATTAGTGGTCAGCCCTCATGGGCATTAGATGCTAGCCTTCATGGCTGGAGGCTCCTCTTCTCTCCCCCATGGTGTATAAAAAGAGACCCATTTCCCTTGGTTTTGATACAACTTTTCCTTCCAGAATTATACAATCAGTTTGCTTGTGTCTATAATTTTCTTCCTATGTGAGAGTGTCACGCCCCAAAATTTGGACAATTAAATATTAAATTAGGACTAAACCCCCAACAATATTCTATCATCCAAATCCTATGGGTGAAACAAAATCTAAACGTTCTTGTCCCATAAGATTTAAATAAATTTCAATGCTAAAAAAAAAAAAAAATACAAGGGATAAAATAATAATAATAATAATAAACGCCAACCAAACTATTCATCATAAATTCATAACTATCCAATACCTCCAATATTAAAGTAACAACAACTAGTCAAAACAATTTAAATAATGTAAAGTTGAAAAATAACCCACAATATCAAATTGTCAAAATGCTAAGGTCATAAAAATAATAATAAATGCAATAAACTAATGTCAATTCTAAGCTCAAGAAAACAAAAGAAATCCAAGCGATATGTCCAACAACTATAGTTAATTCTCGTCACCACCGTAGTACCAACTAGTCCTGCAAAGGAAGCTTAGTTGCGCTCAAACAGAATGCACCCAAATTACCAAGAAACAAAACAGGTCAGTATACATGTATATTGGTATGAGTACAAGATTTAACACCTACGTGTCCACCAGACACAAACAAAAATACATTTAATTCTTGTTACGGGACAAGACAAGTAGTTCCATCCGCACCGAGACAAAGAGGTAGTTTCCTGAGATATGGTAGCATTTAGTTTCTTACCTGTACACAACTAAATATAAATTGAGTATAAAATAAACAAAATAAATAGAAAATTATGGTGGGTGAGCCCTGCATAAAAATTTAGTAAGACCCCCTATTTTGCAAAAAAATAAAGTTAGTATAATTCAATCATAAGTAACTTACTGAAGAAGTATAAAAATGCACCGTTTCATGCTTAAACAATTTGAATTGATCAAAACTCAAAGAACAAAAGTTGTACATAATTAAATTTTATAAAAGATTAAGCAAACAAATTTAGTAGAAACTAAACAGGTTGAGAGAAAAACTTGATAGAAGAACCTAAACGGAATTCAACCAAAAAATCTGAAACTGAAAACGAAAAGAAGCTGACCTAAGATTATTTTTTCCAGAAAATTTCAAAACACAAAAAGTGTGTAGAATAATGTTGTACTTCAATTTATGTGAAACCAATAAAAATGAGCTCGTTTCGTAGATTAAAACAGCATCTAAAATCTGCATTGCTAAAATGAACAAAAACTGTTGTAACCAAGATCATCCGATTACAAGTTCTAATCAATCTTTTTAGCAAAAAATTAAAACACAAAAGTTGTCTAGAATTACGTATACATGCCTTTGTCCAAATTTCGTAATTTATTGAGGTCACTTACTATTTTTTAAGATGTACAAATCAATACAATTCAAACTATACTAATAAGTTCATATTTAAATCTTTGTACCTTAACTCCACCATTTCGGCCCTTCTCTTCCGGTCTATACATATATCCCATGTGCTTCCCATATATCTAACACCGCTCTAAAGCCAAACTTGCACGGGGATATCGTCTCGAGTTTGACCCGCACTCCTCGGATGGTTAGCATATATGTACATGCATAAAACAAAGCACTCGTCTACTCCTAAGAACGAGGTAACAATATATATATATATATATACAAAATATCTCACTCATAAGAACAAACATAACAATATCAAGCCTAAGGTATTCAAATAAATTTCATCATCCTGACTTTTTTTTTATACACTCTTTCTCACCAGCACTAAAATAAAACAACAATCCATGGAGTCGTGGTGGAGTGTAAGAAATTTATCTATGGGTTCCTAATTTATTTTAATTTCATATATCCATGAGTGTGATTACATCCACAAAATAAATATATATAAAAACCCTAAGCATTGCATATATAACCAACCAGAATAATTGAAATCAATCTATCATTTACATGCAAATACAAAAGCAAACCAACATCAAATAAATAAATAAGAACAACGAATTAAATATAAATCAAGGGAAGTGGGTTTTGTACTTGCAATTATTTTTCGATGATCAAAGAAATATTCGGAGAATTAATAAAACCCTAACCCTTTCTTCTTCTTTTTTTCTTTTTCTTTTTCGTTTTTTTTTCTTCTCTCTTTTTTTTCTCTCCCCACTATTTCTCTCTTTTTCGACTCTTTTTCTTTGATTAATCTCTCTCTCTCTCTCTCTCTCTCTCTCTCTCTCTCTCTCCCTCTCATGGCTACCACACCCACAAAGCCCCATTTGATTCTGTTTTGTTTTATCCTCTTTTTTTTGTTTTTGTTTCAACCCACTCTAATGCTTATAACCTAATCGACAATATATTATATTTTATTTTATTAAATAACTACAACACATATAAATATGCTTTATAAAATCAATACATCTAATACCTTTTATATATAATAAAAAATATATATATATATAAATATTCGGATTAATTATATATAATTAACTAACACATTAAATTCTCATGTATCTACGCAATTAATGAAGCCAAAAATAAAATAAAGTAATAATAATAACAATAAATAATGACTTAAGAAAAATTAGAGTCGCTACAATAAATACACCTCAAAAAATCTCGTCCCGAGATTCGATAGGAGAGAGTACTAAACAAAAAGCTCTAGGTGCATACGCCAAACTTTCTCTTCCAATTCCCAAGTGATATCATTCTCATCCTCGCTCCATTGCACTTTCACCAAGTTCACTTTCTTGCGCCGTAACTGCTTTACATGCCGGTCTACAATAGTAACCAGTCGCACCGCATACATTAGATCGTCACTAATCTCCAACACCTCTGATGATACTACTTGGGAAGAGTCTTGTACACACTTTCGCAATAAAGATACATAGAACACATTATGGGGGTGTTTGGCAAAGGCTTTTTTTAGCTTTATAGGCTAAAATTCACAAAATGACAAAATAGGCTAAAATAGCCAATCAGACAAGATGTCACATCAAATCCATAATTATTTCACTTTTTCTCTCACAAACATCACATCCAACTACAAAAAAAATCTAACTATCTTCCAAAATAAAAAAACTTTAGCCTACTAAATAGCTAAAAACTAAAATAGCCTACTAAAATAACAACTTCCTAAACACCCACTATGAATCATAGCTAAAGCGGGTGGTAAGGCTAATTTGTAAGCCACATTACCAATCCTCCTAGTGATCTTGTATGGTCCCACAAATCTAGGTGCCAACTTTCCATTCTTTTCGAACCGCATAATACCCTTCATTGGCGAGACCTTCAAAAACACAAAATCTCCAACATTCAACTCAACCCCTTTTCATTTTCTACCAGCGTAACTCTTCTGACGACTCTGTGCAGTCTTAATACATTCCCGAATAATGTTCACCTTCTCCGTGGTCTCTCTCAACAACTCTGGCCCTAGCAACGGCGTATCTCCTACCTCCATCCAACAAGCCGATGATCGACATGGCCTCCCATCCCGATACTTGAGTAATAACTAATATTATAAGCAAACTCCACCAATGGCAAGTGTTCTTTCCAACTACCACCAAGAACAAGGACACAAGCTCTCAACACATCTTTCAAGATCTGATTTACCCGCTCAATTTGCCCATCTGTCTGTGGATGATATGCCGTGCTCAAGTGCAACCTAGCATCTAAAGCATGCTGAAAACTCTCCCAAAACTCTGCCATAAACAACGGATCACGATCCGAAACTATAGAAACTGGTGTGCCATGAAGTCGCACCACCTCCCGAATATACAGCCTAGCCAGTTTATCCGTAGTTTGGTGAGCACTGATAGGAATAAAATGAGCAGACTTGATGAGTTAATCCACTATCACCCAAATAGATTCATTGCCTCGCTTAGACCACCACAATCCATCCACGAAGTCTATAGAGATGTACTCCCATTTCCAAATAGGGATCTTGAGAGGCTGCAAAAGTCCAAACGGTCGTTGGTGTTCTGCCTTAACCTGTTGACACACATAACATTGAGAAACATACTCTCTTACGTCCTTCTTCATACCTTCCCACCAAAACGTTCTCTTTAGGTCATGATATATCTTAGTCCCACTAGGGTGAATGGTATATCGGGACTTATGTGCATCATCCATAATCTCCTTCCTTAATTTAACAATGTTGGGTACACACAATCTGCCAATGAATCGCAATCCCCTATTCGAGTCCACAAACCAAATAGTAGGACAATCATCAATCAAATCCATCAAAGGTCATCAAGCTTGCTGAGGAGGAACCCATCTAAATTCTGCATCTGACGAACTTTACCCAATAACATCGGCTACACAGTCAAACTACCAATGTATGCCCTCTCGACACTCTCTATTGGTTAAACATCGTACATCAAAATGAACTTCAAGGACTTCTATTCCTGAATCATCAAGGAAGCTATAATCCCATGTTGTCGACTAAGTACATCTGTGGCCACATTTCTTTTTCCCGGGTGGTAAAGGATTTCGAAATCATAACTGTTGATGAATTTAACCCATTTTTGTTGCCTCATGTTCAACTCTTTTTGAGAAAAAAGATACTTGAGACTCTTGTGATCTGTGTATAACTCAAAGCGCTCCCCAAACAAGTAGTGTCGCCATACTTTCAACGGAAAAACAACTGCTGCTAGCTATAAGTCATGAATTGGGTATCGTCTCTCATGAGGTTTTAACTGTCGAGAAACATAAGATACAACCTTCTAATGCTATATCAACACACATCCCAACCCAGGTCCACTTGCATTAGTAAACACTACTAACTTTTCACCTTGTACTGGTATAGTTAACACTAGAGCTGTAGTCAAATGCTGCTTTAACTCCTAGAAAGCTTTCTTACAATCATTTGACCATAAGAACTTTAGATTCTTGCGGGTCAACTTGGTCATGGGTGCTGCAATAGTGGAAAACTTCTCTATAAATCTCCTATAATAACCGGCTAGTCCTAAAAAAGTCCTTACTCTGAAGGGTTCGTGGGCCATTCTTTGACCGCAATAACTTTCTTAGGATCTATCGTTATCCCCTGATTGGACACAACATGTCCCAAAAACTGAACTTCTTTCTCTTAAAAGTGGCAATGACTGAACTTAGTGTATAACGGCTGCTCCTTCAAAGTTCGCAACACGACTTTCAAGTGTTCTCTGTGTTCTTCCTCATTCTTAGAATACACTAGGATATCATCTATGAAGATAATCACAAACTTATCTAGATACTGTTGAAAAATTCTGCTCATTAAGTCCATAAAATAAGTAGGAGCATTTTTCAAACTAAAATGCATTACAAGAAATTTGTACAATCCATACCAAGTCTGAAAAGTAGTAAGCGGTATACTTTCCTCTAATATACGCATCTGATGGTAACCCGTTCTGAGATCAAACTGAGAGAACACAACTGCCCGCTTTAACTGATCAAACAAGTCATCAATTCTAGGTAGTGGATACTTGTTCTCAATAGTCATCTTGTTTAGCTCTCTGTAATCTATGCACATGCGGAAAGTGTCATCTTTCTTGGAGACAAAGATCGTGGGTGTTCCCCACGGGGAGTTACTTGAACGAATGAACCCTTTCTGAAGCATCTCTTCCAGCTGTTTCTTCATCTCCACAAGCTCTTTAGGCGCCATTCTATATACCGCTTTAGAAATCGGTGTAGTTCTCGGCACTAGGTCAATGCGAAATTCTACTACCCGTCGAGATGGAGGTCTAGGTATCTCTTGAAATACATCCTCAAACTCACGTACCACATCTATCTCACTAATATCCTGCTTAGGGATTTCTACCGAGCACAGAAAACTCATCATTATTGACTCTTCTCCATCGCTAGAAGTGTGGGTAAGTCGTGGAATACCGGAAATATCAATATTCACAATCCTTCCAGTACAATCTAAAGTCACAAAGTGTTTTCACAGTCAATCCATACCCAAAATAATTAAAAACCCCTCAAACCCTAACACAATTAGGTCCGCATAAAAGACTCTGCCTGCAAAGTCAATCCCAAAATCTTTACACATCTCATAAAGAGTAACTGCCCCTCCTAAAGGGGTCTCAACATAAATAGGTGTAAATAAGAAGGTAGTTACAAGCTGTTCTCTTTCGACAAACTGTCTAGATATGAAAGAATGAGAGGCACCAGTATCAAAAAGTATTCTAATGAGTTCTTGAAAAATATTAAAGATACCTTCCAACCATCACCTTCAAGTTAAACATACAAAAATTCATTTATAAACATGTAGAATAAATTCAACCACCAAACTAAACCAGCTAACCCATGTTTCCACAATCCGAGGATCACGTAAGCCCTCACAAGTCTAGGGTAACCTAAAGCTCTGATACCAAACTGTCATGCCCAAAATTTGAACAATTAATTATTAAATTAGGATTAAACCCCAATCAATATTTCATCACCCAAATCCTAAGGGTGAAACAAAATCTAAACGTTCTCGTCTCCATAAGATTTAAGTAAATTGTATGCTCAAAAGACAACAATGGATTTTAAATAATAATAAAAAAAAAACTAACAAAACGCCAACCATACAATCCACTATAATTTCATAACTATCAAATACCTCCAACATTAAAATATCAAAAACTAGTTAAAACAACTTAAATAATGTAAAGTTGAAAAATAACCCACAATGACAAACTATCATAATACTAAGGTCATAAAAAAAAAAATACATAAACTAATATCAACCCTAAGCTTAAGAAAACAAAATAAATCCAAGAAACGTGTCCAACAACTATAGGTATTCCACGTCATCACTGTAACCCTAACTAATCCTACAAAGGAAGTTCAGCTGCACTCAGATAGAATGCACCCGAGTTGCTAAGAGACAAAATGAGTTAATATACAAGTATACTGGTATGAGTGCAAGATTTGACCCACCATTCTGCAAAAAAATAACGTTAGTATAATTCAATCATAAGTGAATTGTTGAAGAAGTATAAAAAAAAAGACACACTGTTTCATGCTTAAATAATCTGAATTGACCAAAACGTAAAGAACAAAAGTTGTACAAAATTAAATTTTATAAAAGGTATTGCAAACAAATTTAGTAGAAACTAAACAAGTTGAGAGAAAAACTTAATAGAAGAACCTAGACGAAATTCGATCGAAAAATCAAGAACTAAAAAACGAAAAGAAATTGCCCTAAGATGATTTTTTTTAGAAAAGTTCAAAACACAAAAAGTGTTCAGAATAATGTTTTACTTCAGTTTACGCGAAACCAATAAAAATGAGTTCGTTTTGTAGGTTAAAACAGCATCTAAAATTTGCATTGCTAAAATGAACAAAAATTATTATAACCAAAATCATCCGATTATAGGTTCTAATCGATCTTTTTAGCAAAAAGTTAAAACACAAAAGTTGTCTAGAATTACAAATACATGCCTCTGCCCAAATTTCATAATTTATTGAGGTCATTTACTATTTTTCAAGATGTACAAATCAATACAATTCAAATTATACTAATAAGTTCATTCATATTTAAATCTTTGTACCTTACCTGCACCAGTTCGGCCCTTCCCTTGCAGCCTACCCATATATCTCATGTGCCTCCCGTATACCTAGCACCCACTCTGAAGCCAAACTTGCACAGGGATATCGTCCCGAGTTTGACCCACACTCCCCAGATGGTTAGCATATATGTATACGCGTAAAACAAAGCACTCGTTTACTTTTGAAAACGAGACAACAATATATATATATATATATATATATAATATCTCACTCATGAGAAAAAACATAACAATTCCAAGCCTAAGGCATTCAAATAAATCTCATAATCCTCACTTTTTTTTATACACTCTTTCTCATCAACACTCAAATAAAATAACAATCTATGGAGTCATGGTGGGATGTAAGAAATTTATTTATGGGTTCCTAATTTATTTTAATTTCATATATCCATGAGTGTAATTACATCCACAAAATAAATATATATATATATATATATATATAGATAAACCCTAAACATTGACTACATAACTAATCAGAATAATTAAAATCAATCTATCATTTACATGCAAATACAAAATCAAATCAATATCAAATAAATAAATAAAAATAACAAATTAAATATAAATCAAGAAAAGTGAGTTTTGTACTCACAATTTCTTTCGATGATAAAAAAAATATTTAAAAAATTAATAAAATCCTCAAAATAAAACCCTGACCTTTTCTTTTTTATCTTTTTCTTTTTCTTTTTCTTTTTCTCCTCTCTTTTTTTCTCTCCCAACTGTTTCTCTCTTTTTCGGCTCTCTTTCTTTGATTAATCTCTCTCCGTCTCACGGCTGCTGCACCCACAAAGCCCGCTTTGATTTTGTTTCGTTTTATCCTTCTTTTTTTTCAACCCTCTCTAATGCTTATAACTTGATTGACAATATATTATATTTTATTTTATTAAATAACTACAACATATATAAATATATTTTATAAAATTACTACATGTAATACCTTTTTATATATATAATAATATATATATATATATATTCAAATTAATTATATATAATTAACTAACACATTAAATTAATTAAATATCACACTAAATTTTTATGTATTCACACAATTAATAAAACTAAAAATAAAATAAAGTAGTAATAATAATAATAATAAATAATGACTCGAGAAAAATTAGAATCGCTACAGAGAGAGTGCTGTCATTGTCGGTTCACCAAAACTAATTTCTAAGTTGGCCGGTCTAAACCATCTTATTCTGGAAGACAGAAGTCGACGTTCCTCCAGCTTTTCTTGTTTCTAATATTTCGATTAAATATGTGTTTCTGTTAATCATGTTAATGTCAAGGTCTATAATGTAATTTGAAAGACAAATTAAGACAAATTATGAAAGACAAATTGAGAGAGTAATATTGAAAGAGAATTGTAATGTAAACTCTGTGTATTGAAACAAGATTAAGGCTCCATTATATAGGAGCTTGTTACAGGAACATTATGATTGATACACTTGAATATAATAAGAAAAGGGGCCGAAAGATGGCCGCTCGCCGAAAGCAAAAGGGAATCCTATTCTATTGTCTAGGCTATAATATATTAACAGATATAGTCGTGTATTATAGTTATATACAATTGTATATTATTATATTCATATAGTATTATATTCTTATATTAACAGCCCCCCTCAAACTCAAGGAGGACAAACATCAACCAACTGGAGTTTGGAGACAAGTTCAATGAAGCGGCCAGGAGAATGGGCTTTGGTGAAGATATCAGCAGGTTGATCAGCAGAGGAGATTGGATGGAGATGGACAGTACCATGAGTGACGTGTTGACGAATAAAATGACAGTCAATCTCAATGTGCTTGGTGCGATCATGAAAAACATCATTGTGAGCAATTTGAAGAGCACTTTGATTGTCACAAAAGAGGGCAGTAGCGCCAGAGGGGGAAATACCCATGTCAGCAAGAAGCCAACGAAGCCAGAGAAGTTCCTGAGTAGTATCAGCAAGAGCACGATATTCAGCCTCAGTACTGGAGCGAGCAGTAAGAGATTGTTTCTTGCTGCGCCAAGAAATAAGAGAATCACCCAAGAAAAAGCAGAACCCGGTAGTAGACCGCCGGTCAGTAGGATCCCCAGCCCAATCAGCATCAGAAAAGGCACGAAGCTGGAGAGAGGAGCGGGCGGAATAATGAAGTCCATGAAACAAGGTACCTTTGAGATAACGAAGGATACGAACTAATGCAGCATAATGAGGGGTACGAGGAGCGGACATAAACTGGCTGACAATATGAACAGCATAGGCAATATCAGGACGAGTAACAGTGAGATAGACAAGGCTGCCAACCAGCTGTCGATATAGGGTAGCATCAGATAGAAGAGTGCCATCAAGAGGTGTAAGACGACTCTGAGGCTCCAGGGGAGTGGAGGCAGTCTTGCAATCCGTAAGACCAGCGCGGGTGAGAAGATCAGAGGTATACTTAGCCTGAGAGAGAAAAGACCCCGTGGAATCATGGAAGATTTCAAGACCCAAGAAATAGCTGAGAGGACCAAGGTCTTTCATCTCGAAATGACGGCTAAGAAACTGTTTAAGGCATACAATACCATCAAGATCGTCACCGGTGATAATCATATCATCCACATAAAGGAGAAGTAAGGTGGTCCCTTGAGCAGTTTTCCGGATAAAAAGAGCAGTATCATAAGAACTGGAGGTGAAACCACAGTCATGAATAGTAGAACTGAACTTGGCAAACCAAGCGCGCGGAGCTTGTTTGAGACCATATAGAGCACGCTGAAGTTTGCAAACTTTATGAGGTGGATAAGTAGATCCAGGGGGAGGTTGCATGTAGACTTCCTCAAGAAGAACACCATTAAGGAAAGCATTTTTCACGTCCATCTGATAAAGATCCCAGTGTCGGGCGGTAGCAACCGCAATCAGGCTGCGAACAGAGGTGAGACGAGCAACAGGAGCAAAGGTCTCCTCATAGTCAATACCATATTCTTGGTTGAAGCCTTTTGCAACAAGGCGGGCTTTGTAGCGCTCAATAGTACCATCAGAGCAAGTTTTGATTTTGTAGACCCATTTGCAACCAATGGCAGTCTTGCCAGGAGGAAGATCAACAATGTCCCAAGTGTGAGTTTTGTCTAAAGCCTGCAATTCATCAGTCATAGCTTGCTGCCAAAGAGGATTAGAGCGAGCCTCACGATAGGAGGTCGGTTCATAAGTAGAAAAAGCAGTAGAACCAACAATAAAGTCACGAAGACGAGTGGAATGTTGTATTACCCGGTGTGGTCGAGTAGAGACAGGAGGAGCCAGAGGGAGAGACTCACCAGGAGGGGAGGACCCCGAGGGAGCAAGAGCAGGACCATCAGAGGGAGCAGGTGCATGGGACAGACCAGAAGGCAAGGCAGTCTCGAGAGGTGGTGGAGTAAGCTCATCAGAGGACTCGAGAGAGGCCGGCAAGGGCGATGAAGGAAGCTCATCCGAGAACAGATCCATGGAAGGGTCAGTAAAAAACAGAGAGGGTGAGGGAACGGACAAACGGAAGAGAGAGAGAGAGAGGAAAACATTTTGTGTTCCCAAAAGATGACATGACGAGAGATACGGAGTCGCTGGGAGAGAGGATCCCAACACCGATACCCCTTGTGTTCAATACCATATCCTAAGAAGCAACAAAGGCGAGAACGTGGTTCAAGTTTGGTACGTTCATGAGGTTGAAGAAGAACAAAACAGGCAGATCCAAAGACCCTAAGGTTGGTGTAAGGGGGACGGGTGCCATGCAGACGTTCATAAGGAGTGTGATTATGAATGACAGGTGTAGGGATACAGTTGATAGTATAAGCAGCAGTGAGAGCTGCCTCTCCCCAAAAATGTTTCGGACAAGAGGAAGACAAAAGGAGAGCTCGAGTAGTGTCAAGAATATGTCGATGTTTCCGTTCAGCACGCCCATTTTGTTGGGACGTTCCGGGACAGGAACGATGAGGTTGAGTACCATGACTCTGAAGAAAGGAAAGAAAGTCAAAATCTTTATATTCCATGGCATTGTCAGAGCGAAAAAGCTTAATAGTTTTAGAAAATTGTGTTTTAACCATTGTAGCAAAATTGTAATAAAGTTGTTTGAGCTCAGAGCGATTTTTCATAAGAAACAACCAGGTGAAACGGGAAAAATCATCTATAAAAACAACAAAATAGCGTGCACCTCCCATAGTAGGAGTAGGAGAAGGTCCCCAAATATCAGAATGAATGAGATCAAATGGTGCAAGAGAAACAGAGTCACTTTTATTAAACGACAAAGCAGGTTGTTTGGCAAGTTGACAGGACACACAATCTAAAACATCAGAACTTACATGACCTAAATGACCACTGGAAATTAGAGATTTTAAACGACCAACAGAAAGATGGCCTAAACGACAATGCCAAAGCTGAAAAGGAGATAATGGAGGAGCAGTGGTAGCAGTGGTAGGAGCTGTGATTTGAGAGGAATCTGGAACATGAAGATGGATGAGTTCGTAGAGACGTCCATGCTTACGGCCGATCCCAAGAGTTTGCCCCGTCCGAGGGTCCTGCACCAAACAACCAGTACGGGAAAAGGTAACAGTTAGACCATGCTCACATAATTGACTAATGGAGATAAGATTTAAAGTAAGAGCAGGAATAAGATAGACATGGGATAAAGATAAGTGAGAGGTTGAAACAGAACCAACATGACTGACAGACAGAAGAGACCCATCAGCAGTATGGATAGAAGGAACAGGAGGAGTAGAAGAAAGAGGAGTAAAAATAGTAGGGTCAAACGTCATGTGATTACAACAAGCAGAGTCAAAGTACCAAGAAGTGTTACCTGCGGTGATAGATAAAGCAGTAGATGGAGGAGTACCGGAATTCTGCAAAAAATGTTGAAACATGGCTGCGACATCAGTTTGAGAGAAGACTGGAGTGGAAGGGTCCATAGGGACCGAGGAAGGTAAATCCTCTGAGGCAGCAGCAGCAGTTCGTTGGGCAGGCATTGGTTTAAACGGAGTCCCAGAACGGTGAGAGTGGCTGGGAGAAAAATTCCCGGTGGAAGGACCATTGCGAGAGACACGGGCTGGATTGCGGAAGCAATCTTGTTGAAGATGACCAGGGCCGGTCTTGTTGCAAAACCGACAAAGACGAACTGGACAATTAACCAGAAGATGAGTCGACGGAAGATGACGGTTGTGACAGTAATTGCAGGCATTGGACCTCTGTGGTGATGGTGAGGAAGGAGAACTTCGAATCTGGGGAGTGGCAAGAACAGAGTCCACAGGGTGTGGATGGAGAGTACCAAATCTGGTTTCCTCGGACAAGAGTTCAGAAATTGCTTGCTCAAGAGTGGGTAAAGGAGTGCGATGAAGGAGAGATGCGCGGACTGGCTCAAATCGGGGAGTGAGAGCCATGAGAAACTGAACTAAGTGCTGTTGGTCACGGTAGGCAGTAAACAAGGTAGCATCCTTAGTACAATCCCACGGAGGTTCAGAAAGAGCGAGCTGATCCCAAGCATAATACATTTGGGAGAGAAAATCATTAATGGTTTGAGTTGTTTCTTGACGCATACCGTGAAGATGACTCAGAAGCTGATATTGGTGAGCAAGGCTAGTAGTTTGATAGCGTTCTTGTAAAAATTCCCAGATTTCTTTGGCAGGAGAGGAAGCAGAGTCAAGCTGGAACCGACCAAACTGAAGGCTGATAGATGTAATAGAAGTATTGCGAAACCAAGTGATTATCTGATAGTTTTTATTATCCCAATCTTCCAGTCGATCGACATATTTGGCAGCGGAGTCCGTGGTAGCGGAATCTGTGGTCCCTTGAACGGGTTTGCATACATCCCCAGTGATGATGCGCCAAAGTTTCTTTCCTTTGAGGAAGCCAGACATAGCTTGTGCCCATAAGACATAATTAGTCCCGTCAAGAATAACAGAAATAGGTTGGGTAGAGGAGTCCAAGCGATCCATGAGCAAAAAATAGCACAAATGAGGGAGAATCGCAAAAAACCGAGAGTACCAGTGAATTCAGATGGTCAAAATTAGTCAGAAAAGGAGTGAACGTACCAAAAATATGACTAGAAAGGCTGAAAATGGAGAAGTCAACGCTGCTGGTCAAACAGGATGGCGCGGCGCACGTTAGCAGAGAGTGGCGCGGCGCACGTTAGCAGGTGAAGATACACGGCGCACGGAAGCAGTCAGGGCTGACGTCAGCTGACGTCAGAAACACGCGGCTCACGTTAGTAGATGAGGCCACGGCGCACGATAGCACAGGACAGTGTAGGAAGCGCGTAGAGCGCGTCTGGAACGGTCAAGCGCGTGGCCAAATGTTCTGGCGGCGCGTGGTGGCGCGTGAGACGTCAGATGAGGCTGAATCTGGTGGCGTTGGCTTCGTCGTGGAGAGACGAAGGTGGGGGTATGGTCCAATCTGTGATTTAGGTAAGGGAGAGGTACGCAGTAATCTGCCAAGAAAAATGTGATGCAGAGACTTAGGAAAAATACCTGCGCTCTGATACCATGAAAGACAAATTAAGACAAATTATGAAAGACAAATTGAGAGAGTAATATTGAAAGAGAATTGTAATGTAAACTCTGTGTATTGAAACAAGATTAAGGCTCCATTATATAGGAGCTTGTTACAGGAACATTATGATTGATACACTTGAATATAATAAGAAAAGGGGCCGAAAGATGGCCGCTCGCCGAAAGCAAAAGGGAATCCTATTCTATTGTCTAGGCCATAATATATTAACAGATATAGTCGTGTATTATAGTTATATACAATTGTATATTATTATATTCATATAGTATTATATTCTTATATTAACATAATTTATCAAATATAAATTTATTTAATGCTCTTTTATTTAATTTAATAAATCATAAATCTATTTATCTGGTTTAATTGTTCAATTTGGACAACAAAACCCTATTCTAGGGTTTGCATTCTTCCCTTTTTACAAACCGTTCACGGCCTAGTTTTTTTTTTTTTTAGCTCTCATGTATGATCAAATATATACTATAATGTATACTGGTTGGTGTGTTGTATTATTAAATTTGTAAAATATAAAGTTTGATTTTGATAAATTTTTAAAATATAAAATTTGATTTTAATTTAGAATTATATATATTCCCTTTCATATTGGGGCTCGTAGGTTCGAATTTCATCCAACTTATTTTATCAGGTAATTATCAATAGGTTCTAATAGTTGTACTTAATTCCCATCAAATTCTATTAAAAATCAATCTTAGTAAAATCGTCACTAAAAAAAAAAAATTTGTAACGATTTTTTACATACATCACTAAAAATTGACAATTAGTGACTTTTTTTATCATGATTTTTATAAATTGTAGCTATAACTTATAACCAGTGATTTTTTTGTGATGAATTTTCAAATTATCGCTGAAAGTTAAAATTAGTGGCATTTTTTTATGATAATTTTTTAAATTGTCGCTAAAAATTAATAATTAGTGACATTTTTTAATAATGTTTGATGAAATCATCAGATATATTGGATAATATATTCACCTATTAGGACTTACACATAAGTCTCTCTATTTTATAATGTATTTCTTCTTTTCTTTTTTTGTAGATAGTGTTATATTGTGTATCTTATTCAATATTTGAATTATCTCAGAATTAGGAAGGGTGATTAATAAAAAGGGAATTTTTTTTTTTTTAAAGATCTTTGATATTAAGATTTTATAAGATAAAGTGTATATAATATTTTCATAATAATTAAGGTCCCTTGACATTTTCACAGAGAAAATTCGATTCAGAGAAATTTTGGTCACTCAAAGAAATTTCAGCCGATTTAGAAAAATTTCGGTCCCAACACAAAAAAAATTTCAATTTTAACAAATAAATTTTGAAATTTCTCTGGTATGATTATAAAGAAATTTCATCGAGGGATCTTAGCTAATAAAAAAAAAACTCTTGGATCTCTCCCACTACACAAAGTTAAAGAGGGATGTTTTACTAATTTTTTCTTAATAGAATCTTAACAATTTTATAATTTAAGGAATTAATTTTAATCTCTTAATTTTTTGTTTTTTTATTTCACCCGCTTCTTTTAGGACTCAATTGTCCCCATATGAGAATATCGTATCTGGCATTTGGATAGATTATTAATCTCAATCACAATTCTCTTAATCAAACACGAATTATGTTTTTATATTAAATTATTAATCCAATCTACATGACATGTCCCTAAATAAATATGGAAAATGGCATTTCAATGGTAAAATTTACCTTTTTCGTGGTGCTGCAATTCTACCGTGTATGTTGTGAAAATTTATTCATGTGTTTGGTGTAACTCCTCTTCCATATCAAAGTTACACAATATTTTTTTTTTTTTTTTTTTTTTTTTTTTTTTTCATATTGCAATTATTTTGTGACTGTCACGTCCACGTAATATGACTTGCTTTGTTATCCTAGTGCACCATCAACATACGGCCACAAAAATAGATAGACTATTAAGACTTATCATTTTAAAATAAAATATTTATTAAAATAATATTTAATTATTAAAATATCAGTACTACAATTTATGTGAGAAGAGTGATATATTTTTTGGATAAATTATAAATATAGCTTTAAAATTTGTTTAAAATACGAATTACTTAACGTGATTCTAAAAATTACAAATATCTCTTGTCAATTTTTTTTTATTTAACAGAATTAATAGAAAAATGTAAAATCCTTAACTACTCTTTTATGTAACAATAAATTTATCAAAATTATTAATTTAAAATATTTTTTACATTATTAAAAACTGTTAATTAACTTAATGATTAATTAATTAAAGTGATCATTTGTTATGAGATTAAAATTTTGAAGAAGCAGGATATAATTTTCAAAATTATATAAGACAATTCGTATTTTAAAAAACCTCAAGAAAGGTATATTTGTAATTTACATTATATTTTTTAAGGGGGATATAACAAGCAGCGCAATGCTCTTGTTGCCAAATAACTCTATTATTATTTTTGTAATCGTGAAAAAACAAAAATGACAACAAAACATATGAGTTACAACCTTCAAAAACCAACTGTTTACAACCAAGTCACTCAGTTTAGCAATACATTATAACCTTATTTGTGCAACTATTTATTTAATAATGTTACAATAATTATATTTCTTTGTCACGCTTAGTCCATCATATGAATTCTCATCACCAGATTACCACTAATGTCTGCTTTCGACAAAATGGTGTGGAATTACGTGATAAATCAAATATAATATAAAATTATGATCATTGTATCATTATTGATACAATAAGGGTGTGTTTGTTTGAAAGGACTAGATAAGGAGGAATTATAATCTACGAGACTGTTAGTCCTGAAATACATTGTCCTCGGACTATTTGGTTGGACTAGATTTGTATCCTATGTTTATTTAGTTATGGGATTAGATGTCTGAATTGGACAATTCTATTGAATCCTATGTTTGTTTGGAATATTATGGAGAATGATAAACACTCAAAAGACTGTTTTGCCTTTTTAAATTATTTACTAAATAATAAGAATATTAAATCTGAATTATGAATTTTTTTTACTAGAACTTTTAAAAAATTAAATAAATAGAATATTAATAAAAATTACATAAATTTATTTTAATTTGTAGTTGAGATTTTTAAATTTTATTTTACTTTACCAAGTATAATTAATACCATATTATTAAAATAAGTAATTTAATAAAGTATAAATAATTCAATAAATAAATTTTATTAAGTATAAATAAATTTATTAAGTATAAATAATTTAATAAATACTTTATTAAGTATAATAGTATAAATAATTTAATAAATATATTTTATTTTTAAAAAGATATTAAATAGTAGAAGGTCAAAAATGTAATTTCATTATCTAATCCCATGGGATGAGTTATCACTAGGGGTGGGCAACGGTTTATCCGAACCGCTCAAGCTCAACCCGCCCAACCCGCATATAAATGAGCAATTTCGCAAACATAATGCGGGCGGATGCGGTTTGAAATATGACAAATTTGCGGGTTGTGGGCGGGTCGCGGGTTAAACCCGCTACCCGAAAAAACCGTCCGCACTTTAATTATTATTATTATTATTATTATTTTTATATACCAACTTTGTAACTTTAATAGGAGCACCATTATGCTCTCTATGACACTAGGATCCTTATTTTCAAGTATTTTTCGACTTTTTTAATGCCGTAGAATTATCAAGTCCTAAACTTGATTTCTTATATGATTTTCATTGGTGACTCATCCATTTTTTCCTAATAAAATTTCCCTTCTGGTGGTCGATGGAGCTTCTAGTTTGATTATTGATTACTGAACTGACAATTCTAATTGAGTACAACCTTTAAGGCATTGATATACATTTTTTTTATGGCAAAAATGCTAGTATAGGGTCTCTTTGTTTTGGGTACTTTCATTTAATGCATTGATATTCAATTTTTATTTGTAAACTCATCAGAAAATTATTGTCAAATGATCACAAATATATAAAATGAATTTGACGCTTAAATTCGATGGGAAAAAAAAAAACTCAAAAATTAATTTTCAAATAAAAAAGTGTAAACCGCAAACCGCCCGCATATCTGCAAACCCTATCCGCACAAACCGCAAACCGCAAACCGCACTGTGGGCGGTTGCGGGTTGACTTTTTCCCAAACCGCATAGATGCGGGCGGGTCAAAACCGAACCGCAAACCGCACAAAACCGATCCGCGAACACCCCTAGTTATCACATGATTTGTATCTCACCCCCTCATGGGATACAATAGTTCATCATATTTGGGATTAATAGTCCTGTGCAAAAAATTTCAATCAAACAACGAACTAAACCAACTATTATTAGTCATATCCCATGTACCAATCCTTCCAAACAAACACCACAAAAATGTGGGAGTTAGACTTATAAGCCATGTTTGTTTGACTCTTTAGGTAGAGGGATTGAACTAATAGTCGGTAGGGCTCACTTAAAGAATGTTTGGTTGGGGAGATGACTGAGAGGATTAACTATCTCGTTGGACTAATAATTCTCCCATGTGATAGGACTAACAAAGTCATGGGAGGATTGGGATTAAAAATTGAGTGAGAGGATTAATTTTATATATTAATACTATGCATTACTAATCCGGTGATATACAAATAAACACTCTTTATCCTACATCTGTAACTTAATACCACCACACTAATAATTTTCTCACTCAATCTCATCGTATTCTCAATCCCTTCCATCCTATGGAGCCAAACAAGCAAGGCCATACATCCATGTTTTTGTGGATGAGTGATTGTGTGGCAAAAATTCAATTTGTGAAGTATGAGATTTATATGTGAAATTAATTTAAGTCACAAAATGATAATTCTAAATAATTTATGAATAATTAAGTTGAGATAACACATATCATAAATACAAAGTAAGACAACTGATTTCAATTAAGTTGAGATAACACATATCATAAATACAAAGTAAGACAACTGATTTCAGCTAAAAACAACTGAAATCACATATTAAATGGTTAGCACAATATTCCAACGTGATCTGAATATCTATTAATCACAAAGCAAGCATAACACTTCGTATTTCAATGAAAATTGGTCTCTAATCAATTTATTATTATTATTATTATTATTATTATTATTATTATTACTACGATATAATTTTAAAGTTCTATTATTCTTATGTCACCTCTTCACATGGATAGCTCTTCTGAATCTGATTCTGTATATTCTTCCTCTATGAAGCTCGACTCACCATATTTCCAATGACCTCTTACCTTTTTAATTTTTTGCCAAGAGCCTGAAAGTCATGTTTAGACAGATGTTGCTTCTCCTCTCAACTCTTCCTCCTCCCAATTGTTGTCAGGAGGTGTAACTGAACTGTCCTCATATACAATTGCATTCAAATAGTTACGTTTGTTTGGAATTCTAACTTTCCTTTGAGAGTTGTCAATACGATTGTAAGCTCGTATATGATCCATGGCAACTTTCATTAGAACTTCACCATTCTTTGCAGAACACAATGGCACTAGCTCATCAAAAATATTTAAATTGGGAACATTTGATAAGATGAACGTAGTAATCCAAGATTCTTGCTTACGATATTCTTTCATTGCCAATACCTCAACAATACCCACATGATGGCTTGGATGCTCATCACAGCAACGAACCATACAAAGGCATCCTTCCAAAACTTCCAAACCAAATAGAATATCTCCATCTCCATTCTTAGGCTATGGCATTGGTAACTTATTGAATTTGTTCATTCGCAGATTGAAGTAAAGGATTTCATGGGGTGCGAGGAAGTGATCCGAACTTTTCTTAGAGGCAAACCAATGTAGATTTTCATTCAACACGGGCCCTGAATTCACACAGGAGAAACGGTATGGGAAGTGAACTTCGGTCCAAGTTTTGCTTCGGAAATTACCAACCACAGCAAATTCACCTCCATAACTAGGAGTCAGATGAGAAAGGGCCATTACAGCCTTGTACTCTGTTGGCTTTTTGGCTTTTCGAAGGTTATTTTTGTAATTATTGTAGACACCCCATTTTTGACCGTCCTCAAGACTTGGACGTCACCGTTTGAACACTCGGTGATTATCCATGTTTGTGTTCATTTGGAGTTCCCGGAGGTCTCGGCTCGCGCGCCTTGCCTCAGGATCTCCGAACTCGACCGTTTAGTGTCTGGTTTCACACCAAACACTTGTGTTTTGCCTTGGAGAGGCAGGGTAGGGCTTGTAGACCATCCCCACCCACCACCGGCAGTGGCTAGAGGCCACCGGCTGGTTGTTGCTGCCACCCGGCACTATTTGTTGCCGGTCAGCACTATTTAGTGCCGGCCGGCACTCTTTTTGGCCAAGATGGCATTTTTGGCCGGCCGATTACTGTGCATCTGCTTTTGCAGATATTTTAAGATAATTGTCTTGCTTTTGCTCCCCTCCATACATGTGTATGGAGGGATCTCCCTCTTATGAAGCTTGTCTTGTAAGCTTTACAAGACAAGAAGTGCCATATAGAGAGAGGTGGGTCTCTTGGCTTGAAGGGGGAGACATTTTAAGATTTTTTGAGAGCTTAGACAGCCATTGTTAGGGTTTGAGATCTAGGGTTAGGGTTTGTTACACCTTATCTCTCTCTTTTTCCCTCTTGTGTGTGTTTTAGTGTGTTTAGTCCATACTATTGCACACAAACACATAGTGTTTCACCTTCCTTTGGCTCTTGAGGTTCTAAGGGACTGGTTTTGAAGTTTTGGCGTTGGATTCAAGCTAAGGAAGGCCATTGGAGCATCATTGTTGAAGAAGGCTTCAAGGGTAAGAATCTCCCCCCTTTTTACCCCATTTTTGCATTGTATTTCTACCTATCTTGAATTCATTTTTGAGCTTAGTGAATAATACAAAAAAGTTCTATTTTTAAGCCCTCTTTATTGTTTATTAAGAGTGTTTTGTTGTTTGAGGGTGGTTGACCCCTCTTAGGCCTTGAAAGGCCTCATTTTGAGCCATTTTGTGCTAGCTCCGGGATTTTGGTGTTGGGGTCTCTTCACCACTGAAATCTTGAGGGATTTCAGTGGTGAAGGTGATGCCTTGAAGTCCCAAGAAGGAGAGGGTCACCCCCTCTCCTTGTTGTCCTTGAAAAGGGCATATTTTGGTCTCTAAAGAGAGCCTATGCTTGAGTGTGTGTTGAGCATGTTTAGGCTGTTTTTTCATGCTTATATATTCATAATATAACATGATTTTAAGTTGGTTTTGGTACCCCATGCATGTTTAGCATAGTTGCCATGTAATGCCATATTATTGCCTCAATGTGCCTTAGGTTGTTAGCCCTTGTTAGAGCATGTTTTAGGCTTGGTTTTGTGAAGATTTTGTGCATGTTTTGCCATGTTCTAGGTCTGTCCTAGGTTGTTTGGGTCGAATTTGGCATGCATCGTATAGCCCCTTTACATTCCGGCTTGTTGGCCTTAAGTATGTGAATGTATAGCATGCCATCCTTGCATTGTTTTGGTGATTTGGGACCATCCACCATGCCATTTCAGACCTTATTGTATGCTTGAGAGCTTGCATTTGATGTCCCTTTAATGCCTTGTAAGGTTGTCATCTCATGCTCCATGTTTTGGTGATTATGCATGCCTTTGTTTTGAGTCATTTGGATGCCATCTAAGTGATCCTTAGGCCTTGTATTAATGTCCCAAAACTCTGTTTTTGGTCAATAAGTTCATGCCATGTTTGGTCTTGCTTAGTGTAGTCCAATGCTCCATTGGTTTGTTTTGAGCACTTAGGCCATTTGTTGCATATTTGGCTTGATGTATTGCATGGTTTGGCACCATGTTTTAGCATGATTTCAATGCTTATGTTACATGCTAATTAGTCCATGGTTCTCCCTTTCAAATGTGTTTGAGGGTTGTTCAATTTGTGCTTAAGTGTTGGCCTTCAATTAGGTGCATGTGTGCATGTATTTGGCCCCTCATTATAGCATTTTGGCTACTGTTTTAGGCCTATTTAGAGCTGCCTAATTCATGCATAAGTCCATCTTTGCATCCATTTGCATGCCCCTATGTTTGCTTGTATGCTTGCATAAGTTAGTTGCCATGCCATGTTGCATCCTTAGCTTGCATGCTTAGGTTGCATTGCATCTTGCATGCATGCCTTGTTCCTTGACTTGATGATAGGAATTGGGCCTTGTTTGGTTTGATTTGGTTTGCATGCATTTGAAATCAAAGTTGCATACTTGGATCTTTGGGCCATCATGCATGGAAATGCGTGATTGGTGGTCCGAGAATCGAGACACATGCCCCTTCGACTCATTATCATGATAAGGGACATGGTTGGTGCATATATGCCTTGAATTGTGCTGCCATGCTTTGCCTTGCCCTCTGTTGCTGTCATTTGCAGATTCTGCAGGAACACTCTGCCGACCGGCAGTGTAAGGTGCCGACCGGCAACAATTCCTCTGCCGACAGCTTCATTTTATGCCGATGGCCACACACCACTGCCAGTGGTAATTCCACTCAGCCGGTGGCATTCCCCAGTGCCCAAGGACGCAGTCCTGAGGTTTTGACAGCCTCTAGAGGAGTGAAGGAAGGAAAACAGAGGCAGCCTATGCATGGCGGCGCGTTTCCCGAGGCGGTTTATCTGTTTTCTTAGCTTAATTTAATTTGTTAATTAAGTTAATTAATTTGTAATATTTAATTAGCTTGCGTAGTTAATTAATTTGTAATATTTATTTTGGTCCCTCCGAGTGAGGGCAAATCTGTAATAAGTGTGCGTGAGTGTGTGTATGTCTTCCAACCTCACGTCTTTCTTCCCTTTTATTTACCTGCTTATGATGGTAGATTAGGGCACGTTTAATTTAGCATACCTTATGCTATGCATGCGTGCATCCATGCATTTGTACTGCATGCATTAGGCTCGGTACATCACGCTAACTGCATTTGTACTTTAATTCAAAAATTGAATATGTGATAGTTGATCGCATTTCATATGCCATGCTTAGGTTAGCCGAGCCTATCTAATTGCATCCTGTATGTGTTGCATTAGGCAATTTAACATGAACTAGGACACGCATGTTTGCTAACTAGTTTACCGTTTTGGCACGGAGTACGATGTAAGTATTTATGCTTTAGCATCCCACATGTGTGTGAGTGTTGCCATGACAGTATGCCTGCCATGCGGCTAAGTGCTTATATGAGATAAACTGTTTTGAATGCCTGTGGGTGGAGGTTGGATTGTTTTGAGTTGGAAAAACTCGTTGAAATCCGTGTTTTAGCCTACTTGCGAGTAGCAAATCCAAAACATTTTCCAAAACAAACGGATATGCAATGCTTATTTCCAAATTAGGCAATCTAGTCTATACTTGTTTGCTGCGCGCATAACATAGTAATTCTAGGCTAATAAATGGAATAAGAACACATAACGTTTTCAAAATCGGATATCATGGTTAGTAGAGGCCAGTCCTCGGACCGGGCGAAAGGGGGTGCTCATAGCTGACCTTCCCCGATCGTACCCAAGCTCCCGAGCCGAGACAACTCCGGTGATGACGGACATATGGCCTTCGGCACCGAGTCAGGGTTTCCTAAATTTCCCCATTTTAAAAATATTTAGGTGGCGACTCTGTATCTGGCAAAGCAGTCCATGTTTGGCACTACTTTTTCAAAAATCTGTTTCTCAAAACGATATGCCAGATTTGGACTCTTTGGTTCAGATTAAGAACCGCGACAACGGAAAATCGCGAGTCCGAACTGTAGCAGCGAGGCTCCTCCCCCCCCCCCCCCCCCCCGCGCCCAGAAGAAGCACAAGGGTATAACCCATCATTCTTAGCCCAGAAGGCGAAGATTTGTTCTTCTGACTGGCTTGATTATATTAATGCATTTGTTCCTTCTGCTCCTGTGTTATCTCTGAAAATAGAAGCGTCTACACCCTCTTCTTCGTCTCCCAAAATTGAAGTATTCATACCTTCTCCCCCACCAATTCTTTCCTGGACAGAGAGACTGAAGTTTGCCCTATCCATGGAAAATGTCTTCCCACCTTATAAACCTCTACCTTCTCCTACTCCAGCTAAGCGGAAACAAGCTCAACTTCTGCTTGCAGCTTTCTCTCACTTGCCTTTTAATGTTCTTGAGGACGAAGTCCCTCTCAAGAACCTTCGATGGGCTTGTGATATTTTGACTAGGGGCCATGTCCTTAATCCCCTTGCTCAGGCAGAACTTCATATGTTTCTGGACCAACTTCCATTGCTCCTTTACTGGCATCGAAATTCTGTGGCTACTACACAATCTTTAGACCAACTTTCGTCTCTTCGCATTCATGCTCAGTACGAAGCAGAGAACTTCATTGAAGAATTCGGTGATTTCAAGAATAAAGATTCTGCGTATTGGGATGACTTAGACATTGACGAATTGGAACAAGGATTAAGAGAGGTGGCTTTCGAAATAAAGGCTGAAGAGCTCTACTATGAAGTGAGAGCACATCAACTTATGCAGCCAATGCTAGAAAAGTTGGAAGATAGAATAAGGAAAGAACAAAAGTTTATTGATCATTGTTGGACTAAATTTCATGATCTTGTTATTTATTCCATTCCTTATTTTTATGAGCTCGAGTTCATACCGAGATAGGGTCATTTGATGTAATCACTTTGGTTTTAATATAAACAAAATTCTTCTTCATTTGTCATTGTTTGACCCTGCTTTCACTTGTGTTTTAAAAGTCAATTCAGAGCTTCGAAATTTGAACAATTTCATCCTTTGAATCTGGACTTAATTGTTTTAAATGAAACACTAAATGAGCCAATTATAAACCTTTCCAATTTGTGGAATAAAGTTGACAGTTTTGGCTGATTTTCAATTAGAAACAGTGCTTCGAATCTAGCAATCTTATACTTAAAGTCTGTTTTGACCATAGTCAACATCTAGTCATGGTCATTATTGCTTTTGATGTTTCAAACACCAAATCCCATCCTTAAAGAATCTCAAGTTTTGCCTCGAAGGACATTACCTTTGTTAAAAACCTAAAAACAGGTCTTTAAACTCTTTTAAGTGAAATACACACTCGAGTATTTTTATATTTTGGGTATGGCAACCTGCTTCGAAGCCGGCTTCTCTGTTTCGAAGCAGTTTGGCTTGGCTTCGAAGCCAAATATCTTACTTCGAAGCTAGCCTCAACATCTGGGCTTTGTTTTTCCCTCCAAAAGTATTAATATTGAAGGAAGCTTTTTGTATTCGCGCTTCTAATACTTAACAGCTTACATAATATATTTTCAGACGCGAGGGCTTTTAAAACAAAACCTTTTGTTTCGTGCTCTGAAATCACTTGCTCTTTTAACGCACAAACCCCTCTTTCTACCGATCTTCGGCTTCTCTCTACTTCCTTTCTCGGTTTCACTTTCAAGAAAAGCATACTGTCAATGGCTTCTCCTTCAGTATCAGTCGTAGAGCGTACGAGCCCATCTGTGGCCCTGAAGAGGATTATCGATGCAGAATGTGAAAAGTACAAAGCTGGGGAGAAAAGCGCTATTGATGGACGCATCTTTGTCCCTCGTCACCATGTGCAGCTAGACTACGTGCTCGGGCCCATATTCAAAGAGATCCTTACTAAGCTCCCAGCCCTGTATCCCCGTCTGGAAGACCAATGTCTCATTTACGAAGGTGGTCTTGACTAGAGGAACTGGAGGATAAATCGCCTCCACCGATGCTGGCCCACGGTGAGACCAGAGTGGCAAGAATGGTATGATCGGGTTATTCCTGCTAGGACCCTGGACCTTCAAGAACTCTGCCTTCTCGATGCTCTCAGACTATCTAGGGTAACTATCTCAGAGGACCCTTTCCTTATTCCTGCTGCCTTATGTTTTTGGAATCCTGTCTTTAACTTTTTCCAATTTAGATGCGGGATGATGGCTCCTACTGTTCTTGATATTTGCCATTTATTAGGACTATCCCCCATTGGTACCCCATTCAGACCGGATTATCCTGATTTAGCAGTCCCTTTCTCTCTCCCTTCCCTTAACTCATCTTATAGTGATTTTGCTAGGGCTGAGAATAAAAGAGAAGGCCCTGTGACTGATAGGGAGTTATTTTCTTTCTTATTGTATTGGCTTTGCAAATTTCTATTCTGCACCTCTTCTCAGAGAATCATGCCTGAATTTGCCCCTCTTGCCAAAGCCTTTGTTTTACAGAAAAAGGTGGCCTTAGCCCCACATGTTCTAAGTCATGTATATAGAGTCTGCTCCATTTTCTGTGAGAAACCCTTAGATGCTAATCAAGGGGGGCTATTCTGGATTCTTCAGTTTTGGCTTTTCGCCTATTTTACTGAGTTACAATCCAAATGCCTTAAATTTTCTGAGCCAAACCCTCCTACTCATGGCATAAGGTTGGCCAATGCTTCACTTTACCCCTCTACCTTTGCTTTTTACTTCTCTTTTTTTCACCAGCTTTCAGCCTCCCTTCCTACTTACCGTTTTCGTCCCTTCGAACCCTCCATTGGTCCATCTTGGTTGAGGAATTTCCTAAGTGACCAGTCCTGTACTTCACATATTCACAAAGATATATGGGCTTCCATTCTGATTTCCAGAGAGTTATTTATCGGGACTTTGAACCCGAAGGCCTACAAATGCATTGTTGAACCTTACTGTCCTGCTCAATTTGCTAGACAATTTGGCCTCACACAAGGGATCCCAATACCTCTCTGTAGCAACACAAATCTCAGCCTTACTAGAAGGGATCTGAAAGTCCGGAAGTCCAGGCTAGAAGAGGCAACTTTTAAATTTATAGATGACTTGGCCAATTTCGAGTATACCCCTTTCATTCCTCAAGGTACCGTATTGAAGAGGTACCAAAACTGGTGGGTGACTAACATGGAGATTTATTTGGCCATTTCACCTTTAAACCTACTAACGGTGTTAGATGTGACCAAGCCCAAAGAAGCTGGGGTTGTCACTTCTTCCACTGTTTCAGATATAGCACATGCTACAACACAATCTGCTCCTGCTGCTTCAATTTCTCCTAGAGTTACTCGGGCTGCCTCGAAGAAAGGTATACCCTTGTCCCTTCTCCTTTTGTCTTTTATAATGCATTTTGCCTTATCTTTAATTCTTCTTTTGTGGAGGTGGCCAATCACAAAAGAAAAGGAGGCTCTTTGAACTTTAGAAGGAAACATCCGATATTCAAGGAGAAGAAAAAGAAGAAACAAATCAAGAGGAAGAGTTACCCTTGAAAAGAAAGAAGAAAGCGATCGTCTTTTCATCTGACTTGGTTAGGGATGAGACAACTGCCAGAGAGATGGAAGATGAATTCATCTCTTCGGAATCCAGATCGCAGCTTGAAGAAGTTGAGAAGGAAATTGAGAAGGAGCAAACCCTGCCAATACAGAGGAAAAGGAAAAGAAAGGTGACTGTCTCTCCTTCTGATATGGTCGAAGACTCTAATTCTGAGACAATTGCCAAAGCAATGGAAAAGAGAAAAAAGATGTCTGCTTCCGCTCCTATCTTGGTTGAAGATACCATCCATGAAGCAGGCGTCAAGACAGTAGAACAAGAACATTCTAAAGCCATGATTGTCTTCGAGAGAGCTGAGAAGAGGCGGCAGCAACAATTTCTGAGAGATGAAGCTGCCGCTGCTGACATACTACAAAGGGAAACTGCAAGAAGGCAACAAACTGCCAGATATTACACCCTTCGTAGTTCTCCCATCATTGCCGACACTTCTGGAGCAGGTAATTTTTTATGCTTCTGCGATTTTTCCTCTGTCAGCCTTTGGTATTGAGGTTTAACATTGCCTTACATTTCTTCTTCTTGCAGCAGCAACTTCTGAGTTCATCTTTCCAATGAGACCTCTCTCAGTTTCACTCGAGGTTACTCAGATGCAGGATGTAAGGACTATTCAGACTATACTTCCACTTCCAGGGTCTACACTTCCTGCACTTTTCTTGAGGCCAAGCATTCCTGCACTTCTTTCTCTTGGTTTGACTCCACGTCTTTCTTACTTGACTCTTGACTTTCCTCAATTTACTTCTTTGCCGAGTCTTGCTCCTCTTTCTCCTTCCAAGGAGATTCCAACTGCTACTTTATCTCTGATGAGTGCTGGCAGCTCTCCAACTCGTGACTTATCACCTTTACCTAGCTCCAGCCCTCCTTCACTTGATTCATTGGTAGCTAGGACCATGGAGACCATTAAAGATGCTCCACCCATTTCTCCTATCCTTATGCAATCTTCTGTGTCTCCCATGGCAACTCTCTCTGCGCCCCTCATGTCTAATGATGGGATTGATGTCTTTGAAGCAAGATTAGCTAGTCTTTTTGACATCACCTCTACTTCTCCGACATTCGATGAGGAGGCTGAGCCATTAGTTTTGGCTGATTCTTTGCTGGAAATTTTTGAGAGCTTTCCTTCCTCCAGCAGCCAGCCTTCTGTGCCTTTGATAGACTTAGACACCTGTCTGGACCTGTTAATTTCTTTTTCAAGGATTCCCTTCGAGGCTCTACAAAGGCCTATAATTAAAAATGGGTTTCTTCAATGCTGCAAACTTGCTGAGCAGTCTGGTATGGATGTCTCAAATCACCTATCCCAGGCAGCAGCTACTATCGACTTTTACATCAGCATCTGTCATGCTGCCAAGGCTGCAGATGAGAAATTGGTTAGAGACCAAAGTTTTGTTTCTCAAGTGCATGCTGAAGTATCGAAACTTAAGGAACAACACTCCTCTGCCTCTCACTTTCGAACTCAACTACTGGAGAGGAAAACTCAACTCGAAGAGGAGTTTTCTGCAGTGAATCAGGCCTTACTCCGAATTGACATCAAACTGTAAATCACCAATCAAGGGCTGACCGATCAAAAGAGAGACATGGCTGCAGCTATTCAACTATTTTCGTCATTTACCAATAGGAAATCTGTTGTACAAAAACAACTAAAACATTGTAATGATTTTTGGGCCAATTTGTGGCACGATGTACTTGACTCTTTATAAAAACATTTCCTTGTTTATCGTCTTGTTCTTGTACTCAGTGTTTATTTTATTCCTTGTGTTTCCCAAATAGTTGGAAAATAAGGCTTTAAATATATGCCATTAATCTTTTTGGGATGCACATAACCATTCAAATTTTTCAAATGGTATGCTCCAAAAGGCAAAACTCTATGAATTTGATATGGTCCTTCCCAGTTAGGTGACCATTTGCCAAATCTATGGCTTTTAATTCCTATTGAAAGTATTGTCTTCCACACCAAATCACCTTCATCAAAGCCAATGTGTTTGACTTTCTTGTTATAATTTTTGGCTGCTTTCTTCTTCTGAAAGAGAATGCTATTTAATGCCAAAATTCTAGCTTCATCTATGTCTTCTAACTCCAAGCACATACTCTGATAGTACTGCTCAGGATCCAACTGGTCTTGGCATCTTACCCTTAAGGATTTAACATTGATCTCCACAGGTAATACTGCATCATGCCCATAAACTAAGGCATAAGGAGTGACTCCTGTGCTTGACCTTGGGAAAGTTCTATAAGCCCACAATACATCTAACAATAAGTTATGCCAATCTCTAGGATTATCTTCCACAACCTTTTGTATTTCCTTTTTTAAGGACTTGTTAGATGACTCAGCTTGACCATTGGCTTGCGCGTAATATGGGGTGGAATTAACAAGGCTAATTCCAAACTCAGCCACAAAAGACTTTACCATTTTCCCATCAAAAACAATCCCATTATCAACCGTTATCATTTGTGGGATGCCAAATCTATGGATCAAATCTTTAATGAACCCAATAACCTCCGTCTAATCTACAGCTTTGTATGGCTTAGCTTCGACCCATTTGGTGAAATAATCAGTAGCTACCAAAATGAAACAATGATGCTTCGAAGAGGGAGGGTGTATTTTCCCCATCATATCCATGGCCCATCCTCTGAACGGCCAAGGCTTTACTACTGCATGTAGATCAGTTATGGACACATGCCTTATTATACCATGCTTTTGACATGCCTGGCAGCCCTTTGCATATTCTATGCAGTCTTTAAGGATAGTTGGCCAATAATAGGAATGTCTTCGAAGCAGCCATCTCATTTTTACACCAGGCTGATGTGCACCACAAATGCCTTCGTGAACTTCAGCCATAGCTATTAATGCTTCTTTTGGCCCTAAACATTCCAACAATAGACCATCTCTCCCTCTTTTGTAGAGATCATTGTTATATATGATGTATTGCACAGATTGCAATTTAACTCCTCTGCTGGCTTTTGAGGATGGGCCAGATTATTGGATGTCTCCAATCTTGTTCCTGCAGATCATTATGATTGATTTCCAGGACCATGTTCCTTTTATTTAAATGTGGTATAGATTTTTGGTATGTTGTTTGGCTTACATCCCATTGGGTACCATTCTTTCTCTTGAAATTCGAAACTTTCTGAGCCACATCATTAGCTCTATTATTCAAGAATCTCGGAACATAAGTTACATTTGCTATTTCAAATTGAGAGAGCAAATGTAATGCGACGACATAATATGGCAGCATACTTATACTTTGACACTTGAAAATCCCTTTTACTTGGTTAACGACCAATTGGGAATCTCCAAATATGTCAACTGCATGTACTTGTAATCCAATAAGAATTTCCAATCCCACTATCAAAGCTTCATATTCAGCTTGATTATTAGAACAAGCAGTTCCATCCACTCTGAAACCATGTGTGGTTTCTATTCCTTGCGGTGACTTGATCACTATACCAATTCCAGTTAGGCCATTGGCTTTCGATCCATCGAACCACATTTGCCATGGCTCGACACTAGCCATACTAAGTTCCATTATCTCTTGACTCTCTGTTTGAGATGGATGGTCTGCCAAAAAATTGGCTAAAACTTGTCCTTTCACTGCCCTTTGGGGCACATATTCTAAGTGAAATTCTGACAAGGCTAATACCCATTTGCCAATTCTTCCCCTCAACATAGGTCTAGATAACATATATTTAACCAAATCTGTGGTTGCAATTACCAAGACAGTCGTAGGCAAAAGGTAATATCTTAATTTCATTACAGCAAAATACAGCGCAAGGCAAAGCTTTTCTACAGCTGAATATTTACATTCACAAGAATTTAAAAACCTACTAAAGTAATAAACAGCTTGCTCCCTGCCTTCCTTATTGTCTTGGGCTAAGAAAGCTCCCAATGAATCTTCTGCTGCAGCTATGTACAACTTCAAAGGCTTAACGCCATTTGGTGGCATCAGTACTGGAGGGTTGGCCAAGTAGGCTTTGATTCCATCGAAAGCACTTTGATGCTCCGTTGTCCACACAAATTCTTCTTCATCTTTCAACCTTAATAAGGAAGAAAAAACTTTAGTTTTCCCTGCAGTGTTAGAAATGAATCTTCGAAGAAAATTAACCTGTCCAAGGAACTTTTGTAATTCTTTCTTATTTGATGGAGGTCTGGCTTCAATGATGGCTTTGACTTTATTTTGGTCGATCTGTATTCCTTTCTTGTGTACTACATAGCCCAAGAAATTTCCAGATGGTACGCTAAAAGCACACTTAAGAGGATTAAGCTTCCATTTGAACCTTCTCATTCTTTCAAAGGCTGCCTCTAGGTGAAACAGATGTTCCTCCATGGATTGGGATTTGACCACAATGTCGTCAATATAACACTCTAAATACCCACCAATAAGGTCATGAAAGATAGTGTTCATAGCCCTCTGATACGTGGTCCCGGAATTCTTTAGGCCAAACGGCATTTTAACCCATTCGAAGGTCCCGATATTCCCAGGGCATCTGAATGCTGTCTTGTGAACATCCTCCTCCGCAATGCAGATTTGGTTATAACCAGAGTGCCCATCCATCATTGATAAAATCTGATGTCCTGCTGAGCTATCCACCAGCAAATCTACTATAGGCATAGGATATTCATCTTTTGGAGTCGCCAGATTTAGGTTTCTAAAATCGATGCATACCCTCATTTTGCCGTTCTTCTTAACTACAGGTACAATATTAGATAGCCACTCAACATACCTGGCTGTCCTGATAAAGCCTGCCTTGAGTAGTCTAAGAATTTCTTCCTTAACTTTCTGGATCACTTCCGAACCCATTCTTCTTGGTTTTTGTTTGTATGGCTTGAAGTTAGGCTTCATGGGAAGCCTATGTTCCACTAATGACCTGTCCAATCCTGGTAGTTCATTGTATGACCATGCAAAAAAATCTTTATATCTTCTCAGAATAACCAACAACTGGTCCCTATCAAGAGAATTCAACCAAGCACTTATATAAATAGGTTGTTGTACAAAATCTTCCCCTAAATTTATTTCTTCTAAAGGGTCTTGTATCTGAGTACTTACTGGAACTCCTTCTTTGATCTCTTCTGCCTTCGAAGTAGTCTCCTTGCTGTGTTCTGTCTCCAGGCTCTTTGATTCCTCCTCTTTATTCTCCTCCTCATAGACAAAGTCTGTCCCCAAGGTTTCTTCTTCCTGTATTTCTTGGACTTTCGTTTCTATGTCCAATGCACAGTATTTATCAAGGGTTAAAACTCTGGCTTGCTGCTGCTCCCGCTTGTAGCCAATTGTCATGACTTCTTTCTCCTGCTCTCGTACTTTCTGGACTATTGACTTTATATCCAATATTGAAAACTTAATTAAAGCCAAAGATCTGGCTTCTGGTGCTTCATCTTGCCGCCTATAACCCAGCATCATTGTCATCTTTAACAACTAGCTCTTCATCAGCACTCTCTTGGACTAAATGCTTCAGGTGTGCTACTTCCTCATCAGCCGGTACTTCGGCTGAGCCATCGAATTCCATCAGTATACTGAGCGGTGCCACGCCATCAATATACAACTTGGCTTCTACAAAATCTGCACAGGCTATGAAAGGTTGAGGATCTGCATTAATTTCCTCCGTCTCCCCATTGCCTAGAGCTATTATCATTTTCTGATGTAAAGAGGAAGGCACACATTTATTAGTGTGGATCCAATCTCTACCAAGTAAAGCATTGTACTTCGCATTGCTGTCGATGACGAAAAACTCCGTCATGCAGTCCTTGGTTCCCAAACTCAGGTTGATGGGTAGAATTCCCTGGGCCATCTGCTTGTCTCCAGCAAAACCAGCGATGGTTGTACTGGTTGGGATCAACCTAGGATTCTTCTTTCCTAATTTCTTCAAGGAGGATTTCGGTAGTAAGTTCACTGCTGCCCCATTATCCACCAAGACTCGGTTTAACTGTATCCCATCGAAGAAGGCCTTAATGTACAAAGGCTTAACATGCTGCGTCATGGAATTCGAGGGATATTCAAATGGATACGAGAGGTTAATACTTACCACTTCTTCGCTCTCATATTCAGCTTCCATTGGGGTAACCATTCCGAAATTATCTTATACCATACTCGCTTGTGAATCTTCACTAGAGATTGGAATTGGATCAGCTTCTTGCCCCTCTTGATTCTCATCTCCAGCTTGGAATTCCTGTGGTAGTATGTGTACCATGTTCACTGATACTGGGGGAAACGAGCCAAACTGGATGGCTGGCTGTACCTGTTTCCCCTCTTGGTTACCTTGGTCAATTACCTCAGAAACATCCTGCATGCTGCATTCTGGTATTTCATTGCTAACAGGTTCCTTCGAATGATTTTCCTCGGCTGGTTTTCCAACCAGAAATGTTTGCTTGGCCATGAAAGCTTCGAACATTTCTTCTTCCACCATTTCTTTCTTTTGGCTCATGCCAATTTCTTCTTCCGTTTCACTACCACTCTCCATCAGAGCTTTCTCCAACCCTGCTAGGCTATCCTTCTCTCTAACTTTTAGTTCAGAATGAACCTTGGCCAACTGTTCTCTGCTGCAATTCACCTCATTTTGTAGAACTGGCTTTGGATTATGGTCTGACTTTCGATTCTTCTTTTCTCCAGTCTGGATCAATGAAGAACTCTCTCCACTTTCTTTCAGGTCTTTCTGGTATTGGGTATATCTACGCTGAATTTTCCTCCTTTGTGATCTGGAAATAACGGGGACCATATCTGGTTCCTTCGTTCTTGGGTGTTTCAGCAATACCCAGTTGTTGGGGGCCACCAAAGGAGGCTTAACCATCCTACTTTGATTTCCAACATTCCTTTGGGTAGGCATTTCCCTAGGTTTGTTTTGCATCACAAACCAATCTGGGACTCCAGGTATCCACGAACTTACTGACCCAGACGTTGAACTGCCTTTTTCTTCCTTCAAGGTCACCTTCGAGGCTGGCTGTGAAGACAATTGTTTGGCCCTGTCTCCAAGCTTTGAGCTTAATTCAGGCTCTCGATGATGGTGATCATTTTCTGTCCTTCGTGAAGCTGGCCCAGGGGGCCAATTCCTGGCTTTGATCCTAAAACCTGAACTCTTCTCCAATCTTCTTTCAGAATGACTACTCTCCATTCTGTAATAGTTAGGCGACTTGGTCTCATATAAGGGCCTCTTGCCTTTAGCATGCATTCTATCGACTGCAGGCTCAACCACTAATGGATGCCGCCTAACATTAGCCGGATACGGCCTTTTATTATAAGCATTGGTTGGTTTGGGACGCCTCTGCACATCCCTATAATATTGTTTCCCATCAACTGGAAGGCCTTTCAGCCACTTATAACTCAGTCTGCACCTGGGACACATCCTTTGCATTACGGCTGCCTCTAAGGAGTCATCATCCAGTGCTTCTTCATCAGAGTCTTCCCTCTAATGTGAGAAATCTCGTCCAATAGCTGGTGGATTTCTAATGTCTTTTTTGATTGCTGTCTGGTTGGCCACATGCATCTGTACATTGACTTCTTCCAATTCTTTCAGAGACAGGTTCTGAAAGTCTGACATAATGACATTGACTGCCACCTCTCCAATTTCTGGAAATGGATTGCTATCGATCCCCATGGCTTTTTCAGCTTTGGCTGGGAACTTCAAACTCCCTTTCCGAATTTGTTCTTGGATCCTGTCTCGAAAAACAACACAGTTTTCAGTCGAGTGAGACCAAGAATTATGCCATTTACAATATACTTTTCCTTTAAGCTCATCAAGAGATGGAATTTTAACCCCTTTTGGTAACTTAAGGAAGTTGGCCGCAAGCAAATGATCAAAAATGTCATCTGCCTTAGTTAAATCGAAAGAATATTTCCTATGGAGATTTTTCTTTTTAAACTGCTGGTCAATTGTCGTATCTTTATGAATTAATGCTTCACAGATCATAGGCTTTTTTCCCACAATCTCTGCTGCATCAATCTCATAATTAGGATCTTTGTAGTATGTCCTATATGATGCATTATTTCGATCTTGTTCCTCTTCTAGTAATGCTTCATATCTAGATACTTTGTAAGTCAGTTCCACTAAATCTCTAAACTCTGTTGAATCAAACTTCTTTCGAAGCCTGAACTCTAAGCCATTTTGGGCCAATCTTACAAATTCTGTTTCTGGCAAGATTACTCTACATTTATTTCAAGCCCTCTTAAATCTGGAAATAAACTGAGTAGCCTTCTCTTCAGGCCTTTGACTCAATCTTGCCAAGTCTGCCATGGAAACTTCTGGCTCTGATTGGAAGAATTGGGCATGAAATGCCTCTTCCATTTGCTGCCAAGTCTGGATGGAGCCAGGTGGAAGGTTAATGTACCATACAAATGCTCCCCCAGTTAGAGAATTTGAGAATAGTCTCAACTTCATATAGTCATGATTGGTAAATTCACCACATTGAGCGGCAAACCTAGCAATATGCTCTACTATTGATTGGTTTCCGTTCCCATGAAAGAGGACAAAATCTGGTATCCTAAAACCTCTTGGATATTCATGTACCCTATCGACCCATTCTGGGTATGGTTTTCTATACACAGGAGTTTGGACCCCCCGAGCCATTGGTCCACACAACTCCCTAACTATCTCAGTAATTTGGTCCCTAGGGACCATATTTTGTGCCTGTTGAACCACTACTGGGGGAACAAACACAGGATTTGGTGGACAAACTTGTGCTGGTGGTCCTCTTGGTCCATAAGGTAGTACATTTGGGACTGGCTGTCCCTGTGGTACAGGTTGCTATTGGGGGTGTAGGTAACCTCTTTGAGCCTGTCCTGCGAAAGGACCCACAAAAGGTGCTGGAACAGGTATTGTATCCCTTCCATTTGTAGGGAAACCTTCCGACCCCCCGTGTATAAATTCGAATAAGGGATTATTGTACCCCCTAGTGCTAGGTATGGCTTCGAATGTGGGATTTGGAACCATTCTTATGCCATTTTCTTGTACTGGGCCAGATCCACCAATTTGCATGGCTTCACTATTGAACATTGAGGCATTCTAGCCTACTACAAGCCTCGAAATGGGTTCGTACCAAGACTGAGGTGGTAATCTTTCATGAATCTGATTACTGGTTTGACCATTAGAATGTCCATTAGCTTGCATAAGCTGTTTATCTCTAGCCAATGTTTGCTGAGGGACATTTACTTCTTCCATGTGTCTTACATTTGTTGGTTGGTGGTTATTTATTCGATCCAAAAAGGATACGGCCCACCTTTTCATTGTGTTTATTAATTGCTGTCCCATAGCATCTACTAAGCCGCCCCACGAATTGACTGGCTGAGTAGATGGGACACTGGATGGTCCAATTCCTTGGTCTCGTCCACTATTACGAACAAATGGTATTTGCTCTGAAGTATTGGTCTGTTCGACCATGGGTTCTGATAAGATAGGAGTCTCCACAGGATGTGTTATCACATTATCCTCTGGATTGGATATCTCCACCTCTCCTTCCACGCCTTCTTCCAAACGTTCATTTTCTCCTTGTCTCCTACATCTAGCCATTTTTTAAAGGGTCCCACTGGGCGTGCCAAAAATATATGTTGGCTTTTTGGCTTTTCGAAGGTTATTTTTGTAATTATGAGCGTGCTAGCAAGGATCAATCAGTCCTTATAGAATTGTAATTGCCAACCAATTATTCAAACGATTGTGTTATGGTTCTTTTAGCCTCAATAAAGAGGACTTTTACTGGTGGCTTACTGGTAGCTTGACTTCAGAGAGTTTAAGCATAAGAACAGTTAAATAAATTGAAGCATTTCATTAGTATGAAAAAACTTACAATGATCTCAACCTCGTAGAGATTTACAGCGGCAATATACCCGAAAACTACTCCTACAAATGAAGTGCAGTGCAGGAACTTAAAGTACAGAAATGTAAAATGTAAAGAACAGGAAATAAAACTGGAATATGTAAAGTAAGACTGGTTTTCTTAGATCTTTTTTCCGTCCCCTTCTCTGAAGTCCTTCCTGCTATTTATACTCTCCAAAGATAACCATCGAACTGTACTTCAAACCGTCGAACTGCTCCTCCGTGATCGCTGATCATGCTACCTTATAAGTAGTTCCACTACGCCTTCACTTGCAGTTAGGCTTCCCTCCTATATTTGAATTTGAATGTGAGCAATCGTTGAAGCCACGTCACCGTACATCTCTTTGTTGATCCGCTGCTACTCAGATCTTATAACAACCAATATTAACTACCACGTGTATGATCAGGATCGAAGACCTGACTGGTCTCCCCATATTACCCTTACTTTGCCACACGTCGAATTGTCACTGGCTAGCACAAAATATGTAGCCAACATACTCATTACTCAAGGAATCAAAGCAAAGCCCAGAAACAATATAGTAGTCCTCATAATGCAAGTCCTCGTATCCCAGGACTTTCTTCGAACACCTGGTGAGCTGATTCCATAAGAACAAATCATCGTGAACCCGAATAAGAATCAACCCATTACACGAACCGGAGATTTCAACATCACCATGAGATGGGTTTTTTTGGTTTGGTTTAGGAACGCATTTCACGCAACAATCTTCATCGATGGAGTAAAGAGATGAAAACATTCCACAAACGAGAACCTTGTGTTTTGGAACAACGCTTTTCACAGAACCTAATTGAATCAAAGAACGCCATTGCTTGGAAACGAGCTTGAATTAGAGGAGTGATTTGAGAGGTAATCTTGAGAGTATTTCGATCAGGATTTCTTCAGGAAGGTTTAGTAGATTGAGTTCTGATGTTGCTTTGATTTGGGTTTTTTCATTCTCTCTTGTTCTTCTTCTTCTTCTTCTTCCTCCTCGCCGCTTTCTCTTCCTTAAAAATGTTCGGAGAGCTAGGGTTTGCATTGTTCCCTGAAATCTGAACAATGAATATGAGCACTGTTTTGCTAATACACTAGGGTTTGCTATATATATTTAGGCCAAATTATATTGGTCGCCCCTACCTTTTGAACCTTGTGTTATTTTAGATGTTATACTTTTAATTAGTTTAATTTTAACTATTAATCTTAAATTTTATGTCAACATACTCCAATTAATAATATTATTAGTGATTTTTATCATAAATTATTATCAAATTGGTTGGTGTTAATTTATTGAGTTTTATAATTTTACTCTTAGAATAGTTAAATAAGCAGTTTATTTAATATAAGTTGTCACATTACCTCTTTACTTTTGTACATATATTTTGATAAAAAACCAATAAGCCACTAAATAAGCTATAAGCAAATCCCAAACCACCACTTATATACATATTTTTTTTTATTAAAAATATACTAAGCGTTATAATTAATTGGATCAAATTATGATAAAATTATAAATTTAAATCAAAATTAAGTTAATTAAAATTGAGTGCTGTTATTAGCATTTACGAAATTTCTTTAGACCCTCCAATTCTCACTTTTTTTTATTACCATTATACCCTGAAGTAAAATTACATTAAAGTACAACTTTTAATGAAATATCCACCCACCAAATGAAAATAATTAGAATGGCACTTTACAATATTGTACACCCACATCTATCGCCATTTATACATATTCCTTACTAATTAAAACCCAAAAATCGTATTCTTATTTATCACCATCTTAAACCCAAATATTCATCTTCAATGAAAAACATTTAAAACCACCTAATCAGTTAATGTTTTGTTCGATGGTTTCAAATGTGTTTGGTGTTCCAAATCAGTTAACATTGCAAACAATCCTATTACAGACTCCGATTTTCTACATTTGCATTTGGAAAGTTGGTAAAAAATTTATTTTTTTGGCTTTTTTATTAAAAGAGCTAGTCTTTTGGCCAAAAAAACTGATTTTTTTGTGGCTTTTTTGTGTAAAGAAGTTAAAAAACTAAAAAATTGACTTTTTATGAACTTCCCAAATTGCCTCTAACAGAAAACAATGACAATAATTCTGATGAGGTTGGTGTTGCATGGGTAAGTTTATCTATCTCGCATTTATGATTTTCGATCGTTTTCAGTTCGATACAAGTTTGCCAACTGTTAAGGTTCTGTTCAGTAATACACTGTTGAACAGTAATATTTAGTTAAATAATACAGTGCTAAACATAAACATTTTGTTCGTCACTGGAATGCTGAACGGTTCCATTTTGTAAGATTTTTTTCTCTATTTCTGTTTTTTCTGAGAGTTTTTCCCTCTAAAACCTCTTATATCAAGGGTTTTACCCCAAGATAAACAAAAAATAATAATATGTGATGGGGAATTGGAGGTTAACTGAGAGAAGAAGAAATAGACCGTCGAAGACATTTTAGATGAGATTTTCGACTAAGATATCGTCGTTTATGGTGACAAAGAGAAAGAGACCATTATTTATGAGAGAATGAGAAAAGAGGGACAGTCGATTTGTCTATCAATCGTCCATTGTTTACTAAGAGAAGAAGAAGAGATGGTGTGCAAAATTAGGTAGGTGTACACTTGAGTGTGATGATAGTATGAATATGAGTAAAATTAGTATTATGTGGAGTATTTAAAAAAACTTATTAAAATTTAGAATTTAAAGTGAGGGTTTAAAAAAATAAGAAATCTAAAAAAATTAAGTATGTGCCAATTACAACTCTCTTAAAATTTTATACATCAAAACAACATAAGGACCAAAATATAAAACTACACCGTCATAATTTATCCATATACCTCTATAGATTTTGTGACCCGTGAATCGATAACGTATCATTCATTAATTCTATTATACAAACATTACATGCAAGGCCATGAATATTACTTTAAAGAACGCACTCAGAGTGTCCAGGTTTCATTGGGAAGCATTGGATTAAAGTCTCGTTTGGGTTTAGATTATTTTAATAATTTTTTAACATCTTATAAAATAAAAATAATATACAAAAAAATAAAAAAGAATAATATGATAATTTATAGTGACTTTTTAACTAAAATATGTAATCCCTAAACGATGCCTAAATGAGTTAGGCTCGATATTATCAACCACTTTAAATTATATATTTTATTTACCATTTAAATTGATTTAGAATTGTGAGAAGTAATTGATAATGTACGAGCAAGAAATAATCTTCTTGTATAATCATGTTGATCAAGTTTGAACTCCTCCAAACGTCATCGCTTTATTCCCAGAAAACACAAACGTGAGCTAACCGGCGGGTGTGCGCCGGATACCTCTCCGATGCCTACGTCAGCAAAATAGATAAATAGACAAAAACTCTGTGTATTCGAGAATCAAAGTTGTGTTACCTCTACATAGGTGATGTTATGAACTTTTTGTAGGTTCCGCGTGGCACAATCCTAGTAGGACTCTTATTTCTCCATGTAGAGTCCTCCTAGGAATCACACTCTTGAAAAATAATGTTTATCCTTCAACACCCACCTCACTACTTAAACCAAGTGAGATGGTTTTACCATGGTTGGATGGCAGTATGACCGAGCTAACACTAGCCCTTTGTCATACTTAATCCAATGTCTTCGCACGCAACACATAGCTCGGCACTCCTTTCACTTGTACCTCGGTTTTGGCCGATTGGGATCGAGCTAACAATACCAAGCTTCGACCGAGCTAACTATACCAAGCCTCGACCGAGCTAACTAGGATGAGGTCGACTATGCAAGGCCCCAAGCTCCTCAATCCATAGCTAGGTCTGAACTTCGCCTGGTTCAAGCTTGCTAGCTCTAAGACCGGGCTACGTCAAACCTTACCCCGGTCCATTGCGCGGTCCAACTTACAAAGAAGTCGTTAGCTCGGCCCAATTATAAATTACCCTCTCAATTGCTCCTTAATTCCATCTACGTAGCATGATTGGGATTACTTGTCACCAGCCGAGGGGGACCTCGCTACAGTTCGGACCCTCAATTTGTGTCACGGTTCTTAATCTTGAACCAAAGAGTCCAAATCTGGCAAATCGTTTTGAGAAACAGATTTTTGAAAAAGTAGTGCCAAACATGGACTGCTTTGCCAGATACAGAGTCGCCACCTAAATATTTTTTTATGGGGGAATTTAGGAAACCCTGACTCGGTGCCGAAGGCCACATGTCCGTCATCACCGGAGTTGTCTCGGCTCGGGAGCTTGGGTACGATCGGGGAAGGTCAGCTATGAGCACCCCCTTTCGCCCGGTCCGAAGACCGGCCTCTACTAACCGTGATATCCATTTTTGAAAACGTTATGTGTTCTTATTCCATTTATTAGCCTAGAATTACTATGTTATGCGCACAGCAAACAAGTATAGACTGGATTGCCTAATTTGGGAATAAACATTGCATATCCGTTTGTTTCCAAAAACACTTTGTAATTTGCTACTCGCAAGTAGGCTTAAAAACACGGATTTCAATGAGTTTTTCCAACTCAAACAACCCAACCTCCACCCACAGGCGTTCAAGCAGTTTATCATATAAGCATTTAGCCGCATGGCAAGCATACTGTCATGGCAACACTCACACGCGTGTGGGATGCTAAAGCATAAATACTTACATCGTACTCCGTGCCAAAACAATAAACTAGTTAGCAAACATGCGTGTCCTAGTTCATGTTAAATTGCCTAATGCAACACATACAGGATGCAATCAAAGTAGGCTTGGCTAACCTAAGCATGGCATGTGAAATGCGATCAACTATCACGTATTCAAATTTGAATTGAAATACAAATGCAGTTAGCGTGATGTACCGAGCCTAATGCATGCAATACAAATGCATGAATGCACGCATGCATAGCATAAGGTATGCTAAATTAAACGTGCCCTAATCTACCATCATAAACAGGTAAATAAAAGGGAAGAAAGAAGTGGGGATTGGGATACATACACACACTCACCCACACTTATTACAGATTCGCCCTCACTCGGAGGGACCAAATAAATATTACAAATTAATTAACTACGCGAGCTAATTAAATATTACAAATTGCCTAATCAACTAAGCAAAATAACTTAAGCTAAGAAAAACAGGAAAATCGCCTCGGGAAACGCACAGCCATGCATAGGTTGTCTCTGTTTTCCTTCCTTCACTCCTTTGGAGGCTACCAAAACCTCAGGACTTCATCCCTGGACATTGGGGAGTGCCACCGGCTGAGTGGAATTGCCACCGGCAGTGTTATGTGGCCATCGGCACAAAATGAAGCTGTCGGCAGAGAAATTATTGCCGGCCGGCACTTTACACTGCCGGTCGGCAGAGTGTTCCTGCAGAATCTGCAAATGACAGCAACAGAGGGCAAGGCAAAGCATGGCAGCACAATCCAAGGCATGTATGCAACAATCATGTCCCTTATCATGGTAGTGACTCAAAGGGGCATGTGCCTCGATTCTCGGACCACCAATCACGCATTTCCATGCATGATGGCCCAAAGAACCAAGTATGCAACTTTCATGTCAAATGAAATGCAAACCAATCAAACAAATTAAGGTCCAATTCCTATCACCAATTCAAGGAACAAGGCATGCATGCAAGATGCAAGGCAACCTAGGCATGCAAGCTAAGGATGCAACATGGCATGGCAACAAACTTATGCAAACATACAAGCATACATATGGCAATGCAAATAGATGGAAAGATGGACTTAAACATGAATTAGGCAACTCTAAATAGGCCTAAAACAGTAGCCATAATGACCAAAACAAGGGACTAAAACACATGCACACATACATATGTTGAAAGGCCAACACTTAGGCACAGATTGAACGACTCTCAAACACACTTGAAAGGGGGCAATCATGGACAAAATAGCATGCATTATAAGCTCTGAAATTCATGTTAATACAAGGTGCCAAACCAAGCAACAAGTCAAGTTAAACATGCAACAAATGGTCTAAGTGCTTGGAGCAAATCAAAGAGGCTTGAAGCATGACCAAGCCAACCAAGCCTCACAAGGCCGAGAGGACCTAAAATAGGTTCAAGGCAGACCTAGATCATGCAAAGGGGGCCCCCTAGATGGCATCTAAGTGGCTCAATTCAAAGGCATGCACTATGGCCAAAACATGGAGCATGCAACACATGCTTCCAAAGCATTAAAGAGGCATGCAAGGCAATCAAACAAGCATGGAAATGGGACTGAAATGACATGTAGGGTGGCCCCAAATCACCAAATCGATGCAAAGATGTCATGCTACACATGCACATACTCAAGGCCAACAAGCCAGAATGCAAAGGAGCTATACTAAGCATGCCAAAATCAGCCCAAACACTTATGGACAGACCTAAAACATGTCAAGATAGGCACAAAACCTTCACAAATCTAAGCCTAAAACATGCTCTAACAAGGGCTAACAACCTAAAGCACATTGAGGCAATATCATGGCATTACATGGTAGGTATACTAAGCATGCTTTGGGTACCAAAACCAATTTAAAATCATGTTATATTATGGATATATAAGCATGAAAAACAGCCTATACATGCTCAACACACACTCAAACATAGGCTTCCTTTAGAGACCAAAACATGCCCTTTTCAAGGACAACAAAGGGAGGGGGTGGCCCTCTCCTTCTAGAGACTTCAAGGCACCATCTTCCCCACTGAAATCCCTCAAGATTTCAGTGGTGAAGAGGCCCAAACACCAAAGTCTCGAAACTTGCACAAAATAGCACAAAAAGAGGCCTTTCAAGGCCTAAGGGTGTTCAAACTTACCCAAACCACAAAACACTCTTAACAAACAACCAAGAGGGCTTAAAAACAGAACTTTTTTGTATTATACAATAAGCACGAAAATAGCTCTAAGATAGGTAGAAAATCAATGCAAAAATGGGGAATAAAGGTGTTAGTTCCTTACCCTTGATGACCCCTTTAACAATGGTGCTCCAATGGCCTTCTTTGGCTTGAATCCAACACCAAAACTCAAGCTCAGTCCCTTAGAACCTCAGTAGCTAGACAAAGGTGAAACACTAGGTGTTTGTGTGCAATAGTAAGACACAAAACACCTAGAGCACAAAAGAGAGGGAAAGAGAGATAGGATGTGTATCTAACCCTAACCCTAAAACTAGAGCTTAACAATGGCTGTCTAAGCTCTCAAAATATCTCAAGTCTCTAACCCCTTCCACCAAGAGAGAGCCCCTCTCTATATAGAAGCTTTTGTCTTGTAAAGCTTACAAGACAAGCTTCATAAGAGGGAGATCCGTCCATACACGTGTATGAAGGGGAGCAAAAGCAAGACAGCTGTCTTAAAATATCTGCAAAAGCAGATGCACAGTATTCGGCCGGCCAAAAATGCCATTTTGGCCAAAAGAGTGCCGACCGGCACTAAAGAGTGCTGACCGGCAACAAAATGTGCCGGCCGGCAATATACATTGCCGGTGGCAGCAAAAACCAACCGGTGGCCTCTAGCCACTGCCGGTGGTGGGTGGGGATGGTCCACAAGCCCTACCCTGCCCTTCCAAGGCAAAACACAAGTGTTTGGTGCAAAACCAGACACTAAACGGTCGAGTTCGGAGATCCTGAGACAAGGCGCGTAGCCGAGACCTCCGGGAACTCCAAACGAACACAAACATGGATGATCACCGAGTGTTCAAACGGTGACGTCCAAGTCTTGAGGACGGTCAAAAATGGGGTTTTCACCAGTACTCTCTAGGCCAGAATGAAGATGGTTGGGTTTGTTATTTAAGAATAAGACGCCGCCGAGAAAAGATAATAAAGAACACCCTAGACAAAGATGTAAATGACGACGATTTTTCTGGGTTTCTGGTAACTTTGAAGACTAGGAAGCCCAAATACTAGGAGACCAAGGTATGCGCCCGAAGGCAGGGGCAAAATGCAAGACAATGCACGAAGCCGAGCATAACTTGTGATCATGCAAAGAAAGCTGTAATGAAGCATACATGCGACAATTTTAAGCTAGCATACACCAAACTACACTACAATGCAGAAAGGATGTAAGAGAATTATGCAATTCTCTATACGTCTCATTCGGAGGATACAATACCTGTGCGGTTCGTCTGGTTGCGCCAGTCTCAAATGAACCGTACATACAATATCGTGCCTGCAAAACAAACTTAACAGGTACAATATTGTTAACAACATGCATGACAATGCAAGATGGATGCAAAACGATATGCAATATATACAAAACAATGTATAAACAATGCAAATGAAGATGCAATGTAACTGAAACAATGCAAGCTATATGCAAAGCAATTGAATCGTGATTCAATCACGAGTGGTTCGAAACCACACCTATGTCAAATAGATTGATGGAGGTAACAAGTCTGTCTACCATAGAACGGTCAATTGAACTATGAGCATTGTAGACAGGCGCAAGAACAAGTATTGGGTGGAATTGACATAAGTGGGGAAACGACCCGCTGGAGAAAGGACTACGATCCTAATGCCGGATGCAAAAATTACACTACAATGTAATCTATATGGATATGCTAGGAAGATGGCGATGGTTAGGGCACGCGGGCCAAACCAAATCTTGCCTAGGAAAGGCATGTATGCATACAGGCCATGTTTAACATAGAACGGTCTACTGAACTATGCTTCGACACGAGAAGTATGGGCACATACCAGACCAAGCTCGACATGGAAAGGTGCAAGCCGTAGATGGAGGTGATGCAATGAATGTATGCAACCTAGAATGCAATGGATATGGCACGCGGGCCAAACCAAATCTTTCCTAGGAAAGGCATGTACGCATACGAGCCATGTGTAACACAGAAAAGGTGCCGCAACCCTCAAACCAACATACCAGCGTGGAATCGGCGCGATACACATGCAGAACTGTGTTTTAACATGAACAGTAAGGGCACATACCAGACCAAGCTCAACCTGGAAAGGTGCAAGCCACAGATGGGAAGCGATGCAATGAATGCATGCAAGCTACAATGTAATGGATATGGCACGCGGGCCAAACCAAATCTTGCCTAGGAAAGGCATGTATGCATACGAGCCATGTGTAACACAGAAAAGGTGCCGCAACCCTCAAACCAACATACCAGCGTGGAATCGGCGCGATACACATGCAGAACTGTGTTTTAACATGAACAGTAAGGGCACATACCAGACCAAGCTCAACCTGGAAAGGCGCAAGCCATAGATGGAAGGTGATGCAATGAATGCATGCAAACTACAATGCAATGGCTGCATTATACCATAATGACGCATGACAATGCAATTATATATTTTTTGTTATGAAATGCAAAGGTTTGAAGTGTGCGACAACGCGCGGCTTTTGATACGCATAACAATGCAAGCGAACTGTGCACATCAATGTGCCAAAGGTCTTACACCTTCCAAGGATTTAAGGTCTCCTAGACCGTGGAATACCTTTTCGGCTCGTCTGGTTGCACCAGCTTCAAATGAACCGTACATACAATATCGTGCCTGCAAAGAAAACAAACTATACAGGTACAATATTGTTAGCAATATGCATAGTAGTGTACTCGAAATGCGTGACAGCGCAAAGCAAGTGGGGAGCATAATAATGCTGTGAAAATACGAACATGTAAGTGGAGCATGCGGTCTACGCAGGCAAAAATACAATGAGATGCGCGAAACCGCGCAACGGAATGCAATGCACAAAACAGCGTGACGGTTTGAAATGCACAAAACAGTGCGATGATTCGAATTGCACATGGGGAAAATTTTGGATCTTGTAAAAGCCAAAAGGATACGAAAAGAATACAATCTTGCATGGGTTGGAGTGCTAAGCACTGAAGACGCAGTCCGAAGTCAAAACGGAGGCCGGCTGAGCATCGGAGATACACTTTCTTGCACTTTCTTGAGCTATGAAGACCAAAAACTTCTCATATGGCCTAAACAAGGCTGTGGGAACACCACCGGCCGGAAGGGGAGGCCACCGGCTGTCCACTGGCTGCATAAAAAGTCCATCGGCACAAAAAAGTGCCGGCCGGCACAAAACATTGCCGACCGGCAAAAAGTTGCTGAATCGGGCAGATTCGACATTTCACCCTGGGCATTTTAAAATAGGGTTTCCAAACCCTATTTTCTCATTCCTCTTCCGCCGAAATCCCTCACACTCTCTCTAGAGCATTTTTCTCTCCCCGTTTCTCCGTTTCTTCGCGTTCTACGCCCGTTTCGTCGTCGGATTCGTGATTTTCTTCACGTTTCGGACATTTTCAACCGATCACATTTTTGTTTCGGTGCCTCATTTGGCGTTCCTGCCTTTTCGGGGTTTGTTCCCCTCGTTTCCCTCTTCATTCCCGTGCCTTTTCACATTCCGGCCTTTCCGGCCATTTTCGACCTTCTCGGGAGTTGACTTTCCGGTTGACTCTTCGTATTCCGGCCCGGTTTTCCTTCCTCCGGCCATTTTCTCATTATTTTCGATATGGCGGACGACATTCCACGTGGCGGGACTCCCCCGGACCACGAGATGGATCCCGGGGTCGAGCTCCTACCATTGAGCGAGCGCCCATTCGACCCGGCGACCTACTGACCGGCGGTCTATGTTCTGCCCCCCGACGGCCTGCATCAGTTCCGGAGCTTTGAGAGGCACGTGGCGCCTAAGTTATTGCTGCGCGAGCCTACCTCCCACCTTTCCTTCGGCGCTTCCGAGGTAACTTTCTTTCCTCAACTTTACTTTCTGCAATGTAGGATACAAAAACTGTCATAGCTAGTTGTATTCTTTAACTGCTGAAAACTGATATGCTAAACACCGTAGTTGACTGTAAACATACATACAACTGATATCCGCTTGAGACTGGCACATGCACACACACTGCACTAGCCCTGAATCACTCAAACACACAGCGCACACTGCATTTCACTGCAAACAACACTGGTACCCAGCATTTGCTTAAATCTGTCAAACTATACACACATGCTATACTGTACTGGACCACCCGAACACGTTGACACATCACACGCTGTAGTTCACTGTAAGCACACCGGCACCCGGTACTCATCTGAATCTGTTAAACTTGCACGCATGCTACATCTGTTCTGCTTCTTAGAACTGCATTTTGAATGTTGTCTTGCAATTGTTATTTTCTGTTTACAGGAGGATTCCCATACCATTCGCGGGTATGGGAATACTGGCGCTCGGGAGTGGTATGATGAGCTCCCTGACGCGGTCCGTCGCATCATGGATCGAGCGGGTTTCAGCGCCTTCTGCCGAGGACTCTCCAGGCTCTCCACATGCAGACCTCTCCTCGCCGCTCTGGCGGAGAGGTGGTGGGACACCACGGATTCTTTTCACTTTTCCACTACAGGGGACATGACGATGACCCCTTATGATTTCTCGATGCTCATTGGCATCGGGGTAGGGGGTGATCCGATCCTATTTGATATCGACATGGATGAGTGGACCGCCGCTCAGATCCATCTACTGGGGGAGGCCCCACCTCTTGCTCGTCCAGGCTTCGTACGGTACTCTTGGTTCGAGGTCCAGTTTAGGGTCCAGCCCGTGTTGGAGGAGGAGGCGTAGATGACCCAGGAGGACGTGGAGAGGTATGCTCGCGGTTTCCTCATGTTCCTGTTCGGGACGACCATCTTCGCCGATCGGGCGAACACCGTGCCTCTCTGTCTTCTCAGCGCACTGGTGGACGTCCGGGACATTTTGCACTATGATTGGGGTGGTGCCGCTCTGGCCACCCTCTATGGATACATGAGCTCGGCTTCTCGCGACAGCGGCCAGCTACTCGGAGGCTACTGGCAGGCTTGGGAGGTACACTTCTTCTCAGCTTTTTACATTTCTGCTCTATATTTTCTGTATTCTGCACACTGCACACACTGTAGTCTGTTTCATACTCGCTGTATACTGTACACACGGCACACACATACATTCTGCTTTACACAGACTGCACACTGCTCACACTGTACACTGTACACAATACACTGCACAACACACGGCTCTGCCTTTTCTGCTTTATTCTGTATTCCGCTTTTTCTGATAAATGCACTGGTATTTATCTTGCAGTTGTGGGTTTACGCCTACTTTCCTAGGCTTGCCCCCGTACCAGTCACAGAGACTCCTCTGGTCGTCCCCTTCTCACGCCGCTTCGATGGGAGATGCACTCGGAGGCCACGAGAGACATTCGGCTTTTTCCCCCAATACTTTGACACCATTACCCCTGCTGAGGTATGTTTTACTTGCAGTTCATTTAAGCTTCGCTTTTCCACTGTATATTTCAAAAATAGTAGATAACGAACTGTCTGTTACACTCAGATCACATGGCGGCCGTGGGCTCCATTGCCGGCGGTGATGTGGGATCGGTTTGCCGGTGCGGAGGAGACCTCGCGTTTTCGGATCTTGCTAGAGGGCCCGGTCTGTCGGGCTTGGTACCTGGGCGAGCGTTTCCTACGCCAGACCCTAGGGTTACCTGAGCAGATAGTCCCGGTTCGCCCTCCTGCGGACATGAGGGAGACCGAGAGGCTCACGATCGAGCAGATGGACGATTACACCGTTGGCTGGGAGGAGGCCAGCTTCAGAGGCGTCGGTGACTACCGGGAGTATGTGCAGACATACCTGATGCGACCTCTGAGCGGGGGCCGTCGAGCAGAGGGATCCAGGCCGGTGGCGCCAGCGGCTAGGGCTGGAGCGGGAGTTGGAGCAGGAGCTGCGAGGAGGGCCCGAGTCCGAGGTAGGGGCGGAGTTCAAGGAGGACGGGGAGCTGGCTGGCCCGCCCTGCCTGCTGCACTGACTTTCCGAGGGCAGGGTGGGCCGACCTATCAGATCCCCTTCGCCCCTCCGCCAGCTAATCATGAGTTCATCGACGTCCCCGACCTACCACCGGTATGTACTACTGCATTTTGTACAGTCATTCATTTCAGTTTATTTGGCATTCCACAGAATATTAATGCATCTGACACTTTTGCAGGCTTCTTCTGAGTATGCCCGTCAGTCGTTGGCGATGAATGCCTCGATGATGGGGATGCTTCAGCGGACTTTTGATCTCCTAGCACTCTACAGCATTCCGGTATGTTCTTCTGACACTGGCCTCAAACCACTCATACACTGCTTCACATAATCTGATGCACGGCACAACACCTGATACACTGATCTCACAGCATCTGATACATTGCATACACTGCATTCTGCACTGTACTCTACATTGATAAACTGCTCACGGCATTCACACACTGTACTCATGCATTCTGCACTGATGAACTGCTCACGGCATTCTCACACTGTACTCATACACTGCATTCTGCACTGATAAACTGCTCACGGCATACATACTGTACTCATATACTGCAGTCTGCACTGTTAAACTGCTCACGGCATACACACTGTACTCATATACTGCATTCTGCACTTGTCAAACTGTCCACAGTATACACACACTGTACTCAGACACTGCATTCTGCACTATTAAACTGTCCACAGTATACTGATGCACTTGCCTTTTATGTACCTTTTCAGCCTCCTTTCCAGATCCCCATGGCAGGCGGCGCTCCAGCTGGACCTTCTGTCCCGGCTCGAGGGAGAGATGAGGAGGGCCGAGTATTCCCCCGCTCCAAGGCGGGGCGCGTTCATGTCGGGAGCAGCTCGCGAGCTCCAGTCCCGGATGATGATGATGACGAGGAGTCAGAGGCGGAGTCAGAGTCATCAGAGGAGGAGACCGGAGGAGGCACTAGCTCGGGCTCTGACAACGATGCTGATGATGTTCCTGGACCCTCATCCAGGAAGAGGACTAGGACAGACTGATGGCCCCCCCCCCAGAGTGCTCGACACAGATACAGATTTTTGCTTATTTTTCCTTTTCTTGTACTTTTCCTTTTGTTGGTAGTTAGATTACCTTGTACTGCTGCAGGCAGATTTTTGTTTCCAAAACTTGTACATTTGAAGAGATAATGAAATGAAACAGACTTTTTATCTGAAAAAGTGTTTACATTTACATATCTCATGTATTGCATCGCATCTCGTCATGTTACACCTCAATGTAAATGGAATTGATTGGTTGTCTGAAAATTGAACACTTGCACTGTAATAATCAGATAACTAAACAACCAACGGCAAAATATCCCAAGCAACCCACTGCCTGATTCTGGACACACGGCCTCTACTCTGTTGGGGATTATCCTGCATACAGCCCATAACACAGCATTCGGCTCATTCTGCACATAGCACATCCTGAATAAAACAGCCCAATCTGACAAGACGGACTACGGAGGTGAAACCAGCCGGAGTTGGAACACAATCGGATATAGAGAATGGCGCAACATTCTGAGCATAAACGATCAACTTTTGAAAAAGAGGTTTTCTTAACCGGGGTATCGAGCCTACAACTGAACACAGCGGGGAGGACGAGGTACGCGACCTGAACACAACGAGACACGCTCAGAAGAAACCTAAAACAAAGGTTCCGGTAAACAAAACAAAAGACACGACACACAGGCGTGTTAACGACGACGGGGGACCTCAGATCACGAGGAGCCAGTTTCTCTGGGTACTGTTTCCCACCCTTTCTAATTTGTGATTCTCACATCGCTCGGCTCTCAGGCTCGGTTTTTCACTCAAAACCCTTTTTCTTACTTTTCTCTCAACTTAAACCTCTCTATTCTTTATTCTCTCATTTTTCGTCCCTTCCCAAGGTGGTTAATGAATGAATAGGAAGTTGCGGGTTCATGCCCGATGCGGTTAGCTCGCAGCTATTTCTTCTGGTGGGTAGAATGCCCTCCTGGCAAGTACGTCGACGACGGGGGGGAAGACAGAACACCTGACTCAACTGTGCCCCTAGTTCATCACTTTGACCATTTTTTGTTTTCTACTAAAACAGTTTCGATCAAGATGAGAGTCGGATTAACGTTCTTGTCCAATTTTTGGTTTGAAAGCCATGCAAGTCAGCCTGTAAGCACTGAAAATTTTCCTTTTTGAGTCCAAGAAAATGGTCCGGTTTTGGAAAATGGAATAGTTTTCGAGAAAATAGTCAACCTCGGTAAAAATTTTCAAAAACTATTTTTGCAAACGACTGATGCTCAACGAGCATGGAACTTACCCTTTTAAGATGCGCGACCTCGGATCGGAGGCAATGAAAAATTGCCCCTAGTTTGAAGAACGCCGCATGGCAACGGAAAGTTGCCCCTGGTTTGAATGGCGGCTTGCGACGACTGGTGGCAACGGAAAGTTGCCCCTTGTTTGGATGGTGCCGCAGCAGTCTGCAGACAGTCTTCAATGGTGGTGGCCGAACTCTTGGACACAGAGATGACGAAGACGATCACAACAAATATATGGACACAGTCACCTTGGAAGGTGTCGGCGACCAGACTTTGAGATGAAGTCGGAACCATTGCATGGACTGAAACGCTATGAAAGCGTTGGGGGCTGGACTTCGAGATGAAGTTGCCTACGTATCCCAAACATGGGAATCAAGCCTTACGTAGTTCCGGTTAAGGTACACTCGGGTATTTTAACCTTCACTTTTCAGGCTCTAACTTTTGCCAAGGTGCCTGATACGGGTTTTCGACCTTGCGAGCTCCCCTTTTTTTTTTCATTTTCTTTTGTTTATTTCTTTTTCTTTTCTTCTTTTTTGCATTTTTTCTTTTTTCTCTTCTTTTCTTTTTTTCATTTCTTTTTCTCTTCTTTTCTTTTATTTTTCTCTTGCTCTAACTTTTGCCTGGGTCGCCCTTTCGGGTTTTCGGCCCAGCGAGCCTCTCAAAAGGTAAAAGTGTAGCAAGTCCATGCCAAATGGTTTATAAAGTTGAAGCCTCTCTGTATCTAGGAGAACGGCTATTGCAATGATTTGCAGAAGAATCCATCCCGGTTGCTCCACGAGCTTCTTCCGGCGAGATCTACTCCTTCTGATTCGACTTTGGTGCCTCTTACTCGAGGGCTGCTTCAGAACTGGCCATACAGACCTTTCATGGCATTTGTCCGTTGAACTTTCTGAATGGGTCCAAGGCTTGAAAAGGACGGGTCGAGTCTTGAGGCCGAGAGTGATCCTAGGCTGCACAGTCTCAAGAGCGGTTCCACACAAGTCTTCACAGGGCTGTGTAAAACATTTGTTTCTGAAAGTTTTTAAGAAGGCGACGAATCGCTCGCGCCGAAGATAGTGTGAAACCAATCTGGATCAAGCCGGGATCCTTCCCAGTACTCACGCTGACAAGCATGATTTCATTCATTAAGGGCTTAGCATGCCTCTCTTCCTCTCAAAATTATCAAAATTTTGCAAAACCCGAGGAATTCCTTCCTCTTCATTTTTTATCACAATGTTTCAAAAGGTTTTGAAAAACTTAGGTCAATGAAATAATTCTCAAGGCACAGAAGAGCAGGTAGAATGCAGGGTCGTTCCATTCAAAACCCCTGGCATAACTAGCCCAAAACAAATAATAAGCACGGAAACATGATGGCTGCAGCTGTTTCATTTAGGTTTCTCGGATGTAACTGGCTCCACAGTAGAGACAGACTCAAAAAGAAAGCAAAAAGGTTAAATACAAGACGGTGTTCGAGGCAACAACCCCGGAATCACTCGGCATCCTATACAATGGGACTGACTCGGTACCACAGGACAGACCCAAAAACAAAAAGACTGACTCAAAGTAAAGAGGCAGACTCAAAACAAAAGACTGACCCGATACCCGAACCAAAGTTTACAAAACTCGGTTTCACCGATGCTCAAAAACGCGTGCCAGACGCTATACCCAAAATAAACTGAATGTCGCCCGCGGGCGGTTCACTTTCTGATCACAAATTTGCAGTATCCTTGAAGTCCAACAGCTCAGTAGTGACAGAATTTGCCGAGGTAGGTGGGAGGATGACCTCATTGTCGATCAAATCTTGCACTTCATGATGAAGGCGGGAACAATTGTCAGTTGGATGGCCTGTCTGCTGATGGTACGCGCAGTACTGAGTAGCATCATGTGTGGCGGAGAGATTCTTTGGTAGTGGCCGAGGCTCCAAGGGTTTAAGATGCCCCTTCTTAGTTAATATCAGAAAGGCCCTAGACAAAGGCATGTAGAGGGCGTGAAAGGCTCTGCGTCCCCGAGGGAGATACTTTGAAGTTTGAGGATTCCTGCCAGATGCGCTAGCGAAAGGGTCGGCTGGCACTGCCTTGGCTTTTTGACCTCTTCCCGGTACAGGGTTGGGAATGACAGGAATTGTTTGGGCATGACGGGGCCCGTCCCGATTTTCTGCCTGGCTTGAACTGCCTTTGATTGGAGTGGGGAAAGCATCATCCACAGCTTTGGTCACGATCGCAGATATTTGTTGCTTGTTCATCCCTCTAACTTTCAGAGCCTCGACTGCCCACAGCAGTTGTTCAATAGGATCGGCATCTACCTTTGCCTTGTCCTTTCCTTTGGTGTCAACCTGATCAAGGGTCTGGGTTGGTGCTGGCATGTCGTGGCTGTAGCCGGAAGCCACCTCTGGCTGGCTGAGCTCTATCACAATCCGCCCCAGTAGCGGGGGCTCCTGTGGTATGAAATTCCCGGCATACGGCGCCACTGGTGGTGAAGCCGACATCCCATAGGCCAGATCGGCCACGGACCTCTGGAGGTCACCTATCATCCCCGTCAATTCGAAGGTGGTGGGCTCACGAGCCTGGTATAACTGGGGAGCCCAGACCGGGTGCACAACGGGCGACCTGGGTGGATGTGACATATTGATGCTGGCCTCACTCTGCGGAGCGGTCTCCTGCTCCAATGCTGCCGTCATAACCACAATTTCTTCTGAATTTTGTGCCGTCATAAATCCTGCCTCAGCAAGGGGGAACACTGGCTATTCTGTGTCAACTCTCTGACTCTCTGAGCTGAAAGGAAAAAACAGGCAGCATTTCAGCCCAAACTGATCAAACACAGGTGTAGTCGAACAACTGCACTCCACTACTGATTACTGTTCCCCAGATTTCTGTTCCCAAAATACTGAATCTGATACCCGCGGATAACTGATTCTCGACAACTGATTCTCAACAATACTGATTCTGGTGCCCTCGAGCCCGATACTCAAACTTGCAAACTGGTATACGCGTTCCTGTAGAGATACACTCTAAAAACACATAGCAAGTAAGCGAGAGCTAAAACACCCCTATGTTGGGGTAGGGTTTCCCTGTCCTATTTTGTCAGGAGCTAGGGTTTCACTACGCACACGGCGGTTTCAAACAACTTAGCATCGGGTAAGCAACCTGTCCTAGTTTGGAATGGTCACTATGGATTCCGAATATGTACTAGGTCGAATGGTCAAAAAGGGTGCCTCGGTAAAACCGGGGTTTGTATTCCCATACTGTCAGAGCCCATAGCCGGTCAGCCTTATGGTCATGCCTTGACAAGACAAGCCTCCGGCAAACAGTTCAGGAATGGCAGATGGCAAACACTGTGTTCCTAGGCGCACCAATGCACATGCAATGCAAAGAAACACATAACCGAAATCAAAACAGGATATCATGAGTTCGAGTCAAGCTCTCTAAATAATCCCCAGCAGAGTCGCCAGAAACTGTAGACGCGCCCGCGGAGGGGGACCTCGCTACAGTTCGGACCCTCGATTTGTGTCACGGTTCTTAATCTTGAACCAAAGAGTCCAAATCTGGCAAATCGTTTTGAGAAACAGATTTTTGAAAAAGTAGTGCCAAACATGGACTGCTTTGCCAGATACAGAGTCGCCACCTAAATATTTTTTTTATGGGGGAATTTAGGAAACCCTGACTCGGTGCCGAAGGCCACATGTCCGTCATCACCGGAGTTGTCTCGGCTCGGGAGCTTGGGTACGATCGGGGAAGGTCAGCTATGAGCACCCCCTTTCGCCCGGTCCGAAGACCGGCCTCTACTAACCGTGATATCCATTTTTGAAAACGTTATGTGTTCTTATTCCATTTATTAGCCTAGAATTACTATGTTATGCGCACAGCAAACAAGTATAGACTGGATTGCCTAATTTGGGAATAAACATTGCATATCCGTTTGTTTCCAAAAACACTTTGTAATTTGCTACTCGCAAGTAGGCTTAAAAACACGGATTTCAATGAGTTTTTCCAACTCAAACAACCCAACCTCCACCCACAGGCGTTCAAGCAGTTTATCATATAAGCATTTAGCCGCATGGCAAGCATACTGTCATGGCAACACTCACACGCGTGTGGGATGCTAAAGCATAAATACTTACATCGTACTCCGTGCCAAAACAATAAACTAGTTAGCAAACATGCGTGTCCTAGTTCATGTTAAATTGCCTAATGCAACACATACAGGATGCAATCAAAGTAGGCTCGGCTAACCTAAGCATGGCATGTGAAATGCGATCAACTATCACGTATTCAAATTTGAATTGAAATACAAATGCAGTTAGCGTGATGTACCGAGCCTAATGCATGCAATACAAATGCATGAATGCACGCATGCATAGCATAAGGTATGCTAAATTAAACGTGCCCTAATCTACCATCATAAACAGGTAAATAAAAGGGAAGAAAGAAGTGGGGATTGGGAGACTTACACACACTCACCCACACTTATTACAGATTCGCCCTCACTCGGAGGGACCAAATAAATATTACAAATTAATTAACTACGCGAGCTAATTAAATATTACAAATTGCCTAATCAACTAAGCAAAATAACTTAAGCTAAGAAAAACAGGAAAATCGCCTCGGGAAACGCGCAGCCATGCATAGGCTGCCTCTGTTTTCCTTCCTTCACTCCTCTGGAGGCTGCCAAAACCTCAGGACTTCATCCCTGGACATTGGAGAGTGCCACCGGCTGAGTGGAATTGCCACCGGCAGTGGTATGTGGCCATCGGCACAAAATGAAGCTGTCGGCAGAGAAATTATTGCCGGCCGGCACTTTACACTGCCGGTCGGCAGAGTGTTCCTGCAGAATCTGCAAATGACAGCAACAGAGGGCAAGGCAAAGCATGGCAGCACAATCTAAGGCATGTATGCAACAATCATGTCCCTTATCATGGTAGTGACTCAAAGGGGCATGTGTCTCGATTCTCGGACCACCAATCACGTATTTCCATGCATGATGGCCCAAAGAACCAAGTATGCAACTTTCATGTCAAATGAAATGCAAACCAATCAAACAAATTAAGGTCCAATTCCTATCACCAATTCAAGGAACAAGGCATGCATGCAAGATGCAAGGCAACCTAGGCATGCAAGCTAAGGATGCAACATGGCATGGCAACAAACTTATGCAAGCATACAAGCATACATATGGCAATGCAAATAGATGGAAAGATGGACTTAAACATGAATTAGGCAACTCTAAATAGGCCTAAAACAGTAGCCATAATGACCAAAACAAGGGACTAAAACACATGCACACATACATATGTTGAAAGGCCAACACTTAGGCACAGATTGAACGACTCTCAAACACACTTGAAAGGGGGCAATCATGGACAAAATAGCATGCATTATAAGCTTTGAAATTCATGTTAATACAAGGTGCCAAACCAAGCAACAAGTCAAGTTAAACATGCAACAAATGGTCTAAGTGCTTGGAGCAAATCAAAGAGGCTTGAAGCATGACCAAGCCAACCAAGCCTCACAAGGCCGAGAGGACCTAAAATAGGTTCAAGGCAGACCTAGATCATGCAAAGGGGGCCCCCTAGATGGCATCTAAGTGGCTCAATTCAAAGGCATGCACTATGGCCAAAACATGGAGCATGCAACACATGCTTCCAAAGCATTAAAGAGGCATGCAAGGCAATCAAACAAGCATGGAAATGGGACTGAAATGACATGTAGGGTGGCCCCAAATCACCAAATCGATGCAAAGATGTCATGCTACACATGCACATACTCAAGGCCAACAAGCCAGAATGCAAAGGAGCTATACTAAGCATGCCAAAATCAGCCCAAACACTTATGGACAGACCTAAAACATGTCAAGATAGGCACAAAACCTTCACAAATCTAAGCCTAAAACATGCTCTAACAAGGGCTAACAACCTAAAGCACATTGAGGCAATATCATGGCATTACATGGTAGGTATGCTAAGCATGCTTTGGGTACCAAAACCAATTTAAAATCATGTTATATTATGGATATATAAGCATGAAAAACAGCCTATACATGCTCAACACACACTCAAACATAGGCTTCCTTTAGAGACCAAAACATGCCCTTTTCAAGGACAACAAAGGGAGGGGGTGGCCCTCTCCTTCTAGAGACTTCAAGGCACCATCTTCCCCACTGAAATCCCTCAAGATTTCAGTGGTGAAGAGGCCCAAACACCAAAGTCTCGAAACTTGCACAAAATAGCACAAAAAGAGGCCTTTCAAGGCCTAAGGGTGTTCAAACTTACCCAAACCACAAAACACTCTTAACAAACAACCAAGAGGGCTTAAAAACAGAACTTTTTTGTATTATACAATAAGCACGAAAACAGCTCTAAGATAGGTAGAAAATCAATGCAAAAATGGGGAATAAAGGTGTTAGTTCCTTACCCTTGATGACCCCTTTAACAATGGTGCTCCAATGGCCTTCTTTGGCTTGAATCCAACACCAAAACTCAAGCTCAGTCCCTTAGAACCTCAGTAGCTAGACAAAGGTGAAACACTAGGTGTTTGTGTGCAATAGTAAGACACAAAACACCTAGAGCACAAAAGAGAGGGAAAGAGAGATAGGATGTGTATCTAACCCTAACCCTAAAACTAGAGCTTAACAATGGCTGTCTAAGCTCTCAAAATATCTCAAGTCTCTAACCCCTTCCACCAAGAGAGAGCCCCTCTCTATATAGAAGCTTTTGTCTTGTAAAGCTTACAAGACAAGCTTCATAAGAGGGAGATCCCTCCATACACGTGTATGAAGGGGAGCAAAAGCAAGACAGCTGTCTTAAAATATCTGCAAAAGCAGATGCACAGTAATCGGCCGGCCAAAAATGCCATTTTGGCCAAAAGAGTGCCGACCAGCACTAAAGAGTGCTGACCGGCAACAAAATGTGCCGGCCGGCAATATACATTGCCGGTGGCAGCAAAAACCAGCCGGTGGCCTCTAGCCACTGCCGGTGGTGGGTGGGGATGGTCCACAAGCCCTACCCTGCCCTTCCAAGGCAAAACACAAGTGTTTGGTGCAAAACCAGACACTAAACAGTCGAGTTCGGAGATCCTGAGACAAGGCGCGTAGCCGAGACCTCCGGGAACTCCAAACGAACACAAACATGGATGATCACCGAGTGTTCAAACGGTGACGTCCAAGTCTTGAGGATGGTCAAAAATGGGGTGTCTACACCGAGCTATTTCACCAGTACTCTCTAGGCCAGAATGAAGATGGTTGGGTTTGTTATTTAAGAATAAGACGCCGCCGAGAAAAGATAATAAAGAACACCCTAGACAAAGATGTAAATGACGACGATTTTTCTGGGTTTCTGGTAACTTTGAAGACCAGGAAGCCCAAATACTAGGAGACCACATCAACTGGAATAAAGGAGTAGCCGGTATAATTACCTCGGCTTAGTTTTGTGCATTCTTTACTCCGTTGGTCATATTTTCAATCGTACTAACCGTTGTCTTTTTTCTTTATGCAGACTTGAATCATCTAAAGTCCCAGTATAGTTACCCCAGTCTTGGCGCACTCTGCACCGCACTAAGACATCCCGATCGAGGTTGGGCCGAGCTACTCAACTTTGAGCCGACATATCGATACAGTAGCAGGAGGAAGACCAGAGTGATAGACTTCCTTCTAGAGCCATCACCAGAACCCGATCCAACCCTACCACAAATCAACCTCATTCCATTAACTGCAGAACAAGAAATGGCCAAGAAGATAGCAGTAAGGGCCCTCATCACCGAAACAAATCAGGCCGAGGTACCACAAGCCGGTCAATCACAAGAGGCCGTGGTAGCCCTTCCAACCGCTCAGCCTTCATCATCTCGACCAAGCAAGCGTGCTCGGACTTCCACAACCGAGCCACACCTTGTTGACGAAGATGAAACTGTGCTTTCCCATACCGCACCACCGAGCCCATAACCTGAGCACTCAGACCGAGCTAGCTCCTCTAAGTGGGTACCGAAGATCACTTTCAAGAACCGAGCTACCACTAGCACTGACTCGGTGGTCGCGGAAAATGACCATTCGCTGGCTTTCAACCTTGCCAAGAGCGTATGTCTGCCAACCGATATGAAACATCACGACTACCTTACCGAGCTAAAAGCCATCCACTCGGCCACCAAGTCGATGGTATTGGTGAGTACTTCTCTTTTTGCTTTCCAATTTTATGTATCTGTTTACTCGGTTTTACTCAAAATTGTTTATCTCTTCATTTGCAGGCCTTACAGAAGAACCATGTCGCTCACAAGCGCGTGCTGGAACTCCGAAAGACAGCAAGGCAAGTCGTGGCAGAGGCCAAAGCGGAATTAGCCGAGCTAGAAGAGTCTGAGAAGAAAATGTCCGAGCTACAAACCGAGATGGCCCGCCTGACCGATCTTGTTAGCTCGGCTAAAGCAGATAAGCAAAAGCTGCTGCCATGTTAAAAGACAAATATCTGCGCGAGCTGGCCAAGCTTGAAAGAAAGAAGAACACCGAGATAACAGAGCTGGAGAAGAAGGTGGAAGACGCGGAAGACCGCGATTATAAAGAATGTGAAGCCACCTATCCCCTGCAGTGCGAAGCTGCTAAGGATATTTTCTTTAAATGTGGGTGGAAGGCAGCCTTGGCATAGCTCGATCATCGCTAAGAGACCGAGGTCTTCCTAAACCCTCCTCCTCATTTTATACCGAGCTACATAGTGGAGTATGCTACTGCCATTCAGCAAAAATTTCTTCAAGTTGAGGATGAAGAAGAGTTTCCAGAACCCAACAATGCCCTGGTCATCGCCAATGATCTCGTGGTTCAGCCAGCTTGGGTGGAGCCACCGGTGGAGGACTTGGTTGATGATGTGACCGAGCTACCTGCTGAAACCGGGGTGCGAGTTGATTTGGATGCGGATCTCGATGACCTTTTTACTTGATCCTGTATTTTTTGCTTTTTACTTTTGGAAAGAATGTGTAACCGGGCTGAAGTCCCACTCCTTTGTAACTCTTTGATTTGCACTTTCAATGAAATTTTCTTTTGTTTAACTCAACTGTTTGTTCGGTTTACTCTGCTTGCGCTTGTCTTCTTACCATAAATGCATGAAGTATGACATTTTCTAGCCGAGATACGTATCTCGGTTTAACCTTGTAATCTGCTTGGCCATACCTGCCAACCTCTTCAGCCTAGATCCTTATCTCGGCTGAAGAGTACTTAAAGTTGGTTATTCCAACCAACCACTCTTCAGCCTAGATCCTTATCTCGGCTGAAGAGAAGAGAGTGTTGGTCATACCTGCCAACTTCCTACAGCCTAGATCCTTATCTTGGCTTAGGAAAAGTAAGTGTTGGTTTTTCCAGCCAACCTCTTCAGCCTAGATCCTGATCTTAGCTGAAGAGAGCTCAAAGTTGGTTATTCCTGCCAACTTAGAGCGAAGTATTTGGTTATTCCTGCCAAACGTCCTGCAGCCTAGATCCTTATCTTGGCTTAGGAAAAGTAAGTGTTGGTTTTTCCATCCAACCTCTTCGGCCTAGATCCTAATCTTAGCTGAAGAGAGCTCAAAGTTGGTTATTCCTGCCAACTTAGAACGAAGTGTTTGGTTATTCCTGCCAAACGTCCTGCAGCCTAGATCCTTATCTAGGCTTAGGAGAAGTGTTGGTTTTTCCAGCCAACCTCTTCAGCCTAGATCCTGATCTTAGCTGAAGAGAGCTCAAAGTTGGTTATTCCTGCCAACTTAGAGCGAAATGTTTGGTTATTCCTGCCAAACGTCTTGCAGCTTAGATCCTTATCTTGGCTTAGGAGAAGTGTTGGTTTTTCTAGCCAACTTCTTCAACCTAGATCCTAATCTTGGCTAAAGAGAGCACAAAGTTAGTTATTCCGGCTAACTCTGCTTTAAATGCCCCTAGCTCACTAAAACAACTTTTACAGCAGAAAACAATTATACTGAAAAAAAACTACTTGTTTTATTGAAAAAGGAAAAATTACAAGTACTTTTAAAGAAAAGCTAAAAATAAAATAGTTTGAGATTGGCAATGTTCCATGGCTTGGGAATGGCCTTGCTGTTTTCATCTTCCAAATGGTATGCCCCTTTTCCTGCTAATCCAACCACTTTGTAAGGTCCTTCCCAATTAGAACCTAACATGCCATCTCCGGGTACCAGGGTATTTCCCATTACTTTTCGCAGCACCCAATCTTCAATTTTGAATTGCCTTGGATGTACTGTCTTGTTATATTTTCTGGATAACTCTTGCTGGTGTGAGGCGATGTGAACCAGTGCTCTTTCTCTTCTTTCTTCCGCAAGGTCGAGTTCCAAGGCTATGGCTTCTCCGTTTAACTCTGGGTCAAAATTTTCGCTTCTGATGGTGGGGAGGCCAATTTTCAGTGGGATTACTGCTTCCATGCCGTAGGCTAAGGAGAATTGCGTTTCTCCAGTTGATCGTCGAGGTGTGGTACGGTAAGCCCATAAAACATGAGGAATCTCCTCAGCCCACTTTCCTTTTGCTTTCTCTAACTTTTTCTTCAATCCATCCAAGACGACTTTGTTTAATGTTTCCGCCTGGCCATTTGCTTAGGGGTATGCCAGTGTAGAGTTGTAGAATTCTATCTTGTATTCTTCACAAAAGCCTCTAAAATTTTTTTCATCGAACTGAGTGTCGTTGTCTCATATTAGAGCCTTGGGTATGCCGAACTGAGTGATGATATTCTGCCAGACGAACTTCTTCACATCCTTCTCCTTTATTGAGGCGAATGCTTCTGCTTCCACCCACTTTGTGAAGTAGTCTATTGCTACGAGAAAGAACTTTCTGTTGCCGGGTGCCGTTGGAAGTGGTCTTACTATGTCCAAGCCCCACATTGAGAAGGGCCATGGGCTAGTTAAAGGTAGAAGCTCTCTAGCTGGTTGATGTATTTGGTGTGCGAACTTCTGACATTTCTCGCACTTCTTCACATACTTCTCTGAATCTTCTTGCATATAAGGCCACCAATATCCTTGTGAAATTGCTCTGTAAGCCAAAGATCTTCCCCCTTGGTGGCTTCCGCACACGCCTTCGTGTATTTCAAACAAGAATGCTTCGACTTTGCTTGGATGAACACATTTTAGGTAAGGTCTTGTGAAGGATTTCTTGTACAAGGCCATTGATGGGGAGAGCCAAAATCGCTGTGTCTTTGCTCTGATCTTGTTGGCTTCTTTCTTTTCTTCAGGTAAGACGTCGTCTTTTAAGAACATTATAATGGGATCCATCCATGAAGGGCCTAGTTCGGCGCAACATACCTCAGCTACTTCGGGTTCTTCAATGCTTGGTCTTGGTAGGTAGTCAATCAGTAACGGATGTGGGATGGATATATCTTCCATCGAAGCAAAGCTTGCTAGTTCGTCTGCTCTATTATTTTCTTCCCTGCCAATCTGCTCTATCCGTACTACTTCAAATTTCATGATCTCCCTTCTTACTAACTCTTGGTACTTAGCCATCCTCTCATCCTTTGCCTCGTAGTTGCCTGAAATTTGGTTTACCACCAGCTGTGAGTCACTGTAAACAATTAACTCGGTGGCCTTTATAAAGAGTGGTGATTTTAGGCTTGCTAAGAGCGCTTCATATTCCACCTCATTGTTTGATGCTGGGAATCCTAGGTTAACTGCATGTTCCACTACTAGGCCATCTGGTGAGATGAGGACTATGCCAAGTCCTGTACCATGCCTGTTAGATGCTCTAATCCACAAAGAGCTTCCACATCTCTCCAATGAATAGCTTCCAGCAAGTTGAGGGGTCGGATGATGTCTCTGGGTCGTGAGTGTTGCTAATGTTTTCTTCCAAGCCCACACCTACTGTTTGCCCCTCACTATCCGATTGTACCAAGTTTTTGTTTGTTGATGAGTCTTCGCCTGGTGTAGCATGGTTTGCTTCTTTTGCACTTTCCTCAATCCGATATGTTTTGGGATGTGGCTGAGTGTCCTGTATTAGGGGTTACGCATTTCCAGCAGCACTTTCCATCCCCATTTCGATTGTATTAGTCAAGTCAACTGGGCAGATGTGATGGCTTCCTAGCGTGAACTCTGCCACAAAGTCTGCCAAAGCTTGAGCTTTTATTGCGGTTCTGGGTTGAAACTTGATATCATACTGTCCCAATTCCACCACCCACTTCAAGATTCGCCCAGAAAAGTTCACCCTCTCAAACAAAGCTTTTATTGGGAAAGCTGTTAGGACGATTATGGTATGGGCGTGGAAGTAATGCGATAGTTTCCTGGAGGCCAACATCAGGGCTAAAGCCAGTTTTTCTAATGGCAAGTACCTAGTTTCTGCGCCCAGCAAGGTCTTGCTGACATAAAAGATGGGCAGGTGTTAGATTCCTTCCGCTCTAACCAACACTGCGCTGATTGCGTGCTGTGAAACTGCCAGGTACAAAAAGAGCTCTTCTCCAGGTATCGGGGTTACTAGCAACGGTGGAGAAGACATGTACTCTTTCAAGCTTTTTAGGGCGCGGTCGCATTCTTCGTCCCACTCAAACTTGGCTTTTAATGCTTGGAAAAATGGTCGACATCTGTCTGACGACCGACTTATGAACCGGTTGAGCGCAGCTGCCAGGCCAGTGAGATGTTGTACTTCTTTTACTGTGTTGGGCCTCTTTAGATCCTGGATTGCTTTGATCTGAGAGGGGTCTGCCTCTATACCTCGGTTGGTCACCAAGAAGCCTAGGAATTTGACTGATTCTACACCGAACGCACACTTGGATGCATTTAGACGCAACTTGTTCTTCTTCAGAATCAGGAACATTTCCGCTAGGTCCCTGAGATGGTCCTTCTTATCCTTGCTCTTGACCACCATGTCGCCGATGTAAGCCTCCATTGTTCTGCCTAACAATGGTTCAAACATCTTGGTGACCATCCGTTGGAATGTTGCCCCTGCGTTTTTTAGGCCAAAGGGCATGACCTTATAATAGTACAATTCTCTAGGTGTTGTAAAGGATGTGGCCTCCTGGTCTGGTTCATACATAGCGATTTGATGGTAACCTCTATACGCATCAAGGAAGCTAAGTCGATTGTGTCCTGCCGTCAAGTCTACCAGTTGGTCTATTCGTGGTAGGGGAAAGCTGTCTTTTGGGCATGCCTTGTTGACTGTTTTGTAGTCCACGCAGACACGCCATTTTTCATTTTTCTTTGGCACTACTATGGTATCGGAGATCCATCTGGGGTAGTGCACCTCTCTAATAGCTCCTGCCTCTAGCAAGTTTCCCACTTCTTTCGCCACTATCTCGGCATGGTGGAGTGTCGATCTGCGAGTGCGGTGTATAAGTGGTCTGGTAGTTGGATGGACATTTAATTGGTGACAGATGAAGTTTGGGTCAATGCCAGGCATGTCGTACGGCGTCCAGGCGAACACTTCGATGTTAGAGGTCAAGAATTCAGTGACCTCTATTCTCTCAGTGCTGGACATAGATGAGCCGAGCAAAAAGAATTTTTCTGGGTTCTTTTCATCTATCCTTACTATAGACGTTCTCGAACGTCCCGGGAGAATCCCATTTTGTCCATTAGGCTTACTACAGTTCAGACTCAATGTCACGGTTCTTAATCTGATCTCGCGAAGTGCAATACGAGATTGATAAATCACCAAAGAGTCCAAATTCGGCAAATCTTTTTTGAAAAACTGATTTTTAGAAAGAAGTGCCAAACATGGACTGCTTTGCCTAATACAGAGTCGCCACCTAAATATTTTATTTTGAGAAATTTAAGAAATCCTGACTCGTGCCTGAAGCCACGTGTCCGTCATCACCAAAGTTGTCTCGGCTCGGGAACTTGGGTACGAGAGGGGAAGGTCATGCAATGAGCACCCCCGCTCGCCCGATTAAAGATCGGCCTTTACTAACATGAAATCTTGTTTTTTAAAACATATGTGCTCTTACTCCAGTTATTAACCTAGAATTACTATGTGATGCGCATAGCATACAAGTATAGACTGGATCGCCTAAGTTGGAACAAAACATCTCATGTTTGTTTTTGAAAGCGGTTTGCTACTCGCAAGTAGGCTAAAATGCGGATTTTACCACCCTCAAGTGGGCTTTAGAAAACATGGTGATTTGTCACTCTCAAGTGGGCTTAAAACTCGCAATCAATGAATTGTTCCAATTCAAGTAATCCAACCTTCACCCACAGGCATTCAGGCAGTTATATCACATAAGCAGTTAGCCTCATGGCAAGCATGCTATCATGGCAGTTACTCACACACATGCAAGGATGCTAAAGCATAAACACTTACCGAGTACTCTGAGCCAAAACAAAAGCTATGTTAGAAATCAATGCATGATCCTAGCTATGTCAAGAATGCCTAATGCAACACATGCAAAATGCAACTAAGATAGGCTCGGCTATTCTAAAATGTCATGTGAAATGCAACTTGATACATGTATTCAAACAGGAATTGAAATACAATGCAGTTAGTATGATGCGCCGAGCCCGGTGCATGCAAGACAGATGAATGGATGCAAACATGCGAGCATAAGGATGCTAATTGAAACATGCCCTAAAACTAACCATCGTAAACTGGTAAATAAAAGGAAGAAAGAAATGGGGGTTGGAAGACATGCATCACACACACGCACACTTATTTACAACAGTTGTGCCCTCTCGACGGAGGGTCTGAATGAATAATACAGAACCAACTAGCTAATCTAAGCTAATCTAATTAAAATAGTTATTACACACGAAATGAATAACAAGCTACAGCTAATTATTACACAATTCTAATTAATCAACAAATTAACTAAGTAAGCAATTTAAATAAGCATGTAAACCAAATGAAATAGGCTGCCTCAGCTCTGCTTTGGATGACAAAGGATGCATGCATGCTCGAGTCGCCTTGTTCGGAAATCCCTCACGATGCCCCGATTTGCCTCTGTTTGCAATTGATCTCAGAAACTTACACCAAGCTCCAGAGAGAAGAAACTCCACCTTGGGAATCTGTAGGGATGCTGCTGACCAGATATTGGCCTTGGAGACCACCGGCCGATCACTTTTTGTGGTGAAAACCAGAAAAAGTGGTCGGCCTGCCACTTTGTCTGGTCGGCTGACCAGTTTCTGCTGCTGGTTTCTGGTTTTCTGTAACAGAGAGCAAGAAAGGGGCATGACAAAGTATTTGCAACACATATATGCACAACCACCCTCCCTATCATTACACTAGCTCAAGGGAGTATAGTTCTCGACCCTCGGGCCACCAATCACGCATCTCGATGCATGATAGCCAAGGAGCCAAATTGCACAACTCAATATGAAATGAATGCACATACGAACACATAAAGCCTAAAACTCCATCATGTATAGTCAAAGTGTCGGCGACCGAGAATTGAGGCACGTTTCATCACTTCAAGTATGAAACGTTCCTCGTTTCCCGTGTTTGGACTAACTCCTATTCCAAACACAATGCAACGAAACATGGCATACATAATGCGGCTCCAGCATGCAAACATGCAATGTAACAAAACAAGCATGCAAACAACATGCAAGGGACAAGCATGCAAACATGCAATGCAATGTAACTTAGCATACTCAACGCCAATGGCATGCACAATGCACAATGCTAAGAACCACATGGCCCACTCAATGCAATGTGACATGATTAACTTAACAAAGCTAATGACATGCAAATTATGCTAATGCATGCATACTCAATGCAAGACAATATAAGCATGCAACAATATGAACAACAACTAGCATACACAATGCGAATGGACGTGGCATACACAACGCAATGAACCATATGGAATACACAATGCTCGATGGACTTAAACCAAAATTCACTGACCTCAGTCATGCCCAAATCAGTGGCCATAACACCAAGACTAAGGCATCAAAAGGCAAGACACACATGCACACATATTGGTCCACAAACTAGGCAACAAGAACACAACCCTTAGGGGCACTCAAGGGGTGACAAAAGTGGGAGCATGGCAGGTCTATATGCTCTGAAATTACATGCAAAGTGAAGTCATATAATGCAAATAGCTCAAATAAAGCATGCCAAGAGACTTGAAATACAAAGCTAGTCAAGGGCTTTACACTACAACCATACCAAGCAATGCTCAAATGACCTAAAGCACTCAAAAAAGACCTAATGTAGGTCAAAACAATGGCTGAAATGGACTGAAATGGTAGCATGCTAAGCAAGAAAAAGCATGCCCAAATGATGGCTCGCAAGCAAGGCACAAAGCTCAACTCTCAAATACAATTAAAGAGTGATAAACATGAGAGTATGGCAAAGGTATAAGCTCTGAAATTCCATGCCAAATGATGCCAAGGTATGCAAACATCACAAATATAGCATGCTAGGGACCTCAAAACTCAAGACTAGCCAAAGCATTTGCACTATAACTATACAAAACATGAATGATATGACCATGGCAGTCCAAAATAGTCTTAGAACAACCCAAAATATGAATAAAATCATGCTGGAGCATAGCCAAAACATGCTAGAATGATGAGCCAAAACATCATACATAGAAAGCTAGTAAGCAAGATTTGTTCTACAAGTACATGAGCCACTCAAGAGACAACCAAAACAGATTTAGAAAGAGTTATGACATGCCAAATAATGGTCAAAAACCCACTGAAATGGAGTCAATACATGCTAGCAAGACATGCTACTTTGATGGGCCGCAAATGGGATTACACTACACATACTAGATGCATACACAAGGTGACCAAACCAGCCATGGACAAACTTAAGGCAGGTCCTAAAAGTCACAAAAAAGTGCCTAAACCAAGCCTCAAAATTAAAGGGATACATGCTCCTTTGATAGGCCAAAAATGCAAGCAAACAAAACCAAAAGAGAGGGGGTCACCCCCCTCTGGTTTTAGGCCTCAAAACCACATGCCTACCACTAAAAATCCACTGGATTTCAGTGGCTAAAAGGCCAAACAAAGACCAGCTCAAAGGCCTTAAGGCATGGCTCAAAACAAGGCTAAACAAGGCATGGGAGACCCTCAGCACCCAAGAGGCCTCAAACAAACATGTTAAGTACTCAAAGATAAAGCTTTTTTCAGTTGAAAGTTAATCCATATGAGGCATGCAAATACGGCTAAGAGTGTAATCAAAATAGAGCTTAAAAAAGGAAAAAAGAGGGTTACCCTTGAAGCTCAGCAAAACCAGCAAGTTTTGGGACCAAAAACCAACTCTTCAACCTCCAAAAATGTCCTCCAAGAACCTCAGATCAATGGTGGGGGTGTATGGCTATGAGGTGTGGTGCAATAGGTCAAGAACAACACACTTTTGAACCCAAAATGTAGAGATATAGAGAGAGAGATATATTTTTGCCTTAGCAAATTTCCAGAACATCTGGAATGGAGAGGGAGCCCCTCTCTTATAGAAAAAACAAAGGTTTAAGCTTCTTGGAGAAGCTAAACATGGATGCAATCCCTCCATACACGTGTATGGAGGATGCAGTCTGTGCCCTTCAGCTGGCATAGTTGGCATCCACACAGCCTGACAAAACATGGGGGAAGGGGCCGACCAGAAAAGGTGGCTGGCCTGCTACTTTAAGTGGTCGACCGACCACCCAAAGTGGTTTCCCAGCAAAAAAGTGGTCAGCCAGGGGAAATGGTGGTCTCCACACTGAAAGCAAGCCAATGGTGGGGTGGGAAACCAGAAAATGTGGCCCAAAGACCAAGAAAATCAGTTTCCCAACCAGAAAACTGGCTGGCGAGGAGAAAAGTGGTCTCTAAGGAAAAAAGTTGGTTTCCCACCCTTGTACCACTTCCAAACAAGGAAAACAAGGTTCGTGACAAGAACGAACCAACACGGATGCAAAACGAGAGTTCGGAAGGCAAGACGCGCGGCCGGGGGCCTTGGAAACTGGTTGTTGAGCACAAAAAGTGGCGTACGACCACAAAAGTGGTCTCCCGGACCACAGTGTCCCTCTAGACAGAGGAAACAAGGTGTGTTCCAAAAATCGTGCCAAACAGAGAATGTTAAACAGTCCCGAACCGAGGCGCACGATCGACGGCTCCGAAAATCAAAAACTAGTCTCCAAACGGGAACAGTGGCCTACGACCACGAAAAATAGTCTACGACCACTGAGAGATGGTCTACAAGACCTCTCCCTCCCTCTGGGAAGAGAAAACAAGACTTAGTCCGCAGACCGAGTCAAAGTAAAAAGAGTCCTGAGGTCCAGATGTGAGGCTCTCAACCAAGAACTCCGAAACCTCGAAACGAGCACAACATGCGCAATCACCGAGCACTCAATCGATGACGTCTGAGTCTTAAGGTTGGTCAAAAATGGGGTGTCTACACTTACCTGTACCAAGTCTTCCACCGCCTTCTGTTCATCGTCCTTGCCAACATCTGCAAACAATTCATTGCTCTCAGGTTCTTCCACCATCTGTACGTACCCTTTGGCAGCGCAGCTGCCATTTACTGTGACGAAACACTGTTTGGACAGAATCTGGTCTCCCAAGACCTCTTCAATTACTCCGGCTTCGTTGGGGAACCGCAATACTTGATGGTAGGTTAAGGCTACCGATCGCATGGCGTGCAACCATGTCCTTCCCAAGATTATGTTATAAGTGGAAAGGACTTTCAATACCTGAAATTCCACCTGTTTCGTCACGCTTCTTGCTCTGACTGGGAGGATTATTTTGCCCACTGGCCACTCTGGCACTAAGTTGAATCCGATTAGGAGAGATGTTGCAGGTGCCAAGTCTTTGTCCTCCAGTTTCAGTTGTTTGAAGGTTTCGTAATACATTGTCTCACACGAGCTCCCTTGGTCAATCAAAATCCGCTTGATGTCGTAATTCTTGATGCGTAAAGTGACAACTAGTGCGTCATTGTGAGGGTATTATATCCTTGCCAAGTCTCTGTCTAAAAAAGATATGACATTCGTGGCCTCTGTTTTCCCTTTTTTGATGGCAGGTTGTGCACTTAATACCTCCCTTAAGTGCTCATCCTTTTTGATCAATCCCCTGAGCTCACATACTCGCTCAGGTTCGAATACCCCATGTATTACGCTAATTACGCCTTGAGGTGGGGCGTCGATCGACATTCCGTTTGGATTGTTGTGGTTCTGGGGTGCTGGTTGTGTTCCTCCTTCTATATACTAGTCCAGGTGCCCAGCTGCCATTAACTCCTCCAAATGTTGTCTCAACGGCGTGCAATTTTCAGTGCGGTGCCCCTTTTCATCATGGAAGGTGCACCGGGACCTCTCGTCATAGTCTTTTTGTGCTTCTCCCAACTTAGCTGGTCATCGGACGAAAGGTTCGTCTCGTATCTCACTTAGGATTCGGTAGATTGGTTTTTTGAACATTGTGGTAATGGCAGTGCGAACTCTTAACCACCTTTTGTCTGGGTCTTCTTTGTTAGCCCGCCTATTTCGCCTATTCCTGCTTGGTCGTTCTACCGTGTTGACTTTTGCTGCAGTCTTTTTATCTGGCATTGTTGTTGTGCTAGATTTCGCTTTAGCACGGGCGCCATCCTCCTCTACGCAAATATGTTGGTGCACTCGCTCCATTAAGGCCTCCATCGTGAGGGGTGACCCCATAGTAATTGAATCCCTCATCTTGTTTCCGATTGGCAAACCCCTTTTGTATTGCGCAATGGCAAGGTTTGTAGGGCAATCCTCAATCTGGTTGAAGGTTTCCCAATAGCGACTGTTATAGGATCTCAATGTCTCTTTGTCGCCCATATCAATGGAGAGTAGTTGATCGATCTCCACTGGTGTTTTGGTGTTCGTTCTGAACGTTGTCACGAACGCCGCCGCCAATTGTGCCCAAGAGGTGATGCTGCCCTCTGGTAGCCTTTCGAACCAAGTTAGACCTAGGTCGCCAAGGCTGGATGGGAATAGGATGCACATCAAAGCCTCGTTCCGCCGATATACTGCCATAACCTGGCGAAAGTGGCTGAAGTGCATGTAGGGGTCTGTCTTCCCTTCATAAGTAGTGAATTTGGGCTGGAGAAAGCCTGAAGGTAGTGGGGCGTTCTCAATTGCCGGAACGAACGACGAGCTCTGTAACCTTGCTAATGCTTTGTTTGTTGGTTCATAAGCAAGGCGTGGCATTGGCATTCCTACCTCGACGCTGCCATGCGTCCGAGGGGCCAACGGCTGAAGGGCTGAAACTTTGCGCGGGTCGCGTATCTTGATATCCTCCTTCCATCGTGTCCTTTCTTCAAGCACAGTTCGCAAATCGGACGATCTAGGCAACTCCGTCTGCCTGGATGACGTCTGGTGCGTGCGCGAGGGCCGATAGGTGCTTCCTTCAGTATATGGACTCTCAGTTCTCGTTCTCTTAGACCTGGAGTAACGAGTCATGGACGTTCTTGTTTGAATGTCGCCTGTTCTAAGGCTCCTACTCTCTGCTTGTGATGGCGTGGTATGCCTACCGCGGTCATCCGAGTGGCGAGGGGGCGTGTTGCCTTTGCCCCCCTCTCCTGTCGCCACCCATTTTCCTTTTATCTGGCGCTTCATCAACTCTATGTCTGCCGCCATCTTCCTTATTAATTCGTCTTGTTCCTTTACGCGATCCTCTACGACTTGAGGGTCTAACCTCCGCCTCTGTCGTTCAGGACTTTGAGAGCGATAGGGGCTGTTAGCCTACCTCCCCCTTACATCCCTCCGGGGGTTCTGTCGCTGGGGCTCTAAATCCGCCATGGGAGGGATAGAGGGCAAACCTTCGCGCCTCCCACCCCCCTCCGGGGTTTGCCCATCAATTGCAGATTGCGGCAAGTCTTCATTGTGCGCCATTATTTCCAACTGGCGATGAAAACTCGATCAAGACGTTTTGTTCTTTCTGGAATTCCCACAGACGGCGCCAATTGTACGAGCAAGAAATAATCTTCTCGTATAATCCTGTTGATCAAGTTTGCGCTCCTCCAAATGTCGTCGCTTTATTCCCTGAAAACACAAACGTGAGTTAACCGGCGGGTGTGCGTCGGATACCTCTCTAATGCCTAAGTCAGCAAAATAGACAAATAGACAAAAACTCTGTGTATTCGAGAATCAAAGTTGTGTTACCTCTACATAGGTGATGTTATGAGCTTTTTATAGGTTCCGTGTGGCACAATCCTAGTAGGACTCTTATTTCTCCGTGTAGAGTCCTCCTAGGAATCACACTCCTGAAAGATAATGCTTATCCTTCAACACCCCCTCATTGCTTAAACCAAGTGAGATGGTTTTACCACGGTTGGATGACAATATGACCGAGCTAACACTAGCCCTTTGTCATACTTAATCCAATGTCTTCGCACGCAACACATAGCTCGGCTCTCCTTTCACTTGTATCTCGGTTTTGGCCGATTGAGACCGAGCTAACAATACCAAGCTTTGACCGAGCTAACTATACCAAGCCTCGACCGAGCTAACTAGGATGAGGTCGACCATGCAAGGCCCCAAGCTCCTCAATCCATAGTTAGGCCCGAACTTCGCCTGGGTCAAGCTTGCTAGCTCTAAGATCGGGCTACGTCAAACCTTATCCCGGTCCATTGCGTGGTCCAACTTACAAAGAAGCCGTTAACTCGGCCCAATTATAAATTACTCTCTCAGGTAAAATCATATCACTTTTGTAATATAGTCAATTTGTCTACGTTCTTAATTATTTTTGTGTCCCCCTTCTCTTGAGAATAATCTTCCATATGGGGGCTATTGTTTCTTAATCAAACATGATATTATTACTGTTATTTTTTTGATAAATTTTTAATCCCATCCCAATGACATGTGAGGTGAGTAAGGCCACCACTTTGGGCCCCCAAATTCTGTCTAGAAAAATAGAATTTTAAAATAATTTTGATTTTAAGTTATATTTGATTAATTATTTTGGTCTTAATTATATTTGATTTATTAAAATAAAGTTTGAGTAGAGTAATCATTTCATCATAATGTTCATTTTTACTTTTGATTTACTAAAAAGATTATAAATGAAATTATTACCATTTTGAGACAATAGTAATTTTATGACTAAAGAATGACTCCATTCAATTCAATTTCAGTGAACCAAACACTGCATTATAATATTAGTAATTTAAAAATGAAAGTTTAAACAAACAATTGAATTGGTAAATTATTTAAAAATAATGATGATTGCTTGCCAAATGTATGAATGATTTATAAAATATTATTTGCCCATTCATAAAATTTTAAAAAATAAAATAAAATAAAATAAAAAATAAAAAAGTGAAATTATTCCAATTATCATTGCTACTAAATTTAATCATAATTGTTTTAGAAAAATGTTTTTTAAATTATATTTGTCAATTTTAATATTTTTAAGACATGTAAGTAGTTACAATTATTGAATCATTTTTTTTTATATGTTTTTCTGTTAAATGTTCTATACAGTACTTAAAAAACTAACAAATTAAATAATGAAAATAAGGCCCGTGATCAGCCTATGAGTCCAAACTAGATCATTTGAAAGCAATCTCATCCAGTAGCAGTTCAAGATTCTATGAGACCTTAGGCTAAACATCAAAATGAAGTATTATCTTATTGGGTCTTTGAAAAATTGAAATCTTAAGCAATAGGCTAAATGGCTTAATGATTGAACAATCTATGACCTCGGCCTAGATAACAACAATTCCAACACAAAAAAGAGTCTAACAACCAACTCAAGAGTCTTATAAGTAGGTAGAAATTACATTTGAAGGATCATGGTCCAACAATTATAAAAGCCCAACAACCAATACAATGAATAATCCCATAATAAGGAAGAAATAACCAATACAACAAACAACCTCTGAGATAAATGTATATATAGGTGGCCAAGGGAGCTAACCCAATTCGTTGTCCCTAATATTTCACAAAATCAAAATACCAATTTTTATCAATAGATAAATTGGCAAATTCAGTGTTTGTTTGGCTCAATTAGAGGTTCAATTGAGACCGCTAATCACATATATGGGATTGTTGAATCTGACAACTCCCTTGAACAATTAGTTCCTGTGTGGGTAAAAATCTGACCACACTGCCCGTTTAGTGATCAGCAGCTAAGCACCGGCAGAATAGATGGCTCCAGCAACCTGTAACAGAAAAGAAAAGCTCCGGCGGTGGTTCTTCCACCCGGGGGCACTCCGACGATCAAGTCAGTATGATTCTCAAGGATAATCAAGTATTAAACTGAATACTCAAAGTATGAATTACATACCTTAGACCCACGGGGGTGCCTTTCTTTTATAATGTACTCAATCCAAGTCCAACTAGAAGTATGACTTCTATGAACTCCAATCTTAGTGCTTACTCTGGACTCTTTAAGAGATAGAGATAAACTCCCTAAGAGCTTTATCCTTATCTTAACTAAGTCCCCTCTTTGCCTTAGGACTCTTGTCCCTTATCTTCGGACTCCGACATCTTCGGAGATGACCTCGGCTTCTCCGAGATTACCTCGGCTTCTCCGAGATTACCTCGGCTTAACTACCAGGGCACGTGGCACCTCGGCTGACACGTCGGCGTCACCATGCCACGTGTTGGTATTCAAAAAATATGTCCCCACAACTGCCCCCTAGGTTCTATTACCTCGGAATTCTGAGGTGATGGAACCTATTCCGAATTTTTTTGTCACTTCCTTTCTGAATAATGGCTCAAGAAGACTGCTTTTGCCAAGATTATCTTCTTTCAGCCGACGTGTTCTCTTCGGAGAACGTGGCTTCGGTCGTACTCCCCTATGCACATGAGCTGTCATTCATGTCTAACTGTTCCTTCCACGTGTTTCGTCTTTGTTTGAGCGTGTTAGTGACGCGCCTGGAAGCTGTCTGTTCGTTCGTCCGCGCCGTCTGACGCGTGCGTTACCCTAGGCGCAATAATTGCCCTATTTTTGCCGCCGTTTCAAATTTTTGACAAAACTTCTTTTGCCTCTATCTTTTCTTCACTTTTTCTTTTCATCTTCTTTACTCTTTCTCTTCCGAAAGCTCGTTCTTCCTCTTCAAATCTGCTATTGCTTCAATTTCTTCTCTGGAACTGTTCTTAGTCCCGTATTTCTTGCAAAGCCTTTTTTGCTGTCGCAACTGGTTTCTGGATTCAACGAGTATTGCCTTGGCTTCACTTCTCCTGGTAAGTCCCCTTCCTTTAATTTCTTTCATTCTCTTTATGCGCTATTGCCAGTCTGTTGCCATTGCTGATCTTACTCGAGGTCTGGGATCTATTTGTATCTTGAATTTTGTGGCTATATTTTGAACCTTTATGCTTTTCCATCATTCTTTTCGCCGCTGTTCTTGATTTTTTCCTGTACCTCTATTGTTTCTGAAAATTATACCTCTGTTCTTGAATCTGAAACCTCGTTTTTGTTTTCTCTTTTTTGTATCTGCCCCAGATCTGTGCCCTCGATCTTTATCTTAATAGTTCGTAGGTTTGGGATTTGTCTGTAAAACCCTTAATCTTTAGGGAAACCTGAAAAACGCCCGTCTTCTGAAACATATTCCTCTTAATTTAGGCCGACACAATGGGTATGTGGAGGCACAGGGTAAATACCCCAACAAGTCTTGAATACTTTAGGCAAGAATTCTCTATCCCAGCCGACGTTCATCTTAAGCTGGCTGGGGATAATGACACTATCGTGCCCACAGACCATACAATGCCTTTTCCAGTAGTTGCTTTTATCGAATGTGGACTTCGGCTTCCACTCGATCCCCTTTTTCGTCAAGTTCTTTATTTCTATAAGCTAAACCCCATGCAACTTACTATCAATTCCTATAGGATAATTAATGGTATTATAGCCTTAGCTAGGCAAGAAAACCTCAGAATCACCCTCGCCGACCTTCAATATTGTTATACCATGTGCCCTCTTGATCTGAAGGATAGGGGTTTTGTATATTACCTTAAGCCGAGATCCACTCAGTACAAGATTATAGCCGACCTTCCAGACTCCAACAAGGGGGCTGGAGATGACTATCTTATTGCCTCTGGAAATTGGGAATTTGGCCCAGATGAAGATGTCCACCTTTACCCTCTTCCTCGAACACTTACAGAGGGCAAGAGTAAGAGCCCTGAGTCAACACTTAGTTGTTTTCATTCAACACTTAAATACTTTTGTTGTTTCTGACGTCTGATTCTTTGCAGATCTTCATCAACCACCGAAAAATTTTCGTCAATCCTTCTTCCCAGGACCAGATCTGAGAACACTTCTTGGTCTTCCAATCCTTAAACGAAAAGCCCCAGTATTATTAAACTTTGTCCCCACACACAGATCCATTTTACCCGACGTCCCTCGAAAAAGGAAGAAGAGTCTCTCTCCACCAACAGCCACAACCTTAACTGCTTCTACATCTCGGACAGATCAAGAGTCCACATCTGACCCAGCCGATCTTCCATCAACTTCGGCCCCCTTCTTAATACCAATTCCTGAACGTAAACGCCGACGAAGGCTAGTAAAGACTGCCGAGATGGTTCGTCCGAGGCCTGTCGTCCAAGACCTTCTCGCCGATATTCCAACCGATGCCGAAGCCGCACCGGCGCAATCAACGCTCCCTCCCAAACAAAAGAGATTAAAAAAGGCTCAGCCTAAGGCCAAGGCTACAGACGCCGAGGCTGAGGATGCTCTACCGATTTCGAAGCTAGCTGAAAGCAAAAAATCAACCTCTACTGCAACCAAAAGGTCTGCTGAGGGCCAACCCTCAGGATCTACACAAACAAAGAGGCCAAGGTCATCGTCTGCGACGACCTCGGCTTCAAAGAAGCCTGACATCCCATGGGCCCCTGATCTTTCTCTGGAGGACAGGCCTATCATGGCTAGTGAAAGTGCTGATGATATCAACGTTGCTGTTGCCCTTAGCACTGCTCTTCTTCTACCGAATGACTTGGAGCGAAATGCCAAGTTCAGTGAGTATGAAAATTACGCTCTGATGCTCCAACACTCTGCTCAAGTAAGTATTTCTATTTGTATTTATGTTTCTTCCTTCTTTTTCTTTCTGAGAAATTTTTCTGATACTTCTGTTTGCATTCAGGCTATCCAACATGCCCACTCGTTTTCAATGCAATCCTTTGAGAATCGTCAAAGATTGGTTGATATGAAGAGGGAAGCGACCTCAATGAAGAGAGAATTAAGGGCTCTTGAGGTAAAAATGAAGAAACTAGAGGATCAAGCCGAGGCTGCGACGAAGAACCAAACCTTAGCTCTTGAGAAGGCCGAAGCTGCTGAGGCCGTTAAAAAAGTAGCTGAGGCCGAGAAAAGGGAGGCCGAGGCTCAGAAAGTCCAAGCGCAAAAAGAACTTCAACAAGCTCTGGCCACCAAGGAGGCCGAAGTCAAGGAGGCCGATGAAAAGGCCTATGCTCAAGGCATGGCCGACGTTGCAGAAGAATACAAACTTCAAGTCAGGCAGGCATGCAACAGGGGATTTTCCCTTGGTTGGATGTCTCTGATAAAGAAGCTTGATCTCCCTGCTGACTCGCCATTGCGCCAGGTTGATGCTAATCTTTTACCATTTCTTCCTCCAAGTCAAGCTGAGGATGAATCAGAGACCGAGGTAGAAGCTGAGGGTGAAGACGAAGATGAAGGTGAAGCCTTGGTGAGAAAACCCAAGGGCGCTACTGAGGCCAAGTCCTTTCCAGCTGAGCAAATTTTAGACTTAACTCAAGATGAAGTGGGTGATGAGGCTGAGGAAGTGCCCAGGGAACCTGTTCAGGGGTGTCCATCATCTGATCTTCTTCTGACTGACAGAAGTCTTGACACAACTTTAGCAGAGATAGATGCCGAAATACGAGCGGAGAAGGTGGCCGAGGATATTCCAGCTGAATCATCCGAGGTTCCAGTTTCTGCTGCTGCTGATGTTCAAGAGTCTTGATTTTCCCTTCTTTCTTTTCTGGATTTTGGACTTTGTTCTTTCTTTTAATTCCCGAACAATGTACATTCCTTCTTATGGCCGATGTGCCTTTTTTCAGTATGTAATTGCAACTGTTCTTGCAAAGGATATTTTTGATCTTGTGATGTTCTGTTGCTTGCCTCTGCATAGTTCTATACTTAGAAATTTTTGCATGCTTTCTTTGTGCAATCTTCTCGGGGCTACATACCCTGGGTATAACTGCAAGGCTTTTACTTCGGCAGGATACTGACCTGCAAACCTTGTATAAATTCTGTCAAGAGCTAAACATATACTACTCAATGTATACTTTTGCCATCTTTTTTTAAGTTTTCAATAAGTATTTAAACAATGATTTCGTTCTAACCTACTTGTAAATTGCTACAAATTTCAACAAGTGTTAAGCATCTTCTCTAGGGTTCAGACAACCCACATATTGCTGTGAGAACTTACGCAATAATCTCGGCCTATCTTCGACTTGTAAATTGCTACAAATTTCAACAAGTGAAGGTAGGGAATCAGCTTGATTCCAACTTGTAAATTGCTACAAATTTCAACAAGTGGATCAAGGAATAACATCGGCTTAACTTCAACTTGTAAATTGCTACAAATTTCAACAAGTGAAGATAAGGAATCAGCTTGATTCCAACTTGTAAATTGCTACAAATTTCAACAAGTGGATCAAGGAATAACATCGGCTTAACTTCAACTTGTAAATTGCTACAAATTTCAACAAGTGAAGATAAGGAATCAGCTTGATTCCAACTTGTAAATTGCTACAAATTTCAACAAGTGGATCAAGGAATAACATCGGCTTAACTTCAACTTGTAAATTGCTACAAATTTCAACAAGTGAAGATAAGGAATCAGCTTGATTCCAACTTGTAAATTGCTACAAATTTCAACAAGTGGATCAAGGAATAACATCGGCTTAACTTCAACTTGTAAATTGCTACAAATTTCAACAAGTGAAGATAAGGAATCAGCTTGATTCCAACTTGTAAATTGCTACAAATTTCAACAAGTGGATCAAGGAATTATATCGGCTTAACTTCAACTTGTAAATTGCTACAAATTTCAACAAGTGAAGATAAGGAATCAGCTTGATTCCAACTTGTAAATTGCTACAAATTTCAACAAGTGGATCAAGGAATAATATCGGCTTATCTTCAACTTGTAAATTGCTACAAATTTTAACAAGTGAAGATAAGGAATCAGCTTGATTCCAACTTGTAAATTGCTACAAATTTCAACAAGTGGATCAAGGAATTATATCGGTTTAGTTTGCCTGAGTTTGATATGTCTTCAATAACCATTAATCATACGTGTTGAGAGAATTCTGAAAAGACTTTATTGATAATATCGGCCAAACAATGATGTTTATCTAATGATAGAAGAATTTCAAGTTACAAGTATTCCAAGGTCTGGGTAGTGCTTTGCCCTCATTGTCTTCAAGCCGATATGCTCCATTGCCCAATACTGAAGTAACTCTGTAGGGTCCTTCCCAGTTCGGGCCAAGCTTGCCTTCCCTGGGATCCTTCTTGTTTCCGACGACTTTTCTTAGGACTAAGTCGCCAACTTGAAAATCCCTTGGATTAACCTTCTTGTTGTAAGCTCTGGCAAGCTGTTGCTGGTATACTGCAAGCTGAATTGCAGCCTTCTCTCTTCGTTCTTCCAGTAGATCCAGGTCTCGGGCTAAGAGTATGTCATTGGTGCCATTCTCTACTCCCTGGGTTCTGATCCCTGGGATGCCGATCTCCAATGGGATGACTGCTTCTGTGCCATAGGCCATGGCAAAAGGGGATTCTCCCGTTGATCTTCTCGGCGTGGTCCGATATGCCCAAAGTACGTTGGGCAGCTCGTCCACCCACTTTCCCTTTGCTGCTTGGAGCCTCTTCTTTATCCCATCCAGGATTACTTTGTTGGACGCCTCTGCTTGCCCATTACTTTGAGGAAAACTTGGAGTTGAGAAATAGTTTTTGATCTTGAATTTCGCACAGAAGTTTTTGATAAGTTTGCTGTCGAACTGTGTTCCGTTGTCGGCAACTATTGCTCTTGGGATCCCAAATCTGGTGATTATGTTTCGCCAAATAAAATTCTTGACATCCACATCTCGGATTTTGGCAAGAGGTTCTGCCTCTATCCATTTTGTGAAGTAGTCCGTTGCTACCAGTAAATATTTTCTTTGCCCAGTTGCCTGGGGAAGTTGTCCCACCAGATCCATGCCCCATTGGGCAAACGGCCAGGGGCTGGATACTGGGTTTAGGTCGGCAGCTGGCTGATGTATCAAAGGTGCAAACCTTTGACATTGCTCACATCTCTTTACATAGGCTTCGGCATCCTTTTGCATGTAGGGCCACCAATACCCCTGGGTAATGGCCCTATGGGCTAACGATCTGCCCCCGGCATGGCTTCCACAAATTCCTTCATGGATCTCATAAAGAAAATCTTCAACCTGCAAAGGGTGTACGCACCTTAAAAGTGGGCCAGTGAAGGACCTCCTGTAAAGATGGCCTTCCGCTGTTAGGCTGAATCTGGCGGATTTCAGCCTAATTTTATGTGCTTCTTTGTGGTCTTCTGGCAGCTTCCCCTCTTTTAGGAACGCAATGATTGCATCCATCCAGCTTGGTCCAAGGCCCACGCACATTGTTTCTTGTTTGGTGCTCTGTTTATCTATACTCGGGGCCGACATGTAGTCGATCATAATTGTCCTTGTTTTTCCAGTTTGAATTGAACTGGCCAGGTTGGCTAATGCGTCGGCATGGGTGTTGTCATCTCGGCTGACTTGGAGTAATCTGCAGTTCTGAAATAGGGCCGCCAGTCGGATGACTTCCTTTGCATATGCCGACATTCTTTCATCTCTGGCTGCAAATTCTCCTGTTGACTGGTTAACAATTAATTGCGAATCACAAAAAACAATTACCTCGTCTGCCTCTGCTGCTGCTGCTAGCTTTAGTCCTGCAATTAATGCCTCGTATTCTGCTTCGTTATTGGAGGCTTTGAACCCCAGTCGGATGGATTGTTCTACAATCTCTCCATCTGGAGATATCAGCAGTACTCCTGCTCCTGCTCCCTGGCGGTTTGAACTTCCATCGACATATAGTCTGAACGAATCGCCGATGTAGATGCTGCATGGTCTGAGCCTTTCTTTCTCTTGCTGTTTTGTCTTTGACTGGGTTTCTTTTTGTTTGTCGGGGTGATGCTCATCTCGGCTCGACGGAGCCTGAGGTGCGATGGCTTCAGGTGTGAGTTCTGCGATGAAGTCGGCCAAAACTTGGCCCTTTATTGCTGTTCTTGGCCTGAATTCTAGGTCAAACTGTCCCAGTGTTACTCCCCATTTTGCTATCCTTCCTGTTAAGTCTCCTTGATGTAATAAGGACTTCAATGGGTGCTCTGTTAGAACCACAATCTTGTGTGCTTGGAAGTAATGGCTTAGTTTCTTTGAGGCCATTACCAAGGCTAGCATTAATTTTTCCAGTGGTAGGTACCTTGTTTCTGCGTTAGCCAAAGTCTTGCTTACATAATAGACAGCTTTCTGCTCCCCTTTTTCCTCGCGGATTAGCACTGCACTGACTGCGTGTTCAGAGACTGCTAAGTACAAAAATAATTCTTCTCCTGGAACAGGGTTAGAAAGGACCGGGGTTGTGGTCAGGTACTTTTTCAGATCGGCTAGGGCTGCTTCACATTCTTCGGTCCACAGGAAGTCTGTGGCTTTTTTTACCAGGTTAAAGAAGGGTCTGCACTTGTCCGAGCTTCTGCTGATGAATCGGTTCAGGGCTGCGGCCCTTCCAGTGAGCATTTGGACTTGCTTTGCCGATGTTGGGCTCTGTAGCTCTAGGATGGCTTTGATTTGGTCTGGGCTGGCTTCTATGCCCTTTCTTGTTACCAGATAGCCTAGGAATTTACCTGACCCAACTCCGAAGGCACACTTTGCGGCGTTGAGTCGGAGCCGATATCTTTTGAGTATGTCAAAGACCTCTTTTAGGTCGGCAAGATGACCTTTTGACTCCTTGGTCTTTACGACCATGTCATCAATGTAAACTTCTACTGTTTTGCCGATCAGATGTTTAAACATCTTTGTTACTAACCTCTGATAGGTTGCTCCTGCGTTTTTCAGCCCAAAAGGCATTACCTTATAACAGTACAGGCCTTTCGGGGTGATGAACGCGGTCTTCTCCTCATCTGGAGGGTACATAACAATCTGGTGGTACCCTCTGTATGCGTCTAGAAAACTCATCCTTTCGTGTCCCGAAGTGGCGTCAACCAGTTGGTCGATTTTGGGCAGAGGGAAACTGTCCTTGGGGCAAGCTTTGTTGAGGCTGGTAAAATCCACACAAACCCTCCACTTGCCATTTTTCTTTTTTACTACTACTGTGTTGGACAGCCACGTTGGGTACTGGACTTCTCGGATTGCCCTGGCTTCAAGGAGTTTGTCTACCTCTTCCTCCACTGCTTCGACGTGTAATAACGTCGGCCTTCTGGCTCGTTGAATCACTGGTTTTGCCGATCTGTCGACATTCAAACTGTGGCAAGTGACCTCGGGGTCAATGCCAGGCATTTCATAGGGTGTCCAGGCAAATGCCTCTATGTTTGCCCTTAAAAAATCTTCTAGTTCTTTTTCTTCTTCTTTGGCTAGGCCGGAGCCGAGAAGAAAAAATCGTTCTTCGTCGCCCTCCTGGACGAAGATTTTCTTTAGTGCTTCTTCGCTTTTCTCGGTCGGTTCTTTCCCGACGTCTTCCAGGACTTCCATGTCTCCATCTTCAACTTCTGCTTTCTTTGGCTCTTGTATACTACAGGTGGACTTTATGGCTGCCATGGAGCAATTTTTGGCTTGTAGTTGATCCCCTCTGACTTCTTCAATCCCATGCTCCGTTGGGAACCGGAGTAGTTGATGCAACGTCGAGGGAACTGCCCCCATTGCATGCAACCACGGTCTTCCAAGGATGATGTTGTATGGTGAGGGTGTGTCAATGACCAGGAATTCTGTCCTGATCTTCTTAGTGCCGGCTTGTACCTCTAAGCTTGTTGCACCCAGTGGCCATGTTGGCGTTCCATTAAAGCCGACCATCGGGCCGCTGGATTGCTCTAGGTCATCGGGGTGAAGGCCTAGCTCTCTGTAACATCTGACGTACATGATGTCACAGGAGCTGCCTTGGTCTATTAGGATGCGTTTTACTTGGCATTCCCCAACCTGGAGGGATACTACCAAGGCATCATTATGCGGATGTTGGACCAGTTCTAGGTCGGCTTCGGTAAAGGCTATCGTTGGCCCTTGGCATTCTTCTGGCCGATGTCTCTTGTCCCCAACTTGGTGGATATGCTGTAAATGTCTTACCCTCTGGGTTTCTCCTCTGACCTCGTTTTCGTTGACCCTTGAGTGGATCACATTGACCACCCTTTGTTCTCCTGCCTGTGGTCGCTGTGCTGGGGGAGGGGGTGCTGCTGGTGCTTGAGGCAACCTTGCCTGTTCTTCCCTTGTTCTGGCCTCATCGACCAGGTCCCTCAGAAGGCCCTGCCTTACTAGGTCCTCCAAGTGTGCTTTTAAGGCCCTGCAACCTTGAGTTGGATGCCCTCCTTCATTGTGGTAGGCACAACGTCTGCCGACGTTTTTTCCCATGAATTCCCCTGGTGCTCTTTCTGGAGCCCTGAAATATGGTTGATTCCGAATCCGATCCAAGATTTTATGGATGGGGATCCGGAATACCGTGGTTACCGCTTGTTTATTTCTTAATTCTATTTCTTGCCTGGTGAGTCCATTGTTGACTCGGCCTCGCTTTGGCGAGCCGTTGCCCTTTTCTTGCTTCACCTCTTTGTTTCCCGACGTATCTTCCTCGGCCCTGGCGTATTTCTCAATTCGTGCCATGAGTTCTTCCATGCTCTTTGGCAGTGTTTTTGCCAAAGACTTCCGTAGTGGGCAGTCATCTTTCAGGCCGTTCTTGAAAGACACGACTGCTACTTCCTGGTTGCATTCAGGTATTCGGTTGAACACCTCGTAGTATCTCTTCGCATAGGCCCTAAGGCCTTCTTCCTTGGTTATTCTTAGAGCCATCAAAGCATCAACCCTCAGGGGTTGCAGCTTGTTGGTCACGAACCTGGCCACAAACATCTCGGCCAGGCCTTCCCATGTCTTTATACTTCCTTTCGGTAACTTGTGGAACCAATCAGATGCAATTTCCCCAAAGGATGAGGGGAATACCTTGCAGAGCAATGGTTCGTTCCCGCTATATAGTGCCATTGAATTTAGGTATAGCCCAACATGAAAGTTTGGATCTGACTTACCATCATAGATTTGGAACCTCGGCATACTGAACCTCTTGGGTGGTTCGAATTTGTCCAGTTCTACCGAGAAGGCTGTCTTCGGTTTTACTGGGGAGTTTACCTCGGCCTCTGCATTTTGCTGCCTCCTCTTGAGGTAGTCCCTTAAGTCTTCTTTGCTCCTCCCTGGAGCTCGGCTGTCTTTTGATTTTAGTCTTTTTGGTATACTGCTCTCGGCCTCGAGGTGGGTCCGTTTGGGTCTCTCTTCATGGGTTGTGTCAAAGTGGAGTACTTGCCCCTGAACATGTCGATGTTCTTTGGGGTCTGGATTCTTCATGTGTTGCGTCCTTCGGGACTCTTCTTGCCTCGGCCTTTCTCGTCCGACTTCCCTGGAAGGCCGGTGAGAATGCCTTCCGCTCCTGGTATGTTGAGGGACCTCGGGGATTGTTTTTCCTCCGCCCTTCTGGGTGTTGGTTGCTGGCATTGGCGTATCTTGCAGCGGGTATGGTGGTTGCATAACATTGTTCTGCATCATGAAGTTGACGACCGATTGGAGGTCCGCCAACTTGTTTGCTAATTCCTTTACTTCCTCGTCTCTGCGTAGGCACCTGTCCCTCCATATCTGGAGGTTGTCTTCATTGTAGTATTTTCCTTGGTTTGATCTTTTTGTTGTGTCACCTTCCTGGATATCGTCGTTCTCCCTGTGACCCTGGTCACGGGCTTCTGTATTGCGATTGTCTCCTTCGGTGTCAAGGTTAATCGGTCTGTTGCTTCCAGAAGGAGCATCGTCCCCAGCGTTTCCTTGTTGTCCGTTACTGGCCATCTATTCTTCCTTCGTTCCCACAGACGGCGCCAAATTGTGTGGGTAAAAATCTGACCACACTGCCCGTTTAGTGATCAGCAGCTAAGCACCGGCAGAATAGATGGCTCCAGCAACCTGTAACAGAAAAGAAAAGCTCCGGCGGTGGTTCTTCCACCCGGGGGCACTCCGACGATCAAGTCAGTATGATTCTCAAGGATAATCAAGTATTAAACTGAATACTCAAAGTATGAATTACATACCTTAGACCCACGGGGGTGCCTTTCTTTTATAATGTACTCAATCCAAGTCCAACTAGAAGTATGACTTCTATGAACTCCAATCTTAGTGCTTACTCTGGACTCTTTAAGAGATAGAGATAAACTCCCTAAGAGCTTTATCCTTATCTTAACTAAGTCCCCTCTTTGCCTTAGGACTCTTGTCCCTTATCTTCGGACTCCGACATCTTCGGAGATGACCTCGGCTTCTCCGAGATTACCTCGGCTTCTCCGAGATTACCTCGGCTTAACTACCAGGGCACGTGGCACCTCGGCTGACACGTCGGCGTCACCATGCCACGTGTTGGTATTCAAAAAATATGTCCCCACAGTTCCCTTTCCGAATTATCTTTTCTCCACTATTTAAATGTCAGAAATACTCTTTCAAATTTTATCTCATTCTAATCAAACAATCACGTAGACCATAATATATAATAATAATCTCATTCAACATTACCACGGTACTCAAAAAATAAATGTATGTAAGAACATTACTTGCGCTTTTATTCTCTTGGTCTTTGTCTAACAAAAACTCAAGGAATGCATTACTGTTTTGTTATCCTCCTTGCACCATCTAACTCTTGCTGCAACATTGTTGCCACCATTAAAAAGACATAAAATAATAGAGAAAGTCTGAAATCCCAGACTTGTTCAAAAAATTTTGGGTGGGTAATTGGAATAAGGATCCCCACCTTAATTTCTCTCATTAACTTTTTACTTGTTGGGTCTTGGGCCTACTTTTAGATTCAATTTTGATAATCCAAACCGTTCACATTTTAAGATTTGTTGAGTATATCATATTTGTAAAAAATCAAGTTGATCAAATATCAGAAACTATGTATTCTCATCATTAAAGTACTAACCATTTTTTTTAAAAATTCCATAAACAGTTTTTCAAACACATGCTTTTTGATATCTGATCTACTTGATTTTTTACAGGTATGATGTATTCAACAAATCTTAAAATGTGAACAGTTCGGATTATCAAAAGTGGACCCAATGGCCCAACAAGTAAAAAGTTAAGGAGGGGATCCTAATTCGGATAATTGTGTGATGGAAATTAATTTGAGAGACTTAATAGATGAACTTATTATCGAATAGATTCTATGATAATTAATAGCATTTTTCATTAAGCACTATTAAAAACGTCACTAATTGTTAATTTCCAGCGACAGTTTCAAAAATTTGTCACAAAAAATATCATTAATTATAAGTTTTAGTGACAATTTAAAAAAATCGTCATAAAAAAAGGTCATTAATTTTCAACTTTTATCTACAGTTTGAAAAACTTGTCACAGAAAAATATCACTAATTGTAAGTTTTAGTGACAATTTAAAAAAGCCACTACTTGTTAATTTTTAGTGAATATACAAAAAATCGTCACAAAAAATTATTTTTAGCAATGATTTTACTGAGACTTATTTTTAATAGAACTTGATATGAATTAAGTTCAACTATTAGGACTTATTGATAGTTTACCCAATTAATTTTGTATAGTGTAGGGTCCATGTGTAAAGATAGTAATTTTAGATAATATTAAGTCTAAGTTTGTAATATTAATAAAAATAATAATATACAAATATTAAAAAAGAAAAAAGAAAAATTACAATCAAAACAAAAAAATTCAAGGTTTGATGTAAATTAAATCCTATTTCTTTAATTATTTCAACATAAACTCTAAATTTTTAAAATGATATCAATTCTAACAATCTATTTATACTATTAGTTTCTAACGAATAAGGGGCATGAGAAAGATTGATAACCACACGTTAAAACACACCAAAATCAATTTAAAACGAGAGAGAACATATTAAAATGTTCCATTGCTTAATTATATTTAATTTAAAAAGCCTGGCTCACTAACATGATCTAATGAACCAACTGTCCTGCCTACTTTATGATCAACTAATTTAAAGTAATTAATCACAAAAAGAAATGAAATCAAAATCAATCTGAAACAATAAAAATGAAGTGAAAGATTAGAGAATTTTTAAAATGAAAACAATAAAGATGAAGCCAGTCAATTTCTCTTCCTCCTATGGCTACATCCATATTCTATTCTCTTCTTCAGTTTCTATCTCTTTGGACTCTGACTCTCTGTATCCTCTCTCTTTTCGCAAGGTGCCTGAAAGGGAATTTTCCACATATCTTGCATCTCCTCTGAACCCTTGCACATCCCAATTGTAGTCAATAATAGGTGTAACTAAACTTTCCTCGTACACAACTGCGGTGAAGTAGTATTTCTCGGTTGGAATCCTAATATCCCTTTGTGAGTTGTCGTTAGGATTGTATCAAGGGCGGACCCAAGATTCATCGATGAGGTGGGTTAATGTTAAGATAAAATTATACAATATATTTTAAGTATAACCACATAAGAAAAAAGAGAATTTAATAATATGATCTAGATTAATATCTAAATTTATTGATTACAAACAATCTAAGTTGTGCACGACGAGTCTTTAAATATTCAAATTCATCGATTACAAAATCTAGATCAATTTTCTAAGTAAGGTCTCATTCAAGGTAGAGAGACAAGCAATTGGCAAGAAACTCATCCCCCATTGCATTGTGAATGGCAACTTTAATGTGCTTCATATCCGAAAATGCTCTTTCCATAGTCGCCTTAGAAACGGGAAGGGTTGACACAAGACGAATCAATTTGTAGATCATGGTGTAATGCTCGAACTTTCTTGTCACAAATAGTTCTTGGCATAAATCGGCAAGGATAGATATTTTATGAAACTCGGGATCACAAACAACATCAAGCTTATAATGCATTAACTGACATCTCAAAGCATGGATGTCTTGAGAAATGAAATCTTAAGGATAAAATTTCTCAGCATGATTGCAAATATTATCTAAAATTGCCACTAGGATCCAAAGCCGAGCTAAGAGAAAGAAGTTTCACTACCCCATCATGAAATCTATCTTCTAACTCCATCAATTGAAAATCAATTGTAGAGTTGAATATGTCAAAGTGATAATGATGCTCAATTGTAATATGATTTTGTTGACGACAATGACTTGTACCCTCTTTATAAGGGGAACTCATATCATTCACCACAGCGTTATGTCAATTGCAAAATGACACCACATTTGCAAGAAAAATATCCCAATCATCTTGTCTAAGTTTTTGAATGAGAGCTTTTGTTGTGGACACTAATTTCATCGTATTTAAGATGTCTTGAGCTTTCTGTTGCATGGCTTGACAAAGTGTAATCATGATTCCCAAAATGTTGCATGGCTTGACAAAGTGTATTCATGATTCCCAAAATATTGTCCATCAAGTGCAAGACGAATATGAATTCAAAGCTCTTCATTACTTTGTAAACACCATTAGCTTGCCCTCAAATTTGTTGATTTGTAATCTGCTTAAAACTTTCAACAACTACACAAGATGCCTCATACATATCAATAGAGTTTTTAACAGAGTCAAATATATACTATAATAGATACTAGTGGGTGTGTTGTATTATTAAATTTGTAAAATATAAAGTTTGATTTTGATAAATTTTTAAAATATAAAATTTGATTTTAATTTAAAACTATATATATTCCCTTTCATATTGGGGCTCTTAGGTTTGAATTCCATCCAACTTATTTTATAAGGTAATTATCAATAGGTTCTAATAGTTGGATTTAATTCCCATCAAATTCTATTAAAAATCAGTCCTAGTAAAATCATCACTAAAAATAATTTTTTGTAACGATTTTTACATACATCGATAAAAATTAACAATTAGTGACTCTTTTTTTTTTGTCATGATTTTTATAAATTGTAATTAAAACTTATAATCAGTGATTTTTGTGACGAATTTTTCAAACTGTTGCTGAAAGTTAAAAATTAGTAACATTTTTTTGTGACGATTTTTTTTTAAATTGCCGCTAAAAATTAATAATTAGTGACTTTTTTTAATAATGTTTGATGAAAAACACTATTACTTATCCTAGGACTTATTAGACAATAAATTCACCTATTAGGACCTACACATAAGTCTCTCTATTTTATATTGTATTTCTACTTTTATTTTTTTTAGAAAGTGTTATATTGTGTATCTTATTCAATATTTGAATTATCTCAGAATTAGGAAGAGTGGTTAATAAAAAGGGATTTTTTTTTTAAAGATCCTTGATATTAAGATTTTATAAGATAAATGACGTATAATATTTTCATAATAATTAAGGTCTCTCAACATTTTTACAAAAAAAAAATCGACTAAGAAAAATTTCACTCACTCAGAGAAATTTCACCTGATTTAGAAAAATTTTGGTCCCGACACAAAAAAAATTCAATTTTAACAAAGAAATTTTGAAATTTCTCTGGTATGATCATAGAGAAATTTCGTCGAGGGATCTTAGTTAATCAAAAAAAAGATCTTGGACCTCTTCTACTACACAAAGTTAGAGAGTGATGTTTCCTTAATTTTTCCTTAATAGAATCTTAACAATTTTATAATTTAAAGAATTAATTTTAATCTCTTAATTTTTTATTTTTTATTTCACCCCCTTCTTTTAGGACTCAATTGTCCTCATATGAGAATATCGTATCTGGCATCTGGACAGACTAATCTCAATCACAATTCTCTTAATCAAACACAAACAACGAATTATGTTTTTATATTAAATTATTAATCCAATCTACATGGCATGTCCCTAAAAGAATAAGGAAAGTGGCATTTCAATGGTAAAATTTACCTTTTCACGGTGATGCAATTCTACCGTATATATTGTGAAAATTCATTCATGTATTTGGTGTAATTCTTCTTTTATATCAAAGTTACACAATTTTTTGTTTTTAATTTTTATATTGCAATTATTTTGTGACTGTCACATCCACCTAATATGACTTGCTTTGTCGTCCTAGTGCACCATCAACATACCACCACAAAAATAGATAGACTATTAAGACTTATCATTTTAAAATAAAATATTTATTAAAATAATACGTAATTATTAAAATCTCAGTACTACATTTTATGTGAGAATAGTGATATATTTTTGGATAAACTACAAATACACCTTTGAAGTTTGTTTAATATACGAATTACCTAATGTGATTCTAAAAATTACAAATATCTCTTGTCAAATTTTTTTTATTTAATAGAATTAATAGAAAAAGTAAAATCCTTAACTACTCTTTTATGCAACAATAAATTTATCAAAATTATTAATTTAAAATATTTTTGACATTATTAAAAACTATTAATTAACGTAATAATTAATTAATAAAAGTGATCATTTGTTATGAGATTAAAATTTTGAAGAAACAGGATATAATTTTCAAAATTATATAAGACAATTTGTATTTTAAAAAACCTCAACAGAGGTAGATTTGTAATATACACTATATTTTTTAAGGGGGATATAACAAGCAGCACAATGCTCTTGTTGCCAAATAACTCTATTATTATTTTTGTAATCGTGAAAAAAAAAAACAAAACAAAACATATGAGTTACAACCTTCAAAAACCAACTGTTTACAACCAAGTCACTCAGTTTAGCAATACATTATGAGTAATGTTAGGAATCATAAAAAAATATCATGAAAATAATCATGAAAGATTCTTTACCTTTGGATTATACATACAATAAAACACCACACACTAATCAAAGGATAAAAAATCTTTATAATGCATTTCATGATATTTTTTTCATGATCCATAACATTACTCATACATTATAACCTTATTTGTGCAAATATTCATTTAATAATGTTACAATAATTATATTTCTTTGTCACGTTTAGTCTATCATATGAATTCTCATCACCAGATTACCCCTAATGTCTGTTTTCAACAAAGTAGTGTGGAATTCCATGATAAATCAAATATAATATAAAATTATGATCACTATATCATTATTGATACAATAACGGTGTGTTTGTTTTGAATGACTAGATAAAGGGGATTATAATCTACTAGACTATTAGTCTTTTCTTTTTTATCAGCACCAGACTGTTAGTCTTGGGATACATTGTCCCCGGACTATTTGATTGGACTGAATTTGTATTATATGTTTGTTTAGTCATGTGATTAGATATCTGAATTGGACAATTCTATTGAATCCTATATTTGTTTGGGATATTATGGAGAATGAAAAATGCTCAAAAGACTATTTTGCCTTTTTAAATTATTTACTAAATAATATGAATATTAAATCTGAATTATAATTTTTTTTTAACTAGAACATTTAAAAAATTAAATAAATAGAATATTAATAAAAATGACATAAATTTATTTTAATTTGTAGTTGAGATTTTTAAATTTTATTTTACTTTACCAAGTATAATTAATACCATAATATTAAAATAAGTAATTTAATAAAGTATAAATAATTCAAGAAATAAATTTTATTAAGTATAAATAATTTAATAAATACTTTATTAAGTATAATAGTATAAATAATTTAATAAATAAATTTTATTTTTAAAAAGATATTAAATAGTAGAGGGTCAAAAATATAATTTCATTACCTAATCCCATGAGATGAGTTATCCTATGATTTGTATCCCAACCCCCCCCCCATGGGATACAATAGTCCATCATATTTGGGATTAATAGTTCGATGCAAAAAATTTCAATCAAACAATGGACTAAACCGACTATTAGTCTGGATGGACTATTAGTCCTATCCCATGGGCCAATCCTTCCAAACAAACACCACCAAAATGTGGGAGTTAGACTTATAGGCCATGTTTGTTTGACTCTTTAGGTGGAGGGATTGGACTAATAGTTTGAGGGGCTCACTTAAAGAGAGTTTGGTTGAGGATATGAGTGAAAGGATTAACTATCCCGTTGGACTAGTAATTCTCCCATGTGATAGGACTAACAAAGTCACGGGAGGGTTGGGATTAAAAACTGAGTGAGAGAATTAATTTCATATATTAATAATATATATTACTAATCCGATGGTATACAAACAAACACTCTTTATCCTACATCTGTAACTTAATACCACCGCACTAATAATCTCCTCACTCAATCTCATCGTACTCTCAATCACTTCCAGCCATACATCCATATTTTTTTTTTCTGGATGAGTGATTGTGTGGCGAAAATTCAATTTGTGTAGTATGAGATTTATATGTAGAATAAATTTAAGTCACAAAATAATAATTCTAAATAATTTATGAGTAGTTAAGTTGAGATAACACATATCATAAACATAAAGTAAAACAACTGAAATCACATATTAAATGATTAGAGCACAATATTCCAATGTGATATGAAAATCTATTAATCACAAAGCAAGCATAACACTTCATACTTCCATGAAAATTGGTCTCTAATCAATTTATTATTATTACTATATAATTTTAAAGTTCTATTAATCTTAAGTCACCTCTTCACATGGATAGCTCTTCCGAATCTGACTCTGTATATTCTTCCTCTATGAAGCTCGACTCACCATATTTCCAATAACCTCTTACCTTCCTAATTTTTTGCCAAGAGCCTGAAAGCCATGTTTCGACATATGTTGCTTTTCCTCTCAACTCTTCCTCTTCCCAATTGTTGTCAGGAGGTGTAACTAAACTTTCCTCATATACAATTGCATTCAAACAGTTACGTTTGTTTGGAATTCTAACTTTCCTTTGAGAGTTGTCAATAGGATTGTAAGCTCGTATATGATCCATGGCAACTTTCATTAGAACTTCACCATTCTTTGCAGAACACAATGGCACTAGCTCATCATAAATATTTATATTGGGAATATTTGATAAGATGAACATAGTAATCCAAGATTCTTGCTCACCATATTCTTTCATTGCCAATACCTCAACAATACCCACATGATGGCTTGGATGCTCATCACAGCAACGAACCATACAAAGGCATCCTTCCAAAACTCCCAAACCAAATAGAATATCTCCATCTCCATTCTTAGGCTGTGGCATTGGTAACTTCTTGAATTTGTTCATTCGCGGATTGAAGTAAACGATTTCATGGGGTGCGAGGAAGTGATCCGAACTTTTCTTAGAGGCAAACCAATGTAGATTTTCATTCAGCACGGGCCCTGAATTCACACTGGAGAAACGGTATGGGAAGTGAACTTCGGTCCAAGTTTTGCTTCGGAAATTACCAACCACAGCAAATTCACCTCCATAACTAGGAGTCAGATGAGAAAGGGCCATTACAGCCTTGTACTCATTACTCAAGGAATCAAAGCAAAGCCCAGAAACAATATAGTAGTCCTCATCATGCAAGTCCTTGTATCCCAGGACTTTCTTCGAACACCTGGTGAGCGGATTCCATAAGAACAAATCATCGTGAACCCGAATAAGAATCAACCCATTACACGAACCGAAGATTTCAACATCACCATGAGATGGGTTTTTTTGGTTTGGTTTAGGAACGCGTTTCACGCAACAATCTTCATCGATGGAGTAAAGAGATGAAAACATTCCACAAACGAGAACCTTGTGTTTTGGAACAACGCTTTTCACAGAACCTGATTGAATCAAAGAACGCCATTGCTTGGAAACGAGATTGAATTGGAGGAGTGATTTGAGAGGTAATCTTGAGAGTATTTCGATAAGGATTTCTTCAGGAAGGTTTAGTAGATTGAGTTCTGATGTTGCTTTGATTTGGGTTTTTTCATTCTCTCTTGTTCTTCTTCTTCTTCCTCCTCGCCGCTTTCTCTTCCTTAAAATTGTTCGGAGAGCTAGGGTTTGCATTGTTCCCTGAAATCCGAACAATGAATGAGCACTGTTTTGCTAATACACTAGGGTTTGCTGTATATATTTAGGCCAAATTATATTGGTCGCCCCTACCTTTTGAACCTTGTGTTATTTTAGATGTTATACTTTTAATTAGTTTAATTTTAACTATTAATCTTAAATTTCATGTCAATATACTCCAATTAATAATATTATTAATGATTTTTATCATAAATTATTATCAAATTGGTTGGTGTTAATTTATTGAGTTTTATAATTTTACTTTTAGAATAGTTAAATAAGCAGTTTATTTACTATAAGTTGTGACATTACCTCTTTACTTTTGTACATATATTTTGATAAAAAAACCAATAAGCCACTAAATAAGCTATAAGCAAATCCCAAATCACCCCTTATATGCATATTTTTTTTATTAAAAATATACTAAGCGTTATAATTAATTGGATCAAATTACGATAAAATTATAAATTTAAATCAAAATTAAGTTAATTAAAATTGAGTGCTGCTATTAGGACTTACGAAATTTCTTTAGACCCTCCAATTCTCACTTTTTTTTTATTACCATTGTTCCTTGAAGTAAAATTACATAAAGTATAACTTTTAATGGAATATCCACCCACCAAATGAAAATAAATTAGAATGACACTTTACAATATTGTACACCCACATCCATCCCCATTTATACATATTCCTTACTAATTAAAACCCTAAAATCGTATTCTTATTTATCACCATCCTAAACCCACATATTCATCTTCAATGAAAAATATTTAAAACCACCTAATCAGTTAATGTTTTGTTCGATAGTTTCAAATGTGTTTGGTGTTCCAAATCAGTTAACATTGCAAACAATCCTATTACAGACTCCAATTTTCTACATTTGCGTTTGGAAAGTTGGTAAAAAATTTATTTTTTTGGCTTTTTTTACTAAAAAGGCTAGTCTTTGGCTAAAAAAACTGATTTTTTTGTGGCTTTTTTGTGTAAAGAAGTTAAAAAGGTAAAAAAATGGCTTTTTACGAACTTCCCAAATTGCCTCTAATGGAGAACAATGACAATAATTCTGATGAGGTTGGTGTTGCATGGATAAGTTTATCTATCTTGCATTTATGATTTTCGATCGTTTTCAGTTCGATACTAGTTTGCCAACTGTTAAGGTTCTGTTCAATAATACACTATTGAACAGAAACATTTAGTTAAATAATATAGTGCTAAACATAAACATTCTTTTCGACACTAGAATGCTGAACAATTCCATTTTGTAAGATTTTTTTCTCTATTTTTGTTTTTTCTAAGAGTTTTTCCATCTAAAACCTCTAATATCAAGGGTTTTACCCCAAGATAAACAAAAAATAATATGTGGTGGGGAATTGAAGGTTAACTGAGAGAAGAAGAAATAGACAGTCGAAGACATTTTAGATGAGATTTTCGACTGAGATATCGTCGTTTACGGTGACAAAGAGAAAGAGACCATTATTTATGAGAAGAGAGGGACAGTCAATTTGTCTATCAATCGTCCATTGTTTACTGAGAGAAGAAAAAGAGAGGGTGTGCAAAATTAGGTAGGTGTGCACTTGAGTGTGATGATATTATGAATATGAGTAAAATTAGTATTAAGTGGAGCATTTAAAGAAATCTTATTAAAATTTAGAATTTAAAGTGGGAGTTCAAAAAAATAAGAAGTCTAAAAAAATTAAGTACGTGCCAATTACAACTCTCTTAAAATTTTATACATCAAAACAACATGAGGACCAAAATATAAAACCACCGTCATAATTTATCCATATACCTCTATAGATTTTGTGACCCGTGAATCGATAACGTATCCTTCATTAATTCTATTATACAAACATTACATGGAAGGCCATGAATATTACTTTAAAGAACGCATTCAGAGGGGCCAGGTTTCATTTGGAAGCATTGGATTAAAGTCTCGTTTGGGTTTAGATTATTTTAATAATTTTTTAATATTTTATAAAATAAAAATAATATACAAAAAAATAAAAAAAAAATAATATGATAATTTATAGTGATTTTTTAACTAAAATATGTAATTCCTAAACGATGCCTAAATGAGTTAGGCTAGAGATTATCAACCACTTTAAATTATATATTTTATTTACCATTTAAATTGATTTAGAATTGTGAGAGGGAATTGATAAAATCATATCACTTTTGTAATATAGTCAATTTGTCTACGTTCATAATTATTTTTGTGTCCCACTTCTCTTAAGAATAATCTTCCATATGGGGGCTATTGTTTCTTAATCAAACATGATATTATTACTGTTATTTTTTTGATAAATTTTTAATCCCATCCCAATGACATGTTTCCCAAACAAATACACACGACCGGCTCTCAGGTGAGGCAGTAACGCCACCACTTTGGGCCCCAAATTCTGTCTAGAAAAATAGAATTCTAAAATAATTTTGATTTTAAGTTATATTTGGTTAGGTCTTAATTATATTTGATTTATTAAAATAAAGTTAGAATAGAGTAATCATTTCATCATAATATTCATTTTTACTTTTGATTTACTGAAAAGATTATAAATGAAATTATTACCATTTTGAGACAATAGTAATTTTATGACTAAAGAATGACTCCATTCAATTCAATTTCAGTGAACCAAACACTGCATGATAATATTAGTAGTTTAAAAATGAAAGTTTAAACAAACAATTGAATTGGTAAATTATTTAAAAATAATGATGATTGCTTGCCAAATGTATGAATGATTTATAAAAAAATATTTGCTTATTCATAAAATTTTAAAATATAAAATAAAATAAAATAAAAAATAAAAAAGTGAAATTATTCCAATTATCATTGCTACTAAATTTAATCATAATTGTTTTAAAAAAATGTTTTTTAAATTATATTTGTCAATTTTAATATTTTTAAGACATGTAAGTAGTTACAATTATTGAATCAAATTTTTTTTTATACGTTTTTCTGTTAAATGATCTATACAGCACTTAAAAAACTAACAAATTAAATAATGAAAATAAGCCTCGTGATCAGCCTATGAGTCCAAACTAGATCATTCAAAAACAATCACATCCAGTAGCAGTTCAAGATTCTGTGAGACCTTAGGCTAAACATCAAAATGAAGTATTATCTTATTGGGTCTTTGAAAAATTGAAATCTTAAGCAATAGACTAAGTGGCCTAATGATTAAACAATCTCTGACCTCGGCCTAGGTAACAACAATTCCAACACAGAAAAGAGTCTATTCCAACACAGAAAAGAGTCTAGCAACCAACTCAAGAGTCTTACATGTAGGTAGAAATTACACGTGAAGGATCATGGTCCAACAATTATAAAAGCCCAACAACCAATACAATGAATAATCCCATAATGAGGAAGAAATAACCAATACAACAAACAACCTCTGAGATAAATGTATATATAGGTGGCCAAGGGAGCTAACCCAATTCGTTGTCCCTAATATTTCACAAAATCAAAATACCAATTTTTATCAATTGATAAATTGGCAAATTCAGTGTTTGTTTGGCTCAATTAGAGGTTCAATTGAGACCGCTAATCCTATATATGGGATTGTTGAATCTGACAACTCCCATGGACAATTAGTTCCCTTTTCGAATTATCTTTTCTCCACTATTTAAATGTCAAAAATACTCTTTCAAATTTTATCTCATTCTAATCAAACAATCACATAGACCATAGTATATAATAATCTCATTCAACATTACCACGGTACTCAAAAAATAAATATATGTAAGAATATTACTTACGCTTTTATTCACATTTTCTTTCTCATTCCCAATTAAGCTTTTTATGAATCTTTCACATATAGAGAATTATGTACGTCAACAATAGTTGAAGAAAACTCATTACAGAGATAATGGTCAAGCCAAGCGATGGAGGATGGCAGCCGGTGGTTCGAAGACACGGCGGAAGGGGAGTTCGGAATAGATGGATGAATGGGTCTATCCATTCTATTTTCGTGGATAATATACCCGAAACCATGAGAGCTAAAGGGTTGTTCTCATTATTCTGCAACTATGGGGTTGTGGTGGATACCTTTATTCCAAACAAGAGGAGGAAAACGACGAATTCCCGATTTGGCTTTGTCAGATACAGATGTCCTGTTGCAGCAGATATGGCTATTCAAAAAGCCAATGGGCTTTGGTGCAATGATAAAGCTATAAAGGTTAAAAAGGCAGATTACAGTAAGGATTATGGTACGAAACAACAAGCTGGTCCATCAATGCAGCCTAGAAAGTTTGCAGAGAAACGCAACAGCTCGCATGTGGGATACCAAGGTAAGAGATCTTTTGCGGAGGTGGTGAGTGGCAAGGCATTAGCAACTAACTCCTCCTGCATTATCAAAGTCTATGAGGAAGGCAATGGTTGGTTATATGAGAGTGTCATAGCTAGGTTGAAACCAATCTACGTTGCGGAAGAATTCAAGGCAGAAATAGTAAGAAGAGATTTGGGGGAAGTTCAAGTAAGGACAGGTGGAGGAAGAGACTTGGTTCTAACATTTCAATCTCAGGAAATCATGAAGGAAAAACTTATGTTAATGAAGAGCTGGCTAAATGACTGGTGTGATTCCGTTCTTGAATGGAAACAGGGGATGTCAATTACCCAAGAACGGAAGGTTTGGCTCAATTGTTACGGAGTTCCACTAAACCTTTGGAGTTGCAATACCTTCATCAACATTGGTAAGATGTGGGGTATGGTGACTGCTCTGGATGAGGATACTCGAAATTTAAATCATTTCCAATGTGGAAAAGTGCAGATTGCGACAAACTTCATGGATCCCATCAATCAATCCCTAAGTTTAGAATGCAAGGGCGTCACATACCCAGTTAGGGTGTGCGAAGAACAAATCATTATCATTCAAGATATGAAGATGGCCGGACTCAGCCATTCCTCAGAAGAGCACTTTGGTGGCATCAGAAATAGTATTCTTGCAACAGTTGGCAATCAAATCGCAGATAAGGGGAGCAAGCATGAAGAAGGGGTTGATCATGAAATAGTGCAAGCACATAATAGCAGCAACACCATAGTAGAAGATGATCAGCTCAAAGACACTTCGATGGTGGCCGAATCAGATTTGCAGAAAGGCATGTCAGAAGAAATCGGCTACGTACGTCAGAAGAGCCCTGCAAGACTGCTGAGAGCCGTTGATGATGGGAGATCTGAACTTGAATTTCAAAGTTCTGGATTGATTAGAACTTTGTCTGGGCCTGACAACTTGATTCGTGGGATTAATTTAATTGTGGACTTGCAAAAACCCCCGGCCCATGAATGTTATGGATTGGATGAGGCTCCAGTTTCAGACCATCTGGTTGCCGGCCCAAATAGTCTAGCCCCTCCAACTGCTGGGCTCATTCCTTTTGATATAGGAACACAATCACTACACTCTGCCCCGATAACCCATGGTGTGGGGGCTCCGAATCATCCTCAACCTAAGCACACATGGAGGTTGAATGCCACTAGCTCACCCCCAAATAGCTCCAGATTTCAGCAGAGAGCACCAGGGAGGAAACTTCAGAGGATGAAAGGTCTTCGGACTGGAACTTCTAGCTTTGGGTTAGCGACACTAAACTTACGGAAGGGGGCTATTTTTAGATCAGCAGCAGCTTCCATTTCACTCTCAATGGCAAGCAAATCCAGTAGAGAGAGGCTCGCTTTGTCTGAACCGGAAGCTACCTTGGCTCTGGGTAAAACTCTGGGCATCGATTTTGAAGGAAAGGATGAGGAGGTTATTAGCAAATTGCAACAGCTGGATGCTGAAGATATGGAGAAGGTTAGAGCTCGGGTTGGGGATGCCAACTAGGCTACGGCTGGCTGGGGTTCAAGAGTATAACTTTGTCCATATAAAGATACAATCATGGAATACAAGAGGGATTGGCAGACCCGAAAAAAGGAGAAAGATCAAAAAAGGTGTTTTTGAAAGGAAAGTGGATATTATCTTACTCCAAGAGACTAAAAAGTCTGAGATAAGCATAAGTCTCATAAGATCCATGTGGCCCAGTGATCAATTTGAATTTTTGGCAGTCGATGCTGTTGGGCGAGCTGGGGGTCTGTTGTGCATTTGGAATCCGGATGTCTTCCAACTTATTGACTCCTGCTGTAATCATAGTTTCCTGCTACTTTCAGGTACATTATTTTCTAGTTTCCCTTGTGTAATTGTTAATGTATATGCTCCTAATGATGTGGTAAAAAGGCAAGAGCTCTGGGCTAGTTTAGTGAACCTCAAACCCAACTTCCCAGGGCCTTGGTGTTTGGGAGGGGATTTCAATGAAATTAGGAATTTATCTGAGAGGGTTGGATGCTCCAACAGAGATAGAGGTATGAGGGATTTCAACACCATGATAGAGCAAATGGATCTATTGGACATACCCATGCTTGGGAGGAAATTTACTTGGTGTAATTCTCAGGATAGGGCTAATTGGAGTAGAATTGACAGATTTCTAGTTCATCATGAATGGATTCAAAACTTTTCTCTCAAACTCTGGGGGCTGCCTAGACAGTTGTCAGACCACTGCCCAATTATCTTGATGGAGGATGATAGAGACTGGGGCCCGCGTCCATTTGGATTTCTCAATGCTTGGTATTGCATCCTAAGTTCATTCCTTTTGTGAAGCAAAGCTGGTCTGAAATGCAAGTAGTAGGGTGGGCAGGATATAAATGTCTTATGAAACTCAAAGTTCTGAAACAGGTATTAAAACAATGGAATCTGGAGGTGTTTGGGAGGGTTGAATCCAGGTTAAAAAGTCTCGAGGAGGAAGCTCATGCTTTAGATCTGCTAGCGGAGGTAAGGCCACTACTCTCCGCAGAATCGTGCAGAAGAAAGGAAATAAGGGGCGAAGCTTGGAAATTGAACAAAAGGCTAGAGTGGATTTGGCTCCAGAAATCTAGACAAAACTGGGCTCTGAAAGGGGACAGAAATACAAGGTTCTTTCACATCATGGCCTGCAGTAGAAATAGTAGGAACACCTTGGGTTCTTTGCTTGTGAATGGCTCTCGGATGGAGGAGCCTAGAGAGGTTCGAGCTGTAGTTTTTGATCACTTCTCCAGGTTTTTTTCTGAACCTTGGGGCTCCAGACCCAAATTATCTGGCCCTTTTAAGAACATTGGTGGTGCACAAGCTATAGCCCACTTAGAGGGTGAGTTCACTGAGGAGGAAATCAGCTATGTTATCATGACTTGAGAGGGTAATAAAGCCCCTGGGCCCGACGGCTTTAATTTGGCATTCTTTAAGAAATGTTGGAACATTGTGAAATCCGATGTGGTTAATTTCATGTGTGAGTTTCATCGCAATGCATGTTTTGTTGGAGGAATTAATAGCTCATTCATTGCCTTGATTCCAAAAACAAATAGCCCCTCTTCTCTGAATGATTATAGGCCTATTAGTTTGATTGGCTCCCTTTACAAAATTCTTGCCAAGGTGTTATCTAATAGATTAAAATTGGTTATGCCTAGGATCATTGGTGAGGTTCAGTCAGCTTTTGTGGGTGGCCGGAATATACTTGATGGGGTTCTGATTGCAAATGAGATTGTTGATGGGTGGAGGAAATCGAAAAGTAAAGGCCTTATTCTCAAGTTAGACTTTGAAAAAGTGTTTGATTCCGTTAATTGGGCCTTCTTATTTTCCATGCTATCCAACTTTGGGTTTGGCAACAAGTGGATCAAATGGATCAAAGCTTGTGTATCTTCTGCTAAGATTTCAGTATTGGTCAATGGTTCACCAACCCCTGAATTCCATCCTCAAAGGGGTACAGGGCGATCCCTTGTCACCTTTCCTCTTCAACATAGTAGCTGAGGCCCTGAATATTTTGTTGTCTAAAGCAAAAGTGCTGGGACTTTTAAAAGGAGCTCAAGTGGGAACATCTGGATTCTCTATATCCCATCTACAATTTGCGGATGATACTATCTTGTTTTGTGAAGCTAACTGGGAGGAAGTGGTGAATATCAAAAGAATTTTACGATGCTTTGAGCTGATCTCGGGTCTAAAAATTAATTATCATAAGAGTGTAATCAGTGGTGTTGGGGTTGATGAGGGATTGTTACATAACTTTGCTAGTCGACTTAATTGTCTGTATCATAAACTACCTCTTAAGTACTTAGGGCTGCCCCTCCAGGCCGAAAAAGCACCTGGAAACCTGTTCTTGAGAAGCTCAAGTTGAAACTAGCCTCATGGAAGAGGAGACTGCTCTCATTTGCTGGAAGGTTGACCTTAATCAAATCTGTCATGTCCAGCTTACCAACATATTATCTCTCTCTGTTTAGAGCACCTATTGGAGTGGCTAAGGAGATAGAGAAATTGCAATCCTCTTTCCTTTGGGGTGGATCTGATTTAAGAAGGAAGGTGCGTTTGGTCAAGTGGGATGTGGTCATGCGAAACAAAAGCTTTGGGGGCTTAGGGGTGAGAAGAATCAATATTATGAACGCTTGTCTTCTTCTGAAATGGTGGTGGCGATTTGGGACTGAGAATCTCTCTCTTTGGAAAGCTGTAATATGTAACAAGTATAACTTGAGGGATGGCAGCTGGACTCCTAGTTTGGGTGGCAACGATTCCAAAATCTGGACTGATATCTTATCTTCTGCCCTACCAAACGTAGTGCTTCATAACTTTTATATCAATAATTCCATCATTGTGTTAGGGGATGGTAGGAGGGCTCTATTCTGGTGGGATAAATGGGCAGGAAATGTCTGCCTCAAGGAGGCATTTCCCAGGCTATTTACCTTATCCATTGATAAGATGGGTGTGGTTGAAGCCTATTATCAGAGAAGAGTTAGTCCTATAGATTGGAATCTTGGTTTTAGAAGAGCCTTACTGGCTTGGGAGGAAGAAGAGGTGTCTAGGTTGTATGACTTTCTTACAATTGCACCTGATACATGCAATTCCCAGCCTGACACCTTATCCTGGACTGCTGGCCCTTCAAACTCTTTCACTGTGTCCTCAGCGTACAATTGGTGGGAATCTTCTCTTGGTCATGCTCTGAGCTGCCCTAATATACTATGGAATAACTGTGTCCCTCCCAAAGCCCAATTTTTTGGTTGGTTAGCTTGGCATGGCAAGGTTAAGACTGCAAGCTTTCTCTGCAGAATTGGGGTCTTGGGTTCAAATGTCAACCAAGCCTGTCCTTTCTGCAACAATGAAGCTGAATCTGTGAACCATATCCTCCTGTTCTGCCCTTTTGTTTGGCTGATTTGGTCCAACATTGTACGATGGTGGGGTCTCAAGTGGGTGCTACCTGGTTCTGTGCCAGATCTTATGCACTGGTTCTGTGCCAGATCTTATGCACTGGTGGTTTGGCTGCAGGCTGAAAAAAATGGAAAACAAAATTTGGTTGGCTATTCCTTTTGCTGTTCTCTGGTCCATTTGGAAACTCTGAAATGAATGTGTCTTTAATGGGGCTCAACCTAACCAAGAGGTGCTTTGTGATCTTATTAAGGTGAGAATAGCACTATGGGTCAAGGCCTTATCACCCTCTTTGGCATTCTCTGTCAGCGACATTGTTTCAAATCTACAACAGGTTTTATTCTGCCTCAGGAATGGTAGCTGACCTGCGATGTGTACTGTTGGTCTGGCCAGGCCGTGCTTACTGTGATGGGGTTGTTGCGGCATTCTGCTGGTTGCTCTGTCTTAGCTGCTCTGTTCGCTTTGCTGTCTACTTCTGGTTTTCTACTAGTTGTGTTTGAGGTCACATAGTCTTGGCAGCTGCTATCTACTACTGGTTTTCTGCAGTATGGATTCTGTGTTTTGTCTCATTTCTGCGCATCTGCTGGTCTGCTTTGCTCCGTGGCCTCCTAGCTGGAGTGGATGTAATTTAACTGGCATGAAAGGTTCAGTGAGGTTGATGGAAGTTATTGTCATGCAAGGTTTATTGCTGTTGCATTACTGTTGTGAGGAATGGTCCATTACTGGCATGAAAGGTTCTATTTTTGGTATGGTCTGTCTGCTGTGGTCTGTCTGCTGGTGAAATATTGTATATAAGGTGGAGTGCTGGTGGGTTGTTAATAGTTTGCTGGTCTCTTGGTGTATTTGTGTTGGTGTTTGTGATGTGAGAAGGATCATCAGTGACAGTAGCTAATCTGAAGTATAGGCTGAATTGCTGTAATGTGGAGTGCACAACTGTTGTGGTCACTTGCTAATGGTTGCAAAAGTACAGGCTGAACTGATATAAGGTGGAGTGCTGGTGGGTTGTTAATTTGGGTAGATGGTGCTCTGCTATGTGGGCTGTTAATCTGATTTGAGCTGGAAATTTGTGGGCTGGTTCTGTTGGTCTGTTGGTGGTCTAAGGTTTGCTAATCTGTTTTGGATGAATTTGCTGTTCTGGTGGTCTGTTTGTGTGCTTGTCTTGTTTAGTTTTTGTTCTGTTTTTGGTTCTCTTTGTCTGTGTTCTGTTCTTCTGTTTTTTTCCTTTCGGGTTTGGTTCCTCACCAAATTCCTTCCCTTTATTTGATGTAATCTCATATCTTGTATGATTTTCCATCTATAAAGGTTCCTTTTTTTGGCCGATCAAAAAACATTACTTACGCTTTTATTCTCTTGGTCTTTGTCTAACAAAAACTCAAGGAATGCATTGCTGATTTGTTATCCTCCTTGCACAATCTGACTCTTGCTGCACCATTGTTGCCACCATTAAAAACACATAAAATAATAGAGAAAGTCAGACTTATTCAAATTTTGATAATTCGAACCGTTCACATTTTAATATTTATTGAGTATATCATACTTGTAAAAAATCAACCGATCTACTTGATTTTTTAGAGGTATGATGTACTCAACAAATCTTAAAATGTGAACGGTTTGAATTATCAAAAGTGGGCCCCAAAGGCCCAGCAAGTAGGAAGTTAAGGAGGGGATCCTGATTCGGGTGATTGTCCAATAAATCATATGATAATTAATAGCATTTTTCATTAAACACTATTAAAAACGTCACTAATTATTAATTTTCAGCAACAGTTTCAAAAATTTGTCACAAAAATGTCACTAATTATAAGTTTTAGCGACAATTTAAAAAAATCGTCTTAAAAAAAAGTCATTAATTTTCAACTTTTATCAACAGTTTGAAAAACTTGTCACAGAAAAATGTCACTAATTGTAAGTTTTAGAAACAATTTAAAAAAGTCACTAATTGTTAATTTTTAGTGAATATACAAAAAATCGTCACAAAAAATTATTTTTAGTAACGATTTTACTAAGGCTTATTTTTAATAGAACTTGATATGAATTAAGTCTAACTATTTTGTATAGTGTAGGGTCCATGTGTAAAGATAGTAATTTTAGATAATTTTAAGTTTGAGTTTGTAATATTACTAAAAATAATAATATACAAATATTAAAAATGAAAAAGAGAAAAATTACAATCAAAACAAAAAAAAAAAAAATCAAGATTTGATGTGAATTAAATCCTATCTTTTTAATCATCTCAACATAAACTCTAAATTTTTAAATCAATTCTAACAATCTATTTATACTATTAGTTTCTAACGAATGAGGGGCATGAGGAAGATTGGTAACCACACGTTAAAACACACCAAAATCAATTTAAAACGAGAGAGAGCATATTAAAATGTTCCATTGCTTAATTATATTTAATTTAAAAAGCTTGGCTCACTAACATGATCTAATGAACCAGCTGTCCTGCCTACTTTATGATCAACTAATTTAAAGTTATTAATCACAAAAAGAAATGAAATCAAAATCAATCTGAAACAATAAAAATGAAGTGAAAGATTAGAGAATTTTTAAAATGAAAACAATAAAGATGAAGCTAGTCAATTTCTCCTCATCCTATGGCTACATCCATAATCTATTCTCTTCTTCAGTTTCTGTCTCTTCCGATTCTGACTCTCTGTATCCTCTCTCTTTTCGCCAGGGCCTGAAAGGGAATTTTCCACATATCTTGCATCTCCTCTCAACCCTTGCACATCCCAATTGTAGTCAATAATAGGTGTAACCAAACTTTCCTCGTACACCATTGCGGTGAAGTAGTATTTCTCGGTTGGAATCCTCATATCACTTTGTGAGTTGTTGTTAGGATTGTATCAAGGGCAGACCCAAGATTCATCGATGGGGTGAGCTAATATTAAGGTAAAATTATACAATATATTTTAAGCATAATCACATAAGAAAAAAGAGAATTTAATAATATAATTTAGATTAATATCTAAATTTATTGATTAGAAACAATCTAACTAAGTTGTGCTCGACAAGTCTTTAAAGATTCGAATTTATCAATTACAGAATCTAGATCAATTTTCTAAATAAGGTCTCGTTCAAGGTAGAGAGACAAGCAATCGGCAAGAAACCCATCCCCCATTGAATTGCGAATGGCAGCTTTAACATGCTTCATACCCAAAAATGCTCTTTCCGTAGTCACCATAAAAACAGGAAGGGTTGACACAAGACGAATCAATTTGTAGATCATGGTGTAATACTCGAACTTTCTTGTCACAAATAGTTCTCGGCATAAATCGACAAGGGTAGATATCTTATGAAACTCAGGATCACAAACAACATCAAGCTTATAATGCATTAATTGACATCTCAAAGCATGAACGTCCTGAGAAATGAAATCTTATAGATAAAATTTCTCAACAAGATTGCAAATATTATCCACATTAAAAGATCTAAAATTGCCACTAGAATCCAAAGCCGAGCTAAGAGAAAGAAGTTCCACTACCCCATCATTAAATCTATGTTCTAAATCCATCAATTGAAAATCAGTTGTAGAGTTAAATACGTCAAAGTGATAATGATGCTCAATTGTAATATGATTTTGTTAACGACAACGACTTGTACCCTCTTCATAAGGAGAACCCATATCATGCACCACAACGTTATGTTGATTGCAAAATGACACCACATTTGCAAGAAAAATATCCCGATCATCTTGTTTAAGTTTCTGAAGGAGAGCTTTTGTTGTGGAGACTAATTTCATCGCATTTAAGATGTCTTGAGTTTTCTGTTACAAGGCTTGACAAAGTGTATTCATGATTCCTAAAATGTTGTCCATCAAGTGCAAGACGAATATGAATTCAAAGCTCTTCATTACTTTGTAAACACCATTAGCTTGCCCTCAAATTTGTTGATTTGTAATCTGCTTGAGACTTTCAACAACTACAAAAGATGCCTCATACATATCAATCAAGTTTTTAACAGAGTCATAATGCGAGCTCCAACGAGTAGCTCCAGCTCGATGCAAGGTACCAATTTGATTGGCCCCTTTACTAGATTGACGCTCACCACTAGCCAACATATTTTCAACCTCACTCTTATGAAAAGATTTTAACTCGCCAAGGCGCTTTGGGGAAGAAGCAACAAAATTGACAATATAACTTTAGTGAGAAAAAAATTGCCAAACATTAGGCTCATATTTTGTTGCCGCAATTAAGGCCAATTGCAAACGATGTGCAAAGCAATGTACATAATATGCATATGGACAATCTCTAAGAAATAAAGCTTGAAGTCCATTCCATTCGCCATGCATATTGCTAGCACCATCATACCGTTGACCACACATGTTTTGAATAGGGAGATTAAATAGAGAAAAGATATTCAATATCTCTTTTTTAAGAGTCAATGCAGATGTATTTTTGACACCCACGATATCAAAGAACCGTTTCCCTAGCAAACCATCATTCTTGACGTATCTCAAAATAAGGGCCATTTGTTCTTTTTTAGACTCATCTTGGGACGCATCAACAAGAATACAAAAATAACCTCATGCAACTTCATCAAAATTACATTCCTAACTCTATTAGTAAGTATATGCAAAATCTCTTTTTGGATCTTCAGAGAAGTGTATTTTGCATTTGGTGGAGCATTCTTTAATATAATGCTCTCAAGAGCATCATTCCCTCTCACCTTGAACTTTAATAATTCAATTAGATTACCTTGGAATGAAGTCGAGCTTTCATTATGATCTCTAAAACCAAGTCTTTGAAGAGCAAGTACTTGAATAGTTTCAGTTGTTGCCTTTACCCACATTCGATTTTTCAAAATCTCTTATTTTGATTGCGTATTCAACATTTTTTCAATGTGATAGGAAGATTTCTTCAAATTGTCATGACTAATAACACAATGACTATATGATGAAGATGCAAGTCAGACATAAAGCAAAAAAACACATTTGGATCCATCATTTACTCTCTTCCAATTGCTAAACCCCTCATCAACAAGAACATAACGACTGATCGACTTATTTGGATGATCAAACAAAAAGCATGAAAAACAATATGCTTGATCCTTTGAAGGAGAATACTCTAGCCAAGAAAATTGCTTAAACCAAATATGTTGGAATCGATAATTCTGCTTTCCAAATAAGGACCTAGGATACTCAAGTCTAGGTTGATAAGGCCCCAAGTTCACATAAGCTCGTCTAACCTCATCCTGTTGATTAACTAAATATTCACAAATTAGCAAGCGTAAATCAGGATCCCATTCAATAACGGTTGAATCAAATTCACTTGATTTATTTGCTTGGGCATGGAAGGCTGTTGCACATTAGAAAATGAGGTTCCAACACTATTGGATGTTGTACTACTAAACTTCTGTTTTGATTGATAGAATGAGAAAAGAGTTTTTCCTTTTTTTAGTGGTGGAGGTTCTATTATTTGTAATCTAAAAAATTAAAAAAAAAAAAATTAGCCCTATTTAATATTAAACCAGAGTATATTCATAATAATTTTAAATACTAGGATCTTTATATATACCCTCAATAATTTTTATTTAGGTTTTCATTATTTTTATATGTCCAAAAAAACTCCTTCAGAGTTCAAAACCTAAGAGCACTATAGAACATTGAACAAGCAGTACCATAAAAAAATTAAAAGCAATATAATATTTGTTGCACAAAGACAAAATTTCAAAACTATTGTTAATCAAATCCATTCTCAACCAACAAAATAAAATAATTAGTTAATTACACTTACAAAAAATATTAGGAAAGTGGAGCTGCTGCAGGCTACTGTAGACGACGGAGAGAGAGCCGTTGCCTATCTATTGGAAAATGTGAGGATTATTTTGGAAGATTTGTTCTTTAAACAAATACAAACCTATTGGGCTGCCTATCTATTTTTTTGGGTAAGTATCAGGCTGCTATTGGGCTGCCTATCTAAAAAAGAAACAAAAAACTATTAGCCTTATTTGGGGCTCAGGTGGGAGAGGTTAAGCTAGGCTGGGAGCTTGGGTTGGGTTGGGATGGGCTAGGAAAACAAATTTGTACAGATTTTTTAAGTTTTGGGCAAGGCTGCAGCTACCTATGCCCAGCCCTAGGTCTGTCCTTGGATTGTATGCTTTTATATGCTTCATGCCAATCTTCATTAGAATTTCACCATTCTTTGAAAAACACAATGGTTCTACATCGTCATAAATACGCAAGCCAGGCAAATTCGATAGAATGAACATGGTAGTCCAAGATTCTTTCACACCACATTTCGTCATCACCAACACCTCAACACTACCCACATGATCAGTTGGGTGCTCATTACAGTAGCGAACCATGCAAAGACATCCTTCCAAAACTCCCAAACCAAGTAAAATATCTCCACCTCCTCCCTTAGGTTGTGGCATTGGTAACTTGTTGAATTTATTCTTTTGTGGATTGAAGTAAATGATAAGATGGGGTGCGAGGAAGTGATCCCGACTTTCTTTAGAAGCAAACCAATGTAGATTTTCATTCACCACGGGACCCCATTTCACACTAGAAACATGTTATGGGAAGTGAACGTGGGTCCAAGTGTAGCTTGCTTTTCGTGCTCCTTTAGGAAGACAATTAGCCCTACAGTTCGGACTCCTTTCACAAGTGCAATGCGAAATAGATAAACACTAATGGGTCCAAATCTAGAAAATATTTTGAAAAATCGATTTTTAATCAAAGATGCCAAAAGTGGACTGCATTACAGAGTTCAGAGGTGCTACTTAAATATTTTTGAAAAATTTAGGAAATCCGAGACTTGTGCGAAAGGCCATGTGTCCGTCATCACCAAAATGTCTTGGCTCAGAAACTTAGGTACGAGAAGGGAAGGTCATGAATTGAGCACCCCACTCGCCCGATCAAAGATCGGCATTTACTAATATGTGAATCTTATTTACATTATATGTTCTTATTCCGACTATTAGTCTAACTTTACTAGGTGGTGCACATAAGCATAGACCACTTTACAAAATTTGGAACACATTGATGTTTTGTTTGTTTTGAAAAAAGTGTTTTGACTCCGCGTCACTTGAAAAAGTGAGTTTGTATGTACATTAATCAATTTATTCCAATTTTACTAAAAGGCCTTCATCCACCGGCATTCAAACAAGTATATCACTTAAGCATTTAGCCTCATGAAATCATGCTTGATAACATGGCTACAATCACACTCATGCGATATGCTAAAGCAATTAAATGCTCACCTAGTACTCCGAGGCAAGCTAAAAAGATAAAAGAGTTAGAAAAAATACATGATCCTATCTAATGCAATACGACTAATGCAACACATACAATTATGCAATTAATAGGCTCGGCTACTAACATGACATGTAAATCAATTTAAGGCATGCAGCCTAAGCATGTTTTCAAAGAAATAATCAATAACAATGCTTGTTAGAATGATGAACCGAGCCTTTATGCATGCAAGGCAAATGGATGCAAATCATGAAAAATGCTAAGTAAATATGATTCTCTATGCTAAGGAGAAAGACGTGGGGTTGAAAGACATACACATTATTACAATTTTGCCCTCATGTAAGAGGGTTCGAATATCCAAGTGTCAATTAATAGCTAGCTATTACAAATCTGAATAACTAATAAGAAATAAACTAGCAATCTAATTTATTACAACAAGGATAATAATGAACAATAAATTAGCTATCTAAGTTAACTAACTATGACAATTATGAATAAACAATAATAATAATTTCAACGATACTAACTATAACAATAATTAATTAATTACAACAATAATGGGAACATTAATTTACAACATTGATATAAACAAAGATGCACAAGGATTGTATGCACATGATTGTTTTCAAAAGCAGCACTGTCTGCCTCCCTAGGAATCTGCCATGTTTTAGCTTTAGTCACTGCCCTCTGTTTCTGCAAAAACACTCTGTTTACCAAACATTGGAGCCCAGCCGGTGAGACAGAGATTTGCGCCGGTCATTACGGCCGAGCTACGGTAACGCGAGTTATGACAGGCCTTGCGAGAACCGGACTATGTCCAACTGAACTAAATCAGAGCGGTTCCCCGGGCCATCACGCCGGGCTGAGCGAGATTTTTCGATCGGAGCGTGGAGTCATGCATGTGCCTAACCGAGATTATTAGCATGGTGTTCGGTTGGATCCGCGTAATGCGTTGGGACCGAGCTGCGTGCAGTCCGAAATTAATTCCAACCGAACTGAAGAGTGGTACGACTCACGGCCGGCCGGCCGGATCGGACAAACCGACTTATTATAGGTCGGTCGTTTCAGTCGTGGTGCCGTTTTCTCCAAGGGGTAGTACGGTTACGACAGACCAGTTGAATGTGCCATCTGGACCAATGATACGACAAGGGGGAAATCCACTCATAGTGCGCGTCAATACTGTTTGGCAGTTCCGCAAACGCTGCTTGGAGGTTTTGGTCTCTACACGTGTAAAGAATGTAGAGGGGAGCATGACCTCCTGTACAGGGAAGGACAACAAAAGTAGTGCACCCAAAACCACTGAGGCTGCATGGCCAGCCTAGAAAAGGGAGGACAGAGGAACGTTAGAGGTAAGCAATCTGAGGAATCCTCAATTCTCTCTCTCTCTAAAAAAGCGCTCTCTTATTCAAGTGTGCTGACTTGATCGTCAGAGGGTCTATCCGACAACACACCGCCGGGCAGTTCACCGTCTTTCTATTTTTAGGTCAGACGACGTTACGAAAAGAGCTTGAGTTCAAGGAGTACGGAGAACAGAGGATATTTCACCCCCGTACAATTGGCGCCGTCTGTGGGAAGACTTTTGACAGACAAACCTTGCTCCTCGAGCTTTTTTCACCGTTTCCATAGCTAACCATGACGAAGCTCCACTGTCCGTCGTCGATGGTATTACACTAAAGTCCGTCCGACGGAGAGATGGCCTTCCTACTATTCCTACCATGGTGGGCTTGGAGACCTCTTCCAGGGCTACGCGTGACAAATACGCAAGGAGTACTGATCGCTCGAAGAGTCCAGAGGGCCACCGATGACGGGAAGAGTCACATGCTTAGTGCTTGGAGCACAAACTTAAAGACCAGGACGCTCTGATTCGCAAGATGGCAACTGAAATAAAGGCGCTGAAGCGCCAGATAAAGGAGAAGGATGTTGTTGGAGAAGGCAACCTCAGAGAGCGCACCCTGCCCCCTCGCTCTGGCAGTTACCACCAGGACAAGACGTCCTCTCTCTTTGTCACCAGAAGCTATGAGGTAGGAGACTCCGACCCATAGGTAGGAAGATCTCATACTCGCGACAGCACTTACCGTCCCTTGCGCCCCTCGTCGACGTCGAGATACTCTTTCTCCGTCCATTCGGGAGACCTGAGGGATGTATTGGGAGAGAGGGCTCGCTGTGAAAAGACCCGAAGGCTGCCGGCATTGCAAAGGCTGAAGCCTAGATCCGTTGTAGTGAGGAAGTGGCAATGCCAGCGCCTAGAGTGATAGCACCAGGGGATAGAGAGCTAGCAAGACTTACCGCTACCCAGCTCCCCCAGAAATTGAGAGCACGTCGCTCCTTACCAGATTCCACTAGCCTAAGTTCACGTTCTACGATGGCAAGATGGATCCGTACATGCACGTGAGTCATTATCGGAAAGTAATGGCAGGACATCGGTGCAATGACGCCTTGATGTGCCTCATATTCCCAGCAAGCTTGGGAGAACTGGGCCTGAAATGGTTCGAAAGGCTTGCGGAAGGGAGCATCGAGGGATGACAACAGTTGGCAGAGGCCTTCGTCACCAGATTCAAAACCAACACTCGAACACCGAAGGAGGTCGACCATCTCCTAAGTGTTAAGATGGAATTCGGAAGCTCTTTAAAGGCATGCAATGCCAAGTACTGGGAAAGCTACAATGAGATCCTCGACTGCCCCACCAATCTGGCGATCACCCAATACAAGCGGGGTCTCCTAATCGGGCATAGGCTGCGAGATTCGCTTACGATGGACCAACCCACTACCATGGAATCTTTGATACAGCGAATCAATGAACACATCTGAGTAGAGGATGATGTCGCCACCGCAATCGAGAAGGCAAATCCGATCGCAACAGACAGAAGAGTGGCGAGGAAGGTTCACTCGGTAGGGTAGGAGGACAACCGCCCAAATGACCGGTCAAAGGATCAACGTCATGGCTCAAACCGCGATGATAGGAACAAAGGTCGCAGAAACGATCGAGCTAACGCTCCTCGTTATGAAGTGGAAGATGCCAAGAGAAAGTTCAAAGCGCGAACCGGCATCACCACAGTCTTTAAAATCCCTATTTACCGCATCCTGAGTGAAATCCGAGGTGAACCCTACGTCCGATGGCCGGCCAAGTTGGGAAACACGCAGAGAGGCTTTAACTCGAGGTATTGCTGTACCTTTCATGAGGAATGAGGGCACCGAACGGAGGACTGTGTGCCACTCAAACAACATTTGGAGAAGTTAGTGGCGGTATGAGAGCTGCTCCCCAGGAACAAGCAGAGCCAAACGGCCTCACCGTCTTAAATGCAGCGCCGTAAGACGTAATCAATGTCATCTATGGCATCATTGAGCCGACAAGGGTCTACGAGCTAAAAGGGATGATCAAGAAAGCCGAGCACATAAGGGAGGTGCTCTCCATTCAGCCCACTGTGAAGAAAGGGAAGACCGAGGAAAAGGATGTCCTGACCTTTTCAAGCAAATACTTGGAGAGAATTCAAATGCCTCATAACGACGCCTTAGTGGTGACCCTCCGCGTCAAAGACTTTGACATCAAAAGAATTCTAGTTGACTAGGGAAGTTCGGTCGAGATCATGTATTATGACGCCTTCAGACAGATGAAGTTGGAGGACAAGGACTTGGCCTCCGCAACGTCTCTATTGGTTGGTTTTAACTCTCAGCTGGAATGGCCGATTGGAAAGATCATATTGCCGGTCAAAGCGGGATCAGTCACAAAGCAAGTGGAGTTCTGGGTGCTTAAGGTCCCATCGACCTACAACTTAATTTTGGGCAGGGGCTGGTTGCATGCCATGCAGGTGGTAGCATCGATCTACCATTAGGTCCTGTGCTTCCTGGCACCAGCCGGACAGATAGAAGAGGTTTGGGAAGACCAGGTGATAGCAAAATAGTGTTTCATCGCAGTAAATGGCAGTAGAGTCGCCAAAGGCTTTGTGTAAATGATAGAGGGTCCAGAGGGAAAGGAAGTCCTGGAAGACGTAGAAAGAAAAGCCGAGGAGAAATCGGTCGAAGACTTGGTGAAGGTGCGCGTGGATGAGAATGACCCAAACAAGTTCTTTCTTTTGGGCTCATCTCTATCCAGCACCGAGCGACTTGAGTACGTTGACTTTTTGGCTTCCAACATGGAGGCCTTCGCATGGACGCCTTACGATATGCCTGGCGTCAACCCTAGCTTCATTTTCCACCAATTGAACGTCTTTCCAAATATACGGCCAGTCATCTAGAGGACACGGCGCTCGGCCTTGCACCATGCCGAGATAGTGGCGAAAGAGGTCAAGAACTTGTTGGAAGCGGGGGCAATAGGAGAAGTGCAATACCCTAGATGGATATCTAACACGGTGGTGGTGCCGAAAAAGAATGGCAAGTTGCGGGTGTGCGTTGATTATAAGACGGTCAACCGTACGTGCCCAAAGGATAGCTTCCCCCTCCCAAGAATCGACCAGCTACTGGATTTGACCGTTGGCCATCAAAGGTTCAGCTTCCTCGATACGTATCGTGGCTACCATCAGATAGCCATGTATGAACCAGACCGAAAGATCACTTCGTTCACCACTCTACGTGGACTGTACTACTACAAGGTCATGCCATTCGATCTAAAAAATGCTGGGGCAACTTTTCAAAGGATGGTAACCAAGATGTTCGCTCCCCTTCTGGGCCGCACCATGGAGGCTTATAACGATGATATGGTGGTAAAGAGCAAGGAAAAGTCTCAACACCTCGCTGATCTAGTAGAGATGTTCGCTACACTTAAACATCACAAGCTGCATTTGAATGCCTCCAAGTGCGCCTTCGGAGTTGGCACCGGAAAATACCTAGGTTTTTTGGTCACGAACTGAGGAATTGAAGCCGACCCTTCCCAAATCAAGGCGATACAAGAGCTGGAGCGCCCAAACTCCACGAAGGACGTGCAACATCTTGCCGGGATGGCAGCCGCGCTGAACAGATTTATAAGCTGGTCTTCAGATCGTTGCAGGCCCTTCTTCAAAACTTTGAAAGCCAAGTTCTTCTAGGATGACGAATGTGACCGTGCATTGGTAGATCTGAAAGAATACCATTCCTCAGCCCCTATCCTTGTCACACCAAAATCGGGCGAAGAACTGTATCTCTACTTGGCAGTCTCTCAACATGCGGTAAGCGTCGTCCTAGTCCGTACTGAAGGTACCCAGCATCTCCCCATCTTCTACTTAAGCAAGACCTTGCTCTCGGCTGAATCAAGATATCTGCCGCTAGAAAAATTGGCTCTGGCCCTAATGATCGCCTCCAGAAAGCTAGCGTACTATTTTCATGCCCACACAGTCGTTGTGCTAACCGAATTTCCACTTAAGGTGCTCTTCAAAAAGGTGAATTTTACCGGCAGAATTCTAAAGTGGGCTGTAGAATTGGGGCAGTATGATATCAAGTTTCAACCGCGCACTGCCATCAAAGCTCAAGCTCTTCCCGACTTTGTGGCGAAATTTGCCCTAGGAACACACCCCGTTTGCCCTATCGATGTGGCCAGTGCGGATTTGGCGCAGCCCATGGCTCAGACAGCAGATACGAATAGTGGACAACGAGTGACGGAAGGGCAAAAGAAAGCCAAACAAAAAATACAAGAACCGGACAACCTATCAAAGCACGGGCTCGACCAGGACATAGAAAGAAACCAAAATGAACTGGCTAGTACCTCGCAGCTAAGGAGCTCCCAAAATCCCTCCGACTGCTGGAAATTGTTCATTGGCAAGATATGGAAACTCTTCGTCGATGGGGCCTCCAACAGGCACGACGCTGGACTGGGAATCGTCCTGACCTCCCCAGATGGGCTGACTATAGAGCACGCGATCACACTCGGTTTCCCAACGTCCAACAATGAGGCAGAATATGAAGCGCTCCTTACCGGATTGAAAAGCGCATTGAGGATGAAAGCGTCGGAGCTTATGGTATTCAACGACTCCAAACTGGTGGTCAATCAAGTCTCCGGGGAGTATGGGGCCAAGGATGAAAGGATGGCCAAATATCAGGCGCTAGTACGCGTAGAAATCAAAAAGTTTGCTGCGATAAGAATGGAACAAATTAACCACGAGGAGAACAATGCAGCAGACGAACTGGCCGGCCTGACATCCATGCAAACAACTTTTCCCAATCCTTTGATGATAGAATTTTTGCCCCGGCCTAGCATTGAGGAACCAGAGGTGCCCGAAGTACTCTGCGTCAACTTAGGACCATCCTGGATGGACCCTATCATCGCCTTCCTAAAGGATAGAATTCTACCAACAGAAGAGAAGGAGGCCAACAAAATCCGGGCCAAATCAGAGTGGTTTTGGCTCTCTCCATCTGAAGCCTTATACAAGAAGTCTTTCACTGGGCCGTACCTAAAGTGCGTCTACCCCGACAAGGTGGAAGCTTTCCTCTATGAGATTCATGAAGACATCTGCGGGAGCCATATTGGAGGAAGGTCTTTGGCCTACCGAGCAATTTCCCAAGGTTATTGGTGGCCGTGCATGCAGGTGGACGCATATAAATACGTTCGTAGGTGTGAAAAATGTCAAAAATTTACTCACCAAATCTACCAGCCGGCCAAAGAACTGCTCCCCCTTACAAGTCCTTGGTCGTTCGTGCTTTAGGGGCTAGATATTGTGGGACCACTCCCGACAGCTCCGAGCAACTGCAAGTTTTTCATCGCTGCTACCGACTACTTCACAAAGTGGGTTGAGGCCGAGCCGTTGGCAACCATAAAGGAAAAAGATGTGAAAAAGTTTGTTTGGCAAAATGTCATCACTCACTTCGGTATACCGAAGGCCCTCATTTCGGATAATGGCACTCAGTTCGATGAGAAACTCTTTCGCGAATTTTGCAAGGAGTTAAAGATTGAGTTCTACAGCTCAACACCGGCCTACCCTCAGTCAAATGGTCAAGCAGAAGCCTCAAACAAGACCATCCTGGACGAGCTGAAGAAATGACTAGAGAAAGCCAAAGGGAAGTGGGCTGAAGAACTCCCCAATGTGCTCTGGGCATACCGCACCACACCGAGACGTTCGACCGGGAAAACTCCATTTGCCTGGGCCTATGGCATGGAGGCTGTCATCCCACTGGAAATCGGCATGCCAACCATCTGGTCTGAAAGTTTTCAGCTAGACTTGAACAGTAAAGCTGTGGCCTTGGAACTTGACCTAGCTGAAGAAAGAAGGGAACGGGCGCTAATCCATATTGCAACCTACCAGCAAGAACTCTCCAGGAAATACAACAAGGCCGTGCATCCAAGGCTATTCAAGATCGGAGACTGGGTGTTGAGAAAGGTAATGGGCAACACAATGATCCCTGGTGAAGGCAAACTAGGTGCAAATTGGGAAGGGCCATATAAGGTAACTGGCCTTGCAGGCAAAAGGACATACCATCTGGAAGACTTAGATGGTAAAGCTATCCCCAGACCATGGAATGCAGCTAATCTTAAGATTTTTTACTTTTGAAATGTAATCGTTTCTGTTCCTTCGCCTTTTGAACCTTAGCCTTTTAGCATTCGATGTAAATCGCTAACATGTAATGAAAGATAGCCTCATTTTTTTCTTATTTTATGCGTTTCTATGCAAAGACGTTATAAGGATATTGAGCTACTATGAAAATACCAGGGGCAAGAAGCCAACGACAGCTTGAATTAGGCCGAGCTGGAATAGCTCACCCTAACAAACAGTAGGTGTTTTGCCCAACTTGTCCTAGGGCCGAGCTGATATTGCCCGCCCGTATAGAAAGTTGGCGTTTTGCCCAACTTGTTCTAGGGCTGAGCTGACATTGCTCGCCTGTATAGAAAGTTGGCGTTTTGACCAACTTGTACTAGGGCCGAGCTGACATAGCTCGCCAGTACGGACAGTCGGCGTTTTGACTAGCATGTTCTAGGGTCGAGCAGACATTGCTCGTCCGTATAAACGGTGTATTGCCCAACTCGTTCTAGGACCAAGCTAGCATTACTCGCCCGTATAAACGCATGCCCGTGCAAAAAGCTGGCGTTTTGCCCAGCTAAAGTCGTTATTAAGGCGAGCCACTTTTGCTTAAGTTGTGGGGTTGATTGACTAATCATTGACCGAGCTAGTTTCTACTTGCCTGATAAAGAGAAGATTTTGCTCGCGGTCAACCGAGCTGTTGCTTGTTCACCAATGTGGAGCTAATTTCGCTCACTCATTGAGCTGACACTGGTTGCCTGCTTAAAATGTTAGTGTTATGTTCAACGAATATTTTGAACAAGGTAGGTTGGCTCGTCAGACTGAAGAAAATTTCGATAACATGGTGAGCAGAAAGTTTAAACTTTTCATTCATTATAAAAGCGTGATTACAAAAGTGGGGCGCAGCCCGGTAAGAAAGATGGACAAGGCGGTTAGTCTAGATCAACGATGTCAGCTTGTTCAGTTGCCCCTATCTCGGTGTCTCCAACTCGCTCGTCAACCACTGCATCGAGCTCCTCTTGCCCGGGCTCCCCGTGCCCTTGGGCCCCTTCCCCAGAAACCTCGGCTAGAAGATTTTGCTGGGCCGGTTGCATGGTTGTAGTTTCTGCAGCAGCCTTCTGCTTTGCATCTTCAATGAGTTTCTTCTGTACGGCGCTGGCATAAGCCTTCATGCGCACCGGGATAAAGGCAGGAGGTGGGTTTTGGAACACGTCGGAGTCGTGGCCAATGACAAGTTTTTCCACGGCGGCTTTCCAACCACACTGGAAAAAAATATCCTTGGTGCCCTCCACCTGCTGCTTGTAAGCCCTTTCGCCCTCCACGTAACCATGGTCCTCAGCATCGTCGACCTGCTTGTCCAGCTCAGCTTTATGGGCATCGCGGAGTTTGCGCAGCTCGGCAATGTATCGGGCCTTCGTCACTTGGAGTGCCTTCTGCTTGTCCTCTTCTACCCGGGCCAACCGTTCAGAAAGTTTGTCGCGCTCGGCTGCTACCTCTTCCTGGGAGGCTTTCAGTTTCGTCAGCTCGGCCGTCTTGGCCTTATCATCAGTAATGGCCTCCCACAGACGTTTTCGCACGGCGATCATTCACTCGTGGGCAAGGTAATTCTTCTGCGCGGCCTGCACAGCAAACGAAAGGTAAGAACACAATAACCGAACAGGAACTTGACGACAGGAAAACTTGCAAACTTACCAACACTATTGACTTTGTTGTCAAGCGAAGAACCTTTAGGTCGGACAGCTCCCTGTACTTCTTCATGTCGGTAGGGAGGAGCAGCCCTTTAGTCATGTTGAAGCCGAGAGAGTAGTCCTTGTCTGCGTAGACCGAGTCGGCAGCAGAGACAGCCCGACTTTTGTAAGTCAACTCAGGCGACCAGGCTGGGGGGGCACCGGATCGAGTGGATGGCTCGGTGATCGGTTGTTCAGTCTGGTCCCCCAAGTCGGCAGAAGCATGCTCGGTTGAATCTTCATCTGCCAAATGTTGTTCGGTCGAATTTTTTCTCGGCCTTTTCTTCGACCGACCTGCAGTTTGTTCGCTGGCGAGAGCCAGCACAACCCCCTCCTCTTGCACGGCCGGCGTGGAAGAAGTTACCCCAGCTGCCTCTGGTGGCTGATAGTTGCTCGCCTCACCGGTGATCGTTGACTTGATAGCTCGGATCTTGGCCATCTCTTGCTTGGCTGTCAAAAGGACCAGTTGATCGGTGGAAGGCTGGGATCTGGTTCTGGAGAAAGTGCACACAGGAAGTCGGTCACCCTACTCTTGCATGGCGCCGTGTAGTGGTAGCTTGGTTCGAAGCTGACCAGCTTGGGTGATCCTCGCTCGTCAGCCGGATGACGCAACGCAACCCTTATGGCCTCCTGGTTTACGCGGGAGTTATCCTCTGCCAAGAGTTTATAGTCTGCAACATGAAGGCAACTGTTAGACTGGTAGTAAAAAGAGCAACTTCAAAAAAAAATTTGATGCCAAGATACTCACCAGCACTCCCAAAGTCTTTTCTTATGTACCAACCCGGTATGGGTGCTTCGGTGTCCTCATAATTACCGGACACCCACAAAAAATCGTCATCGTTGGTCTCTTTGTCCAGGTTACCTTCGATGAGTTTTGCTCGGTCTTTCCTGACCTTGAGATACCACCAAAACCCACCTTTATTTTTACTAAGTGCATATTGGTGAAATATCTCGGCGAGGCCGAGATTCAGACCGAGTATTCTATTTAGCTCGGCCACACCGTTTATTATTTTATATGCATTATTGGAGACTTGGGTCGGGCACAACCTAGTCTTCCTTAAAAACTCACAGATCAGGGGTTGGACCGGGAAGCGCAGGCCTCCTTCTACAATGGACACCACCGTGAAAGGGCATTTGTCTAGCTCGCCCCAAGGAGTGTCTCCTTTCTTGGCGATCTCCAAGTGGACATCATCTGGAATATTGTACTCTCTATGGAAGTCGGCTAGTGCCCCAGGAGAATTCACCATGAACCGGTACTTCCCCATCTATCTCGGTTTTATTTAGTTGGGTGATTTAGGTCGTATCTCGGTAAAAATTTGGTGACTGTTTGCTCGAACTTTGAGCTTCACCGGTTGTAACGCGGAACGGGCCTAGTCGGTCCTAGTTTATTCTGCATTATTAAGAAATAAGGCCAAGGATTAGTGCGGCATAAATTGCAAAGCTCCTACAGGGAAGTGTCTAGCTCCGTTTAGAATCCTGGGGCGTTTGATCGGTTCATTTTTCTTATCTCGGCTCCATTATCTGGCCGACCTGGCCTTCCTAGATCGGTTCTAGCCCCTTACTTGCAGCTTGGTCTCAGCCTCAAAACAAGACCACAAACAGGTTTTTGCTCAGCTAAATCCTATTTATAGATCAAAAAGTTGGGTTTTGCTCGGTCTCGCTCAGGGTTCAGGCTGTTCATCCAAAGTGTCAAGTTCGTGCATTGAAACTAGGGGAAACAAGGGGCATGGGAGCCCCATCTGCTTCTCTGATTCCAGTTTTTCCTAAGGTGTACCAGTATTACCCCAAAGAGGGGGCACTGGTAAGATTCTAACAGTCCCAGGCAAGAACATGAAAAACGTAAATGGAGAGTACGAAGGAGGGGCAGGTAAACTTACCGATATGGATGCCAAGTGAAGAGCAGTTAACCACGATCTTGTCTACAGCCTTTGAGAGGACGAAGGTGGTTGAGAACAACTAGAAGAGCAGTGATGGAAGAAGCTTGGGAACTTGGAGGCTAGGGTTTGGCTCGAGTGAGAAGATGAACAGTAAGGGCGTATGGGGCCCCTCATGTGTGTATATAAAGGACGAGGGAAGCCAAAGGGCGGCAACCTTTTGAAATTTGCGTGTGACGAAGACAGCCGTGGGTCTGCACGGAACCAATGGCATGAGGCCACGTGGCATTGAAAAGACGGCTTGTCAGTACGGCTGAATGATTATTGATGAGACTACTGGCACAATTCAGATGACCGACCAAATCAGATAGCTCGATCATGGCGGTAATCCCAATCACTTTTAGCTCGGATGGGATTAAGGGACAATTGAGAGGGAGATTTGCGCCAATCAATACGACAGAGCTACGGTAACGCGAGTTATGACGGACCTTGCGAGAACCAGACTATGTCTGACTGAACTAAATCGGAGCAGTTCCCCAGCCCATCACGCCGGGCCAAGCGAGATTTGTCGACCGGAGTGTGGAGTCATGCATATGCCCAACCGAGATGATTAGGATGGTGTTTGGTTGGATCCGCGGTAATGCGTTGGGACCGAGCCGCGTGCAGTTTGAAATTAATTCCAGCCAAACTGAAGAGCGGTACGACTCATAGCCAGCCGGATCGGACAAACGGGCTTATTATAGGTCGGTCGTTTCAGTCGTGGTGCTGTTTTCACCAAGGGGTAGGACGGTTGCGACAGACCGGTTGAATGTGCCATCTGGACCAATGATACGACGAGGGGGAAATCCACTCATAGTGCGCGTCAATACCGTTTGGCGGTTCCACAAATGCTACTTGGAGGTTTTGGTCCCTATACGTGTAAAGAAGGTAGAGGGAAGCATGACCTCCTATATAGGGAAGGACATCAAAGGTAGTGCACCCACAACCACTGAGGCTGCATGGCCAGCCTAGAAAGGAGAGGACGGAGGAACATTGGAGGTAAGCAATCTGAGGAATCCTCAATTCTCTCTCTCTCTAAAAAAGCGCTCTCTTCTTCAAGTGTGTTGACTTGATCGTCGGAGGGTCTATCCGGCAACACACTACCAAGCAGCTCACCGTCTTTCTGTTTTTAGGCCAGGCGATGTTACGAAAAGAGCTTGAGTTTAAGGAGTACGAAGAACTGAGGATATTTCACCCCCGTACAGCCGGCTCCTAATGAGGTCCGGCTGGATACAAACAAGGCCGGCTAGATGCCCTGATTTCATGCAAAAGTCTGGTTCTGTGCTCTAAGGTGAAAACAATGCAGACAGAGCTTTTTTGAGCTTTGTTTGTCCCTACTGTTCTTCTCTGTCATGGGGAAGCTCAACAGAAAAACAAGTTTGGTTCCAAAATCATCAATAAGCACAAGTTGATGGCTTGATGATTTTGAACACATTTGGACAAAAAATCAATAAATGTAATGAAAGACAACCACCCCTCCGTCCTATCATGAAGTGAGCTCAAAGAGAGAGGTAGACACGCTTCAAGGTTCATCAAAACATCATGAATTGGTGTGTGATGACTCTTGTTATCCCAGGTAGGCAACCCAAGAGGGGGGTGAATTGGGTTATTTAAAAAAATTTACAAGGCAAAGTAGCTAGAGAGAGAATAATGGCAAGGCTCTCCCATGGATCTCCCACTTTCACTCTCAAGGTTGATAATGGAGATGGAAAATTAGTTTTTTCCCAAGAGTCATCTCTCCAAAAATTTTATCCCTTGTAAAGCTATGGGTGGGTGCTATTTATAGACACCTCATGATGTAGGATGGAGCCCATGTGCAAGGCACATGGGAAATATTCTCTCTAACCACCTTGTCCGAGGAGGTGACCTCTCCGAGGATGAGGAAAATCCCGAAGAGGAGATCAACCTCTCGGCAAATCCTTCTTCTTAGCCACATCTAACCAATGATCCCCAATCATCCCAAAGGGTCAGGGGTAGTCCCAGAGGACGTCCTGCCGCATAAGGGTCAGGGGTAGTTCAAGAGAACGCCCTGCCGCAAATATTGTCGAGTCTCAGGGACCCCCTAGATCGTGCCACCTCGACCCGGGTATAGGCTAGTTTAATCGAAGAGTGAATTTATCTCCACTCATCGTCCTCGGGATCGGGTCCTTTGTTCAAACTCCATTACGTCCATGGTTCTAGTGCGTAGATCCCGAAAAGCTCCGAGCCCGCAAGTGTTGTGGGACTCATTAACGGAGCGACTTCTAGATTACGTCTGAATCCGTTCGAAGTCAAGTGCTTCAGATCTCTAGGTTCGTGGATCTGAACCCTTTCGAGTCCGAGTGCCTCGGATCTCTAGGCTTGCTCAATACCCTTTCGAGTCCGGGCCCGAGTAAGTCTCTAAGTTCATGGATCCGAACCCTTTCGAGGCATAGAGCGATTCAGCCCGTTTGATGGTGATAAATCTAGGCCCACCAACCTTGGACTATTGGGCCTAAATAATTTAGTGGGCTTAAATCAGCTCCTCTTACAAATAGATAATATTTTGTGTCAAACAATATGTATATTAAAAAAATCTAAATTTTTGTAAATAATATTTTAGGCATCATCAAAATTAAATAATATGATTAACAATCTCCCCCTTTTTTATGATGGCAATATTTTTATGGATTTGACACAAAATAAAATTAACAAAATATTTGATAAACCTGCAACATATAATTTTCAAAAGCAAAATCATATTTTTTTCTCCCCTTTTGACATCATCAAAAGAAAAGATGAAGAGATGAAACAAACACATTTGATAAAATAATCTGAGCGGCAAAAAATAAAATAATGGGTCGTCTGTTTTGTCGGAATCATTGTGGGGATTTTGGAGCATCTCGAGCGCACAAAAGGTTGACAAACAAAAGATTTGAGCAGATATGCATCGAGTATTGGATTGATGGAGTGTATAAAAAGTGACAAGGATGATAGGCAAAGAGACGCAATTATCAAATGTTGGAAAAAAAAAAATTGTTTTAGCTTCTTGTGTAATCATGTCATTCCTTACCTTAACCATCAATGATTCGGACCTGCATGAGGTGCCTGTAATGCAGGCAAATGAGAGGTTACCAGTGGTGTAGACACATGTTATTCCTGTAAATGAGGGTCCTAGTGTTATTGATAATCGAAATGATATCAATGCTATTAATAACACTATGACTCTTAGTACACAGGCAATGACTGCTGTTTCCAATATGGTGTAACGATTATAAGCAAAAGTACAAGAAAATCAGCAATGGAGAGACGAGGTGTGTTTGTTAAAACAACAACTGGTTAATATGTGTAAGGAGAAGAAAGAGCTAAAAAGGAAAAATGCACAGTTGGAGAATGCGGTGCAATATTATGCAACGGTTATAATGCCAAGACTCACAGAAGTCGAAAATAGAGAGAGGCATGTAAAAGAGGCTCATGAAAAATTGTTGAGAGCAGTGAAACGGAAAAAATCTGTAAAGCTTTCTGAAAACTTACATGCAGAATATACACACGTCCCCTTTTTATTATTATTATTTTTTTTTATTTTTTTTTATAATAATAGTTGTTATTCTCAAAATATATGAGTCTCCCCCTAAATTAATACACTAAAAATTACACAAATTTGAAGAAACAAATTACCAATCTATAATACTAAGGGCCATTAAGATCCGGCCATAAACAACTATACCAAGTGCACTAGCATAAAAGGAGAAAATAAAAATAAAAACAATTTCTTCAAACAAGGTAGAAGCAATCGTTATTAAATCCAAGATACTTTGGAGCACATACAACAAGTAAAAAAGTATAACACAGTGCAAAAAGAATTTTAACATGTTGATCGGTGATGACCTTGATGATCGAAAGAAATGGAGAAGATCATGTAGATCGGTGACGAATTTTTGTAAATCGATAATGGATCTTGATGGATCAGTCACAGATTGTGATGGATCAGTCACGGATCTTGATGGACCGGTGATAGAACTTGATGAATCAGTAATGATGGTGATACAGATTTTGTGTAGAGTAGTGATGAATCTTGCTAGATTGGTGAGGGATTTGGGTGGATAATGGTAGTGATAAAAGTGATGGGTGATGTTGTGGATGGTGGAGCTGATTGATGGTGATGATGAAGATGGTGTAGGCTAAGGATAAGAGGAAGAAAATGAGAGCGAGAGTGAAAGAGAAAAATAGAGAGTGAGGGAGACAACGGGTGAGAGATTGAGACAGAGTAAGTGAGAGAGAGAGAGAGAGAGAGAGAGAGAGAGAGAACATATATACATATATATAATTATCATTATTTTATTTAATTATTATTTTTTATTATATTTATTTATTTAATTTTTTTTAAATTTATATTTAATATAAACATTATATTGGAGTATTCATCAAACCAAGTTCAGTTCTAATAAAACAAAATTGTTCTTCATTAAGAGGCTTGGTAAATATGTCAGCTAATTGACGATTTGTAGGCACAAATTCGAGTTCAATGTCATTCTTGAGTACATGATCTCTTAGAAAATGATGCCTTATTTCAATGTGTTTAGTGCGTGAGTGCTGAATAGGATTTTTTGAAAGGTTAATGGCACTTGTGTTGTCACATTTTATAGGAATATGATCATAGTAAAGTCCAAAATCTTGAAGTTGTTGTTTCATCCAAAGCAATTGTGCACAACACCCAGCGGCGACAATGTATTTTGCTTCAGCAGTTGACAAAGTCACTGAGTTTTGTTTTCTGCAAAACCAAGAAGTGAGAGAGTGTCCAAGAAAATGACAAGTGCCACTAGTGCTTTTTCGGTCAAGTCTACATCCCGCAAAGTCGGCATCTGAGTAACCAAAAAGTTCAAAAGTGGTTCCCTTGGGATAACATAATCCTAAATTTGGAGTGCCGACAAGATATTTGAAAATACGTTTGACTGCGGTGATGTGTGATTCTTTCGGAGCGGATTGAAAACGCGCACACATACAAACACTAAACATTATATCAGGTCTACTTGCAATAAGATAGAGTAAGGAACCAATCATACCTTGATATTTCTTTTCATCTACAGGTTTACCTTACTCATCTTTTTTAATTTTTATTGATGTGCTCATTGGAGTTGCTGCAGGCATTGATGATTTCATTTCAAACCTTTTGAGTAGATCCCTGATATATTTTGTTTGATTTAAATGGATTCCATCATTAGTTTGTTTAATTTGTAGACCAATGAAGTAATTTAATTCCCCCATCATACTCATTTCAAATTCACTCTACATATCTTTAGCAAACTCTTTGCATAAATTTTCATTAGTAGCACCTAAAATAATATCATCAACATAAATTTGAACAATTAGCATATCTTCCTTTTTTATTTTTATAAAGAGTGTTTGTAGACACCCCATTTTTGACCGTCCTCAAGACTCGGTTGTGCTTGCAGGTACATCCGGACACAAGTTCGATTGCTCGTCGGGTATTCAACTTTTGCGGCGGAACGACACAGGTTCGAGCTTTCCAAACCCTGTATCCTTTCTGCCCCATTCCTGGACCATGACTTGGTCCTTTCAGAATATGCTTCTTGGTGCACTGCCGGCCCCTTTTTGGGCCTGCCGGCCCCCGCTTTGTTGCTGCCGGCCATTGATTGAGCCTGCCGGCCATCAATGAGCCACTGCCGACCATCCCTGATGGCCGGCAGCACCCCTGTCTCAGCAGGTTTCACTCCAGATCTTTTGAGCCAGCTAGAATCCTTTTATCTGCCCTCCATACACGTGTATGGAGGGATGAAGGTCTTGCCAAGCTTCTTGAAGAAGCTTTGTGTTGCTTTTCTTCTATATAAGGAGAGAGCCTCTGTCCTTAGCAGAGGTTCAGCTTTTTTGAGAAGAAATATTTCTTTTTCTCTCTCTCTATATTGTTGTTCATTTGTGCCTTGAAGTCCATTTTTCTTGCACTTTTCCACTACAACACATAGAAATACACCACCATCTTTGGGTTGAGGTTCTTGAGAGGACTTCTTGAGCTCTGAAAGTGAGGTTTTACCCCCTGAAGTTGCTGGTTTCGAAGTTGATCTTCAAGGGTGAGTTTCTTCCCCTTTTTAGCACTTTTTTGTACCTCATTTTGGCCATCCTTTCATATTGCTTTAGGCCTTGCTTTCAACTGAAAAAAGTCTTGTATTTGAGTGCTTTTGAAGCTTATTTAAGGTCTTTTTGCTGTTGAGGGTCTTCAACCCTCTTGTTGGCCTTGTTTTAAGCCATACCTTAAGGCCTCCGAGCTAGCCTTGGTTTGGCCTTCTAACCACTGAAATCCAGTGGATTTTTAGTGGTAGGCATGTGATTTTGAGGCCTCAAATTAGAGGGGGTGGCCCCCTCTCTTTAGGTTTTTGTTTGCTTGCATTTTTGGCCTTCCAAAGGAGCATGCCTCTATGTATTTTTGAGGCTTGGTTCAGGCCCTTTTATGTGACTTTTAGGACGTGCCTTGGCTCTGTCCATGGCTGGTTTGGTCACCTTTTGCATGCATCTTGTATGTGTAGTGTAATACCATTTGTAGCTCATCAAAGTAGCATGTTTGCTTAGCTTGTGTTGAGTCCATTTCAGTAGGTTTTTGGTGATGTTTTACCATTCCTTATATCTTTTTTGGATTGGTTTTGTCACTCCATGCATGTCCAATACACCTGTAGTGTAAATCTCATAAACTAGCTTTATATGCTTCTTGCTTTAGCATGTCACCCTAGCTTATGTTCAGCCCATTTCAGCATATATTTGGTCATCATTTGGCATGTCGTGACTCTATGTTTTGCTGGTTTGGTCGTATTTTGCATGCTCCATATACTTGTAGAACAAATCTTGCTTACTACCTTTATGTGCATGATGCTTTGACTCATCATCCTAGCATATTTTGGCTTTGCTCCAGCATGATTTTGTTCTTATTTTGAGGTGTTCTTAGACTGTTTTAGTCTTCCATGGCCACATCACTCATGCTTTGTATAGCTATAGTGTAAATGCTTAGGTTAGTCTTGGGTTTTGAGGCCCCTACCATGCCATACATGTGATGTTTGCATGCTTTGCCATCATTTTACATGTTATTTCAGTCCATGAAATGTGGCCATACACTTGCATTTGACATGCTTTTAATGCCTTGGAGGCTTGGCTCTTTATGCCTCATGAATGGATCATTGTGCATGCCATTAAGCCTAAGCCTTTGGCTCATCATATCAGTGCTTTTTTGGTCTTGTTATACCATGATGTAACTCTGTTTTACATTGTCCAAGTCATGCCATGTTTGGTTTCAATAGGTGTAGTGCATTGCCTCTCTTGTAGCCTCGCATGCTCCATGTTTTTGGCCTTGTGTTCTAGCCTATGTTGCCTAGCTTTGAGCTTGTTTTTGGTCTTGTTTGGACCTGCCTTGGGACTGTTTTAGGTTCCCTTAACCCTTTGGGGCTTGCCTTATATGGTCATGTCTTAAATCCCTTTGTTAGTTTTGAGCTTTGAGCTTTCTGACATGCTATGCTTGCATTGTTTAGTTGATTTGGCATCAATTTACATGAGATTTCAGAGCTTATCTTGTTGTCACATATCCATGCTTGTCGCTCTTTAAGTATGCTTAAGAGTTGCATCTTTATGCCTTAATTCTTGGGCCCATTGGCATGCATGCTTGTCTAGCAATTTGTACCATCAATTCATCACTAATGGCCACTGATTTTAGGCATGGCTGAGGCCTATCCATCTTTAGTGTAAGCCCATCTTACCATGTTGTCACATGCTTGTCCCATTTCGTATGTTGTTGCATACTTGTCCGCTTCGCATGACTTGCATGTTTGTATGTTCATGTTGCATTTTATCATGTGATTCAAGGTTGTTACCTCACATCATGCTTATATGCTTGTTGCATGCTTGATTTATTGCATTACATGTTTGCATGCTTGTTGCATTGCATGTTTGCCATGCTTGTTTTGCATTGTCGTTTGGATGTGTTAATCTGAGCATGAGGAACGAGGGGCGTTTCATACTTCAAGTGATGAAACATGTCTCAATTCTCGGTCGCCGACACTCTTGATAATCCATGATAGAGTTCTAGGCTTTATGTGTTTATTTGTGCATTCATTTCACATTGATTTGCACAAGTTGGATCTTTGGCCATCATGCATCGGGATACGTGATTGATGGTCGTGGATCCGACTATGCCTCTCTCTTGATGCTTTGAGATGATATGGGATGGCATAGTGTGTACATACCCTCGGGAGACCCTCTCTTTTCTTTGTTTTGTGCTCTACTGCAGCTTGGTGTCCCAGCACATCAGTGGCTGGCAGTGCCTTGCAGATGGCCGGCAGTGTACCATCTTTGGTCGGCATTGGCTCCCCATGGCCGGCAGGCCACTGATGCGCTCTCCAGCATGTTTTTAGTAAGTTCCAGCAGCAAGTTCTCAAGGACACCCTGTAGACAGAGCATCAAGAGAGCAATCGGAAGGCGTTTCGAGGCGAGAAACCGAATGCGAGAATGCATACTCTCCTTCTGTGAACAGAGCTGGAGCAGCTTTATTTATTGCTTTTCATTTGTAATTCAATTAGTTAATTTGTTAATTAATTAAGTTTTGTAATAATTAGTTGTAGCTAGTTATTAAATTCAGTCGTGTAATAATTAATTAGCTTGTTAGTTAATTAGTTAGTCGGCATGTATTATTCATTCGGACCCTCCATCGAGAGGGCCAATTGTGTAATAAGTGTGCGTGCGTGTGTGCATGTCTTTCAACCTCCATTTCTTTCTCTCTTTTACTTACCTGCTTTTGTTGGTTAGTTTTAGGTCATTTTCAATTAGCATACTTATGCTCGCATGTTCGCATCATTCATCTGCATTGCATGCACGGGGCTCGGCGCATCATACTAACTGCATTGTATTTCAATTCCAACTTGAATACATGTATCAAGTGTAGCATTCATATGTCATATTAGAATAGCCGAGTCTATTTCTAGTTGCATTTTGCATGTGCTGCATTAGCCATCTTTACATGAACTAGGATCATGCATTGATTTCTAACTAGTTCTTTGTATTGGCTCGGAGTACTAGGTAAGCTTTTATGCTTTAGCGTACTACATGTGTGGCATTGCTGCCATGAAAGCATGCTTGCCATGAGGCTATTTGCTTAGTTAATATAACTGCCTGAATGCTTGTAGGTGAAGGTTGGATTGCTTGAATTGAAACAATTCATTGAAATCCGCATTTTAGCCTATTTACGAGTAGCAAACTTCAAACCATTTTCCAAACAAACGAATATGCAATGCTTTGTTCCAAATTAGGCAATCTAGTCTATACTTGTTTTGCTGTGCACATCACATAGTAATTCTAGCTAATTAATCGGAATAAGAACACATGTGTTTTCAAAAACGAGATATCATGTTTAGTACATGCGGATCTTTGATCGGGCGAGCGGGGGTGCTCATAGATGACCTTCCCCAATCGTACCCAAGTTCCCGAGCCGAGGCAACTTTGGTGATGACGGACATGTGGCCTTAGGCAACGAGTCAGGGTTTCCTAAATTTTTCCAAAAAATAAAATATTTAGATGGCGACTCTGTATCTGACAAAGCAGTCCATGTTTGGCACTTCTTTACAAAAATCAGTTTTTTAAAACGATTTGCCGGATTTGGACTCTTTGGTGATTTATCGGTCTTGCATTGCACTTTGCGAGATCAGATTCAGAACCATGACAATTTGAGTCCGAACTGTAGGCATAAGGCCCTCTCTGGCGACTCTGCTGGGGAGTTTAGAGAGCTTGACTCGAACTCATGATATCTTGTTTTGATTACACTTATGTGTTTCTTTGCATTGCATTTGCATTGGTGCGCCTAGGACACTGTGTTTGCCATATGCTATTCCTGAATGGTTTGCTGGAGGCTCACTTCGAAAAGCGTGCCATGAGGCTGACCGGTTGCGGGCTCTGCCACGACGGAAACACAAACCCCGATTTTTGCCGGGGCACCCTTTTTTACCATTCGACCTAGTGCATATTGGAATCCATAGTGACTATTCCAAATTAGGACAGGTTGCTTACCCGATTGTAGGTTGTTTGAAACTGCTGTGTGCGTAGTGAAACCCTAGCTCCTAACAAAATAGGACAGGGAAACCCTACCCCAATATAGGGGTGTTTTGGCTCTCATTTGCTTGCTATGTGCTTTTTGAGTTGGCCTCTACAAGGATGCATGTATCAGTTTGCAAGTCTGGGTATCAGGCCTGACGGCATCAGTATTTTGAGAATCAGTTATATCTACGGGTATTAGATTCAGATTTGGGACAGTGATTTTGGGGAACAGTGATCAGTGGTTGAGGGCAGTTCTTTCAGCTTTTGTGTGCCAACTGGGGACCCTATGGTGCATTTGCGGCTGTTTTTAGACATTCTAAGGCCGATGAGCCTCTCTAGATTACAGAAGCTTTCCTTGTGTGGCCGGACCTTCTCAGGTGTAGCGGCCATTTGGTATGCAAAATTGGAAGATTCCGTCAAGAGGAGTTGGGAGGAGATGGTCGAGGCCTTCATAGCTCAATACTCATACAATACACAGATCGAGATTACGACCCGTGATCTTGAGACGACCAGGCAGGAGCCAAATGAGAGTTTCTCTGATTTTGTAACCCGGTGGAAGGCCAAAGCCTCGATGATGACCATCAAGCCAGTTGACAAAGATCAAATACGGATGGTTGTGCGCAACCTCCAGCCCAAGCTTATGTAGAAGATAATCGTACTCTCTCTCCCCACCTTTGCAGACCAACACGAGATAGGGGTGCAGATCGAGGATGCTATGAAACAGGGTCTGATTGGTCAAGACTGAGAACAGCCCAAGAGGGCATTCAACCGCAGTTCAAACGCAGGCACAAGTAGTGCTGCAGCTGGCAGATCTTCAGATATGGGAATGGTCACCACCACCACCCCGAGAACCCTTGCAGCTATGCCATTCACCGGTGCATCCGGAAGTAGCTCACAAATAACCAAGCATTCCCCCCGAAACCAAAGAACCTTCACCCCACTGTACATACCCCCATCCAAAGCTCTGGGGGTTTTGATCAGGAAAGGGCACTTAAAGCCCCTAGAGCCGCGGCCACTACCAGACAGACTCTCTGCTTCCCATAACCCGGCCAAGTACTGCGCCTATCAACAGTAGCATGGTCATGACACTGACTAGTGCTTTCGGTTGCGTCATGAGATTCAAGATCTCATCAACAACAGGGTAATCATGCCCCTGGAAAAACCAAATGTCACAACCAACCCTCTCCCACCATATAACCAAGCTCCACCTCCCAAACGCATTAATTTCATCCAAACTGGGGTTGTGTCATACGACCCCAGCATATACATTACCCCTTCTCACCTACCCAAGCCGGAGGTGTTCATTCCTGACAGCATTGACTTGTGCATGTTGGACATCTCTCGAACCCAACCAGAGATGGTGGTGGTGACTGCCGGAGGTAGAATTGGGTCGACTATGGAGATAGATCAGAATGATTATACGGAGCTTGAGGGGTCTGTGAGCTTCAAGTACAACCCAAGCGGTTACGCTACATCAGTAGGCCAGGCTAGGCCAAATGTGGAATTGCCAGTAAGGGCCGAGGTTTGTGTAGCACGAGAGGATGGACCTGATCAAGGGCTAGATGACCTAGCGGATCTGGAAGAAGACCTTGTGAATCTGCAATTCTTTAAAGAATAGGATTTAGGGGACGTGGCAGTCAATTGGTTTGATGGGTCAGCAGAAACTACTAGATGGCTTGATGACCAACCAGATGTTGTGGAACAACCTCAGTTAGAGCAGAGTCCGCCAGGGATGAAAACATCAACAATGGCCGAGAGGGACGGGAATCAGAATGCAACGCCGGAGAGCACTGGCGATAATAATTTTGTTCAGGACCAGAGCCTTTCGAGTATAGAGGACATTGAACAGCAATCCGCACTGAAACAGTTCGAGCAAGAAAGGACCGAGGATTCTGAAAGAGTCAGGAAAGCCAAAGCCCCTGAGGGGACAGAACGTGTTGTGAGCATGGAAACGGAAGGTACTGTGGACACAGGAATAATTGTAACAGAGCCGGACAGGTGCCTGTCGGTTGTCGATGGCATGTGGTGGGAAGATGAGGACCTACGTCTTGCCCACACAGATGACGACTGGGGACAAAGCCAACCAGATGATACCTGGTATGTGGGTGAAGTAGACCACATGACTAGGAACGGGCGGTATTTTAAGCCCCCGCACTTAGATCAACCAGAAGCGTCCGGGAAGGACAAAGAGGTGAAGAAACAAAAAGAGAAGTTACTCGAAGAAGAGGCTGTGCTGAAACAGCTGAAGAAAATACAAGCAAACATCTCCATCTGGGGACTGCTTATGGCTTCACGAGTTCATAGACAGGCTGTCCTTTCAGCAATGGACAAGGCCAAACTCTCAATAGATACCACACCTGAACAGCTGGTAAGGCTGGTCTTTCCGAGAGGAGCTTCCCCGACATTGACATTTTCTGACAAGGAACTGCCGCTTGAGGGCGCAAATCACAACAAATTGCTCTACATCTCTGTGGAGTGTAGAGACAAGTGCGTACCGGTAGTTCTTGTCGACACAGGATCCGCCATCAATGTGTGCCCGTTAAGGACAGCATATGCAATCGGGTTAAAGCCCGCAGACTTTGTGCCAACCATCCAGGTGATAAGGGCATATGACAATACAAGTAGAGAAGTGAAGGGGACCGTACAGATTCAGACCCAAGTTGGTCCAGGACAACACGATGTTGACTTTCATGTCTTGGACGTTCCCGCAACCTTCAATCTACTTCTAGGATGGCCGTGGCTGCACCAGGTGAGGGTGGTCTCTTCCACCCTGCATCAGATGTTGAAATATCCCCACGGGAAAGGGGTAGCTATTGTTTTTGGGAATTCGTCAATTCATCCGCCACCAGAGGTGTCTACACCGATTTTAGAAATCGAGCATGGCACGGTGGATGTGTTCCTATCAGGATTTACCTTAGCCGAGGCCCAGGTAGTTCAAAACATCTTAGTTATTGATGAGGGATTGTATGTCAGCGCACAGTCAGTGTACCTCATGAACAAGCTCCAGCACATCCCCGGGATGGGACTAGGAAGAAGTGGCCGGAAAGGCATTGCAGTATCGGCTGAAGTGCCACACAACCACATACCTTTGGCTTAGGCTATCTGCCTACCAAAGAGGATTGGGTAAGGAAAGGCAAAGAAATGGCTGGAAGAACCAGAGCCAAGCAGACCGAGAAACATTTTGAGTTAATGCACCGACCCATCCGTGGTACCCTGAACGGACGCTTTGTCCGGGAGGGGGAAGACTTTCCATTCTGCGGCTTCCCAGAGCCATGGTTGAACGCAGAAAAGAGGCGCATGCCGGTATTTAAAATCTTCTTCGACTTGCAGTTATCCAGGGATGATGTCGCCGAGGAGCAGACAGGTCCATCAGCTGAGGTCGGGCAGTGTAAGGAAGTGGATTCCGAGAACGCCGAGTTTGAAATGGGGGTAGCACTGGCCTGTCTACTATTAGATCCTCCGATCATCCATGAGTGCTTGGGGGATAATCTCTCAGTGTCTATGATTGGGAATGAAACGGCTGCGAGCCCACCTTCAAACATTTTGGATGCATCCATTGCACATTTCCTCGTCTGGCAGTACGAGGAGGGATTCTTAACGAGCAGCACCGAGTCTGGTAGTGAGCCGGAATCTGATTTCACTGAGTCCGTAAAGTCGGAATCAAGTTTCAGCTCGTCTGAGTCTGAGTCCGGTATTCTTGGGGGTGATAACCTAGATGCCACAGTCCTGTCTAGGTCATTTTTTTCTTTCTCTTTCGAGTCTGTTATAACAGAAGAATCAGATGGACTAGATGGAGTGATTAATGAGAATGGAATAGCTGTGGCTTCTAAGTACTTTTCTGTGCCTTTGATTTATTTTATTAATCAGGACTTTCAAAATTTCGATGAAAACGACGAGGAAGAAATTCCTCCGGTTTTGAAATATTTGCTTGAACAAGAGCAGGAGAGGTTTGTAAAACCACTGGTTGATGAAATCACCCAAATTAATGTTGGTACTGAGAAGGACCCGCAGCTGGTCCAGATTGGGTCCACGTTGTCTTCGGAGGAGCGCGACCGCTTAGTCGCTTTATTAAAAGATTTTAAAGATGTTTTCGCGTGGTCCTACGAAGACATGCCTGGAATCAATCCTGAGATTGTACAGCACCGGATCCCTCTCGACCCAGAGGCCCGACCTGTCAAGCAGAAGCTCAAAAGGATTTGCCCAGACTGGGCCATCAAGATCAAAGAAGAGGTCAGCAAGCAAATTGACGCAAGGTTCCTGCTGGTATCTGAATACCCAACTTGGTTGGCTAACATCGTTCCAGTGTCGAAGAAGGATGGCAGAATTCGGGTATGTGTGGACTTTAGAGATTTGAATAAAGCTAGTCCGAAGGATGACTTTCCTCTACCGCATGCTGGGCATGCATTGCTCTCATTCATGGATGGCTTCTCAGGCTACAATCAGAATGTAATGGCACCCGAAGATCAGGAGAAGACTGTTTTTACCACCCCGTGGGGGACCTATTGTTATAGGGTAATGCCATTTGGGCCGAAGAATGCTGGAGCTACATATCAACGGGTTGCGACCACGATATTGCATGACATGATCCACAAAGAGGTTGAGGTGTACGTGGATGACATGATTGTCAAGTCCAAGGAAAGAGAGGGCCATTACACCGCTTAGCAAAAGTTCTTGCAAAGGATCAAAGAATTCCGGTTGCGGCTGAATCCTCAGAAATGTACGTTTGGTGTTACGGCAGGAAAAATGCTGGGGTTCTTGATCACACAAAGGGGCATCGAAATCGACCCTTCCAAAATCAAGGCCATCTTAGAAATGCTACCACCAAGGACTGAAAAGGAGGTGCGAGGCTTTCTGGGTAAAGTGCAATTCATAAGACGGTTTATCTCAAAATTAACCTTGACTTCTGAACCACTCTTTGGTCTCCTAAAGAAAGGAACGAAGTTCCAATGGGACGGCCGATACCAAGCTGCTTTTGAACAGATTAAGCAATATTTACAGAACTCACCTGTGTTGTCACCAGCTGAGCCGGGGAAACCGTTGATTTTGTACCTTTCAGTGACTGAAAGTATGATGGGCTACATGCTTGCACAAGAGTCTGAGGACAAAGTGGAGAGGGCTATTTACTATCTGAGCAAGAAAATGCTGGAATACGAGACCCGTTATACTCCGCTGGAGAAGGCTTGTTTGGCCTTGGTATGGGCTACCAAGAAGCTGCGGCACTACCTGTTAGCTCACTCTGTAACGTTGGTTTCCAGATTGGATCCTATCAAATATCTCTTCGAGAAACCAACACTTACGGGTAGGCTAGCTCGTTGGCTGCTTCTACTTTCTGAATTCGATTTGAAGTACGTGACGCGCAAGTCAGTAAAGGAGAGAGCGATAGCGGAGTTCCTTGCCGATCACCCAATTGAAGGGGATGAAGCAGTTGAGTACCTATTCCCAGACGAGGCCATTCTGCACATCAAAGAAGAATTTTGGACGATGTACTTTGACGGAGCGTCAAACCAATACGGGTATGAGATAGGAGTGTTATTGATAGCGCCCGACAATTCCCGCATCCCTCTGGCATTCAAACTCCGTTTCAAAGTATCAAACAATGAAGTAGAATATGAGGTATGCATTGCCAGTTTAGAAGCTGCCCTAGAACTAGGGGCAAAACAGTTGGATGTCATCGAGGACTCGAACCCTGTTGTATCTCAGGCTAAAGGAGATTGGAAAGTCAAAGAAGAAAAGATGAGAATTTACCACCAGACCTTGGACTTGCTGATTCTTCAGTTTGAGAAGTTAAACTTTGCTCATCTATTAAGAGAGAACAACAGGTTCGCCGACTCACTAGCAACTCTATCTTTTATGATAGACATCCCTTTCGGAGTCCGGATGCGTCCAATCATCATTGACCAGAAGTTTGTGTCGGCTTATGAGTTGATTGCTGCCATAGATGAGGTTCAAGATGAGAACCCCTAGTATTACAATGTTTGAAACTTCTTGGAGAAAGAAGCATATCCACCAGGGGCAAACGCCAAAGATAAGAGGGCAATTAGAAGAATGGCTGCTCAGTTCATCATCTGCGGGGGTAAACTGTACAAGAGAGGTCATCTGGGAATGCATAAGTTGTGTGTTGATGCTGAAGAATCGAAGCGCCTGATGGAAGCCATCCATGGAGGAGAGTGGTGAGCGCACACGAATAGGGTGATGCTAGCCCGAAAGATCCTCAAGCAGGGTTATTACTGGTCCACCATGGAGGAGGATTGCATTGGCTTTGTTCGGCGATGCCACAAGTGTCAGATCCATGCGAACCGCATAAATATCCCACCGTCTAAGTTGTACAACATGACTTCGCCATGGCCATTTTCAGTCTGGGGGATTGATGTGATCGGAGCTGTTACTCCAAAAGGATCCAATGGGCATGAGTTCATTTTGGTCGCGATAGATTATTTCACGAAGTGGGTTAAGGCCCAATCTTATGAGGTATTGAAGGCTTCACATGTCGCAAAGTTCATCAGGAACAACATCATTTGTCGCTATGGGGTCCCGAACGAGGTCATTTTAGATAATGGTTCCCACTTCAAGAAGGAGGTGATCGACCTGTTGGAGAAATACAACGTGGCATTTCATAAGTCGTCTACGTATCGGCCGCAGACCAACGGAGCAGTTGAGGCTGCCAACAAGAATATTAAACACATTTTACAGAAAGATGGTGAAAACCTACCGGGACTGGCTAGATAAGCTGCCGTTTGCTCTGTGGGGCTATCAGACTTCAATAAGAACTTCTACGGGAGTGACTCCATATTCCTTGGTCTACGGAATGGAGGCTGTTCTACCTATCGAAATTGAGATTCTGTCATTGTGAGTACTGGCTGAGTGTTAGATAACTGAGGTAGATTGGCAGCAGAGCAGGTTCGAAGAACTAATGTTGTTCAATGAAAGAAGGCTGAAAGCACTATACCATGTTCAAGGTTACCAACGCAAAATTGCTAGGGCTTTTAACAAGAAGGTTAAGTCCAGGAATTTGAAAGAGGGAGATTTGGTGCTCAAGGACAACCGAGCACCCATCCATGACCCTAGGGGTAAGTTCAGACCTAATTGGACTGGCCCTTACATCATTAAGTCTATTTGGTCGGGTAGAGCTGTCGTTCTGATGGACCTAGATGGCCTAGAGTTCTCACAGCCGATCAACATGGACAAGTTGAAGAAATATTACCCCTGAGTGGCTCGCTAGGCCGAAAAACCAAAAGGGCGACCTAGGCAAAAGTTAGAGCATAAAAAATTTGAAATTACAAAAACTGAGCTCTCAAGGTTGAAAACCCGCAAAGGGCGGCCTTGGCAAAAGTTAGAGCGCAAAAGGAGAGAGTAAATACATGAGTGAACCCAAGCCGAACTACATAAGGCTTGATTCCCATCTTTGGGATACGTAGGCAACTTCATTCTGAAGTCCAGCCATAAACACTTCCCTAAGCAACTTTGTCCATGTGATCATGTTTGGTCATCTTTGTCTATTCAGCATTCAAGAGCTCAGTTATGATCTCCAACGCAGTGCTATTCAGACTAGGGGCAACTTTCCAGTTGCTAGGATCTGGGGTTATACATCTCAGTGATAGATCTCGGGCATGTCCAGTTTTGATCCATATCGAAAATGATTTTGAAAAGTTTTAATAAAAGTTGATTTTGTTCAAATTAATCTTTTTACAACTTAGACCATTTTTGGACCAAACGGGAAATTTTCAGTACCCACAACCTTCAATTTCATTGATTTCAATACAGAGTTCTCCTGCTCTTGAATATAAATTGAAGTTGCTTTTTTTTTACATTCAAAAGAAAACTTAAAAGTTCTAATTAAAGCAAAATAAATCCGGGGCATAGTTAGGTGTTCCTGCGTCCCCTCCCAGAGCTTGTGGAAGCCTCTGACGCCAAAGTGGGACCTACCTGTGCCTCTTCATTGAGCCAATCTAGGCACTCATCAGAAAGGGTGCAGCTGAAAGCGGGAGCAGGAGCCAGAAGCTCTCTTGTCCTCCAGGCGGTGGCATACCGAGCTAGTTGCGTGCCTCGAACCGGAAATGTAACAGGGTACTTTATCCCCTCCTTCAGGCAAGTCTGATCATGTCCAAACTGACGCCGGAATCAGAATGGAAAGTAGAACACGCAGTGTGACAAGCCAACCAATTGAATCCCGGGCTCACGGGTCATACTGTAACTCATTGCCAGTAGATTGAGCCAAGGGCAACGCCAAGCAATATCGAGAGCAGATAAACTGCACATCCAGTTGAACCACCATCCCTCATCCGGGGCATCGATTAGACGTTGCCGAAAGAAGTAGCTGCGAGCTGAGTATGCTGGACATGAGTCCACAACCTTCAATTTATCCATCAACCACACCTGGGAAGGGATGAAAAATGAGAGATTAAAGAATAGAGAGGTGTATGTTGAGAGAAAAGTGAGAAAAAGGGTTTTGAGAGAAAAACGGAGCTTGAGGGCCGAGTGATGTGAGAAACATATGCAAGATGGGGTGGGAAACATTACCTGCAATAATAGTGGACTCCCCGCCAAGCTAGCCGTCTCCCGGCGATGAAAAGCGTCCAAGCCTATCAACGTCTCAGCAAGCGTCATGGCGATGCAGCTTTTGCCCTCCCTCAAGCCCTCAGCAACTTCAATCAAATGAATGTTAAACCCACTGGAGCCAGGGGCAAGTAAGAAATGAGATAACATGTACAAGTAAAGCGCATGTCGCCGACAACCTTGCCAATGATGGTCGCCGCGGTCACCAGCATCAGAAAACCGACAAACCAAGCTCGGAATGTCTATCTCTATCATGTATCAATGATCGAGCATCATGCAAAGTGAGCCCACACATCCGCCCCAATGCTTAGACGTGGCCGAAGCGGTATTGTGGCAAGATTTCTTCATCGCGCTCGGATTCCATTAAAGCTCGAAAGTCTTCGAAAGTGGGACACATCTCTTGCCCGCCAAAGCTAAAGACGTGTGTCACCGGATTCCAAAACCTTGCCACGGTATGAAGAAACGGAAAACACAGCGGGATGCGACCCAACGTGAATAGTGCACTTATGCCAAAACCTCAGAAATTAAGCTTTCCGAGCCATCTAAGTTCGCAATCCAATTTGTGAGGTTTTGAGCAAGGAATGCTTCCATTTGGTGCAAATTCGAGTTGAAACGAAGAGAATCCCGAAGCTGGAACTCATATAGAAGATAAGGCAGTAAGTGGAGGACAGATGTCGACATTTTGAAGAGTCTGCCATCGATGGCCGGCAGTGGCTCATCAGTGGCCGGCAGTGGCACACTGATGGCCGGCAGGCCTTCCTATGTGGCCGGTAGTCTCTCCCTCATTCTCAGTGACCTTCTTGTTGAAAACCTAGTCGTTTGCTGCAGAGAAGTCCTGTTACCTAGGTCTTCTAAGTTCTTGTTTTGTCCTGTTGGACTCAGTCATGTCTCGTTTAAGACGTATTAGTTTCTTTTTTGTGTCAGGTTGTAATCATCTTCCTTTCATTTATCGAGTTGTTGTAATTTGCTTATCGAGTTGTAAACTTGTTAAGACTTTGTTTTGCTTATCAAGTTGTTTTACTGTTAGTCAGTTCACTACCTGATTAGTGCAATTCGAGTGTTGGTTTTCAAACAAAAGTTCGTTCTCATTTACATTGTTGTGTAAAGTGATGCGATGCATAGAATGTACAAATGAAACACTTTTTCAACAAAATACTATTTTCATTTCATCATAGATTCTTTTTACAAAAGAGCATAGTTTTGAAAAGTAAATCTGCCTGACGCAGTACAATGTGCAAAACTACTAGTAAAAAGGAAAACAAAGTAGAAAGAAGAGCAACGTCTGGCTCAGCAAAATGTCTGGATCGGCACCAGTCGCCTCAAGACTGAGGGGTCCTCCTCGTCCTCTTTCTCGACTGAGAGGACTTTGGAACATCGCAGCCGTCAACACCTGACTCCGAACTCGAGTCATCTCCAGCTCCATCTCTATCCTGAGACGACCCTGACCGCGGACTCACTGCCTCCTCGTCAGACTCATCATCATCTGGGGCAGGCCCCCGTGAACTGGTCCCTCATCCTGCTCCCCCTGCTACTCGGGGAGGTGCCGAAGGACCTGTCCCTACTCCTGCTGAGGTACCGGATGGGCCTGGCGCCAAGAAAGGAACCTGAAAAGGGCAATCCACCAAAATGCATTAGTAATCAAGATGTATCAGATGCCAAGAATAATGTGCTGTGAACAGTGAATGATTTGCAGTGAATGTGTACCGTAAGCGGGGTATGGGCGCGATGTGTCAAATCAGTGTAATGTGCAACTGTGCAAAATGATGGCATGTCGAGAAAAGACTATGTGGCATGAAGTGTAGTTTGAAAGAACTCACCAGAATACTGTAAATGCTAAGCAGGTCCAGGCTCATCTGCAGCATCCCTATCACCGAAGCCATCATCTCCAGAGACTGACGAGTATACTCAATGGAAGCCTGCAAAATAATGTTGAAGTCATTAGTATTCTGCGGGATATCCAATGAAATGAAATGACTGTGCAAAATCAAAAGTATAGCACATACCGGGGTCAAGCCGTAAACTCCGATAAGCTCATGACCAGCTGGAGGAGGAACGAAGGGAATCTGATAAGTCTCTCCAGCCCGCCCTCGGCATGTCATAGTAGCAGGCAGCATGGACCATGCAGTCCCCTGTCTCCCCTCAGGACCTCTCCTCCTACGAGACCTAGTCGCTCTGCCTCTCCCTCTCGCAGCTGGAGCCCTCTCACCCTCTGCTCCTCGCATACCAGACAAAGGTGGCATCAGATGTGTCTGAATAAAGGTCGTGTAGTCGCCCTCTGCGCTGAAGTACTCCGTCTCCAGTCCTACTATGAACTGAATCACCTAGTCGGCAGACAACCTATGTGTCTCCCTCATCGATGGTGGAGGTGCCATCAGTATGAATGAAGCAGGCGACCCTAAGGTCTGACGCACGAAGCGCTCACTCAAAAACTAGACGCGGCAAATCAGCCCCTCGAAGAAGATGTGGAACTGAGACATAGTCCGAGCAGTATGGTACTGGTCTCGAAGCCCTGACGGGATTGCATCCCATGGTTGCCACGTGATCTGAGAAAAGAGAGTAAACAAGATGATCAGTTGTCAAATAACGAATGAGGGTGCATCAGGTTAATTGAAATAATCGTATTGCAGACTTACCTCGCGCGCCATGACCATGTCAAAATACTGCCGAAAGAACGTGAAGCTCTCTCAGGTCCTACGACAGAGCTGGCCGTCGAATACATCAGAAAATAGGATGTTCGCTGGGGTCTCCTCCACAGGCTCCGGAGCAAGTGTCGAGAAGTATGCGTACACCCACAGCTGTGAGAAAGATGTGATCAGTACAGTGTATGAACAGATTACAGAAAACAGAACGCAGTACAATGAATGAAGGTTGCAGGCCTAGAGCAAATATTTGATTGTGTGTGTGCAGTGTATGGTATGTAGTGTGCAGCATGTATGGTGTACAGAAAATGTAAAGCAGAAAGCATACAGTGTAAGAGCAGATACAGAAAATACAGAAAGTACAAGTGTCGAACAAAGCAAAAGTACAAATGCTGAGTAAAGCAATAAAAAGGGAAAACTAGGTTGTGTACCTCCCAAGCCCGCCAGTAGCCACCGATCAACCTCCCACGCATCCGAGAAGTGGAGCTCATGTATCCATAAAGAGTGGTAAGGCCAGTCACGCCCCAGTCATAAAAACAGACTCGCTGGAGTACCACCAGAGCGCCTAAGAAGTATAAACCTACGGTATTCCACCTGTTCGAAAACAAGGTGGTACCGAAAAGGAACACAAGGAAGCCTCTGGTGTACTGTTCTGCCTCCTCATCAGTATCGGGATCCTCCCTCCTATAATGTTCCTTGAACCAAGAGTATCTAACCATGTCTGCTCGAAGTATAGGCGGACGTGCTCCAAGCAATGTGTCCCATGCAGCCACCCACTCTCCCATGTCAGGATCAAGGGGAATCGGATCACCTCCTACTAGGGCTGGGCATAGGGTCATCCGACCTACCCAAACCGCCCTACCCGAACCGAACCGCACGCATGTGGGCGGTTTCGCAAACACATTAGGGTAGGGTGCGGTTTGGATTTTATATGAATTTCGGGTTGCGGGTTTGAACCGCACCCGCCCAACCCGCCTGCATTTAATTTAATTTAATTTTTTTTTTTCTTCCAAACCAAATCTAACCGTCCATCTTTTATTTGACTCACCAACTCACTCATATAACAAAACAAAAGGAAAGAAAAAACCCTAATATCTAATCGACTTCTCCTCCTCACTCACTCACTCACTCACTCACTCTCTCTCTGAGTCTCATCTCACTCTCTTTCTCACTCTCTTCTCCTCGGTTCTGCAGTGTGCACACACCGATCGATCACTCTCTTTCTCAGCCGATCTACTTCATTCATTCACAGTGTGAACTCTATTTCTCTCAATAAACAGATAGAACAAACAGATTATTCATTGATTTTTTGTGGACCAAAACAAATCTGATTTTTGTTGTGGACCAACAGATGTGATTTTAGTTATGCCTTACTTGAATCTGTTTTGATCTTAGTTTATTAATTTTTGGAATTCAGATTATTTAATTTTTGGAATCTGTTTGTTTTATTTAAATCTATTGAATCTGTTTGTTTTTGGTTAATTTTTGGAATCTGTTTAATTTTTGATTAAATCTGTTTGTTTTTGGAATCTGTTTTTGATTAATTTTTGGAATCTATTAAATCTGTTTGTTTGAATCTGTTTAATTTTTGATTAGTTTTTGTTTTTGTTTTTGTGTTTAATTTCTGTTTGAATCTGATTATTTAATTATTTAATTCTGTTTGAGTCAGCCATATAATTTCTGTTTGAGTCAGCCATATAATTTTTATTTAATTTTTGAAATTCAGATTATTTAATTCAGATTATGTAATCTGTCTGTGTCTTAGTTGAATTTGTTTCTTTTATTTAGTCAATCAGTAGAATCTGTTTATTTAATGGAGGATAGGATATTTTTGTAATCCCCTAGTTTGTAAAATTGATTATAGAATAATTTGTTTGTTCTATCTGTTTATTTAATCTGTCTGTAAAATTGATTCTGTGATTGTATTTTTGTAATTCAGTTTAAATGGAGGATAGTGTTCAATCTCCCGCAATCAATCTTGTACCTCCGGAATCCTCTAATTCTCAAATGAATCCTCTCTTAGTCGAATCCAAACCTGAACTTGAACCTAAGCCTCCTAGACCCCCAAAGAGAAAGAGTGAGAGTGGAGGGGGGAGAGCACCATCCACAGTTTGGGATCATTTTGACAAGGTTGTAGGGACCGATGGGAAGCGTAGAGCCATATGTAAATATTGTAAGAAAGAGTATATGGCTGACTCTAGAACTCATGGGACTAGTAATTTAAGGAGTCATACACCCAATTGTAAAGAATATCCAAATAGGGATACAGATGGTCAACAAACACTAAATCTTAAACCGAAGCAAAATGAAGAGGGTGTTAAGGTTGTAGCAACAATTTTTAATTTTGATACTTGTAAAAGGGCTCTTGCAGAGATGGTGGTCATCGATAAGTTGCCATTTAGATTTGTGGAGGGTGTTGGGTTTAGAAGATTTTGTAATGTCATGCAACCCAAATTCACACCAATTCCCTCTCGTCAAACCATATCTAGAGAAGTGCTCAATATATTCAAGAATGAAAGGGATAAGTTAAAGAAGGCCATGAAGGGTCGTAGAATTTGTTTTACTACGGACACTTGGACATCTATTCAGAATTTGTGTTACATGTGTTTGACTGCTCATTTCATTGATGATAATTGGAAACTTCAAAAAGAATCATAAATTTTCAACAAGTTGAGGATCACAAAGGAGAAACATTGGGTCAAAAAATTGAGTCGTGTTTGATTGAGTGGAACATTGATAGCATATTCACCTTAACAGTTGATAATGCTAGTTCAAATAATCTTACCATTCAATATTTGAAAACGATAACCAAAGATTGGAAGGGGACTATTTTGCAACATGATTTTATTCATATGCGTTGTTGTGCACATATTCTTAATCTTGTTGTGAGTGATGGGTTGAAAGAAATGGATGATTCTATTGCTAACATTAGACTTGCGGTGAGATATGTGAGGTCTTCTCCTCATAGGCATGATGTTTTTAAGAAGTGTGCGGCCACACTCAAACTTGATTCAAAAGCTCTTGTATGCCTAGATGTACCAACTAGGTGGAACTCTACCTATTTGATGTTAGAGGCCGCCGAAAAGTATGAGAAGGCTTTTAACCGATTGAAGTTTGTGGATTCCAACTTTGAACCTTATTTCAAGGATGTTGATGGTGGCATAAGAAGAAGTCCGAATGAGTTGGATTGGACAAAGTGTAGAATTTTTTTGAGGTTTTTAAAATTATTTTATGTTGCAACCAAGAAATTTTCGGGGTCTCTCTTTGTTACTTCCAATGCTTTTTACAAAGAGATATTTGTTATTGAAAGCAAAATTAATCAATTAATTTTAGAGGAGGATGATACTTTGAGCACAATGGCAAAGACTATGAAGCTAAAGTTTAGCAAGTATTGGGGGGATGGAAGTAAAATCAATTTGTTGTTGTATGTTGCGGTGGTTCTTGATCCTACCAAAAAAATGACATACTTGGAGTTTTGTTTTTCCAATTTATTTCTTGGAGATAATAGGAAGATGGAAGAGATGGTAGACAAGGTTAAGAGTTGCTTGAGTCGTTTGTATAGCCATTATGTTACACTTTATCCTTCACATGAGAAACTTCCAAGTGTGAGTGAAGTTGTGAATATAGTGGAAGATGATGATGATGATGATCCCTATTCTTTAGTTGACTCCCAATTTAGTTCCTATTTGGAGGGGCGATGCACTAGTGGATCTAAGTCGGAATTGGAACAATATTTATCCGAGGTTGAACATTTTGCAAAGAATCAAACATTTGAGATTTTGGATTATTGGAAGGTGAATGCAACAAAATATAGGGTGTTATCACAACTTGCTAGGGATGTGTTGGCCATGCCTATTTCTACCGTTGCATCGGAGTCGGCTTTTAGTACGGGAGGGCGTATTCTTGACCCATTTCGTAGTTCACTCTCACCTTCTATGGTTGAAGCTCTTGTATGTACTCAAAATTGGCTTCGAAGCAACCTTCCAATTTCTCTTCGAAAAACAATGGATGATGTGGAAGAATTTGAGCAATATGACTCGGGTAAATGATAATTTATTTATCTTTATTTTAATTTGTATTATTATTCATTTTCTAATGTAAGTTTTATTAATCTTCTCTTGTTGACTTCTAATTAGGTACTTTGGAATCAAGCTCATCTTCAACTTCAACCTATAATGTTGATGCTATAATTGATGTCTAATATCCATTTGTTCATTGGTAATTTTTCATATACTCAACACATTTTCTTACTATATTGAGATGCAATATATAGACATTTGTTTATTTTTTCATTTCTTACTATTTATAATTGAAGATTAAAGTTTATATTTTTTCAATTTGTTTGTGTAGGGTTCATCAACCAAATGCATGGAATTGGAATTGGAATTTGTTAAAGTTGAATTGGATGTGATTCATGAAGATGAAATTTGATATTTTAGAAGTGTTTCAATTTTATTTCATGGGTTTGTATTGAATGAAGTTTAAGTTTGACAATTTTTTTTTTTTTAATTGCGTTTTGGTTTTGGATGAATGTAACTTAATGCATTTTTATTTTTTTTTTTGGCATTTTGGATGAATGTAAGCTAATGAAGAATTATTCTTTTTTTCTTTTTTTTTTTTGGGTTAGGAAGGATGAATGTTTAATTTTTAATGTAGGATTTTCTTATTTGGATTATGAATGATGAATGTAGGATAGGATGAATGCAAGTTAATGATAGAATGTAGATTTTGAATGATTTGTGTAGGTTATGAATTGAATTTGTTGTGTTTTTTATTTTATAAGTTTTTTTTTAGAAGTTTTAGTTCATTAATTATTAATGTTGGAGCATTTTAGAAAATATGAGAAAAAAGGTTCAAAATAAAGATTGACAAAATGGGAGAAAAAAACGGTTTAAAAATAATTTTTTGGAAAAAAAGTTCAATCCGCAAATCGCCCGCAACCGCCCGCACACCCGCGAACCCTATCCGCACAAACCGCAAACCGCATTGCGGGCGGTTGCGGGTTGATTTTTTCCCAAACCGCATAGATGCGGGCGGGTCCAAACCGAACCGCAAACCGTCCTAAACCGAACCACGGACACCCCTACCTCCTACGCCTAGGCTGGTGATCATGGCAAAGTCGAGAGGAGTCATGGTCATCTCTCCCGCCGTGGAGAAGTGGAAAGAGTTGGTGGTGTCCCACCACCTCTCCACGAGATCTCCTAGAAGAGGGCGACTCGCTGTAACCCGCGTCAAGCTGCAGCAAAATACACCAAAGCCAGTCTCGTCGATGATCCGGCGAACCCTCGCGGGAAGTACATCGTACCAATTCCGAACGGTCGTAGCACCATAACCCCTGAAGGAGCGAGATCCATCCTGCAACAGTAAATGCAGTTCAAGATCAGATCAGTGATGTATCGAAAATGCAGTTCAGATCAGATCAGTGATGTATCGAAAATGCAGTTTAGATCAGATCAGTGATGTATCATAAATGCAGTTCAAGATCAGATCAGTGATGTATTGAAAATGCAGTTCAGACCAGATCAGTGATGTGTCGAAGATACAGTTGAATTCAGAATAGTGACGCCTGAGGTGCACTCGTATACAGTACATATAGAGCAGTGATGCGCGAAGTACAGTTCAATGCAGAGCAATAATGTATGAGATATAGTCAGGTCAAAGCATGTGATGTGATCAGATTGAAACAGTGCAAGAAATACAAATGGTTGAAAGTAATACTGCAGAAAAGTAGGGTTCGTACTTCAACAGCAATGGCCGACAAATGAGACATCGGCTCCCTCAGTAAGAGGTCGTTTGGCGTGCCCTCATCAAAATCGGTGAAAGTATGGATGCCTCCCGCCACCAGAATAATGTGAGTCTCCGGGTGATACCTCGCGGGGTCGAAGAGACGTACGCTCAATGGTAAAGGCTGAGGCTCAACCTCCGGCTCAGCCGCGAAGTCTGCCGCCAACTCTACTGGAGGGAGTGCAGGAAAGCCCTCATCATGTGAGATATCGTCAGCCATCTGAGATAGATGCAAAAATGAGCAAAAATGAGCAAATGATGAAGTTTTGAACAAATCAAACCCTAAGAAAGAGAAAATTCAAGAAAAGTTGAAAGCCCGCAAAGAGCGAACTAACCTCGAAAGAAATCCGGGGGAAATGATCCTCGAATGGGGGAAATGATGAAAGAGACCTCAGATGCAATTTCTGATCGGTTCGAATCGAAGAAAACCAAGAGGTTTTAACGATTCAAGATTGTTTAGGGTGTTGGGAAACGCGTAGAATGCGCAAATCTAGAGAGAAGGCACACCTAGAGGGCAAGGAAAATGTTTTCTATGCAAGGGTTTGTGAGGAAATGGGTTAATTTTGGGCCTATTTAAAGACCCATGGCCGAAAAGACCATTTTGCCCGAATCTGCCACCGATGGCCAGCAGGGGCACATTGATGGTTGGCACATCTCTATCGATGGCTGGCAGTGGCCAATGATAGCCGGCGGCTCTCCCTGATGGCCAACAGTCCTCTACCAGCTCCCTTTGCCTATTTGATTTGGATATATGTCCCTGGGTTCCAACAATCCCGAGGAATGCTCAAAATTTGATTCAAAACGCCTCCGTGGAAACTCGGGAATCATGGTCTCGATGTACGGTGGTCGTCGCCCATCAATGCGCACAAGGTGTATCCTTTTTGACGCATCACAAACCTTCCAGGAAGTAAAACCAGAAATCCCCTTTTAAGGTGTCTTCATTAAGCATGTTTTTGTTGTTGTTGTCACCTTGCATTCGCTTATTAAATTAAACACCCATAGTTCATATTTGCATTGTTTTGCATCTAGTTCATATTTGCATTGTCTTGCATCTAGTTTAATTTGCATTGTCTTGCATTTGATTTAATTTGCATTGTCTTGCATCTAGTTTAATTCGCATTGTTTTGCATCTGGTTCATATTTGCATTGTCTTGCATCTAGTTCATAGTTGCATTGTTTTGCATCTCATCAAACTTGCATTGTTTTGCATCTAATCAAACTTGCATTGTTTTGCATCCCATCAAACCTGCATTGTTTTGCATCTCGCATTACTTCTTATTTTAACTTACGCTGTTACGCAGGTTATGTGCGCTGTTACGCACTTATTATTTTAACTTGCGCTGTTACGCAGGTTATGTGCGCTATTACGCACTTCTTATTTTAACTTGCGCTATTACGCAGGTTATGTGCGCTGTTACGCACTTATTATCTTAACTTGCGCTATTACGCAGGTTATGTGTGCTGTTACGCACTTATTATCTTAACTTGTGCTGTTATGCAAGTTATGTGCGCTGTTACGTACTTCTTATCTTAACTTGCGCTATTACGCGGGTTATGTGCGCTGTTACGCACTCTTATTTTAACTTGCGCTGTTACGCAGGTTATGTGTGCTGTTACGCACTTATTATCTTAACTTGTGCTGTTACGAAGGTTATGTGCGCTGTTACGCACTTCTTATTTTAACTTGCGCTGTTACACAGGTTATGTGCGCTATTACACACTTATTATTTTCACTTGCGCTGTTACACAGGTTATGTGCACTGTTACGCACTCATTTTCTTAACTTGCGCTGTTACGCAGGTTATGTGCGCTGTTACGCACTCATTTTCTTAACTTGCGCTGTTATGCAGGTTATGTGCGCTGTTACGCACTTATTATCTTAACTTGCGCTATTACGCAGGTTATGTGCGCTGTTATGCACTTCATATCTTAACTTGCGCTGTTACGCAGGTTATGTGCGCTATTACGCACTATTATTTTAACTTGCGCTGTTGCGCGGGTTATGTGCGCTGTTACGCATGTTTATTTCTTTAACTTGCGTTGTCACGCATGTTTATCTCTTCAACCTGAGCTGTCACGCATGTTTTACTTGTTTTACTTGCGTTGTTACGCATGTTTATTTCTTTGACTTGCGCTGTTACGCATACTATCTTTACTTGCGCTGTCACGCACACACTCTATCCTGCGCTGTCACGTACTTCCCTTTAACTTGCGCTATCACGCATGGTTTACTTGTGTTATCACGCACTTTTCACTTGCATTGTTATGCATGTTTTTAACAATATTGTACCTGTCGAGTTTCTTTCTCTTACAGGCACGATATTGTATGTACGGTTCATTTGGAGTCGACACGACCAGACGAACTGGACGGTATTGTATGCACTCCACGATGGACGTGGTGAGAATTGCATGATTTTCTTACACTCTTTCTATTGAAATATTTAGGACTGTTATTCATTCGCTTAAAATGTTGCATTTATTTTGCATAACTGCTTCATTACAGTTTTTCTTTGCATAATCATAAGTTATGCTCTTGCATCTTGCATATCATTTGCATTATGCCCCAGCCTACAAGCGCATCTCTGCATGCTTATATTGATTGTCTGCCTGAGTCTTCGGCCTTGTTAAAAATAGGTCGTCTCTGGGCTTTGACACTCACTCCCGTCACTTTGTGACTTTCGAGCTCTGTCAAAGAGGGGCAACTGTAGACACCCTATTTTTTACCGTCCTCGAGACTCGGTTGTGCTTGTAGGTACATCCAAACATAAGTTCGATTGCTCATTGGGTATTCGACTTTTGCGACGGAACGTCACAGGTTTGAGCTTTCCAAACCCTGTATCCTTTCTGCCCCATTCTTGGACCATGACTTGGTCCTTTCAGAATGTGCTTCTTGGTGCACTGCCGGCCCTTTTTTGGGCCTGTCGGCCCCCGCTTTGTTGCTGCTGGCCATTGATTGAGCCTGTCGGCCATCAGTAAGCCACTGCCGACCATCCCTGATGGCCGGCAGCACCCCTGTCTTGGCAAGTTTCACTCCAGATCTTTTGAGCCGCTGGAATCCTATTATCTGCCCTCCATACACGTGTATGGAGGTATGAAGGTCTTGCCAAGCTTCTTGAAGAAGCTTTGCATTGCTTTTCTTCTATATAAGGAGAGAGCCTCTCTCCTTAGCAGAGGTTCAGCTTTTTTGAGAAGAAATATATCTCTCTCTCTATATATTGTTGTTCATTTGTGCCTTGAAGTCCATTTTTCTTGCACTTTTACACTACAACACATAGAGATACACCACCATCTTTGGGTTGAGGTTCTTGAGAGGACTTCTTGAGCTCTGAAAGTGAGGTTTTACCCCCTGAAGTTGCTGGTTTCGAAGTTGATCTTCAAGGGTGAGTTTCTTCCCCTTTTTAGCACTTTTTTGTACCTCATTTTGGCCATCCTTGCATATTGCTTTAGGCCTTTCTTTCAACTGAAAAAAGTCTTGTATTTGAGTACTTTTGAAGTTTGTTTAAGGTCTTTTTGTTGTTGAGGGTCTTCAACCCTCTTGTTGGCCTTGTTTGGCCTTGTTTTAAGCCATGCCTTAAAGCCTCCGAGCTAGCCTTGGTTTGGCCTTCTAACCACTGAAATCCAATGAATTTTCAGTGGTAGGCATGTAGTTTTGAGGCCTCAAATCAGAGGGGGTGGCCCCCTCTCTTTTGGTTTTTGTTTGCTTTCATTTTTGGCCTTCCAAAGGAGCATGCCTCTATGTATTTTTGAGGCTTGGTTCAGGCCCTTTTCTGTGACTTTTAGGACCTGCCTTGGCTCTGTCCATGGCTTGTTTGGTCACCTTTTGCATGCATCTTGTATGTGTAGTGTAAACCCATTTGCAGCTCATCAAAGTATCATGTTTACTTAGCCTGTGTTGAGTCCATTTCAGTAGATTTTTGGTGATGTTTTACCATGCTTTAGATCTTTTTTGGGTTAGTTTTGTCACTCCATGCATGTGCAATACACTTGTAGTGTAAATCTCATAAACTAGCTTTATATGCTTCTTGCTTTAGCATGTCATCCTAGCTTATGTTCAGTCCATTTCAGCATATATTTGGTCATCATTTGGCATGTCATGACTCTATCTTTTGCTGGTTTGGTCGTATTTTGCATGCTCCATATACTTGTAGAACAAATCTTACTTACTACCTTTATGTGCATGATGCTTTGACTCATCATCCTAGCATATTTTGGCTTTGCTCCAGCATGATTTTGTTCTTATTTTGAGGTGTTCTTGGACTGTTTTAGTCTGCCATGGCCATATCACTCATGCTTTGTATAGCTATAGTGTAAATGCTTAGGTTAATCTTGGGTTTTGAGACCCCTACCATGCCATACATGTGATGTTTGCATGCTTTGCCATCATTTTACATGTTATTTCAGTCCATGAAATGTGGCCATACACTTGCATTTGACATGCTTTTAATGCCTTGGAGGCTTGGCTCTTTATGCCTCATGAATGGATCATTGTGCATGCCATTAAGCCTAAGCCTTTGGCTCATCATATCAGTGCATTTTTGGTCCTGTTATACCATGATGTAACTCTGTTTTATGTTGTCCAAGTCATGTCATGTTTGGTTTCAATAGGTGTAGTGCATTGCCTCTCTTGTAGCCTCGCATGCTCCATGCTTTTGGCCTTATGTTCTAGCCTATGTTGCCTAGCTTCGAGCTTGTTTTTGGTCTTGTTTGGACCTGCCTTGGGACTGTTTTAGGTTACCTTAACACTTTGGGGCTTGCCTTGTATGGTCATGGCTTAAATCCCTTTGTTATTTTTGAGCTTTGAGCTTTTTAACATGCTATGCTTGCATTGTTTAGTTGATTTGGCATCAATTTACATGAGATTTCAGAGCTTATCTTGTTGTCACATATCCATGCTTGTCGCTCTTTAAGTATGCTTAAGAGTTGCATCTTTATGCCTTAATTCTTGGGCCCATTGGCATGCCTGCTTGTCTAGCATTTTGTACCATCAATTTATCACTAATGGCCACTGATTTTAGGCATGGCTGAGGCCTATCCATCTTTAGTGTAAGCCCATCTTACCATGTTGTCACATGCTTGTCCCATTTCGTATGTTGTTGCATACTTGTCTGTTTCGCATGACTTGCTTGTTTGTATGTTCATGTTGCATTTTATCATGTGATTCAAGGTTGTTACCACACATCATGCTTATATGCTTGTTGCATGCTTGATTTATTGCATTACATGTTTGCATGCTTGTTGCATTACATGTTTGCCATGCTTGTTTTGCATTGTCGTTTGGATGTGTTAATCTGAGCACGAGGAACGAGGGGCGTTTCATACTTCAAGTGATGAAACGTGTCTCAATTCTCGGTTGCCGACACTCTTGATAATCCATGATAGAGTTCTAGGCTTTATGTGTTTATTTGTGCATTTAACAAGTTGGATCTTTGGTCATCATGCATCGGGATTCGTGATTGATGGCCGTGGATCCGACTATGCCTCTTCCTTGATGCTTTGAGATGATATGGGGTGGCATAGTATGTACATACCCTCGGAAGACCCTCTCTTTTCTCTGTTTTGTGCTTTACTGTAGCTTGGTGTCCCAACACGTCAGTGGCCGGCAGTGCCTTACAGATGGCCGGCAGTATACCATCTTTGGTCGACAGCGGCTCCCCATGGCCGACAGGCCACTGATGCGCTATCCAGCATGTTTTTGGTAAGTTCCAGTAGCAAATTCTCAAGGACACCCTGCAGACAGAGCCTCAAGAGAGCAACCGAAAGGCGTTTCGAGGCGAGAAACCGAATGCGAGCATGCATACTCTCCTTCTGTGAACAGAGCTGGAGCAGCTTTATTTATTGCTTTTCATTTGTAATTCAATTAGTTAATTTGTTAATTAATTAAGTTTTGTAATAATTAGTTGTAGCTAGTTATTCAATTCAGTTGTATAATAATTAATTAGCTTGTTAGTTAATTAGTTAGTCGACATGTATTATTCATTTGGACCCTCCATCGAGAGGGCCAATTGTGTAATAAGTGTGCGTGCGTGTGTGCATGTCTTCCAACCTCCATTTCTTTCTCCCTTTTACTTACCTGCTTTTGTTGGTTAGTTTTAGGTCATTTTCAATTAGCATACTTATGCTCGCATGTTTGCATCATTCATCTATATTGCATGCACGGGGCTCGGCGCATCATACTAACTGCATTGTATTTCAATTCCAAGTTGAATACATGTATCAAGTGTAGCATTCATATGTCATATTAGAATAGCTGAGTCTATTTCTAGTTGCATTTTGCATGTGCTGCATTAGCCATCTTAACATGAACTAGGATCATGCATTGATTTCTAACTAGTTCTTTGTTTTGGCTCGGAGTACTAGGTAAGCTTTTATGCTTTAGCATACTACATGTGTGTCATTGCTGCCATGAAAGCATGCTTGCCATGAGGCTATTTGCTTAGTTGATATAACTGCCTGAATGCCTGTGGGTAAAGGTTGGATTGCTTGAATTAGAACAATTCATTGAAATCCGCATTTTAGCCTACTTACGAGTAGCAAACTTCAAACCATTTTCCAAACAAACGGATATACAATGCTTTGTTCCAAATTAGGCAATCTAGTCTATACTTGTTTTGCTGTGTGCATCACATAGTAATTCTAGCTAATTAACCGGAATAAGAGCACATGTGTTTTCAAAAACGAGATATCATGCTTAGTACAAGTCGATCTTTGATCGGGCGAGCGAGGGTGCTCATAGATAACCTTCCCCAATCGTACCCAAGTTCCCGAGCCGAGGCAACTTTGGTGATGACGGACACGTGGCCTTAGGCAACGAGTCAGGGTTTCCTAAATTTTTCCAAAAAATAAAATATTTAGGTGGCGACTCTGTATCTGGCAAAGCAATCCATGTTTGGCACTTCTTTACAAAAATTAGTTTTCCAAAACGATTTGCCGAATTTGGACTCTTTGGTGATTTATCGGTCTTGCATTGCACTTTGCGAGATCAGATTCAGAACCATAACAATTTGAGTCCGAACTGTAGGCATGAGGCCCTCGGGGGCGCGTCTACAGTGTTGTATCAATTTTTCCTCTAGAAAAGTCTTTGTCAAGTAGAAAATTACTTAATCTTTCATACCATGCTTTAGGAGCTTGTTTTAAGCCATATAAAGCTTTTGAGAGTTTGAAAACATGATCCGGGTAATTATGACTTTCAAAACCGGGAGGTTGTTCAACATAAACTTCCTCTGAAATGTACCCATTTAAAAAAGCACTTTTAACATCCATTTGATACAATTTGAAATCTTTAAAACATGCAAAAGCAAGTAACATTCTAATAGCTTCAAGTCTAGCAACCGGTGCAAAAGTTTGATCAAAATCAATGCCTTCTTCTTGATTATAACCTTGGGCTACCAATCTAGCTTTATTTCTAGTAACAACTCTGGATTCATCCATTTTATTTCGAAAAACCCATTTTGTACCAATAATGGGATGATCCTTAGGTCGAGGGGTCAAAAACCAAACTTCATTCCTTTCAAATTGATTTAATTCTTCTTGCATTGCTAAAATTCAGTTTTCATCATTTTCAGCTTCTAAAAACGATTTTGGTTCAATTTGTGAAACAAGCGCTAAGTTACCACAAACATTTCTAACAGAGGAACGAGTTTTTATACCTTCCGCCGCATCACATATGATGAGGTCTTTGGGGTGGCTATGAGCATACTTCCATTCTTTTGGTAGATTTGAGTCGTTTTCTAGAAGAGTATATATTTCTTGAAGTTTCTCCATTGTCATTTCTTCTTCATGTTCGCATAGTGGCTTTTCTTCATTTTCTTTTATGTAAATGCTCTCCATGCTTGGTTGATTTTCTACAATATCATTACTTATATGATTCTTGGAAATAATGTTGTTTGATTCATCAAAAATAACATGCACAAATTCTTCAACAAGTAGAGTTCTTTTATTGAATACTCTATAAATTTTACTGGACATAGAATAACCAAGAAATATAGCTTCATCCGATTTAGCATCAAATTTTTTTAAGCTATCTTTATTGTTATTCAATACAAAGCATTTACAACCAAAAGTACGCAAGTGACTAATATTAGGTTTTCTACCTTTCCAAAGTTCATAAGGAGTTTTCCTAAGAATAGGTCTAATCATAGCACGGTTTATAACATAGCATACAGTGTTAACAGCTTCCGCCCAAAAATATTTAGGCAAATTATTTTCACAAAGCATAGTACGAGCCATTTCTTCAAGAGTTCTATTTTTTCTTTCAACTACACCATTTTGTTGACGAGTTCAAGGGGCAGAAAAGTTATGATTAATTCCAAACTCATCACAAAACATAATAAACTCATCATTTTCAAATTCTTTACCATGATCACTTCTAATACTACAAATATTAAGATTTTTTTTCATTTTGAATTCTTTTACAAAGTCTTGAGAAATTATAAAAAGCTTCATTTTTTGTGCTAAAAATAATACTCATGTATATCTAGTATAATCATCAACACAAACAAGAGCATACGATTTTCCTCCTAAACTTAATGTTCTAGATGGTTCGAATAAATCAATATGCAAGAGTTGAAGCAGTTTAGTAGTTGAAACAATATTTTTGGATTCAAAAGAAATTCTAGTTTGTTTTCCAAATTGACATGCATCGCAAAGTTTGTCTTTCTCAAAAATATTTTTTGGTAAACCAATGACTAACTCATTTTTTGAAAGCTTGGAAATTAAATCAAAATGAGCATGCCCTAATCTTTTATGCCAAAACCAACCATTATCATTTATAACAGATAAACATTTAATGTTAAAATAAGAAGACAAATCATGTAAATCAAACACATATACATTCTCATGTCTATAACCTACAAATAAAGTTTTGTTTTCTAGGATGTTCTCAGTAGTGCAATGAGTTTTCTCAAAAATAACTCTATATCCTTTATCACATAATTGACTAATGCTAAGCAAGTTATATTTTAAACCTTCAACAAGTAAAACATTTTCAATAATAGGAGAATGATTTTTACCAATAGTACCTACACTTATGATTTTACCCTTACTATTGTCGCCGAAAGTCACATATCCGCCATCCTTTGGTTGAAGTGTGGCAAACATAGCTTTATTTTCGGTCATGTGCCTTGAACATGCACTGTCGAGATACCATTTATCGTTATTAGATTTTGTCTTGAAACATACCTACAAAAATTTGATTTTTCTATTGGTACCCATGTTTTCTTGGGTCCATAAAAGTTAGAATTTGACACTCTTGAAATGTCCTTAGGAACCCACATCTTTTTTATTTTAGAAAAATGATTTCCTTTAACAAGTCTTAGGTGAAATATGACCTTTTATACCACAAAAATGACATGTGAGATAAGAGTGATTAGAAGATGCATGCACAAAACCATTTTTGACAGTTTTTACTTTTGAAAAGGTTTATATCCAATTCCGGCTCCTCCAAAAGTACGATTTTGATTTTTAAGAATTTTATCTAAAATCTCTCTACCTTGAGTGAATTTGGAAAGAGTATTTTTCAAGACTTCGATATTTTCTTTCAAAACAATTTGCTCTTTTTTAAAAAACTCATTTTCTTCTTGCAATACAACTAATGTTTTCTCAAAAATTGAAGACTCTTTTCGAGTTAAAATACCATTTTCCTTTTCTATTTTCATGGTTTCATTTTCTTTTGATAAACTTGAAATCACTTTCTTTTGACAGTTATATTTCAACCTAAGTTTCATAAATTCAGCATGTAATTCATCAAAAGTTTATTGTAATTCATCAAACGTAAAAGATTCGTCATTTACCTCATCTTCGTTTCCAAGTGCCATTGAACATAGGTTAGCAACCTCAATTTTGCAAACTTCGATTTCTGAGTCGCTTTCATCACTATCTTCTCCCCATGCTGCAATCATGGTTTTCTTCTTGTCCTTCTTGAATTGTTTCTTAAGTTCTGGACATTCTGATTTGTGGTGTCTAGGTTTGTTGCATTCGTAGCAGGTGACTTCAAATTTTTTGTGATTTTCTCCCTTTTGAAAATCCCTATTATTAAAATCTTTTCTAAAAAATTTCCGCACACCTTGTTTCTTTTTCACAAACCTTTTGAACTTCCTAGTGATGAATACCATTTCCTCATCATCATCCGAATCATCTTCCTCATCCTCTTGCTGTTTCGATGTGGATTTAAAGGGTATTCCTTTCTTCTTGTTATTGTCCTCCTCTTCTTTTCCTTCTTCCATTATGAGCTCATGAGTTAAGAGAGATCCCATTAACTCATCTAGACTTAGCTTTGATAAATCCTTGGCTTCGGTAATGGCAATGACTTTTGTCTCCCAACTTTTTGGCAATGACCTAAGTACTTTTCTTACAATTTCAGCATTAGTATATATTTTGCCAAGAGAAGTTAAACCATTAATAATATCAGTAAAGCGAGTAAACATTTGAGAAATAGTTTCATCAGGCTTCATTTTAAAAAGTTCATAATTATGGACTAGCAAACTGACTCTAGATTCTTTAACTTGTTCGGTTTCCTCATGAGTCACTATAAGTTTATCTCAAATTTCTTTTGCAGTTTTACATGTGGAAATTTTGTTGAACTCGTTGGCATCTAAGGTGCAGTACAATATGTTTGTGGCTTTGACATTAATTTGAGCCATTCTAGTAACTGATTCATTCCACTCACCTTCAGGTTTTGGTACCCTGAGTCCATCTACGATTTTGGTAGGAATTTTTGAACCATTGCAAATAATTTTTCAGCATTCATAATCATTAGATTGAACATGTATAGTCATCCTAGTATTCCAATAGCTAAAATTTGTGCCGCTAAATAATGGTAGCCTATTGGATGCTTGTCCCTCAGGTAAAGAATAACTAGGGGTTACCATGATCTACTCTAAGACGGTTAAGTCACACAAACTAGAGTCTAGGCTCTGATACCAATTGTTATCCCAGGTAAGCAACCCAAGAGGGTGGTGAATTGGGTTATTTTAAAAAAATTCCAATATTAAATTTTATAAACACAATATTCAAAATTTTAACAAATAAAAAACAGAATAATAATTATCAATATAAAAATATGAGAGATAGGGAGAGAATCAAACACTGAGATTTATAGTGGTTCGGCACGCCAGGCCTATGTCCACTCCCCAAGGAACCTCCTTGAGAATTTCTTTACTATCAAAATAAATTAATACACCACCTGTAGACGCGTCCTCGTGAGCCTCATGCTACAGTTCGGACTCAATTTGTGTCACGGTCCTGTATCTAATCTCGTGGAGTGCAATGCAAGACCGATGAATCATCAAAAAGTCCAAATCCGGCAAATCGTTTTTGAAAACATATTTTTTTGAAAGAAGTGCCAAACATGGACTGCTTTGCCAGATACAGAGTCGCCACCAAAATATTTTATTTTGGGGAAAATTTAGGAAACCCTGACTCGTTGCCTAAGGCCACGTGTCCGTCATCACCAAAGTTGCCTCGGCTCAGGAACTTAGGTACGATTGGGGAAGGTCACTTCGTGAGCACCCCCGCTCGCCCGATCAAAGATCGGCCTCTACTAACCATGATATCTAGTTTTGAAAACATTATGCGTTCTTAATCCGGTTATTAGCCTAGATTACTATGTGATGCGCACAACATACAAGTATAGACTGGGTCACCTGAATTGGAATGAAACATCTCATGTTTGTTTTGAAAACGGTTTGCTACTCACAAGTAGGCTAAAATGTGGATTTGCCACCCTCAGGTAGGCTTAGAAAACATGATTTTGCCATTATCTAGTGGGCTTAAAACTTACAATTAATGAATTGTTCCAATTCAAATAACCCAACCTTCACCCACAGGCATTCAGGCAGTTATATCATATAAGCACTTAGCCTCATGGTAAGCATGTTATCATGGCAGTCACTCACACGCATGCAAGGATGCTAAAGCATAAACACTTACCGAGTACTCCAAGCCAAAACAAAAGCTATGTTAGAAATCCATGCATGATCCTAACTATACAGAAATGCCTAACGCAACACATGCAAAATGCAACTAAGATAGGCTCGGCTATTCTAAAGATGGCATATGAAATGCTACAACTAACAAGTATTCAACTCGGAATTGAAATACAAATGCAGTTAGTATGATGCGCCGAGCCCGGTGCATGCAAGACAAATGAATGAATGCAAACATGCTATCATACTGTATGCTAATTGAAACATGCCCTAATCTAACCATCATAAGCTGGTAAATAAAAGGGAGAAAGACGTGGGGTTGGAAGACATACATCACACACACGCACACTTATTACAATTATGCCCTCGCTCAGAGGGTCCGAATAAATAATATAGTCCAAATAATAATACAGCTAATTATTACACATCCACTAACTAACTAACAAATTAGCTAAGTAAGCTATAAGCTGGCATGCAAATGGACTGCCCCGGCTCTGTTTTGGATGATAATGGATGCATGCATGCTCGATGCGCTTTGTCGGTAAATTCCATCGCGATGCCTCGTCTCGCCTTTGTTTGCAGCTGATTTCAGAAACTTACACAAAGCTCTAGGAGGCTGAAACTCCACCTGGGGAAGGCTGTCGACCAACTCTTGGCTTGGGAAACACCTGCCGACCACCCCTCATGGTGAAAACCAAAAAAGGTGGTCGGCCTACCAGAAAACCTGGTTGGCCGACCACTTTCTGCCCCTGGACTCTGGTTTTTCTGCAACAAAGGCAAGAAAGAGGGAAAGCAATGTATTTTCAACATATGTGTGCGCGACCACTCCTCCCCGTCCTTGCACAAGCTCTAGAGAGTGTGGCCCTCGGTTCTCGAGCCACCAATCACGCATCTCGATGCATGATGGAAGAGAGACCGAATTGCACGTTTTAATATGACATGAATGCAGGTATGAACATATGAAGCCAACAATTCTATCATAGATAATCAAGAACATCGGGGACCGGGAATCGAGGCACGTTTCGTCACTTGGAGTACGAAACGCCCCTCGTTTCCCATGCTTGGTCTAAACCCTATTCCAAGCACCATGCAAATGGAATGGCATGCACAATGCGACTAACATGCGACCTAGCATACGCAATACTCTGTACTAAAATGGCATGCACAATGCGCGTAATGTAACATGGCATACACAATGCTCTAAGATGCAACCTAACATACGCAATGCTATGGATTGAAAAGGCATACATAATGCATAATGGACTTACACCAACATGAGTGGACCTCAGCCACACTCACATCAGTAGCCATTAGATGAAAATGGGACAACCGAAATGCGTGCATACATACACGCAAACCGAGGACCGAACCTAAGGCATAAAATACCATTCTACCAAGGGATGCAAGATGGCATTCAAACATGTAAATTTCAGCACTGAAACATGATGCTAAATGGTCCCAAAACATGGAAATATGGCACCCGATGCATTAAATAAGCTCCGAAACTCAAAACTAGGCACATGCATGGAACCACAAGCGCACAAAGCAAGCATTATTTGATCATGAAGTATAAAAACAGAGCCAAGGCAGTCCCAAAATATGCACATTTCTGGTTTAAAGCATGGCCAAAAGATGCTAACATGATGGACTAACATAGCATGCAGCATTGGCTAACAAGCATGGTTTACATGGCATGTATATGAAGCGTATGAGAACTCATCAAAAAAGCCAAAAACTGTGAATAAAACATGCCAAAATATGCCCAAATAATCACTAAAATGCAGCCAATGCATGCAAAAATGAGGGGCTTCTTTGGAGGGCCATGCAAGGGGTTGTTAAGCACATACAAGATAGACATGAAGCATAGAGAAACCACCTCTGGAAATGGACTATGAAAGCCCTAAAACTCACCAAATAGGCCCTGAAATCAGTCTCGAAAATGTGCAAATAAAGGCCCCTTTGAAAGGCCTTGAATGGGATTGCTCTACACATGCATTGTAGACATAAAATATGCCCAAAAGGGCCTTGGACAGAGCCAAGGAAGACCTTAAAACCCTCAGAATGAGGCCTGAAACATGACTCCAATGCATGAAAAATAGGGTCCCTTTGGAAGGCCTAAAAGACCACCAAACAAGACAATGAGAGAGAGGGTCACCCCCCTCTGATTTTGGCTCCCAAAAATGTATCTTAGCCACTAAAAATCCACTGGATTTCAGTGGCTAAGAGGCCAAACCATGGCCAATGCAAGTGCTCTAATGCATAGCCCTAATCATGAAGAGATAAAGCATGCATAGGGGGAAGATGACCCCAAACAGAAAAGGGACCTTAACCAAACTTGAAGAGGAGATTAAAACAAGATCTTTTTCAGTTTATGACAAATCTCGAAAATTTTCACAAGTAAGGCTAAAACATGATGCAAAAATAGCCCTAAAAGAGAGATAGAGGGTAAAGGGAAGTAGATGACCTCAAACAGAAAAGTGCCCTTAAACAAAGTTGAAGAGGAGCTCAAAATAAGATACTTTACAGTTTAAGTCGAGGCCCAAAAATGCTTGAAAATGGGGCTAAGTAATGAAGCAAAATAAGGCTAGAAAAGGGGAAATAAAGACTTACCCTTGTAAAGAAGAAGGCCAACAGCTCCTGGACCAAAATAGTGAGTCTTCAACCTCTGAAAACAAGCTCCAAGGACCTTCAAGCAATGGTGGAAGTGCGTGGTTGTGAGGTGGCGTGCAAAGGGCCAAAGACTTTACACTTTTGAAGCCAAAAGGGAGAGATATAGAGGGAGATGTATGGTTTTTTGCTCCAGCAATTTCAGAACCCTTGCAATGGAAGGGGAGCCCTTCCTTTATAGAGAAGAGAGGCTAAAGCTTCTCTTAGAAGCTTAAAACCTAGGTTAAACATCCTCCATACACGTGTATGGAGGATGCAACAAATGGCAAACAGCTGGCACAGCTGGAATACACTTACTGAGATAAAGCTGGCCGACCAATTAAAAAGGTTCAAGGTGGTCGGCCGACCAGGGGTCAAAAGGTTCAAGCCCTAAATCTGGTCATCCATGAAGCCCTTGAAGTTAGCTTTCCAATGCCACAAACCTTGCATTAAAATTCCTCCTGTGTAAAAGGTTATGCCAGTTTTGGTGAAGCCGCGCAAATTTGGTCCAACCGGACTTCAACCAACCATATCTCCCCCAACCAGACATGGCTTTAGGAGATTCTTGAGTGAAAAATGAAGCCCCAGAATTAATCTTTCCAATGGTGGTGGCCTCATATCTTAAATCCAAGTATACAAAGAGTTATGCCCGTTTCGGTGAAGCCGCGCAGTGTTTTCTCTCCTTCCTGGATTCATGCTGAACCACTTTTAACCAAAAAAAGCTATTCGGCCATCCGATTTTCTGGTTTTCCGTGTGGCCACATTGAAGCCCATGAAGTTATCTTTCCAATGGTGCCAACCTTGCATCAAAATTCCTCCTGTGCAAAGAGTTATGCTCGTTTCGGTGAAGCCGCGCAGTTTCGGTCCTACCCGGATTCATGCCGAACTTCTCCCAAACTAGTTTTCCTCTCTCTTCTCCTCTTTTCTTCAACTCCAAACCCCAAGACAAGGTGTTTTGAAAGATTTTTCAAAGATTTCATCTCTCTTTCGTTCATTTCCACTTTGTCCTTGCTCGGTTTATCGAAAAGCGCAACATTTGTCAAAATGCGAGCCTCGGAACATCGTAAAAACTTTATTTCAAAAACGTTTTGAAAGAGAGGGTTTTAAGACTAAAATCTTTTGATCAAGATTGTTTTTGGTCTAGAACAGGGGTATGAAGTTGAGATTTGACTCTCTCCTTGCCGAAGAAATTGAACCTTTGCCCTGCACATCTTTCTCCACCATGTAAACCATCGGAAGTGGCATGTAACCACAAAGGTGGTCTCCTGGGCCACAGTGTCCCTCAAAAGGGAGGAAACAAGGTGTGTGCCAAAAACCAGAGCAAACGGAGGTGGTTAAGCGGTCCAGAACCGAGGCACACGACTGACGGCTCTGAAAAATCGGAAACCGGGCTCCAAACGGAAAAAATGGCCTACGACCACGAAACGTAGCCTACGGCCACTGAGAGATGGTCTACGAGACCTCTCCCTCCCTTCGGGAAGAGAAAACGGAGAAAATGGGACCTGGTTCGCAAATCGAGGTGAAGTACAAAAGAGTCCGGAAGTCCGAAGGCAAGGCTCGCAGCCGAGACTTTGAAACCTCAGAACGAGCACAATATGTAATATCACCGAGCGCTCAATCGGTGACATCTGAGTCTTAAGATCGGTCAAAAATGGGGTGTCTACACCAACAAGTCTTCACCAAGCTTGTAGATTTTACACAAGACTTACTTTTATTTATTGAGCCTCACTCAACAATAAATGTCTTACCCTTACAAAATCTCTCACAAAAATAATGAATAAAAATAAGTGGTACTTAAACTCTCTTTTATAATAATTCTCTCACAAAGAATAGATATGAAAGTGTAACGTCCGACCAAATCCAAGCAATCTTACTCATTTTCTTTATGTTGGTTTCATTGATTTTAAGCCAATTTTCTTAGTGATAGTTAAGTCCACTAAATGAGAAGTGATGTCAAACGAGAAGTGATCCTTAGCATGAAAGAGAGACTATGCATTGACGATGAACCTCCATAGAGATTAAGCCATTGAGCATAGATCTCTTTCTCATGTCTTGAATAACAATCAATCGATTGAAATAACTCTCAAACAAAAGAAAAGAAGAAAGGAGGGAGAGTGCAGAAATGATTATGCAAGATTGATTATTAAAATGAGACACTTTAAATAGAAACTAAGTAAAGAAAATTATCAACTCAAATGGCTTGATGTCTAAAGCCTAAACAAGCAAAGCCATGAGGACTTACAACACAATAGGCAAAGTATTCAAAACATAAACTAATTAAATGAAATAAAGCAAGCCAAAATAGCCCCTAAAACACAAAAAATAGGAGCTAAAAAGTGCATTAAAGAACACAAAAAGATAGGTAAAAGCATGAAGACACTAAACTAGTAAACAAGAACAAGGAGATGTGGCTAACCCCTCCACTTTTGAGACTTCTATACCATGTTTTTGAGCCTTTTTAAACTCTGAAAATCAGTTTTAAAGTCAAAGAAAAGAGTGTGAAAATAAGGGTGTGAGCTATGAAATAAGGTGCAAGCATGGTTTTAAAAACCGGACCGGACCGGCCGGTTCAACCGGTTGAACCGGTGACCGGATGGGGTTCCGGTCCGGTCAACCCTCTTAAACCGGCCAATTGAAAAAACCGGGCTATTTTTTGAAAACCGGTGAACCCACCGGTTAAACCGGTGAACCGGTCGACCCGGTCACGGGTTGATCGAACCGGTCCGGCCCTTTTTTTTTCTTGTTTTTTTATTTTCTTTCTTTTCTCTTTCTTTCTTATTTTATATATATATAATAAAAACTTAATTGGAAACTCTCTTTTAAGGGTCTCCTCTTGTGAGGAATCCCATTGAGAGCTTGAAATTATTGTGAAAGCTTCCATCTATTTATAAGAAAAAAATTCTTTCAAAAAAACTCAAGAAATCTATGTGGGATTCAATCAAATTCATTGGAGGGAAACTTAAAATTTGATATCCCTCCAAAAATTTTGCTCTTCTTTCAATCAAAGTGTTTGAATTAAAATCATATGGAAGGAATATTAAATATTTGATTTCTTCTTCCAAAATGAAAATTAATAATATTTTTAAATATATTTTTATATTTTTTAATAAAAAAAGTATTAAGAGAAATGTTTAAGATTATTAAAATTTTTAATTTATAATTTTATTACTTATATTTTTATTTAAATATAATTTTAATATATTTATGACGCCACGGTTCGATTCCGGTTCAACCATTTTTCTGGTTCATTCACCGGTCCGATTTTTAAAACATTAGGTGCAAGAAAGGATATTAAGCCTTTCTACCTTTGGTAGCTATTAAAACCCAAGTTCTAACACTTGAAATAGATCCAAAACAACATAAGAACACAAGAAATAGATAGAGATAGATTGAAATGAAAGTAAAAACAAAAGTGACAAGCTTATACCTCTTAAAAAGAGTAAGCTTTAGTTGGTGATCAAACTTGATCCTAGCACACTCTCAAGGTTAAATTATGATTCTCAAGGCTCAACCAACGCTCCAAGGTTAAGGTTTCAGGGTGTGTATGGTGTATGGATATAGCTCAAGGATGGTAAGCTTGCTCAAAGATAGCTTGGCAAAGAAGACAGAGCTCTCAAGTGAGTGTATATGCTCTTTTGAAATTCTTCAACCCTCAAAACAAAGATATGACCTCGTATTTATAGAATTTGAGCAAAATATGTCAAAAATATCTCTAAAAATGGACAGCTGGTAGGCTCCCGCTCAGAACAGTGTTTATCACCCACAAGGCACGGCCGACCCCAAATGGCCATGGCCGGCTTTCACTGATGCACGGTCGGGCCCTAATGTGTTCCCCTGTTCCTCTGTTTAGGGCTTAATGTAGGATGGCACATTGTTCAATAAGGGACCTCTGAAGTAGGAACAAGGTAAATATTAAGGTTTTGGGATTGTTTTACAACTCAACCTTGGATTCCTTTGTTGAAAATTCGAATCATACACAATGTAACTTTCATAATTGAGTGCCCAGGACAAAGCGCCAAAGTCTTGTGGGCAGTCAAAAATGGGATGTCTACACCAAGTTTTGCTTCGACAACTACCAACTACGACAAATTTAGCACCATAACTTGGAGTCTGACGGAAAAAATGCCATTATAGCTTTGTAGTCATTATTCGAAGAGTCAAAGCAAAGCCCAGAAACAACACCGTAGTCATATTAAACAAGGACAATATGAGAGGACTCTTTCGGACACTTGGTGAACAGATTCCACAAGAACAAATCATTGCGAATCTGAATAAGCAACAACCTATTACATGAACCAAACATTCTAATATAACATTGAGATTGGATTTTCTTCACATGTTCACCAATGGGTTTCACGTGACAACCTTCATTGATGGAGTAGAGAGAAAAATAATCAGAAACAATGACATTGATTCATGTTATGATTTTTACAGAACCTGTTTAAATCAAAGAACGATATTGCTTGGAAACAGCAGCAAAATCGCACGAGAAATTTGAGGGATAATCTTAAGAGTATTTTGATAGCAATTTCTTCTAGAAGGTTTAGTAGATTGAGTTCTGAATCCAATATTGCTCTAATCTTTTTCTATTTCTTTCTTATTTTTCTTCCTCGCCACTTTCTCTTCATTAAAATTGTTCGGAGAGCTAGGGTTTGCATTGTTCTCTCCCTGAAATCTAAATTATGAGCACTATTATGCTAATACTAGGGTTTGCTATATATAGAACTATATCAACATTTTGAAAACCGGATCAATAAGTGAATTGGAAAAATGATTAGATGGACAGGCTATTGGTTCAACCACAGATGAATTGTAATTAAATCGTGATATCATAAATATATTAAAATTTATAAATATAAAAAATAGAGATATTAAGATTACAAAAATAATAAATAATAAACAATTATAAAAGAAATAGAATTTATTTTATATTTTTTATACATTGATTTTTTGAGTAAAAATAATTAACATAATATTGAATATTATTGCATTGTTAACAATAGTGTTTGTGGTTTACTGGTTAGAGTGCTTGTTTTTTAATATAGTTGGTTCTATGCTCAAGTCCTCTTCACAACATATTTTTGAAAGAATCATCAATTCTTCAAACCCGGCCGGTTATGTTGACCTGCAAACGGTTTGTAGGTTTTTTCAATTTTCACAAATAAAGTCGATTTTGAACATAGAATGGGTTTAGAGATTTATCTGGCCTAGAACTAAGTTCGGTCATCTATTGAACCGACCAGACTGATCCAGTCTCCTAAACATTGACCTAGAGATTTTGTGACTTGTCAATCGATAACTTATCATTCAATAATACTAAAAAGTTACATGCAAGGCCATGATATTACTTATCCCTTATTATTCCTATTCTTTTTATGAACAATATTTTTCTTATTCTAATCTCTCAAACAAACATGATCCTATTTTGAATTAATGACTCTAATAGTTTTAAATTATAACTCTGTCTAAGGAATTCACAAATGAGGGTCTAGACCGGGAACTAGAGTTCACCCTCTACGTCTGACAACACAGTGCAAGGGTAGAAACCATATTTGCCCCAAGGTGTGGTGTCCTGCTCGGCTAAAGTGAAGTGTACATTGTCTGGACTATTGTAGTCCTTTCGGAACTCAACTATGGCGCTGGGTGTGAGCTTACCCTGAAGTGATATTTGCACATGGTTTAAGTGTACTAGGGTTTGCTAGGCTTAGGAGTCCGGCTTGATTTGTTTGCTCAGTTGAGCAACACCACCAAGTGGTGAAGTAACGGTGTGCTTGCCTAACCTATTCAAGTCTGCAAAATGAGAAATAAAATGTGGTATGCCCAAGGTTGACCGGGCTAGGGGAAAAGTCTAAACTAATTGGTTCGCTCAGCTACAAGTGTGTGCATGTGCTGCTTAGCTTGGTCATGAACTAGTGGCCACAGGTCTATCCACCATAGAGCAAGGTTTTAGCTCGACCGAGGACATGGGCAAGGAATTAGCCCGATCCTAACAAGGGGCAAGGTTTTAGCCCGATCAAGTTTAGTTGTTGGGTTCTTGGCTCGGTTATATTCACTTGAACATGCACAAACAAGTTTTTAGTTCGATTAGGGTGCGATTTTGGATCAAAATCACTGCCTCTGACTGGTTTTCATCCCAGTCATATGACATTCATTCCAAAGTTTGTGGTTTTAGAGGCTTTCCGAGGTCCTAATTTATTGCTAAACTCATTTCATGCATATTTTTGCAAATTTCAATATTAAGACACTATTTATGGATGTAGATAGCAGTTTAACATTAAGAACATACCCAGAAATGTAAAGAACCGTGTGGATATTCATGAAAAAATAGTGAAAGGCACGAAGAACTTACTATTTTGGCGTGAAATCAAATTCTAATTGGTGGAAGAGCATTTTCGTATGATTGTAAGCTCACTATTGCAATAAAGGTGCTGCGATTTGAGGCTAAAAATGGGAAAATCCAAAAGGTTTCGTGCTTTGGTTCTAAGGTTTGCAGTGGGAAAAGATGAATAGTAAAAATGAAAAGTTATACATATATGCTATGTATACGACGGAAGCAGAAATGCGAGACTGTTTAAATATTTGGGCAGTGTATGGCGATTGTAGTAGGGATACGGGCACAATGGAGGCATGCCATATGTCCCAAGCGTGTCAGGCGTGTCAGACGAGTCAAAATGATGAGAGAACGTGCTGAGTAACTGACAATACTTCTTAGAACCAAGCAAATTGTGACAACTGAATAACTTTTCTAGCTCGGTTGAATTGAGCATTTTAGCTCAGCTAGAGGAAAGTAATCCTAATCATGTTTCGCAAATGGAATTAAGGGGCAATTGAAAGGGTAATTTGTGTAACAAATTGGGCTGAGCTAGGTCAAATTATCTGTGGAGGTTAGGCCATGTTTTAGGCTGTGATAAGAGCTTAGACATCACGGTCTTAGGCAGAACGAGGTCTGGGCCGGCCAGAGATAGGCTTCTGGGGCCTAGACCTAGTTATCTTGGTACGGTCCACGGATGACCGACATAGTATTAAAGAAGGCCGAGCTAACTATAGCTCGGCAATACACCATGGGCGATCAGGGTTGGCATAGTTCTACCAGAGACAGGACTGGACTAAATGGCTCAATCAGATATTGACAGCCGAACAGAGTGTTTTCCATCTCACTTGGCTCACAGTGAGAAGAGTGTTCTACGGATAAGTATTACCCTTTAGGAATGTGATTCCCAGGATAACTCTTTTAAGGAGAGATAGAATCCTATTAGGATTGTGCCATACAAAATCTATAAAAGCTCATGACTTCACCTATTTCCAGGTATTGCAATTCTTACTCTCAAATATGCAGAGCTTTTTGTCAATTGTCTACTTACTGATTTAGGCAGATGAGGGGTTTCCAGTACACACTCGCCAGCAAGCTCACGTTTGTATTGTCAGGTGATTGGATTACGACGTTTGGAGAAATGCAAACTTGATCAACAAGATTATATAACAAGAATTATTTCATGCTTGTACATCTACCAATTTTCATTAGCACTTCACCATTTTTTGTACAACAAAATGGCACTAATTCATCAAAAACATTCAATTAGGGTAAATTTGATAGGACAAACATAGCAGTCCCAGATTCCTACTTACCATCGCTACAACATATAAGAGTTTTAAAGACTAAATTATTTGGTCTCTAAAAATGAAAATTTTATTGCAAAAGACATTTAGGGACCAATTTCTATCGTCGCGAGGATAGTCACTAAAAGGTAGTCTCGAAAAGTCAAAAATAAGACTTTTAGTGACAAAATTTTGAAAATGTCACTAATAAATACACTTTTAAGGACAAAATAATTTAATCTCAAAATGATTTATTTTTTTAGACAAAAAATTTGATCCCAAAGATATAATAATTCATCATTAATGTCCAATTTTTGTTGCTAAAAATATAATGATGACACTTTTCGCAACAAAAACATTTGGTCCTAAAAAAATAATTTTGTCCCTAAATTTTTGTCTCTAAAACCTTAATTTTTTGTAGTGCATATTCCTCCATTGCCATCACCTCAAAATTGCTCGCGCAATAGGTTAGATACTCTGAGCGAACCATAGAAAGAAAAAAAAACCCCGACCTTTCTCCGACACAAACCAATGTAGATGCTCATTCACGACCGTCCCTGAATTTTTCAATGTATGAATAGAATAAGGGAAGTGAACCCTAGTCCAAGATTTGTTTTTGAAATTAGCAACCACCACGATTTCACCACCGTAAGATGGAGTTTGGTGAGCAAGCGCCATTACAGCCATGTAGTCATTATTGGAGGAGTCGTAGCAAAGCCTAGAAACAACACGATAGTCACCATTACGCAAGCCGTTGTATGAGAGGACTTTCTTCGAACACCTGGTGAGCGAGTTCCACAAGAACAAATTGTCGTAAATGTTTATAAGCAACAACCCATTACACGAACCGAATAATCTAATATAATTATAAAGAGATCTCTTTGTTCCCCATTGTTAATGAAGAGTTTCCACGTGACATTCTTTGTCAATGGAGTGAAGTGAAAGGTTTTTGCAAATGAGAACAAGGTTTTGAAAACCGGACCAGACTTCCCAGTTCGACTGATTGAACCGTCGACCGGTCGGGATTCCGGTCTGGACATACCCTCTAAACCGGCCAGAACTAAAAACCGGCGTATTTAGTGAGAACCGGGAAAACCGGCTGTTGAACCGGCGAACTGGTCGACCCGGAGCCGGTTCGCTGGGTTGTGCGGCTCGATTTTTTTTTTTTAGTTTTTATTTCTTTTTTTTATTTTCTTTCTTTCTTTCTTCTTATTTTATATATATATATATATATATATATAATTTAAAAATATGAGAAAATTTTAATTTGAAACTCTTTTTCAAGAGTCTTCTCTTGTGAGGAATCTCATTAAAAGCTTGATGAAATTATTGTGAAAGTTTCATCTATTTATAAGAAAAAAATTCTTTCAAAAAGACTCAAGAAATCCATGTGGGATTCAATCAAATGTATTGGAGGGAATATTGAAATTTTGATATCCTTCAAAAATTTTACTCTCCTATCAATCAAATTATTTGAATTAAAATCATATGGAGGGAATATTAAATATTTGATTTCATCTTCCAAAATTGAAATTAATAATATTTTAAAATATATTATTATATTTTTAGTAAAAAAATATTAGGACAAATATTTAAGATAATTTAATATTTTTAATTTATAATTTTATTACTTATATTTTTATTTAAATATAATTTTAATAAATTTATTACGTCACGGTTCGATTCCGATTCAACCCGATAGTTGAACCGGTGACCCGTCCACCCGATCTCTTTTCCGGTTCGCTCACCGGTCCGGTTTTTAAAACATTGAATGAGAACTTTATGTTGTCAAAACCTTTTCGCAGAAACTTGAATCATAGAATGCCATTGTTTGGAAACACAACTGAATTGTATGAGAGTTTTGACGAGTAATCTTGAGAGCAAGGTTCTGAAAAGCGGTTGCAGTCGTCATAACGGTAGCGGTGACGTGGTTGCGGTTGCAGTTGCGGGGTGCAAAGGTCGTAGTGTAACGGTTGCGGTAATCGGAACCGTGAATTTTTTTATTTTTCGCACAATTTGAAAAAACCTTATCGATACACATATTTTTTTTCCATGATCATATTTATTGGATTAAAAATAAATATTGATTAATTTTTATAAATTTTTAAGTATGATCCAATATATTTCATATTTTTAAATCACTATAAACTGAGTTTTTTTACATTTTATTTTAATAATTAATGACTTTATATTATACAAAAATTCAATCACTAACTATTATATATAAGATAAACAATGACAAAAGTACGAGAATAAATAAGAGCCTAAATATATATATATATATATATATATACATATTTTAACGAAATCAAATAGATAATGACCACACTTATTATTATTATTATTATTATTTTCAAACAAAATATAGATAGACATACACAAACAAAATGGTTTAGTGATAGCAGCTGAATAGAATAGCATAGGTCATACAGTTTCAACAAATCAATAACATGTTCTTCATCTTCCCTCTTCCCCCATTTTTAGCTTTTTTTTTTGTGTGTGTTTTTTTGAAAGAAACAGTTTGGAATCGTTACGTAACGGTGCGTAATAGGCCGTTACCACTGTTACGGCACCGTTACGACCGCTACGGCAGCCGTTACAGCCGACACACCTGTGAATCTCAATCACACTACAAAAGCGGCCGTAACGGATGGCGGTAACCGCCAAAACCGTTACATAACAGCGTTACGTAACAATTGCGGTCGCTTTTTAAAACCTTGCTTGAGAGTATTTCAAGAATGATTTATTCTGGAATGTTTGGTAGATTATTGGGTTCTGCTATTGATTTTTTGGTTTTTTCCTTCTCTTTTTGCTGTCTTCTTCTTCTTTCTCGTCTCTTTACTTCGCTTAAAATTGTCAGCAGATATAGGGTTACCATTCTAACATTAAAAAAATTGATAACGGAGCTAGTTTTTTATTTTATTTTAATACATATATATATATATATATATTCAGAGAGAGTGAGAGAGAGTCAAAAGAGAGATTGACTAGGGAAATTCCGTGAACAAGGAAGCTTGACCAGCAAGAAAATAAAAATAATAATCGTAAAAAAATAAAAGTGAAAATAAATTTTTACAAAATTACATACATAGTCGGAAAAAAAAAAGACAAATTACACTATTAGTCCTTGTACTTTAATTATTGTGTCATTTTGATACTTATAATTTTAATTGGATCATTTTGATCCTAAATATTTTGACTGTCTTAACTTATTGCAATTAATTCTAATTGTTAATGTTTTTTTATACACTACAAAAAATAAATAAATAAGGTTTTAAAAATCAAAATTTAGAGACAAAATTATTTTTTAGGAACCAAATAATTTTGTTGTAAAAAGTGTCGTCATTATATTTTTAGCAACAAAAATTGGATATTAGTGATGAATTATTATCCTTTTAGAACCAAATTTTTTGTCTCAAAAATAAACCATTTTAAGATAAAATTATTTTGTCCCTAAAAGTTATTTATTAATGACATTTTTAAAATTTTGTCGCTAAATGCCTTATTTTTTACTTTTCGGGACGACCTCTTAGAGACTATCCTCATGACGATGGAAATTAGTCCATAAATTTTCACTTTTAAACACCAAATATTGGTTTCTAAAACTCTTATATATTGTGGTGATAACAAATGCGTACATCAACTAATGTGTCATGTTTTTAAGAAAAATTATAAACTTGATCAAATTTAATGATTTAGCCTCAACTAAGGCCTCGTTTGGCAAGAGGCTATTTTAGCCAATTAGCCAAAAAGTTACTAAATTAGTCAAAAAGCTAACAACCCATACCAAAAAGTCAAAGATTCTCTTTTCTCTCTACTTTTTGCACATCTTTTCGTAATTAGCCAAAAAGTCATTCCAAACATACAAGTTTTTTTTACCTACCTTTTTAGCCAAATAGCCAAAAAGTTACTAAATTAGCCTGTTCTCAAACGAGGCCTAATTGAGTGAAAATTTTCTATAAAAAACTCTACCGTTATTAAAACCATTATTAAACGAGGTAATTCAAGAAAATAAGAATTACAACAAAAACTCAATTGCCGCAAAAACAACCAACTAGATTTGTACATTTGAGTATCAAATTGTGAGATCCATTCAGAAGCCCACATGGAAGGAAGCCCAACTTTAATTCTATACTAATCATTTTATCTTTAAGGAAAAATTCAAGACACAATTTCATAATACACAAGTGTAACGCATCAAAAGTAAATGAATTTCAGAATTTAAATTTTTTAACATGCCTAGCTTACCACAAATCTGAAATCCCAAACCACATTAGAAAACAAAGGATATAAGGAATTTTTTTTCTTCCTTCAATGGATAATAGATTGGTATTATGAAATTATAGATCCAATGAAGTTGTTTACCTTTAAATCTCACCAATGAAACTTATAAAATAAGAAAATTTTATTTCTCATCCAACTTACAAACCAAACACACTCTTCCTATTCTTTCTCTTCACTTTCTTCCTTTTCAAAATTATAGTCAGGCGGAACAACCAAACTTTCCTCATACATAATTGCTTCGAGAGAGCTACGATGGGTAAAATTTAGAATATCCCTATGTGAATTGTCATTAGGATTGTACGCCCTTATATACCCCTTCAACCCTGTGAAAATTTTCATTATAACTTCATCATTCTTTGTAGAACACAATGGCACAAAATAATCATAAATTTTTCCACTCAAATACTCTATGCTAAATAGAACAATCCAAGAACTTTCCATACCATATTCCTTCATAACCAATACCTCAACTTTATTGCCAACAAAAATGCATGAAGAATGATTGAAGCGAGACATACAAAGGCATCCATTCAGATCTCCCAAACCAAGTATAGTATATCCATCAACATGCTTAGCTTGTGGCATTGGTACCTCCTTGAATTCATCTATCCGCGGATCAAAGTAAATAATTTGGTGGGATGGAAAGTTATCCGAACTTTCCTTAAACACAAACCAGTGTAGATATCCATTCACTACAGGCCCCGAAATCATACTACAAACATGGTAAGGGAATTCATAGACTGATGTCCAAGTTTTGTTTCGAAAACTACCAATCTTCACGAATTTACCACCATAATTTGTGCTATCATGAATAATCGCCATTACAACTTTGTACTCGTTATTTGAGGAGTCAAAGCAAAGCCCGGAAACAGCATAGTAGCCGCGATGCACGGATGTCATGACTTTCTTCGAACACCTAGTGAGCGGATTCCATAAAAACAAATCATCGGAAATCAGTATAAGCAACAACCCATTACATGAACCAAAGATTTCAAGGTTAAAATGAGGTGGGAATTTTTCTTTTGGTTCAAGAATGCTTTCCACGTGACCTTCTTCGTCGATGGAGTTAATTGAATTGTCAATACAAACAAAAACCTTTTTTCGTTGAACGCTTTTCGCAAAACCTTGAATCAAAGAACCCCATTGCTTTGAAACACAAGTGAATTGAATGAGAGATTTGAGGGGTAATCTTGATAGTATGTTGAGAATGATTTCTTCAGGAAGGTTTGGTAGATTGGGCTCTAGTTTTGCTCTGATGTTCTTTTCCTTATTGCCTCTTCCTAGGGTTACCATTCTTTTCTTCAAAAAAAAACTTATCAGGGCTAGGGTTTTTATCCCCTTTTTCTGAGGTCTGTGATGCTAGTAACTAGGGTTAGTTACATATAAACAAGGAGACTTCCTAAACGAGAAAAAAAAAAATTAAAAAAAGGTTAATTATTTGATTAACCATATAATAGAAAAAGGCGCGTGATGCTAATAACTAGGGTTAGTTACATATAAACAAGGAGACTTCACCAGCAAGAAAATTAAAAAATAAAAATAAAAAGAGTAAATTATTTTATTAATCTTATAATCTAAATGAAGTATCACTTTAATTTCTATATTTTTTATTTCAACAATTTAAACTTATGCTTTTAATTTGTTACAATGTGACTTATTGTTCACTTTTTCCTTTTTTTTTGTTTTTTTTTTTTTTTTTGTTTTTTGTTTTTGGCTCTAAGTGACTTATTGTTCACTTACCGTCACAATTCGAAACAAGAAAATTTCCATTTTGATCCCTCTAATTTTTCACTTGATTTTTTTTATTTTTTTAATTAAAAATGTTAACAATGTATGATAGAAAAATCATATTATAACAAAAAAGAAAGTATAGAGTTTAAATTGTTAAAATTAAAATTACAATGACCAAAGTGAAAGACCATCTGACTCATAATGTAGGGGTGTTCAGTGGATATTCCAATCTGCCTAAACCGATTGAACTGAACCGATCCGCTACATTTTGGACGAATGCATGATGATGAGTAAATGGTTGCGGATTGATTTTTTTTAATCCACCTAGTATTGGATGGATGGTGGATTTAAGATTTTTTTTGCCGCAACCGAATCGTCAGACCGGGAGCACCCCTAGTAATTTGTAACTTTGTGTTTTCAATATGCTTAGATATTATGTTTATATTTTCAATTAAAAAATAGTTTAGATATTCTGCTGTGTTTTCAATTTATTTTCAATTTAAAAATCTTTTTATCAAATGACAAGTGTTGATATTTGATATTTTTGTGTGAAAAATATAACGCTTAAATTTGTCGTTTTTAAAAAAAAAAATCAAATTAAATAGTTTTTGAATTAAAAAAATAGTAATGAAATAGTTTTGATAATGTATAGTTTTCTTATATGTATTTATTATTGGTATTTAAAAATTTACTTGATAATCTTTTGATTATGTTGAGTTTGATTGTTATCCCAAAAAAAATGTTGACAAATTGTATTATGTTCAAAATTTGTAAAAATTTAACCACCAAACCGATTTGCATTCATCCACCAATCCACTCAATTTGCATCCGCTAATCCGGTAGATGAATGCGACTTGATTTTTTCTAACCTGCCAATCTAGTGGACGGATGATAAATTAAAAGTTCTTTGACCATAACCGAACCGCGAACACTCTTATCATAATGCACTCTCGAAAATAGCCCATCCTATATAATACCCTCAAATTAAATTTGGTTCCCCAAAAAATTTGAAAAGCCTAGTCTATATGATCCCAAAAAAATTAATTTGCCCTCTTATTAAATGTTGGTTGTAAACACATATAAAAATAAAATAAAATTATTTTAATAAATAAGAAATATTGTCTACCTTTATGTTTGATAATTAAAAATATAGTGTACTTGATCGGTGTAAAATCATATTAAACAATAGTCCATGACATCTAGTAAACAATTCGGATTGGCATCACTTTACTTCTTATTGCATTTTTTTTTAATTTTTTTTTTTATTTACACCTTCGGATATAGCGTTTCTAATAGAATTAGGCCTCGTTTGGGAACAGGTTAATTTAGTAACTTTTTGACTATTTAGCTAAAAAAATGAGCTAAAAAAAACTAGTATGTTTGGGATGATTTTTTAGTTTTTTATGAAAAGATGTGCAAAAAGTAGAAAGAAAAGAAAATCTTTGACTTTTTGGTATGAATTGTTGACTTTTTAATTTTTTTAGCGACTTTTTAATTTTTTGACTAAAAAATCCACTTGCCAAACGAGGCCTTACCCGGTGATTAATCAATTAAGATTGGATCATTGTCCAACCTATCAAATAAGATTGAAGATTGCGTGAAAATCATTACCCCCATAGAAACATAAGGACTACAAGAATAATAACACAATTGTTCTAAAACTTAAACCATTCCATGATGATATCTATTTTTCTTACAAAAGCTCATAATGATCCTGCGGGGAAGTAAAAAAATCATGATTTAGGGGTAGTCCAAAGCAAAAGTGTGAAGAAAAAATTCAGAAATATCGAGACCTCTCGAGAGCCTAAAGACTTGGCATTGGCCCAGCAGCAAATCAGAAAGGAAACATCAAAAGAGTCGATCAAGGCAGATCGGCTAAAAGAAGCACAAGATAGTCGATCAAAGGATAAAAAGGTGCATATCAAAACTTGATCATTGGATATCTGACAGCCCAGATGGGTGGCTAAATTTCTGCTTAAAAGAGCATGCTTAGGCCTATAAAAGGGGGCGAAGTAGTAAGTGAGGTACACAACGACAACGAATCATTTTATTCAATATTATTTTCCTTCCCAATCAAATATTAACTTAGGGGGTTTTGAAAAATTTGTTAAAAGTTGACTTTTTATTTTTATTTTTTTTTGACTATTTTGTTTTTTTATAAATAAAAAACGTAAGAGGTGATGTGACTTAAAATGAATTAAAAATTACAAACTAACTTTTAACTGGTTGCCAAATCAATCCTTAATCATCAAAAAGTTCTTCTGACCAAAAACCAAGTCAGAAAAGCCTCTAACGGTGTTGTTTGTTTTGCAAGTTAGAGAGAGGCGAAGGCATTCCATCTTGCTCTCAACTAGTGCCAGACAAATCCGCCCTCTACAATCCGAACAATTCTTTTCTTTTGGAACTCCTGTTCAAAAGTATATCTTTTGGTGGAAGCATAATGAGTGTGCTCGGTTTCTCTTTACATTTTAATACATGAGGATATGGAAAAGGAAAGCAAAGTCCTTTCTGCTTTGAGCATAATCTTTTATTAAAAAAATAATTTAATAAATTACTTGTTTGATTCCATTGAATTAGTCCTATAACTATTTGTAGGGTAACAAGTAATTATGCCAATATGTTGCTAGAAGTTGGGCAACTTAATACTAACATTTTTGTTTTTTTCTTTTCAAAAATTCGAAAACAACATTTTAATATCTATACTATTATTAAAAGCCAACAGGAACTTTGGTGTCCTGAAGCCTCTCTTAGAAATTTTTTTCATTTTTCCTAAACTAGTCATAACTTCTTAAATAATTACATTATTTTTACACTAACATCAATTTGTAGTTAAGGATAACATGACAAGTTCTCTGCATTTCAACTCTCATTAGTTAATCTTTTGATGGTTTTATCAAAGAAACGAACATAGTTGTGTCCCCAATCTGTATAACTGTTTTGAATCTGAATCGCTTTCTGGATGTAACTGTTAGCCAATCTTCACTGTATTTAAAAAGATTTAATTCTATTGTGTACACAACAACAAATAGAATTTAAAGAAATAAAGAAAAGGAGAGAAATTGTTTGATTACAAAAATCAAACTCGAAATAAAAATAAATAAATAAAAACAGATTTTATTTTGTTACAAAAACAAAATTAAAATCTGATTTAAATAAATAAAAACAACACTGAAAATAAATTAAATAACTTACTTGATTTAATTTCTTCGAATTATTTTATGATCAAGTCCAGTGTTTGACACTGTGTCCTTAAGACAGATTCGTCCTCTCCACGGTGCTTTCAGAATTTGGACGTCTATCTCCCAGGATAAAATGATCTACTACAAACAATAGCAGCACTACAAATTGTTTGCCTTACGAACACACTAAGTGTTTATACTCTCTCTGACAAGAAAATAATGCAGCAAAATGAAGAGGAAGTTTGCAGAATTATGAAGAACGAAAATTAGAGTTACCAAATCCAAATGAGGGTGGTCCTATTTATAGATGTGAAGGTGACTCTTTGTTTTGAATTGAACAGGTATCATACCTGTTGGGTTTTGAATTCAAACAGATTTGAATCAATTCAAACAGATAGTAAAACGGGAAGGGCCCTGTTTGGGTGTGCATTAATTCCAAAACAGTTTATTTCTGTTTGAAAACGGGAAGGGCTCTGTTTGGATGTACACTAATTCCAAAACAGTTTATTTCTGTTTGAAAACGGGAAGGGCCCTGTTTGGATGTACAAAAAATCCAAACCAATTTAATTTGAATTCTGGATTTTATTTTAATAAAAAATAAAATTAAATTCAAATGTTTTTGGCCCAAAAAGATTAGAAGCCCAACCCAACCACACACCACGCACCCGCGCCCAGGCCCAGCCCGCCCGACCGACCGGCCGGACGGCGGCGGCGGCGCGCGCGCGTGTGGTGGTTTTTTGGGTCCAATGGGTCTAGCCCATTTTGCCCATAACCTCTCCCTCTAAAACACTTGGGTACCCCTTGGGGCACACCCCAAGTATCACACCCTAAGCCTTATAAACCCTTTCAAAACCTCCCACCAAATCAATGTGGGACAAGCCAATTTACAACCTTAAGAAATTTCCACCAAAACTCCATTTCTATGGAGCACACTTTGGCTTCAATTTCCCATTCACTCGGTAATGGTTTTGAGCAACCAAATATACCACGTGAATCACAACGCGGCATAGAACGCGTTACCACTTTGACCCGAGTAAATCGACACTCGGGGCCCACCTAAAAAATAGACCGAACTTAGGAAAAAATTCTGGTTTTATCCAGAATTTTATAACCATTTCCAACAATCCCCCACATGAATGGAATTTGATGACAACAGAAATGCAACAATATGCAGATTTATCGAAAGAGTATAAGTCGAAAATATCTTGCATCAGGATAGGTAGTTTTCGGCCTTGAACCTTCCCTAGTGATAACCTATCGGACTTACTGGCTAACCAATGGACGCGATGCCTTGAATTGTTCAGCCGTTTGTGTAAGCCAAGACAATAGATTTCACACAAAATATCTTCTAACACATCGTGGTTCTCACTGTTGTGTTCATTTTGGCCTTGAACGCACCTGGTTTTCATGAGTATTTCTAGAGAATGTAGCCTTCTTCATTCTCATAGAACCGGCCCCAGTTCAACACTCATATAGGTGATTCTTATTGTGAGTATCTCCTTATACTCGTCTTGATTTTATGTCTTAATCAAGATATAAGTAATCATTAAAAGCTAAGCTTATCCTTATACCCCTGCAGACAACATATGTTGCAGATATCACTCTCACCATAGGAATGGGTAGGAACTTTAATCCCTTGGTGATTTCTGGCGAGTCATACATAACTTAGTTGTCCCTTTGAACTTAGTTCTTGGGATCTCCAGTCATATAAGTAGGGTTACCATTATGACGACTCTTATGTAATAGGCTTTAATCCCATCCCCTTTGATGAACTATACACTAGCTCTTTTGTCAAACCTTTTGTTAACGGATCCGCAATATTCTCTTTAGATTTTATATAATCTATTGAGATTATTCCGTTTGACAACAATTGCCTTACGGTATTATGTCGACGACGTATATGTCGTGACTTACCGTTATACATGTGATTCTGTGCCCTGCCCATTGCAGATTGACTATCACAATGAATGCAAATAGCTGGCACAGGTTTTGGCCACATTGGAATGTCTTCTAAGAAGTGACGAAGCCATTCTGCTTCTTCACCTGCTTTGTCTAAAGCAATGAACTCGGATTCCATTGTGGATCGTGCGATGCAAGTTTGTTTCGTGGACTTCCAAGAAACAGCAGCGCCTCCAAGAGTAAAGACATATCCACTAGTGGATTTTGAATCTTTAGTATCCGATATCCAATTGGCATCACAATAACCTTCGAGTACTGCTGGATATCGAGTAAAGTTCAAACCATGATCACGAGTAAATCTTAGATATCTAAGAACTCGAATGATCGCTTTCCAATGGTCTTCTCCAGGGTTACTAGTGTACCTACTCAATTTACTTATAGCATAAGCTATATCAGGACGAGTACAATTCATTAGGTACATTAGGCTTCCAATGATTTGGGAGTATTTTAACTGAGACACTGCATCACCTTTTTTTTTTTCGATAAATAAAGACTGATGTCTACAGGTGTTCTAGCTAAATTCAAATCATCCTTGATAAATTTATCAAGAATTTTCTCAATATAATGAGATTGAGATAATGCATATCCGTCAGATGTTTTAGTAATTTTCATTCCTAATATAACATCTGCGACCCCCATATCTTTCATATCAAATCTTTTGTTAAGCATCTGCTTAGTTGATTTGATCATGTTTTGACTGCTTCCAATGATAAGCATGTCATCTACATAAAGACAAACTATGACATATCCTTGGTCAGTGTTTTTAACATAGACGCATTTGTCACATTCGTTTATCTTAAACCCATTAGTAAGCATTGCATGATCAAATTTTTCATGCCATTGCTTAGGTGCTTGTTTTAATCCATAAAGGGATTTTACAAGTCGACAAACTTTCTTTTCTTGTCCTGATACTACAAACCCTTCGGGTTGTTCCATATAGATCTCTTCATTTAGATCACCGTTTAAGAAAGCTGTCTTAACATCCATTTGATGTATTTCTAAATTAAACAACGCTGCTATAGCAATAAGCATGCGAATGGATGTTATTCTTGTCACAGGGGAATATGTGTCAAAATAATCCAGACCTTCCTTTTGTCTGTAACCTTTAACAACAAGTCTTGCTTTATACTTGTCAATTGAACCATCTGCTTTCATTTTTCTCTTGAATATCCATTTATATCCAAGAGGTTTAGAACCTGGTGGAAGATCCACCAATTCCCAAGTATGATTTTGCATAATGGATTCAATTTCATTATTAACAGCCTCTTTCCACAAAGGTGCTTCAGGACCTGTCATTGCTGCCTTAAAGCTTTGAGGTTCATTTTCTAACAAGTATGTCAGAAAATCTGGACCAAAGGATTTTGATGTTCTCGCTCTTTTACTTCGTCTTGGTTCATCATTAGTTAAATCCTGTTGGTCGAGACTATTACTAGTCTCTTGTGTTTGATTGTCATTAGTCTCTTGACTTTGTGTACAATCATAAGTTCTTTTCTGTGAACTTAATCCCTGTCCTTTCTTGTAAGGAAAGACATGTTCAAAAAACACAGCATTCCTTGACTCTATAATAGTGTTCACATTTATATCAGGTATATCTGATTTATAAGTCAGAAACCGATATGCACTACTATTCTGAGCATAACCAATAAACACACAATCTACTGTTTTTGGTCCTATCTTAGTCTTTTTAGGAACAGGTACTTCAACTTTTGCCAAACACCCCCACACTTTTAAGTATTTGTAGGAAGGTGGTCGACCTTTCCACAATTCATAAGGAATGCTTTTGGTTTTCTTGTGGGGTATTCTATTAAGAACATAATTAGCAGACAATATTGCTTCCCCCCACAAGTTCTGTGGTAAGCCTGAACTTAGTAACATGGCATTCATCATTTCTTTTAGGGTTCTATTCTTTCTTTCAGCAATTCCATTTTGCTGTGGAGAATAAGAGGCTGTAGTTGGTGAATAATGCCATGTTGTGCACAAAATTCATTTAATGGTGCATCATATTCACCACCCCTATCACTTCTAATATAAATCAATGAATTTTAAAACAAATTCAAGAAAAAACCAAAATAATTATGACTACTTAAGTCAGAATTAATGTTTTGACAAAATCATATCCTCATAAAAATTTTTGCCTAAGAATTAAACAATTCAAAAACCCATTTGATTGTATACATTCTTGCAACTCAATAACAAATAAATGTCACTGTCATAAAAATATTTGTGACAGAAGAAAATTAAATTATCTCAACTAATGCAAGAGATACACCCCCATATTAATAAAATGGTTCATGGTTTAACAAATTCTACTACGCAAGTAAAATAATTATTCATGACATCTCATGTCACATAATTCAATAATCAACATAAAAGATTTCTTAAATTACTTCCCAATTAAACGGACCGATATAATTACATACATCTGCATGTTTAAATTTCTCTGGTGTTTAAACACCCATTCAAAATTGATTAGAAATATTCAAATTAACCTGCTTATGTCCAAAATCGACATAATAATTTATCATTTCAAATCACTTGAAATTATTGTTAAGAAATAACATGAATTGATATCATACATGCATATCAAACGCATCAACTAAAAATAATGAATTTAACAAAATAAATTAATCATGCACGATCCCATCACTTGCATCATGAAATAAAAGGATTTTCAACTCATAAATAAAATCCAACGCATTTATACTTTAAACTTCAAAATTACAAAGCATACCTTCATTTAACAAGTTTGATTTGTACATAAATAAATAAATTAAATATGCATTAAAATGTTCTTGTGAATATATATATATATATATATATTTTCCGACTCAAGTGCAGAAACAATTCAAGACTATGAATCCACATTGTAATAAAATAAAATTAGTTTGTAAAACTAATATTTTTACTCTAGAAACAAATTCTTCCATGTATACTCACGATGAACTATGATAAAGTCAAAATAATTAACACCTTTTCACAAAGGGTTCAAAAATAAGTGGTCTACCAAATGAAACCATAAGTTACTTACAAAATTAACAGATTGTGACCGAGTCACAAAGTTACATGATTGATTAACAAAATTAATTTTCTAGTTACTAAAATCAGAAAATAAATTACAATACAAAATAATTTTATTTTCCTTGTTACTAAAACTAGTGAAATAAAATACCGAAATAATATCTGATCACAAAAATCAGAAAACCAAACCACAAATTAATTTTCTAGTTACTTAAACCAGAAAATAAATTACAATACAAAATAATTTTATTTTCCTTGTTACTAAAACTAGTGAAATAAAATACCACAAAACTATCTGATTACAAAAATCAGAACAAACACAAAATAATTTTCTAGTTACCAAAACCAGAAAATAAATTAAAACACAAATTAATTTTCTAGTTACTAAAACTAGAAAATAATTATTACAACAAAATAATTTTATTTTCCTTATTACTAAAACTAGAAAAATAAAATATAACAAGAATTTTCTGTAATACCAAATAATATTCTGAATTGTTAATGACACCAGTATCGTACTACTAGTAGTTGTCAAAGAAAAGAGACAGTATATTACTACTATCTGTCAAATAGCATAAATCACTATTTGTTTTTCCAACCAGAATATTAATTTGAAAACACAGAAAATTAAATACAATGAAGATACCCAAAAACGGAATCTGTCTTAAGATTGTTAGCCAATCTTCACTGTATTTAAAAAGATTTAATTCTATTGTGTACACAACAACAAATAGAATTTAAAGAAATAAAGAAAAGGAGAGAAATTGTTTGATTACAAAAATCAAACTCGAAATAAAAATAAATAAATAAAAACAGATTTTATTTTGTTACAAAAACAAAATTAAAATCTGATTTAAATAAATAAAAACAACACTGAAAATAAATTAAATAACTTACTTGATTTAATTTCTTCGAATTATTTTATGATCAAGTCCAGTGTTTGACACTGTGTCCTTAAGACAGATTCGTCCTCTCCACGGTGCTTTCAGAATTTGGACGTCTATCTCCCAGGATAAAATGATCTACTACAAACAATAGCAGCACTACAAATTGTTTGCCTTACGAACACACTAAGTGTTTATACTCTCTCTGACAAGAAAATAATGCAGCAAAATGAAGAGGAAGTTTGCAGAATTATGAAGAACGAAAATTAGAGTTACCAAATCCAAATGAGGGTGGTCCTATTTATAGATGTGAAGGTGACTCTTTGTTTTGAATTGAACAGGTATCATACCTGTTGGGTTTTGAATTCAAACAGATTTGAATCAATTCAAACAGATAGTAAAACGGGAAGGGCCCTGTTTGGGTGTGCATTAATTCCAAAACAGTTTATTTCTGTTTGAAAACGGGAAGGGCTCTGTTTGGATGTACACTAATTCCAAAACAGTTTATTTCTGTTTGAAAACGGGAAGGGCCCTGTTTGGATGTACAAAAAATCCAAACCAATTTAATTTGAATTCTGGATTTTATTTTAATAAAAAATAAAATTAAATTCAAATGTTTTTGGCCCAAAAAGATTAGAAGCCCAACCCAACCACACACCACGCACCCGCGCCCAGGCCCAGCCCGCCCGACCGACCGGCCGGACGGCGGCGGCGGCGCGCGCGCGTGTGGTGGTTTTTTGGGTCCAATGGGTCTAGCCCATTTTGCCCATAACCTCTCCCTCTAAAACACTTGGGTACCCCTTGGGGCACACCCCAAGTATCACACCCTAAGCCTTATAAACCCTTTCAAAACCTCCCACCAAATCAATGTGGGACAAGCCAATTTACAACCTTAAGAAATTTCCACCAAAACTCCATTTCTATGGAGCACACTTTGGCTTCAATTTCCCATTCACTCGGTAATGGTTTTGAGCAACCAAATATACCACGTGAATCACAACGCGGCATAGAACGCGTTACCACTTTGACCCGAGTAAATCGACACTCGGGGCCCACCTAAAAAATAGACCGAACTTAGGAAAAAATTCTGGTTTTATCCAGAATTTTATAACCATTTCCAACAGTAACAGAATTGAAATTGTTTGAATATTATTGATTATGTTTTTCGAATATTCATGTTTTCTCAATTTCCTTTTTTTATTTTATTTTATTTTTTTAAAGATATTGATGGATGAATATCAATAGATTTATGAATATCCACATATTCTTATACATATGCTATATACATTGTTACTCCCAGATTATCACTCAATAACTTCTTTTTCTCATCTTTTGATACACATAATTTCTGGGTTTTTCATTTAACAAAAGTCAAGTTGAAATCAATCATATATTTAGGTTGTATTTGGATCATGGATTGGGTAGGAATTTGGAAAAGGAAAGGAAAATACAAGGGAAATGGAGAAAAAAAATGGCTTATATTTTATTTGCATTTCTCTCATCGTTTCTTTTTTGTTTGCAAAACCCTATTTAAATCTATAATCTAAACACAACCTTAGTGGATTTTTTGTTCTTTTTTAATTTTGTTTCACCTATTCACTTTTTTTTGTTTAGCCTAGGTGTGGAGTTAATATTTGTTGTTGCTTTTTTTTTTATAGTAAAAATTGTAATTGTAAATTGACAAATTGTAAATAGGGTTTTGCAAACAAAATTCATATTATAATTCTAAAAGAAATTGCACACGCATCGCGTGTGCCCGGTTGCTAGTATCTTAAAAGTGAGTTGTTTTTATCATACATCCATGTTTGAATGTCATCCAGTAGAGCACAGTATGGGATCTCCCCCAATTTTGCCTAACTCAACAACAATGCTCTTCTTCAGGGTTGCCAAATAGAGGACCATCATGCATCCAAACTGCTTTACTTGTTATTCTATTGTTAATTGGACCTAGCTCCTCTCCCTCCTCTCCGGTTACTGGAGATCAAGGTTGTTAAGATCGGGATCTTACACAGGATCGTTTTAGGGGTCTGTCGGATCAGATCATAGGATCGGATCGAGGATCGTAAGATCCTACTAAAATGATAAAAAAATACAATAATTTTTATATGACTAAATAATACTATCAAAAAATATATAGAATAAGCCCCAAAAAAAGAAATATATCAATTCAATGTAGCATTCAAACATTTTTTTTCAAAAAAAGAAGTCAAAAACATAATAAAACCAAATACTAACACTTGCACACCATTGTCATTGTTTCTTAATGAAAGCAAAACAAACTAAATAAAGGAAGAACAAATAAAAACTACAATAAGCCATCATTGTCGTTGAAATTATCATCATTATTGCCACAATCAGCATTAATCATTGCCACATCATCATCGTCATCATCACCATCATCATCACCACCCCCGGTGCCATCCAAGTCCTCAATGTCTTCACCAATAGTAGCATCTTCAAAGTCATGATCAAAATCCCTTCGAGCATCCATGTTTTGATCCATAGCATCATCATCACTTACTTCATGAACTTCATCATGTTCTCTACCAATATGATCACGACCTAAGTTACAGTAAACAAAAAAATTAAAAGTAAAATTAAAGTTATAATTTCTAATTAAAACTAAAAGATGTGTACATAAACTTACAAGCTTCTTCCAAATTCCTTGCAATGGCCTCCACTTCGTCTTCATCCGAATCACATCCATGTCAAGCATTCCTATCAAGCACACTCAACCAATTTCCTTCTCTTGGAAGAATCGGAGTCTCTCTCTCTATTATCCATTCATCATCTGATGGGATATCCTCCAAACATAATGGATTCACGATTGCTTATCTATTCATGTGTCGTTGTCTCAATTTCAAATTGTACATGACAAATACCAAGTCATTCATTCTCTTTTCGTGCAAACGATTCCTCCGCTTTGAATGTACCATCTCAAAAGCACTCCAATTTCGCTCACACCCCGATAAACTGCATGTTAAACTTAATATTCTAATTGCAAACATCTTCAACTCAAGGCATTTATCACCAAAAGAGTCCCACCAATCAGCTACATGAAAGTTTAGTTATAAATTTAAAATTGATGAAATGAAAACAAATAATAAGATATTAAAATGATACAAATCAACTTATTATAAAAATAACAAAACACCTGGAGATTTGTTTTTCCTAGTCATGATTGCATTTTGTATGCCAAAGAGCCCTCTTGCACTCTTAAATGCATCAATTTGCAAATCTATCTTCACCCTCTCATTAACATCAGAAACCATTCTTTCAAGACATTTGTACGGCCCAATTTTAACCTCCGCATCAGGCTAAAAATTAGGACTGTAATGAAACTGAGGGTTCAAGAAGTATGCTGCAGCATGCAATGGGTGATGGAGTTGGGATTCCCATCTTCTATCAATGATGGTCCATATAGGATCATAGCTAACACCATTAAATAAAGAGTATTAATGAACAAATAAAAAGTTTAGAGAAATATAATAGTAAAGTAAATAAGTTTAACTAATTAAAAGTTTACCATGTGAAAACATTATTGAAATTGCTTTGAATTTCCTCTTTTGCACGATCCATTGCCTCGTAAATGAATCCCATCGCCGGATGCTCATCCGAATCCACCAATCTAAGTACTTTAATGAGAGGTACCGCAGCTTTCAAGCACATAGAAACGCCCTTCCAAAAAATACGATTATCTAAAACAATATCTTCAATTTTTTTACCCATTTCAAACCTTGCAAATCGACTATTCCTCTACTTGGATGATGTAAACAAAGAGAACAATGCACCCTTTTGCTCATGAAGGCGCCTCAAGGTCAAGTAAGATGTGGCAAATCATGTTACCGCGGGCCTAATAAGTTCAATACCTTTTGTGAACTCCTTCATCCAATGAATAAGATTTGTTCTTGAATAAATGTATGCCACAATTCTTTTTCCCTTTTTAATTATAACTCGATGAAGTTGGATTTGCTTCTCAAAATCCTTTAACATCAAATCTATGCAATGAGCGGCACAAGGTGTCCAAAACAAGCTCTTCCTCTTATCTATTAACATTTCTCCCGCCAACTTATAATTAGAAGCATTATCGGTCACCACTTGCACAACATGCTCCACTCCAACCTTCTCAACAATCTCATCCAACATCTCAAAAACCTTTTCACCGGTTTTTGAAATGTCGGATGTATCCAATGAGGATAGAAAGATAGTTCCATTAGGGCTATTGACAAGAAAATTACAAATTGATCTTCTCTTTTTATCCGACCATCCACCGGACATAATTGTATACTCAATCTTCTTCCATTGTTCCTTGAACTCATCAAGCAATTGTAATGTCTCTTGCACTTCTTTTTTTAAAAATGTCACCCTAATTTCATGGTAAGATGGTGGCACAAGGCCTTTTCCATAATCTCCAATTTTCTTAACCATAAGTGGAAATATAGGATTGTTGACACAATTAAAAGGAATTGCACTAGTGTAAAAAAGTTGGGCAATTGTTTGACAAACATCATCTCTCTCTTCTTTCTTAAATAATTGATTGATGGTTTTTTGATTTTGATGCCGAGACTTATTCACCACAAATTTATCCATACGCCCATAATGTTTTTGTTTGTATCCATGGCCATCGGCATGCAATAATTCCACTTCTTCATCAGAATCATCATCGCCAATATCAAGGATTCTCTTTTTCTTATTTTGAGACTCCAATGTTTGAGTTCTCAAAAGACTCATAAATTTTTCCCTAACATCTTCCGGAACTTGGGGACATGGTTCAACATTTTGATGAGTGCATGCCAAATGGTGTTTCAATCTATATATTCCTCCAAAACGAGTAATATTACAGTATTTGCATTTTACCTTTTTGCTTGCAGCATCCACTTCAATGTCGTGTTCCCAACCAGGATCAGATCTTAGACCAGCAACATTTTTCCTCTTCCCCCCTCTTCCTGAACCAGAGGCTGGCATTCCTGCAATTGCAACAAATTGTAAACATTTGGCAAATTGTAAAAAGGCACAAGACAGAGACAGTTCATGTTTTTAATTTCCATTCCCAGGGGCTAATTAAAACAGTAGTAGCATTATCATTTATAGGATTGCAGGCAACAAAGAAGAAGAAGGAAAATTGAAGAACAAAAAAAAGAGAAACAGAGCAAAAATAAGAGGTGATTCAATGTGGAAGACTAATGCCCCAAAATAAATGCGATTCGGTGAAGGAAAAAAATAAATAAGAGGTGATTCAATGAAGAAATAAATAAATAAATAAGATAAGATAATGACTTTGTCATCTAAAGAGCTTTACAACAGTAAGGTGCTCAGATCATACCCAGATGTTGATTCACATAGTAAAATTTCTTTATTGATGAAGAATGATTGTTCAGTTATTTTTAGTATTTTTTTTACAGAACAAAAATAAATAAATAAATAAATCAGAGGTAATTTACAGAACCAAAAATAAATAAATAAATAAGAGCCAAAAAAAATCACCGAAGGAGGTGATTCAGTGAAGAAAGAATGAGAGATCAATGAAGAAAGAAAGAAGAGCTGTTGAGCAGCGAAGAAAGAAGAAGAGTCTTCGAATTCGAAGAAAAAAAAAACAGAGCAGTAGACACCTAGAGTGGAGTCGCAGCGAAGAGAAGAGAGGGAGAAGAAGAAGAAGAAGAAGAGGAAGCAGCGTACCTAGAGTCGATTGCCCAGGTCAGGCTTCGTTTGATGTTAAATGATTGAACCTCTTTTTCCCCAGGTCAATCTTCTTCGTTTGCCCTAATCTGCTTTGCTTCTCTGCTTCTCTCATTTCATTTTAGGTCCCGATTTGGCTTTTAAGTTGCCCAAAAAATCCTTCAAATCTGGATCGCATGGTGTCGCAATCCAAATGCGATCCTACCGATTCCGTCAATCCCACCACGATCCTGCTCTGGGGTCGATCCGATGTACGATCCAGATCGAATAGTGTATAATGAGTCGTAGGATCGTACGATCCTACGATCCGGATCGCGATCTTAACAACCTTGCTGGAGATGGCTGTTTGGCATTGATGGGCCCTAATCCAAACTCATGTCGATAATTTAAACTGTTTAATATGTAAAACCCGTCGAGTACATCATTCTTGAAAAAAATATGTTGATTGGATATTGAAAACTACTTGATCAGATCACATAATCAAAATAATTTTCAAAAATAAATTATGACAGAAATAAGATCGATCAAGTGATTATCGATATCAAATTAATGTAAAAATAATATACTTGACAGGTTTTATACATTAAATAATTGAATTATCAACACGAGTCTAAATCACTAATGCCAAATAGCCCTCTCCAATAACCGGAAAAGAGCCAGGTCCTTGTTTATTTGTCTATCATTGGTTTCAAGTTGGTTTGAAACTAAATCTATTAACTTAATTTTTTATTCTTTTTTCTTTTTTCTTTTTTCTTTTTTTTTTTTTGTTTTGTCGATTATTTATTTACATATGGAGAAAAAAAATGCTATGTATCTAGAATTTGTGTCTCGAAAGTGAACTGTATGATATAAATTTAGGCCTCGTTTGACAAGTTAACATTTTAGTAAAAAAGTCAAAAAGTTACTAAAAAACCTAAAAAGTCCATAACTTATACCAAAAAGTCAAAGATTTCATTTTCTCTCTATTTTTTGCACATCTTTTCGTAAAAAGTCAAAAAGTCACCCCAAACATACTAGTTTTGTTTACCTCATATTTTAGCCAAAAAATTAAAAAGTTACTAAAATAGTCGGTTCCCAAACGAGGCCTTAAAATTAATATAATGTAAATCACATTTAAAATGAGGGATGGTTTGGTATCCCCTATATAATCTATCTTTTTATCTTTTTTTCATCACATCACCTCTCTACTTTTCTGCACATCTTTTTGTAAAAAGATAAAAAGTACATTTATTTAGATCATCCCAAACAACCCCTGAATATGTTCTGCTAATGTAATTTTTTGAATTTTTTTATCAATAATTTTTCTCCTTATGTAGTGTTATTTTCTAGTGTTGTTGAGGGAGGAAGAGAAGGGTCCATCTCTCCAATATATTTGAGTGGTGATGAGTGGCCACTAGACTGCCACCACACATTTGACAAATAGCACTGGACAAAGTTATTTCCTTCTCTGCCTTGTTTGTGTTGGTACTTTTCATAATAATATAAGAAAAACATATAAAATAAATTAAATAGATTTACCGTCCCTCAATGAAGGTTGAAGGTATGTTAGCGTTTGTCTCGCAGAATACGACAATCAAAACCAGCTAATGTAGAAACATCTTTTGAATAGTTTCAATGAACTTGAAAATGGTTGCAATCTTTTCAACAATAACCAAAAAAAGAGCTAGCAAAAGAAGGTAGGAAACATTTTCTTTGGTAAAAAAAAACATCTCCAACTTTTTATCTCAAAACATCATTTCCATTTTCTATCAAAACCCTCACCAAAATTATTCTTCCAAGTTGGAGGGAAAATGTATCTATTTATACAGGTAGGAGAATCTCTAACTATAAAGACTATATATCAATAGGATCATTAACCAAGGCCATCAACTCTAGCCATTAAGGCTAGAGTTACAAAGATTCAAAATTTCAAAACTATTATATAAATCATAATGTGTATATAATGCATAAGTTTTGAGAATCAAACTAAATGGGTTACAAAATAGATACGGGTGTTGCGTTACAATCCGATCTAAATTCAATCTCAAACACATGCACAAACTAAGCCGAATACAGTTCAGCCCAAAGCTTAAGAGTAGGTCTAAATCCAAATCTGAGACCAAACCCAGTACATATACAAGTACAAGTCTAGATCCAGTCCAAATTAAGTCCAAATCTAAACACAACTTTATTGGTGTCCACTTTATGAGACTATTCTCATTTACAACTCAATGATTTCGGCTCATTATTTTGTATTGCAATATTCTCATTTAAGAAAATACAAAACCACTCAGACCCACCTCAACCGACGGTTGAGTCTCAATTTAATTTCAAATTAAAATTACCGAAAAAGTATTATTTTTCATCTGTTTGCACATATATTCTTACCCAGATAGCACCAAAATACATCCAAATTTGGACTTTCAATGTTTTGACTCCGTTATTGTAACCAAATTGTGATCTTGTAACATAGCCATTTTCATGTGAAGGTTACTAATAAATACATATGCCTCAAGACAGTAGCAGAACCAGCCTACGAGTGAGGGCAACTGTGTGACTTTATTAACCAAATACATTTTATTTTGAAAGAAGAAAAGTTCACTACAAAAAATTTGACTTTTTGCGACGGTAAAATACCGTCGCTAATACTCCTAATGCCGTCGCTAATACTTTTTGCGACGGCAAAATGACTTTTTGCGACGGCAAAGAGGGGGTCGCAACTGCAGGGGTTGCAAAAGAGTTTTTGCGACGGTAAGTGCCGTCGCTAATGTTTTGCGACGGCATTTTTTACCTTTTTGCGACGGCACCGTGCAGTCGCTAATAACGTTTGAAATTTCTTGACTTTTTTGCGACGGCCCTATTTTACCGTCGCTAAAAATGTTATTTGAGACGGCAAAAAACACCGTCACTAATAATCTTTTTCTTTAAAAAAAAACACTGTTTTTGCGACGGTGTGTGCCGTCGCAAAAAGTATAAAAAATATAAAATTTTCTATTTCTTGCGACAGTGTAATGCCGTCGCAAAAAATATTAAAAAATAATAAAATTTTTATTTTAAATAATAAAATTTCTATTTTTTGCGACAGTATAATGTCGTCGCAAAAAGTAAAACCTATAACAAAATTAATAAAAATATTAAAAATTTCTATTTTTTCCGACGGTGAAAAGAGCTGATTATTTACATTCCATTCACAAAAACATCATAACAGAAAATAAAAATAAAAATTGATCAAACCATCAAATTCAATATTTTACAAAGAATAATTAACCTGTACATGTTCATAAAAGCATATTTAAATTATAAAATTCACCCAAATCCTAAAAAAAATAAAATAATAAAATAAAAATTCACCCAAATACGATTACTTATTGTGTAATGATATTCAAATAACAAATTCTTGTGTACAAACATCACACTTCTCAATTGCAACCATTGTGTAGGCTAATTCTACACAAAATAAACATTCACTAAACTGAATAAAAAACTAGAATAAACCATACACTATCTGGGATTATATATCAACCTCACCTAATTTTCGTCCATGGAATTATATATCCCCTGATTCATCAGCTCCCACATTGTAATGCCTGCAGAGGCTTTGGTAACAGTGGTCTATGAACAAGAAACACTCAAGACACCTGCAGCATTGTAGGCTGAGATCTCGGATTGGGACTTAAGCATGCCATTGCCATTGTTGCTAAGAGAACCAAATTTTGAGCAATCAGTTGATTGACAGCAGACAAGAAGCAGGGATCTAATAGGTCCTTCAGCAGACTATTTTGAGCAGATGATGATGACACTGAACAGAGTAGTTCGCTTGGATACCTTCCCATTATTGTTTCTAGAACCACCACCCCAAAGCTATAAACATCCCACTGCTCAGTCACGGCCATGGTGTACGCAAGCTCTGCACCAATAAGAGGAGTTCAGAAATTTTGTTTTCTACCCTGCCTTCACTGGCATAAACTAGATTTTGTGATTACATTGCATAACATATTTAATAATACCATAGAAAATACTATATCAGCTGCATTTTCTTACATAATTCTTTTCCCACTCTTGCAGCTAAGGAAATGCAGAGTGGGGCGAGTGTCTAGCGGGTACAAAGCCTCGTGAATAAACTCAAACTCTGAATACGCATAATAACCTGCAAATCACACGAGCTTGAATTTTTTCGCACCCATTGAGAATCTAACATGAGACTTTCAAAATTATCCTATAATGAAGCTTCTATGTATCTAACATGAGACTTTCAAAAATTATCCTATAATGAAGCTTCTATGTTCAGCCCTTACGCTGTGTTTAGGTCATGGATTTTGGGGAGGGATTTAGAAATGAAAAGAGAAAATGTGTGCAAAACTATGTTATTTCACCTATATTTTCCCTTTTCCTTTCCTTTTCCTTTTTCCAAATCCCTCCACAAATTCTTACAAAGTTTTTGTACAAAATAATGTGACTACCTTTCACTTTGAAACAAAATGCAAATGAAGATTTTTTTTTTTTTTACAGGAATATCATTCTTCTCATAATTTCTTGTACAATTTTTATATATGAATAGAGTTTTCTTTCTTCTTTTTTTATTTATTTACTAATATGAACACCTTTGGATCTAGTAGAGACCATACGCAAATGATTTTTTCACTAGTTTTATAAAAAATTGTAAACCAGCTTTACCTACATACAAGGTCAAGATATTGGGATTTTTTTTCTTTAAAAACAACTCATTTTTTAAGAAACACCACGAGCCTTTAGGATAAATTTATAAGAAAAAAGAAACGATATGGAAACATAAGATAGTTTTGAAAATTTCATTACTTCTTGTTTCTGAAAACATAAAAACAAAACAAAACAAACCACCAAACATCCCAAATGAATTATACAATTGAAACAATATGATGTTCCAAAATCGGATTCGAAGTTGTGGACATGTTTTTTAAAGTGAAAATAGGATAAGAATGAAAGAAAATCTTCCCAACTTATTAAAAACCACATCAAGCGATACAGACTGATGATGCAAAGGACGTTGAATAAAATAGGAGTTTAAATGAATCCAGCTTTAAACCACTCCTAACGTATACGTGTTATAAAGACACTGTGTCTATATGTCCCAGTAACAAGATGGTGACTAAATAGACCATACGATGGAAAAGCAACCCAATTCAATAATAATAAAAATAAATAAAATTAAAGCCTTTTGTGGAGAACAATTAGCAAACTGTTTTGACATTTTTATGGATGAATAGTCTATGGTAGTTTATACAAGTCCCAAGTGAACCCTGCGTGAAATTGTAGAACATACCCATTAAGCTAGATTTTATGGTGAGTTAAATAGCACCCCTACCTACCCGATTTTAGACCACATAAAAATATCAAAAACAAAAACATATGCCTGTCAGTTTCACGCCTACATAAATAATTTGAGTATTTTCTTTGATTTTATTTTTATTTTTTACTCTTTTTTTTTCATCTCACACAAACTATGTTGAGAATTACTAACGATTAATACTACCAACAACGAGACTGGACATATGCCAACAGACTATGCTAACAGACTAAACTAAAGCGGGTTAATATTGAGTAAACATCAAACGTGCAACACTTTTTTCTACAGGATACAAGGCATGATTTATCAAAATTAAAATAGAATAATTTATTTTATTGAAAAAAAATTCTATCTAATGACACATTCAAAAGTAGAAAAGTGTATTCAATAGAACTGCCAGAAATCATTTCAGAGCAGGGATTGGAAAAGGGAAAATGAAGATAATAAGTGAGAAGGGAAGGCCTCAAAATGAGAGAAAATAGCAGACAATATAGTTAACAACCATGCAACAAGAAAGAGAGGTCTTCCCTGATACTTGAACTTCATTACTGGGACATAAGCATCTGGAACTGGTTGAAGCTCAGTAATTTCTTCCATTTCAGCCAGCATATCATGCAATATAATAAAGAAATCTTCCTGCAGACAAACATCATATCAACCTTTAAATATAAAGCTTCTGGATTTGCAAAACCTAACAAGAAAGAATGACCCAAACTATAACCAACCTCTCTATTTACGTAAGATGGTCCGACACACAAGGTATCCATGTCAGCCCCAGGCCCATGAACCTGTCAACATAAAATATTTTTGCCACATCCCCTTGTAATCTAAATACACTCACTAACCAAGGATGACATTCAAAAAAGGAAAAAAAAAATTAACAAAATATTTCTTACAAACAACAGAAGTCAGAAATTCGTGTACAGTTTTTGCTCATTGAATTGCTGCAGGGACTATGTAGAGACTTCTGAGTGAACGGATATATATGGGAGTTTTAGATGTTTTGTTTTACTTTTCTTGTAGTGTATGTGGGTGCCCCCTTGCTCATTGAATTGCTGCAGACAAGTCTGTCAAGCCCAATCAAACTCTTGAACATGGATAATATGACTTACTGTTCTCTAAGACAACCTGGAATTCCAAATGTCAATGCCACATCCAGCACATAAGCTCCTATTCAACGTATCATACAGATCTTTGACAAGACTAGCTCAGTGATTACTCTCAACCACCAACTGACAGAACCATCCCCTCAGAGATGAACGAAGAGCAATTTCATTCTACATAAAATTTATCTTTATCATTTTCATCTAAGTTATTCCAGAAACTCTTGCAAATTTTGGCAACATGAATGAGCCAAAATTCCAAACCATTGTAAGGTCCACTGAAGAAATATATAGGGAAGACAGAATGCTCCTACACCATACAAAGAACATACTGCAATCCTATACTTACCCCCAGCCGGTATGAGTAGAAATTGAATTACTCTCCAATTGCTTCTAAAAGAGGCTGGTATGAGTAGCAGTACTAGGCAGATCTGTATGGGAAAAACAGATCAAAAAAAAAAACAGATCATATATATATATATATATATATACATCTGTGAGTGTATATAGGGGGGTTTTTGATCTGTTACATATATGTAACAGATCAAAAACCCCCCTATATACACTCACAGATGTATATATATATATATATGTGTGTGTGTGTGTATGAAAACCCCCTATATCCGAAATCCCGACACAGAGAGAGAGAGAGAGAGAGAGAGATACCCTTTGAAATCGGCGGTGAGGGAAGATCGCCAGTGAGGGAGGAGTGGCGGTGAGGGGCGAGCAACCGTCAACGTCGTTTGTGAGAGAGAGAGAGAGGGAGGCAGCAGCGGCGGTAAGGGAGGAGGATCGACAGTGAGGTACGAGCGACGGTGAGGGAGGATCGGGAGTGAGGGAGGATCGGCGGTGACGGATGATCGGCGCCGTCGTTGTGTGAAAGAGAGAGAGGAAGGCGAAACCCTAGATGGAGAGAGAGAGAGAGAGAGCGAGCAGGAGGAGATGAGAGGAGACGGCTCTGTGGTGTTTGTTTTGTGTGTGTTCTCAAACAAAACCCTACACATCAAACAAAACCCTACACACCCACAAATGTTATAGTTAATGTATTTTTTATTAAAATAAAAAATTATTAAAATAATTTTTATAGTTGATAATTTTTTTTTTATTTGGTAAAATTAAAAATATTATTTTAATGAAAAATAAATTAAAAATATTATTTTAGTTACGAAGATTGAAAATTTATTTGTTTCATTTTTATTTTAATGAAAAAAAATATTATTTTTTTTTATTTGGTAGAAGTAGGGGCAATATTTTAATAAAAAATATTTTAATGAAAAAAAGGTGAAAGAGAGATGGTGGTGGTGGTGGTGATAGCGAAAGAAATTAGTGGTGAAGTTGTGGTAGTGGTAGTGTAAATGGAGTGGCAGGGGTGAAAGAGAGGTAATGGTAGTAGTAGTGGCAGTAGTGGTAGTAGTGGTAGTGGAGTGGTGGCAATGGTAGTAGTAATGGTAGTCGTAGAGGTGAAGTTGGTAAAAGAGATGAGTAGTGAAAGAGAGAGAGAGAGAGAGATGAGTGAGAGACAGATAGAGGAGAGAAAGCGAGAGAGAGAGACAGAAACAGAGTGATGAGCGAGAGAGAGACAAAGTGGTCGCTAAAAGTGCATTTTCTTGTAGTGGAGAGCTCAGTAAATAGAGAAGCGATGAGGGAGAGAGTGAGTAATGTGAACACAATGGGGAAGAGAGACAAACAGACAGACAGACACATAGAGAGAAAGAGAGAGAAACAAAAGAGTGAGAGACAAACAAACAGACACAGAGAGAGAAAGAAAGAGAGAAAAGTGATAAGTGAGAGAGAGATAAAGAGAGAAAGAGATATAGAGAGAAAGAGATATAGAGAGACAGAGAGACAAAGAGAGAAAGAGATAGAGAGAGACATATAGAAAAATAGAGAGAAACAAGAGATGAGAGAGACATATAGAAAGAAAGCAAAAAGAGATGAACGAGAGAGAGAATAGAAAAATAGAGAGATAGAGAGAAGAGAGATGAGCGAGAGAAACAGAGAGAGAAAAAAGAGATGAGCGAGAGAGACAGAGAGAAAAGAGATGAGAGAGATAGAGAGAAGAGAGATAAGCAAAAGAGACATAGAGAGAAGACAAATGAGAGAGATAGAAAGAAGAAAGATGAACGAAAGACACACAGACAGACAGACAAACAGACAGATAGACAAACAGACAAAGAAAGAAGAGTGATGAGTGAAAGAGAGAAAGAGAAGAGTGGTGGTAGTTAAATGGCATTTGCAGTAGTGGTAAATGTGGTAGAGAAGATGGGTGGTGAGAAAGAGAGATGAGTGAGAGACGAATATAGAAAAGAGATAGAGAGACAGAGAAAGAGACAGAATGATGAGCGAGAAAGAGACAAAGTGGTCGCTAAAAATACATTTTCTTGTAGTGGATCGATAAATCGAAAGGGAGCTCAATAAATAAAGAAGACAGATAATTCAAAACTCTTTTCAAAACTTAATTCAAATCAATTTTTTAAATATTTTAAAAATATTTTAATTTTGTGAGAGACAGATAAAGAAGAGAGATAGAGAGAGAGACAGAGACAGAGATAGAGTGATGAGCGAGAGAGAGAGAGATAGACAAAGTGGTTGCTAAAAGTGTATTTTCTTATAGTGGATCGATAAATCGAGAAAGAGCTCGATAAATAGAGAAGATGAGAGTAAGAGAGTGAACAAGGCGAACATAGTGAGGGAGAAATAGACAAATAGACAAGTAGACAGAGAGAGAGTGAGAGAAGAGTGATGAGTGAGAGAGAGACAGGAAGAGAGAGATAGACAGAAAAAGAGATAGAGAGAGAGAGATGGAGAGATAGAAAAAGAGAGAGAAACAAGAGATAAGCGAGAGATAGACAAAAAGAAAGAGAAATAGAGCGAAAAGAGATGAACGAGAGAGAGACACAGAAAAAGAGAGAGACAGAAAGAGAAGAGAAATGAGCGAGAGAGATAGAGAGAGAGAGAAAGATAAGAGAGAGAGAGAGAGAGAGAGAAAAAAAAAAGAAATGAGAGAGATAGAGAGAATAGAGATAGGCGAGAGACACAGAGAGAATGAGAGAGAGAAACAGGCAGACATAGAAAGAAGAGTGATAAGTGAAAGAGATAAAGAGAAGAGAGAGAGAGATAGAGACAGAGAGACGGGAAGATGAAAAAATGAATGAAAAGAGAAATGGTATATCAAAAGAGTAAGACGACATTGTTTTTTTTTATTTTTTTTGTGACAGAAAAATACCGTTGAATTTATTCAAACCATTTTGTGACTGTATATATATGAAGCTATCTCAAAACCACAATCACTATGCTAGGTTAGAGTTTTTGAAAAACTCTTTTGAGAAAATTAAACTTTATTGTTTTCCGTGTTATATTGTTTTTACTGAATTTTTTAAATATTTTAAGTATTTTTTAAAATTTTTAGACACACCTAACATAAATACACTTAAAAATTAAAAAAAATGTAAAAAAAATCTTTTAAAAATTCACTAAATACCAAAAATACAATAATTCAATACATTTTTTTGTATTTATTAATTTTTAAAAATATTTTTTCATAATTTTTTTATTTTGTAGATACATCTAAGTAAGGTATATCTAAAAAAAATATTTAAAATTTTAAAAATATTCACTAAAAAAAAAACACGAAAGTCACTTTTTGCGACGGCAGAAAATGCCGTCTCAAAAAAGTAGAGTATTTGCGACGGCACCATTTACCGTCTCAAAAAAGCAGAGCATTTGCGACGGCACTATTTGCCGTCTCAAAAAATGAGAGTATTTGCGACGGTATTTAGTGCCGTCGCAAATGCTCTGCTTTTTTTAGACGGCAAATTGTGCCGTCGCAAATACTCTGCTTTTTTTAGACGGCATTTTCTGCCGTCGCAAAAAGTGACTTTTTGAGACGGCAAGTGTGCCGTCGCAAAAAGTTCCGTCTCATATACCCAGTTTTCTTGTAGTGGTTAAAAGACGTCAAGTGCAATTAGATCCAATTTGGGGACAAGTTTCGGACAGATGGAGGGTTCCTACCTGATTGTTCAATCTAGATATAAAAGTGAAGTTCAATCTTCAGAAAGTAAGGATCAATTAGGGACTAATACCTATGAAGTTCATATAAAGAAGAAAAAAAATTCAAACGAAGGAAATTCATAAGCTGAAGTTCCAACACAACAATGACCCGAACAAAGAGAAAAAATTTGATTGTTGGCATTGTGACAGGGACTAAATTAATATATTGTGTAAATTATAAGGATTAAATTGACACATAATTTGATTTTTTATTCACCAAATTTAATAACTGTTATTTATCATACTAAAATGAGACAATTCGTTAAATTAAAGGATAAAATTAAATAAATTAAAACAATAATAAATAAATAAAAATAAAAAAGACTAAATTAACACATTATACAAATTATAAAGACTACTTATATAATTTATCCTATTTTATTTTTATGTAATTCTTTCCGGAAAATAATACTATACGGTTGAAACTATGGTAACAAAATAAATGAAAATAATAATTAAGGCAAGTGGGGGTAAGGTGGGTCCCATTAATGAATTAAGGGTCAACATTCGCCTACAATAACATCCAACAGCTTAGATGTTGTTAGGGATGCGTTAAAAATGTGTATTTTTTTTATTTTTTTAAGATTATATTTTGTGTGTTTGATTTTAATTTTTTCAATTTAGTTTTTTAAAAATAGATTTTTTATTTTTCATATTTTTTTTGTTTTTAATGAATATTTTTAAAATTTTAAACATTTTTTTTATTTTTTTAAATACACCTTACTTAGATGTATCTAACAAATAAAAATTTATGAAAAAATATTTCAAAAAATTAATAAATACACAAAAATAAGAAAAATATATTGAATTTTATTTATTTTTTAATATATATTTTTGATATTTAGTAAGTTTTTAAAGATTTTTTTACAAAAATTATACTTTTTTAATTTATTTATGTTAGGTATATCTAAAAATTAAAAAAAAAATTGTTTAAAACATTAAAAAAATTCAACAAAAACAAAAAAAAATATATAAAAAATAAGAAAATAAAATTTTCTAAAAAATAATTTTAGAAAACTTAAACCAAACAAAGTGATTTTTTTTTTCATATTTTTTTTTTATAAAAAAATCAAAAAATATATTATCCCAATAACCACTTAATAATATGCTTTTCCACTATCACTCTCATAATCACGCGTCGCCCTATATTTGGTCCCACCTTCCTCAGTGGCGCGTGCATCACGACCTGTTTATCGAAAATTGACAAAGCGCGTTCTTGCTTTCATGTCTGGTCTGTCAAGCGAGTGAAGCATGGGTCCCACACGCGCGCATCCAGGCAAAAGGCCGAAAAAGCTCGTGGAACAGAAAATCCGCATATCATTAGTGTATTATGGTTGACTAAAACCATCCAGTCCAGTCCGTAGAGCCAATTACGGATAAAAATTACACATATTTGATTATTTTTTAGATTAGTTTTTAGCTGTTTGTTAAGGATAAATTATATTTACATCTTTTGAAATTTAAGTTTAATACATATCACTCTTAACATTTGAATAATTAAATTGATTATCTTTTTATTTTAATTATTTAAACAGAACTAACACTGATATCAAAAAGACATTGAATTTATATACTCTTTCTTTCTTACTTTCTTTACTTCTTTTGGTTTTTTTCTTTCTTTTACTTTTTTTTCAATATAATTTTATATGTTTTTCTATTAAGAGTTGTTACCTTTTATATAAATATGGGATTTGTAAAATGAAACTATTAATCATAGGGATGCAAATGTAATTTCTGTAACATCAGAGAGTAGGATGTAATCGGACCAAACCTCAGGGGGTGTCAGTGTAATTTATTCTTTTTTAAATAGGATGGGTTTGTTTGGGATGATCTAAATAAGTGTACTTTTTAAGTTTTTACGAAAAGATATGCAGAAAAGTAAAGAGATGTTATGACTTAAAAAATATAAAAAGATAAAAAAGTGTCAATTAGAACAGATAGAAAAAAAAAGTTATAAAAACTCAACAGATAAAAGAAATTCAACATATATAAGTTAAAAAATTCAACAGATAAAAAAATATTTGAACAAATAGTTAAAAATTTTGAATAAATAGACATACATTTGAACTGATAGTCCAAAAAAAGTCAAACAGATAAAAAAAGTCAACAGATAAATTAAGAGGTAAAATTGAAAACAAAACGTCTAAAAAGATTTTTCACCAAACTATTTTATAAAAAGTGGATCTTTTATCAAAAAAAATATTCACTGAACCTAATACCTTATACCCTTCTTATTTTGGATTTTTTAACAATTTTCTCTTTTAAGAATCTAGACTGCTCTTAGGCCTTGTTTGAAATGGAAGATATATCCCTTTGCCCAGATTTAAGAAACAAAGATAAACATGTAGGTCGCACTTTTTTTATATCCTTTGTTTGTTTACCGGATATGAAATTCGGTGGTGAGAGGGAGATTTATGATTTGAAATTGGGCCGTGGTAACGGCCGGACAGATTTGGGCTGAGCACATTGGGCCGTGGAAGTTTTGGGCCTATCTAGAGAGTGTTGCTCGGTCAAGGCTAGGCATTGACGAGGCGGTGCTTCACGGCACAAGGACCGGTCAAGTGAGGGCTAAACCCAATTGTTCGCTGCCTCACTGGGCTCCACGGTTCGAGAGTTAACTTCGTGGGAGCGCCGACGTCCAACCAGCATGAGCTGAGCCGAGCTCGGCTCTGCCGGAATGTAGTCGAGCACGGTCGATATTGAACATGGCCTGGAGTAGCTCGGTTATGGAGCGCTTGGGCTTAAGTGTGGAATGGCCGTTGGTAGCCGAGATAATGTTGACCGGCTGCCGAGCTCCCAGCAGAGTAAGCTGGCAGTTGAGATTAGGTGATGCTCAGCAAGATTTGTGCTGACGGATGGGATAGTAGAGTCACGTGTTGAGAGATCACTCGGAGTAGATTGGGGGCACAGAGGGTATATAAGAATGTCTGCGCCTCTCATACGCGGGCAGATGAACATTTGGTGAGACATACATTAAACACAATTCTCTCCCTTCTCTCTATCTATCCCCTGGTGTGTGTTCTAACTTGACCGTCGGAGGGGTTTTCCGGCCACACACCGCCGGGTAGCTCACCGCCTTTGTGTACGCAGCTGATCGGATAGAAGCAGAGCCTGGAAGAAAGGAGTACGGGCTTGCCTGAATATTTGCTCCCCGTACAATTGGCGCCGTCCGTGGGAACTTTGTAGATAAAACCTTGTCTTCCACGCTCATCTGATCACCGTCCATGGCGAACAACGATGAGTTTCCGTTGTCCGCCATCGACGGAGTTACTCCGGAGTCAGGCAGACGGAGAGAGGGACACCCCACCATTACTCCGATGGGGGACCTGGAGACATTCCCAGGAGGACAGTCGGCAGACGCGCTGGATAAGCGCGGAAAAAGTCATGGTCATTCACGGAGTCCCGACGGTCATCGGCGACGGAGAGAATCGCACACCAGACGTGTGGAACACAAGCTAAGAGACCAGGACGCCGTCATCCGGCGAATGGCGGCGGAGATGGAGGAGCTGAAGCGGCATGTTAAGGGGAAGGGTGTAGCTGGAGTGGGAGACCACAGTGAGCGCACCCAACCCCGCCATTCAGGCGGTCAGAGTCAGCGACGCACTCCGTCTATTTCTATTACCAGAAGTTACAAGGTTGGTGATTCCGACGTGCATGCAGAGAAGTCTAGCGCGCAAGATAGCACTTACCAGCCCTCACGTCCAGTGACGACGTCGAGGTACTCTTACTCTGCTCATTCAGAGGATTTGCGGGCAGTCTTAAAGGAAAGGGCTAGCCGACGGGAAGCTCAAAGGATACCGGCGTTCCAGCGGTTATCCTACGGGGTTCACGCCAGCGAAGAGGTCGGAATGCCTCCACCCCGCCAAGCAGCGCCATTCCTAGTGGATTCAGATTTGGCAAGGTTAAATGCCACCCCTTTCTCCCTGGAAATAGAAACAATACCTCTCCCATCGGGCTTCCACCAGCCGAAGTTCACATTATACGACGGGAAGACCGATCCCTACATACATGTAAGTCATTTCCAACAGGTCATGGCCGGACATAGGCGGAATGATGCTCTTATGTGCCTCATCTTTCCATCAAGTTTGGGCGAACTGGGCTTGAAGTGATTTCAAAGGCTGCCGGAGGGAAGTATTGAGAGGTGGCATCAGCTGGCCGAAGCCTTTGTCACGCGCTTCAAAACCAACACCAAAAGAAGTTGATCACCTACTGAGTGTCAAGATGGAACCGAGCGACACACTGAAGGCGTACAACTCCAGGTATTGGGAGACCTTCAACGAGATCTTGGATTGCTCGGTCAACCTTGCAATCACTCAATACAAGCGTGGTCTCCCGGTCAGACATAGACTACGGGACTCGCTTACCATGCACCAACCGACGTCCATGGGCCAGCTCATGCAGCGCATCAATGAGCACATCCGAGTCGAGGATGATGCGTCAGCATCTACCGTGAAGGCAACTCCGGTAACAACAGACAAGAAGACAGCAGGCAAAGTGCATGCAGTTGGGCAAGAGTCCAGCCGCTCAAGTGACCGAGCAGAGGAATCGGACCGTGGCTCGAATCGCAAAAATCGGGGGTAGAGGACGTCGGAATGACCGGGATGACTACCCCCGAGATGACGTAGCGGAGGCAAACAGAAGGATGAAGGCAAGGACTGGCATAACCACGGTCTTCAAGATTCCGATCTATCGCATACTTAGTGAAATTCGAGACGAGGAGTATGTCCGGTTTCCTGCTAAGTTGGGCGATGGACAAAAGGGCTACAATCCGCGGTATCGTTGCATATTTCATCGGGAGCGAGGCCACCGGACTGAGGATTGTTTGACTTTGAGGCAACACCTGGAAGAGCTAGTCGCGGCCGGACACCTAGACCTTTACATTAATGAGGGCGTAAAGACGAACCAGGCTCCGGTTGAGCCCAGGGGACAGGATGACCGAGATGCGCCACCACAAGGAGTTATTAATGTCATCCACGGCATAGTGGAACCAGAGCATGTTTGCGAATTCCGGGGTATGATCAAAAAAGTAGAACATATGAGGGAGGTTTTGTTAGTACAACCTGCCATCAAGAGGGGAAAGACCGTAGAGAAAGATGTGATTAGTTTCACCTCAAGGGATCTAAAGCGTATTCAGACGCCGCACAACGATGCCTTAGTAGTAACACTCCACGTCAAGGAATTCGATGTCAAACGAATCTTGATCGATTAGGGAAACTCGGTCGAGATCATGTATTACGACGCGTTCAAGCAGCTCAAGCTCCGGGAGACAGATTTGGCTCCGGCAACTTCGCCACTAGTTGGTTTCAACTCACAACCGGAGTGGCCTTTGGAAAAGATTATTCTGCCGGTCAAAGCGGGATCCGTGGTCAAGCAAGTGGAGTTCTGGGTGTTGTAAGTTCCTTTTACTTACAATCTAATCCTTGGAAGGGGATGGCTTCACGCCATACAAGCCGTAGCGTCGACCTACCATCAGGTGATGAGATTCCCGTCGGCTATGGGGGCAATCGAGGAGATTTGGGGAGATCAAGTCATGTCCAAACAATGCTTCGTGGCAGTAAACGGGAGCCGGGCTGCCAAAGGCTTCGTTCAAAAGATAGAAGGACCGGAAGACCGGGGAGTTCTTGACGATGTAGGCACCAAGGCAGAGGACAAAGCTGTTGAGGAATTGGTGGAGGTGCGAGTTGATATGGAGCGGCGGGATAAGTTCTTCCTGCTCGGTTCCAGCCTCACGGCCCAAGAAAAGACCAAGATAGTTGAGTTTTTGATGACCAACATCGAAGTCTTCGCATGGTCGCCTTACGATATGCCCGGCCTCGATCCAAGTTTTATCTGCCATCACCTCAATGTCTTCCCTGGAGCAAAGCCAATCATTCAGCGAACAAGGAGATCGGCGCTGCATCACGCCGAGGTAGTTGCAGAGGAAGTGAAAAACTTGCTTGAGGCACGAGCAATTCAGGAAGTGCACTACCCTCGGTGGATTTCCAACACAGTAGTGGTGCCCAAGAAGAATGGGAAGTGGCGAGTTTGTGTCGATTACAAGACAGTCAACCGAGCTTATCCGAAGGATAGCTTCCCTTTGCCCTGTATTGACCAGCTTGTGGACTTGACGGCTGGGCATAATCGGCTCAGCTTCTTGGATGCCTATCGCGGCTACCACCAGATTGCCATGCATGGGCCCGACCGAGAGATTACTTCCTTCATGACTCCAAGGGGACTCTTCTGCTACCGAGTCATGCCTTTTGGTTTGAAGAACGCCGGGGCAACTTTTCAGAGGATGGTGACCAAGATGTTTGCTCCTTTGCTTGGGCGGACAATGGAGGCCTACATTGATGATATGGTGGTTAAAAGCCGGCATGCAGGAGACCACTTATCCGACTTGGCCGAAATGTTCGCCATTCTCAAAAAACACAAGCTGCGCCTGAATGCGTCTAAGTGTGCCTTTGGCATGGGATCCGAAAAGTTTTTGGGATTCCTAGTCACGAACCGAGGCATAGAAGCAGACCCCTCTCAGATCAGAGCCGTACAGGAGTTGAAACAGCCCAGCTCGGCTAAGGACGTGCAACATCTGCCGGAATGGTCGTCGCGCTTAATCAATTTATCAGCCGATCATCAGATCGCTGCCGCCCTTTCTTTCAGGCATTGAAATCAAAGTTCTCGTGGGATGAAGAGTGTGATCGGGCTTTGGCCGAGCTCAAGGAATATCTGTCTTCTCCGCCAATATTGGTTACACTGAAACCAGGCGAGGAACTCTATCTTTACCTTGTTGTCTCACAGCATGCAGTCAGTGCAGTGTTCGTCCGAACTGAAGGAATTAAGCACCTCCCAATCTTCTACGTCAGTAAAACCTTGCTACCGGCAGAGTCGAGATACTTGCCGTTGGAAAAGTTTGCGTTGGCATTGATGATGGCTTCAAGGAAGTTGGCGCACTATTTCCACGCCCATACCATCATCGTACTGACGGAGTTTTCCCTTAAGGCCTTGTTTGAACGGGCAGACTTCTCTGGCCGAATTCTCAAGTGGGCGGTCGAATTGGGTCAATTTGATGTTAAGTTCCAGCCGTGCACTGCTATAAAAGCCCAGACCTTGGCTGATTTCATTGCGAAATTCTTACCTGGAACTCATCCGGTGTGCCCGGTCGACATTGCCGCGGCAGATGATGAGGCGAACCCCAGCACAACCGAGATACAACAACTTGGTGGAGTTGGCGACGTGGAATTTGCGCGCCCCACCGACACACCTTTAGTTAATACAACGACACCTCCCGGTGATGCGATGACAGAATTGGATATCACCGCCCAACCTGCTCTGTTCGATAGCGCCTCACCAAGGGAGGAAGGCATGGAACTACTCAGTGCAGAGTCTACAACCGGCATAATACCGCAACCTGGTGATTCGCCTACGTACTTGGGCATCGTAGTTCAACCTACTGAGTCTGGTGCCGAATCACCAAGGGGGCTAAAGTGGAACCAATCAGCACAGAACCTGAAGCCGCACTGCCGAGCAACCGTGATCCCATCAATCTTCAAGCCTCCCAGGACCCCTCAGAATGTTGGAAGCTCTTTGTCGGGGAGATGTGGAAACTTTTTATTGATGGAGCCTCGAACCGTCACGGCGCCGGGCTAGGTATTGTTTTGATTTCGCCAGACGGTCTGACAATTGAAAATTCAATCACCCTTGGCTTCCCAGCATCCAACAATGAAGCCGAGTACGAGGCGCTTTTGGCCGGTCTCAAGAGCGCGCTTCAGATGCAAGCATCCGAGCTAATAGTTTACAGTGATTCCCAGCTTGTGGTTAACCAAGTTTCTAGGGTTTACGAGGCGAAGGACGACAGAATGGTAAAGTACTAAGCTCTGGTTAGGGACCATATCAAGCGATTCCAGGCGATCAGGGTCCAACAGATTGGCCGAGAAGAGAATGACCGGGCCGATGAGTTGACCGGCCTTGCTTCTATGGTCGACCACACATCTCCCAACCCTCTGTTGATCGAATTCCTTCCAAGGCCCAGCATTGAGGAAACCGGACAGACAGATGTACACTGCGCCGAGTTAGGTCCTTCTTGGATGGACCCTATCATCATCTTTCTCAGAGAACGGACCCTTCCAGCCGATAAGAAGGAGGCACACAAGGTGCGAGTAAAGTCAGAGCGGTTTTGGCTCTCTCCTTCAGGTGCTTTGTACAAGAAATCTTTCACCGGTCCTTACCTGAAACGTGTGCACCCGAGCAGCGTAGAAGCCTTCCTGTACGAAGTTCACGAAGGCATCTATGGCAGTCACATAGGGGGCAGGTCCTTGGCCTACCGCACTATTTCACAAGGCTATTGGTGGCCGTGCATGCAAGCCGACGCACAAAAATATGTTCGCAAGTGCGAGAAGTGCCAGAAGTTTGCACACCAGATCCATCAGCCGGCCAGAGCACTTCTTTCCCTAACCAGCCCTTGGCCTTTTGCAATGTGGGGATTAGACATAGTGGGGCCGCTCCCAACAGCACCAGGCAACCGAAAGTTCTTCATCGCGGCAACAGACTACTTTACCAAGTGGGTTGAAGCCGAGCCTTTGGCAACAATCAAGGAGAAAGACGTGAGGCGGTTTGTCTGGCAGAATGTGGTAACACGGTTCGGTGTCCCTAAAATTTTGATCTCTGATAACGGCACCCAGTTTGACCATCGCTTATTCAGAGGGTTTTGTGAAGATTTGAAGATTGAATTCTACAACTCCACTCCGGCTTACCCACAGTCCAACGGTCAAGCTGAGGCATCAAACAAGACTATTCTTGACGGACTGAACAAGAGGCTTGAGAAAGCCAAGGGAAAGTGGGCCGAGGAACTTCCCAGCGTCCTTTGGGCATACCGAACTACCCCGCGGCGTTCTACCGGGGAAACTCCATTCGCTTTGGCTTATGGCATGGAGGCGGTCATACCTTTGGAAGTAGGCATGCCCACTCTCAGAAGTGAAAGTTTTGAGCCTGAGCTGAACGCCGACACCATTGCTCTGGAATTGGATCTAGTAGAAGAGCGCCGGGAAAAGGCTCTCATCCACATCGCTGCCTACCAACAAGAGCTTTCAAGGAAGTACAATAAAACGGTGCACCCCAGACCGTTCAAGGTGGGTGATTGGGTCTTGAGGAAAGTCTTGGGCAACACCCTGGTGCCAGGTGAAGGCAAACTAGGGGCAAATTGGGAAAGACCTTACAAAATCACCGGTCTGGCGGGCAAGGGGGCATACCACTTAGAAGATCTGGATGGTAAAGTAATACCCCGGCCGTGGAATGCGGCTAACCTCAAACTGTTCTATTTCTAGCTTTTGTTTTCTTTTTGTGCAAAGGAATTTTTTGCCTTACAGTTCAGAATGTAATTCTTTTTGTCAATTTATAGAAGTGTCTCATCTTTGGCTTAGCATTTTGATTGCTGCTTTTAAAATTGGGACATTAAACAGAGATGTTTACTCCGGTCGCAAGAGTTGATGTTTTGTTCAACTTAGGTGTATCCAACCGAGATGATTTACTCCGGTTGAAGGTGTTGATGATTTGTTCAACTCTCAGAATTAAACCGAGATGTTTACTCCGGTCGCAAGAGTTGATGTTTTGTTCAACTTAGGTGTATCCAACCGAGATGATTTACTGCGGTTGAAGGTGTTGATAATTTGTTCAACTCTCAGAATTAAACCGAGATGTTTATTCCGGTTGCAAGAGTTGATGTTTTGTTCAACTTAGGATTCCCAACCGAGATGTTTACGGCGGTTGGCAAAGTTTATGTTTTGCTCAACTTAGTATTCTCAACCGAGATGGTTCACTCTGGTTGAAAGAGTTGGTGATTTGTTCAACTTTGTTGTTCCAACCGAGATGGTTATTCCGCTTGAAGAAGTTGATGTTTTGTTCAGCTTAGGTATTCTCAACCGAGAGGGCTTATTCCGGTTGAGAGACTTGGTGATTTGTTCAACTTTGTTATTCCAACCGAGATGGTTATTCCGGTTGAAGAAGTTCAATTCTGCTACTTATACCGTGATGTGAATTCCGGTCAGGCCAGGTGGTTCAAACCGAGATGTTTTGCTGAAGATAGAGTTGGAGAAAACCGTGCAAACACTTGATGAAATTAAAGCTTTTCATTGATAAAAAGTTAATACAAAAGGTGGGGAACTTAGCCTGGTTACATTTGCAGAAAAAGAAAAAGAAAACTAAGCTAAGGGGGAGAGGTCTGGGAATTCCTCATCCGCTTTCAGGTTGACCGTTGCTGTCTGGTCCTGGACACCGGTTCCAATCTAGCCGCGATGCTCCTGCTCGGTTTGGTCATCTCCCTCAGCGTCTGCCTCGGCTTCTTCGAGTCCTTCCTCGGCCTCAGCCTACAGCGCGCTGAAGACGTCATTGGCGTATGGAATGAGGTAGGTCGGTAAGAAGACAGCCGGTGGAAAGGCAAACATGTCAGTGTCAGGACCTTGACCGAGCTGTTGACAGGCAGCCTTCCATCTAGCTTTGAAATATATGTCCTAGGTGGCGAAGACGTGTTTTTTATAATTGTCTTCCGCCTCTTTGAAGCCGGCATTATTGGCGTCATCACAATCTTTCTCCCTAGACTTCTTGAGCACGTCCAGCTCAGCTTGGAGCTCGTCCCTCTTTTTCTCGGCTTCGTCGAGTTGGCCGAGCAATCGGTTGTTGTCGGTGTTGGCGATTTCAAGCGAGGACTTTGCTCGGCCAAGCTCAATCTAGAGGCTCTGGACTTGGCTGGCGGTATCACTGGCCTTCTGCTGAAGTCGGTGGATGCGTTCCATGACCAAGTGCTGCTTCTGGATGGCCTGCAAAAATAGAATTCGATCAGAGAAAAAACCGTGCAAACACTTGTGAAAATTGGAGTAGAAGATTGAGATTCTTACCCTGGTCATAGACTTCACGGCTGATTTCACCAGCGGGGTGTCAAGAACATGGTCGCTGCCAACCACGTTGCTCGGCAGCAGCAGCGCCTTTGAGAGGTCGAAGGCAAGCAACTGCTCGCTGTCGCCTTTGACCGAAGCATTTGCCGGGATCTCTTTGCCCCGGTGTTTCAGTTGTGGCCGCCACGCTGGAACGGGGTCGACCGTGTCGACAGGTTGCTCGGTTGTCAGCTCGGCAACCAGCTCGGCAGATGGGTCTGTGCGAGGCCTTTTGCCAGCCCGGCGGGTTTTCTGTCTGGTTTGCCCGGCGATTGGAGATGCCAGGGCAACCACAGGACCGCTTGATTGGCCGACAATTGGGGAACGTGTGGCAATGCTCGGTATCTCGGCTGCGGTGGCTGTGAGCAAATTTTTGATGTGGCTTCTTTTTGCCATCTCCTCGGCTTCAGTTAATTAGATAAGCGGGACATCTGGCAGAGTTGGGTTTCGAGGAGGAGTTGGAGCACGGAGAAAGTCTGTAACTTTACTCTGGCATGGTGCTGAGTATCTGTAAGTTGGAACGTAGCCGAGCAATTCGTTGCAATCTCGGTGGCTGTAGCGGAGCACGGTCCGGATTGCTTCTACGTTGAGGTATTGGTAGTTTGCTTGCAAGGCTTGAATTGCTGCAAGAGGAACAGGAAGAATGGTTAAGTGCAGAATAATAAAGTGAATTGACCGGACAAGACAGCACGACTTACATGTGGAACTGAAGTTCTTGCTTATGAACCAGCCCGGTACCTCGGCTGTTTCATAATTGCCGGTTACCCAGAAGAAATCGTCATCGTGCAAGTCCTTGTCTGGTGTTCCGGTCACGATTTTTTCTTTGCTCGACCTAATCTTAAGGTAATAGGCGAGGCCGTCACCGGTGTGCCCCAGGGTGTACTGCCGCAGTATCTCGGCTAAACCTAAGTTAGTGCCTAGCCGGTTGTTAAGCTCGTGCACGCCGTTTATTATTCGGTATGTGTTGGTGGACACTTGAGTGGGTGCTACCCCGGTGCGGCGCAGGAACTCTGTAATCAATGGGTTAAGGGGGAAACGAAGGCCTCCTTCGATGATCGACAGCACGGTAAAGAGGCACTGCTCTCTGCCCCAAGGCGTTGTCTCAATTTCTGCAAGCTCAAGGTGGACGTCGGCCGGGATGTCGTACTCCTCCCTGAACGCGGCCAGAGCAGCCGGAGTATCTACCAGGAACCAGAATTTCCCCATGTACAGCCGGCCTAAGTTAGCTCAGCTTAGGAGGTTTGGCACAGTGGTGATTGAAGGCTGACCGGTCTTTGTTAACCTCAGTAATGGTCAGTGGTCCACTTGGACTCTGCAGGAAAAGGATGGGAGTGTAAGAGGAAGCGCGGTCGCGCAAAGCAAGCTTGACTTTAGCTCGGTCGTGAAGAGTGCCAAACCACCTCGGTCGTAAAGGCTAACCAAAGAGCTCGGTCGCCCAAGCGGACCAGATGTTAGCCCGGTCGAGCGACCAAGTCCTTTGGCTATCCCAGTTTTTACTAAGGTTGGGGCGAACAGGTTCTTTGCTCGGTCTAAGCGGTTTTTTGGATCTAAGAAGGACCTGGAGCCCGGTCGTCCCCAGATCTTCAAAGTTCATCAAGGAAAATGAAGAACACTATGAACAGTAAGGGGTTTGGGACGATTTTGTATGCCTAAATCCTAAAACCTAAGGAATAGGTGCCCTAAAGTGTAGAATAACAAATGTAATAACAAAAGCTCAAAGAGACTTACCAAGATTTGGTGCAAATGCAGTTCCTTCCAACGCAAACACAGAGCAAGAACGAGAATGGAAGCTTGGCGAGGGCATAGCAGCTTCAAAGTGCTTGGAATGCCAGAGAGTCAGTAAGAATCAAAGGAAGAAGGAAGATGCATGTTTATAGGGGTGGTGAGGCCGCCCAAATTCAAAATTGAGGAGACGGCTGGGTTGGCTGCTCGAGGACCAATAGAGGATTGACACGTGTCCCCATTTATGGCAGCATCAGAACTGAAGAGACAGGATGAAGAGTCGAGGGGTCAACCGGGCAATTTTTGGAGACAGGAATGTCAACCGAGGAGTTGAACCAGACAAATTTCGCAGACAGGAGTCAACTAGCCCGGTCGCCGATTCGCATTCTGAGGACCGAGGAAGTGTTATCCCTGTCGGAATATGTAATCCCAGTCACGCTTTTGCAGACAGAATTAAGGGGCAATTGAGAGGGAGATTTATGATCTGAAATTGGGCCGTGGTAACGGCCGGACAGATTTGGGCTGAAAACATTGGGCCGTGGAAGTTTTGGGCCTGTCTAGAGAGTGTTGCTCGGTCAAGGCTAGGCACTGACGAGGCGGTGCTTCACGGCACAAGGACGGGTCAAGTGAGGACTAAGCCGAGTTGTTCGCTGCCTCACTGGGCTCCACGGTTCGAGAGTTAGCTTCGTGGGAGCGCCGACGTCCAACCAGCATGAGCTGAGCCAAGCTCGGCTCTGCCGGAATGTAGCCGAGCACGGTCGATATTGAACATGGCCTGGAGTAGCTCAGTTATGGAGCGCTTGGGCTTAAGTGTGGAATTGCCGTTGGTAGTCGAGATAATGTTGACGGCTGCCGAGCTCCCAGTAGAGTAGGCTGGCAGTTGGGATTAGGTGATGCTCAGTAAGATTTGTGCTGACAGATGGGATAGCAGAGCCACGTGTCGAGAGATCACTCAGAGTAGATTTGGGGCGCAGAGGGTATATAAGCATGTCTACGCCCCCCATACGCGGGCAGATGAACATTTGGTGAGACATACACTAAACACAATTCTCTCTCTTCTCTCTATCTATCCCCTGGTGTGTGTTCTAACTTGACCGTCGCAGGGGTTTTCCGGCCACACACCGCAGGGTAGCTCACCGCCTTTGTGTACGCAGGTGATCGGATAGAAGCGGAGCCTAGAAGAAGGGAGTACGGGCTTGCCTGAATATTTGCTCCCCGTACATGTGGTATATTACATACCTCAAAAGTACATGATATGCAACATCCCACCATAAGATATGAGTTATCATTTATCCAATAATAAAAAATTATTACTTTCTTCTTATTCTATGTCATATCTTAGCTTAAGCAAACATAATAAAATGACCTTATCGTATATATAATTCATTACATATTCTAAACATTTTATATCACATCCTACATTCCTAAGTATAACATATCATTCTCAACCCTTTATATCTAATTCGGATAACCAAACGAAGCTTTGGTTATGTTTGATTATTAGCATAAATCATTAAGGGTTATTATATATGTTGGAGTGTTGGATTTATTTTCTAGTGTGGCCTAATGGCCTATATATTTTTACATGTTTTATTTTATTTGGACTCCACAATTAGATAAAACCAATATTTGAGATCAAGTTCAGTAATTAGAATTTTAATATAATCACTCTTCTAAGATAAGAAGGAAACCTTAATGGATTAAGAATTCTTCTGATAAAGTTTATTTGGCGCTTTTCTCTCCTCTATATAAGGATGGGTGACTCCCCTTTCATATCATGAGTATTTTTTCATCACTTTAAGTTTTATAGTCATCCTAATTAAGAGAGACAGAGAGAAGAAGGTGAGCCAAGAATTAAAGGTTCAACTATTAGGGGTATTTTCTCAACTTCTCTAATTCAATGGCTGACAAAGGTATGTTCGTTTTATTCTTGAGTTGTATTGAATTCAAGATCCTGTTAAGTTTAATTCTACATTATTATTATGGTTACATGTATTATTAAATCTTACATGTGGTATCAGAGCTTTAGTTTGTGAATTAATACACCTTGGAATAATAATATATTTATGAATATTGTTACTATATTATAATTATAATTATTCACAAAAAACATACTTTTGTTTATAAGGTTTGAACTCTATCGGCATGTGATGTGCACTCCACTAAGCGTGCACATCATAGACTCCCTCACTCACAGGAAAACATGATCTATTAGGTCTTAACCTAAATAAAAGCACAGCCGACTCACCTTGTTTTGTGATATGTTAGGTTCAGGCTTTTATGTAATTCTATATGCTGTTCATATGCATGCTTTGATTTATTATCAATTTTAGTGATAATAATTTTTATAATCATCATAATATGATATTAAATTGCGTGTATTGCTTGCCGTTATGATAAAGTGCATAGATTAAAAGCAATTTTATAATTTGTTGAATCATTCGGTCTATTAAAGAATTATGATTTTACCTCATTTGATTATATATACTTATTGTCTATTATTGTTGATATTTATATATTTTCATGATTTAAAATTGATATCATGATATAATTTTATGACATTAAATATTAAGTATTGAAGTGGTTAATTCATATTAGGTGTAATTCTTATTAACCATTATATGAGATATTCATGATTGTCATATTGCATATTTTGATATGTATATATATATATATATATTCATGTTTATCTAGAGTTATTATTATTATCATATTGGTAATTGCAATCACATAAAAGAAATTCTAGGAATCATAATAATGATTGAATTAATGATAATTAAATAACTCAAATTAATGAATAGAGAATATTGTTAGTTAGTTTCGTATTCATAGGGTTTACTAATTTAGTAGCTGCTAAAGTGGCCTAGATTTGTAAAACTTATGAATATAGAACTACATAAAAGAATTGTTAAAAGGGTAACATTAAGGTTGAAAATATTCTCAATTGCAATTATAATTAGGAGATTGAGACTAGCCCAAAGGAGAGTCATTTTCAAATAATTATAAACTGGGTAGGATAATGTAACTTATGTAATTTGACAGATTAGAATTGAATACCCAAAGGTAACATGACTAGCTAAAAAATTGCATAAATTACTTTAGACCTACATAAGTGATTCTTGACGAGTGGACAATAGATATACCTAAGTTTTGCCCAAAGGAAAGACTTATGTGATATCAGTAGTTCATCATAATTCTCAAAGTTTTAATATGTATATTGTTTATGCCTTTTTCCGTGTTACTTATGAGATCTTGTGTTAATACCTCTTAAGATCTGTCAAAAAGATAGCTTGCTATCTAAGGTGGTTGGACTTAGAAGGGAGGCTATATTGACTCCTCCGACCTTCTTGGGATCTTACTTGGTTATTGACCAAAGGACTCTTTAGTAACGTTACCCTAACGCTTAAAGTAAAATTTGGTTAAAGGCTGTTGAAGATCGACAAGCCACTTGGTGGCACTATTATGGTTGAATCAACAACAATGAAATATAATGGCCACCGAGGAGTTTAGGATCACATCCTCAATATGGTGACAAAGTTGCAAAACTTAAAACTTTAGGGATGCAGGTTGATGAAACTTTCCTTGTGTAGTTTATTCACAACTCACTTCCATCATAGTTCGGTGCATTCAAAATTCACTATAACACCAATAAAGATAAGTGGAGTTTGAATGAGCTGACTAATATGTGTGTTCAGGAGGAAGTGAGATTGAAGGGGAAAGGATGTCAAACTGCATTGGCTGTAACTCATGGAGTTATAAAGAAAAAGATGGGTAAATTTGTAAAATCAAAGAAAAATCCATCAAAGAAAAAGAATGAACATGGGGAAGAAAATCAGGCTCAGAATGGTTTCACTATCAGGTGCTACTTTTGTGGCAAGAAGGGACATGTGAAGAAAGACTGCAGCAAGCGAAATGTTTGGTTCGAAAAAAAATGTAAGAAATTTTCTTTTGTTTGTTATGAATTAAATCTTGCTGAAGTATCTTCTAATACTTGGTGGATTGACTCTGGGGCCACGATCCACATTACAAATGACATGCAGGGATACCTCTTAACTAGGAAACCGAAGGAAAGTGAAAGATTTGTCTGTATGGGGAACCGTCTCAAAGCTGAAGTCGTAGCTGTAGGAACCTATTGACTGATCTTAGAGACGGGTTCACCGGATGGATCTAGAAGACACTTTTTATGTTCCTTCAAATATCTAGGAATTTAGTTTCATTATCCAAATTAGATCGTGTTGGATATTCAATTTTATTTAGTTGTGGAAAACTCAATTTAATGTTTAATTCAATAATGATTGGTTCTGGTAATTTATGTGTTGGATTATATAAAATTACCTTAAATCATGAGTTTGCACAATCATTAGTAACTCTGCATTCGAATATTGGTTTAAAACGTGGTCTAATTAATGAAAAATCATCAATCTTGTGGCATAGACGGTTGGGGCATATCTCTAAAAATAGAATTAAAAAATTGGTGAAGAATGGGATTTTGGAAAACCTAGACTTCACTGATTTTGAGATATGTGTAGATTGCATTAAAGGAAAGCAAACCAAACACACTAAGAAAGGCGCCACAAGAAGTAATGAGTTTCTTGAGATAATTTATACAGATATTTGCGGGCCACTCAACATCCCATGTCTTAGTGGTGAAAAATATTTTATCACATTTATAGATGACTTCTCACGTTATGGATATGTGTATCTAATTCATGAAAAGTCTCAGGATGTTGACATCCTTGAGGTGTACATAACTGAAGTCAAGAGACAATTAGATAGAAAGGTTAAAATAGTGAGATCAGACAGGGGTGATGAGTATTATGGTAAATATAATGAGTCAGGCCAAAATCCTAGCCCATTTGCCAAATTCTTAGAAAAGAATGGTGTTAATCATATTATTTAATTTGATGATGTCTAAAATATATTAGTTAATATACATATTATTTGACACAAATTATTATCTTTTTAAAATATATATATTTGTTAAATATTATTTAAATAAAATAATATTATCTTTTTAAAATATCTATGTTAAATATTATTTTAAATATTTTCAAAAACTTTACTATTCACTTTTTGAAAAATAGGGTTAATTACTATTCATCCTTTGACAAATCGATTAATTATATTATTTTGAAAAATAGGGTTAATTACTATTTATCTTTTGACAAATCGATTAATTATATTATTTTGACAAAAATGATTGATTGGTTGTATTATTTTGACAAATTTGATATTTATGGGTTGTCTTTTTTTGACAAAATTAATATGGAGTGGTAAAATATATTTAGTTTAAAATCTCTACAACATATACAATATTTTAAAGAGGACATATATTTTCAGATCCATCATAAATATAATTTATAGAGATTTTTCTGTATGCAAAATTTTGATCAGAACTTATATAACATTATATGCAGAATACATCACGTGCGCTATTAAATTTTTTACATTACATTGATTATATCATATCACACTACACTACATTGATTATATCATATTATAATTAAACAAGAAGAAAAAGATGGAGTTATATATATATATATATATTATAAACTAGATGGAGAAAATTATTTGTTTGTTTGAAAGTTGTAAACTTTGTATTAAATTGTCTACAAAAATGGTGGCTCCATGTTTGAAAAAACAAAAAGAAAAAAATCAGTCTTATTTTTTATCTTTTGCTGACTATTCAAAATCAAGGAGTGTGCTTATGTAAGCGATGACATCAAGAGTATGCTTATGTAAGCCATGACATCAGGAGCGTGCTTATGTAAGCGATGACGTCAGGAGCGTGCTTATGTAAGCCATGACGTCAGCAAGGAGCGTCCAACGGGTATATTTTTGTGTATAAATAAAGGTGTTGGATGTGGAGAAAAAATCAAGAACTTGAAGAGAAAATATTTCTGTGAGCTCCAAAATTCTGAGTATTCTGCTCTTTCACTTTCAGATCTAAGTCTAGTTTTTGTTCTTACACTTTCATATCTACTCTTTGTGAGAGAGTTATTGTAAAAGTGGGTTCAATTACCACTTATTCTTATTCCTTATTTTTGTGAGAGATTTTATAAGGGTAAGGCATTTATTGTTGAGTGAGGCTCAATAGATAAGAGTAAGTCCTGTGCCAAATCCACAAGCTTGGTGGTGTATTTATTCAATTGATAGTAAAGAAATTCTCAAGGAGGTTCCTTGGGGAGTGGACGTAGGCCTGGCGTGCCGAACCACTATAAATCGCAGTGTTTGATTTTCTCTCTCTATCTCTTCTACTTTTATATTGATAATTATTATTCTATTTTTTTTATTTATTAAAATTCTGAATATTGTGTTATTTTTAATATTGTGAAATTTTTAATAACCCAATTCACCCCCCTCTTGGGTTGCCTATCTGGGATAACAATTGGTATCAGAGCCTAGACTCTAGTTTTTGTGACTTAACCGTCTCAGAGTAGATCATGGCAACCCCTAGTTATTCCTTACCCGAGGGACAAGCATCTAATAGGCCACCTCTATTTAGCGGCACAAATTTTAGCTATTAGAAAACTAGGATGACCATACATATTCAATCTAATGATTATGAATGTTGGAAAATTATTTGTAATGGTCCAAAAATTCCTACCAAAACTATAGATGGACTTAGGGTACCAAAACCTGAAGATGAGTGGGATGAATCAGATACTAGAATGGCCCAAATTAATGTCAAAGCTACAAACATGTTGTACTGTGCTTTAGATGCCAACGAGTTCAATAGAATTTCCACATGTAAAACCGCTAAAGAAATTTGGGACAAGCTTATAGTGACTCATGAGGGAACCGAACAAGTTAAAGAATCTAGAGTCAGTTTGCTAGTCCATAATTATGAACTTTTTAAAATGAAGCCTGATGAAACTATTCCTCAAATGTTTACTCGTTTTACTGATATTATTAATGGTTTAACTTCTCTTGGCAAAATATATACTAATGCTGAAATTGTAAGAAAAGTGCTTAGGTCATTGCCAAAAAGTTGGGAGACAAAAGTCATTGCCATTACCGAAGCCAAGGATTTATCAAAGCTAAGTCTAGATGAGTTAATGGGATCTCTCTTAACTCATGAGCTCATAATGCAAGAAGGAAAGGAAGAGGAGGACAACAACAAGAAGAAAGGAATAGCTTTCAAATCAACCTCGAAACATCAAGAGGATAAGGAAGATGATTCAGATGAGGATGAGGAAATGACATTCATCACTAGAAAGTTCCAAAGGTTTGTGAGAAAGAAACAAGGTGTACGAAATTTTTTCAGAAAAGACTTCAACAACAGGGATTTTCAAAGAGGAGAAAATCACAAAAAATCTGAAGTAACCTGCTATGAATGCAACAAACCTGGACACTACAAATTAGAATGTCCAGAACTTAAGAAAAAATTCAAGAAGGACAAAAAGAAAGCTATGATTGCAGCATGGGGAGAAGATAGTGATGAAAGCGATACAGAAACCGAAGTTTGCAAAAACGAGGTTGCTAACCTATGTTTAATGGCACTTGGAAATGAAAATGAGGTAAATGACGAATCCTTTACATTTGATGAATTACAATTAGCTTTTGATGAATTACATGCAGAATTTAAGAAACTTAGTTTGAAAAATAATTGTCAAAAGAAAGTAATTTCAAGTTTATCAAAAGAAAATGAATCATTGACTTCCAAGATAAATGTTTTAGAAAATGAAGCCATGAAAATGAAAAAGGAAAATGAGATTTTAACTCAAAAAGAGTCTTCAATTTCTGAAAAACATTTAGTTGTATTGCAAAAAGAAAACGAGTCTTTAAAAAATGAGCAAATTATTTTAAAAGAAAATATTGAAGACTTGAAAACTACTCTTTCAAAGTTCACTCAAGGTAGAGAGACTTTAGATAAAATTCTTAAAAATCAAAACCGTACTTTTGGTAGAGCCGGAATTGGATATAAACCTTTTTCAAAAGTAAAAACTGCCAAAAATGGTTTTGTATATGCATCTTCTAATCACTCTCATCTCACATGTCATTTTTGTGGAACAAAAGGTCATATTTCACCTTCATGTCCTATTAAAAGAAATCCTTTTGCTAAAATAAAAAAGATGTGGGTTCCTAAGGATATCTCAAGGGTATCAAATTCTAACTTTTATGGACCCAAGAAAAAATGGGTACCAATAGAGAAATCAAATTTTTGTAGGTATTTTTCAAGACAAAATCCAGTAACGATAGATGGTATCTCGACAGTGCATGTTCGAGACACATGACTGGAAATAAAGCTATGTTCGCCACACTCCAACCAAAGGATGGCGGATATGTGACTTTTGGCGACAATAGCAAGGGTAAAATCATTGGTGTAGGAAGTATTGGTAAAAATCTCTCTCCTATTATTGAAAATGTTTTATTTGTTGAAGGTTTAAAACATAACTTGCTTAGTATTAGTCAATTATGTGATAAAGGTTATAGAGTTATTTTTGAGAAAACTCATTGCACTATTGAAAATACCTTAGAAAACAAAACTTTATTTGTAGGTTATAGACATTAGAATGTATATGTGTTTGATTTACATGATTTATCTTCTCATTTTAACATTAAATGTTTATCTGCTATAAATGATAATGGTTGGCTTTGGCATAGAAGATTAGGACATGCTCATTTTGATTTAATTTCCAAGCTTTCAAAAAATGACTTAGTCATAGGTTTACCAAAAATTGTTTTTGAAAAAGATAAACTTTGTGATGCATGTCAATTTGGAAAACAAACTAGAATTTCTTTTAAATCCAAAAATATCGTTTCAACTACTAGACCGCTTCAACTCTTGCATATTGATCTATTCGGACCATCTAGAACATTAAGTTTAGGAGGAAAATCTTTTGCCCTTGTTTGTGTTGATGATTACACTAGATATACATGGGTATTATTTTTAGCACACAAAAATGAAGCTTTTTATAATTTCTCAAAACTTTGTAAAAGAATTCAAAATGAGAAAAATCTTAATATTTATAGTATTAGAAGTGACCATGGTAGAGAATTTGAAAATGATGATTTTATTAAGTTTTGTGATAACTTAGGAATAGATCATAATTTCTCAGCCCCTAGGATTCCTCAACAAAACGGTGTGGTTGAAAGAAAAAATAGAACTCTTGAAGAAATGGCTCGTACTATGCTTTGTGAAAATAATTTGCCTAAATATTTTTGGGCGGAAGCTGTAAACACTGCATGCTATGTTATAAACCGTGCCATGATTAGACCTATTCTTAAGAAAACTCCTTACGAACTTTGGAAAGGTAGAAAACCTAATATTAGTCACTTGCGTGCTTTTGGTTGTAAATGCTTTGTATTAAATAACAATAAAGATAATTTAGGAAAGTTTGATGCTAAATCGGATGAAGCTATATTTCTTGGTTATTCTATGTCTAGTAAAGCTTATAGAGTATTTAATAAAAGAACTCTACTTGTTGAAGAATCTGTGCATGTTGTTTTTGATGAATCTAACGATATTATTTCCAAGAATCTTTTAAGTAATGATATTGTAGAAAATCAACCAAGCATGGAGAGCATTTATAAAAAGGAAAATGAAGAAAATCCATTACGCGAACATGACGAAGAAATGACAATGGAGAAACTTCAAGAAATATATGCTCTTCCAGAAAATGACTCAAATCTACCAAAAGAATGGAAGTATGCTCATGGCCACCCCCAAAGACCTCATCATAGGTGATGCGGCGGAAGGTATAAAAACCCGTTCCTCTGTTAGAAATATTTGTGGTAACTTGGCATTTGTTTCACAAATTGAACCAAAATCATTTTTAGAAGCTGAAAATGATGAAAACTGGATTTTAGCCATGCAAGAAGAATTAAATCAATTTGAAAGAAATGAAGTTTGGTTTTTGACCCCTCGACCTAAGGATCATCCCGTTATTGGTACAAAATGGGTTTTTCGAAATAAAATGGACGAATCTGGAGTTGTTACTAGAAATAAAGCTAGATTAGTAGCTCAAGGCTATAATCAAGAAGAAGGAATTGATTTTGATGAAACTTTTGCACCAGTTGCCAGACTTGAAGCTATTAGAATGTTACTTGCTTTTGCGTGTTTTAAAGATTTTAAATTATATCAAATGGATGTTAAAAGTGCTTTTTTAAATGGGTACATTTCAGAGGAAGTCTACGTTGAACAACCTCCCGGTTTTGAAAATCATAAATACCCGGATCATGTTTTCAAACTTTCAAAAGCCTTATATGGCTTGAAACAAGCTCCTAGAGCATGGTATGAAAGATTGAGTAATTTTCTACTTGACAAAGGTTTTTGTAGAGGAAAAATTGATACAACACTTTTTATAAAAATCAAAAAGGAAGATATGCTAATCGTTCAAATTTATGTTGATGATATCATTTTTGGTGCTACTAATGAAAATTTGTGCAAAGAGTTTGCTAAAGACATGCAGGGTGAGTTTGAAATGAGTATGATGAGGGAATTAAATTACTTCCTTGGTCTACAAATTAAACAAACTAATGATGGAATCCATTTAAATCAAACGAAATATATCAAAGATCTACTCAAAAGGTTTGAAATGGAATCATCAAAGCCTGCAGCAACTCCAATGAGCACATCGATAAAAATCGACAAAGATGAGCAAGGTAAACCCGTAGATGAGAAGAAATATCGAGGTATGATTGGTTCTTTACTTTATCTTACTGCAAGTAGGCCCGACATAATGTTTAGTGTTTGTATGTGTGCACGTTTTCAATCCGCACCGAAAGAGTCACACATCACCGCAGTCAAACGCATTTTCAGATATCTTGTCGGCACTCAAAATTTGGGATTATGGTATCCTAAGGGAACCACCTTTGAACTTTTTGGTTACTCAGATGCCGACTTTGCGGGATGTAGACTTGACCGAAAAAGCACTAATGGCACTTGTCATTTTCTTGGACACTCACTCACCTCTTGGTTTTGCAAAAAACAAAACTCAGTGGCTTTGTCAACTGCTGAACCAGAATACATTGCCGCCGCTGGGTGTTGTGCACAATTGCTTTGGATGAAATAACAACTTCAAGATTTTGGACTTCACTATGATCATATTCCTATAAAATGTGACAACACAAGTGCCATTAACCTTTCAAAAAATCCTATTTAGCACTCACGCACTAAACACATTGAAATAAGGCATCATTTTCTGAGAGATCATGTACTCAAAGGTGACATTGAACTCGAATTTGTGCCTACAAATTGTCAATTAGCTGACATATTTACCAAGCCTCTAAATGAAGAACAATTTTGTTATATTAGAACAGAACTTGGTATGATGAATACTCCAATATAATGTTTATATTAAAAAATAATTTTTTAATAATTAAATAAAATAAATATTGTAATAATAATTATTATTATAAAAAATAATAACCATAATAATAATATACATATATTTATATATATAATTTTTCTCTCTCTCTCTTCCGTTCCGTCTCTATCTCTCACCCACTCTCTCCCTTACTCTCTCTTTTTCTCCTTCTCTTGCTGTCTCGCTCTCCCCTTCTTCCTCTACCCTTAGCCGACTCCATCTCCACCCTCACCATAGCCTACAACCAACTCCACCATCCACAAAATCATCGATGACTTTCATCACTATCACCATCCATCCAAATCCCTCACTAATCTTCCAAACTCCATCACTTCTCCACCCGAAATTTGCATCACCATCTTCACCGATTCATCAAGTTCCATCACCGATCCATCAAGATTCGTGATTGATCCATCAAGATCCATTGCCGATCTACAAAAATTCGTCACCGATCTACCCAATCGTCTCAATTTCTTCCGTTCATCAAGGTTATTACCGATCAACATGTTAAAATTTTTGTTGCACTGTGTTGTATTTTTTTACTTGTTATATGTGCTCCAAATTCTCTTGGATTTAATATTGGTTGCTTCTACCTTGATTGAAGTATTTGTTTTTATTTTTATTTTCTCCTTTTTTGCTAGTGCACTTGGTGTAGTTGTTTATGGCCAGATCTTAAGGGCCTTTGGTGTCATAGATTGGTAATTTATTTCTTCAATTTTATGAAATTTCTAGTGCATTAACTCAGGGGGAGACTCATATTTTGAGATTAACAATCATTATAAAAATATATATATATATAAAAAAAAAAAGGGAATGTGTATATTCTGTGCATAATTTTAGGGGGAGTATATATATATACATTTTTTTTTCTTATCTGCCATACTCCTTATCTGCACCAACAAACAATTTTTTTGTGCAAAGTCAAAATTTAAAAAAAATAAATAAATAAATAAATAATAATAATAATAATCATAATCATAATAATAAATAAAGGAAGGAAGAAATGCTCACAATTTTATTTCAGAAAAAGAAAATATTACTCGATTACAGGTAAATTTTCAGAAGGTTTCACATATTTTTTCTTTTTCACTTCTCTCAACAATTTTTCATGAGCCTCTGTTACATGCCTCTCTCTATTTTCGATTTCTGTGAGTCTTGGCATTATCACCGTTGCATAATACTGCACTGCATTCTCCAACTGTGCATTTTTTCTTTTTAGCTCTTTCTTCTCCTTACACATATTCACTACTTGTTGTTTTAACAAGCACACCTCATCTCTCCATTGCTGATTTTCTTGTACTCTTGCTTGTAATCGTCGCGCCATATTGGAAACTGCAGTCATGGCCTGTGTACTAAGAGCCATAGTGTGATTAATAGCATCGAAATCATTTCGATTGCCAATACCACTAGAACCCTCATTTACAGGCATAGCATGTGCCTGCGTCACTGGTACTCTCTCATTTGCCTGCATTACAGGCACCTCATGCAGGTCCGACTCATTGATAGACAAGGTAAGGAATGACATGATTACAAAATGAGCTAAAACAAATTTTTCTCTCAAACACTTGATGATTTCGTATCTTTGCTTCTGATCTGTGTCACTTTTTATACACTCCATTGCTCCATTCCTCGATGCATATCTGCTATATCTGCTCAAATCTTTTGTTTGTCCATACTTCCTGCGCTCGAGATGCTACAAAATCCCCACAATGATTCCGACAAGACAGCCGGCCCCTTATTTTATTTTTGGCCCCCCAGATTATTGTATCCACTGTGTTTGTTTCTTATCTTCATCTTTATTTTGATGATGTCAAAGGGGGAGAAAAAATATGATTTTGAAAATTATATGTCGCAGGGTTGTCAAATATTTTGTCAAATTTATTTTGTGTCAAATCCATACAAATATTGCCATCATCAAAAAGGGGGAGATTGTTAATCATATTATTTAATTTTGATGATGTCTAAAATATATTAGTTAATATACATATTATTTGACACAAATTATTATCTTTTTAAAATATATATATTTGTTAAATATTATTTAAATAAAATAATATTATCTTTTTAAAATATCTATGTTAAATATTATTTTAAATATTTTCAAAAACTTTACTATTCACTTTTTGAAAAATAGGGTTAATTACTATTCATCCTTTGACAAATCGATTAATTATATTATTTTGAAAAATAGGGTTAATTACTATTTATCTTTTGACAAATCGATTAATTATATTATTTTGACAAAAATGATTGATTGGTTGTATTATTTTGACAAATTTGATATTTATGGGTTGTCTTTTTTTGACAAAATTAATATGGAGTGGTAAAATATATTTAGTTTAAAATCTCTACAACATATACAATATTTTAAAGAGGACATATATTTTCAGATCCATCATAAATATAATTTATAGAGATTTTTCTGTATGCAAAATTTTGATCAGAACTTATATAACATTATATGCAGAATACATCACGTGCGCTATTAAATTTTTTACATTACATTGATTATATCATATCACACTACACTACATTGATTATATCATATTATAATTAAACAAGAAGAAAAAGATGGAGTTATATATATATATATATTATAAACTAGATGGAGAAAATTATTTGTTTGTTTGAAAGTTGTAAACTTTGTATTAAATTGTCTACAAAAATGGTGGCTCCATGTTTGAAAAAACAAAAAGAAAAAAATCAGTCTTATTTTTTATCTTTTGCTGACTATTCAAAATCAAGGAGTGTGCTTATGTAAGCGATGACATCAAGAGTATGCTTATGTAAGCCATGACATCAGGAGCGTGCTTATGTAAGCGATGACGTCAGGAGCGTGCTTATGTAAGCCATGACGTCAGCAAGGAGCGTCCAACGGGTATATTTTTGTGTATAAATAAAGGTGTTGGATGTGGAGAAAAAATCAAGAACTTGAAGAGAAAATATTTCTGTGAGCTCCAAAATTCTGAGTATTCTGCTCTTTCACTTTCAGATCTAAGTCTAGTTTTTGTTCTTACACTTTCATATCTACTCTTTGTGAGAGAGTTATTGTAAAAGTGGGTTCAATTACCACTTATTCTTATTCCTTATTTTTGTGAGAGATTTTATAAGGGTAAGGCATTTATTGTTGAGTGAGGCTCAATAGATAAGAGTAAGTCCTGTGCCAAATCCACAAGCTTGGTGGTGTATTTATTCAATTGATAGTAAAGAAATTCTCAAGGAGGTTCCTTGGGGAGTGGACGTAGGCCTGGCGTGCCGAACCACTATAAATCGCAGTGTTTGATTTTCTCTCTCTATCTCTTCTACTTTTATATTGATAATTATTATTCTGTTTTTTTTATTTATTAAAATTCTGAATATTGTGTTATTTTTAATATTGTGAAATTTTTAATAACCCAATTCATCCCCCCTCTTGGGTTGCCTATCTGGGATAACAAATGGCATTTGTGCTCAATATACAATGCCTGGTACGCCACAGCAACATGGAGTTGCTGAAAGGCGTAATCGTACACTTAAAGATATGGTTAAGAGTATATTAAGTTACTCAATTATACCTATTTCACTATGGGGTGAAGCTTTAAAAAAACTGTAATGTATATCTTAAATAGGGTTCCTAGTAAAGCAGTCCCAACAACTCCTTTTGAGTTGTGGACTGGTAGGAAACCTAGTTTGAGACACTTACATATTTGGGGTTGTCCAGCAAAGGCAAGAATCTTCAACCCACAAGAGAAAAAGTTGGACTCAAGAACAATATCTGGATATTTCATTGGTTATCCAGACAAATTTAAAGGGTACAAATTTTATTGTCCTAATTACAGTACGATGATAATGGAGACTGGTAATTCTAGATTCCTAGAGAATGGTGAAATTAGTGGGAGTGAGAAAACACGAGTGGTGAATTTCGAGGAAATTAGGGTGGATGTGCCAACGTTTGACCCTTATCGAAAAACTTTTGTTCCTCAGACTATTTCACAGGCTGAGGGAAACGAACAACATAATGAAAATTCTTCACCACCTCATGTTTCACCACTTCATGAAGATACCACCATTGAAAATATTGTAGAACCATCACAACCGGCAGTTCTGAGAAGATCTCAAAGGGAAAGAAAGTCTGTCATTCCAAATAATTACATGGTGTATCTACAAGAATCTGATTTTGGTATTGGGATTAACAAAGATCCAGTCTCATTTTCACAAGCCATGAATAGTGATGATTCTTCTAAATAGGTCTTCAAGACCAAGCGTGACGCAAAAGGCAATATCGAACGATTTAAAGCCAGACTTGTTGCCAAGGGTTTTACTAAAAAAGAAGGCATAGACTATATAGAGACCTTCTCTCCAGTATCTAAGAAGGACTCGCTTAGAATCATCCTAGCATTGGTAGCTTATTATGACTTAGAGTTGCATCAAATGGATGCGAAAATTGCTTTTCTAAATGGGAATTTGGATGGAGAAATTTATATGGAGCAGCTAGAAGGATTTGCAAAGAAAGGTAAAGAACATTTAGCTTGCAAATTAAAGAAATCCATATATGGCCTTAAACAAGCTTCCAGACAATGGTATTTAAGGTTTAATGATACCATTACCTCCTTCGAATTTAAGGAAAATGCAATTAATCAATGCATATATCTGAAGGTTAGTGGGAGTAAGTTCATTATTTTGGTGCTATATGTGGATGACACTTTGTTAGCTAGTAATGACCTTGGCTTATTGTATGAAACCAAGGAATATCTATCCAAGAACTTTAAAATGGTCGATATGGGTGAGGCAAACTATGTTATTAGCATAGAGATCTTTAGGGATCGATCTTGAGGATTGCTAGGACTATCTCAAAAGGATATATTGATCGTGTTTTGGAGAGATTCAATATGCAATTTTGTTCAGCCGGTGATGCACCCATCACGAAGGGTGACAAATTAAGTGAAAAACAGTGTCCAAGGAATGACTTGGAAAGAAAACAAATGAAGGACATTACATATGCTTTGAGGCTACAAATCATGCTTTATGGTTGCGAAATTTCATCTCAGGACTTGGTATTGTTGACTCAATTGCCAAGTCACTGAAAATATATTGTGACAATACCGCAGCAGTTTTCTTCTCTAAGAATGGAAAGTACTTTAGTGATTTCAAACACATGGAAGTAAAGTACTTAGTCGTTAGAGAAAGAGTTCAGAAACAACAAGTGTTAATTGAAAACTTAAGCACCTCTCTTGTGATTGCCGATCCATTCACAAAGGGATTGCCACCAAAGACATACAAAGAGCATGTTATTAGGATGGGTCTTTTTAGCAACCCTTGATGTGTATGGTTAATCGTGAGTGATTATTTTTATTTGACACTATTTGCGCAATAATAATTTTGTTTCTGTTTTTCCTGTTCTAAAAGCGTGTGTACACATTAAGTTGAATATTGATAAAAAGGGAATGTCTTAACAAGACAAATTACAGGGGTCTTTCAGGAAAATAATTATATATCCCGATAAAGGACTAGGTTGGTGAAGGTTATCAATGGTATAGTGCATAGAAGGAAATATGACATAAATGTTATATAACCGTTATAACTCACATTGGTGATCTGAAGTAATCACAGTATTATAGTTTCTAATATATCTGAACTTATTGGCTATTTTTAAAATTCGTGATCACGTGTCAAAGTTTTTAGTGTGGAATCCAATGAGTCAAATTTTTTTATAAGTTGCATATTTTTGGAAAAACTCATAATTGCATCATAATCGGCTTAATAGGCCAAGTGGGAGAATGTTGGATTTATTTTCTAGTGTGGCCCAATAGCCTACATATTTTTACATGTTTTATTTTATTTGGACTCCACAATTAGATAAAGCCAATATTTGAGATCAAGTTCAGTAATTAGAATTTTAATAGAATCACTCTTCTAAAATAAGAAAGAAACCTTGATGGATTAAGAATTCTTCTGATAGAGTTTATTTGGCACTCTTCTCTCCTCTCCTCTATATAAGGATGGGTGACTCCCCTTTCATATCATGAGTATTTTTCCATCACTTTAAGTTTTATAGTCATCCTAATTAAGAGAGACAGAGAGAAGAAGGTGAACCAAGAATTAAAGGTTCAACTATTAGGAGTATTTTCTCAACTTCTCTAATTCAATGGCTGACAAAGGTATGTTCGTTTTATTCTTGAGTTGTATTGAATTCAAGAGCCTATTAAGTTTAATTTCGCATTATTATTATGGTTACATGTATTATTAAATCTTAATACCGATTGATCATGTTTATTTCGTATTTGTTTTGACCTAATTGAGCCTGTGTTTAGGAAGGGAAGGTTGGGCTATTTTAGCCAAGTGAGGACAAAACAGGCTTAATTAGCCAAGTGAGGACAAAAAGTTGTGAGGTGTTGGGCAACAATCAAGGGCAACGTAAATTTACGAAATTACCCCACATGAATTATAGGCAACGCCTTAGCACATGAAAAGTAAAAAAAAAGAACCTTTTCCCAAAAAAATCCTTTTCCCAGGAAAAAACAAAGAAAGTTGAAAAAAAAAAAAATTAAAAACATTTTTTTATTTTTTGTTTAAATATTTTAATTTTTTTGTTATGTATTTGGTTATGATTTGAGTGTAGAGTTGTGAAAGTAGTATGAAGTTTCAAGTTATGTGTTTGGTTATGAGTTTTAAAAATAATATATTAATTGAGTTTTATTTTATGTGTGTTGGTTACGATTTGAGTGTAGAGTTGTTTTCAAATTGAAAATATTAACATTTTAAATTATTTAAATTTTTTGAATATTTAAATTATTTAAATTTTTTTGTTAAAATTATTTTTTGAATATTTAAAATTTTATGATTTAAATTTTTTGAATATTTATTTTAAATTTTTGCCAAGTTAAATTTTTTAGATTATTTACATTATTTAAATATTTGAAATAAAATTAAAATAAAATAAAATTAAAATTAAAATTAAAATTAAAAATTAATTAAGTTTTGTTTTATGTGTTTGGTTACGATTTGAGTGTAGAGTTGTTTTTAAATTAAAAATATTAACATTTTAAATTATTTAAATTTTTTGAATATTTAAATATATAAAATAAAATTAAATAAAATTAAAATTAAATTATTTACAATACACAGGACAATTATTTAAAACCTCACTTTTTATCATTTTACAGAAAATGAAAAACAAAAATTAAAATAAAAATATAAAACACAAAAAAAACCATTTGCAAAAAAAAAAAAAAAAAAAGACCTTAAAATACACAGGACAATTATTTAAAACCTCACTTTTTATCATTTTACAGAAAATTAAAAAAAAAAAAATTGAAAATCAACATAAAAAAACACATGAAAAAACCAAGACCAAAAAAAAAGCCAAAAAGCAACAACAATTGGGGTCCAAATTCTTGGCTGACGTAGAGGACCAGTTGCTTGGAATTTCTTATAAACGTGGATGAAGGGCAGTTTGGTAAATTAAAAGGAAGACATCTCATCAAAAAGTCAAAAAGTTAAAAAAGTCAAAAAATCTTTCTCAAACCAAATTTTTTAGCCTCAGGCTAAAATAGTCAAAAAAATCAAAAAGTCAACTCACTTCCCAACCGGAGGCTGAGTGAGATTAAATTTATAAAAGGTGATTTTGTCGTTTTTATACAATAGGTGCAAAATTGTCTTTAGCCAACTAATCTCATGGAATTAGATTATGAATACCTTCTCCTTCGTAATTCTAATCCTTCCATTATACAGATTTATAATCCAATTAAATTGTTAATCTAATATTTTTGCAACCAAGTATAAATTATGCAGAGTCTATTGAATTACTAATCCAATCTTTCTTACCATTATCACAAACATAAAAATAAACACCTTGAAAATGTGTAGAAACCGAGTCGTGGCTAAGCAATTGTGCGGGTCAATCAAATGAAGAACAAAAACAAAACAAAAAAAAGTGTTATCATCTTAGTTTATATAATTTTCGTAACAATAATGATTCATATCATTAAAAAAAAAGTCACAATAATACTAATACATTAGAAATGCTAAAAAAAAAAACATAGTCTACTGTCACATCATTAGTGATGCCATTAGAACACCATTTTTAATGCCTCAACCATTTGTCTTTTCGTAAATAGAAATAGACAACTAGTTATAAGAAGTAAAAACAAAAATATATATATATATATATAAAAGGAGGAGGACCAGTTATTCCATGATTATTAATGTGAAGATATACCATTTTCCACAACATTACTAGGACAAGGAAATACATAGTGATAAATGCTATAGATTTATAATTTTTCGTCTTCAAATTCACTGCCCGTTTGTTTTGGGAGATAAAATAGAGGGGATTAATAGTGAGGGGATTATTAATGAGGGGATTGATAGTGAGGGGATTAGTAGTGAGGGGATTGATAGTGAGGAGATTAGTAGTGAGGAATTGTTAAATTATTTTTATATAAAATAATAAAACAAATAAAAAAATATAAAAAATTAAAAATTATATTTTAAAAAAAATTTCCCATATATAAAAAATAAAAAAATTTCTAATCCCCTCACTATTTTTCTAATACCATCTCTACCTCCTCCTTACCAATCTCCTCTCCAAAACCCCGTTTGTTTTGGGAGATAGAATGGAGGGGATTGATAGTGAGGGGATTAATAGTGAGGGGATTATTAGTGAGGGGATTGATAGTGAGGGGATTAGTAGTGAGGGGATTGATAGTGAGGGGATTAGTAGTGAGGAATTATTAAATTATTTTTATATAAAATAATATAACAAATAAAAAAATATAAAAAATTAAAAATTATATTTAAAAAAAAAATTCCCATATATAAAAAATAAAAAAATTTCTAATCCCCTTACTATTTTTCTAATACCATCTCTACCTCCTCCTTACCAATCCCCTCTCCAAGGGTATTAATAATACCAAGGGACTAATAGTCCCAAGGCCTTCTCCCAAAACAAACAAGGCTATTACTAATACCTTGGTATTAGCAATCCCAATACCCTCTCTTTCACCCAAAACAAACGGGGCCTTATAGTGATATGGTAAGAGAGTTGACCCCATAGTAATATAGTAAGAGAGTTGACCTTATATAAATATGTGACAAATTAAAAATTAACATTTAATCTATGTGAGTTAAATTTATTTATTATTTTTTATTTTAAGTTTCAAACATTTTCTATATATATATATTAGTGAGACAAAAGATTCCCTGGTTGAAAGGCCTTGTGATGCACATGCAACCGACACAATGCTGCAGTTGAATGGTGAATGCTCCTCCATATATATATCTACACGTGGTATATATAATAAGATGGAATTGTTCCAAACACTGTACACTTTCCAATTCTTCTTCATGAATGCGTGTTTGCCTTGCTTAATTTTATGCAATTCTATACATATATGCATTAATATTTGATGGATTCAGCATCTAATATCACCAAATTGACTTTTTCAAAAAAGTAACTTTTTCATCAAATTTTAAATTTAATGTCAGATTTGATGAAGCGTTGGAGATGGCCTTAGCTTCCTTAAACCCACATTTCCAAAGGTAAAGGAGTTTGCTTTAAAAAGAATCATAAATCAACATAACATTTTCTGTTAATTTTTCAGTTTTCAATATATTAAAATGTCTGCTCAAACAAACAAAGTGTTAGCATAAATGAAAATAATTAATTCATGCATGTGTAGATTAAAATGATGAATTTTGATTCAAATGGCTTGGAGAAATGATTTGATAACCTTTTGTTTTCTGTTGCATTAAATGTCTGCTGAAACGAACAAAAACTTTGTGTAAAATGAAAACAATTAATTCATGCATGTGTAGATTAAAAGGATGAATTTCAATTCAAATGGTTTGAAGAGATGATCTATATTAACCTTTTGTTTTCTATTGTACTAGCCTATCACCCGTGCTATGCACGGGATAATTATAGATATTTATATTTTTTTAATTTTTTTTAATATATAAATTATGTTTTTTAAATTTTTTATAAAAATAATTTAACAATCTTATCACTAACCATAGTGTACAGGAAAAATTAAAAAGGCTACTACAGTAACTTTTGCGCGGGCTGTATCTATAATTATTTGTATGAAGGAATTTTAAATGCTAATCAGGGATTTTGACCCAATCAATAAATGCAGACATGTGGATTGGAAAAAGTTAATAAATGTTGATCAAGAGATTTGACCAAATCAATAAATGTTAAGATTTTTTTTAAATAAAAAATTTAGAAAATTAAAATTGAGAGATTGGATCTCCCACAAGATTTGGGGTTTAGAAACCTCATTTTCCTTAATATATTTACAATTATCTATATATGTGAATTGCGATTTTTAAATATATATATATATACATATTTTTAAATGTCTTTTTTTTCCCTTTTTTATATTATATTAAAGTTTAATATTTTGATAATAATCATATGTGTTGAACTTTTCAAAGAATTAAATATCTTTTTTTTTATTATATTATATTAAAATTTAATATATTTACAATTATCTATATATATGTGAATTGTGATTTTTAAATATATATATTTTTAAATGTCTTATTTTTTTCTTTTTTTATATTATATAAAATTTAATATTTTAATAATAATCATATATGTTGGATTTTTCAAGGAATTAAATGTCTTCTTTTTTTATTATATTATATTAAAATTTAATATTTTGATAATAATCATATGTATTGAACTTTTCAAGAATTTTTTTTATGCTAGTTCTTAATGCATTAAAGTGTTATTATGAGGGATAATAATCATATGTGTTGAGACTTTTCAATGAATTTATATGTGTTGGATTTCAAAGAATTTTTTTTAGGGTAATGCTAGGGACACCAAATTTTCTACCAAACAAATGACCAAATGTCTCACATGGGTGTGGGGTCCGCAATTTTGTGGGCCCCACACCCATGTGAGACATTTGGTCATTTATTTGGTAGAAAATTTGGGACCTCTAGCATTTTCCTTTTTTTTATACTTGTTCTTAATGCATTAAAGTGTTACTTGGGAGTTGGGAGAAATTAATAAATGCTAAGATTTTTTTTTTTAAATAAAAAAATAAAAAAATTTAGATTAGGAGATTGGAACTCCCACAAAATTTAGGGTTAAACACCCCATTTTACTTAATATATAGTATAGACTAAATGCCTTCTCAAACAAATGAAACGTTAGTGTAAAATGAAAACAATTCTGCATGTGTAGATTAAAAGGATTAATTTTGATTCAAATGGTTTGGGGAGATGATCTGTTAATGTTTTGTTTTTTGTTGTACCAAGGCCTCGTTTGGAAATATATTTTTTTTAGTAATTTTTTAACTTTTGATTAAAATATGATGTAAAAAAAGTTAGTATGTTTGAGATGACTTTTTAATTTTTTTACAAAAAAAATGTGCAAAAAGTATAGAGAAAATTGAATATTGAATTTTTTGATATAGGTTGTGTACGGGAAAGAAATAAATCTTCTCGTATAATCCTGTTGATCAAGTCTGTACCCCTCCAAACGTCGTCGCTTTACTCCCTGAAAACACAAACATGAGCTAGCCGGCGGGTGTGTGCCGGAAACCTCTCCGATGCCTAAGTCAGCAAACAGACAAATAGACAAAAAGCTCTGTGAATTCGAGAATCAAAGTTGTGTTACCTCTCCAAAGGTGATGTTTGTGAGCTTTTATAGGTTTCGTGTGGCACAATCCAAGTAGAACTCTTACTCCTCCATGCGGAGTCCTCCTAAGATTCATACTCCTGATGGATAATGCTTATCCTTCAACAGGCTCCTCGCTGCTTAAACCAAGTGAGATGGTTTTACCACGGCCGAGTTCTAACAGGACCGAGGTAATCATGGCTATGCTGAGCCATAGAGTAAGCCGAACCGTCTTTAGTTCGGTTCTCCTTTTCACTAATCCTTATCTCGGTTCCTCATGTACAAAGAATGGTGCGGTTAGACCGAGCTACCAAGTAGCAAGGTTCTGACCGGTCTAACCACAATACGTCATGACCGGGCTAACTCTGAGACCGGTCTAACTTCAAAGCGTCTTCAAACCGGCCTAACTCGAAGTTACTTCCGAACCGGAGTAACTTTACATCTCTCTCGGCCCGGAATAACTTTACGGCCTTTTTACTCAGCCCTTAGTACTGTGGCCCATAACGGCCCATTAGCCAGCTCGGCTCAATTTTCATATAAATTACCCTCTCAGGTTGTTAGCTTTTTTATTTTTTTAGTGACTTTTTGACTAAAAATAATGTTGCCAAATGAGTCCTAAATGTATGTTCAAACAAACTAAGCGTTAATATAAAATGAAAACAATTAATTCATCCATGTGTAAATTAAAAGGATTAATTTCAATTCAAATGATTTAGAGAGATGATCCACTAACGTTTTGATTTTTGTTATAAATGCATGTTCAAACAAACAAAGCGTATGTGTAAAATGAAAATAATTAATTCATGCATGTGTAGATTAAAAGGATTGATTTCGATTCAAATGATTTAAAGAGATGATCTGTTAAAGTTTTGATTTTTACTGTACTAAATATCTGTTTAAACAAACATAGTGTTAGTATAAAATAAAAATAATTAATTCATGGATGTGTAGTAAAAAGATTAATTTTGATTCAAATGATTTGGAGAGATGAGTTACCAAAAAAAGAAGAATTAAAGATTGGTTGAATGTGAAAAAAAAAAAAATGAATGCCTATTGCTATTCCCTTACTTGTGGACCAACAGATTGCATTAATTTTGATTCCAATGGATAATTGACTTAATTTTTTTATCTTATTTGGACTCTCAACCGACCCATATGCATTTACTCTAATTTTTATGGGAAATCACTAAAAAATGTGCAGTTACTCCTAGTATGATAGTAATACTATATACATTTACATTTTATACCAACATTTTTTACTCTTAAATATAAAATAATAATTATTATTATTATAATTATTTAGAATTTTATACGTCACATGGTCAAGATGATATGATATCATATTTTCGCTTGTTAATTGACATTTAGTAAAAATGAAATCGAAATTCGATGTGACTGAATATTTAGACCGTGCAAAAAGTGAGTTATCAAATCTCATGTAATCACATGTTAATTAATGAGTAAAAAAATGTATCACATTATTTCAACCACATAGCTAACCTGTTACCTAAAATAATACTTTCTCCCACACCCATTGCTATCAATAATAGATAGAATAGAGAATTAGATTATATAAATGGTGAAAATATTTATAATATGTTTGATTATGATAGGGATATAACATTGAATACAAAGGAGAGGGTTATTAAAAGACAAAAATATATAAGGTTATTATTGATGCCCATTTCAAGGAGCCCATCAAACAAGGATTTTATCTTTAAAAAATATATATAAATAAATTACACATTTTATCCTTCTATTTTAAATTTTATTTTATTTTACTATCTAGTATTTTAATTTGAATAAAGTTAAATTCAATTGCAATGTAGTCTTTTCATTTAAATTATCATTAATTTCTTTTTATATGTACCTCTCATGTGTCTGAAAAACATAAGTTTTAATGGTCAATTTGAACGAATAATTAAATTAAAATCAAGCTTATAGTTTAGATTTAAAATATTCAAATTAAAATAATAGAAATCAAAATAAAAGTTTAAGTCAAATTATAGTAGTAAAAATGTAATTTACTCAAAATATATTTTCACACAAAAAAAACTATATAAATGATTAAAAAATAAAGCTTAAGAAAAAGAAGTTAAATCAATTTAAGAATAAATTACAATAAACTCTCTTTAAACTATGATTATTTGCACTTCATTTCCTTGAATCTCAAAATACAACAGTTAACTATTATCTTTTTACACTTAACACCTTCCATTAGGATTCTATCCCGAAATTTAAACGGAATCAGATCATGTGTAAAGCATATGACACACGTATTGATTTTTAAAAATAATAACATTAGTGATTAATTTTTTAAGACAATAATACCCTTATTTAGTGATCCCATTTACACTTTGTTTCTCTTATCTTAGTGACAAAGTGCATATGAAATCACAAAATAAGAACATTATTACTTTAAAATTTTAATAAATATGTCATGTGACTTAAATATAATATGATTTTGTGTAACTTCCTAACATAATCCTCACTGTAATGTTAAGGCACTAGTTAAGGTCCATTAATGATAATATTAATTTGCATTAGTTGTGATAAATTTCTAATTTTAACTACTCATTAAATTAATTAATTTTTTATTTTTGGCAACCCATCAATTAATTGCATTTATTATTGAATGTTTCAATAACTTGTGAATAAATTTGTATACAACATGAGTTTCCACCGATTAATGTACCAATTAATACACTAAATGAGACACAAAATATACGTGTGATTTTAACATGATCCTACCTAATATGATATCAATCCTACCTAATATGATATCTAATTGGTGTTAGTTGGTATGCTAATTAGTGTTTATAACATTATTGTTATATAAATAATAATTTACTTTTATATATAAAAATGATAATTTAACAAATTTTAAGATTCATTGCATGCAATTAAACATAATTAATTACAGTGGCGTGGTCAAAAATTTCACTTAGTGGGGTTACTCAGAGGGAGAACAAATAAAGGAATCCATCAATGACAATGCAGCAATGGTTGTTAGAGAATGAAGCGTTGATAGAGTGAATGAATGAACGAACGAACGAACACTAAGTTTATTCCAGAAAGAAATAATATTATGCAAAATAATAAAATTTACTTACTGATATGACACTAATTATATTATTGAAATGAGTTATGCTTTAATTTCTAAAAGTTTCATCATTACATGACGCATTCTCTAATAAAAAATTTGTATGACATTTTTCTTCTCAAATACTAACTTCATTTGGTCAATTTGTAAAACTCCAAAATTTAATTCTTTTTGTTTCTCAAAAAAGCTAGGCGCCTAGAATTTGGGACCATAATGTATCCAGAAAGAGTAATGATTCATCCCCCTTTTCCCCCACCCCCTTTGACCCCCTCTCTCTCTCATTGGCTACCTTTTCTTTTTCTTTTTCTTTTTTTTCCTGCTCCTCCAATCACCACCTGCCACGTGGCAAAGGGGGGGTGAGGGGGTGACCCCCAAAAGGGGGTCCCAAGCATTATTCATCCAGAAATAGGTATGTACGGAGAAGATTGTAAGTTTACATATGAAATAAATTTGAACTATTGATGTGAAATTCTAAATAATTTTTAAATTTTTATATCTAAATCTTAGCATTACTATTTGTTTCTAGATTCGTTAGGGTCATTTTGCTAAGTCCGAAAACTATTGGATAAAATTCCATATGTATTTGAAGAAAATTTGAAAGTACAACGATATCAATTGACACCACCAAATAATGAATAATACTGCCCCGATTAATTATTGGCATGGAATAATTTTATGTAACCACCCTTATTTATCTTGAATTTATCTCAAATGAGATTGTATGGTTATTGCAACAAGGATTAATTTTGGCCCACTAAATTAATTTGGTCCAATCGAAATGCTCAAAAATTAATAAGTCTGGAGAAATTATTACCAAGTGGCCTCAAATGAATTCTATTGAATGGACCTGCAAGAAAGTCAATAAATTGATCCGAAGAAGACCAATCAAGCTTATATCTCTGGAGAAAGTCCTGCAAGTCCATCCAATGAGGCCCAGATTATACGGGCGTCTAAGAAGATTGATCGTTACTTTTAGAAAAGATGAAACCCTCGGAGGAGATCCATTCTCTGAGATATTTGCTTAGTTTCAAAAGGATTTAAAACCACAAACTTTGAGACCTATTTGAACTTGGACTCGAAAGGGTTTGAATCCACGAACCTAGAGATCCGAAGCACTTGGCTTCAAATGGATTCCAATGCAATCTAGAAATCACTCCGTTAATGAGTTCTAGAATACTTGCAAGCTCAGAACTTTCCAAAATCTACACACTATAACCATGGGCGTAACGGAGTCTGGACAAATGACCTGATCCCGAGGACAGTAAATGGAAATAAATTCACTCTTCGTTTAAACTAACCTATACACGGCTCAAAGTGGCACGATTTAGGGGACCCTGAGACTCGATGATATTTGCGGCAAGGCATTCTATTGAACTACTTCTAACCCTTCTGCAAAAGGGCATCCTCTAGAACTACCCATGACCCTTTGAGATGATTGGGGATCATTGGTTTGGTATGGCTAAGAAGAGTTTGCTAAGAGGTTGATCTCCTCTTTAGGATTTTTCTCATCCTTGGAGAGGTTATCTCCTCGAACAAAGTGGTTAGAAAGAATATTTTTCATGTGCCTTACGCATGAGCTCCATCCTATATCATGAGGTACCTATAAATAACATCCACCCATAACTTTGTTGGTTGATTTTGGAGGAACAATTTTTTGAAGAAAACTAATTTCCCTTCTCCATTATCTACCTTGAGAGTGAAAGTGAGAGATTTATGGGAGAACCTTGCCATTATTTACTCTCTAACAACTTTGTCTTCTTCTTCACCCAATCTATTATCTCAATTATCTATTTACTATTGTGTTTTTGGTCGTAATCATTGAAGAATCTAAGTCTCTCATCATTTTTAAAAGATTCAAAGTTTCCGATAACATTTGAATTTTCTGACAGAGTTGAAATTCCAGTGACCTTCAAATTTTCCGATGAGGTTCCCAGATCCTCATATAAAGTTGTGATTGAATTTATGTGATATGAGATTCATGTGTAAAAATAAATTGGCGTCATAAGATAATAATTCTAAGGGTGAATTTATAATATTACTCTATTATCATAACGCACAAGATAATATTTTAAGATAATTAATTGTTAATTTTAAAAATTTAGAAAATGCAAATTACTCATCATTTAAGGGATTTACTGTAATTTAAAATTTATTTGACATCTCCTAAATAAATACATTTAATTAAATAATAATACTTATTTAAATCATCTCACTTTTTTATTTTCCTATAAATTTTTTTATAAAAAATTGAAAAATAAATTTATTATCCTACCAAATAACTCGTTAAACCGATAAAATATTTTTGTCCCTTTCCTGTTGCTCCTCACTCTGACCCTCAAAGCAGAGCAACTCACCGTTCTTCCATCATCTCTCTCTCTCTCTCTCTCTCTCTGTGTCTCTCAAACTATATTCTTTGCGTCCCTTTTTCTTCAACTACCTTTTAGGCAGAGAACCCAAGAGTTCTTCCATTTTTTTTCTCTTTCATAAATATATATATATATATATATTGTATATATTTTCATAGTACCGAGATTATCGTTATCCCCGATCTGGAAACTCTCCTTTCCAGCTACCCATTTCATAGTAAGCTACATTCACCCACAATATTTACACTCTTCCTCCCAATTTGACACTTTGATATATGCTTCATTTTGATATATGCTTCATTTTGTTGTCTTGTGATTCATTTTCAGTTCAATTACTTCACTCATACCAATACCCTTTCTCTCAATCCAAACAACTTTCCATTTCTGTTCCAAGTTGGGGTTTCTACTTGTTGATTTGAATTGGGTCTCAAGCTCTTTGTAATTTGGGTTTTTTGCAATACTGTGATTTTGGAATATTTGATTTAATTTTTAATTTTTTTTTTGATACTAGCTTGTGATCTATCTGGGTTGTGCTCTGGATTTGGAGTTTGAAGTGTTTTGATGCTCTGCTGCTAAGATGCAGCCTGATCAAAGAAAAAAGGTAATTTTTTTAATTTCTACCATGCATAAACATACATAGATATTCATATGTATCTATCTCTGTTTATTAGAGCTGATATTTATGGGTGAAACAAGATCTAATTAGTTATTAAGGATAAGAACCCAAGAAATGTGTCTTTTTGCTAGTTTCTGATTGCTCTCTCTGTATCACTCATTATATGTATGTATGTATGTATGTATGTATGTTCATACATTTTTTTTACCTTTCCTAGTGGATATTTTGTTGTAATTTGTGGGAGGAATACCTGTTTTTTTGTGTGGATGGGATCAAATGGTTTGGCCTATTCATGTCTTGGCTTCTGTGGTGCAGACTTTTTCTTCTTCTTTTATTTTTTTATTTTTTTATTTTGGAAATATGGGTAGAAGTGTTTGATGCAGCTTCAGTTTATAGTTTATGATCCAAAAATTGCTTAAATAACCTAAATAGTGGGAAGTTAGGGGGAGATGCATATTTGCATATCCATGCAACTTTTCACATTGTGGGCTGTCAAGGATACTCTATGAACTGAAGCTTTTACCCTGTCAATTTTGAGAAATTGATTGTTCCCAATTAGCCTTGAGTTACTCACAATTTTTTTTTACTGATTTCCACCACTGATTTTACAATTTTCTTCCGAAATATTGTACTTCCGGATTTTGCAACTCCCAATCATGTAGTAAATGCATGTACCTTTTGCTAGAGACTGAAATTGATGCCCTTATACTAATTTGCAGCACATTTTACATTGATTTGGCCCTAAATTTCATCTATTTTTATTTTATTTTCTAAATAGAAAATTGTGATACTGATATGTTTTATTTAATTCCAAGGTATTAATGTCTGTCGTTTGACTTATTGTACCTAATTTAGAATAGTAGAGCAAGTAAACCAAATAGTTTCACCATGAATTTGTCTGTCAAAGCTGGAAAGTTATCTTGCATAACATATGGGTTGCATTGCTAGTACAAAAGTTTGTATATGTCACTGAATGTAATGGCATGGAAAAACTGGATTTTTAAAGCCCAATTGAAGCACTTACTGGACTTTGTTACGTTTAGCAAGTAGAGAATTTCCAAATAAGTTTGCTTCGGTACTGTTTCTCTTCCATGGCTTATATTTTGAACCTCTAACGTTAATATTTGATGATATAAGGCATCGTTATATCACGGACACTTAATAATTTTCCAACTGTTGGTGTAAAAAACTGCATCGAGCACGGCTGATTGGTTTTTCGGCTGACATTTTTTTGACCATTCATGGCATGTTTGAATGTGTCCTTGCAGGTAGCTGCGGATGTAGAATTTTTCACGGAATATGGTGAAGGGAACAGATATAGAATTGAGGAAGTAATTGGCAAAGGAAGCTATGGTGTTGTCTGCTCTGCATATGACACTCATCTTGGGGAAAAAGTAGCTATTAAGAAGATTAATGATATTTTCGAACATGTCTCTGATGCCACACGCATTCTTCGTGAGATTAAGCTACTTAGACTCCTTCGACATCCAGACATTGTGGAAATCAAACATATCTTGTTGCCTCCTTCCAGAAGGGAATTCAAAGACATATATGTCGTTTTTGAACTCATGGAATCTGATTTGCACCAGGTTATTAAAGCAAATGATGATTTGACACCAGAACATTATCAGTTTTTCCTTTATCAGCTTCTTCGAGGTTTGAAGTACATACACACAGGTCATACGTTGCTACTACCTCATTAACCAATTTTGTGACTTTCTTTACATACTTGGTTGTATATAGAACTTATAATAACTTGTATGATATTCCCAGTTCTGACTTGGAACTTTTAATGAATGGTTTTGCAGCAAATGTCTTTCACCGAGATCTAAAACCAAAAAACATCTTAGCAAATGCTGATTGCAAACTCAAGATATGTGACTTTGGTCTTGCAAGAGTAGCCTTTAATGATACCCCCACTGCTATATTTTGGACTGTAAGTTTCTTATCTGTTTCTCTGATTAAATTTGCAACCCCATTAACTTGTACTTGCTTATAGGCCTAGCTAATAACATGTAGAAATGCACTTGCGAAGGTTTGCTAGCAATTTCTCTGTTGTTGATTGCCTTCTTTGATTTGTTCATAGGATTACGTGGCAACAAGATGGTATAGGGCTCCTGAATTGTGCGGATCCTTTTTTTCTAAGGTGCAAGAGTTATTCCCACTTTCAATTCCTTGAAGCAACCCCTTTTCCAGTTTTTTTTTTTTTTTTGAAGAACTTTTTGGATGATGAATTTTGTTACTGACGCTCATGCGTGGTGTGGTCTTTCTTGTTTTCAGTACACTCCTGCAATAGATATATGGAGCATTGGCTGCATATTTTCGGAACTTTTAACTGGAAAGCCTCTCTTTCCTGGGAAAAATGTAGTCCATCAATTGGACTTGATGACTGATCTGTTGGGAACGCCATCTCCTGAAGGCATTGCCAGGGTCAGTTTACCGTGATAAATTTGTTCTTACAATGCAAAAAGGTTAAATATTTTAGGTATTAATTTTGTTTGATCCAACTTTGAATTTTTATCTATAGATACGGAATGAGAAAGCTCGTAGATACTTAAGCAGCATGAGGAAGAAAAAGCCTATACCTTTTACCCAAAAATTCCCAAATGCAGATCCCCTTGCACTTCGTTTGCTGGAAAGAATGCTAGCATTTGATCCCAAGGATCGACCTTCTGCTGAAGAGGTATGAAATGTTACATTTTATGATTTAGCTTGTGCAATGCATGTTTCTCTTCTAATGGTGCATATTGCTTTGCAAGTTGTTAGGCTCTTGCAGATCCATATTTCAAGAACTTGGCTAGGGTTGAGAGAGAGCCTTCTGCTCAACCAGTTACAAAAATGGAATTTGAATTTGAAAGACGAAGGGTGACAAAGGAAGATGTTAGAGAACTAATATATCGAGAGATTCTTGAATACCATCCAAAGATGCTGAAAGAGTACTTAGAGGGAGAAGAACCTACTGGATTCATGTATCCAAGGTAATTTAATTAAAATATATAAATGGTCGGTTGAAATCCTTTTTTTTTTCTTTTTTTTTGTTCTTTTTTTTTCCCGCAATGCCTCCCTGGCTGGTTTTTACTTTGAAGCATAAGGTTGACACTTGACACCCCCTGCCCTTTCCATTGCTCTTCCTTTTTCTTAAGAGACTAAACGGGAAAGATATATATTGCATGCTATTCCACTTACTTGCAACCTATGAACCCTGAAAAATTGTGTCGTTAATGTTAGTGCCTATTTTGGTTCAAATGAAGAGTAAATATTTAAAAGTGATAATAGCCAAACTGCCAAGTTTTTTACATGATATAGAACGAATTAGACTGATGATCCCTCTGATCCCTAGCTGCACTTTTGAGCAAGTTATTTGCTGCTTTACCATAAGTCATGAGATAAATTTCTTGACATGTCTGGAAGTAGTTTTTTTTTTTTAATTTTTTTTTTCAAGGTTCTCTCTCTCTCTCTCTCTCTCTTCCTAGGAAAGTAAGGTATTGAAACACCTCATTTTAAGGAACCTTTAAAAAGACCCAAAACAATTTCTTTCTTTCTTTTTTTTCTTTCTGTTTTTGGGTGAGATCCTTGTTTACCAGCAAAGCATGTCTTTTGTTTTCGTTTGGAGTGAGAGAATTAATCGAATCTTATCTCTTTTTTTTTTTTACAGTGCTGTTGACCAATTCAAGAAGCAATTTGCTTACCTTGAGGAGAACTATGGAAATGGTGGAACTGCTGCTCCACCTGAGAGGCAACATGCATCTTCATTACCTAGGTATCATCTTTAGCAAATGCCTTTGACATGCATCTGTACTTTCTTCACGACATGTCTTAAAGATTTTGTTTATTATCTCATGTCATCACTGATAAGAGAATTTGAATCCAGGGCATGTGTATTATATTCAGATAACTCTGCACAGAACTCAACAGAAGTCACAAATGATCTCTCCAAATGTTGCATCAAAGAGGTTGAAAGGCCACACATGGACAGGACTTCCGGGATTCCTATGACAAGAATGCCTCCCCAAGTTCCCCCAAGTATCCAAGGTTTTTTCTTCACATACATTTTTACTGTTAGTTTGTCAAGATACATACTAAAGGGCGTACCCAGTGCACGAAGCTCCCACTTAAGCATGGTCTAGGGGAGGATTGATGTACACAACCTTACCCCGCAAGCAGAGAGGCTATTTATGTGACTCGAACCCATGACCTCCAACTTACCAAGGATAGCTACGCCTGGCCCGCCCGCCCTTGTCAAGATATATACTCCCCCACCAAAAAATGAAAACTCATGTACTTGCATAAATAGGTGCCTCTGTACCTTAAAGTATATAAATTATTGCACTTGCATAATTGTTCTGCTGCATTGTCATCTCTTGACTTAGTTATTGCTAGTTCTTAGAATCCGACTCCTTAAACAATATGCTGCATTGTCATCTCTTGACTTAGTTATTGCTGCATTGTCATCTCTTCACAGCAGGTGGTGCTGCAAGGCCCGGGAAAGTGGTCAGCTCAGTGTTGCGGTATAACAACTGTGGAGCAGCTGCCGCCGCAGCAGAAACTGTCGAACAGAGAAGGATGGTTAGGAATCCAGTTGTTCCTACTCAATATGCTGTTTCTAGCTCTTCATACGCAAGAAGAAACTCAGCCTGTAAAAATGAGAGGGGTGGAGAAGATGGAGTTGAAGGATCCAACGGTCTGCAGCCAAAGCCTCAGTATATGCCAAGGAAAGTAGCCGCCGCTCAAGGTGGATCTGGAAGCCAATGGTATTGATTCCTACAAATGTTTTTCTTGTGAGTTGTGGCAGACCCACATGCCCGATTTCCATATTCAAGTTGTGGTGCTGATCTCTATTCACATCCCATCCAAAATTGGTTGGCTCCAATTGTAAACTCATCAAATGTGAGTGGAGATTGAATCAGCGCTAGCTTACACACACATGTCGAAAAGACTAACATGTAAGACTTTCCTGCCCATGATAGATATTCTGTGATCCAAATCAATGACAAGATTGAGGAGGTGAAGATATGATCTGGGGAGACGTGGAAATGACACCATTTACTTATTTCTGTTTCCTTTCCATTCTTTGCAAAACTGATTTATGCGTTTTTTGAATAATTTATTAGAACCTAACAATGTCAGCTTGGTAAACTTTCTCATCTATGTTGTTTTGTACTTAAAATTATGACCTTTGTTCTTGATCCACTTGAACTCCTAATGTAGGGTGGGGAAACATGTAACTTTTGCTGTAGACATGAATTTGCTCTATGAACCATACTTTGTATCAATTATAATGTATTTTTTTACAGAAAGTTGTTGAGTATTCTCAGATATGTGATTGTTTGTTGAATTGTAGTTTATGGGTCTTTGTATCAGTCATGGTATGGTTAAGTTTTCAGCTCCTGGGTGGCAATGAATTCTGTGGAAAAGACAGAATTACCCACAACCTGGCTTTGCAATGATCAATTCTTGGAGGCTACCCTTCAAGAAATGAATCATATGGAGTCTAATAAATAGAAACACAGAAAGATTGCAACACATTGGCTGCTCTGCTAAGCTGAATAGTGAAGGAGGTCCCAAATGAGAATACTAAATGATTAGTATTGAAGAGGTGAAAATGACAGTCTCCCTTTTTACCTAACATTATTTTTGTTATTGCGTTATAAAATGTTATAAAATGTGTGCGCTATTTGTAGGCACCTTGACTTGTCTGAAGGCCAAGCAATTAATATGGTGATGGGATGTATGAAATATTCTTTTCTTTATGTTCTTGATCGAGGCAAAAGAAATGTAATTTCTTCATGCACTCCCTCTTAGAACCTCTGAATGTCATTCTTGGAGACGCTACTCGATGATCTTTTACTCTTAGTTATCAGGCCATTTAATTCTCAACATTCCAATATGAGCTATAGCATGGCCTCATATCATTAGCACTATAGTCGCACACCAAGACTCTGTAGGACAATCTTCACTGTATTTAAAAGATTTAATTCTATTGTGTACACAACAACAAATAGAATTTAAAGAAATAAAGAAAAGGAGAGAATTTGTTTGATTACAAAAATCAAACTCGAAATAAAAATAAATAAATAAAAATAGATTTTATTTTGTTACAAAAACAAAATTAAAATCTGATTTAAATAAATAAAAACAACACTGAAAATAAATTAAATAACTTACTTGATTTAATTTCTTCGAATTATTTTCTGATCAAGTCCAGTGTTTGACACTGTGTCCTTAAGACAGATTCGTCCTCTCCACGGTGCTTTCAGAATTTGGACGTCTATCTCCCAGGATGAAATGATCTTACTGCAAACAATAGCAGCACTACAAATTGTTTGCCTTACGAACACACTAAGTGTTTACACTCTTTCTTTCGGAAATAATATGCAGCAAGATGAAGAATATAAATAGCAGAAGTGAATTACGAAATTTCTGAATGGAAAACATCAAATGAGGGTGGTCCTATTTATAGATGTGAAGGTGGCTCTTGGATTTGAATTGAACAGGTATGTGGTTCTTGGTTTTGAATTGAACAGGTATGATACCTATTGGTTTTGAATTCAAACAGATAACCAATTTAATTTGAATTCTGGATTTTATTTTAATAAAAAATAAAATGCCCAGCCCGCCCGACCGGCCGGACGGTGGCGGCGGCGCGCGCGTGGTGATTTTTGGGTTCAATGGGTCTAGCCCATTTTGCCCATAACCTCTCCCTCTAAAACACTTGGGTACCCCTTGGGGCACACCCCAAGTATCTCACCCTAAGCCTTATAAACCCTTTCAAAACTTCCCGCCAAATCAATGTGGGACAAGCCAATTTACAACCTTAAGGAATTTCCACCAAAACTCCATTTCCATGGAGCATACTTTGGCTTCAATTTTCCATTCACTCGGTAATGGTTTTGAGCAACCAAATATACCACGTGAATCACAACGCGGCATAGAACGCGTTACCACTTTGACCCGAGTAAATCGACACTCGGGGCCCACCTAAAAAATAGACCGAACTTCGGATAAAATTCTGGTTTTATCCAGAATTTTATAACCATTTCCAACAATCCCCCACATGAATGGAATTTAATGACAACGGAAATGCAACAATATGCAGACTTTAACGAAAGAGTATAAGTCGAAAATATCTTGCATCAGGATAGGTAGTTTTCGGCTTTGAACCTTCCCTAGTGATAACCTATCGGACTTACTGGCTAACCAATGGACGCGATGCCTTGAATTGTTCAGCCATTTGTGTAAGCCAAGACAATAGATTTCACACAAAATATCTTCTAACACATCGTGGTTCTCACTGTTGTGTTCATTTTGACCTTGAACGCGCCTGGTTTTCATAAGTGTTTCTAGAGAATTTAGCCTTTTCATTCTCATAGAACCGGCCCCAGTTCAACACTCATATAGGTGATTCTTATTGTGAGTATCTCTTTATACTCATCTTGATTTTATGCCTTAATCAAGATATAAGTAATCATTAAAAGCAAAGCTTATCCTTATACCCCTGCATACAACATATGTTGCAGATATCACTCTCACCATAGGAATGGGTAGGGAATTTTTAATCCCCTGGTGATTTTTGGTGAGCCATACATAACTTAGTTGTCCCTTTGAACTTAGTTCTTGGGATCTCCAGTCATATAAGTAGGGTTACCATTATGACGACTCTTATGTAATAGGCTTTAATCCCATCCCCTTTGATGAACTATACACTAGCTCTTTTGTCAAACTTTTTGTTAATGGATCCGCAATATTCTCTTTAGATTTTATATAATCTATTGAGATTATTCCGTTTGACAACAATTGTCTTACGGTATTATGTCGACGACGAATATGTCGTGACTTACCATTATACATATGATTCTGTGCCCTGCCTATTGCAGATTGACTATCACAATGAATGCAAATAGCTGGCACAGGTTTTGGCCACATTGGAATGTCTTCTAAGAAGTGACGAAGCCATTCTGCTTCTTCACCTGCTTTGTCTAAAGCAATGAACTCGGATTCCATTGTGGATCGTGCGATGCAAGTTTATTTCGTGGACTTCCAAGAAACAGCAGCGCCTCCTAGAGTAAAGACATACCCACTAGTGGATTTTGAATCTTTAGTATCCGATATCCAATTGGCATCACAATAACCTTCGAGTACTGCTGGATATCGAGTAAAGTTCAAACCATGATCACGAGTAAATCTTAGATATCTAAGAACTCGAATGATCGCTTTCCAATGGTCTTCTTCAGGATTACTAGTGTACCTACTCAATTTACTGATAGCATAAGCTATATCAGGACGAGTACAATTCATTAGGTACATTAGGCTTCCAATGATTTGGGAGTATTTTAACTGAGACACTGCATCTCCTTTATTTTTTGATAAATAAAGACTGATGTCTACAGGTGTTCTAGCTAAATTCAAATCATCCTTGATAAATTTATCAAGAATTTTCTCAATATAATGAGATTGAGATAATGCATATCCGTCAGATGTTTTAGTAATTTTCATTCCTAATATAACATCTGCGACCCCCATATCTTTCACATCAAATCTTTTGTTAAGCATCTGCTTAGTTGATTTGATCATGTTTTGACTGCTTCCGATGATAAGCATGTCATCCACATAAAGACAAACTATGACATATCCTTGGTCAGTGTTTTTAACATAGACGCATTTGTCACATTCGTTTATCTTAAACCCCATTAGTAAGCATTGCATGATCAAATTTTTCATGCCATTGCTTAGGTGCTTGTTTTAATCCATAAAGGGATTTTACAAGTCGACAAACTTTCTTTTCTTGCCCTGATACTACAAACCCTTCGGGTTGTTCCATATAGATCTCTTCATTTAGATCACCGTTTAAGAAAGCTGTCTTAACATCCATTTGATGTATTTCTAAATTAAACAACGCTGCTATAGAAATAAGCATGCGAATGGATGTTATTCTTGTCACAGGGGAATTTGTGTCAAAATAGTCTAGACCTTCCTTTTGTCTGTAACCTTTAACAACAAGTCTTGCTTTATACTTGTCAATTGAACCATCTGCTTTCATTTTTCTCTTGAATATCCATTTATATCCAAGAGGTTTAGAACCTGGTGAAAGATCCACCAATTCCCAAGTATGATTTTGCATAATAGATTCAATTTCATTATTAACAGCCTCTTTCCACAAAGGTGCTTCAGGACCTGTCATTGCTGCCTTAAAGCTTTGAGGTTCATTTTCTAACAAGTATGTCAGAAAATCTGGACCAAAGGATTTTGATGTTCTTGCTCTCTTACTTCGCCTAGGTTCATCATTAGTTAAATCCTGTTGGTCGAGACTATTACTAGTCTCTTGTGTTTGATTGTCATTAGTTTCTTGACTTTGTGTACAATCATAAGTTCTTTTCTGTGAACTTAATTCCTGTCCTTTCTTGTAAGGAAAGACATGTTCAAAAAACATAGCATTCCTTGACTCTATAATAGTGTTCACATTTATATCAGGTATTTCTGATTTATAAGTCAGAAACCGATATGCATTACTATTCTGAGCATAACCAATAAACACATAGTCTATTGTTTTTGATCCAATCTTAGTCTTTTTAGGAACAGGAACTTCAACTTTTGCCAAACACCCCCACACTTTTAAATATTTGTAGGAAGGCGATCGACCTTTCCACAATTCATAAGGAGTGCTGTTGGTTTTCTTGTGGGGTATTCTATTAAGAACATAATTAGCAGACAATATTGCTTCCCCCCACAAGTTCTGTGGTAAGCCTGAACTTAGTAACGTGGCATTCATCATTTCTTTTAAGGTTCTATTCTTCCTTTCAGCAATTCCATTTTGCTGTGGAGAATAAGGGGCTGTAGTTTGATGAATAATGCCATGTTGTGTACAAAATTCATTTAATGGTGCATCATATTCACCACCCCTATCACTTCTAACCATTTTAATGGTTTTACCAAGTTGATTTTCAACTTCTGTTTTGTAGAGTTTAAACATTTCTAAGGCTTCATCTTTACTTCTAAGTAAATAAACATAACAATATCTTGTGCAATCATCGATAAATGTTATGAAATACTTTTTGCCACCTCTAGTTTGAATAAATTTTAAATCACATACATTAGTATGAATTAATTCTAGAGGTTCGGTTTTTCTTTCAACCGATTTAAATGGAGCCTTAGTTAGTTTCGCTTCTACACAAATTTCACATTTATGATTAGGATTAATTTCAAACTTTGGTATATGATCTAAACCAATTAATCTACGCAAAGCATCAAAATTCACATGTCCTAATCTACCATGCCATAAATTTAACTCAAGAATATAAACAAAAGATGTGTTATTCTTATTCATAGCAACTTTCGGTACAACTGTCATTACATTCAACTTAAAGAGACCATCACTCATGTATCCCTTACCAACATACATACCACTCTTTGTTAATACAAATTTATCAGACTCAAATACAAGCCTAAAACCATTTTTACTTAACAAAGACCCAGAAACTAAATTCTTCCGGATGTCAGGTATATGCAGTACGTTGTTGAGGGTCAGTTCTTTCCCTGATGTCATCTTCAAGATTACTTTCCCTTGTCCAGCCACAGTAGAAGTAGAAGAATTTCCCATGAAAAGTTGTTCACCATTTGCAACCTCATTGTAGGTAGTGAACATCTTCTTGTCCGCACATATGTGACGAGTTGCTCCAGTGTTAACCCACCACTCTTTGGGATTTCCAACCAAGTTAGCCTCAGACACCACAGTAGAGAGGTTGATGTCATTCACTCCGTCAGAGATGTAATCCAATTCTGTTACATTGGCCTGATTGGTGGTCTTCTTACTTGTACTTCCACGATTCTTCTTAGGGCGGCGGCAGTCAGAAGCTCGATGTCCAGTTTTGCCACAGTTATAGCATTTCCCTTTGAACTTCTTGCTACTATCGCCTTGTTTAGGACCATCTCCAGTAAACTTCCTCTTTTTGTTTTGTGGTTTATGAACTTGTTCAACAACATTAGCCTTGGACTCAATAGGATTTTTCCCATTCCTCTTTTCAGCCTTTCGGTTATCTTCTTCAATTCTTAATCTTACAATCAATTCATCCATAGTCATCTCTTTGCGTTTATGTTTTAAATAATTTTTGAAATCTTTCCAAGCCGGTGGTAACTTTTCCACTAAAGCAGAGACTTGGAATGACTCGCTAAGAGACATACCTTCTGAATGAATATCATGCAAAATTATTTGAAAACTTTGAACTTGAGATATTACCGTTTGGGAGTCTACCATAACAAAGTCCAGAAATTTACTGACGACAAATTTCTTCGTGCCGGCATCTTCTGTCTTGTATTTCTTCTCCAAAGAATCCCATAATTCTTTTGCTGTTTTCAGAGGACTGTATACATTATACAGCATATTGTCAAGGCCATTTAGGATGTAGTTTCTGCACAGGAAATCTGAATGTTTCCAAGCATCTACAGCGGCAACAACTTGCCGATCACTTTCACCCTCTTTAAGTGCTGGAGCCTCTTCATGGAGAAACCGGGCCAAATTAAGAGTTGTAAGATAGAACATCATCTTCTGCTGCCATCTCTTAAACTCGGTACCGTTAAATTTTTCCGGTTTTTCTCCATGATTGATTGGTACATGAACATGGTTCTGAATAGGGACCGATGTAGGTGTAACAATAGGAGTATCACTGCCAGATGCAGTTTCAGTTGTAGTAGCCATAATCTCTGATTACAAAAATCAGAAAAAATTAAAACACAAATTAATTTTCTAGTTACTAAAACCAGAAAATAAATTATAACAACAAAATAATTTTATTTTCCTTGTTACTAAAACTAGAAAAATAAAATATCACAAGAATTTTCTGTAATACCAAATAATATTCTGAATTGTTAATGACACTAGTATCGTACTACTAGTTGTTGTCAAAGAAAAGAGACAGTATATTACTACTATCTGTCAAATAGCATAAATCACTATTTGTTTTTCCAACCAGAATATTAATTTGAAAACACAGAAAATTAAATACAATGAAGATACCCAAAAAGGATTCTGTCTTAAGATTGTAGGACAATCTTCACTGTATTTAAAAGATTTAATTCTATTGTGTACACAACAACAAATAGAATTTAAAGAAATAAAGAAAAGGAGAGAATTTGTTTGATTACAAAAATCAAACTCGAAATAAAAATAAATAAATAAAAACAGATTTTATTTTGTTACAAAAACAAAATTAAAATCTGATTTAAATAAATAAAAACAACACTGAAAATAAATTAAATAACTTACTTGATTTAATTTCTTCGAATTATTTTCTGATCAAGTCGGTGCTTTCAGAATTTGGACGTCTATCTCCCAGGATGAAATGATCTTACTGCAAACAATAGCAGCACTACAAATTGTTTGCCTTACGAACACACTAAGTGTTTACACTATTTCTTTCGGAAATAATATGCAGCAAGATGAAGAATATAAATAGCAGAAGTGAATTACGAAATTTCTGAATGGAAAACATCAAATGAGGGTGGTCCTATTTATAGATGTGAAGGTGGCTCTTGGATTTGATTTGAATTCAATTGGATAACCAATTTAATTTGAATTCTGGATTTTATTTTAATAAAAAATAAAATTAAATTCTAATATTTTTGGCCCAAAAAGATTAGAAGCCCAACCCAACCACACATCATGCACCCGCGCCCAGCCTGGACGGCGGCGCGTGTGGTGATTTTTGGGTCCAATGGGTCTAGCCCATTTTGCCCATAACCTCTCCTTCTAAAACACTTGGGTACCCCTTGGGGGCACACCCCAAGTATCTCACCCTAAGCCTTATAAACCCTTTCAAAACTTCCCACCAAATCAATGTGGGACAAGCCAATTTACAACCTTAAGGAATTTCCACCAAAACTCTATTTCCATGGAGTATACTTTGGCTTCAATTTCCCATTCACTCGGTAATGGTTTTGAGCAACCAAATATACCACGTGAATCACAACGTGGCATAGAACGCGTTACCACTTTGACCCGAGTAAATCGACACTCGGGGCCCACCTAAAAAATAGACCGAACTTAGAAAAAAATTCTGATTTTATCTAGAATTTTATAACCATTTCCAACAGACTCAAGTGACCTCCTAGGTCTTGCCATTCAACAGGACGGACTCATTTAATCTGAGTGATATATTTGAGAAGAATACTTCTTTCTTAGGTTTCATTTTACCATCTTTAAGGAAATCATGAGTTTGACATGTCCCTTTAACACAATTTAATTTCCTGGAGACTCACTTTTTAACTTGAGGCAATAGACATGATTTATTTTATTTTATTTTATTTTTTATCTTTGTTCGTTTGTCAATTTTTTATATCTCAGAAATATATTTAAACCTAAAAGGCTTGAGTTATTTAAAAGGATTAGACCACAACTTTACATAGATATTTCGAATGGAGTTTTCATTAAATTTCTATAGAATGGCCTTGGCGCTTTTAAGTAACTTTTACAATCTAAGTTTTATAATCTCTCATTTACATTTTTTTAATTATTCATTTCTCATCTATATTAATACTTTACTTCCTCTTTACTTTACTTCCAGCTTTTTCCTTCAGATTATACTCCAAATCATATAGAAAAGTAAATAAATAAATAAATAAAATAAAATAATGTGACAACTTAACAGAGTTTTTGACTAAAAATTAAAATTTTCAAATAAGGTCTTGTTTAGGAGTGTAAAAATAACCTCTAGCCCGTGGATGGCTTGAAATCCGTCCACAATATGGGATGGACTCGGCCGGTTTAGGCTCAAACCTAAACCCAGCCCGAGGCCTTGTCTGTTTGAAAAAAAAAAAAAAAAAACCCTAGGTCAAGAATCCACTACTACGTACTAGTACCAAATTAGCAGTTCCAGAGTCAAAGTCTCACAGATTGGCGGCAAAAATCTCTCTAATTTTTTGGTGCAACAGTTGAATCTCTACTGTACCCACAAAGGGGTTGCGTAGGAATGATTGAATGAAGGACCTCTTCATATCCATATTCGTATTCTGGCTTCAATTCTCACCCACAGATTGAGTAGAAAGCGAGCATATTCATATTCTTACTCAAATTAGCCCTCTTTCGAATCTTCCCATCATCCATATATATCTATACCTATATAGAGTAATTTGCATATACACAAAACACTCGTATTTGTTTGGTTTTTCAATGTTCTTTCGAAGGCTCTGTACCTCTCTCACTCGATCCGACCTAAACCTTCGCATTTGCCCCCAAAAATTCACCAACCCGTTATCTGTTTTCCACTCAAAACCCCAATTTCTCAACCGAAATTGCTTCAAATCGCCCTTTCAATCGTCAATTTCAGCAACCCACCGGTTAATTTCGTCGATTTATAGAATGGGTGATTCCCGGAGACCGCCCACCGTGCCGATACCGGACGTCGAGATTGCTGACAAGTCTGAGTTGTACAGAGCACTTGAAGCCTCACTGGGTTCATCATTCAGTTCTAACCCATTAGCCCCCAATCCGAACCCTTTGATTATAGTGATTAGTGGCCCAAGTGGGGTTGGCAAAGATGCAGTGATTAAGGGATTGAGGGAGGTTAGAGAGGGAATTCATTTTGTTGTCACGGCGACGAGCCGGGCGAAAAGACCTGGAGAAGTGGAAGGGAAAGATTATTTTTTTGTGAGCAAAGAAGAGTTTTTGTCAATGGTGGAGAGAGATGAGCTTTTGGAGTATGCATTGGTGTATGGGGATTATAAGGGTATTCCGAAACAGCAAATTCGCGAATTTATGGCGAAAGGGCACGACATTGTGTTGAGGGTGGATATTCAAGGGGCTGCTACATTGAGGAGGATTCTTGGGAATTCTGCTGTGTTTATTTTCTTGGTGGCGGAGAGTGAGTCGGCGTTAGTGAAGAGGTTGATTGGGAGGAAGACGGAGACTAAAGAGACGTTGCTCGTGAGGGTTGCCACGGCTCGTGAGGAGGTGAAGCATTTGAGGAATTTTGATTATGTGGTTGTGAATGCAGAGGGGAAGCTTGAGAGCGCGGTGAAGTTGGTGGAATCTATTATTGACGCAGAGAAAGCTAAAGTGTGGCAAAGGACTGCGGTTATATAGGAATTTGCAAGGTTAGGCCATATGCTTTGTTGATTTAATACTTGATAAAACTGGATTAGTCATGAAAGATCGTTACTTATTTGTTATAACTTTAGGCAAAAGCATATTGTGTGGGTGATTCAAATTTCATGAATTTGTAACTTGAATGGGGTTCAAAGCTACATTATGATTTCTCAATTTAATACAAATTTGAGTGAAGGCATGGGGCTACATTTTGCTGTATTCCAGGGGTTAATAAAAGCTGTCTTTTGATGGTCACGTGCTATTCAGCGAAACATATCTTCTGTACTTGTCAGCTACACAGATCGTTTTTGTTAGAACTCTTTTGTGTAAAGATGCAATGATCTTTTTTTAATGATATGATCGAAGTTATTTGGTATGAGTTATTCAACGAATCAATCAATCTTTATCAATACCAGCAGTTTTGTAACCAATGTATTGAAATCACCAACAGCAATTTTCCTACGTCATTATAAGCTTGTAACCATTTTTGCTTTGACAAACAGGCAATTGATGCCAGTTTTGGCCTTCTTCTAGTTAATTGAGGTGAATATCTTTTGGTGTTTGAACCTATGCATCACCAACTTACCATGTAAATAAGCAATGAGAATCTGCTTGAGTGGATTGTGATGGTTTTGTTGATGGTTTAGGATTTTGGACTCACTGTCTATAGGAGTTGGTTATGGCACAAGTTTCTTACTAGTTAAACGTAGTTATTGCCTATAACAAGGTTTTCTTAAAATGTGGATATTACAGTTAATTGTAATTCAATCCAATTATGGTTTTTTTTTGATAAATGAAATTTTATTTCCACAGCATCAAGAAGATGTCAAAAGAATACAAAATCAAACCCCGCAAAACGGGAGCCTAACCAACTATACCATCAACAAAGTCTAAGAGAACAAATAAATTTGGATTCACCCTTCCTGACACTCAGTTGTACAAAACACCCAAAAACCAAGCCTCTAAACGTGCAATAGATTGAGCACTACCTTGAAAAATCCTACGATTCCGTTCCAACCAAACCGACCACATCAAACACAAAGGCACTATCGACCAAGCCTTCCGCCGCCGCTTCCCAACTCGACCACCCCCCCAACAGTGGAACACATCCATGACCTGCCTCGACTGAACCCAAACCACACCAAACATAGAGAAAACAAGCACTCACAAACAAGAAGCAAATGGGCAATAGAGCAGCAAATGGCGCATCCGCACAACACATGCAATACCAATTAACCAAAATGTGATGGCGACGGATTAGATTATATAGTCTCCTCCTTGTAAAGGCAAATCCATCAAATGCAACTTGTTGACCAAATCAGAAAAAGTCTGCATCACACCCGATATCCGACCCCCTCGAAACCTTTCCCCTGACCATCTCACCATATTAAAGTCCCCCTCTACACACCGCGATAACTCCCACCGAAATGCAACATACTCCTACTCCTCCAGAAACATCCACCTCTCCCCGCCCCTCCTCACACCGAGCCATACACACCTGTAAACACTCAACGGAAACCATCCGCCACACATCTGAACAAACAAGACATTGAAAAAGTCCCAACTTTTGTCTCTTCTCTCACCACCACCCTACTATCCCAACATATAAGAAGTCCCCCTGCCACACTTGACGCCGGAAGGTACACCCAATCAATACACTGGCCACCCCAAATTTCCCTGATAACCTCCCTACCTAGACACTCCCTTTTGGGCTCCTGAAGACAAACCACATCTGCTTTCACACCTCTCAGCAATGATCCCACCGCCACATTCTTCCCCCTGCCATTCAAACCACCCACATTCTAAGATAAAATCTTTAGTCTCATTTCAACAAAAGTTGCTTCTCCCTCCCATGCCTCCCTTTCTTCCCAGGCTCCCCCACATGACTATCATAATTAATAGAACACTCCAAATTACGGAACTTCCTTTCCCCCTTCTGACAAGGAGCCCCACTTCGAACCACTTCCGTTGACGAAACCCCACTGCGCCAAGACATCTCTGCTGCTGAGAATAATCTCATAGCCTCTGCCTCATGCCCCTCAAAAGAAATCCCTAACAACTGATTGACCTCACTAATTCTTTCCAAAACCCAATTCGAAACCTCTGAAGCTGAAGGTTCTGAAGCCCCAAAACCGTCTCCATCAAGAGGCCTACCCCCGCCCATCCCCTCATGAAACACAGCAAGCAGCTGAAGAAGACTAGGACTGGCAACCTCCTCATCCCCTAACATACCCAGACCATCATCTGTACCTTCCACCAAATCCTTTCACCTTTCCGACACTTGCAATTGCACACCAGCCGCATCGTGTGCCTTCCACAACAGAACCACGGCCCAAGCCGCACTATCCTGAGACTCTATCATAGGAACTGACGCCTCTGCCGCAGCCACACCTATCGGCGCCTCTGGAAGCTCCCGACAAACATCAGCATCTCCCATCACAAAATGATCAAATCCATCTCGCCGCACCCCCTCATCTCGAACAACTGAAGATTCGATACATCTACTCATGTGTTCCGTCAGTTGACGCTCTTCCGACGTCTATCGAACTGTCTCTCTCCTGGCGAATTGCGCAGTCGCCTTGCTACACTCCTAAATGCTCCAGATAAAGACTCGAAAACTCGTCGAACAGATGGGTTCACGTTTGCTACAACATTTTGACGAGTCGGACCTCCCTCTGCCCTGGGTCGAAGACTTGGGTCCAAACCTGGTGGCCCTGTAGATCTGTCAAAAACCCGATGGCTCCATCGACGAATGGGACGCCTACCTGGCCCAGATGGCCTGGCCTGGCCTGCCCAAAGCCATTATTTCGTGAATGGCCCAGTCCATTTAGCCACCCACAACTTAAATTTTGGCCCAACAACGTAGGACCCAGAGAAGTCTGCTTAGCCTGTCTTAGCCCCTAAAACCCAGGCCCAAATGACTTACCAAGGCCCACTCTCCTCTGCCCAAAACTACCACCCGTTGACCGATTAAAGTAGGTTCGCGATCGTCGCCCAAAATCTTGCTTCATGAATCTCGTGCATTCTCCTCACCTTCGGCAGCCACTTTCGAAACTTACCCCCCACGACCACCAAGATTGATGACGGTGCATCCACTTCCAACTTGGATCGAAACCCTCAAGCACCAAAGCAAGACCTTCCCAGCCTTCATCCGCCATAGGAATGAACATCTGTTGACGATGTTGCCTCGTCGACATGACCACCTGCATCACTTGTCCATCTTGCTCGAGCCTCAGCCAAGTTGCCACACTTCGGCTTCCGCCTGACATGCGACCCAAAAACAAACCACACTCCTTTGACGCCTCTGCCGATGCTGACACTAACACCGACGCCTGCCGTAATCGTGCTACCAACCGTCATATCTCAGCCCCATACAGAACTATCTCATTGCGTCTACCCTGTCCACGCTCCACCACCGACACCCTACGTCGATCTTTGTCATCCGCACCAATATCCTGTATCTCATATGACCGTGGCCCTACAAATAGCAGTCGTCGTCGAGGCCCACGTTCCAACACCAACAAAGGATTGCCTAGTCTCCCTCTCCCTCTGACACTGATGGCCTCCATCAATGCCTCTTTTACTCGTCTTTTCCTTTCACCCTCATCTACCAAGCCTTGAGCCCTCGACATTGGGATTGTGAGCTTGTGAAGCTACTTGAGTTGAGGGAGGTTCAATCCAATTATGGTTTACTGCATGGTATTTATTTGATCATTCAATTATTTTACTTTTTTTGGTCGGCAATGAAAGACAATTTCATTAAAATAAAATAAAAATATAAAGGGAGGACAAGATGTCCACTTAAAAAGAAGAAAAACCAAACAAAGATACAATTTAAACATCACAAATTACTTTCCAATTTTGACAAATAAAAAAAAAAAAAAAGGAAAAGAAAAGAAAAGAAAAGAAGAACGAGAAGCGGAATCCCTTCAAAAGGAGTCGTAATGGAAGCCCAAGGCGATGCCAAAGGACACTTTATCCCACAAAGACTCCGTGTCATCAAACTTGTCTTCAAAGATACTTGCATTCCTTTCCAACCAAATGACCTGAGAATACAACACATTACCACATCACTTTCGCTTTCCTTGTACCTCCAAAGCCCCCGAAATACATTCAAATCATAAGTAGACAAGTGTCCAGTGAAGATGAGTTAGAGCATCTCCAACGTTTACTCTCTTTTTTCAATCAAATTTCAGTAAAAACTTCATTTGGTATCACACGTTCCAGTGGAGAATTTTGAATTTTCATCAAAGCACCGGTCGACCGGAAGGACGACCAAGCAGATGTCCGGCCAGTCAACTGGTTTGGTGTAAATTGACCACAACCTGCAGGACAATTTTGCAAGTCCGGGAGGACATCCAAGTAGATGTCCAGCCCAACGGTCACCTACAAATTTGATCAAACTCTCCAAGCATCCTCAATTTGATGGGACTTTTTTCATCAAAAGAAAAGAGTAAGCATTGGAGACACTCTTAATATATTTCTCTTATATGATACCTTTGCTTGCTTCAATTTTACCCTGATGCTGCTAAAAACATAGAATTGAGCATATAGCGGGGAATGGTGAAAAAGTATTCATGTAGCCGACTCCAATTGATTGGTACACAAGGCTTAGCTTGGTTTGGTTTGGTTTGGTTAGGTTAGGTTACTACTGCAAACATAGAGTTATTCAGGCAATAAAAGCTGCCAACACCAAGCAGATGAAACAAGAGCCACCTAAGTTATAAAATAGGCCAAGAAGTACAAAAATGGATCATGTTTCGTTTTTACCAAAATTTTGTTTCATATCCCAGAAACCAAATTTTGTTGACTTTAGCTTCTGCCACAACTAAATCTGAAATTTGACTCCCTTTACGATTATCTGAAACTTGGACAGATAATTTTATCAGGATTGTCTGTCATTTTTCAAACCCTGCAGCATTAGGCTGTTGTGGATTCGCTCAGTTTATATTTTTCATAGATTTGGTGCACCTTTGTTGGATTAGATAAACATTCAGATGATGTTTCATTTCTATGTATGTTTACTCTCAGTTATCTTGAATTATGCGTCCTATTTATTGATTGAATATGATGGTGATTAACTTGAGTCCTCAGGATATCCAAATGGTAATATTTTTGGATGAAATACTCAACTAATCTGTATTTATCATCGTAAGCTTGCAGTATTATTTTCGGTGTCTTTCTTCTGTCTTACATTTTTATTGAGCAGTCAATTCTATTATTCTTGTAGACCAGTTTTCATGATATATTTGTGTTACTGATTTATATTTCGTGGATGGGCAGTTTTTGGGATTATGGCTTATATGGAGGCTAGTGGTCTTAATTCTTTGATCATGCTCAGTGATTACAGAACACTGCACTGTCCAGGTTCTGAAAATAGCCAACTAATCTTGCACCATACTCTTGTAACCTTCTTGGGATGACTATTCATTGTGACAGAACTTTCTTTAAGCACATTTGAATTTGATCATTCGTAATTACATTGATATTCTTCAATATTCTTTCCTTTAGTTTACTAAACCCTTCTCAGCTTGCCTCGGTGTTTTTCTGTTTCTCGTTCCTTCTTTGGCCCTTTCAAAACACACCGTTAAATCTTCTGTTTTTCGTTCCTTCTTTTGCCCTTTCAAAACTCACCCTTAAAATCTTCACTTCATATGTCGTATGCTCAACTGCCTCTAACCTAAGACATGTACATATTTAAATTCTCACTTGATATGTCCTGATGTAATAGGAGCCCTCATATTTGGATGGCAAACATACAGAACTATCATTTTTTTTTTTTGGTTGATAAAAAAAAAAAAAAAAATTAAAAAAAAAAAAAAACAATTTTGATTTTTTTTTTACCAAACCCAAGCCATGTTAAATCAGATTTTCCAAACTCAAGTTGTGTTGAACTTATTTACGAAACCCAAGTCATTTTTTAAGTCGTGTTTTCAAAACATGATTTTAGACCAAATTAGAGATTGAAATCGTGCATTCATATACCACTTCAGTGAAGTGGTGATATTCAGAAAACTATATTTTGTATTGGCTTTTCCTTATAGGGGTGATGGATGGATAGTATTATGGAGCCAATTGAGAGTCTTTTACATATTTATTATATTTATTGGGCAAACAATACTGGAAAACTTAGTAAATGGATAATGTAAAATTTTAGTAATTCGTAAATGAAATTTTAATACAAGGAACCCAGAGAAAGAGAGTTTTTTTGAGAGAGAAAATGAAGCTATCACTTTCATATCTGTTGATTTCCCTGCTGCTTTGGTTTCATTGATGATGTATTTCCCATTACAAGACAAGAAAGCAGACAATTTTTTATGAGAGAATTGGAGTTGCTGATTTCATCGTGATAATAGTGGGTTAGTTGGCTGTTACATATATATACATATAATATTGTTTATGCTTGTATTTAGGGAGAGGAAGAGAGTGAGAAATGGTGGTGGCGTTTTTGCATAGAGAGTATTTTATGTCAACTTGGTTCAAAAAAGAGAGACTAAATTGAGAATCTTCTTGCATAGTGTTGGAGGAGACTGAAGCTGTGGCTTCATTGCGCTCCATTGAAGTCATGAGATAAACCCATGACTTGGTTCGAAGTCGTGTTTTTCACACACAGCTTCAAGTTCAAAGTGGTGTTTTCAAAACATGAATTCAAAAAGTACTTGAATTTGGGATCACAAACACGTAAGATGTTGCTACACTCGGCTAGAATCTTATGATAGGCACATGGATCTATAGCTTGACATTAAAATGTATCTAAATGGATGTAGCTCGTCCTCGGAAGTGTCCGTTCTACCTAAAGTTTGCTTGCCTTCTTTACTCTAGATTAATTTGCCTCACATTGTTCTTATATATTTGGATTGACAAACTACTGGTTTTGCTTGAAGAAACAAAGGCAAGCCAGATTAAAAAAGTCATGTTTTCACTATTACATATTTGTTTTGACATCATTTTTGTTTATTCATATAGGAGGATATGAGAAGATGGAGAAATGATCAAGTTGTGATATAAAACTGCAGTCTTTGCACTTTATCAATCTTGTTGTCAGCTACTACTTAGCAGCAAATTGAGGCATAGCCAAGTGCCATTCACAAGAAGCAAAAAATAAGAAAAGAGATTTGTTTGGTAATTTGCAGTGATTAATGTCAATGTTAATGCAAATTTGGTTGTAGTGCAAGTATGTTTATTGCCATAGGCTGATTTAGTTTTAACCATTCATGTGATTCTTTTTATGATATGGTGATCAATTAAATGCTGGTATGGAATCTTTATGACTGAGATGGAATATTTCATGTTGTCGTATAATGTTTGCCTTGTTGGTATCATGATTGTTGGAAAATTATGGTTTTTATAGGCTTATTTTGGACAAATTTTGAGCCCAAAATTGAGTGGGTCCCACACATCTTTTGGAATGGGTCCAAAAAAGTGACGTGTTCCTTACCGCATGGCAAGTCACACGGTGAAGATGGTTCGTCAAAACCATTTATGAATGAATGGAAAATTGACATCGTTTTTGGGTTCGTGGAATGGACAATTAAAGAATTAAATGTGGGTTTCCTTATAAGGTTTGTCCCATATTGGAAATTTAAGAGAACTTATGTGTGTATATAAGTTCTACGTGTCAACACCTGGGTTGGGCCTTAAGGGGCACCCCAAGTTTGTAGAAGGGAGGAGTTATGAACAAAGTGAACATTGGCTCAAACCACCACACGCACGCCGCCGCTAGTCGGTCGGCCAAGTCGTGCCGGGTGTGAGTGTGGGTCAGGTGAGTTCTAACTTTAATTTTTGGATGAAATTTATTTTGAAATTTTCCAAAAAAAAATTCTTGCAGGAAAATTAATTTTTTTGAGTGACATTAATTCAAATTTTGTGCCAAATTTGAATTCAAATTTTCTGTCCAAATGTGTGCCTCCTCCAGTCTGAAATTTCCAACAGATTAACTGCTTTAAACTGCCAGTAGTTACACAGATTTAAAACTGCAGCAGTTATCTGTTTAAAACAATTTGTATTTGTTCAAATTTTGAATTGCACTTGCTCATTTCTTTCATATTTGTTCGGATAGATCTGAACAGTCACCATTTGTCCTATAAATAGAAGACTTTCCAGCAGGTTTTTCACAATCACAAACATCCAGAAAAATCTAAAATTTTCGTGGTTCCCTCCCTGTTTTGATCCTTTGCTTAAATTCTCTTCATATTAGTTTTTAGGAAAAAATTAAAAGAGTATAGAACACGTGTTTGGTTCGACATACAAATTGTTTGGAGTGCTACTATAATTTGTGAAGATCATTGTATTTTGGGAGATAGACGTCTTTCATCCGTAAGCACCGTAGCGGGGCGAATCTGTCTTAAGGACAAATTGTCATACACTCGACTTGATCTTTTAAATATTTATTCATTTCGGTAAAATAAAATTCTGTAAGTAATTTATTTTTATTTATTTGATATGTTTCAAGTTATTTATTTTACACAGAAGATTGTTCCAATAATCTTAAGACAGATTCAAATTATTCTGTTTATACAGAATTTTTTGTTTGTTTCCTTTTCTCTTTCTTCTGTTACAGAAATTATTTTCTGTAATTTTACAAAATAATATTCTGATTGAAAAAACAAATAGTAGTAATATACTGTTTGACAGATAATAGTAATATACTGTTTATTTTCTTTGACAACTAGTAGTAACATACTGGTGTCATTAACAATTCAGAATATTTATTTATGAAGTTGATTAGAAATTAATTTTGATTTTTAAAAATAATTTCTCAGTGTTCATTAATTAAAATTCTGTTTTCATTATTTTAATTTTTGAAGTGTTACAGAAATATTTTCCTATGTGGAATTAATTTGTTTAAATAAAATTTTATTTTATTTTTAAATTAACTGGAAATAAAAGTTACAATTCTTTTTATTTTTTATTTTTTACAGAATTTAATTCTATGGTTTTGGTTTAAATTTTCTGTGTAGTTTAAAATTCTAATTATAATTTTGTTTTATAATTTAGAATTCATGCACTACTACAAAAACAGATAAAGATCACACTTTTTTTGTGTGATGTTTGTTATTTAATCACACCTTTTAAGTTTTATTGAAGTGTGATCTTTGGGAGTGTGATTAAAAAGGGTCATTTTTAATCACACCTTTTAAGTGTGATTAAAAACATTTAGATCACACCTTTTAAGTGTGATTAATAACATTAGATCACACCTTTTAAGTGTGATTAAAAACATTTAGATCACATCTTTTAAGTGTGATTAAAAACTAATAAAACCTGTGATAATAAACTTTAGATCACACCTTTTAAGTGTGATTAATAACATTTAGATCACACCTTTTAAGTGTGATTAAAAACATTTAGATCACGTTTTTTAAGTGTAATTAAAAACTAATAAAACCTGTGATAATAAACTTTAGATCACATCTTTTAAGTGTGATTAAAAACATTTAGATCACATCTTTTAAGTGTGATTAAAAACTAATAAAACCTGTGATAATAACATTTAGATCACATCTTTTAAATGTGATTAATTACTAAAAAGATTCGACATATTTGAAGAATAATCAATATTATTTTTGTACGCGCATTTCAAGAATGTAATACACACTATATACTATACTTTTAATCATAACCACATATTCAATGGAATAACGCCATATATTTCATAAATGAAAGTTAAATATGTTCAAAAGTATATACAAAGGAATTAAATAAAAAAATTTAAACTGTGCTTACATATATTAAAAAATAAAAATAAAAAAAACTTGAAAAATTAAGTCATTGAATTCTTTGACCATATTTTGCATCTCTCCAAAAAATTTATAACCTGAAAAATAAAAACACAAATTAATTCAACAACTCGGATGAAAAGCCACACCAAACTAAATTAAATAAATTAAATTAAATAAATGATTGACTTACAATGACAGAGATCCCAACAATGTCAAATATAGTCGGATTATTATAGGGCAGCCACATAAAATCGGGCAAATGAAGTCACTATCTAAAACTTTCGTAACAGATTAAAGAAGCATGAAGCTTAAATATACTTCATTTGACTTTGCATTTGCAATTCCCATGAAGGGCTGCTAAAAGGGTTAATTATGTAATACCAATCCATCAAATAATATAAACCTTTACTTATAGTAAATAAGTAAGAATTTCACATTATGATAATGAATAATAATAAGCTGAGAAAAGATTTCAATCTGCATAACCCGCCAAAGATTTGATGATCAATTTACCCACCCAGAAACAATTGGATAACAATTATGAAATGATTAATGCCACAAAAAAAAGGCAATCTTAGAACCTAAAATCAATACCTCATAAACCAACAAAATCAAATGAAACCCAAATCATTAAAATCACAAATCAATACAATACTCATGAAATATGACTAATATATAGATCAGCTAAAGCTTCAAGACCCATCACCCAAAGACCTTCAAAAGATTCAACTGTGTGCCCGGAAAGCAAAAGCTAATGATATCATCAAAGTTCATTCACTAGCAAGTATAAACCACAAAAGAGAAAAAACAAAGAGAAAGAAAATAATTAAAAAAAAAAAATCAAGAGGTATACTATTACCCTCAAAATAAGAACCCATAGCTGTTGTTGAATAACTAAACCACTTTCACCACCACATTACCACCAAAGCCCAAACTTTTCTATACCTGAAATAGACAAATTAGGTAAAAGGTGAATGAAAATATGTGTTTAAAAACAAAGAAAGCATATGAGAGAGATATGTGATAAATTTTTTGTGAACTCAAGATTATGTGAAGTCCCAACATAGAAATGTGATAAATTTTTTGTTTGAGCACTCTATCTAAACACTATGTTCAGATTATCGGATATTTTGTTCAACATGCTTTTTGATTATTTTGTTTAAATTTTTTATTAGACATTGTGCTCGACTCAATTCATTAAGTCAATATGTTCAGTTGATAAATTAGGTCATTCTAACAGAGATAATCTGAGAGAACCTCACTGGTTTATTTAAATAATGCTGATCACACCTAAATATGGCACTATCCCACAAATCCACAATGCTTTGTTATCTCTTCATTGATCACTCACATTAATCAATTTAGAAAACATTACGTAGAAACAATATCTACAAAGAGAGTATTGTATTGAATAAGAAAAATATTTCAAACACCTAATTTATCACTCTTAAAAATTACCACTAATGATATGTTTGACAAGCATCAAATTTTAAACATTCCATCATGTGGGATCTAACCTCAATATCATATCATTAGAGGTAATAAGCTATGAGGATGTCGCATTATTGATTAAATAATAAAGAGAGTTTTGTATTAAATAATAATGCTACATATCTACAAAAATTAAAAATGCATGAAGTATTGTCAACACAACATTCTCAATATATTAAAAAAAGAAAGTATATACTATTTTCCAATAATAAAATTAAGGAATAAAAATGAAAAAAAAAAAAAGCTTTGCTTAGGGAGATGGTAACCATCCAAGTTGAGTTGAGTTGGGGATGCCTTTTAACAAAGAGAGGGAAACAAAACGACAAAAGACAGCTTATCTCCACATGCACTATCCTTTGTTTAATCTTATTTAAGCACTATAACAAGTTTTCTTGTAAATTAAAAGTTGATGCACTCAGTAACATCAAATACAAGCTCGGATAAATTTTTTTAAATTGCTTCATTTTAAATCGGATAAAATGTTTACATTTATTTGTTAGTGAATAACTCAAGTTTACAAAAAAAAAAAATTCGGTCCAATATTGTTGGGTATTTTTTTAGGGGGAGTAAAAATGAGGTATCAACATGTATTATGCATTAAAAACTGGATATGGTTTTACCTATGTTTACATGAACGTCATCATCAATTTTGAGATAGAAATCTGCATCCCACAAAGCAACAGCGGTAGCAAAATATATCTTTGTTTTCGCTGACAATTCATTGTAGCCCTCTACATGTTTCTGCCCAAAGAACATAAACAAAGTCAAGTGCGTGCCTAACAAACACGCTTTTATTTAGTCTTTAACATTCATGCTACTCAAAACAGTTATTGGCAATGGCAATAGAGGAAGTAAAGAAAAACGAACACAACATCACCAGCCGCAAGAAGTCCTTGTGCTTTCTGTCCTCTGCTTCAATAGCTTTGTCAAGAATACCATCGGATGTTGAACTAGTGACGAAAAACAATTAATAGATTCATTTTCACTTGCAAAATTCCTAGTCCACAGCTCACTGATATGCAAAATGTTACTAGTGACAGAAAAACAATTAATAGATTCATTTTCATTTAGTGTAGAAACCAGCCAAATGTTACATTGTTTGAGTCATGGAATTCCATGTTATGTTAAACTTATTGTGGTTGGTGTTACTATTCTAGGAAACACGGTTCAGACTTCATCATTAAATTGATACAATTTTAAAAAAAAAAAACTCAATTTTTTCAATCATATAAGTTGTAGAGAATACATAAAACCACAACTAAAAACCACATACGTATGCAATTAGCTAATATCAGCTCTGAAAAGCATATGATAATTCGTACCTGTGACCAATAACAAAGCTTATGACAATGCCCTTCTCTTCCTCTGGCTTCCTTCTTTTCTCTCCTTCAATTTTTTTTATCAGAGAACCCATTACTCATTGATCATATACAATAACATCAATCATGAAATAAAAACAAAGCTGCAAGATCAGCTAATGCACCTTGGGGCATCCACGTCTCCCGCAGGGAATCTCTTCGCTTTTGGCTACTAAAAGCTGTATTAATTCCCATAACCATGAAATATTTTTTGTTAGACTTTGCAACCTTTTGGTTTATTGACTTGGGAGAGGCCCTCGGTAGAAATATATTCCTTGTTTTTACTGCTGCTGATTCATCTTGTGTTCTGCATTCCATAATCAGGAATAGGATGTGAATTCAGTTGACTCCATGCCATACATGAGGGCATCACTTGTAAATTGTATCCAACTCAAACAAGCATTGGGATTGCTTACCGTTTGGGATGATGAGCCTTTAAAACTTCATTGCTTACAAGCTTCTGATGAAAACCAAGGAAAACACAAAGTTTGAAGTATGAACACATCAGTATTATGAACTTGATAATTAAATGAAGCAACAAAACAGAAAATGAGTAAATAGTTGATGATGATAAGTCTAGAAGAGAGAATAATTTCCATCAGAAAATTTGTTTGCACACTGTATTTGGATAAATGCTACATTTTTTAATTTCTTGAAAAAAAATATATAGAAGTTAGAGAAGTTGGAGGTTTAAACTGATTCAAGTGGAGGCTGCTTGAGATTATGAAAAAATAACTCTTTGTAGTGATTGAAGACTCATATACCCATGAACAATCTGAATGATCTTTCAGGCTAACCTGATCTATCTCATGAGCTCCAAGTTCAAGCTTTGCTTGAAAAACTTAAGAGTTGAGAAACAGGATTTATTTTCTGCTCGTAAATCTGACAAATATTTTGTGAAACTCCAAAATCAAGTAGATCTTGTAGTCACCATGGTTGATAATAGCTATTCCAAATGAGGAAAAGCCAAATAATGTATCGCCAAGTAAGCTTTTAGCAATTATATTCTAGTGGTCACTGAAACCAATCCTTTCTTAGGTTGTGTTTGGATCTTGGATTTGGCGAGGGATTTGTGTGAAGGGAAAAGAAAAGATCCAAACACAAACTGAAAGTTGGCTTCCAAATGCAGCTAAACGTTAGGTTTTGTTAAAATGGAAGATGCAATCACAAGTTTGGGATTATAAGCCTCAGAAACTAAGTGTCTTCTTTCAGCTTTGACAGCAGTTGTCCTTGCAATAACCATTGTTTCAGGCACCAGCCATATCCTGATACCAAGTGCTCCAAATCAATATGACATGCAAATATTGTTAATGCTTCATCTTTCATGCATAAAACTAGGTGTAGAAAAATTGTACAAGTTGCTAACAACTAAAATAAGATCCATATAAAATATCAAATATGTGGACTTTAGTCCCCACCACATCGGATGGGGTTCTGGAGGGGTAGATTGGGTACAAGCCTTATAAGGGTCACTGGTCCAGTGGTTAAAACTTGATCCCTCAATCTTGAGTTTGTAGGTTCAAACCTAGAGGGCAAATAAGAATGTCCTGTTTATTTAAGAAATGTTTGATCCCTCAATCTTGACTTCACATAATCTTGAGTTCATTGTTTAAAAACAAAACAATTGCAAAATATAAGAATGTCCTGTTTATTTAAATGAAATGAAATCAGATGAAATCGTCAAAATATATTCAGATAGACAGAACAATTGCAAAATATAAAAATGTCCTGATAAGAAATTAGACCGCACCAGGAACACCGGCGAATCGGAGAGTCTCTTCAATCATGTGAATCTGAGCGGACCGATGTTCTTGAAGTTGAAAGCTTCGAGCCTGCTATTAATGGCTGCGGTGGTCCCTGAGCAGCTCGTTCGCCACTGGAGTGAGAGCAGCAGAGGGAAAGCCAATAGAGTGAGAAACAAAAGAGTGAGGCTCCTTAACCCCGTCGCTCGACGCCATTGTCTGCCGTGCTCACAGTCGCGAGAGAGAGAGATGGGGGATTTTTGGTTCAAAAATTAGGGATTTGAGATTTGGGGATTTTTGGTTGAGGGGGGGAAAAACGAGCGAGAATTAGATTCTATGCTTTTTTTTTCGCCACATCAAGCATAACTGGCTCAAATGAAAATTTAAGGTGCAAATGAAAATTTAAGGTACGGTTTGATAACATTTATATTTTTAATTTAGGATTACAAAAATTTTATAGATTAATTTTTATTTATTTTTAAAAAATATATAAATTATAAATACGTTTGAACAAAATATTTAAAAAAAATTAAATTATAAACTAAAAAATATGTTTATCCAAGTCTAAAATATTTATATTTATTTTTTTTATTATTTATGACAATGAGATCATGCACATTTTTATTGAAAAAAAAAATTAATTGAAAAAATTTTATTTGAAAAAAAAATATTTTAAAAAAATAATTAAAAAAATTAATTAAAAAAAATATTTGAAAAAACAATTAATTAAAAAAAAATTGTTAGTCAAATTTTTAGATTTTTGTTTAAAAACCAACATAAACTCATTTTTTGAGAGAGATTAGTGAAAGAGAGGGAAAAGATAGATAAGCGAGAGGCACAGAGAGAAAGAGACAGAGAGAGAGAGACCCATTTCATTTTTTGACTTTTTTCTCTTTCAACAACAATGGGCTCAGAGAAAAATATGAATGTGAATGAGAGAAATGAACGATTGAGAGAGAAGAGAGATGAGGGAGGGAGAGAAATAAAAATAAAAATAAAAAAGAGAAACAAGATGAGCGAGAAAGAGAGAGAGAGAAAAACAGTAAAAAGAGATGAACAAGAGATATAGAGAGAGAATGAGAGAGAAGAAAGATGAGCAAGAGAGATGAGAGAGCCAGGGAGAATAGTGATGAGTGAGAGAGAGAGAGAGACACACACACACACAGAGAAAAAAAGAAGAGAGAAACAAGATGAGCGAGAGATAGACAAAAAGAGAGAGAGAGAAACAGCAAAAAGAGATGAACAAGAGAGAGAGAGAGACATAGAAAGAGAAAGAAAGAGAGAGAGAGAGAGAGAGAGAGAGAGAAGAAAGATGAGCAAGAGAGATAGGGAGCAGAGAGAGATGAGAGAGCTAGGGAGAAGAGTGATGAGTGTGTGTGAGAGAGAGAGGCCCATTTTATTTTTTGACTTTTTTCTCTTTCGACAAGTGATTAAGAGAAATGAGAGATGAGCGATTGAAAGAAGAGAGAGAGAAAGAGAGAAAAAAAAAGAGATCAATAATCGAGAGGGAGATCGATAAATCAATAAGAGGGGATAGAGAGAGTGAGCAACGCGAGCACAGTGTGGGATAGAGAGAGAGAGAGAGAAAAAGAGAAAGACACAGATAGAAAGGCAAAGAGTAATGAGTAGGGGTAATGAAAAAAAAAATATTTTTTATTTTTTTTAGTTACTAAGGTTGAAAATTTATTTGTTTCATATTTATTTTAATGATTTTTGTTTTTGAAGTAGGGGTAATATTTTAATGAAAAATATTTTCCATTAAAAATAAAGTTAATTTTTTTTTTTCAATGAAAAATATTTTTCTATGGGCCTTTTTTTTTTTTTTGTTACTAAAATGAGAGTGGCAGAGAAGGAGTGGCGGTAGTGGTGAATGTGGTGGACAAGAGGTGGTGGTGGTGGTGGTGATGGCGAAGGAGATTAGTGGTGAAGTTATAGTAGTGGTAGAGGAGATGGAGTGGTGGTGGTGGAGGAGAGGTAATGGTAGTAGTAGTTGCAGTAGTGGTAGTGGTAGTGGTGGTAGTGGCGTACTGGCGATGGTGGATAAGAGGTAATAATAGTAGTAGTGGCAGTAGTGGTGGTGGTCATAGTTCCACCCATTAATTTAAGTATGGTGTTTGTTTTGAGTTTTTAAATCATAATTCTACATCCATTTTTCAAAACTCAATTCAAAATATAATCATTACTTTTCAAAACTCATAACCAAACACATAATTCAAAACTCTTTTCAAAACTTAATTAAAAATATATATAATCACATTTAATTAAAAAGTGTGGTTAAAATATATATATATATATATATAATCACACTTAATTAAAAAGTGACATAAAAAATAAATATGATCACACTCAATTAAATTAAGTATAATTAAAATATCAATCTAATTTTTTTTATCACATTTCTAATAAAAGTGAGATATTTTCATTTATCAAAGTGTGATCTTTAACTATTTTTGTAGTAGTGATATAATCACACTTTAATTAGAAGATGTGATTAAAAAATATATAAATAATCACACTTTAATTAGAATGTGTGATTAAAAAATATATATATAATCACACTTACTTAAAAAGTGTGATTAAAAAGTAGTAGTGTATATATAATTACACTTTAATTAAAAAGGTGTGATTAAAAAATATATAAATAATCACACTTTAATTAGAATGTGTGATTTAAAAAAATATATATAATCACACTTACTTAAAAAGTGTGATTAAAAAGTAGTAGTGTATATATAATCACACTTTAATTAAAAATGTGTGATTAAAAATATATATATAATCACACTTACTTAAAAAGTGTGATTAAAAAGTAGTAGTGTATATATAATCACACTTTAATTAAAATGTGTGATTAAAAAATATATAAACAATCACACTTTAATTAGAATGTGTGATTAAAAAATATATATATAATCACACTTGTTTAAAAAGTGTGATTAAAAAGTAGTAGTGTATATATAATCACACTTTTAATTAGAAGGTGTGATTAAAAAATATATATATAATCACACTTAATTGAAAAGTGACATAAAAAATAAATATTATCACACTCAATCAAATTAAGTGTGATTAAAACATCAATCTAATTTTTTTTATCACACTTCCAATAAAAGTGAGATCTTTTTTTTTTGTCAAAGTGTGATCTTTAACTATTTTTGTAGTAGTGATGGCTACTAAAACTGGACAAACTAATGCTCAAACAAGTACGAGTGTGGTGGCTGCAATTACGCCAACTCTTCCTCCTGTTGTGACTATGCTAGTCAATCACGGTGAGAAGCTAGAGAAGTTCTCAGGAACTTATTTTAAAATATGGCAACAAAAAATGTTATTCTATCTTACAACTCTGAACCTGGCTTGTTTTTTCTGTGAAGATGCTCCTACTTTGAACGAGGATGAAACTGACCGGCAAGTGGTTGTTGCGGTCTACGCCTGGAAACATGCTGATTTTCTTTGCCGAAACTACATCTTGAACGAACTTGACAACATATTGTATAACGTTTACAGTCCTATTAAAACAACAAAGGAACTTTGGGAGTCTTTGGAAAAAAAGTATAAAACAGAAGATGTTGATTCAAAGAAATTTGTGGTTGGCAAATTCTTGGACTTTGTGATAGTTGATTCTAAGACTATAATCAGTCAAGTTCAAAATCTCAAACTCATTCTACGTGACATTCATGCAGAAGGCTTGTCTATTAGTGAATTCTTCCAAGTTTCTAGCTTAATTGAAAAATTACCACCAGGCTATAAGGAATTCAAAAACTATCTTAAACACAACCGCAAAAAAATGACTTTGGAAGAATTGATTGTGCGTTTAAGGATTAAAGAGAGCAACTGCAATTCTGAAAAGTGAGCTGGTAAGCATCCAATGGAGTCTAAGGCAAATATGGTAGAACATGCTCCAAAAGCAAAGAAACGAAAGTTTTTTGGAGAAAGTTCCTCACAAGGCTCTAAAGGAGGGGAAATTAAAAGTACAAGTTTAATGGCAAATGTTACATCTGTGACAAAAAGGGACATTGAGCCAAAAATTACCGTAGCAAAGGCAAAAGCAAAAGAAAAACAAGCAAGAAACCTGCTCAAATCAATATGATTGAAGTAGACAAAATTTCTAATGGTATAGATGACATAAATCTTTCTGCAGTTGTTTCCGAGGCAAACCTTGTTCAAAATCCTAAAGAATGGTGGGTGGATATTGGTGCTACTCATCACATCTGTGCCGACAAAAAGATGTTCACATCTTATTCTATAGTAGACCGTTGAACAACTTTTTATGGGCAACTCCTCAACTTTTAAAGTTGAAGGATAAGAAAAGATTATTCTGAAGATGACCTTTGGAAATGAACTCACTCTCAACAATGTGCTGCATGTACTAGACATTCACAAGAACCTTATTTTCGGATCTTTGTTGAGTAAAAATGAGTTTAGGCTAGTTTTTGAAAGTGACAAGTTTGTACTTACCAAAAACGGGATGTATGTAGGAAAATGTTACATGTCTGATGGCCTTTTCAAAATAAATGTAATGACTATTGTACTCTCTGTTATTAATAAAAATACATTTTCTTCTTACTTGCTTGAGTCTTCAAATTTATGGCATGGTAGACTTGGATATGTTAATTATGAATCTTTGCGTAGATTAATTAATATGGAATGTTTACCTAAATTTGACATTGATTTAAATCATAAATGTGAAATTTGTGTTGAGGCAAAATTATCAAAATCTCATTTTTATATAATTGAAAGAAGTATGGAACCACTTAAATTAATTCATAACGACATTTGTGATTTTAAATCAATTCAAACTAGAGGTAGGAAAAAGTATTTTATCACTTTTACAGATGACTATACTAGATATAGTCATATTTTTGTTAGAAAATGAGTCTTTAACTCTTAAAGAAACTATGTTCAATCCTGAGGCTCCTTTATGGAAATAAGCTGTAAACAGCGAAGTTGAATCCACCTGTAAAATCACACTTAGAAATTGGTGGATTTGCCACCATGTTATAAACCTCTTGGGTACAACTGGATTTTCAAAAGAAAAATGAAAGCGAATGGATCAATTAACAAATATAAGGTAAGACTTGTAGTCAAAGGTTTTAGATAAAAAAAAAAAGGTCTTGATTATTTTGACACATACTCACCAGTTACTAGAATAACAGCCATTAGAATGTTAATTGCCATTGTATCTCTATATAATCTAAAAATTCATCAAATGGATGTGAAAACCGCTTTCTTAAATAGTGAGTTAGATGAAGAAATTTACATGAAATAACCAGAAGGATTTTTTGTTTCAGGAAAAGAAAAGAAAGTGTGTAAATTGGTTAAATTATTATATGGTTTAAAACAAGTGCCAAAATAATAGCATGAAAAATTTGACAAAGTAATGATGTCAAATGGATTTAAAATTAATGAATGTGACAAATGTGTTTATATTAAAAACACAAACAAAGGTTATGTAATAATATGTCTTTATGTGGATGATATGCTCATCATAGGTAATAATAATGACATGATTAAAACTACTAAGAAACTGTTGAATAAACATTTTGACATGAAAGACATAGGGATTGCTGATGTAATTCTTGATATGAAAATTACCAAAACATCAGAAGGTTATGCTTTGTCACAATTTCATTACATTGAGAAAATACTTGACTAATTTAGCAAAGATGATAATTATCTTACTAGAACACCTGTAGATATTAATTTGTTTCTTTCTAAGAATGCACAGGAAAATATTTCTCAATTAGAGTATGCCCAAATTATTGAAAGCTTAATGTACTTGATAAACTGCACTCACTCAGATATAGCTTATGTAGTAAGTAAATTAAGTAGATATGCGAGCAACCTAGGAGTAGAACACTAAAAAGTAATTATAAGGGTTCTAAGATACCTTAGATTTACTCATAACATTGGGCTTAACTATACTAGATGTCCAGTAGTACTTGAATGATACTGTGATGCAAATTGAATATCGGATACTAGAGACTCAAAATCCACCAGTAGGTATGTCTTTACTCTTGGTGGGGCGGCTATATCTTAGAAATCTTCCAAACAAACTTGCATAGCTAGGTCTACTATGGAATCAAAATTCATAGCTTCAGATAAAGCTGGAGAAGACGCAAAATGACTTTGTCACTTCTTTAAAGATATTCCAATATAGCCAAAACCGGTGCCTGCTATATACATATATTGTGATAGTCAATCAGCAATAGGTAGAGTACAGAGTCATATGTATAACGGTAAGTCACAACACATTCGTCGTCGACATAACACCGTGAGACAACTACTCTCTAATGGAATTATTTCCATTGAATATGTGAAGTCTAAAAGACAACATAGCGGATCCACTAACCAAAGGGTTAGCAAGAGAGTTAGTTGAGAATTCATCGAGGAGAATAGGACTTAAGCCTATTATAAGTTACCAACCCAACCTAGTTGATTGGAGATCCCAAGATCTAGGTTCAAAGGGACAACCGAGTTGTGTATGACACATAAAGATCACTGGAGAGTCAAACTCCTACCTATTTCTATGATGTAATAGTGATATCTACAGCGTGTAGAATATCGCTGTAGACAGGATATCGCTGTAGACTGGGCCGATTCTAGTGGAGTATGGTAGGATATTCTTCATAAAAATCACCTATATGAGTGTGAACTGGGCCGATTCTATGAGATTTGTGAAGGGTTACAATTCTCTAGAACACTCATGAAAGACCAGGTTGTTTAGGGCCAAAATGAACACAATAGTGAGAACTAAACTGTGTCTGGTAATATAATGTATGAGTTCTATTGTCTTGGTTTACACAAATGGCTAAATAGTTTAAGACATCATGTTTACTTATTAGCTAGTAAATCCGATAGTGTCTCGCAGGGGAAGGTTCAAAACCAAAAGCTACCTATCCTTTGCAGGAATATTTCTAATTTCTGTACTCTCTGTAATTAGATCATGCTGCTACATTTTCTCTTCGTCAAAATTCCATTCATGTGGGGGATTGTTGGAAAATTATGGTTTTTATAGGCTTATTGTGGGGAAACTTTGAGCCCAAAATTGAGTGGGTTCCACATGTCTTTTGGGGTGGGTCCAAAAAAGTAACGCATTCCTTACCACATGGCAAGTCACACGGTGAAAACGGCTCGTCAAAACTATTTATGAGTGAATGAGAAGTTAACGTCATTTTCGGGTTCGTGGAATGGACAATTAAAGAATTAAATGTGGGTTTCCTTATAAGGCTTGTCCTACATTGGAAACTTAAAAGAACTTATGTGTGTATGTAAGTTTTAGGTGGTAACACTTGGGTTGGGCCCCAAGAGGCATCCCAAGTTTGTAAAATTGAGGAGTTATGGATAAAGTGAACCTTGGCTCAAATCACCACACGCGCGCCGCCACTCGTCCGGCTGGCCGAGTCGAGCCGTGCGGGGCGTGAGTGTTGTGGGTCGGGTCGGTTCTAACTTTAATTTTAGATAAAAATTTATTTTGAATTTTTCCAAAAAAGATTCTTACAGGAAAATTAATTTTTCTGAGTGAAATTAATTCAAATTTTGTGCCAAATTTGCATTTAAATTTTCTGTCCAAATTTATGCCTCCTCCAGTCCGAAATTTCCAACAGATTAACTGTTTGAAACTGCTCTAAACTGCCAGCAGTTACATAAATTTAAAATTGCAGCAGTTATCTGTTAAAAACAGTTTGTATCTGTTCAAATTTTGAATTGCACTTGTTCATTCCTTTTATATTTGTTCAGACAGTTCTGAACAATTACCATTTGTCCTATAAATAGAAGACTTTCCAGCAGGTTTTTCACAATCACAAACATCTAGAAAAATCTAAAATTCTCTTGGTTCCCTCACTGTTTTGCTCCTTTGCATAAATTCTTTTCATACTAGTTTTTAGGAAAAAATTAAGAGAGTATAGAACACAGGTTTAATTCGCCGTACAAATTGTTTGGAGTGCTACTACAATTTGTGAAGATCATTGCATTCTGAGAGATAGACGCCTTTTATCCATAAGCACCGTAGTGAGGCGAATCTGTCTTAAGGATAGAGTGTCACACACTCAACTTGATATTTTAAATATTTATTCATTTCGGTAAAATAAAATTCTGTAAGTAATTTATTTTTATTTGTTTGATTTGTTTTAAGTTATTTATTTTATACAGAAAATTGTTCCAACAATGACTTTGCCCAAAAAAAATGTGTGTGTGTGAGAGAGAGAGAGAGAGAGAATGGAAATTCTCCTTTTGTTTTTTTTTTTTGTGTATTCTATAATTCTGCTGATCAATTTTCAGCTGGATAGTAGCATAAAATTGGATTGAAAGACTGAGGCTAGTATGTCTTGGAAAATTATTCAGTAGTTTAGAAGTAACCATTATAGCATGTACATCATGAGACCGCACGAAAGAGATGGATGGAGCTAATTTTATCTCTCAATCAATCAAGGTTAAGCCACGGGTGATTCATTCTTGAATAAAGGAGTGGGATTCAATTAAATTACTCTCAAATGAAATAATTGTATATTTCATTCAAACTTTCTAATTCAGTGATTCATTCTTGGATAAAGGAGTGGGATTCAATTAAATTACTCTCAAATAAAATAATTGTATATTTGATTCAAACTTTCTAATTCAAAGATTGTTTTATCCCATCAGTAGAGGGGATAACTTATTTGAGATGACAGTTTTGTTCTAAAATTTACAAAATCTTCTTTCAAGTAACTTTTCTCTAGATAGTAATTTTTGAATAATTTATTCTGCCTAATTTAACCCGAATAAAAAATAACTTTATTAATTTAAGAACATCTTAAGTCAACATGTTGAATTGGTGTTTGTGATGCCCATTGGGATCATGACGTCTTGTCCTAGGTTACAGATCGTTTAAGTTCTCTGACAAGTGGTGACAGATCATTTGATCCCATTGTTCATATTAAAAAACATGTATATGTTCATGACATTCATGCATGGTTTCATGGATTGCATGTCTTATTTAGAATTTTGAAATACAGTTATACTATAATGATATGATAATAACCTTTTTTAGGTAAATTACACTTTGCTCTCTTAATATTTGATCATTTTCTCATTTTAATCTCTATAATTTATTTTTTCTCACATATTTCAAATTTTTCTTACTTTACTCATAAAGTTAATTTTTATTCAAAATTAAACATAAAATGCCATAATAACTGTCACGTAACATAAAAAATATATTATTATATTAGAATTTAAATTTATGTCAGAAATGTGAGTTATATGTAATAAAATATTTATGTCACGTGAGTGTCAATGTGTCGTTTTCTATTTAATTTTGAACATAAATTAGCTTTAAAAGTAAAGTGAGAAAAACTTTAAACATGAGGAGGCAAAGTGAGAAAAAACAAATTTCAAGAATCAAAGTGAAAAAAAAGCCAAATGTAAAGGGCCAAAGTGTAATTTACCCTTGTTTTTTTTCATAGAAATCACATTGATAGACTTCTGTTTTTAAAACGATGATGAAAAATTCAAGACTGCCATATTATTTTACATAAAAATTATGTATAAAATTTCTATATAAAAAATTATGTATAATTTTTGTTTGCAGAAAGTATATGTTGAGTTATTTTTAACAAGAGACAAAAATAAATAAAAGAAAAAATAATCAATAAAATTTTCCCTAGCATCTAAAAAAAAAAAATGAATAAATAATGTTAATGTAAATGTAAATTACTACTACACACTCCACCAAACCTACCTCCACCACTCACTCCTATCACCTACTACACTCCACCAAACCTACCTCCACCACTCACTCCTATCACCCACTACACTACACCTACTACCACCTTCTTTTCTATTTATAGAAGTTGTAATTTGTAATCAAATAGATATCAATTAATAATATACATTAATATTAACATGGTATCAGAGCAGAGATAAGATTTAAGCCTGTATTTCTTTGCCACCGGCGGGCAGCCGGCCGGCAACTTTGCCTTTGCTGCCCGCTGGAATTTTCCACACATACCTTCAAATTCCTGTCTCTCTCTCTGTAGTCTCTTTCCTCTTTATACTACTGAAAGTCATGCCATCTTCTTCACAATGAAAGTCATGTTCTACTATTTTGTTGAAGCCGAAATAGATCCACCTTCCAAGCCTCTTGTTCTCTGGTTAAATGGAGGTTTCTTCAGCTTCTCACTTCCTCATGCACACCCACCCCACTTCTGCACACCCATTTTTCTCTCTCCGGCGATGACGTCATTTCCCTCTCCGCCACCAGCAATGGCCGCGGCCCGCCCTCGAGTCTCCGTTCACAACCTCGACTCCGACATCGTCGCCGACGGCGCCACCACCACCCTCCCCTTGCCGGACGTCATGCAATCCTCGATCCGCCCCGATATCATCACCTTCGTCCACACCAACATGTCCAAGCACAGTCGCCAGCCCTACGCCGTCTCCCCGGTGCCTTCGGAACCATGTGTCGCGGCGGCCGCATGTTCGCTCCGACGAAGATCTGGCGACCGCTGGCACCGCCGCATCACCATCAACCAGAACCGCTCCGCCGTTCCCTCCCTCGTCATGGCTCGCGGCCACCGCATCAAGTCGGTGCCAGAGATCTCTCTCTCTTACGGAGAATAAAGACGCACAGAGAGCGAAATGTTGCACCCCTCTCCTGATTCTCATTTTTTTTTTACTTTGTCCCATTCCACAACCCCCACACACCCACTCACTCATATTTTATTCCACTATCACCATACACCCACTCACTCATATTTTAATCCATGATGATCTGAGGCAATCACGACACCCCCATCTCTCTCTCTCTCTTCCTTTTGGCAGGATTGAATACCCACTCCCTCATATTTTATTACACTTTCTTTATTTATTTCTTTTAATCACCTTTTACACCTCTTTCACCACAAAATAGAATTTTTATTTATTTCTCTTATTATTATTATTATTATTTTTTTTTGTGTTCCCTTTTTCACCATACAATACAAAAAAAAAAAAAAAAAAAAAACAAAAACAAAACCAAAAATATAAAACATATATAGCTATGCACACTGCTCCATCATGCATACACCTGCACACACATCTTTTCTTATTTATTTATCATCATACAATAAACAATACCCACATCTTTTCATAAAGTGTTTTACACACCACCTCCACCCACGTGGGTTGATTCCAATTTTCCTCCTCAATATATTTTTGGTTCCAATATATTCATGTTTTACAAACACCACCTCCACTCATTTATTTTATTATTATTTTATACAAATCCAACCCATCCTTTTTCTTTTTCATTCTTTTTACACACTGATGTTCCTCACTCAATTTTTTTTTTACTCCATCTTTTGACCATGGGTATTTAAAAAAAAAAAAAAAAAAAAAAAAAAAAAAAAAAAACACAATGGCAGGCCAAACTTTACCTTATTTTATTCATCTCCAGGCTCAACCCCGATCACACTTACAAAAAAAAAAAAAAAAAAAAAAAAAAAAAAACAGCCAAGACCACCATCACAACAACCAAAGGATTTTTTTTCCGTATCCCTTCTCTACTCTGCCGCCGGTCTCTTCTTTTTGCCTCCATCCTGGGCGGCCCTTGACGGTGTTGCCTCCGTGCTTCCTACACCACCAAGCAAGTTGCCTCCTCCCTGCTCCTCCACTGCAGCATATGGTGGCCCTCCAAATCGGAACATCACGGTGGCCTTCCGCTTCAGCTCCTTGTTTTCTGCCCTTAGCACGCTTATCTCTGCTCGCGCATCCTTATACATGCGTTGGAGCAGAGCCAGCTGGGAATTTAACTGCTGCACCTCATTTGTCCTGCTCTGCAGCCGGTTCGACAAGTTTGTGACCGCCGTCATGCTTTCCACGCATGCCTTCAAAGTATACTGGTTGGCCTCCACATCTGACAGCACTGCCATTTTTTGCTCCACAGACCGCATCGGAAAGTTCAACGGCGCAAACCCAGCAGTGTTTGGTTGAGGTTCACTGGCCACCGCACCAGTTCTCTCTCCTGTGGACTCGTTGAGGTCGGGAAAGAGGGTAAGCAGCCCGCGGGAAGACGAAGCCATTTTTTTCTGGGCAACAGAGTGTTATAGAGAATGTTACAGAGTATCTTCTCAGCAAAACCTTCTCAGCAAAACGAAGAGTTTTTCAGAGGATTTTCGCCAATTGTTTGTCTTCGCCTCTGCCTCAGCTCTGTCTTGGTTAAATAGCCGAGGCAGCCACGCGCATCGCGCGCCTCTTCTCGCCGACACACTGGCACGCCTTTTCATGGCACGCCCTTTGATGCATTCGGGCACGCCTTTTGATGGCACGCCTTTTGAGGGTACGGGCACACCTTTTGAGGGCACGACTTTTGAGGGCTCGATATCTACATCCATGTATATTTTTTGGGCAGCCTATATACACACTCATACAGTGTCTTCTACACCAGTCAACTTTATCAATCCCTTTGTTTCAACCTCAAATAGGTTTCTATCTTCACACCTATTTGAGTTTGAGGGGGGGTTATACACAGTATCATGTTCAAGCCACCTCATGGCGCACTCCCTAAGTCGCCCCCGTGGTGCACCACCACAATCTTCTACAACGGTCCGACATGACCCCATAAACTGTCCCGACATTGATTCCGGTCAGCTTCTACATCGGTCCAACATGACCCCATAAACTGTCTGCTACAACGGTCTGACACAACCACACAGTGTCTGCTACAACGGTCCGACATGACCCCGTAAACTGTCTTCTACATCGGTCCGACATGACCCCGTAAACTGTCCTGCTACATCGGTCCGACATGACCCCGTAAACTGTCTTCTCCAACGGTCCGACATGACCCCGTAAACTGTCTTCAACAACGGTCCGACATGACCCCGTAAACTGTCTGCTCCAACGGTCCGACATGACCCCGTAAACTGTCCTGCTACATCGGTCCGACATGACCCCGTAAACTGTCTTCTACAATGGTCCGACATGACCCCATAAACTGTCCTGCTACAACGGTCCGACATGACCACGTAAACTGTCTTCTACATCGGTCTGACACGACCACACAGTGTCTGCTACAACGGTCCGACATGACCCCATCAACTGTCTGCTACATCGGTCTGACACGACCATACCGTGTCTCCTATCCTGTTTTATTTATCAGTTTATTTTTCTGTTTTGTTACTCTCTCCAAACTCAAGTTGGCTAGTACCTATCCTCCTTGAGTTTGAGGGGGGCTGTTAATGTAAATGTAAATTACTACTACACACTCCACCAAACCTACCTCCACCACTCACTCCTATCACCTACTACACTCCACCAAACCTACCTCCACCACTCACTCCTATCACCCACTACACTACACCTACTACCACCTTCTTTTCTATTTATAGAAGTTGTAATTTGTAATCAAATAGATATCAATTAATAATATACATTAATATTAACATAAAAAGAGACTTCGTAAGTAGAAATCCCTAGTTTGAGTCGTTTTCATCCTCTGCGAGGTCCTAAATTTTAGTCGTTTTGTTTGGGACCATTCCTCTCACATGTAATTTGTGGATAGAATTAAACATAATGACTTATTTTGAAATGATATTTTGCATTGGATTCGTCTACTAAAGATCTTTGTGCTATAATTTTATTATGATAATCTGGTAGTCTAGGACTAAAATTGAATAAAAATGATGTTACTTTATGATGTATGGTTTAGAAAAAATGCAACATTTATTTCAAAATAAAATCTTTTCATTATATATTTTACTGATGTCTCACAGCAAAATCACAGGAGAAAAACCATTATAGAATTACCTTTTTTTTTTTTTTTTGCAATACAAATCTCATCCCAAGAAAAGATGTCTCACTTTTTTCCAAGACAAGATCATATTGCACATGAAAGATAAAAGAGCGTTTGAGATAGTTACCGTGGATCACAAATTCTAAATTTGTTGGTTGTCATTCTTCATAGAAGGCTTCTTAACGACTTTGCATATAATTTATCAACAAACTCAATTTTAGGACAAATTACGTTACAATGAATGTCTTTAAATACACCTCAAGCCTTCAAAAAATTTATTTATTTATTTCTATGTTAACAATAAGAATCAATTTCATTCTTGATTTACTCTAAAATCATATTAATCCGATCCATAAACATCCTCCGCCAAATGGGGTATTGAAAGACCTTAGAACATCTCCAATGGAGCTGTTATATCACTTGCCAAAGCTAAAAAATGACGGGAATGGCAAAAAGTTGTCTCCAACGGTCCGCTATTTCACTTCTCAAAGATGGCAGATGCCATATGTGTTCTCAAATTTGATAAGTGAAATAGCAAATGCCAAGCTTGCTAGATCAGCAAAAATCAACAGGAATTTGGCACCAAATTCAGTTGAAAACAACAGAATTAATTCAGTAGGGAACCCATTTTTCAAAATCAAACCCAATTTTCAGAATCAAGCAAATTTCAGAATGAAATTGACAAACCCAGATTCGGTTTCTCAATTATTATTATTTTTTTTAATTCATTTATCACCAAATCTGTCAATCCAAATCAGATGGTATGCATTCACAATAAACTACATGAAATCAGATAATCCAGCATCACAATAAAATGATCGGAAGTCTAAAAATTTGCAGAATGAAGATTGAGAGGGAGACAGATATCAAAACATATATATATATATATATATACATATATAGGGAGATACCAGATTTGATGGATGAATAAAAAAAATTGATGAAGACAGATATCAAAAATTGATGGATGAACAAAAATTGATCAAAAATAATAATTAAGAAAATTTGAAAAAAAAAAAAACCAGATTTAAATCTTTTGACGATCCGGTTTGAATCCATCGGCAGCTTTGAGTTTCAAAAATCACGATCACCTCAGATCCACATCAACAACCAAAAAAATAAAGCAAAAATCAACACATGAAGACTGAGAGGGAGACAGATCAAAACATATATATATATATATATATATATATATATGTATAAGGATGGAGATCGTACTAGAGACAGAGAGTACACAGATCGGAGGTGAAGATTGAGAGGGAGACAGATCGGAGCTTGATAGGTAGAGAGAGAGAGACGTTTCGATCATGGAGGAGGAGAAGGGACTGGTTTGAGGAGAGGGAGGGAAGACAGAGAGAGGGAGAGGAAGAGTGAAACAAGAGAGAGGGAGAAGACAGATTGAGAGAGTGAGGGGGAGACAGAGTGAGAGACTAAGAAGGATATCGAGTGAGAGAGTAAGAGAGTAAGAGAGGGGTTTCGATCATGGAGGAGAAGGGGGAGAAGGGGTTTCGATCATGGAGGAGAAGCGGGAGTGGTTTGAGAAGAAGGAGATAGAGTGAGAGAGTGAAAGGGAGAGAGAGTGAGAGAGAGGTTTCGACCATGGAGAAGAAGGAAGAGTGGTTTGTGCTCTGTTTGGTTTCGACCATGGAGGAGAAGACAGAGTGAGAGGGAGAGGAAGATAGTGGATCATTCTAGATGTATGGAGGCAGACGGTGATGCCTCAGTGTAATAAAGAGCCGTTGGGCTCTGTTTGGTTTGTTTAACAAAAAAAAAAAAAAAAAATTATTTTTTACAACAGCTCTTTCAAACGGTTATTTCCCAAACGGTAATATTTTTAATTTCTATAAATTGAAACCCTCCATGTCACTTTTATTTCACACAAACATTTACATTTACTTTTAATTTTTCTTTTCTTCTCTCTTCTTTGAACCTGATTTCACAGCAAACCTCTTAAATTATTTTCTTTTTAGTTTTTTTATCCAATCACTATGGAAGGTTCATCAAAAATAAAGAGAGGAAAATCATTCACCATTGAAGAAGATATGGCAATTTGTAAATCTTGGTGTCACATTTCGAAAGACCCAATTGTTAGCAATTCGCAATTGTATGCTCACTTTTGGGATTAGACCCAATTTGTAATTAGTTGAGTATTTCATAGATTTGGGGCACCTTTGTTGGATTAGATAAACATTCAGATGATGTTTCATTTCTATGTATGTCTACTCTCAGTTATCTTGAATTATGCATCCTATTCATTGATTGAATATGATGGTGATTAACTTGAGTCCTCAGGATATCCAAATGGTAATATTTTTGGATGAAATACTCAACTAATCTGTATTTATCATCGTAAGCTTGCAGTATTATTTTCAGTGTCTTTCTTCTGTCTTACATTTTTATTGAGCAGTCAATTCTATTATTCTTGTAGACCAGTTTTCATGATATATTTGTGTTACTGATTTATATTTCGTGGATGGGCAGTTTTTGGGATTATGGCTTGTATGGAGGCTAGTGGTCTTAATTCTTTGATCGTGCTCAGTGATTACAGAACACTGCACTGTCCAGGTTCTGAAAATAGCCAACTAATCTTGCACCATACACTTGTAACCTTCTTGGGATGACTATTCATTGTGACAGAACTTTCTTTAAGCACATTTGAATTTGATCATTCGTAATTACATTGATATTCTTCAATATTCTTTCCTTTAGTTTACTAAACCCTTCTCAGCTTGCCTCGGTGTTTTTCTGTTTCTCGTTCCTTCTTTGGCCCTTTCAAAACCCACCCTTAAATCTTCTGTTTTTCGTTCCTTCTTTTGCCCTTTCAAAACTCACCCTTAAAATCTTCACTTCATATGTCGTATGTTCAACTGCCTCTAACCAAAGACATGTACATATTTAAATTCTCGCTTGATATGTCCTGATGTAATAGGAGCCATCATATTTGGATGACGAACATACAGAACTATCATTTTTTTTTTTTTTTGGTTGATAAAAAAAAAAAATTTAAAAAAAAATAAAAAAATAAAAAAAACAATTTTGTTTTTTTTTTTACCAAACCCAAGCCATGTTAAATCAGATTTTGACTTATTTACGAAACCCAAGTCATTTTTTAAGTCGTGTTTTCAAAACATGATTTTAGACCAAATTAGAGATTGAAATCGTGTATTCATATACCACTTCAGTGAAGTGGTGATATTCAGAAAACTATATTTTGTATTGGCTTTTCCTTATAGGGGTGATGGATGGATAGTATTATGGAGCCAATTGAGAGTCTTTTACATATTTATTATATTTATTGGGCAAACTATACTGGAAAACTTAGTAAATGGATAATGTAAAATTTTAGTAATTCGTAAATGAAATTTTAATACAAGGAACCCAGAGAAAGAGAGTTTTGAGAGAGAAAATGAAGCTATCACTTTCAGAGCTGTTGATTTCCCTGCTGCTTTGGTTTCATTCATGATGTAATTCCCATTACAAGACAAGAAAGCAGACACTTTTTTATGAGAGAATTGGAGTTGCTGATTTCATCGTGATAATAGTGGGTTAGTTGGCTGTTACATATATATACATATAATATTGTTTATGCTTGTATTTAGGGAGAGGAAGAGAGTGAGTAATGGTGGTGGCGCTTTTGCATAGAGAGGTTGGTGTAATCATATTTTATGTCAACTTGGTTCAAAAAAGAGAGACCAAATTGAGAATCTTCTTGCATAGTGTTGGAGACTGAAGCTGTGGCTTCATTGCGCTCCATTGAAGTCATGAGATAAACCCATGACTTGGTTCGAAGTCGTGTTTTTCACACACAGCTTCAAGTTCAAAGTGGTGTTTTCAAAACATGAATTCAAAAAGTACTTGAATTTGGGATCACAAACACGTAAGATGTTGCTACACTCGGCTAGAATCTTATGATAGGCACATGGATCCATAGCTTGACATTAAAATGTATCTAAATGGATGTAGCTCGTCCTCGGAAGTGTCCGTTCTACCTGAAGTTTGCTTGCCTTCTTTACTCTAGATTAATTTGCCTCACATTGTTCTTATATATTTGGATTGACAAACTACTGGTTTTGCTTGAAGAAACAATGGCAAGCCAGACTAAAAAAGTCATGTTTTCACTATTACATATTTGTTCTGACATCATTTTTGTTTATTCATATAGGAGGATATGAGAAGATGGAGAAATGATCAAGTTGTGATATAAAACTGCAGTCTTTGCACTTTATCAATCTTGTTGTCAGCTACTACTTAGCAGCAAATTGACGCATAGCCAAGTGCCATTCACAAGAAGCAAAAAATAAGAAAAGAGATTTGTTTGGTAATTTGCAGTGATTAATGTCAATGTTAATGCAAATTTGGTTGTAGTGCAAGTATGTTTATTGCCACAGACTGATTTAGTTTTAACCATTCATGTGATTCTTTTTATGATATAGTGATCAATTAAATGCTGGTATGGAATCTTTATGACTGAGATGGAATATTTCATGTTGACGTATTATGTTTGCCTTGTTGGTATCATGATTGTTGGAAAATTATGATTTTTATAGGCTTATTTTGGACAAATTTTGAGCCCAAAATTGAGTGGGTTCCACACATCTTTTGGGGTGGGTCCAAAGAAGTGACGTGTTTCTTACCGCATGGTAAGTCACACTACAACAAAAAACAGAAATGGCGACCAAAATAGGAAATTTCGTCGCTGAAAGTGCATGAAATGGAGACTAAATTGGAATTTGTCGCCGAAAAGCAGGTTTTTAGCGACTAAAAGGGTTAAGTCGCCGAACAGCATGTTTTTAGAGACTAAAAGGAAGTTTTGTCGCCTAATATACGGTTTTCAGCGACTAAAGTTTGTTTAGTAGCCAAAAGTCACGGTTTTTAGCGACTAAAATAATTTAGTAGCGAAAAGGTATGGTTTTGGCGACTAAAAATAGGTTTAGTCGTTGATTATAGCAGTTTTGCCGACTAAAAACAATTTAGTCTCTGAAAGTGGGGGTTTTGCCGACGAAAATCCATTTTAGTAGCCCAAAGTAGTGGTTTTGGCGACGAAATTTCTGTTTAGTCGCCAAAAGTGCTGATTTCTAATTGAGAACTTGTTTTTTTAGCGACAAATAAATAATTAGTAGCCCAAAATAATATAATTAGCGACTAAAAAATGGTTTTAGTCGCCAAAAGTCACCTAATTTTTTTTTTAGTAAATAATTTATTTTTTGACAAAAATTATATTGAATTAAAAAAATTATATTTATAAATATTATTTTGTATTAATTGCGGTTAATATAGTATATAAATAATATATATTGTATATATGATCATGTGATGATGTACTGGCATAGTGGAGGGAGTGTTGTGCAAAGGGTTTGGCGTGTGCAAAGGACGTCGCAAGTTCAAAACTTGTTGGCAGCAGCGAAGGCAAAAAATTTTTTTTTCCTTAAAATACTTTCAGCGACTAAAGTGAATGGTCGCCAAAGGTATAAATAATAAAATAAAAATGAACTATTGGCGACTAACAGTTTAGTCGGCAAAGGTATAATTTCCAATAAAGAAATTGACTATTGGCGACGAAATCTTTAGTCGCTGAAGACATATATATTGGCGACTAACAGTGTTTTAGTCGCCAAAGGCATTCGCAACCATTTATTGGCGACAACACGGGCGACTAAACTTTTTAGTCGGGAAAAGTGAAATTTTGACATTTGGCGACTAAAATAGGACCTTTGGCGACTAAACGCCAAAGGTGTTTTTTCTTGTAGTGTCACACAGTGAAGATGGCTCGTCAAAACCCTTCATGAATGAATGGTAAGTTGACATCGTTTTTGGGTTCGTGGAATGGACAATTAAAGAATTAAATGTGAGTTTCCTTATAAGGTTTGTCCCACATTAGAAATTTAAGAGAACTTATGTGTGTATATAAGTTTTACGTGTCAACACTTGGGTTGGGCTCGAAGGGGCACCCCAAGTTTGTAGAAGGGAGGAGTTATGAACAAAGTGAACATTGGCTCAAACCACCACACGCGCCCCGCCGCCAGTCGGTCGGCCAAGCCGTGCCGGGTGTGAGTGTGGGTCAGGTGAGTTCTAACTTTAATTTTTGGATAAAATTTATTTTGAATTTTTCCAAAAAAAAATTCTTGCAGGAAAATTAATTTTTCTGAGTGAAATTAATTTAAATTTTGTGCCAAATTTGAATTCAAATTTTCTGTCCAAATGTGTGCCTCCTCCAGTCAGAAATTTCCAACAGATTAACTGCTTTAAACTGCCAGTAGTTACACAGATTTAAAACTGCAGCAGTTATCTGTTTAAAACAGTTTGTATTTGTTCAACTTTTGAACTGCACTTGCTTATTTCTTTCATATTTGTTCGGACAGATCTGAACAGTCACCATTTGTCCTATAAATAGAAGACTTTCCAGCAGGTTTTTCACAATCACAAACATCCAGAAAAATCTAAAATTCTCTTGGTTCCCTCCCTATTTTGATCCTTTGCTTAAATTCTCTTCATATTAGTTTTTAGGAAAAAAATTAAGAGAGTATAGAACACGTGTTTGATATCCAAGCAAAAGGAAAGTGGGTGGACGAATTGCCCAACGTACTTTGGGCATATCGGACTACGCCGAGAAGATCAACAGGAGAATCCCCATTCGCCATGGCATATGGCACAGAAGCAGTCATCCCATTGGAGATCGGCATCCCAGGGATCAGAACCCAGGGAGTAGAGAATGGCACCAATGACATACTCTTAGCCCGAGACCTGGATTTATTGGAAGAACAAAGAGAGAAGGCTGCAATTCAGCTCGCAGTATACCAACAACAGCTTGCCAGAGCTTACAACAAGAGAGTCAATCCAAGAGATTTTCAAGTTGGCGACTTAGTCCTAAGAAAAGTCGTCGGGAACAAGAAGGATCCCAGGGAGGGCAAGCTTGGCCCAAACTGGGAAGGACCCTACAGAGTTACTTCAGTACTTGGCAATGGAGCATATCGGCTTGAGGACAATGAGGGCAAAGCATTGCCCAGACCTTGGAATACTTGTAATTTGAAATTTTTCTATCATTAGATAAACATCATTGTTTGGCCGATATTATCAATAAAGTCTTTTCAGAATCCTTTCAACATGTTCGATTGATGCATGGATGTTTTCGAAGACATATCAAACTCAGGCAAAGTTAAGCCGATGTTATTCCTTAATCCACTTGTTGAAATTTGTAGCAATTTACAAGTTGGAATTAAGCTGATTCCTTATCTTCACTTGTTGAAATTTGTAGCAATTTACAAGTTGAAGTTAAGCCGATGTTATTCCTTAATCCACTTGTTGAAATTTGTAGCAATTTACAAGTTGGAATTAAGCTGATTCCTTATCTTCACTTGTTGAAATTTGTAGCAATTTACAAGTTGAAGTTAAGCCGATGTTATTCCTTAATCCACTTGTTGAAATTTGTAGCAATTTACAAGTTGGAATTAAGCTGATTCCTTATCTTCACTTGTTGAAATTTGTAGCAATTTACAAGTTGAAGTCAAGCCGATGTTATTCCTTAATTCACTTGTTGAAATTTGTAGCAATTTACAAGTTGGAATTAAGCTGATTCCTTATCTTCACTTGTTGAAATTTGTAGCAATTTACAAGTTGAAGTTAAGCCGATGTTATTCCTTAATTCACTTGTTGAAATTTGTAGCAATTTACAAGTTGGAATTAAGCTGATTCCTTATCTTCCCTTGTTGAAATTTGTCGCAATTTACGAAACGAAGATAAGCCGAAGTTATTGCTTAAGTTCTCATAGCAATATGTGGGTTGTTTAAACCCTGGGGAAGATGCTTAACACTTGTTGAAATTTGTAGCAATTTACAAGTTTATGTTAAGCCGACATATGATCAACCGCCGAGGTATACAGAAAGTTACAGGTTAAAATAAAGGCTAAGTATATTGTTCATTACTTGTTAAAATTTGTAGCAATTTACAAGTGGGTCAGATTAAGATTATCATTTAATACTTAATTGAGAAGAAGCTTGCAAAGTTTACATTCTATATGTTCTATACTTGTTGAAATCTATGAAAAGTTTACAGGATAGTATCTTGCCGAAGTCAAAGTTTTATGGTTGTACCCGAGGTATGAAACCCCGAGGAGATTGCACAAAGGAAGCAACATGAGGAAATATGCAAAAATTTCATAAGTACAAGACTATGCAGAAATAGTCAACAGAATATCACAAGATTGGAACATCCAGAAGAAGAACTGTTGCAGTTACATATAGAAGAAACCACGTCGGCCAAAAGAAAGAGTTTTGCATTACCCAGAAAGTAAAAAAGTACAAAGCGCAAAAAAACAGAAAAAAAAGAAGGAGGAAAAAAGTACAAAGGACAATTTTTTCAAGATTCTTCAGCATCAGCCACTGCAGGGACTGGGACCTCAAATGACTCTGGTGGTACCTCCTCGGCCACTTTCTCCGCTTCTATCTCGGCATCAATCTCAGCGATTGTTGACTCAACACTTCTTTCTACCAACAGAAGATTGGATGATAGTTGCCCAGTGGCAGTCTCCTTGGGTGCCCCCTCAGCCCCATCACCCTCCTCATCCAAAGTCAAGTCCATAACCTGCTCAGCAGGAGGAGGGGACTTGGCTTCGGCAGCATTCTTGGGTCTTCTCACCAAGGCGTCACAATCATCTTTTTCTTCATCTTCATCAACGGCCTCGGCCTCAGACTCTGATTCACCTTCAGGAGGAGGAGGAGGAAACGGTAACGGAATAGCGTCGGCCTGACGCAATGGCGAGTCAGCAGGAAGGTCAAGCTCCTTTATCAAGGACATCCAACCAAGGGAAAATCCCCTGTTGCATGCCTGCCTGACTTGAAGCTTGTAGTCTTCTGCGACGTCGGCCATACCTTGAGCATAGGCCTTTTCGTCGGCCTCTTTGATTTCAGCCTCTTTTGTAGCCAGAGCTTGCTGAAGTTCTTTCTCCGCTTGGGCCTTCTGAACCTCGGCCTCTCTTTTCTCGGCCTCAGCAACTTTTCTAACGGCCTCAGCAGCTTCGGCTTTCTCAAGAGCTAAAGTTTGAACTTTGGTTGCAGCCTCGGCTTGATCCTCCAACTTTTTCATTTTTGCTTCAAGAGACTTGATCTCTCTCTTCATAGAAGATGCTTCCCTTTTCATATCAACCAACCTTTGACGATTTTCAAAGGATTGCATGGCAAATGAGTGGGCATGTTGAATGGCCTGCAGAAAAACAGAAATGTGAGACAGTACTCTCAGTGAAGAACAGAAGAAAAAAATCACAAGTACAAACAGAAATACTTACTTGAGCAGAATGTTGGAGCATAAGAGCATAATTTTCATACTCACTAAGCTTGCTATTTCGCTCCAAGTCATTTGGTAGAAGAAGAGCAGTGCTAAGGGCGACAGCAACATTAATGTCGTCAGCACTTTCACTAGCCATGATGGGCCTATCCTCCAGGGATAGATCAGGGGCCCAGGGGACGTCGGGCTTCTTCGAAGCCGAGGTCGTCGCAGACGATGACCTTGGCCTCTTTGTTTGTGTAGACCCTGAGGGTTGGCCCTCAGCAGACCTTTTGGTTGAAGTAGAGGCTGATTTTTTGATTTTAGCTAGCTTCGAAATCGGCAGAGCATCCTCAGCCTCGGCATCTGTAGCCTTGGCCTTGGGCTGAGCCTTTTTTACCCTCTTTGGTTTGGGTGGAAGCATTGATTGCGTTGGTGCGGCTTCGGCGTCAGTTGGAAGGTCGGCGAGAAGATCTTGGACGACAGGCCTTGGACGAACCATTTCGGCTGTTTTTACAAGCTTTCTTCGGCGTTTACGTTCAGGAATTGGTATTAAGTAGGGGGCCGAAGTTGATGGAAGATCGGCTGGGTCAGATGTGGATTCTTGATCTGTTCGGGATGTAGAAGCAGTTAAGGTTGTGGCTGTAGGTGGAGAAAGGCTCTTTTTCCTTTTTCTTGGGACGTCGGGTAAGGTGGATTTGTATGTAGGGATGAAGTTTAGTAATACTGGGGCTTTTCGTTTATGGATTGGGAGGCCAAGAAGTGTTTTCAGATCTGTTCCTGGGAAGAAGGATTGGCGAAAAATTTTTCGGTGGCTGATGAAGATCTGCAAAGAAACGGGCGTCAGAAATAAAGTATTAAAGTCTTAAGTAAAAACAACTAAGTGTTGACTCAGGGCTCTTACTCTTGCCCTCTGTAAGTGTACGAGGAAAAGGGTAGAGGTGGACATCTTCATCTGGGCCAAATTCCCAATTTCCAGAAGCAATGAGAAAATCATCTCCAGTCCCCTTGTTGGAGTCTGGAAGGTCGGCTATAATTTTGTACTGAGTGGATCTCGGCTTAAGGTAATAGACAAAACCCCTATCCTTCAGATCGAGAGGGCACATGGTATAACAATATTGAAGGTCGGCTAGGGTGATTCTAAGGTTTTCTTGCCTAGCTAAGGCAATAATACCGTTGATTACCCTATAGGAATTGATAGTAAGTTGCATAGGGTTCAGCTTATAGAAATGGAGAACTTGACGAAAAAGGGGATCAAGTGGAAGCCGAAGTCCACATTCGGTAAAAGCAACTATTGGAAAAGGCATTGTATGATCTGTGGGCACGATGGTATCATTATCCCCAGCCAATTTAAGATGAACGTCGGCTGGGATAGAGAATTCTTGCCTAAAGTATTCAAGTTTTGTCGGGGTATTTACCCTATGCCTCCACATACCCATTATGTTGGATTAAACTAAGAGGAATATGTTTCAGAAGATGGGCGTTTTTCAGGTTTCCCTAAAGATTAAGGGTTCTATAGACAAATCCCAAATCAATGAAGTATGAAGATAAAAATCGAGGGCACAGATCTGGGGCAGATACAAAAAAAAGAAAACAAAGACGAAGTTTCAGATTCAAGAACAGCGGCAAAGAGAATGATGAAAAAGCATAGAAGTTCAAGGTAAAAGCCACAAATTCAAGATACAAATAAAACCAAGACCTCGAACAAGATCAGTAATGGCGATAGACAGACAAAAGCACATAAAAAGAATGGAAGAATTAAAGGAAAGGATCTTACCAGGACAAAGGAAGCCAAGGCAATGTTCGCCGAACCCAGAAACCGGTTGCAACAGCAAAGAAGGCTTTGCAAGAATGAGGGGTTAAAAGCAAATCCAGAAGAGAGATTGAGGCGATGGCAGATTCGAAGAAGAATGAGCTTTCAGAGAGAGAAAGAGCAAGAAGACGGAATGAAAAAGTGAAGAAAAGATAGAGGCAAAAGAGAAGTTTTGTCAAAAATGTGAAACGGCGGCAAAATTAGGGTAATCATTACGCCTAGGGTAACGCACGCGTCAGGCGGCGCAGACGAAATGAACAGACATCTTCAGGCGCGTCACCGACACGCTCCAATAAAGATGAAACACGTAAAAGAAACAGTTAGATATGCATGACAGCTCATGCGCATGGGAGAATACGATTGAAGCCTTGTTCTCCGAAGAGAACACGTCGGCTGAAAGTAGATAATCTTGGCTAAATAGTTTTTGAGCCATTACTCAGAAAAGAAGTGACAAAATTTCAGAATAGGTTCCATCACCTCAGAATACCGAGGTAATAGAACCTAGGGGGCAGTTGTGGGGATATATTTTTAGAATACCAACATGTGGCATGGTGACGCCGACGTGTCAGCCGAGGTGCCACGTGCCTTGGTAGTTAAGTCGAGGTAATCTCGGAGAAGCCGAGGTCATCTCCAAAGATATCGGAATCCGAGATAAGGGGCAAGAGTCCTAAGGCACAAAGAGGATTGAACCAAGATAAGGATAAAACTCTCAAGGAGTTTATCTTTATCACTTAAAAGAGTCCAGAGTAAGCAGTGAACTAGAGTTCATAGAAGTCATACTTCTAGTGGGACTTGGATTGAGTATATTATAAAAGAGAGGCACCCCCGTGGGTCTAAGGTATGTAATTTATACTTTGAGTATTCAGTTTAGTACTTGATTATCTTTGAGAGATATACTGACTTGATCGTCGGAGTGTCCCCGGGTGGAAGAACCACCGCCGGAGCTTTTTCTTTCTGTTTCAGGTTGCTTAAGCCATCTATTCTGCTTGTGCTCTCCAGCTGATCACTAGACGGGCAGTGTGGTCAGATTTTCACCCACACACTACAATTTGTGAAGATCATTGTATTTTGGGAGATAGACATCTTTCATCCGTAAGCACCGTAGCGGGGCGAATCTGTCTTAAGGACAAATTGTCATACACTCGACTTGATCTTTTAAATATTTATTCATTTCGGTAAAATAAAATTCTGTAAGTAATTTATTTTTATTTATTTGATATGTTTCAAGTTATTTATTTTACACAGAAGATTGTTCCAATAATCTTAAGACAGATTCAAATTATTCTGTTTATACAGAATTTTTTGTTTGTTTCCTTTTCTCTTTCTTTTGTTACAGAAATTATTTTTTGTGGTTTTACAAAATAATATTCTGATTGAAAAAACAAATAGTAGTAATATACTGTTTGACAAATAGTAGTAATATACTGTTTATTTTCTTTGACAACTAGTAGTAATATACTGGTGTCATTAACAATTCAGAATATTTATTTATGAAGTTGGTTAGAAATTAATTTTGATTTTTAGAAATAATTTTTCAGTGTTCATTAATTAAAATTCTGTTTTCATTATTTAAATTTTTGAAGTGTTACAAAAATATTTTCCTATGTGGAATTAATTTGTTTAAATAAAATTTTATTTTATTTTTAAATTAACTAGAAATAAAAGTTGCAATTCTTTTTTTATTTTTTATTTTTTACAGAATTTAATTCTATGGTTTTGGTTTAAATTTTCTGTGTAGTATAAAATTTTAATTATAATTTTGTTTTATAATTTAGAATTCATGACTACTGAAACTTGACAAACTAATGCTCAAACAAATACGAGTATGGTGGGTGCAATTGCGCCAACTCTTCCTCCTGTTGTGACTATGCCAGTCAATCACGATGAGAAGCTAGAGAAGTTCTCAGGAACTTATTTTAAAATATGGCAAGAAAAAATGTTATTCTATCTTACAACTCTGAACCTGACTTGTTTTTTCTGTGAAGATGCTCTTACTTTGAACGAGGATGAAACTGACCGGCAATTGGTTGTTGCGGTCTATGCCTGGAAACATGCTGATTTCCTTTGCCGAAACTACATCTTGAACGAACTTGACAACATATTGTATAACGTTTACAGTCCTATCAAAACGACAAAGGAACTTTGGGAGTCTTTGGAGAAAAAGTATAAAACATAAGATGTTGATTCAAAGAAATTTGTGGTTAGCAAATTCTTGGACTTTGTGATAGTTGATTCTAAGACTGTGATCAGTCAAATTCAAAATCTCCAACTCATTCTACGTTACATTCATGTAGAAGGCTTGTCGATTAGTGAATCCTTCCAAGTTTCTTGCTTAATTGAAAAATTACCACAAGACTGTAAGGAATTCAAAAACTATCTTAAACATAACCGCAAAAAAATGACTTTGGAAGAATTGATTGTGCGTTTAAGGATTAAAGAGAACAACTGCAATTCTGAAAAGTGAGCTGGTAAGCATCCAATGGAGTCTAAGGCAAATATGGTAGAACATGCTCCAAAAGCAAAGAAACGAAAGTTTTTTGGAGAAAGTTCCTCACAAGGCTCTAAATGAGGGGAAATTAAAAAGTACAAGTTTAATGACAAATGTTACATCTGTGACAAAAAGGGACATTGAGCCAAAAATTACCGTAGCAAAGGCAAAAGCAAAAGAAAAACAAGCAAGAAACCTGCTCAAATCAATATGATTGAAGCAGACAAAATTTCTAATGGTATAGATGACATAAATCTTTCTGCAGTTGTTTCCGAGGCAAACCTTGTTCAAAATCCTAAAGAATGGTGGGTGGACATTGGTGCTACTCGTCATATCTGTGCCGACAAAAGATGTTCACATCTTATTCTATAGTAGATAACGGTGAACAACTTTTAATGGGCAACTCCTCAACTTTAAAGTTGAAGGATAAGGAAAGATTATTCTGAAGGTGACATCTGGAAAGGAACTCATTCTCAACAATGTACTGCATGTACTAGACATTCACAAGAACTTTATTTTCGGATCTTTGTTGAGTAAAAATGAGTTTAGGCTAGTTTTTGAAAGTGACAAGTTTGTACTTACTAAAAACGGGATGTATGTAGGAAAATGTTACATGTCTGATGGCCTTTTCAAAATAAATGTAATGACTGTTGTACTCTCTGTTATTAATAAAAATACATCTTCTTCTTACTTGCTTGAGTCTTCAAATTTATGGCATGGTAGACTTATGGATCTTTGCGTAGATTAATTAATATGAAATGTTTACCTAAATTTGACATTGATTTAAATCATAAATGTGAAATTTGTGTTGAGGCAAAATTATCAAAATCTCATTTTTATATAATTGAAAGAAGTACAGAACCACTTAAATTAATTCATAACGACATTTGTGATTTTAAATCAATTCAAACTAGAGGTAGGAAAAAGTATTTTATCACTTTTATAGATGACTATACTAGATATAGTCATGTTTATTTAATTCAAACCAAGGATGAAACTTTGGAAACTTTCGTTCAATGTAAAAATGAAGTTGAAAATCAACTTGGTAAGAAAATTAAGAAACTTAGAAGTGATAGAGGTGGTGAATATTAATCACCTTTTGGTGAATTTTGTAAAGAACATGGAATAATTCATCAAACAACCGCTCCTTACTCACCTCAACAAAATGAAATTACTGAAAGAAAAAATAGGACTTTAAAAGAAATGATGAATGACATATTAATATGTTCTGGATTATCTTAGAACTTGTGGGGGGAAGCAATACCTTTTGTAATTATATACTTAATAAAGTATCCTGAAAGAAAGTGAATCAAACATCTTATGAAATGTAGCATGGGAGAGTACTATCCTATAAATACTTAAAAGTGTGGAGATGTTTGGCTAAAGTGGCTATTCTTAGTCCTAAAAAGACTAAGATAGGTCATAAAACTGTTGATTGCATTTTCATTGGTTATGTCATGAATAGTAATGCATATCGATTTTTGATTCATAAATCAGAACATTCCGAAATGCATGTAAACACTATTATTGAATATCGGAATGCGTCTTTTTTTAAACATATGTTTCCAAATAAAACTAAACAAGAGACTAGTACTAATAAAAGATCTTATGATACTATTACTAGTCATGATTAAGAACAAGAGTAAGAGGTAGATAAAAATGAGTAAGAGGAACCTAGGCGTAGTAAACGTGCTAGAACCTCAAAATCTTTTGGTCCAGATTTTCTAATATTTTTGTTAGAAAATGAGTCTTTAACTCTTAAAGAAACTATGTTCAATCCTGAGGCTCCTTTATGGAAATAAGCTGTAAACAGCGAAGTTGAATCCACCTGTAAAATCACACTTGGAAATTGGTGGATTTGCCACCATGTTATAAACCTCTTGGGTACAACTAGATTTTCAAAAGAAAAATGAAAGCGAATGGATCAATTAACAAATATAAGGTAAGACTTGTAGTCAAAGGTTTTAGATAAAAAAAAAAAAAAGGTCTTGATTATTTTGACACATACTCACCAGTTACTAGAATAACAGCCATTAGAATGTTAATTGCCATTGCATCTCTATACAATCTAAAAATTCATCAAATGGATGTGAAAACCGCTTTCTTAAATAGTGAGTTAGATGAAGAAATTTACATGGAATAACCAGAAGGATTTTTTGTTTCAGGAAAAGAAAAGAAAGTGTGTAAATTGGTTAAATTATTATATGGTTTAAAACAAGTGCCAAAATAATAGCATGAAAAATTTGACAAAGCAATGATGTCAAATGGATTTAAAATTAATGAATGTGACAAATGTGTTTATATTAAAAACACAAACAAAGGTTATGTAATAATATGTCTTTATGTGGATGATATGCTCATCATAGGTAATAATAATGACATGATTAAAACTACTAAGAAACTGTTGAATAAACATTTTGACATGAAAGACATAGGGATTGCTGATGTAATTCTTGGTATGAAAATTACCAAAACATCAGAAGGTTATGCTTTGTCACAATTTCATTCCATTGAGAAAATACTTGACAAATTCAGCAAAGATGATAATTATCTTACTAGAACACCTGTAGATGTTAATTTGTTTCTTTCTAAGAATGCACAGGAAAATATTTCTTAATTAGAGTATGCCCAAATTATTGAAAGCTTAATGTACTTGATAAACTGCACTCGCTCAGATATAGCTTATATAGTAAGTAAATTAAGTAGTTATGCGAGCAACCCAGGAGTAGAACAATAGAAAGTAATTATAAGGGTTCTAAGATACCTTAGATTTACTCATAACATTGGGCTTAACTGTACTAGATATCCAGTAGTACTTGAAGGATATTGTGATGCAAATTGAATATCGGATACTAGAGACTCAAAATCCACCAGTAGGTATGCCTTTACTCTTGGTGGGGCGACTATATCTTGGAAATCTTCCAAACAGACTTGCATAGCTAGGTCTACTATGGAATCAGAATTTATAGCTTTAGATAAAGCTGGAGAAGACGCAAAATGGCTTTGTCACTTCTTTAAAGATATTCCAATATAGCCAAAACCGATGCCTGCTATATGCATATATTGTGATAGTCAATCAGCAATAGGTAAAACACAGAGTCATATGTATAACGGTAAGTCACAACGCATTCGTCGTCGACATAACACCGTGAGACAACTACTCTTTAATGGAATTATTTCCATTGAATATGTGAAGTCTAAAAGACAACATAACGGATTCACTAACCAACGGGTTAGCAAGAGAGTTAGTTGAGAATTCATCGAGGAGAATGAGACTTAAGCCTATTATGAGTTACCAACCCAACCTAGTTGATTGGAAATCCCAAGATCTAGGTTCAAAGGGACAACCGAGTTGTGTATGACTCATAAAGATCACTGGAAAGTCAAACTCCTACCTATTTCTATGATATAATAGTGATGTCTACAGCGTTTTAGGTTTAAGTAAATACTTTTAATGATTCTTATATCTAGGAATACTTAGTGGAGTATGGCAGGATATTCTTCATAAGAATCACCTATATGAGTGTGAACGGGGCCGATTCTATGAGATTTGTGAAGGGCTACAATTCTCTAGAACACTCATGAAAGACCAGGTTGTTTAGGGCCAAAATGAACACAATAGTGAGAACTAAACTGTGTCTGGTAATACACTATGTGAGTTCTATTGTCTTGGTTTACACAAATGGCTAAACAGTTTAAGACATCATGTTTACTTATTAGCTAGTAAATCCGATAGTGTCTCGCAGAGGAAGGTTCAAAACCAAAAGCTACCTATCCTTTGCAGGAATATTTATAATTTTTGTACTCTCTGTAATTAGATCATGTTGTTACATTTTCTCTTCGTCAAAATTCCATTCATGTGGGGGATTGTTGGAAAATTATGGTTTTTATAGGCTTATTGTGGGGAAACTTTGAACCCAAAATTGAGTGGGTCCCACATGTCTTTTGGGATGGGTCCAAAAAAGTAACGTGTTCCTTACCGCGTGGCAAGTTACACGGTGAAGACGGCTCGTCAAAACTATTTATGAGTGAATGAGAAGTTAACATCATTTTCGGGTTCGTGAAATGGATAATTAAAGAATTAAATGTGGGTTTCCTTATAAGGCATGTCCTACATTGGAAACTTAAAAGAACTTATGTGTGTATGTAAGTTCTAGGTGGTAACACTTGGGTTGGGCCCCAAGAGGCATCCCAAGTTTGTAGAAGGGAGGAGTTATGGACAAAGTGAACCTTGGCTCAAACCACCACACGCGCGCCGCCGCTCGTCCGGCTGGCCGAGTCGAGCCGTGCGGGGCGTGAGTGTTGTGGGTCGGGTCGGTTCTAACTTTAATTTTAGATAAAAATTTATTTTTAATTTTTCCAAAAAAGATTTTTACAGGAAAATTAATTTTTCTGAGTGAAATTAATTCAAATTTTGTGCCAAATTTGCATTTAAATTTTCTGTCCAAATTTATGCCTTCTCCAGTCCAAAATTTCCAACAGGTTAACTGTTTGAAACTGCTCTAAACTGCTAGCAGTTACATATATTTACAATTGCAGCAGTTATCTGTTAAAAACAGTTTGTATCTGTTCAAATTTTGAATTGCACTTGTTCATTCCTTTTATATTTGTTCAGATAGTTCTGAACAATTACCATTTGTCCTATAAATAGAAGACTTTCCAGCAGGTTTTTCACAATCACAAACATCCAGAAAAATCTAAAATTCTCTTGGTTCCCTCACTGTTTTGCTCATTTGCATAAATTCTTTTCATACTAGTTTTTAGGAAAAAATTAAGAGAGTATAGAACACAGGTTTAATTCGCCGTACAAATTGTTTAGAGTGCTACTACAATTTGTGAAGATCATTGCATTCTGGGAGATAGACGCCTTTTATCCATAAGCACCGTAGTGGGGCGAATCTGTCTTAAGGATAGAGTGTCACACACTCGACTTGATATTTTAAATATTTATTCATTTCGGTAAAATAAAATTCTGTAAGTAATTTATTTTTATTTGTTTGATTTGTTTTAAGTTATTTATTTTATACAGAAAATTGTTCCAACAATGACTTTGCCCAAAAAAAATGTGTGTGTGAGAGAGAGAGAGAGAGAGAGAGAGAATGGAAATTCTCCTTTTTTTTTTTTTTTGTGTGTGTGTGTGTGTATTCTATAATTCTGCTGATCAATTTTCAGCTGGATAGTAGCATAAAATTGGATTGAAAGACTGAGGCTAGTATGTCTTGGAAAATTATTCAGTAGTTTAGAAGTAACCATTATAGCATGTACATCATGAGACCGCACGAAAGAGATGGATGGAGTTAATTTTATCTCTTAATCAATCAAGGTTAAGCCACGAGTGATTCATTCTTGAATAAAGGAGTGGGATTCAATTAAATTACTCTCAAATGAAATAATTGTATATTTGATTCAAACTTTCTAATTCAGTGATTCATTCTTGGATAAAGGAGTGGGATTCAATTAAATTACTCTCAAATGAAATAATTGTATATTTGATTCAAACTTTCTAATTCAATGATTATTTTATCCCATGAGTAGAGGGGACAACTTATTTGAGATGACAGTTTTGTTCTAAAATTTACGAAATCTTCTTTTAAGTAACTTTTCTCTAGATAGTAATTTTTGAATAATTTATTCTGCCTAATTTAACCCGAATAAAAAATTACTTTATTAATTTAAGAACATCTTAAGTCAACATGTTGAATTGGTGTTTGTGACGCCCATTGGGATCATGACGTCTTGTCCTAGGTTACAGATCGTTTAAGTTCTCTGACAAGTGGTGACAGATCGTTTGATCTCATTGTTCATATTAAAAAACATGTATATGTTCACGACATTCATGCATGGTTTCATGGATTGATGTCTTATTTAGAATTTTGAAATACAGTTATACTATAATGATATGATAATAACTTTTTTTTAGGTAAATTACGCTTTGCTCTCTTAATATTTGATCATTTTCTCATTTTAATCTCTATAATTTATTTTTTCTCACATATTTCAAATTTTTCTTACTTTACTCATAAAGTTAATTTTTATTCAAAATTAAACATAAAATGCCATAATAACTGTCACGTAACATAAAAAATATATTATTATATTAGAATTTAAATTTATGTCAGAAATGTGAGTTATATGTAATAAAATATTTATGTCACGTGAGCGTCAATGTGTCGTTTTCTATTTAATTTTGAACATAAATTAGCTTTAAAAGTAAAGTGAGAAAAACTTTAAACATGAGGAGGAAAGTGAGAAAAAACAAATTTTAAGAATCAAAGTGAAAAAAAAGCCAAATGTAAAGGGCCAAAGTGTAATTTACCCTTGTTTTTTTTCATAGAAATCACATTGATAGACTTCTGTTTTTAACACGATGATGAAAAATTCAAGACTGCCATATTATTTTGCATAAAAATTATGTATAAAATTTCTATATAAAAAATTATGTATAATTTTTGTTTGCAGAAAGTATATGTTGAGTTATTTTTAAACAGGTGATGTGTTTCTCCATGTGCACATTTTTTAACAAGAGACAAAAATAAATAAAAGAAAAAATAATCAATAAAATTTTCCCTAGCATCTTAAAAAAAAAAAAAAACCAAGAAACAAAAAATGAATAAATAAAAAGAGACTTCGTAAGTAGAAATCCCTAGTTTGAGTCATTTTCATCCTCTGCGAGGTCCTAAATTTGAGTCGTTTTGTTTGGGACCATTCCTCTCACATGTAATTTGTGGATAGAATTAAACATAATGACTTATTTTGAAATGATATTTTGCATTGGATTCGTCTACTAAAGATCTTTGTGCTATAATTTTATTATGATAATCTGTAGTCTAGGACTAAAATTGAATAAAAATGATGTTACTTTATGATGTATGGTTTAGAAAAAATGCAATATTTTATTTCAAAATCAAATCTTTTCATTATATATTTTACTGATGTCTCACAGCAAAATCACAGTAGAAAAACCATTATAGAAATACTCACCGGGTTTTTTTTTTTTTTTTGCAATACAAATCTCATCCCAAGAAACGATGTCTCACTTTTTTCCAAGACAAGATCATATTGCACATGTAAGATAAAAGAGCGTTTGAGATAGTTACCGTGGATCACAAATTCTAAATTTGTTGGTTGTCATTCTTCATAGAAGGCTTCTTAACGACTTTGCATGTAATTTATCAACAAACTCAATTTTAGGACAAATTACGTTATAAAGAATGTCTTTAAATACACCTCAAGCCTTCAAAATTATTATTTTTTTATTTCTATGTTAACAATAAGAATCAATTTCATTCTTAATTTACTCTAAAATCATATTAATCCGATCCATAAACATCCTCCGCCATGTAACCTAGTTCCATAGAGTTTGGATGACAAATGGGGTATTGAAAGACCTTAGAACATCTCCAATGGAGCTGTTATATCACTTGTCAAAGCTAAAAAATGACGGGAATGGCAAAAAGTTGTCTCCAACGGTCCACTATTTCACTTCTCAAAGATGGCAGATGCCATATGTGTTCTCAAATTTGATAAGTGAAATAGCAAATGCCAAGCTTGCTAGATCAGCAAAAATCAACAGGAATTTGGCACCAAATTCAGTTGAAAACAACAGAATTAATTCAGTAGGGAACCCATTTTTCAAAATCAAACCCAGTTTTCAGAATCAAGCAAATTTCAGAATGAAATTGACAAACCCAGATTCGGTTTCTCAATTATTATTATTATTTTTAATTCATTTATCAGCAAATCTGTCAATCCAAATCAGATGGTATGCATTTACAATAAACTACATGAAATCAGATAATCCAGCATCACAATAAAATGATCGGAAGTCTAAAAATTTGCAGAATGAAGATTGAGAGGGAAACAGATATCAAAACATATATATATATATATACATATATAGGGAGATACCAGATTTGATGGATGAATAAAAAAAATTGATGAAGACAGATATCAAAAATTGATGGATGAACAAAAATTGATCAAAAATAATAATTAAGAAAATTTGAAAAAAAAAATACCAGATTTAAATCTTTTGAAGATCCGGTTTGAATCCATCGGCAGCTTTGAGTTTCAAAAATCACGATCACCTCAGATCCACATCAACAACCAAAAAAATAAAGCAAAAATCAACACATGAAGACTGAGAGGGAGACAGATCAAAACATATATATATATATATATATATATGTATAAGGATGGAGATCGTGATATCTTTCCGATTTATCATTCTTAAAATTACAAAATCAACTCATCCTAATATCTTTCCGATTTATTTTGTCCCCGACATGACACGGGAGAAGGGTGAAGTACTATAAATTCACCGCTTTTCCATCCCATTGCCATCTCGTAACTTTTGATAAGACACACCGGTCTTTTTTGACAAGTAAGTTAAAAGTCAATTTATTAACTTTTTAACTTTTTTGAATCATATTATTTTTGTACTTTTTGTACGTTTCTTTAAAAATATCAAAAAAAAAAAATCAAAAAAATTAACTTGTAACCTACTTCTCAAAATAGGCTGCCTTCCTTTTTTTTTTTTTTTCTTCATTTTTAATAAAGTGGCCAAAAATCTCATCACATTGCATATTTAATCATAAATCAATCAAATTGAATTACAGGCAACAAATTCTAGTGCTTTAAGATAGGCGGCCCTGATGATCTATTATAATCACACAGTAGGTCACGTGTATGATCTAATTTGATTATACCAATTTGTTTGATTCTGATTTTAAAAAATAATTTTTAGAAAATTTTATTTTTTTATTTTTTATATTTTAATGTTTTCAATAATTTTCTAAATATTTTAAATAATTTTTTTTTTAATTTTTAGACACACATAACATAAATATACTTAAAAAGTATACTATTAGTGAAAAAAATCTTTAAAAATACACTAAATACCAAAAAAATATGAAAATTCAGTACATTTTTCATATTTTTTTGTGTATTTATTAATTTTTTAAAATATTTTTTCACAAATATTTTATTATTTAGATACATCTAAATAAGTTGCTTCTAAGAAAGTAAAAAAAAAAAATTGCTTAAAATTAAAAAATTATTCACTAAAAATAAAAAAATACACAAAAATAAAAAAATTAAATTTTAAAAAATTAAAATCAAACTAACTGATTAATTTTTTTTTATATCTCTAACTGGATCAGCCATTACCACCTTCAGTATTGTCACTTTACAACCACTTGCAGCTGCCCTCACCTGCCTTATCACAAGGACAACAAAAAGCACCATTAGTTTTAAAGTTACAATTAAATACAACATATTTTCTTATAATTAAAAAAAAAATCATAAAAAAAAAACAATAAATAAAACATATCAAAAAAAATCAAGAAGTAATATGTCATGTGATCAAAACAACAAAAACAATCGTACAATCAAAGGAACGATGAAGTAGGGGAGCATGGGTCCCATAGTTGCCTTTAACCTAACAAAAGGGAAAAATGCTTGGGAACACTAATTAGTGCTCCCACTAATTAGGTGGCAGTGGGTCCTGTCATTAATGATGTGATGTTTTGGTCTTGGAGTTGTGTTTTTTTTTTTTTTTTTTTATTTTTTTAATGCATTAGTGCTATTAGTGGTGATGTTTTTAGTGGGATGAATCATTGTTGAACACAAGGAGACTTTTAGCCAAGCCTGCAAGCCACCACCAGCTAAATTGCTATTATTGCACATTAAACGGCTTTGACATAATACTTGGTCACCTTTAATATTCTAGGACCCACACCAAGATTAGTCAGAAAAAAGATCTTTAATTATATTATAAAAAATAATAATAATAAATGTTACAATATCACTCGGGCTTCTCTCCTGAGAGGGTGAATTGTGATCTGGAGTTGGGCCGAGGTAACGACCGAGCAAGTTGAGGGCCCAACGGTGCATGGGTCTGAGATGATCGATTTTTTGCCCAAAGTGGGCTGCCAGAACTTGGGCCGGGTAGAGTACGGGCTGAGTGTCACCCCGGACCGGACAGAAACTGCTCGGTAAGGCAGTGCTCGGTCGGACTAGGATGCTCGGTCCGAGGATGGCCAAAGCCGGATTGGCCGAGTGACCGGCGCCCAGGAAGGCGTGGACAACCGAGGAAGTTGAGTGGCCGGTGCCCGGAAAGGCGTGGTCAGCCGAGGAGACTGTATGACCGGCAAGAAGGCCGATCAAAGTAAGTATCCGGGCTAGGCTCGGCCGGGATACCGCTTAGCCCGGTCCTCCGTGTGTTTATCCAGTTAGGCGCTTGAAGTATGAAGCATGGTATGACCGAGGTAGGCCGAGCTCCAGCTGTGATGACAGGCAGTTGAGATTAGGTGATGAATGGCATGGTTTATGCTGACAGATGGGATAGCAGAGCCACGTGTCAGGAGATGACAGGGAGTGGATATGGGGCTCAGTAGGTATATAAGCATGTTTGCGCCCCCCATACGCGAGACACGAATATATCTGTAAGGACTTCTTACACTAAAACACTCTCTCCCTTCTCTCTATCCATCCTAAGGTGTGTGCTAACTTGACCGTCGGAGGGTTTTTCCGGCCACACACCGCCGGGTAGCTCACCGTTACTTGCTCGCAGGTGATCGGACATCGACGGAGCTCGGAAGAAAGGAATACGGGCTTGCCGGAATATTTGCTCCCCGTACAATTGGCGCCGTCTGTGGGAAATTTTCAGACAAAACCTTGTCTTCCAGGCTCGTCTGATCGCCGTCCATGGCGAACAACGACGAGTTTCCGTTGTCCGCCATCGACGGAGCCACCCCGGAGTATACCCGAAGGAGAGAGGGACCTCCTGCCGTCCATCCAATGGCTGACTTGGGGACGCCCACTGGAGGACAGTCAGGAGACGCGCGGGATAAGCGCGGAAGGAGTCATGGTCATTCACGGAGTCCAGACGGTCATCGACGGAGGAGAGACTCGCACGCCAGGCGACTGGAAAACAAGTTAAGGGACCAAGACGCTGTCATCAGGCGGATGGCGGCGGAGATGGAGGATCTTAAGCGGCATGTCAAAGGGAAAGGTGTAGCTGGAGTGGGAGACCACAGTGAGCGCACCCCATCCCGCCGGTCAGGCGATCAGAGTCAGCGACGTACTCAGTCCATTTCCATCACCAGGAGTTACCAAGTTGGTGATTCCGACGTGCATGCAGAAAAGTCTAGCGCGCAAGACAACACCTACAAACCCTCACGTCCGGCGACGACGTCGAGGTACTCTTATTCTGCTCAGTCAGAGGACCTACGGGCAGTGTTAAGGGAGCGGGCTCGCCGGCGCGAAGCCCAGAGAATACCAGCTTTCCAGCGGCTCTCCTACGGGGTTCACGCCAGCGAGGAGGTCGGAATGCCTCCACCCCGCCAAGCAGTGCCAATATTTGAAGATACAGACCTGGCCAGGCTGAGTGCCACCCCTTTTTCCCTGGAAATAGAAACAACGCCGCTTCCGGCAGGCTTCCACCAGCCTAAGTTCACGCTCTGCGACGGCAAAACCGATCCTTATATGCATGTGAGCCACTTCCGACAGGTCATGGCCGGACATAGGCGAAATGACGGACTTATGTGCCTAATCTTCCCGTCCAGTTTAGGTGAGCTGGGCTTAAAGTGGTTTGAGAGGTTGCCGGAAGGGAGCATACAACGGTGGCATCAGTTGGCCGAAGCGTTTGTTACGCGCTTCAAAACCAACACAAAAACACCAAAGGAAGTCGATCACTTGCTGAGTGTCAAGATGGAACCGTGCGACACACTGAAGGCATACAATTCAAGGTATTGGGAAACCTTCAACGAGATCCTGGATTGCCCGGTCAACCTTGCAATCACGCAATATAAGCGTGGTCTCCCGGTCGGACATAGACTGCGGGACTCGCTTACCATGCACCAACCGACCTCCATGGGCCAGCTCATGCAGCGCATCAATGAGCACATCCGAGTAGAGGATGATGCGTCAGCTTCCACCGTGAAGGCCACTCCGGTCGGATCAGACAAGAAGACAGCAGGCAAAGTGCACGCAGTTGGGCAAGAGTCCAGCCGCTAAAATGACCGAGCAGAGGAATCAGACCGAGGTTCAAATCGTAAAAACCGGGGTAGAGGACGTCGGAATGACCGGGATGATTACCCCCGAGATGACGTTGAGGACGCAAACAGAAGAATGACGGCGAGGACTGGCATAACCACGGTCTTCAAGATTCCAATCTATCGCATACTTAGTGAAATCCGAGACGAGGAGTATGTCCGGTTTCCTGCTAAGTTGGGCGATGGACAAAAGGGCTACAATCCGCGGTATCGTTGTACGTTTCACCGGGAGAGGGGCCACCGGACTGAGGATTGTTTGCCTTTGCGACAACACTTGGAAGAACTGGTTGCGGCCGGGCATTTGGACCTTTACATTGATGGCGGCGTGAAACCGAATCAGGCTCCGGTCGATCCCAGGGGACAGGATGACCGAGATGCACCACCACAAGGAGTTATTAATGTCATCCACGGCATCGTGGAACCGGAGCGTGTTTGCGAACTCCGGGGCATGATCAAGAAGGCAGAGCATATGAGGGAAGTTTTGTCAGTACAACCTGCCATCAAAAGGGGGAAGACAGAAGAGAAAGACGTGATTAGTTTCACCTCAAGGGATTTAGAGCGTATCCAGACACCGCACAACGATGCTCTTGTAGTGACACTACGCGTCAAAGAATTTGATGTTAGACGGATCTTGATCGATCAGGGAAGCTCGGTCGAGATCATGTATTATGATGCGTTTAAACAGCTCAAACTCCGTGAGACAGACTTGGCTCCGGCCACTTCGCCACTGGTTGGATTTAACTCGCAGCCGGAGTGGCCATTAGGAAAGATTATCCTGCCGGTCAAAGTGGGATCCGTGGTCAAGCAAGTGGAGTTTTGGGTGCTACAAGTGCCTTCAACGTACAACCTTATCCTTGGAAGAGGATGGCTTCACGCCATGCAAGCCGTAGCATCGACCTACCACCAGGTGATGAGATTCCCCTCGGCTATGGGGGCAATCGAGGAGATTTGGGGTGATCAGGTCATGTCCAAGCAATGCTTCGTGGCGGTCAACGGGAGCCGGGCTGCCAAAGGATTCGTTCAAATGATCGAGGGACTGGAGGACCGGAGTGTCTTGGATGATGTTGGCACCAAAGCCGAAGACAAGGCTGTTGAAGAATTGGTTGAGGTGCAGATTGATGCCGAGCAGCCGGACAGATTCTTCTTGCTCGGTTCAAGTCTCTCGGCCATGGAGAGAACCGAGATGATTGAGTTTTTGATGGCGAATATCGAAGTCTTTGCATGGTCGCCCTACGACATGCCTGGCCTTGACCCAAGCTTTATCTGCCATCACCTCAATGTCTTCCCTGGAGCAAAGCCAGTCATCCAGCGAACAAGGAGATCGGCGCTGCATCACGCCGAGGTAGTAGCAGAGGAGGTAAAGAACTTGCTTGAGGCACGAGCAATACAGGAAGTGCACTACCCTCGGTGGATTTCCAACACGGTAGTGGTGCCTAAGAAGAATGGAAAGTGGCGAGTTTGTGTCGACTACAAGACAGTCAACCGAGCTTATCCAAAAGACAGCTTCCCTTTGCCGCGCATTGACCAGCTAGTGGATTTGACGGCTGGACACAATCGGCTCAGTTTCTTGGATGCGTACCGCGGCTATCACCTGATTGCCATGCATGGGCCTGACCAAGAGATCACCTCTTTCACGACTCCAAGGGGACTCTTCTGCTATCGAGTTATGCCCTTTGGTTTGAAAAACGCCGGGGCAACCTTTCAGAGGATGGTGACCAAAATGTTTGCTCCTTTGCTCGGCCGGACAATGGAGGCTTACATCGATGACATGGTGGTAAAGAGCCGACATGAGGCAAACCATTTGTCCGACTTAGCCGAGATGTTCGCCATTCTGAAGAAACACAAGCTGCGCTTGAACGCCTCGAAGTGTGCCTTTGGCGTGGGATCCGGGAAATTTTTGGGATTCTTAGTCACGAACCGAGGCATCGAAGAAGACCCTACTCAGATCAGAGCCGTACAAGAATTGAAGCAGCCCAGCTCGGCTAAGGACGTGCAGCATCTGGCCGGGATGGCCGCCGCGCTTAATCGATTTATAAGCCGGTCATCAGATTGCTGCCGCCCTTTCTTTCAAGCATTGAAGTCAAAGTTCTCATGGGATGACGAGTGTGACCGAGCTTTGGCCGAGCTCAAGGATTATTTGTCTTCTCCGCCGCTGTTGGTTACACCAGAGCCAGGTGAGGAACTCTACCTTTACCTTGCCGTCTCTCAGCACGCAGTAAGTGCGGTGTTAGTCCGGGCTGAAGGAATCAAGCACCTCCCAATTTTTTACGTAAGTAAGACCTTGCTGCCGGCTGAGACGAGGTACTTGCCGCTGGAAAAGCTTGCGTTGGCACTGATGATGGCTTCGAGGAAATTGGCACATTATTTTCACGCCCATACCATCGTCGTACTGACCGAGTTTCCCCTCAAGGCCTTGTTTGATCGCGCAGACTTTTCAGGCCGAATTTTAAAATGGGCAGTCGAGTTGGGACAGTTCGATGTGAAGTTCCAGCCGCGCACCGCAATCAAAGCCCAAACCTTGGCCGATTTTGTTGCCGAGTTCTCACCCGGCACTCATCCGGTATGCCCGGTCGACATTGCCGAGGCAGATGATGAGACGCACGCAATGCCAACCGAGGAACAACCAGTTGAAGAAGGTAGCACCGCGGAGTTAGCGCGCACCATCAAAGTTCCCTCAGTTTGCACGGTCATACCACCCGGTGATGCGATGACGAAGTTGTGTATCACCAATTCATCCACTCTGTCCGGTACCGCATCACCGAGGGGGGACGAAATTGAACCACACCGCTCAAAACTTGATGATTCGCCTACAGACTTGGGCATTCCGAACCAACTTGCTGAGTCCGGTGCCGAATCATCAAGGGGGGAAGGCATGGTTCCACATAGCTCAGAACCTGTGGCCGGCTTCACACCGCAACCTGATGATTTGCCTACGGACTTAAGCATTACAGAACAACTTGCTGAGTCCGGTGTTGAATCACCAAGGGGCACTGAATTTGAACCGGTCAACACCGAACTTGACACCGCACAGCCGAGCAGTTGTGATCCCATTGCCCTTCGCAATTCTCAGGACCCATTTGACTGCTGGAAGCTTTTTGTGGGGGACATGTGGAACCTTTTCGTTGATGGAGCGTCCAACCGCCATGGTGCCGGCCTAGGTATTGTTCTTATATCCCCGGATGGCCTAACTATTGAACATTCTATAACGCTTGGCTTCCCGGCGTGTAACAACGAGGCTGAGTACGAGGCACTTCTCGCCGGGCTCAGGAGCGCAATTCAAATGAAGGCTGCCGAGCTCCTGGTGTACAGTGATTCTCAGCTTGTGGTTAACCAAGTTTCTGGGATTTATGAAGCAAAGGATGAAAGGATGGCGAAGTACCAAGCTCTGGTCAGGGAGCATATCAAGCAGTTTGAGGCAATTAGAGTCCAACAAATTGGCCGGGAAGACAACAGCCGAGCTGATGAACTGGCCGGTCTCGCTTCTATGGTGGATAATACTTCTCTAAACCCTCTTTTGATTGACTTTCTTCCGCGGCCAAGCATTGAACCCGCCGGGCAGACAGATGTACTCTGCGCCGCGCTTGGTCCCTCTTGGATGGACCCCTTGATTTTGCTCATCAGAGACCAGACTCTTCCAACTGACAAGAAAGAAGCACACAAAATCAGGGTGAAGTCAAAGTGGTTTTGGCTCTCTTCATCTGGCGCGTTATATAAGAAGTCCTTCACTGGTCCTTATTTAAAGTGCGTGCACCCGAATAGTGTGGAGGCCTTCTTGTACGAAATTCATGAAGGCATTTGTGGCAGCCACATAGGAGGCAGGTCCTTGGCCTACCGCGCTATATCGCAGGGATACTGGTGGCCATGCATGCAGGCCGACGCACAAAAATATGTCCGCAAGTGCGAAAAATGCCAGAAATTCGCCCATCAGATCCACCAGCCTGCCAGGGAACTTCTTCCCCTCACCAGTCCTTGGCCTTTCGCCATGTGGGGGCTAGATATAGTGGGACCACTGCCAACAGCACCGGGCAACCGGAAATTCTTCATCGCGGCCACATATTACTTCACAAAGTGGGTTGAAGCTGAGCCCTTGGTAACCATCAAAGAGAAAGACGTGAAGCGATTTGTCTGGCAGAACGTGGTCACGCGGTTTGGCGTCCCCAAGATTTTGATCTCTGACAACGGCACCCAGTTTGACGGTCGCCTATTCAGAGGATTTTGTGAAGATCTGAAGATAGAATTCTACAACTCCACCCCGGCCTACCCGCAGTCCAATGGTCAAGCCGAAGCATCGAACAAGACTATACTGGATGGGTTGAAGAAACGGCTGGAAAAGGCCAAGGGAAAATGGGCTGAGGAATTGCCCAGTGTCCTTTGGGCATACCGAACAACCCCGCGACGTTCAACCGGGGAAACTCCATTTGCTTTGGCTTACGGCATGGAGGCGGTCATACCCTTGGAAGTTGAAATGCCCACCCTCAGAACCGAGAGTTTTGAGCCCGAGCTAAATGCCGAGGCTATTGCCTTGGAGCTGGACCTAGCGGAAGAGCGCCGGGAGAAAGCCCTCATCCATGTGGCCGCCTACCAACAGGAGCTCTCCAAGAAGTATAACAAAACAGTGCACCCCAGACCGCTCAAAGTTGGAGATTGGGTTTTGAGGAAGATTATGGGCAACACCCTGGTGCCAGGAGAAGGCAAACTAGGGGCAAATTGGGAAGGACCCTACAAGATCACTGGTCTGGCTGGCAAGGGGGCTTACCACTTGGAAGATCTAGAGGGAAGAGCCATACCCCGGCCATGGAATGCGGCCAACTTGAAACTGTATTATTTTTAAGCTTTTGCTTTCCTGTTTTGTGTAAAGAAATTTTTTGGCTTGCAAAGCAAAATGTAATCCTTTTGGTCAATTTATAGAAGTAATATTGCTTTAGCATTTGGACTTTCATTTAATGTTAAGAACCGAGATGATGCACTCCGGTTGGAAGAGTTGGTGTCTTGTCCAACTTAGGATCCCCAACTGAGATGATGTACTCCGGTTGGAAGAGTTGGTGTCTTGTCCAACTTAGGATCCCCAACCGAGATGATGTACTCCGGTTGGAAGAGTTGGTGTCTTGTCCAACTTAGGATTCCCAACCGAGATAATGTACTCCGGTTGGAAGAGTTGGTGTCTTGTCCAACTTTGGATTCCCAACCGAGATGATGTACTCCGGTTGGAAGAGTTGGTGTCTTGTCCAACTTTGGATTCCCAACCGAGATGATATGCTCCGGTTGGACGAGTTGGTGTCTTGTCCAACTTTGGATCCCCAACCGAGATGATGTACTCCGGTTGGAAGAGTTGGTGTCTTGTCCAACTTAGGATCCCCAACCGAGATGATGTACTCCGGTTAGAAGAGTTGGTGTCTTGTCCAACTTAGGATTCCCAACCGAGATGATATGCTCCGGTTGGACGAGTTGGTGTCTTGTCCAACTTTGGATCCGCAACCGAGATGATGTACTCCGGTTGGAAGAGTTGGTGTCTTGTCCAACTTAGGATCCCCAACCGAGATGATGTACTCCGGTTGGAAGAGTTGGTGTTTTGTCCAACTCCGGATTCCCAACCGAGATGATGTACTCCGGTTGGAAGAGTTGGGGTCTTGTCCAACTTAGGATTCCCAACCGAGATGGTGTACTCCGGTTGGAAGTGTTGATTTTTCAACTTTGTTACAACCGAGATAGTTATTTCGGTTCATGGATTTGTTTTGTTATGCTGAAATGCTTCGACCGTGTTATGGATTCCGGTCGACAAAGTGTTCAAACAATGATTTATGCCGAGATGTTTCGCTGAATATAGATTGGATGACAACCATGCAAACACTTGGCAAAATTTGGCTTTTTCATTGATAAGAAGATGGATACAAAAGGTGGGGACATAGCCCGGTTACATCAAAAAGCGCTGAGGCAAAAGTACAAAAAGAAAACTAAACTAAGGGGGATAGGTTGGTGAATTCATCCTTGCCGGCATCCAGGTTGATGGCTGGACTTGCTTCTTGGCCGCCGGGCTCCTCGTTGCCGGGTTGCTCCTACACCTCGGCCTCCTCCGCCTCGGAATCTGTCTCGCCGCCTCCCTCTTCAAGTCCCTCCTCGGCCTCAGCTTGCAAAGCGCTGAAGACGTCGTTTGCATAAGGCACGAGGTAGACCGGTAGCGAAGCTGGAGGAGGGTTGGCAAATACGTCGGTGTCAGAGCCCTGGCCGAGGTGTTCGCAGGCTGACTTCCAACCGGCCTTGAAGTAGATGTCTTGTGTTGCAAAGACCTGCTTCTTGTAACTGTGCTCGGCCTCGTTAAAGCCGGCATTGTTGGCAGCTTGGCAAGCCTTCTTCTTCGACTTCTTCAAGGCGTCCACCTCGGTCTGGAGTTCGTTTTGTTTTTTGTCGGCCGCCTCCAGCTGACCGAGCAGTCTGCTATTGTCTGCGTTGGCCATCGCAAGGGATGACTTAGCCCGGCCCAGCTCGGCCTGAAGGCTCTCCACCTGGCTGGCTGTGTCGTTGGCCTTCTGCCGGAGTCTGTGGATACGCTCCATGACCAAGTGCTGCTTTTGGATGGCCTGCAAAATTAGAATTGGATCAGAGAAGAAATCGTGCAAACACTCGCGAAAATTGAAACAGATTGAACTTCTTACCCTGGTCATGGACTTCACGGCGGATTTGACCAGCCGGGTGTCAGGGACATGGTCACTTCCAACCACATCGCTGGGAAGCAGCAAAGCCTTGGAGAGATCGAAGGCGAGTAAGTGCTCCTTGTCTCCCTTGATCGAAGCATTTGCCGGGATCTCTTTTCCCCGGTGCTTCAGCTGTGGCCGCCATGCCGGGATAGAGCTGGCCCTGTCAACCGGTTGCTCGGTTTCCAGCTCGGTGATGAGCTCGGCAGAAGGATCAGCCCTTGGTCTTTTGCCCGCCCGGCGTGTTTCTTGGCCGGACTGCCCGGCAGCTGGGGAAGCAAGAGCAACCACGGCGGCGCTCGATTGACCGGCAGCCGGTGAGCGAGCGACGACGCTTGGTATCTCGGCTGAGGTCGCGGTTAGAAGGTTTTTGATCCGAGATCTTTTGGCCATCTCTTGCTCGTCTGTTAACCGGATTAACGGGACGTCGGGAAGGATTGGATCTGGAGGTGGCGAAGGAGCTCTGAGGAAGTCAGTTACTCTACTCCGGCGCGGAGTAGAATATCTGTAAGTCGGTGTGTAGCCGAGTAAGTCGTTGCAATCTCGGTGGGGATACCGAAGCACGGTCCGAATTGCCTCAACGTTTGGAAATTGGTAGTTGGCTTGTAAGGCTTGGATTGCTGCAGAGGAAACAGGAAAACCGGTTAGTTGCAATGTATGGAGTTAGACTAACCGAGCAAGTTTGAGCGGCTTACATGAAGAACCGAAGCCTTTGTTTATAAACCAGCCCGACACCTCGGCTGTTTCGTAATTGCCGGACACCCAGAAAAAATCGTCGTCATGCATATCTTTATCCGGGGTGCCGGTTACGATTTTTTCCTTGCCCGGTCTTATTTTCAAGTAGTAAGCTAGGCCGTCACTGGTATGGCCCATTGTGTATTGCCTCAATATCTCGGCTAGGCCTAAGTTGGTGCCTAGCCGTTTGTTCAATTCGTGAACGCCGTTGATTATTCTATAAGTGTTGGTGGACACCTGTGTGGGTGCCAGCCTGGTGCGGCGGAGGAACTCGGTTATAAGAGGGTTGAGCGGGAAACGGAGGCCCCCCTCGACAATGGACAGCACGGTGAAGGGGCACTCCTCCCTACCCCAAGGTGTGGTCTCCTCTTCTGCGAGATCCAGATGGACATCGGCCGGGACGCCGTACTCCTCCCTGAACGCAGCCAGCGCAGCCGGAGTATCCACTAGGAAGCGGAATTTCCCCATTTCTGGCCGGCTTGGTATAGCCCGGTTGAGTGGTTTGGCACTGGTAATTGGTTGCTGCTCGCTTCTGAGAGACTCAGGAACGACAGCGGTCCCCTTGGACTCTGCAGGAAAAGGATGGCAAGTTTAAGTGTGAGCGCGGCCGCGCAAAAGGAGCTTGATTTTAGCTCGGTCATTAAGAGTGCCAAACCACCCCGGTTGTCTACTCTATCTAAGGAGCCCGGTCGCCCAAGCAGACCAGATGTTAGCCCGGATGAGCGACCAAGTCCTTTTGTTATCTCGGTTTTTGCTAGGGTTGAGATAAACTTGTTATTTGCTCGGTCTCGTTGGTTTTTTAGATCAAAGGAAGACCAGGAGCCCGGTTCGCCCCAGTTCTTCAATGTTCTTCAGGAAGACGAAGAACACCAAGGACAGCGGAAGGTTTGGGACAGATTCTATGGCCTTTGCCCTAAATTCCACGTTTTTGTATCCTAATGTGTGTAAAATAAAAGAAAATAGCAACGTAAGAGGGATTGAGTATCTTACCTGTGAAGGGCTGAAGGTGTTCTTCCTAAACACGAAGAATGGCAGAATGGCAGAAGAGGTGAGGTCGAGAGTGTTGGAGCTCTGAGGTTGAATATCGAAGTGGCAGTAGGAGTTGGAGTTTGGGGGAGGTCTTGTATGCATAAGCACGAGGGAGTCCGCCCAAATTCAAATTATGGCAAAAACGGTGGGTTGGCTGCCCGATGACCAATGGCAGGCCGCCACGTGTCCCCATTTATGGCTACGTCAGGACTGAAGCGACGGGTTGAAAAGACGAAGAGCCAACCGAGCTACTTTCGACGAGAACAGGTCAGCCGAGGAATATAACCGGTCAAGTCTGCAGACAATTACGTCAACTAGCCCGGTCGAGGCTTGGCGTCTTGAAGACCGGAGAAATGTTATCTCGGTCGAAGTGAGTAATCCCAGTCACGCTTCCGCGGACGGAATTAAGGGGCAATTGAGAGGGTGAATTGTGATCTGGAGTTGGGCCGAGGTAACGGCCGAGCAAGTTGAGGGCCCAACGGTGCATGGGTCCTAGATGATCGACTTTTTGCCCAAAGTGGGCTGCCAGAACTTGGGCCGGGCAGAGTACGGGCTGAGTGTCACCCCGGACCGGACAGAAACTGCTCGGTAAGGCAGTGCTCGGTCGGACTAGGATGCTCGGTCCGAGGATGGCCAAAGCCGGATTGGCCGAGTGACCGGCGCCCAGGAAGGCGTGGACAACCGAGGAAGTTGAGTGGCCGGTGCCCGGAAAGGCGTGGTCAGCCGAGGAGACTGTATGACCGGCAGGAAGGCCGATCAAAGTAAGTATCCGGGCTAGGCTCGGCCGGGATGCCGCTTAGCCCGGTCCTCCGTGTGTTTATCCGGTTAGGCGCTTGAAGTATGAAGCATGGTATGACCGAGGTAGGGCAGCTCGGCTGCCGAGCTCTAGCTGTGATGACAGGCAGTTGAGATTAGGTGATGAATGGCATGGTTTATGCTGACAGATGGGATAGCAGAGCCACGTGTCAGGAGATGACAGGGAGTGGATATGGGGCTCAGTAGGTATATAAGCATGTCTGCGCCCCCCATACGCGAGACACGAACATATCTGTAAGGACTTCTTACACTAAAACACTCTTTCCCTTCTCTCTATCCATCCTAAGGTGTGTGCTAACTTGACCGTCGGAGGGTTTTTTCGGCCACACACCGCCGGGTAGCTCACCGTTACTTGCTCGCAGGTGATCGGACATCGACGGAGCTCGGAAGAAAGGAATACGGGCTTGCCGGAATATTTGCTCCCCGTACATCTCCAATCCAATTTTAGGCAAGAGTGTATTCTTGGATTTCGTGAGCCCATCATAGAATCTACATCGATAATTCAAATTATTTAATATTTAAAACTTATCGAGTATTTCATTCTTATAAAAAATCATATTGATTGAATATCGATAGTCACTTAATCATATCAAATTTATGTTAACAATAACTATAATTTTAAAAATAAATTGTTAACACAAATATAACTGATTAAATAGTTATTGATATTCGATCAATGTGATTTTTTTTACAGAATAAAGTATTTGACGAGTCTTACATATTGAATAATTTGAATTATCGATATGCGCTCCATAATGAGCCCATAGAAACCCAACAAGACACTCTAGTTGAAAAACCCAATAAGAGACAAGCTGAATCCTTATTAGTTTCTATATTATTTACGCGCAATACAAATTAATGCTCATGTTATGGATAACATATAGATGATTCCCATGCTATGACATTTCAACACATCCAATTAAAGTTGAGCAAACTAGTCTCTCGATAATGTTATATACCTATAAAAAAAAAAAAAAAAAAAAAGTTAGTATCAGAATGCAACATGATAGCACTATATTTGTCTTAATAAAGTGTGTGTCTCGTTCAAAATGAATGTAAACATGATATTCTAAACGCATTTCTACAAAAATTTCTAGATCTTGTTTATGCTAATCTTTTGGATACGATTGGCCTATCCTACCCTAATTGAGTTTCCATTGGGTAGAATAATTCCAACCTGTGCCTCCAAGAAGAACTTGATATAAATAGTTCAAGGTCAATGCTTCCAATTAACGAACCATGGAAAGATCAAAATAAGATAAAAGAATCCAACTTGCAGTCTACCAAACATGACCTTTACACCACCTCTATATGAATAGTCCACCTAAGAGACTTAGTAGGGCAAAATTGTCATTTCACAAATGGGTTTGTTTAGGAAAAGAGGAGATCAAAAAGATGAATAAAAGAGGAAAAGCTTATTGATTTTTTGTTATAAGAAAAAAGGCTTTCAATCCTGAACTTATCCACCAAGGAAACAGAGGGAGACAGCACAGCCTGCGACACAGAGAGTGTGTATTGCTGAAGTTATAGAAGAGAGGCAACATGAAAACAGCCTTCCTAGAAGAAATTGGGGAAAGAGGCGTTTGGTGGAGCTATTGAAACGTAATTTCACACCGTCTTTTGAGTGGCGTGTTTGGTTAGTGATTTTAAAAATTGATTTTACACTCACTTTTGAAAATATGTCTATCCAGTCATCCTTCTGGAAGTCTTCCTGGACGTCCGACAGAAACAATATTTTTTATTTTATATATATATATATTTTTATATTTGAAGTAAAAAATATTTTCGGATTTTTTTAAATTTTTTTTTATGAGTCTTAAATAGAATTTTCGGTTGTGTATTTAGTAACGAATTGTAAATTTTTCAATCAAATATCATATCACAGCACTCAATTCAAACACTTTTCACAACTCATAACCAAACAAATTTTACACACTCAAATCATAATTTCAAAACTCATAAATTCAAAATATAACTCTATTCTTAAATCATAATTCTAAAACTCTACCAAACGCAACCTTAAAGTTTCTCTTTCCTCCTCATTTCCATGGCTTAAAAGTGCACCCTAAGCGCATTTTCCTCATTTCCTATATAACCACCACTCCTCCATTTTCTCCTTCCAAACACAAGAACAACAAGATTTTCAATCCAAAAACTCAACATTAACCTACCACTTCAAAAGACAAATTCCATTCCAATCTATCACCCATTTTGATTTTGATTTTGATTTTGATTTTGATCTTCCCCCAGTAAGATGGATCGCAGGCAAGATGTAGAAGGAAGCGGAAGTGTTCATTTACAAATTGATGAACTTGGCAATGGAGGTCCAACAATTTTTGAACCCCAAAGCAGTACGGAAACAAGAGATAGTAGCAATGCTAATCCTGTTTCTCCATCAGAAACCCAAACCCAAGTCCGCGCCCCAGAACAGAAGCTGACTCTCTTCGCCCTCCGCCTCGCGGTGCTTGAGAAAGCGGCGACAGGCCTAGGAAAACTAGCCTTTATTTGGGCAACAGTTGTCCTACTTGGCGGTTTCGCCATTACCCTCGGTAAGACAGACTTCTGGGTCATCACTATAATTCTGTTAATCGAGGGGACTCGGATTTTCAGCAGAAGCCATGAACTTGAATGGCAACATCAAGCTACGTGGTCAATTGCTGATGTTGGAATCAATAGTTTCCGATTGATAAGATCGAGCTCACACTGCATAATTAAAACTATAAAAGCAATCTTCAAACCCATTGACTTGGTTCGGAAGCAAAGCCAAAGGGGCAGAGAAGTTAACCAGAGTACTCACCTGGCGAGCCGCAAAAACTGGGATCAGAAAAAGATGCCGACTCGAACATGGGTGGCTTCAGATGTTCCTCTGTTTCCATATGCCCAACGGGTTTTCTCAGCAAAACATGTCAGCAGGCTAATGGATTGGCTCCAGGTTGCTTCTGCATTAACCTGCACAGGTTTGTCATTAATGAGGCTCATTAGACATAACTATGGCGAAATAGCGAAAGGAGATACCGATAAGCGGAATCGCAGGTCGGCTCTGAATATTTTTTACGCCTTGGCATTGGCAGAAGCTTTGCTGTTTTTATTGGAGAAAGCTTACTGGAAATGGAATGTGATTTACTATAAAGTGTTGGATGAGGTGAACAAGGAGTGTGAATTGGGGGCTTCGGGTATGGTTTCTGTTAGAATAAATGTATAAAAATAAATAGAGAATTGTATTATTGAATAATGTATGTTTGTTGTGTATCAGCATTTACAAGAGAATTAGGTCTCTCTATTTATAGAGAGGAGAAAGATACAATGGAGTACGAAGGCATAAGGTAAGATATTACAATAATATAAAAGTGTAATCTAAAGCTTTGCTGGTAGTGGGTGTTGGCCTCCTTTACACCTTTGCTGGTTCCTAATGCACATGTACATTACAGCTCCTAATGCACATGTACAGCTATGAAAGTATAAGGTATATTATATGTTAACAGCCCCCCTCAAACTCAAGGAGGATAGGTACTAGCCAACTTGAGTTTGGAGAGAGTAACAAAACAGAAAGATAAGCTGACAAATAAAATTAAAAATGGGATAGGAGACACTGTATGGTCGTGTCGGACCGTTGTAGCAGACAGTTTACGGGGTCATGTCGGACCGTGGTAGCAGACACTGTGTGGTCGTGTCAGACCGATGTAGAAGACAGTTTATGGGGTCATGTCGGACCGTTGTAGCAGACACTGTGTGGTCGTGTCAGACCGATGTAGAAGACAGTTTATGGGGTCATGTCGGACCGTTGGAGAAGACAGTTTATGGGGTCATGTCGGACCGTTGTAGAAGACAGTTTATGGGGTCATGTCGGACCGTTGTAGCAGATTGTGGTGGTGCACCAAGGGGGCGACTTAGGGAGTGCGCCATGAGGTGGCTTGAACATGATACTGTGTATAACCCCCCCTCAAACTCAAATAGGTGTGAAGATAGAAACCTATTTGAGGTTGAAACAAAGGGATTGATAAAGCTGACTGGTGTAGAAGACACTGTATGAGTGTGTAGATAGGCTGCCCAAAAGATATACATGGATGTAGATATCGAGCCCTCAAAAGACGTGCCCTCAAAAGGTGTGCCCGCACCCTCAAAAGGCGTGTCATCAAAAGGCGTGCCCGAATGCATCAAAAGGCGTGCCATGAAAAGGCGTGCCAGTTTGTCGGCGAGAAGAGGCGCGCGATGCGCGTGGCTGCCTCGGCTATTTAACCAAGACAGAGCTGAGGTAGAGGCGAAGACAAACAATTGGCGAAAATCCTCTGAAAAACTCTTCGTTTTGCTGAGAAGGTTTTGCTGAGAAGATACTCTGTAACACTCTCTATAACACTCTGTTGCCCAGAAAAAATGGCTTCGTCTTCCCGCGGGCTGCTTACCCTCTTTCCCGACCTCAACGAATCTACAGGAGAGAGAACTGGTGCGGTGGCCAGTGAACCTCAACCAAACACTGCTGGGTTTGCTCCGCTGAACTTTCCGATGCGGTCTGTGGAGCAAAAAATGGCGGTGCAGTCGGATGTGGAGGCCAATCAGTATACGTTGAAGGCATGTGTGGAGTCCATGACGGCGGTCACAAATCTGTCGCACCGGCTACAGAGTAAGACAAATGAGGTGCAGCAGTTAAATTCCCAGCTGGCTCTGCTCCAACGCATGTATAAGGATGCGCGAGCAGAGATGAGCGTGCTAAGGGCAGAAAACAAGGAGCTGAAGCGGAAGGCCACCGTGATGTTCCGATTTGGAGGGCCGCCATATGCTGCAGTGGAGGAGCAGGGAGTAGTGATCATGCCCAGTGGAGGAGAAAGCACAGAGGCAGCACGGTCAAGGGCCGTCCAGGACGGAGGCAAGAAGAAAAGACCGGCAGCAGAGTAGAGAAGAAAAATCTTGCCTGTGGAGGTGGTTGTTTTGTGTGTTGGTTTTTTTTTTTTTTTTTTTTTTTTTTTTTTTTTTTTTTCGGTGTAAAATGCTGATCGGGGTTGATCCCGGCATGAAAAAAAAAAAATGACAAATTTGTGGAATGAAAACCGAGTTGGGTGTGAATGGATTTTTTTTTTTTTTTTTTTTTGTTGAAAATAATAATAATAATAAGAATAATAAATAAAATGAAGTGGTGGATCAGCAAGAGTTGAGAATCAGCAAGACTTTTTTTTTTTTTTTTTTTTTTTTTTTTTTTTGAAAATAAGAATAATAATAATAAATAAAAGAAAGTGGTGGATATAAAAAGAGGTGTCAGGAAGAAAACAAAATAAAGGTGATGAAAAGTTTGAAAGAAATGATGGTGAAAATAAAGGAGGGACAAGGAAAGTGGTTCACGTTTGTGTGTGTTTTTTTTTTTTTTTTTTTTTTTTTTTTGGAAATGAAAAAGGAAAAGTGGGGTGCAAAATGATGATGATAAAATGAATATAAAAAAAAAAATGAGTGTGTGTAATGCGGTGCCTTTAGTCAAAAAAAGTGAATAGATTAAAAATTAAAAGGACTAGTGGGAACCAAGTGGTGTTTGGTCGGTGGAATAGATTATAGGGTTTTGGATGAGTGGGTGAAATATGATGGGAACAAAGAGAATAAAAAAATAGAGGGTGAGGAACAGGAGGATATGGGGGTAAAGACCAGAAAAAGTAAAAATAAATAAATAAAAGAAAAAGTAGATCGGATGGGTGAAGGATAGGATCGATCTCAGGAACAATGATGGTGGAGGGACAAAAAGCGGCTCAGTGGGAGAGAGGAAATAGAATATATGGATAAACTTTTACAGGTTGTATCAGAGAGAGAGATGTGTGTGGTTATGCTTTAAAACCATGCTGTGTGTCCCTTTTTTTTTTTTTTTTTTTTTTTTTTTTTTTTTTTTTCTGGTTGCTATTCTAACCGAGAGTCAGAGAGAGAGAGATTTGTGTCGGGCATGGAGAGAGATGTGCACCGTGTGTGTGTGTTGAAGCAGCTTGTGTGTCTTCCTCTCCCTAACCGAGACTGCCGAGAGAGAGAGAGAGAGCTCTGTGAGAGAGAGAGAGAGCTGGGTTTGGTCCTCTGTGTGTATGGGTTTGCCGTGTGTGAGAAGACGAAGTTGGTGGCGTGTGTGTGTATGTCTCTTGTGTGTGTTGTGTATGCCTCTGCTGGGTGTGAAGGTGCTACCCGTGGGTGTGATTCATTTCAAAGCTCAAAGCTGCAGAGGGAAAGAGCCTAGAGAGAGGGAGATAAGAGACCAAGAGAGAGAGAGAAAAGGTGCCATGCATGTGTGATGTGTGTTCCATGCGAGAGAAAGAGAAAGCCCCATGTGTTTTTGTGTGTGTGTGCGCTGTGCCGTGTGTTTGGGTGTGAATGGTGTGTTGGGTGGTGTGGGTGTTTGCTGTGAGAGAGAGAAGTTCTGCATGTGTGCATGGTCACGGTTTGGAGATGGTGGTGCATGGTCACGGTTTGGAGATGGTGGTGATGGTGGCTCGGTTGTGGAGTTGCAGCGGTAACGGCTCGGCAGTGGTGTAGTTGGTAGTGCCGCTGGTGGTGGCTCGGTATTGGCCAGATCACGGCGTCGGTGGCTGTCGTGTGGGCCGACGGAGTGCTCGACGACGTGGGTAAGATCATGTTGTAACAAAGCTGCAGCAAGAAATAGTGATGGTTCACGGCAGTGAAGGTATGTGTAAAGGTCCGGCGGGCGGCCAAGGCGAGACTGCCGCCCGCCGGTGAAGCAGAATGACTAGGTTGTTAACCTAGCTCTGATACCATGTTAGAATAAATGTATAAAAATAAATAGAGAATTGTATTATTGAATAATGTATGCTTGTTGTGTATCAGCATTTACAAGAGAATTAGGTCTCTCTATTTATAGAGAGGAGAAAGATACAATGGAGTACGAAGGCATAAGGTAAGATATTACAATAATATAAAAGTGTAATCTAAAGCTTTGCTGGTAGTGGGTGTTGGCCTCCTTTACACCTTTGCTGGTTCCTAATGCACATGTACATTACAGCTCCTAATGCACATGTACAGCTATGAAAGTATAAGGTATATTATATGTTAACAGTTTCGATTAAACGATTCTTCTACGATTCCTATTCGAGGTGTGTTAATGGAAGCATTTTTGACGGCCTAAAGATGGATATGGTTTCATTCGCTATTGATCTCTTGGATTCGAATTCGCTGGATGAACAGCTAATCGGAGTTAGGATTTTACACAAATTCTCAATGAATCAGCGGTTTTCGGATGATACACTGCAAAAGATTGGAATAACGTTTCCGGTGATTGAACGGTTAGTTGAGATGTTGAATTGGAAAGATCCACAAGAAGAAGAGATCAGGAAATCAGCAGCAGAGATATTGACAAAGCTAGCAGGTAAAAAACAGAACTCTCTACGGGTTGCTGGAATAGCTGGTGCGATGGAATCAATATCGTCTCTGCTCCAGAACCAAAGGACTCATAGTATAGCCAATGAAATCTCCGAGAAAAGAATCGTCCACGACCATGAAAATTACAGTTTCTCGACATTCAATCATTTGGGACTTCTCATTCTAAAGAAACTTGCTCGAGACCATGATAATTGCGGAAAGATAGGGAACGCGAGAGGACTCTTACCGAAAATAATAGATTTTACTCACGCAGAAGAGAGGTTATTGAAGGACGAAACTGCTACACAGTCACAGATCTTGACGGTGAGACGATCTCTTCAAGTGCTGAAGATGCTTGCTAGAACAACAGGCACCAACGGTGAGCAGCTCAGAAGAGAGATTTCGGAGGTTGTTTTCACAATCAGCAACATCAGAGATATACTACGGTATGGTGAGAAACACCCGATGCTGCAACAACTAGGGATAGAGATTTTAACCAGTCTGGCAATGGAAGAGGACGCGACAGCGAGGATCGGGAGCACAGGCGGAGTCATCAAAGAATTGTTCAACATTTTCTTCAAAACGGAGATGCCTGAAAATCAGAATCATGTAAGAATCGCAGCTGGAGAAGCACTAGCAATGCTGGCATTAGAGTGCAAGATTAATTGTCATCAGCTATTGAAATTGAAGGTAATTGAAAAGCTCATTGAAGCATTGGAAGTTCCGTTGCTACGCATCAATGCAGCACGAATCTTAACAAATTTGTGTGCCTATGTTGGAGCAGACTGTTTCATGAAGTTAAAGGGGGTCACTGCTGCAGCACCCACGGTAAGTTCTCATTTAACATCAAAGAATATGTGATTTTATATTATAACAAATATCATATAGATCATAATCATTATCATATTAATTTTATAACTTAGTTATATTTAGTTATTCATACATACCAAATTATCTCATAACTACCACATAATTAAATTATTTTAATAATTTAATTTTGAATTAACAAGTGGTGTAACCGGTTACCAAAAAGATGGCAAAGGAAATCAGAGGAGTCCAAGGGTCACACATCACATATCTCATAACCAGCATTACATATCTCATAACCACTAGTAACATATCTCATTTTGCTCATAATCACATTTTATTCATAACTAATATCACATATCTCATAACCATTGATTACATATCTCACAATTATTACCCACATGAATCATAACCATATCTCAAAATCAACCCCTTCGAGTTATAACCAACATCACATATCTCATAACCACTCGTCACATATTTCATAACTAACAATCCTTTTGCTTATAACTGCACCACTTTGCTCATAACCAATATCTCATATCTCATAACCACTAACACACATAATATAACCAAATACCCTTTGACACCACTTTGCTCATAATCAAAATCACATATCTTATAATCACTAATCAAATATCTCATAACCATTATCCATATATCTCATAACCAACATCACACATATCATAACTACTAATCACATATCTCATAACTACACCAGTTTGATCATAACCAACATTACATATCTCATAACCACTAATCACATATCTCATAACCAAACACCCTTTGACTTAAAACTACATCACTCTGCTCATAACCAAAATCACATATCTAATAATCACCAATCATATATCTCATAACCTTTACCCACGTATCTCATAACCACATCTCATAACTAACACCATTTGTCTCATAACTACCATTACATCTAGGAAGCATAGATATGGATACAAGATACGGATACGACACGATACGGATACGGCGATATGACAAAACCTAAAAAAATAGGATATCGGTACGGTTAGGATACGTTTGTGAAAAATATATTTTTTTAAAATTATTAATAGTAAGTTATGCAAAAGCTAAAGAACTTTGAGAAATCACAATATAATTTTATAATGTAAAATATTAACCTTTAAGAATTTTGAATTAATTTAAGCTAGTAGCTTGTTTATTTTTTAAATTTTTAATAAGTCTTGCAAATATTTCATTTCAATATCAAGTTTAATATATTTATATTACAATAATAGAACAATTCACAACTTGTCCCTATACTTTTTCCTTTGACACTAGTGAAAAATATTGTATTCAAAGTTTACTTGCTTATTTATTTATTGGTATTTAATTTTACCATTGTTATATTCTCTTGTTAATTTTTACTTTCTATATAGTTATAGGGGACATGCATGAAATAATTAGGATACATCAATTTGATAAATTTTATTATTTAACTCACTATGCTCTTCTTATCGAAGAACTTGACAAAATATTAGAAAAATATTCTTATATTTATACTTGCAATTATATTATATTATATTACTATGCAAGAAATATTAAAATTCTAATTTCATAAAACAAATAAACATGACTTGGAGTATCTGATACTTCAAAATTAAATATCTGATACTCCAAAATTAATGAAAAAATAATTAAGAAGTATCCGAAACTTTTAATAAGTATCCGATACGTATTCATGAGTATCCAAGGAGTATCGGTATCCGATATGGATACGTCACCTTATTTGAAGTATCCATGTTTCATAGCATCACATATATCATAACCACTACTCACATATAGGGTATACATTTGGCCCACAAGCTGGCGGCACACCCCAAGTCCATAAATTACTCTCTCTCTCTCTCTCTCTCTCTCTCTCTCTCTCTCTCTCGTTTGGGCTAAAGAAAGGGTCTAGGGATTTGTCAAAAATAATTAATGAGGGAATTTTGATTTTGACAAAATTTGGATGTTTGTTCAAATTCTTGGAGAAAATGGGGTCGAAATTATGTAAATCATTATAAAAAATAAAATTAATACAAAATTTATGAATAGAGTCTTATAATAAAATAAATTGTTAATTTATAACTTTGTCAATTTATACTTAAATTTTTTTTTATTTATTTTCAAGGAGGAAGGTTGTGTGTTAGGTAGCTGACAGCCAACACGTAAAAAAGTCGCACAGATCTCTTATGACAATGAATCCTACTTTGAATCGTTTAAATGCTAGGTCGTTACCCTCAAGTGATGTATTGTGCCTGCCTCCGGCTGTTTCGAAAAATAAGTAAGGGGTGCCGCATCGACGCTTGGGTACGGTGAAAAATGGGCAAAGGTTCCCGCGTTTCCCTGGACGAGCGTGGGTAAAGAAACTAGTCCAAGACTATAGGTTTTGGATAGCCACTTGGAATATAAGAACATTAACTAGTAAGATGATATAGTTCGTAGATGTTATGATTAGGAGGAGAGTTAGTATAGCTTGTATATAAGAAACTAAGTGGATGGGTGAGAATGCTAGGGAAATTAATGATACCGGTTTTAAACTGTATTATAGTGGTAAGGATAGACGCAGGAATATGGTAGGAATCTTAATTGCCAAGGGTCTTGTGAAGAATGTAATAGCGGTCATTAGAAAAGGGATAGGATTATGTTAGTTAAACTAGCTATTGGACGGAATATAGTCAACGTTATTAGTGCATACTCCCCTCAAGTAAGATTAGATGATCAGACTAAGAGAGATTTTTGGGAGCAAATGGATAAGATCTTACAGGAGATATCCGTAGGAGAGAACCTGGTTATAGGTGAAGATTTTAATGGCCATATAGGCATAGATAAACTAAGCTATGAAAGGGTGCATGGTGGATACGGTTTTGGTGATAGAAATGAGGTTGGAGAGAGTATTTTAGATTTTGCATTGGCTTCTGACCTGGTGGTGGCCAATACTATGCATAAGAAGAGAGAGGAGCATTTGATAACCTTTAAGAGTGAGTCAGTTAAAAGCCAAATAGATTACTTCTTAGTGAGAAAGTGGACTGCCTAAAATGCAATGATTGTAAGGTGATTCCTGGAAAGAGCCTGACCTCTCAACATAGGATTTTGGTACTAGATTTATGTTTTAGAGGGCAATACCAAGCTAGGAAGGATGGTGGGCATTGTAGGACGAGACGGTAGGACCTAAAAGGGAATAAATTAGAAATATTTAAGAATATAATGGATAAGGAAGGTACTTGGGCCTTGAAAGATAATGCTAACACTATGTGGAACTCAATGACCAATTGTATGAGGAGAATCTCAAGGGAAGTGCTTGGAGGGTCGAAAGGAACGGGACCCAGCTCTAGGGAAACTTGGTGGTGAAAGGAAGAGGTTCAAACGGTAGTTAAAGCAAAAAAAAGAGTGCTTTAAAAAGTGACAAAAGGATAAAACTGAGGAAAATCTTAAGAGTTATAGATTGGCTAATAAGGAGGTCAAGAAAGTAGTGAGCGAGGCTAAGTTAAAAGCTTATGATAATCTATACACTATACTGGATAGTAAGGAGTGAGAGAAGAGGGTATACAATCTTACTAAGATACGGGAGAGGAAAACAAGAGATTTTAATCAAGTTAAGTGCATTAAAAGTGAGGATTCTAAGGTATTGGTGAGGGATGAAGAAATAAAGGAAAGATGGAATAACTATTTTGAGAAACTATTAAATGAGGAACATTGAGGTACGGCAATATGGGAAAAATAGCCAGTAAAACGATAAACTAAGACTATAGGTTCTATCGCAGGATTAGAAACTTTGAAGTGGAGATTACACTTTAGAATATAAAATCAAATAAGGCTTTAGGATCAGATGATATCTGTAGGCACCCCATTTTTGACTGCCCTTAAGACTTGGGTGCTGCTGATGGTTTCTTTGGTGATGAAAGATGTGCAGGGCAAAGGTTTGATTTATTCGGCAAGAGGAGAGTCAAATCCTAACCTCACACCCCATTTTGGACCAAAGCTATTTTGAATGGTTTTTAGACCTTAAAACCCTCTTTTTCAAAATATTTTTGAAAAAAAATTTCTACGATGTTCTGAGGCTCGCATTTTGTCAAATATTGCGCTTTTCGGTAAACCGAGCAAGGACAAAGTGGAAATGAATGAAAGAGAGCTGAAATCTTTGAAAAATCTTTCAAAACACCTTGTTTAAGGGTTTGGAGTTGAATAAAAGAGGAGAAGAGGGAAGAAACCTAGTTGAGGAAGAAGATGGGCATGAACCATTAAGAGAGAGTCGGGCAGCCCTCGCCAAATCAGGCCTATCCTTTTTTATACTTGGATTTAAGCTATCAGGCCACCACCATTGGAAATCTTACTTCCGGGGCTTCATTTTGCACTGAAGAATCTCTTAAAGCCGAGTCCGGATGGGGGAGATATGATTGGTTGAAGTTGGCCATCATTCCGATTGGACCCAAACTGAGAAGCCTTCACTAAAAGAGGGATATCTCTTATCACACATGAAATTTTGAGGTGAGGTTTCCAAATTTGGAAAAACGACTTCCGGGGCTGCAGTTTGGGCTCAAGAATGACCTGAAAAGGAGTCCAGATAAAGGAATTAGGCTTGCTTCAAGTCAGGGACCAGGACTGATTTTTTCCATCGGCCTCTATGGGACTTCATCGGCCACAATTGGACCTCATCGGCCATAGGTCGGCCAAAAGTGAACCTTAGCGGCCAAAAATGTTGGCCGATCGGCCAAAAATATCCAGAAAGCCCAGAATTGGCAGATATTTCTCCTCCAGCTGTTTCCAGCTTGTGCCACCTGTCCCAAATCATATATTTTCGACCAAAAGCTTTTGAATTGCTATATATGAAGCCAGATATCTCATATTCAAGGACTTAGAACATTTTCTTAAAGGCTTACAAGTTTGAGAGCTTCTCACTCTAGAATTCTCTCTCTCTAGAAGTTTTGTGAGCAAAACTCTCTCCTTGCCTAGAATTCTCTCATTTTCCTCTTGTTTTAGGCTTAGAAGTGAGAATTTCCTACACTTTTGCAAAGAGACCCTTAACCAAAGTTGATCATCTTTGGGTTGAGGTAGATTGGGACTTTGTTTGAGCTCCAAAAGGCTGATTTTGGCTCAGATTTTGGGTTGGTTTTGCAGCTGTGCATCAAGGGTAAGATCTCTCTCTCTTTATGCTTGTTTTATACACTTGCTTGGCCATCTTTTCACACTACTTTGGGGCTGTTTTTGGGGTGGTGTTGAACTACAAAAACCTCTATTTTTCCTCTGTTTTTCAGTCCTAAAAGTGTTGGTTTGTGCCTTGGTTGGCTAGGGGGTTGTCCTCCCTTTTGCTCATTGGCTTGAAAGGCCTTGTGAGCTAACTTTCAAACTTTTCAAACAACCTCTTTTTGGCCTTTTAACCACTGAAATTCAGGGGATTTTCAGTAAAAAAAATCTTGTTTTGAGGTCCCAAATGGGAGGGGATAGCCTCCCCTCCTTGTCTCTCCATGCCATGCCTTGTTAGCACTATAAAGTAACATATTTTTGTGGCTTATGTTAGCTCCTTTCAAGCATGTTTTTGTGACTTTTAGGACCTTCGATAACTCTGTTTTAGGCTAGTTTGGTCACCTCTTACATGCTCTATACACTTGTAGTGTAAACTTGCACACTAGCCTAACATGCATCATGTTTTAAACCATCATTCTAGTGTGATTTTGGCTCAACTTTAGGAAGATTTTACTCATGTTTTACCATGATTTAGGTCTGATTTATGTTGTTTTGATCATGCATGCCATGCTTTGTATAGCCATAGTGTATTCTAGCTCACTAGCTTTGAATTTCCAAGCATCTAGCATGCATTACTTGGACCATTTGCACAATTTGGAATCATTTGTTATGTGATTTCAGAGTATGTTTCATTTCCATGCACTCACATCTTTCACTCCTTCAATGCTTTGAAGGGTTCACGCTTTATACCTTAAAAAGAGCCCATGTGTATGCCATCTTGCCTAGGCTTTTGGACCACCATTTCAGTGTGTTTTGGGTCTTATTTTGCCATGATATAACTCTATTTTTGGTTGGTTAGGGCATCCCTCATTTTCTTCTTACACTTGTAGTGTAAGTCCTCTTTACTAGTCTTGCATGCCTAATGAGTGAGCTTGCTATTCTAGCATGTGTTGACTTGGTATCAGCCCATTTTTAGTGTTAATTTGACATGCCATAACTCTGATTTTTATTGGTAAAGTCATCTCATGCTTGGTCTTGGTAGGTGTAGTGTAATCCTCCCTATTGCCCTTGCATGCTCTATGTTTTGGCCCTTTATGCTAATTTGTTTTGGCTTTGCTCCATGCATGATTTTTATTGGACTGTTTTGGGTTGCATTGGCCATATGTTTCATGTATTGCATAGCTATAGTTCAAGTGTCTATGCTAGTTTTAACCTTTGAGCCTCCTAGCATGCTTCATTTGTGACATGTACATGATTTGGCATCATTTACCATGTTATTTCAGAGCATATAGCACTGCCATGCTCCCACTTCTTTCACCCTTTGAGTGCCTTTAAGGGTCGGTCCATTATTGCCTTGTTTGTGGCCTAGCTTGTATGCATGCACACCTAGACCTTTGAGCTCCCATCTCAGCATATTTTGATCTTCGTTTTGACCTAATTAAGCTCTGTTTGTGGTTGGTTCATCCATTTGTGTCACGCAGTGCATGCCCCTTATGTAGTCCCTTTAATGGCCTTGTGCCTTAAGCACTCTTGCATGCCATACTTGTGTTGTTTGAGTGGTTTGGCACCATTTCATACATTATTTCAGAGCATTTAGTGTTGTCACACTTCTATGTTTGTCACTTCTTCATCATGTTTGAAAGTTGTGCTCTTATGCCTAGTTAATGGGTCAATGCATGTGCATGCATTTTCTTACTTTTCATGCCATCATTTCATCATTTTGGCCACTATTTTGGACATGATTGAGGTCTGTCCATATCTGGTTTAAGTCCATCTTGCATGTTGTTCGCATGGTTGTTGGCATGCTCATGTTGCATTAGCTTTGTTTGTATGCTTGGGTTGCATTGCATTGAGTTGGCATGCCATTGGCTTTGATAAGTTAATCATGTTGCATTACATTATTCACATGCCATTAGTATTACTAAGTTAATCATGTTGCATGGCATGGTGTTTGTATGCTCATGTTGCATGACATTGTTTGCATGCCATTAACTATGTTAAGTTGTGCATGCATTGCATTGTGTTTGGTTTGGGTGTTAAGCCAAACGCGAGAAACGGGGGACGTTTCATACTTGAAGTGATGAAACGTGCCTCAATTCTCGGTCGCCGACCCTCTTGATCATGCATGATAGAGGTTAAGGCATTTATGTGTTTTTGTGCATTCATTTGGCATTGATTTGTGCAACTCGGCCTCTTTGGCCATCATGCATCGACATGCATGATTGATGGCTCGAGAACCGAGCATTACACACCTTTGAGCCTTAGACATGATAAAGGGTGTAGTTGCACACGCATTTTCTTGCCATGTCTCTGTTTTTGCTCTGTTGCAGCAAAAAGGAGAGTTTGCAGGAAGCAGTGGTCGATCGGCTATGCAGTGTGCCGATCGGCTATCAACAATTGGCCGATAGCCTCAAAATTGGTCGATGACCTTTAGTCTTTGGCCGATGGCCACCCCTCTTGGCCAATGACCTCTCAGAATGTCCATGAGGTGCATAAGAAGTGTTTTGGAGATTGGCACAATTTTCAAGAGTCTAAAACAGTGCAAACAGAGGCAACATGAGGCATGGCAACAGATTTCCAAGCGAAGCTGACCGAGCATGCATCATTCATCATTCCGAGGCAGGGCTGTGGTAGCTTGTTTTAGCTTCTTTCTTTTCTTACTTAGTTGGTTTTGTAACTTAATTAATTTGCTTAATTAGTTAATGTTTTTTTTGTAATAATTAATTAGCGTAGCGTAGCTAGCTAATTGATTTATTCAGACCCTCCGTCGAGAGGGCAAATTTTGTAATAAGTGTGCGTGTGTGTGATGCATATCTTCCAACTCCACGTCTTTCTCCCTTTTACTTAACTGCTTACGATGGTTAGTTCTAGGTCATGTTTTGATTAGCATCCTTATGCTTGCATGTTTGCATCCATTCATTCGTATTGCATGCACCAGGCTCGGCGCATCATACTAACTGCATTGTATTTCAATTCCTACTTGAATACATGATTATCAAGTTGCATCTCATATGCCATTTTAGAATAGCTGAGTCTATTTCTAGTCGCATTTTGCATGTGTTGCATTAGCCATCTTAACATAAGCTAGGATCATGCATTGATTACTAACTAGCTTTTGTTTTGGCTCGAAGTACTAGGTAAGCTTTTATGCTTTAGCATCTTGCATGTGTGTAAGTGATTGCCATGATAGCATGCTTGCCATGAGGCTAATTGCTTATATGATTAACTACCTGATTGCCTATGGGTGAAGGTTAGATTACTTGAATTGGAACAATTCATCGAAATGCGAGTTTTAAGCCCACTTTGCGAAGTGACAAAATCATGTTTTCTAAGCCCACTTAAGGGTGGCAAATCCATGTCTTAGTCTACTTGCGAGTAGCACCTTCAAACCTTTTTCAAATAAACATGAGATGTTTTTTTCCAACTTAGGCGATCTTGTCTACACTTGTGTGTTGTGCGCATCACATACTAATTCTAGGTTAACAACCGGAATAAGAACGCATGTGTTTTCAAAAATAAAATATCATGTTAGTAAAGGCCGATCTTTGATCGGGCGAGCGGGGGTGCTCATTGCATGACCTTCCTCTCTCGTACCCAGGTTCCCGAGCCGAGACAACTTTGGTGATGACGGACACGTGGCCTTAGGCACGAGTCAGGATTTTCTAAATTTTCCAAAACAAAAACATTTAGGTGCTGACTCTGTATCTGGCAAAGCAGTCCATGTTTGACACTTCTTTATAAAAATCAGTTTTCCAAAACGATTTGCCGAATTTGGACTCTTTGGTAATTTATCGGTCTTGCATTGCACTTTGCGATATTAGATTCAAAACCGTGACATTTGAGTCCGAACTGTAGTAGCTAATGAACAAAATGGATTTCGCGCCTTCGCACGCGGAGCCGTGACGTTCGGGCACGTCTACAGTTTCTGGTGACTTTGCTGGGGACTTAGAGAATTTGACTCGAACTCATGATATCTTGTTTTTACTACACTTATGTGTTTCTTTGCATTGCATTTGCATTGGTGCGCCTAGGACACCGTGTTTGCCGTATGCTATTCCTGAATGGTTTGTCGGAGGCTTGCTTTGAGAAGTGTGCCGTAAGGCTGACCGGTTGCGAGCTCTGCCACGACGGGAACACTAACCTCGGTTTTTACCGGGGCACCCTTTTAGACCATTCGACCTAGTGCATATCGGAATCCGTAGTGACCATTCCAAACTAAGACAGGTTGCTTACCCGATTGTAGGTTGTTTGAAACCGCTGTGTGCGTAGTGAAACCCTAGCTCCTGACAAGATAGGATAGGGAAATCCTACCCCTCCATAGGGGTGTTTTGGCTCTCACTTGCTTGCTATGTGCTTTTAGAATGTGCTTCTACAGGAATGCATGTATCTGTTTGTAAGTCTGAGTATCGGCCTGAGGGTATCAATTTACAGGCAGAATTTTAGGAAGAATTCAGTAGAGAGTATAGTCATTCAGCTATGCTCATATCCGTTATTGTGAAATCCGGCTGAGATGCTGTCTGTTTTCTCTTTTTCAAGGTAGTCTTGGAACCATAGCTTCAGAAGGCTCCAATATCCCCCGGGTACACTGATCTTGTATTAATAGACTTTGTCAGGTCAAAATTGGTTCAAAAGCAACCTGTGTTTGCCTCACCCCTACCGGTTACAAGACAAAGGAGGTTCTAGCAGAATTCACCAGTACAGTTTCTACAGCAGTCACACCTCAGTTCACTCGGGTCTAGTTTGGTCTAGGAACAGTTGTCTGCATTCTGCTCAGCACGAGATCAATCACCCATTCCCATGGCTCAGTATCCCCCAGCCAGTATGGAAGAGCAGATGCGATACCTGCAACAAACAATCAAGGCACTGCAGCAGGACACAGCCCGTCAGGCTGAAGTCACGGCTCGTCAGGCCGAAGTGATAATCCAGCTACAACAACAACAGCCACAGCAGGCTGTGGCTTCTACATCTCATGCACCTACCACTGGTAACCCGACACCCGGAGCCAATGCCTATACTGCTAATGTCCAAGAGACTCAGTGCAATCCGGCAGTGCCAATCCCAGAACAGGTCTCTAAAGCTCTTGTCCATCAAAGCGAAGCTCTCTTTGAATGTGAGGTTGACCCAACTGCACTTAATATCAATAAACTAGAGAAGTTATTCAAACGAGCACAAGGAGTGAACTCCATCCCGGATTTAGAGGACGGGTATACTGAATTTGCAGTTACCTTACCGGAGCGGTTTAAAATACCGCGTATCGACTGCTTCGATGGCTCGGGAGACCCAATGGTGCACCTCTACCTGTTTTCTGATATCTTGAGGCCAATGGGTTTGACCACAGCCCAAAAGTTGTCACTATTCGGCCGAACTATGTCTGGGATAGCCGCAATCTGGTATGCTAAATTGGAGGACTCTTTGAAACAAAATTGGGAAGAGCTGGCTGATGCCTTTATTGCTCAATACTCCTATAACACATAGATCGAGGTCATAACTCGTGATCTCGAAGTCACCCGCCAAGAGCCAAAGGAGGGTTTCTCAGAGTTTGTAACGAGATGGAGAGCAAAGGCCTCGATGATGACTACAAGGCCTTCTGACAAAGATCAGATCAGGATGATTGTTCGGAATCTACATGGCAAGTTGCTGCAGAAGATGATCGTTCTACCAATATTTACCTTTCCAAACCTTCATGGAATGGGGGTTCAAATCGAGGATGCCATCTGACAAGGGATCTTTACAGAAGATAATGAGCCTTTGAAGAGGAATGTTGCTCATAGTTCCAATGCTATTACTGAAGTTAGCACAGCTGTGAAATGCTCAGAAGTAGACACTATCACAAATTCCTTCAATGGCCGAAAACCAACCACCTCAAATCAGCCCTAAGCTCGAAACTTTCATCCTCTTTACATGAGTCTCTCCCAAGCTTTGAAAATGCTGCGAAAGGAAGGGCACCTAGAGCTCCTAGAACCTCAACCCCTTCCAAATCCTCTTCCACCAAGGTATGACCCAGCTAAATACTGTGCCTATCATCAACAACACGGTCATGATACGAACCGTTGCATCCGCCTCCGTCATAAGATTCAAGATTTTATTGACGAAAAGACCATACCTCCACCTAAAGGACCTCGGGCCAGTACTGACCCGTCATCTCTGCATCTCAATCAGATCCATATATTGCCATCCGACTACAACCCCAACATATACATCACCTCAGCCCATCTACCCAAGCCTGAGGTGTTCATTCTAGAAAGCACGGACTTATGCATGGTGGATGCACCTAAATCCCAATTATCTCAAACCCATGAGCCCATTACTTCTGAGCTGATGAGGATGATCGAAGATCTACAGAGAACTGTGGCAGATTTAGCCTTTGGAATTTTGGATCCATTGTTGACTACATCACAGGCTAGAAGTTTCAATCCAAAAGGCTCCTCTATCTGCAACTGAAAAGGTCCAACCTAAAGCCATCTCAAATCTGGGTGTTGGCGTGTTGACAACAACTGGGCTCCGTACTGATATAGCGACCTGATCCTTTGATAAGGTGGAGACAAGTAGTGAAAACAAGGTAGGGGCAGGCATTGGTCCCCATGAACACTTTTAGTGGGCTATTGAGGCTTTGAAAGCCGAAGGGCTGAACAAACAGCAAGTACTCGCAATTGTTGCAAAAACTATGGATGACACTTTCGCCACTCAAGTTGGGGGCAGTTTGAATCAAGGGGCAAGCCGGGAGAAGGGTCGTTGTACCAGAAACATTCCTTTAAGCTCTAATCCTGTACTCGGAAGAGATCAGCAAATCCAGTCAGTGCCTACCAATCCCTTTGCTGGTGCATCCAGCAAAACTCCACAAACCTCGAAGTACCCACCCCGAGGCCAGAGGGTCTTCAATCCCCTCTACATGACTTTGTCCAAAACTTTCCAAATCCTTATAGGACAAGGGCATCTGAAGCCCCTAGAGTCGCGGCCATTACCGAATAAACTTCCTCTCTCCCATGATCTGGCCAAGTACTGTGCCTTCCATCAACAAGCCGGCCATGACACTGACATGTGTTTTCGTCTTCGCCACAAAATACAAGATCTGATTGATAAAGAGGTCATCGCCGCACCAAGTCCTGCAAAGTCTATTGGTACTGGATCGATGAATGTGGGGGACAATGTGATTATGTGATCGAGGGATGAACCGCCTGCTAATGGTGCTCAGTTTACTCCAGATATGGGGATGGCATGCACTGTTTTGAGCAATGTGCAAATGTTTTTTATCTTACATTCTGACTTGGGTATTGAGTCAGTTTTGTTGTGTTGTATTGAGTCAGTCTTTTTGCGCTGCGTCAGTTGGGTCTGTCTTGTTGTATCGAGTCAGTCCTGTTGTGTTAGAGTTGGGTGATTTCAGGGGCGTTACCTCGGACATCACTATCTTGTTTTATGTTTGTCTTTTTCACTCTTTTGAGTTTGTTCCTGCCTTGGAGCCGGTTGTGCCAATAGATTTGAATAAAACAGCAGTGGTTTTTCACGCTTTTGTGTTTATTTCTGCCTTACGCCAGTTGTGCCAGGAGTTCTGAATAAGATGGCAGTATTTGACGAAAAAAAAAATTGTGTCTTTTCTGTGCCTTAAAGTCATTGCATTGACCTAAGTTTTTCAAAACTTTTTGAACATTGTAGTGAAAACAAAGAGGAAGGAATTCCTCAAGTTTTGTAAAAATTTGATCAACTGAGAGAAAGAGAGGCATGCTAAGCCCTTAATGAATGAGACCATGTTTGTTAACGTGAGTACTAAGAAGGATCCTAGCCTGATCCAGATTGGTTCTATATTGTCTTCCGCTCGAGCGATTAGTCGTTTTCTTAAAAGATTTCAAAAATATTTTGCGCCGTCCTGTGAAGACCTGTGTGGAATCGCTCTTGAGATTATGCAGCTTAGTATCGCTTTCAGCTTCGAGACTCGACCCCCCTTCACTTTCAAACCTTGAACCTTAATTCAGAATGTTCAACGGTCAACCACAATGTGAGGCCTGTGTGGCCAGATTTGAAGCAGCCCACGAACTAGGGGCAAGAAGATCAGATGTTATCCAAAGAAGCTGGTAAAGCTAGAAGAGAAGCATCCCTTGAACTAGGGACAAAAAATGTTAGATGTGCCCGAAGAGTCAAAAATTGGGACATTGCTCAAGCTAACGAAGATCGACAAGAATGTCAAATCCCAGAAGGGAGGAAAGAAGAAAGTTTTTGTTGAAAGACAATCGAGCTCCTATCCGCAACACTAGGGGCAAATTCAGCCCCCCATTGGATGGACTCCTACATCATCAGCAAACAGCAGCCATTCTCCTGGATACAGATGGATTCGAGATCCTATGACCATTCAACATGGACTTGTTACACCTTTTACCCTTGAGAGCAATGTTTTCAAACCCGGACCGGGCCGGCCGGTCGGAGCGGGAACTGGGCCTTGTTTCGGTCCGGTCAACCCCCTAAACCCAGAGTGGGGCCAAAACTGGGGAAAACCGGTGACCCAGTGGTCGAATCGGCAAAACCGGTGACCCGGACTAGGTCGGGAGTGTCAGACCGGTCCCTTTTTTTTCGATTTTACTTTATTTTATTTTATTTTATTTCTTTTCTTTCTTTCTTTCTCATATATTTATATATTTATATTTTCAAAATTTTGACTAAAAATTCTTATTTCAAGAGTCTCCTCTCATAAGGAAGAGTCTCATTGAAAGCTTGAGAAGATTATGAAAGTCTATTCTTATTTATAGGAAAAGATTTTTCAAAGAGAACCTACAAAATTTTATGTGGGATTCAATCAAATTATTTGAAACATATTGATTGGAGGGAGAGTTGAAAATTTCTTTTCCCTCCAAAATTAAATCTAGTATTCAACCAATTTATTTGGAGGGAATGTCTAAAAAATTTAATTTCTTTAAAATAAGTGACTTTTTTTTTTATCAATTATGACTTTATTAAATATTATTAATAAATACTATGCAACAATTTTTATTTTTATTTGATTATTTATATATATTTTTATTTATTTATAATTTATAATTATATTTTTTAATTATATAATATTAATTATGACGTCACGGTTCGACCGCTTTGACCCGGCGGTTGAACCGGTGACTCGTCCACCTGGTCTCTTTTCCGGTTCGCTCACCGGTCCGGTTTTGAAAACATTGCTTGAGAGGCTCGCTGGGCCGAAAACCCGGAAATGCGACTCAGGCAAAAGTTAGAGCAAGAAAAAAAAAATGAAAAGAAATGAAAATGAAAACAAAGAAAGAAAAGAAAGATGAAAATGAAAAAAAGAAAAGAAATGAAATGAAATGAAAACAAAGAAAGAAAAGAAAAGAAGAAAGAAGAAAAAAAAAGAAAAACAAAGCTCGTAATGTTAAAAACCCGGAAGGGCGGCCTTGGCAAAAGTTAGAGCGCAAAAGGAGATGTTAATACTCGAGGGTACCTTAACCCGGAACTACGTCAGGCTTGATTCCCATCTTTGGGATACGTAGACAACTTTGTTCTGAAGTCCAGCCATAAACACTTCCAAATCGACTGTATCCATGTAATGGTTCTGATTATCTTTGTCTTCCCTGTATCTGAGAGTTCGGTTGTGATTGTCACTATGAGGACTGGTTACAGTGTGTTGCGGCGCTATTTAGACAAGGGCCAACTTTCCGTTGCCGTCGGTCGCCATTCAAACAAGGGGCAACTTTTCGTTGCTAGATTTGGTGTCGTGCAGTGTCATTCATGCAAGGGGAAATTTTCCATGGTTTTTGGATCTGAGGTTGTGCATCTCAAGAGTAAATTCTACGTTGGTCGAGTAGTGGCCATTTGTAAAAATACTTTTGAGAATTTTTAATGAGGTTGACTAGTTTTCTCTCGAAAATTATTCCATTTTTCCAAAACTGGATCATTTCTTGGACCCGAAAAAGGAAAATTTTTAGTGCTCATAGCCTGACTTACATGATTTCAAATCAAAAAGTTGAACAAGTATGTTAATCTAACTCTCATATTGGTCAAAATTGTTTTAGTAGAAAGCCAAAATAAAAAATGGTCAAAATGATAAACTAAGCGGCACAGTTGAGTCTGGTTTTCTGTCTTTTCCCCTTTATCAACATATTTGCCAGAAAGGGTACCATACTTGCCGGGAAGGGCACTCTACTTGCCAGGAAAGGGCACAATTGAAGCTAACAACAAAAGGCTGAAAGCTCTCTCATCCTCCAAACAACGAGGTATCAAGCCAAGTGCGAAGCACAAACTGGAATGGATCAAGATATTCCACTCTCTCATCTGGACAGGTCTGATCACATCCAAACTGGCCAAGAGCATTGTCAACCAATGTCAGCTGCGGATCTACTGCACATCCTGTCGTAACCCCTCTGTGGAAAAGCTCACTGTTGTGAGCGGAAGAAAGAGAATCCAGCAGAATGCTAGGGGCAAGAGCCCGCAACTTCTTGTTTATCCATCAACCACCCAGGGGAGGGATAAAAAAATTAGAGAGATTGAAAAATAGAGAGATGTGTACTGAGAGAAAAAGTGAGAAAAGAGCTTTTTCAGAAAACAATAGATAGAGTGCTAGAGTGATGTGAGAATGACAAAAAAAAAAAGGGTGGAAAAAAATACCCGGAGATGCTGTGGGCTCCCCGTGGACTGAGAGGTCTCTCGTCTTTGTAACACATCTGAGTGTTGTGTGTGTGTTTTGTTTGTCTCGGTTCTTGTTTTGAGTCGTTTCGAGTGTCAATAGATATGTCTAGGTTGTTTTACCTTTGTTTTCCATTGATTGAGTCATTTTTTACGGTGGTTAGTCGTAGGCTCAATACTCGGTTAAGAACTTGTTCCTCAATTTCAATTTCAAAAAAAAAAAAAAAAATCGTTTTGTGCTCAAAGTGCTGTGTCGTTCTCCATATTTGTGCAAAACATGATTTGTTCTTTCATAAAACTGCAGGGTTCAACCCAGGTCATGTCAGAACAGTAAAACCAGGACCAGGACCTATCTGAAGCTATATGGGTTCCAGACTGCAAAGCAAAAGAAAAGAGGGAAAATTTAGAGCATCTGAGTGTGTTTCAACTTCAGAAAATTCCGTGATTGTATTCTGAATGTACCTCTTCAGAATGCATGAAACACATTGTATTCTGAATGTACCTCTTCCGTGATTGTGTTTCAACTAGAGCATCTGGGCGTGTTTATCTTAGGACGCATGAAACGTGGCCCTGGGTGGGTTTTATCTCAGGACGCGTGATGCGCGAGCCTGGGCGTGTTTTATCTCGGGACGCGTGAAGCGCGAGCCCGAGCAGTTTCTGATCTCTTCTCACTATTTCAGCGTGGTTAGAGTGTGCCCTTCCTCATACGATTTTGGCATGTTTGGAATTTGATTTCCTCTTCTCACAATTTCAGTATGGTTAGAGTGTTCCTTTCCTCACACGATTTCAGAGTGTTTGGAATTTATCTCAGGACGCGTGATGCATGAGCCTGGGTGTGTTTTATCTCGGAACGCGTGAAGTGCGAGCCTGAGCGATTTCTGACCTCTTCTCACGATTTCAGCGTGGTTAGAGTGTGCCCTTCCTTACACGATTTCGGCATGTTTGGAATTTGTTTTCCTCTTCTCACGATTTCAGCGTGATTAGAGTATCTTAGGACGCGTGAAACGTGATCTTGTACGGTTTTTGATTCTTAGTTTACCCTGAGCGGTTGTTTTCGGGCCTCTTCTCACGATTTCAGCGTGGTTTGAGTGTTCCTTTCCTCACACGATTTCGGCGTGTTTGGGATTTGTTTTTCTTCCTCTCACGACTCCAGCATGGTTGGAGTATGTCACCCTTTGCATCTACTTTACTATCTGTTACATCACACTATTATCTATTGCATCACATCTGTTATGTCTATTGCATTGTAAATAGCATCTATTGCATGCATCTACTGCATTGTCCATCATATCTGTTTTATCGCATTGCATCATTTCCATGTTAAGCTTAGTCTGGTATGTGCCCATACTTTTCTCGTTGAAGCATGGTTCTGTGGTTATGTGTGCGCGCCTATTCCACTAAGAGAATTGTGGTCTGAGGGTATCGGCACCATTTCTGTATTAGATGTGGTCTGTTTTGTGTCTATGCATTTTCTAGGTAGAAATGTGGTTTGGTCGCGTGCCTTATCCACTGCATCCATTACATCGTAGTTTGTTGTTGTATTCAGCATGGAGGATCATGATCTTTCCTCAGTAGATCATTCCACACTTATATCATGCCACCCAGTTACTTGTATTCTTGCTGCGAAACACATAGCTCTGCCTGTGCACACACCTATCCCACTAAGAGAATTGTGGTTTGAGGGTTTCGGCACCTTTTCTATGTTAAACGTAGGTTGATTCTGCATCTACATCCCTTTATGATATTTGTGTGGTTTTGCACTGCTTGTGGTTTGATTATTTCGTTATATTGCATGTCATTTGCATTGTTTCATTACATTATATATTATTACATTGTTTTGTTGCATTGTGTATCATTTTGCATTATGCTCCTGAACTACGCTTGTTTGATTCCTTACAAAGGGATATGTAGGTAGCCCGCGGGCACAACCATTTATTTATCTGTATTTTGTTTGTTTGTCCAAGTCTTCGGCCTTGTCAAAAATGGATCGCCTCTGGGCTTTGACATTCACTCATGTCACTTTATGACTTCCGAGTTCTGTCAAAGAGGGGCAACTGTAGACACCCCATTTTTGACCGCTCTTAAGACTTGGGCGCTGCTGATGGTTTCTTTGGTGATGAAAGATGTGTAAGGAAAATGTTCGATTTCTTCGGCAAGAGGAGAGTCAAATCCTAACCTCACACCCCATTTTGGACCAAAGCTATTTTGAATGATTTTTAGACCTTAAAACCCTCTCTTTCAAAATATTTTTGAAAAGAAATTTCTACGATGTTCCGAGGCTCGCATTTTGTCAAATGTTGCGCTTTTCGGTAAACCGAGCAAGGACAAAGTGGAAATGAATAAAAGAGAGTTGAACACTTTGAAACATCTTTCAAAACACCTTGTTTAAGGGTTTGGATTTGAATAAAAGAGGAGAAGAGGGAAGAAACCTAGTTGAGGAAGAAGATGGGCATAAACCGTTAAGAGAGAGTCGGACAACCCTCGCCAAATCAGGCCTATCCTTTTTTATACTTGGATTTAAGCTATGAGGCCACTACATTGGAAATTTTACTTCCGGGGCTTCATTTTGCACTCAAGAATCTCCTAAAGCCGAGTTCGGATGGGGGAGATATGATTGGTTGAAGTTGGCCATCATTCTGGTTGGACCCAAACTGAGAAGCCTTCACTAAAAGAGGGATATCTCTTATCACACATGGAATTTTGAGGTGAGGTTTCCAAATTTGGAAAAAAGACTTCCGGGGCTATAGTTTGGGCTTAAGAATGACCTAAAAAGGAGTCTAGATGAAGGAATTAGGCTTGCTTCAAGTCAGGGACCAGGACTGATTTTTTCCATCGGCCTCTATGGGACTTCATCGGCCACAATTGGACCTCATCGGCCATAGGTCGGCCAAAAGTGAACCTTACCGGCCAAAAATGTTGGCCGATCGGCCAAAAATGTCCAGAAAGCCCAGAATTGGCAGATATTTCTCCTCCAGCTGTTTCCAGCTTGTGCCACCTGTCCCAAATTAGATATTTTCGACTAAAAGCTTTTGAATTGCTATATATGAAGCTAAATATCTCATATTCAAGGACTTAGAACATTTTCTTGAAGGCTTAGAAGTTTGAGAGCTTCTCACTCTAGAATCCTCTCTCTCTAGAAGTTTTGTGAGCAAAACTCTCTCCCTCCCTAGAATTCTCTCATTTTCCTCTTGTTTTAGGCTTAGAAGTGAGAATTTCCTACACTTTTGCAAAGAGACCCTTAACCAAAGTTGATCATCTTTGGGTTGAGGTAGATTGGGACTTTGTTTGAGCTCCAAAAGGCTGATTTTGGCTCAAATTTTGGGCTGGTTTTGCAGCTGTGCATCAAGGGTAAGATCTCTCTTCCTTTAAGCTTGTTTTACACACTTGCTTGGCCATCTTTTCACACTACTTTGGGGCTATTTTGGGGTGGTGTTGAACTACAAAAACCTCTATTTTTCCTCTGTTTTTCAGTCCTAAAAGTGTTGGTTTGTGCCTTGGTTGGCTAAGGGGTTGTCCTCCCTTTTGCTCCTTGGCTTGAAAGGCCTTGTGAACTAACTTTCGAACTTTTCAAACAACCTCTTTTTAGCCTTTTAACCACTGAAATCCAAGGGATTTTCAGTAACAAAAATCTTGTTTTGAGGTCCCAAATGGGAGGGGATAGCCTCCCCTTCTTGTCTCTCCAAGCCATGCCTTGTTAGCACTATAAAGTAGCATATTTTTGTGGCTTATGTTAGCTTTTTTCAAGCATGTTTTTGTGACTTTTAGGACCTTCCATAACTCTGTTTTAGGCTGGTTTGGTCACCTCTTACTTGCTCTATACACTTGTAATGTAAACTTGCACACTAGCCTAACATGCGTCATGTTTTAGACCATCATTCTAGTGTGATTTTGGCTCAACTTCAGAAAGATTTTACTCATGTTTTACCATGATTTAGGTCTGATTTATGTTGTTTTGGTCATGCATGCCATGTTTTGTATAGCCATAGTGCATTCTAGCTCACTATCTTTGAATTTCCAAGCATCTAGCATGCATTACTTGGACCATTTGCACGATTTGGCATCCTTTGTTATGTGATTTCAGAGCATGTTTCATTGCCATGTACTCACATCTTTCACTCCTTCAATACTTTGAAGGGTTCACGCTTTATGCCTTAAAAAGAGCCCATGTGTATGCCATCTTGCCTAGGTTTTTGGACCACCATTTCAGTGTGTTTTGGGTCTTATTTTGCCATGATATAACTCTATTTTTGGTTGGTTAGGGCATCCCTCATTTTCTTCTTACACTTGTAGTGTAAGTCCTCTTTACTAGTCTTGCATGCCTAATGAGTGAGCTTGTTATTCTAGCATGTGTTGACTTGGTATCAGCCCATTTTTGGTGTTAATTTGACATGCCATAACTAGGATTTTTATTGGTAAAGTCATCTCATACTTGGTCTTGGTAGGTGTAGTGTAATCCTCCCTATTGCCCTTACATGCTCTATGTTTTGGCCCTTCATGCTAATTTGTTTTGGCTTTGCTCCATGCATGTTTTAGCATCATTTTGAGATGCTCTAGGACTGTTTTGGGTTGCATTGGCCATATGTTTCATGTATTGCATAGCTATAGTTCAAGTGTCTATGCAAGTTTCTAGCTTTGAGCCTCCTAGCATGCTTCATTTGTGACATGTACATGATTTGGCATCATTTACCATGTTGTTTTAGAGCATATAGTACTGCCATGCTCCCACTTCTTTTTCCCTTTGAGTGCCTTTAAGGGTTAGTCCATTATTGCCTTGTTTGTGGCCTAGCTTGTATGCGTGCATGCCTAGACCTTTGAGCTCCCATCTCAACATATTTTGGTCTTCATTTTGACCTAATTAAGCTCTGTTTGTGGCTGGTTCATCCATTTGTGCCACGCATTGCATGCCCCTTGTGTAGTCCCTTTAATGGCCTTGTGCCTTAGGCACTCTTGCATGCCATACTTGTGTTGTTTGAGTGGTTTGGTACCATTTCATACATTATTTCAGATCATTTAGTGTTGTCACACTTCTATGTTTGTCACTTCTTCATCATGTTTGAAAGTTGTGCTCTTATGCCTAGTTAATGGGCCAATGCATGTGCATGCATTTTCTTACTTTTCATGCCATCATTTCATCATTTTGGCCACTGTTTTGGACATGATTGAGGTCTGTCCATATCCGGTTTAAGTCCATCTTGCATGTTGTTCGCTTGGTTGTTGGCATGCTCATGTTGCATTAGCTTTGTTTGTATGCTTGGGTTGCATTACATTGAGTTGGCATGCCATTGGCTTTGATAAGTTAATCATGTGGCATTACATTGTTCACATGCCATTAGTATTACTAAGTTAATCATGTTGCATGGCATGGTGCTTGTATGCTCATGTTGCACCACATTTTTTGCATGCCATTAGCTTTGTTAAGTTGTGCATGCATTGCATTGTGTTTGGTTTGGGTGTTAAGCCAAACACGAGAAACGGGGGACGTTTCATACTTGAAGTGATGAAATGTGCCTCAATTCTCGGTCGCCGACCCTCTTGATCATGCATGATAGAGGTTAAGGCATTTATGTGTTTTTGTGCATTCATTTGGCATTGATTTTTGCAACTCGGTCTCTTTGGCCATCATGCATCGAAATACGTGATTGATGGCTCGAGAACCGAGCACTACACACCTTTGAGACTTAGACATGATAAGGGGTGTAGTTGAACACACATTTTCTTGCAAAAACATTGCCATGCCTCTGTTTTTGCTTTGTTGAAGCAAAAAGGAGAGTTTGCAGGAAGCAGTGGTCGATCGGCTATACAGTGTGCCGATCGGCTATCAACAATTGGCCGATAGCCTCAAAATTGGTTGATGACCTTTATTCTTTGGCCGATGGCCACCCCTCTTGGCCGATGACCTCTCAGAATGTCCATGAGGTGAATAAGAAGTGTTTTGGAGATTGGCACAATTTTTGGAGTCTAAAACAGTGCAAACAGAGGCAACATGAGGCATGGCAACAGGTTTCCGAGCGAAGCCCACCGAGCATGCATCATTCATCATTCTGAGGCAGGGCTGTGGCAGCTTGTTTTAGCTTCTTCTTTTCTTACTTAGTTGGTTTTGTAACTTAATTAATTTGCTTAATTAGTTAATTTTTTTTTTGTAATAATTAATTAGCGTAGCGTAGCTAGCTAGTTGATTTTTTCAGACCCTCCATCGAGAGGGCGAATTTTGTAATAAGTGTGCGTGTGTGTGATGCATGTCTTCCAACTCTACGTCTTTCTCCCTTTTACTTAACCGCTTACGATGGTTAGTTCTAGGTCATGTTTTGATTAGCATCCTTATGCTTGCATGTTTGCATCCATTCATTCGTATTGCATGCACTGGGCTCGGCGCATCATACTAACTGCATTGTATTTCAATTCCTACTTGAATACATGATTATCAAGTTGCATCTCATATGCCATTTTAGAATAGCCGAGCCTATTTCTAGTCGCATTTTGCATGTGTTGCATTAGCCATCTTAACATAAGCTAGGATCATGCATTGATTACTAACTAGCTTTTGTTTTGGCTCGGAGTACTAGGTAAGCTTTTATACTTTAGTATCTTGCATGTGTGTGAGTGATTGCAATGATAGCATGCTTGCCATGAGGCTAACTGCTTATATGATTAACTGCCTGAATGCCTGTGGGTGAAGATTAGATTACTTGAATTGGAACAACTCATCGAAATGCAAGTTTTAATCCCACTTTGCGAAATGGCAAAATCATGTTTTCTAAGCCCACTTGGAGGTGGCAAATCCACGTCTTAGCCTACTTGCGAGTAGCACCTTCAAACCTTTTTCAAATAAACATGAGATGTTTTGTTCCAACTTAGGCGATTTAGTCTATACTTGTGTGTTGTGCGCATCACATAGTAATTCTAGGCTAATAACCGGAATAAGAACGCATGTGTTTTCAAAAACAAAATATCATGTTAGTAAAAGCCGATCTTTGATCGGGCGAGCAGGGGTGCTCATTGCATGACCTTCCCCTCTCGTACCCAAGTTCCCGAGCTGAGGCAACTTTGGTGATGACGGACACGTGGCCTTAAGCAACGAGTCAGGATTTTCTAAATTTCTCAAAAAATAAAACATTTAGGTGGCGACTCTGTATCTGGCAAAGCAATCCAAGTTTGGCACTTCTTTATAAAAATCATTTTTCCAAAACGATTTGCCAGATTTGGACTGTTTGAGTCCGAACTGTAGTAGCTAATGAGGAAAACGGATTTCACGCCATTTCACACGGGGAGCTGTAACGTTGGGGCGGTCTACAATATCCCTATTGAAGCTTGAAAATGTTTGGATAAAAAGGGGGTTACTTGGTTGACTAGGTTGTTTAGCAATATTTTGTTGATTAGGAACATGCCAGATGAGTAGAGGAAGAATATTTTAGTGCCAATCTATAAGAATAAAGGTGATGTCCAGAATTACAACAACTATAGAGGAATCAAGCTAATGTGTCATATAATGAAAGTGTGGGAGAAGGTGATAGAACGCAGTTTGCGAGATATAATGGAGGTGTCAGAGAATCAATTTGAATTTATGTCTGGCTGGTCAATAATGGAAGTGATCTATCTTTTGAGGAGAGTAATAGAAAAATATAGAGAAAGAAAAGAAAAGAGACATTCATATGGTGTTTATCGACCTTGAGAAAGCATATGATAGAGTTCCATGGGATATAATATGGTAAGTGTTAGCAAAGAAAATGGTGACAAAATGTTATATTGATGTGATTAGGAACATGTATGAAGGGGTGATGACCACTATTAGATCGTCTGCAGGAGAGACAAATGAATTTCCTATCACTGTAGGGTTATACCAAGGATCTACCTTAAGTCCTTATCTTTTTGCTTTAGTTATGGATGAGTTGACAAAAAATATCCACGATGACGTGCCATGGTATATGCTTTTTGCAGACGATATAGTGCTAGTGGATGAGACTAGAGAAGGAGTTAATACAAAGTTGGTGATTTGGAGAAAAGCTCTTGAATCTAAAGGATTCCGAGTAAATAGAACTAAGATAGAGGACATGGAGTGTAAATTTAGTAACAATAACAATGAAAGCAGAGAAGAAGTGAAGATTGAGAATCAAAAATTGCCTAAGAGTGAACATTTTCATTATTTAGGGCCGATTATCACAACAGCGGGGGAGATTGATGCAAATGTGGCCCATAAGATTAAGGCGGGATGGCGTAAGTGGAGAAGTGTGTCTGAGGTACTGTGCGATAAATGAATACCCACTAGACTTAAAGGTAAGTTCTATAGAACGACTATTAGAGCAGCGACGTTGTATGAGACGGGGTGTTAAGCAACCAAGAAACAACATATAGACAAGATGAGTGTGGCTGAGATGAGAATGCTTAGGTGGATGTGTGGCAAGACTAGACAAGACAGAATTAGGAATGAATGTATTCGGGAATGGATAGGAGTAGCACTAATAGAAGATAAGTTGAGAGAAAATCGATTGAGATGGTTTGGTCATATTCAATGGAGACCAACAGATGCAGTAGTGAAAAGATGCGATGCTGTAACGGTAGATGGAAGTGTTAGGGGATGAGGTAGGCCTAGATTAACGTTGGTTAGCATTGTAAATAAAGATATGGATCTACTTAATTTGACTAACGAAATGGCCTTTGCTAGGGCCGTGTGGAGAAGAAGGATTCATGTAGCCGACCCTATTTGATAGGACTTAAGGCTTGGTTTGATTTGGTTTATTTTTAATATAAATCCTTCATCTATTTTTATTAAGTAAAATTAATAAAAAGGACTATTTTACTCATCAACTACGAAATGTCTAATCACACCATTAATTGGTGTAATAAAAATATTTAAAATTTTAGAAACCACAAATATCATAATCAAATCATAAAGTTTTGTAATATAAAACACAAAATGCATAACGCCATCACTAATTGGCGTAACAAAATTGTTTAAAATTATAGAAAATCACAAATGTCGTAACTAATTTCCAAAATTTTGTAACATTAACAAAAAAATTATGTAACTATCCACTAATTGGTGTAACAAAAACATTTAAAAATTTTAAAAACCACAAATGTCATAACCAACTCACAAAATTTAATAACATCAACTACAAAATGCGTAACTGCACCACTAATTGCCATAATAAAAATAATCAAAATTTTTACAAATCACAAATGTCATAACCAACCTAAAAAATTTCATAACATCAATCACAAAATGCATAACAACACAACTAATTGATGTAGCAAAAATATCTAATTTTTTTATAAACCACAAATATTGTAATCAAGCAACAAAGTTTCATAACAATTATCATAAAATGACTAAACAAATCACTAAAAATTTTAGAATCACCAATAAGGATATCTCATAATACAGAGAAAATAAAATGTAATGACAATCATTAAATAATTTAATCAACGATTTAAAGCCATGGAACAGAAAATGAGAGTTAGAAAAGATTAGCTAGTAGAGCGAGAGGAAGGGGGATATGAGAAAGAGAGACTGAATGGGCTTATCGCCTGTGAAAATGACGTCAAATGTGCTGTCATTTTCGATAAGGAACATCAGAGATATCTACAATGACATTAAAAATGAGAGAGATGCTTGAGGGATGAAGAGGACTAAGATAGCAGAACAATATAACAAAATGTGTAATATTCATTTTTCAACAGTTTTATAACACATGTATAAATTGATGATAACAAAACCTTTCAAATCATAACTACGACCAAAGGTTTGTGTATGTATGACATATTAATGTGAAAGAACTAGAATTTAGAGATAGATGCATTTACTAGATAGAGAAATATCACCAGAATGAATAGTGTTGAAATAGACAAATAGAGTAGTGACGAGTTCAAGGATCTATTGTAGAGACACAGGAGTAGAGAGAGAAAGAATCCAGTGAGAACTATCAACAATGGTCGTTCGATAATTTGAGCGAAATCGAGAAGTTTGAGTAAGAAATAGAGAGAACTTAGGCACAACTAAGACAAATCAAGGGAAAAAAAATAGAGCAGAAACAAAAAAACAAAGAAAAGTTGGGGAAAAAAATTTAGGAGAAAACTTATTTAGTAAAACAAAATAAAATCACGTCATAGATAATTTTTTTCAACATATTTTTTATTAAAATTTAGTTAAATTATATATATATATATATACATATATGTCTATAAGTGTATATAGATATTTTAAAAAGTATATCGTTTGTATTCTACTATTTCTATTATGGTTAACAAAGATACTATGACTAAAAATAAATTTAAAATAGAGATAGATGATCAATTGCAATTGTCACTTAGGGATTATACTTCAAAATTAATTGAGAGAGTTAAGAGCTCAGAGATAATGAGAGTTTGAAAGACAGATTTGTTTGTGAGAAATAAAATGAGAGAGGGGTGGTACTTATAGGACTTGGGAGGGAGGGGTTAATTTATATATATAAAAATAAAAAATAAATAAAATTGACTGTTGGTGAAATTAACGGTTATATGACTGTTTCAATTTTTTTTAAAATAAATTTTTGACCATTGCACTAACAGGGGGCAGGGAGCCGTTGGGCTTGGGTCGGGCTAAATGGGGAAAAAAATTTCGGATCGAACTCACGAGATGGGTCACACTCCATAACACCAGAGTTAGGCCGGACTCTACAACACATAGCCCAGGGTCTTAGGTTGAGCTTAGGCTCAAGCCTAGTTGGGCCCACCCAGGGGGCAACTAGACTTAGGGTGTGTCGTGAGCTCGTGGGCCAAATTTACACCCCCATATGTAGGTAGTGGTTATGAGATATGTGATTAGTAGTTGTGATATATGTGATGCTGGTTATGAGGCAAATGGTGTTAGTTATGAGATGTCGTTATGACATAAGTGGGTGAAGGTCATGAGATGTATGATTAGTGATTATTAGATATGTGATTTTGGTTATGAGGAGAGTGGTGTAGTTATAAGTCGAAGGGTGTTTGGTTATGAGATATGTGATTAGTGGTTAAGAGATATGTAATGTTGGTTATGATCAAAGTGGTGTGGTTATGAGATATATGATTAGTAGTTATGATATATGTGATGTTGGTTATGAGATATGTGGGTAATGGTTATGCGATATGTGATTAGTGGCTATGAGATATGTGATGTTGGTTATGAATCAAAGGGTTGGTTAAGAGATGTGGTTATGAGATATGTGATTATGGTTATGAAATATGTGATATTAGTTTTGAACAAAATGGTGTTGGTTATGAGATGTGGTGATATTAGTTATAAACAAAATGGTGTTAGTTAAGAGATGTGGTTATGACTAAGTTATGATCAATTTGATTATAGTTATGAAGAAATATGATTTTGGCTTATAATTATAAAAAGTGACCTGTTTAGCAGGTCGTTTTTAATGATGTAGCTCAATCTTAGCCAATAATTTTTTATGTACCGTACATTTTTTTAACAAAATATACTATAGACTTTCCTTTCAAGTAGTATTGACACGGACACACGACAAACATTCAATTTCAGAGTAATGCAGAAGATAGGGTACCTTTAGTCCTGTGTAAACTACAGAATGTAATGGGGATAATAATCTATAAATTCAACTCCATTGCAGGTGCTTAAAGCAATAACGTCAGAAGAAAGCAAATTGCAAGAAGTGATGATCGGACTGGCAGCACATGTTTTCAAATTTATGACTACTGAAGCATCGAGCATTGTGTTCGAGAGAGCTGGAATTGAAGTGGCTGAATTAGCTAGTGTACTAGTCCAGATTCTGAAGAAACACAAGTATCCAGCAACCAAGACTCCGAGAATTAGGAGGTTTGTCATAGAGTTGGCGATTTGGATGATGAGAGACAAGGAAACAAATGTTCAAATTTTCAAGGGCCTGGGAATGGAGAAGGAGCTGGAGTCTGTAACAGATACCACATCAGAGATTGAAAACTTCAATGTTTTCTCTGGTACCATTGGATTGAGCCGGCATATCACAACAATTCACTCGCTAGTCGAAACTGCGATGAAGTTACTGAAAGATAAGTAATTTATGGTAATGCAAAACAGATTTTTCAAATACAGTATTTCACGTTGGCGTGTCAGAAAAATGCAATAATTTTGTAAAGTTGGATGCATGAAAGGATATACTTTTTTTATAATGTAGCAAGTACCAGAAATTCTATTATCTCAATAATCAAGCTATTTCTATTGAGAATGTCATAGTTGCAGGTTACATGTATAAAACAATCTCCATATTAGATTGTTAATAACTAGAATGTGCACCACAAAAGTAGGACATATGAATTTGATTCATTCATGGATAAAGGAGTGGGATTCAATTAAATTACCCTCAAATGAAATAATTGAATATTTGATTCAAACTTTCTAATCCAAAGATTATATTATCCCATGAGCAGAGGGGACAACTTATTTGAGGTAACAGTTTAGTTGTATTATTTACAAAATCTTCTTTCAAGTAACTTATTCTGCCTAATTTAACACAAATAAAAAATAATTTTATTAATTTAAGAACATCTTAAGTCAACATGTTGAATTGGTGTTTGTGATGCCCATTGGGATCATCACGTCTTGCCCTGGGTTACAGATCTTTTAAGCTTCTTGACAAGTGGTGACAGATCATTTGATCCATTGCTCATATTAAAAAACATATATATATATATATATATATATATATATATTCATGACATTCATGCATGGCTTCATGGATTGCATGTCGTATTTAGAATTTTGAAATACAGTTATACTAGAATATGATAATAATTTTTTTTTAGGTAAATTACTCTTTGCTCCCTTTATGTTTGACCATTTTTTCACTTTAGTCTTTAAAATTTATTTTTTTCTCACTTTAGCCCTTCGTATTTCAAATTTTTCTCACTTTATTCATAAAGTTAATTTTTATTCAAAATTAAACAGAAAATGTCATAATAACTGTCACATAACATAAAAAATATATTATTATATTTGAATTTAAGTTTATGTCAGAAATGTGAGTTATATATAATAAAATATTTGTATATCACGTGACTGTCAATGTGTTATTTTCTATTTAATTTTTAACATAAATTAACTTTAAGAGTAAAGTGCGAAAAACTTGAAACATGAGGGGGGCAAAGTGAGAAAAAATAAATTTTAAGAGTCAAAGTAAGAAAATAGTCAAATATAAAGGGCCAAAGTATAATTTACCCCTCTTTTTTTTTTAGTAGAAATCACATTGATAGACTTCTGTTTTTAAAATGATACTGTAAAATTCAAGACTACCATATTATTTTAGATAAAAATTATGTATAAAATTTCTACATAAAAAGAAAGTATATGATGAGCTATTTTTAAACAGGTGATGTGTTGCTCTGTGTGCACATTTTTAAGAAGAGACAAAAATAAATAAATAAATAAATAAAAGAAAAAATAATCAATATATTTTTCCCTAGCATCTAAAAAAAGAAAAAATGATCAAGAAACAAAAAATAAATAAATAAAAAGAGACTTTGTTAGTAGAAATCCCTAGTTTGATTCATTTTCATTCTCTGCGAGGTCCTAAATTTGAGTCATTTTGTTTGAGACCATTCCAATCACATGTAACTAGTGGTCACCCGTGCGGTACACTGAATTTTAGAAAGTCAATGATTATTAAAAAAAAATTCCTATTTGATTGTATTTTATAATATTTTTATTTAATTTGTGTATGTAAATCTTACTTTACATCATTAAAAATATTTAACATTTCACATTATTGAAATTTTTTAAAAACTATCATACATGAAGTAAATCATCACATATATAATAGCTAATTTATCTAAGAATTACTTCAGACAACCAAAGTAGAGTAACAAAGACATTATAATTAATCAAAATGACTAATATTAAATAAAAGTAACACTAATTTTGTTTAATCAATAGTAGATATTATATTAATCATCCCATTTTAGTGGTTAAACTTTTTTTACATGCTATTTGTTTTTCGGTTATATTGATCCATTAAACATAAATAGGTTTGGAATGATTATTAAAAAAAAAAAAATTAAAAAAAGGTTTGGAAATGCATTAAAATTGAATTGACAAACATAAAGAATATAAATATTTAAATTATTCAAAAAAAATTAACATTTTTAATATGAGACTTCTTCCATTTGCTCAAACTTTGAATCTAAATAAAAAAAATTAAAAAAAAAGAAAAAAGAAATGTGTGGTTTAGTTCTCAAAGGAAATAAGTTTTTAAAAATAAATTTAATCATGAGTTATTTCAACAGGATAATCAGTAATAAAAAATCAACTGATGAATACATTCAAAGTATAAATCCATATCCAATCAATTTTGACGTGTTCTTCGTTTTCAATCTAACATCTGCGACAAAAAAAAAAAATAATAATAATAATTAAACACAATCAATAAATGAGAGGGTTACAAATTGATAATAGTAGCGCTTTTAAAAGAAAAAAATAGAATAAAATCTCAATTAAATGACACATTATTAACAAAAAGAAAGAAATAAAGAAAAATACAGATTGTAACAAAAAAAATTAAAAATTAAATAATAATATCCATTTACATAAACTCACTTTCTCAGAAATGCAAAAACTCATGCAAGTTCACATTTCAAATGTAAAGCAAATATTTAAGATTTTTAGGTACCGAAAAGAGATAAAAAAAAAAAAAAAAGACTCAATGTTGATTGTTTCCCCCCTCTCCCCCACACCCCAATGTTTCTGTTCATGGTTTTATTTGCAGGAATTTGTTTTTATATTGAAAAGATTATGCTTAGACAAAAGATATATGTGGAATTCTATCATATTTAAAATTTGTATAGATAATTAATTGATGATTTCAAAAGAAAAAATATTAAATTTAACTTGAAGATAAACTTTAAAAAGATTAAGTTGAAATATATGGGAATTCTATAACAAACTAACAAAAGATAAATATAGATCATTAAAAAAATTATTATCTTTTTGGGATATTTATATCCCAATATTAATCTTTTTTTTATTTAAATATTTTGTTATCTTTTATTTGAATTTTCATTTTGCAATTCAAATCTAAATAGCTATATTTTTATTTTTGTATATTTTTTCATATCTATATCTATATATATATATTTTTGTTAGTCATACTGTAATGACCCCAAAATGCGTATAAGAAGTCATCTTTATTTAACTTTGAGATGATGTGTTTTAATTTAATTATATCTATTGGAATTGAAGCATTATCTGTTGAGTTACGAATTTAAAATTGAAATTACCGACCTTTATGGGTTCAGAAATTAAAATTGAGCACTTGGGTATGTTAATGGGAATTTTTAAAACTATTTGAAAAAATTAATTGGAATTCTAAATTGTCTGATTAGTTAATGCACGCTTGGGTGGTTAATTTCATACTGCAAATTGAAGGCCTTAGAGGCTTCAGAAACAGGAACAGAGGACATATTCATGATCAGCGTAATTTTTAGGGTCATCTGAAAAGCTTAATTGAAATTTAATTTCATACGATTCATAAGGCCACGTTTGACTCTCCCTTGTGTTAATCTTGTGTGTGTATATTTATATAAATAGAAGCCTTATGAGTTGTTGAACTCATCTCTTTGAACCAAAAATATCTAGAGAAAGGGGAAGCCACGTGAGAGAGAGAGTTCTTGAGAGAACTCAAAGAGAAAAGGAAGGAAAGCTTGGAGATTGAAGAGCTTTAAAGGGGAAATTCAAGGATTTGGGTTAAGGTATGTGGTTTTAACTATTATCTTTGTAAATAATTCAATTACTACATGAAATCAAGGATTAACTTGGAAGTTTAAAATGTAAATGAACTAGTGTTTTGGGAGTTTGGATGAAATGGATTGAATTCAAGGAATTGAACTTTGCTTTCCTTAAATTTGTTTGATTTGGGTCCAATCTTAAGAATGATTCGGGTCCAATCTTAAGAATGATTCGTGGAATAACAAGCTTTGGTGTGAAAATCAACCATATGTAAGATGTATCTTTATGATTTTGGAGTATATATTTTGGAAGTTTGATTATATAGAAAAATGGGACTTGAATTTTTAATTTGAGGCAAAGATTGATTTGTTTGAGATGGGGTTACACTTGAATGTTGATAGTTTATCACCTTGTGGGTCAATTTTACATGTTTTTGAGTGATTTATGTTTAGAACCAAGCTTAAAAATGGAAAGAACCAAGTGTTGGAGCAAAAGAGATATTTTCGGACTGTTATTTTTTGCCCAGACCGCACGAGCGGCCACGGGCACCGCACGAGCGGACATGAAGAAAAAAAAGTGATTTTCATTCTGCTTTTGGGTGCTCGAGCGGCCGGGTTCTTCCGCTCGAGCGGAATTGGAGCGCATGAGCGGCCAATCCTGTTTCGGCTTATACCTTGTAACTTCGAACAAGCATATCTTTTGCATCCGGACTCCGTTTTGAGTGATTCTTAAGCCTAAAATCAAGCCCCAAAAGTCTAGTTTCTGATGGTGGAAATCTCACTCCAAAATTCTAAGTACAAAAATAGTTATGCTCAAATTAGTGACGACTGTTCACTTTCTGTTTACTGAGTTTGTACTGTTTTTTCGCCTGAACCTTTCTCCTATCAATTCCGCCTATTTTATGAGGCATGGATTATAACCAATGGAGGACTAATGAGTCTAGAACCACCATAGCTATTGAGTAAGGAATAAAAAGATATTGGTTTTATTCTCATAATCTGCTATGTGCGTTATGTTTGTAGGTCAAGACGGGGACATCGTTCCACCGCTATCAGAGACCTACCATTGTGAGTAGTAGTACTGTAGTTGTACATTTACCTACCGTTAATAATTCTTATTATTAACACTCTGTTCTTCGCATGTTAATTACGTTAACTGTTATAAATGATTGGAAACTGGAGATTTCCTATGTCCCTACATGAATTAATACTATACAAAATGTCGACAGGAAGAAATTGTGAATATAAGCCCCACCTACGAAGAACATGATGTTTTGAATATCTTACAATGGATCATCGAAATGGCTAATTGGATAGAATTATGAGTTGCTTTATATGTTAATAGTTATTGTTAATGATTTGTTATATGTAAGACAACTACGTCAACTTGTGATAAACCATGGGGAAATTTATGTGCACTATTGTGAACGGTATTCCTATGAGTCTGGGATTATTCTGTTCGGTTTATTCGTTCCGTTTATGCTATGGCATGATATGAATTGTTCGGTCTTTAAGACCTAAATGTTTTCTGGTATGGAACAAAGTGCTGTACGGAACTAAGTGCTGCAGTGCGAGTCACCTCTAGAATCCGTGCGAGACACCTCTTAAGTCCATACATATATGAACTAGGCCTATGGCCAATCTGTGACATCTGGGCCTATGGCCGTTCTGTATCTGTTGGGCCTATGGCCGTTCTGTATCTGTTAGGCCTATGGTCGTTCTGTATTATTTGTGGGCCAGAGTCCCTTCTGTAAGATTTGTGGGCTTAAAGCCGTTTTGTATCACATTTGGGCTTAAAGCCGATTTGTATCACATCTGTGGGCTTAAAGCCATTCTGTATTATATATGGGCTCGAGGCCGTTCTGTATTATATGTGAACCTGAGACCGTATTGAAATATAATTATGGATAAGACCTGTATATGGTTGGTATCTGTCTATTTATTTTATCCAAGGTTTTTCTTATTCAATTAACCTTCTTAAGTTGTTATTATCCACTGAGCCTTGCTCATTCTGTTTTATGTATATTTCTGTAGGTGAGCCATCAGGGATTGACACTAGAGTTGTACTGAGGTTCGCTTGTCTGCCAAGTCACCTGGGGTATGTCTCCACGTGGAGGCCTTAATTTATTGTTGGGAGTCTTATAAATTATTAAGTCTTATGTAAGAGTGTGTGAGATCTATATAAAATCTGTGATTGTGTAGGTATATTTGGAATGGATTTAAATGCTCAAATCCAATTAAACCATCATGTATGCACAAGCTCAATGGATGTTGTCTTTTATTGATATTGCTTCCGCCTAAGGCCCTATATATGGTTAAATATTATTTTAAAATTCTGTTTTGAGACCTATGTACAGGCCGGTCATGGACCAAACTTTTAGGGGCGGGTTTGGGTCATGACAGGTGGTATCAGAGCATGAGTTCAGATCTCACACACGTGTCCATTGAGTATTAGAGTGTCTAGAATGCATTTAAGTTGCACGTATCTAGTAACAAAAGGATATGATGTGCGTTTTAAAAGATGTATGTGAGCTGTACAATACGTCGAGTATCGAGATTAAGGATGAGAATTCTCATGGACTCTGAGGTAACAAAAGAAGATTCATATGTTTTGTTTCATAGACTGAGATTTGTGACTAAGGAAAATTAGATAATTGTTATGAAGTGAGAATGGGTTATATAAGGTTAACGTTTTGAAAGATGTGGAATATCGGTGTTCTTCGGCTATTCAAATTGATATGTATAAGCATGTTTATGGAAACGTAATGTGAAAAGAGATTAAACTTAGCTTTTATCTGTGTTATATGCGGAAGTAGACCAGGAGGAGTTTTTGGGAAACTGAGGTTGTTGTGCATCAATGAAGTGTATGGAAATTGAGAAATACAATGATTAAGAACGAGTATGAGACTTGAGAATCGCCTGATATAAGAAGTAAAGATAAAGGGATTGCCCCACTCATATCCTTGTATGCTTGTGTGTTATGACTAAGTATGCGAAACTATGTGTTATGGAGTAATTAATGAGTGAATTTAGTGATGCAGGGAAATTGAAATTTTGACTAGAATATGGGCGGTGTTGAGTACGTTCATTGTAGAGATAGAGTGTATGTTGAGGGAATTGAGATGTGTATGCTGGCGAAGGAAATGTTATCTGAAATCTTGAACCATGGAGTTAAATGACTTGCTATGATCTTATGTATTAAGCTAATTTGTATTTAGTGGCTGGAGGAAAAGGTAGTAAGAATGAGGTGATACTTAAGTTGTCTTACCACATGTAAGAATACGAATGGGCATTGTTAACGTAGTGAGATGATATGTTTGTTAATCAAATTATTTGGGTTATTGAAGTGGATCATTGGTGAAAAGGAGGGCATGTTGTGAATCTTTTTATGGAATGATAAGTGAAGTTTTGTTCCTCCTTTCAGTACGAACATATATTCTTGTGAATGAATGTGAATAAAAGGAAAATTGTCTTCCTTTTTGTGGATTGCCATTTGTCTGAAAGCCATAATGTTGTTTTGATATGTTTTGTTCTGAATCGAACATATTGCTATCATAAACTTACTGTTACTAATGAAGGATGAAATATTTGTATGAGAATTAACTTAAGGCATGTTCCTTCATTGTGATCTGGAAATGAATGCTCATTGGAACGAAACTTGTGTGATCTGTGTTATTTAGAGAGGTTATACCACCAATTACATTCGGTACTTCTAACATAGATGAATAGTGTGTGATCCTGTGTGAGTTGACTATAGACCTAAGTAAGTAATGTCCTTGTATAGATACTTTCGTATAAATGATTTTGAAAATGGCTATGCTGTACGATGTTTAATGAAATCTATATTTTGGTTACGAACTGTTCTACATGATAAGTATTTTCGGAAATGATAAAATATGTTATGAACCTCCGACATGTTTATGATATGATGAGTTTTCCGAGTAATTTCCCCAAAATGACTAGATATGCTACGAAATCCCTATTGTTCAGGATATGACAAGTTTCTGGAAAAGATATTTTGCTATACATGAATGAGTTTTCCATTTAATAAATTATTGTGGCATGCTTGATGAATGCCTTATGATGAACTTGAAATCATTCTGCCTTATCTGTTATAAGTTGGACCGGAGGTTGTTCTGTCAAAGTTTAAGTATGTTTAATGTTATTGGAAATTATCCCATCATCTGATAATCTTTGAAAGGTCTGATCAGTTTCTAAATAATGTCTCTGAACGACGTATTGTGTGTAATTATGAAGGGTTTGATGAACTTTATGTATTACATACTTTTGGAAATGTTCTTGTCCATGATAAGAACGTTTTACTAAATATGGAACAAGAATATAATAGCTTTATGGGAAATGTATTCTGTGCTTGATGTCATGATGTTGACTTCAAGATCTTCCAAGCAAACATGGATTTTAAATGATTATACTTTACTGTAATTTGGGAATTGTGTCCACTAAGGTTTGATCCGTATTTGATTTTACTAATAACTTACTCTGAACATGTAATTCCTTGTTATGGGATCTGAGTTGCTATTTGGAGTCTGTTAGAAATCTGATCCGAACTGATAAGTCTAATTCTGATTACTTAAGCATTATTATCGATTGGGTTACCGATTAGCCAGTAATAGCGAATTAATTGTGATCCTTGGAACAAACTTCATTGAAATTGATTGTTTAGGAATTATGAACTGTTCAACGATTGAGGAATATTGAACCTCTAGGACGAGACTGAACTATGATAGGAAACCGAAATTTGTGAACCGAACTCGTGTTAAGGTAAATCAAGTTTGGAGGACCAAACTTCTTAAGGTGGGGAGAATGTAATGACCCAAAAATGCGTATAAGAAGTCATCTTTATTTAACTATGAGATGATGTATTTTAATTTAATTATATCTATTGGAATTGAAGCATTATCTGTTAAGTTACGGATTTAAAATTGAAATTACCGACTTTTATGGGTTCAGAAATTAAAATTGAGTACTTGGGTATGTTAATGGGAATTTTTAGAACTATTTGGGAAAATTAATTGGAATTCTAAATTGTCTGATTCGTTAATGCACGTTTGGGTGATTAATTTCATACTGCAAATTGAAGGCCTTAGAAGCTTCAGAAACCGGAACAGAGGACATATTCATGATCAACGTAATTTCTAGAGTCATCTGAAAAGTTTAATTGAAATTTAATTTCGTACGATTTATAAGGCCACGTTTGGCTCTCCCTTGTGTTAATCTTGTGTGTGTATATTTATATAAATAGCACCCTTATGAGTTGTTGAACTCATCTCTTTGAGCCAAAAATATCTAGAGAAAGGGGAAACCACGTGAGAGAGAGAGTTCTTGAGAGAACTTAAAGAGAAAAAGAAGGAAAGCTTGGAGATTGAAGAGCTTTAAAGGGGAAATTCAAGGATTTGGGTTAGGGTATGTGGTTTTAACTATTATCTTTGTAAATAATTCAATTACTACATGAAATCAAGGATTAACTTGGAAGTTTAAAATGTAAATGAACTAGTGTTTTGGGAGTTTGGATGAAATGGATTGAATTCAAGGAATTGAACTTTTCTTTCCTTAAATTTGTTTGATTTGGGTCCAATCTTAAGAATGATTCGTGGAATAACAAGCTTTGGTGTGAAAATCAACCATATGTAAGATGTATCTTTATGATTTTGGAGTATATATTTTGGAAGTTTGATTATATAGAAAAATGGGGCTTGAATTTTTAATTTGAGGCAAAGACTGATTTGTTTGAGATGAGGTTACACTTGAATGTTGATAGTTTATCACCTTGTGGGTCAATTTTACAAGTTTTTGAGTGATTTATGTTTAGAACCAAGCTTAAAAATGAAAAGAACCAAGTGTTGGAGTAAAAGAGCTATTTTCGGACTGTTGTTTTTTGCCCAGACCGCACGAGCGGCCACGGGCACCGCACGAGCGGACATGAAGAAAAAACAAGAGGTTTTCATCCTGCTTTTGGGCGCTCGAGCGGCTGGGTTCTTTCGCTCGAGCGGAATTGGGCCGCACGAGCGGCCAAAGTGGGCGCACGTGCGGCCAACCCTGTTTCAGCTTATACCTTGTAACTTCGAATAAGCATATCTTTTGCATCCGGACTCCGTTTTGAGTGATTCTTGAGCCTAAAATTAAGCCCCAGAAGTCTAGTTTCCGATGGTGGAAATCTCACTCCCAAATTATAAGTACAGAAATAGTTATACTCAAATTAGTGATGATTGTTCACTTTCTGTTTACTGAGTTTGTACTGTTTTTTCGCCTGAACCTTTCTCCTATCGATTCCTCCTATTTTATGAGGCATGGATTATAACCTATGGCGGACTAATGAGTCTAGAACCACCATAGCTTTTGAGTAAGGAATAAAAAGAGATTGATTTTATTCTCATAATCTGCTATGTGCATTATATTTGTAGGTCAAGACGGGGACATCGTTCCACCACTATCAGAGACCTACCATTGTGAGTAATAGTACTGTAGTTGTACATTTACCTACCGTTAATAATTCTTATTATTAACGTTCTGTTCTTCGCATGTTAATTACGTTAACTGTTGTAAATTATTGGAAACTGTAGATTGCCTATGTCTCTGCATGAATTAATACTGTACAAAATGTCGACAGGAAGAAATTGTGAATATAAGCCCCACCTACGAAGAACATGATGTTTTGAATATCTTACAATGGATCATCGAAATGGCTAATCGGATAGAATTATGAGTTGCTTTGTATGTTAATAGTTATTGTTAATGATTTGTTATATGTAAGACAACTACGTCAACTTGTGATAAACCATGGGGAAATTTTTGTGCACTATTGTGAACGGTATTCCTATGAGTCTGGGGTTATTCTGTTCGGTTTATTCGTTCCGTTATGCTATGACATGATATGAATTGTTCGGTCTTTAAGACCTAAATGTTTTCTGGTATGAAACAAAGTGTTGTACGGAACTAAGTGCTGCAGTGCGAGTCACCTCTAGAATCCGTGCGAGACACCTCTTGAGTCCATACATATGTGAACTGGGCGTATGGCCAATCTGTGACATCTGGGCCTCTAACCGTTCTGTATCTGTTAGGCCTATGGCCGTTCTGTATCTGTTGGGCCTATGGCTGTTCTATATCTGTTAGGCCTATGGCTGTTCTGTAAGATTTGTGGGCCAGAGGCCCTTCTGTAAGATTTGTGGGCTTAAAGCCGTTCTGTATCACATTTGGGCTTAAAGCCGATCTGTATCATATCTGTGGGCTTAAAGCCGTTCTGTATTATATATGGGCCCGAGGCCGTTCTGTATTGCATATGGGCCCGAGGCCGTTCTGTATTATATGTGAACCTAAGACCGTATTGAAATATAGTTATGGATAAGACCTGTATATGGTTGGTATCTGTCTATTTATTTCATCCAAGGTTTTGCTTATTCAATTAACCTTCTTAAGTTGCTATTATTCACTGAGCCTTGCTCATTCTGTTTTATGTATATTTCTGTAGGTGAGCCATCAAGGATTGACACTAGAGTTGTACTGAGGTTCGCTTGTCTGCCAAGGCACTTGGGGTATGTCTTCACGTGGAGGCCTTAATTTATTGTTGAGAGTCTTATAAATTATTAAGTCTTATGTAAGAGTGTGTGAGATCTATATAAAATCTGTGATTGTATAGGTATATTTGGAATGTATTTAAATGCTTAAATCCAATTAAATCATCATGTATGCACAAGTTCAATGGATGTTGTCTTTTATTGATATTGCTTCCGCCTAAGGCCCCATATATGGTTAAATATTATTTTAAAATTCTATTTTGAGGCCTATGTCCAGGCCGGTCATGGACCAAACTTTTAAGGGCGGGTTTGGGTCGTGACACATACATAAGTAGTTATTTATTTTAAAAAGTATTTAACTCCTAGTCTTTTTTATTTGAATATTAATCTTGTATTTGAAGTTTTATCAATTCAAAATATGGAATTGTATTAAATTTAAACTTTATATGGATAATTAATTGATAATTTTAAAAGGTAAAATAATAAGTTAAACTTGAAGATAAAATTTAAAAAGATTAAGCTGAAATATATGGAAATTCTACAACAAACTCACAGAATATAAATATAGATCATTAAAACATTTATTATCTTTCTGGGATTTATATCTCAAACTTAATATTTTTAATTTAATTTTTTTAATCTTTTATTTGCATTTTTATTTATGTAATTTTATTATATTTAAAATTTATATGGATAATTAATTAATGATTTTAAAAAATACAATATTAAGTTCAACCTGAAGATAAACTTTAAAAAGATTTAGCCAAAATATATGGAAATTCTACAACAAACTCACATAAAGTAAATTTAGATTTTTAAAAACTTTATCATGTTTTTGAAATTTATATCTTAATCTTAATCTTTTTTAATTTAAATATTTTTTTTATCTTTTATTTGAATTTTTATTTTTCAGTTCAAATCTAAATAGTTATATATATATTGTATATATTTTTATCTTTGTTTTTTTTTTTGTTCATATATAAATAATTATCTTTTTATTTAAAAATTTATTTGACTCATAATATTTTTTATTTTATTATTTTTTAATCTTTTATTTGACTCATTATATTATTTTGTGATTGAAATTTGAATAGGTATCTTTTTATTTTATTTTTAATAGTTTTATCTCTACCTTTTTGTTGTTCATATCTAAATATTTATCATTTTATTTAAATCTATCTATCTATCTATCTATTTATCTATATAAGCAAATGTAGTAGAGTATGAGAATTCTCCAAACTCTTAATATTAAACTCTTATGGATTATCTCTCTTACGTGTTACCTCTCAAGTCTTTCCTCCGACTTTTCTAATTTTTAATCATTTGTTAATTACATAATGACTTATTTTGAAAATGATTTTTTGCATTGGATTCATCTATTAAAGATCTTTCTTATTTTTATTTTGAAAATGATATTTTGTATTGGATTCAACTACTAAATAAAGATCTTTGTGCTATAATTTTATTATGATAATCTAGTAGTCTAGGACTAAAATTGAATAAAAATGATGTTACTTTATGATGTATGGTTTAGAAAAAAAATGCAGTATTTTGTTTACAATTTAATTCTGTTTCAAAATCAAATCTTTTCATTATATATTTTACTGGTGTCTCACAGCAAAATCACAATAGAAAAACTGTTGGAAAATTTATAAATTTATAAAGAGGTAGTTGTGAATTGAAATAGACTCTATTTTGAATGAAAGGGTGTAACCTTTCATGGTGTTTTTTTGTTTTAAAAGAAGGGTCTCTATTTTGAATGAAAGGGTGCAAACCTTTCATGGTGTCTCTTTATTTTAAATGAAGGGGTATGTCCCTTCTTCATACCTTTTCAATTCAATTTGAATAGGTGCCAACAAAGCCTATATAAAGGCAGCCCCATTCCAATTTTGAGTATTCCGAAAATTCATTTTCCTTGCCTTCATTTTGCTCTCTTGCGTCCTTTATTCTTCATATTTAGTTTTAGAATAAATTAAAGAGAGTATAGATCACAGGTTTGGTTCGCCGAACAAATTTATTTGAAGTGCTTCTATAAATTTGTGAAGATCATTGTATCCTGGGAGATAGACGCCATTCAACCGTAAGTACCATAGCGGGGCGAATCTGTCTTAAGGACAGAGTGTCACACACTCGACTTGGTCTTGTAATTTTATTTGGTTCGACAAAATAAATCCGGTATGTTATTTATTTATTTTGTTTGAATTTATTTCTAGTTATTTTATTTACACAAAAGATTGTTCCATCAATCTTAAGACAGATTCGAATTATTCTGTTTACAGAATTTTTCGTTTGTTTTCCTTTTTCTTTCTTCGTAAATAATTTCGGAAGAAAAATTATTTTCTGTGAATTTACGAAATAATATTCTGGTTGGAAAAACAAATAGTGATTATATGCTATTTGACAGATAGTAGTAATATACTGTCTCTTTTCTTTGACAACTAGTAGTACGATACTGGTGTCATTAACAATTCAGAATATATTTTTGTGAAATTTTGTCAGAAAACTAATTTTGGTTTTTAGAAATTATTTTCTGAGTTTTCTTTAATTAAAATTCTGTTTCAGTATTTTAATTATTGAAGTGTTACTGAAATTAATTTTCTTGTGTGGAATTAATTTGGTTAAATAAAATTTTATTTTATTTCCAAATTAATTGAAAAATAAAAGTTATAGTTATTATTTCTTTTATTTTTATAGAATTTAATTTCCTTGTGTGGAATTAATTTGGTTAAATAAAATTTTATTTTATTTCCAAATTAATTGAAAAATAAAAGTTATAGTTTTTATTTCTTTTATTTTACAGAATTTAATTTTCTGTGTGGAATTAATTTGTTTAAATAAAATTTTATTTTATTTTCAAATTAATTGAAAAATAAAAGTTACATTCTTGTTTCTTTTATTTTTACAGAATTTAATTCTGTGAATTTGGTTTAATTTTCTGTGTAGTATAAATTCTAATTATAATTTTGTTTTTATAATTTAGAATTTATGGCTACTAAAACTGGTCAAACTTATGTTCAAAGCAGTACTGGTATGGTAATTGCCATTACGCCAATTTCTCCTTTTGTTGGGACTGTGCCAGTGAATAATAGTGAAAAGGCAGAGAAGTTCTTAAGAACTAATTTTTGCAAAGGCAAAGGAAGAACAAGTAAGAAGGTTACTAAAGCCGATATAACCAAAATGGATATAATTTCCAATGGTGTAGATGTCATAAATCTTTCTGTAGTTGTTTCCGAGGCAAATCTTGTCGGAAATCCTAAAGAATGGTGGGTGGACACTGGTGCTACTCGCCATATTTGTGCCGACAAAAAGATGTTCACATCTTATTCTTTAGTGGACAATGGTGAACAACTTTTTATGGGCAACTCCTCAACTTCCAAAGTTGAAGGACAAGGAAAGATTGTACTCAAGATGACATCTGGAAAGGAACTCACTCTCAACAATGTGTTGCATGTACCGGACATTCGCAAGAATTTAGTTTCCGGATCTTTGTTGAGTAAGAATGGGTTTAGGCTAGTTTTTGAAAGTGACAAGTTTGTACTTACCAAAAACGGGATGTATGTAGGAAAAGGTTATATGTCTGATGGCCTTTTCAAGTTAAATGTAATGACCGTTGTACCCTCAGTTATTAATAATACTACATCTTCTTCTTACTTGCTTGAGTCTTCAAATTTATGGCATGGTAGACTAGGACATGTTAATTATGGATCTTTGCGTAGATTAATTAATATGGAATGTTTACCTAAATTTAACATTGATTCAAATCATAAATGTGAAATTTGCGTTGAGGCAAAATTATCTAAAACTCCTTTTCATTCAATTGAAAGAAGTACGGAACCACTTGAATTAATTCATAGTGACATTTGTGATTTTAAATCAATTCAAACCAGAGGTGGAAAAAAGTATGTAAACACTTTTATAGATGACTATACTAGATATAGTTATATTTATTTAATTCGAACCAAGGATGAAGCTTTGGAAACTTTCATTCAATATAAGAATGAAGTAGAAAATCAACTTGGTAAGAAAATCAAGAAACTTAGAAGTGATAGAGGTGGTGAATATGAATCACCTTTTGGTGAGTTTTGTAAAGAACATGGAATAATTCATCAAACCACTGCTCCTTACTCACCTCAGCAAAATGGAATTGCTGAAAGGAAAAATAGGACTTTAAAAGAAATGATGAATGCCATGTTAATTAGTTCTGGATTACCTCAGAACTTGTGGGGGGAAGCAATACTTTCTGCTAATTATATTTTAAATAAAGTACCCCGAAAGAAAATAAATCAAACACCTTATGAATTATGGCATGGAAGAGTACCATCCTACAAATACTTAAAAGTGTGGGGGTGTTTGGCTAAAGTGGCTATTCCTAGTCCTAAAAAGACTAAGATAGGTCCTAAGACCATTGATTGCATTTTCATTGGTTATGCCAAGAATAGTAGTGCATATCGGTTTTTGATTCATAAATCAAAACATTCCGAAATGCATGTAAATACTATTATTGAATCTCGGAATGCATCGTTCTTTGAACATGTATTTCCGAATAAGATTGGACAAGAGACTAGTAATAAGAAAAGATCTTTTGATGCTATTACTAGTAATGATCAAGAACATGATCAAGAACAAGAGTTAGATCAAAATGAAGAAGAGGAACCTAGGCGTAGTAAACGTGCTAGAACTTCAAAATCTTTTGGTCCAGATTTTCTAACATATATGGTAGAAAATGAGCCTTTAGCTTTTAAAGAGGCTATGTCCAGTCCGGAAGCTCCTTTATGGAAAGAAGCTGTCAACAGTGAAGTTGAATCCATCTTGCAAAATCACACTTGGGAACTAGTGGACTTACCACCAGGTTGTAAACCTCTTGGATATAAGTGGATTTTCAAAAGGAAAATGAAAGCGGATGGATCAATTGACAAATACAAGGCAAGACTTGTAGTCAAAGGATTTAGACAAAAAGAAGGTCTTGATTACTTTGACACGTACTCACCGGTTACTAGAATAACATCCATTAGAATGCTAATTGCCATTGCATCTCTATACAATCTAGAAATTCATCAAATGGATGTTAAAACCGCTTTCTTAAATGGTGAGTTAAATGAAGAAATTTACATGGAACAACCAGAAGGGTTTTCTGTTCCAGGGAAAGAAAAGAAAGTGTGTAAATTGGTTAAATCATTATATGGTTTAAAACAAGCGCCAAAGCAATGGCATGAGAAATTTGACAAGGCAATGATGTCAAATGGTTTTAAAATTAATGAGTGTGACAAATGTGTTTATATTAAAAACACAGATAAAGGTTATGTCATTGTATGTCTTTATGTAGATGATATGCTCATCATTGGTAGTAATAATGACATGATTAAAACTACCAAGAAAATGTTGAATAAACATTTTGACATGAAGGACATGGGCATTGCTGATGTAATACTTGGTATGAAAATTACCAAAACATCAGAAGGATATGCTTTGTCACAATCTCATTACATTGAGAAAATACTTGACAAATTCAGCAAAGATGATGATCATCTTGCTAGAACTCCTGTAGATGTTAATTTGTATCTTTCTAAGAATATACAGGAAAGTATTTCTCAATTAGAGTATGCCCAAATTATTGGAAGCTTAATGTACTTGATGAACTGCACTCGCCCAGATATAGCTTATGCAGTAAGTAAATTAAGTAGATATACGAGTAATCCGGGAGTAGAACACTGGAAAGCAATTATAAGGGTTCTAAGATATCTCCGATTTACTCGTAACATTGGGCTGAATTATACTAGATATCCAGCAGTACTTGAAGGATACTGTGATGCAAATTGGATATCGGATACAAGAGACTCGAAGTCCACCAGTGGGTATGTCTTTACTCTTGGTGGGGCGGCTGTATCTTGGAAATCTTCAAAACAGACTTGTATTGCTAGGTCTACTATGGAATCTGAATTCATAGCTTTAGACAAAGCAGGGGAAGAGGCAGAATGGCTTCGCCACTTCCTTGAAGATATTCCAATTTGGCCAAAACCGGTGCCTGCTATATGCATACATTGTGATAGTCAATCAGCAATAGGTAGAGCACAGAGTCATATGTATAACGGTAAGTCTCGACACATTCGTCGTCGACATAATACCGTAAGACAACTACTCTCTAATGGAATTATTTCCATAGAATATGTTAAGTCTAAAGACAACATAGCGGATCCACTAACCAAAGGGTTAGCAAGAGAGTTAGTTGAGAATTCATCGAGGGGAATGGGACTAAAGCCTATTTAATAAGAGTTACCACAACGGCAACCCAACCTAGTTGACTGGAGATCCCAAGATCTAGGTTCAAAGGGACAACCGAGTTGTGATTGACTCAGAAGGATCACTGTGGAGTCCAACTCCTACCCATTTCTATGATGAAAAAGTGATGTCTGCAGCGATTTAGGATAAGTAATACTTTTAATGATTCTTATATCTAGGTAAACCTAGTGGAGTATGGCATGATACTTTTCATAAGAATTACCTATATGAGTATGAACTGGGCCGGTTCTATGAGATTTGTGAAGGGCTACAATTCTCTAAAGCACTCATGAAGACCAGGTTGTTCAGGGCCAAAATGAACACAATAGTGAGAACTAAACTGTGTCTGGGAATATACTGTGTGAGTTCTATTGTCTTGGTTTACACAAACGGCTGAACAGTTCAAGACATCATGTTCACTGGTTAGCTAGTAAATCCGATAGTGTCTCACAAGGGAAGGTTCAAAGCCAAAAGCTACCTATCCTTTGCAGAATATTTTCAATTTCTGTACTCTCTGTATTTACATCATGTTGTTGCATTTTCTCTCTGTCAATTTCATTCATGTGGGGGATTGTTGGAAAATTTATAAATTTATAAAGAGGTAGTTGTGAATTGAAATAGACTCTATTTTGAATGAAAGGGTGTAACCTTTCATGGTGTCTTTTTGTTTTAAAAGAAGGGTCTCTATTTTGAATGAAAGGGTGCAAACCTTTCATGGTGTCTCTTTATTTTAAATGAAGGGGTATGTCCCTTCTTCATACCTTTTCAATTCAATTTGAATAGGTGCCAACAAAGCCTATATAAAGGCAGCCCCATTCCAATTTTGAGTATTCCGAAAATTCATTTTCCTTGCCTTCATTTTGCTCTCTTGCGTCCTTTATTCTTCATATTTAGTTTTAGAATAAATTAAAGAGAGTATAGATCACAGGTTTGGTTCGCCGAACAAATTTATTTGAAGTGCTTCTATAAATTTGTGAAGATCATTGTATCCTGGGAGATAGACGCCATTCAACCGTAAGTACCATAGCGGGGCGAATCTGTCTTAAGGACAGAGTGTCACACACTCGACTTGGTCTTGTAATTTTATTTGGTTCGACAAAATAAATCCGGTATGTTATTTATTTATTTTGTTTGAATTTATTTCTAGTTATTTTATTTACACAGAAGATTGTTCCAACAAAAACCATTATAGAAGATACTCAACAAGGTATGTTTTTCATTTTGCAATACAAATCTCACCCCAAGAAAAGATGTCTCACTTTTTTCTAAGACAAAATCATCATATTGCATACGTAAGATAAAAGAGGTTTTGTTGGTTGTCATTCTTCATAAAAGGCTTCTTAACGACTTTGCATATAATTTATCAACAAACTCAATTATGTGAGAACAAATTAGGCTATTAAGCACTCGTTTGGGAAGTAGGTTGATTTTTTGACTTTTTAATTTTTTAATTTTTTTAATTATTTTAATCTAGGGTTAAAAAGCTTGATTTGGGAAGGGCTTTTTGACTTTTTGGACTTTCTGACTTTTTGGTGAGGTGTCTTTATGGTAAATTACCAAACTGCCCTTGACACATGATTCTCATGGCAACTCACACTCAAATGGTCCTCCACGTCAGCACCATGTGCAGGACCGAAATTGTTTGAAATTTTTTTTTTTTCAGTTTGGATTTGGCGTATTTTCCTTTATTTTTTATTTTTATTTTTTATTTTGGGTTTTGATTTGGCGTATTTTGCTTAATTTTTTTTATTTTTTTATTTTGGGATTGGATTTCGCGTATTTTACTTAAATTTTTTAATTTTTTTATTTTGGGTTTGGATTTGGCGTATTTTTTTTTATCTTTTTCATTTTTATTGGTATACAATAACTTTTTTTTTTATTTTTCAAAAATGAGTTTTCATGTGTTTTATTTATTTTTAAATTACGTCGCGAATGGTAATTTATGTTTTTATATTTTTTTTAAAATATTTTTTAATAAGGCATATTTTTCTCGTTATTTTTTTTAATTTACGTTTTTGTCATTTTTTAATTAGTACACATTAATTTGTTTTTATATTTCAAAAATGGGTTTTCATGTGTTTTATTTATTTGTAAATTACTTGGCAAATGGTAATTTCTGTTTTTTTTTTATCTTTTTGGATGAGGCGTATTTTTGTCGTTCTTTTTTTTTTTGAATTTACGTTTTTGTAATTTTTTAAATATTTTTAAATATTTTTGAATGAGGCGTATTTTTTTTAAATAATTTATGTATTTTTTTTTTTTTTTTTGCAAATGGTTTTTTCATGTGCTTTTTATTTTTTTATTTTTTTCATTTTCTGTGAAATGATAAAAAGTGAGGTTTTATTTTATTGTCCTGTGTATTTTAAATAAATTAATTTTAATTTTATTGTAAATATTTAAATAATGTAAATAATGTAAATAATTTAATAAGCAAAAATTTAAAATAAATATTCAAAAAATTTAAATCGTAAAAATTTAAATAATTTAAATATTCAAAAAATTATTTTAACAAAAAAATGTAAATAATTTAAATATTCAAAAATTTTAAATAATTTAAAATGTTAATATTTTAAATTTAAAAACAACTCTACACTCAAATCGTAACCAAACACGTAAAATAAAACTCAATTAATAAATTATTTTTAAAACTCATAACCAAACACATAACTTGAAACTCCATACTATTTTCACAACTCTACACTCAAATCATAACTAAATACATAACAAAAAAATTAAAATATTTTTATAAAATAGAGTTTGAATTTATTCTTATAAAATATTTTAACAAAAAACAAAAAAAAAATGTTTTTAATTTTTTTTTTCAACTTTCTTTGTTTTTTCTGGGAAAATATATTTTTTGGAAAAAGGTTTTTTTTTTACTTTGAATATTTCTGACGCTGAGGCTAAATTAGTTCCTCTTTCATGTGGGGGTAGTTTTGTAAATTTACCTGTGAAATGGTTGTTGCCAAGCTCCTGCCATGCTTTTGTCTCCATGTGGCTGAATTAGCCACTTTTGTCTGTATGTGGCTAATTTAGCCTCAAACTGCCTTCCCAAACACAAGCTAAATACACCTTAAGCCTTCAAAATTAGGCTATGTCTGGCATAAAAATTTTGAGTTAAAATAGTCACACAAAAAAAAAAAGATTAAAAAATTAATAAGACAAAATGTCACATCTAAATTATAATCATTTTATTTTTTCTCTCATAAAAGTCAAAAAAATCAAAAAGTCCATTCCAAACAAAACTTTTTAACTCCAGACTAAAATAGCCAAAAAATCAAATAATTAACTCACATTCCAAACAAAGACTTATTATTTTTTTTACTTCTATCTTAACAATAAGAATCAATTTCATTCTTGATTTACTTTAAAATCATATTAATCCGATCCATAAACATCCTACACCATGTAACCTAATTCCGTAGAGTTTGGATAACAAATGGGGTATTGAAAGACCTTAGATTGCGTGGAGTCAAGCCATACCAATTAGTCCCTATTTCTTTTGGATCATCCTTTTTTGATGAATCATGTGGGACCTAATTACATGATAAAGTCCACACTTAAGGTCTCGTTTGAGAATATACTATTTTATTAATTTTTTAATTTTTTAGTTAAAATATGAGGATAAAAAAATTAGTATATTTGGGATGACTTATTGATTTTTTACGAAAAAATGTGCAAAAAGTTAAGAGAAAAATAAATCTTTGACTTTTTAGTACAGGTTGTTGGCTTCTTGATTTTTTTAGTGACTTTTTGACTTTTAAACTAAAAAATGATGTTGCCAAACGAGGCCTAAGACAAAACATCACATTTAACCCATAATTATAGCGATCCCAGTCCTTCCCCATTTGGTTGTTGTATCCGGACTTAGGTTCTGTGGAGCTCGTTGTTGTATATATACTGTTGTCATCCTTTAATTCCTTATTTTTGAGTTATAGGATGTGTTGGGCAAGTTTGTTACAGGTTTGGTGTGCTTAGGAACAAATGGTTGCTACCCAGATTTTGGTGTCTTCGCTCGAGCGAGAACTTTGTCGCTCGAGTGAGCTCTTTGTTTTAGATCCTTCGCTCGAGCCAGGGTTTGTTCGCTCGAGCGAGAATTGAGTTTTGTATCTGGTGGCTCGAGCGAGAAGTCCTTCGCTCGAGCTTGCGTCTGCGTCTGGTTCTGGACCTGAGAGTTGCATTTCTTGGCTCGAGCGAGCTTTCCTTCGCTCGAGTGAACGAGGTGTATGTTTTGAGTTTTTTCGCTCGAGCGAGCATTCTGTCGCTCGAGCGTGCTTCTGGGTTGCAGACCTAAAGCTTCGAATTGTTGGCCCGAGCGAGACTTTCTTCGCTCGAGCGATGGTTCTTTGTGTCTGGTCGCTCGAGCGACCAATCCTTCGCTCGAGCGAGCCTGTGTTCTATCAGTAGGCAGCAGCGGGTAAACACTTCACTTTTTCATCTCTTTTGTTTTGCAAACCCTAGATCCAAGCTCTCTCTCTCTCTCTCTCTCTCTCCACTTACCTTCTCTCTAGGGATTGATCTACTTCTAGTGAGTTCCTACCCTAATCTCTTTGTAAGAACGGTAGAGGGTTGTGTGGGCTTCTTTTTAATCTGAAAAATCTTGGATTTGAAGCACTTTGAGTTTTGGTCATCTTCTCTATTTGAGCTCTCCATTTCGAGGTAGGGATACCCTACTCCATCTTATGAGTTTTGTCATAAATTTTGGGCATTTTGATATGTTGGGGTTGTTTGGTAATTTTTTAAAAAGTTAGGGCTTGATTTGTAAATTAAAAAAATGGGGTTTTCAATGTGTTGAATCCTATGGGTGTTTGAGACCAACGAAAATGGAATTAATGTTGTTGTATTGTTGAAATTGGACCTTAGGGTTGATATCGAGGATTAGGGGAAAATGCCCTAATTATTATGATAAATTAATTTGTATAATTAATTTTGGGAAATGAGAAATTGAGTTGATAATATTGAAATTGGAAAATTATGGGATTAAATGGTGTAGTTGGATTAATTTATCATTCACCTATGAAAATGTTGATATTATATCCATTTGATGCATTTATTTTCTGTTTAGAAATAACTGCTTTGAGCTATCGGTGGAGGATAGTCTTGAATGTTGTAGACGATGCATGATGATTAGGCAAACTAAAACTAATCAATTGAATATGTCATCAAATATGGCGGTTGGAATAATACATCAAATTTGTATATTGATTGACCTTGTATATGATATGTGTTTATATACATTGTGTTGTGTGGAAGGAGATAGGGGATGTACACCACGGTTTAGGAGAAGATGGGGGATGGATGTCACGACCCAAACCCGGCCCTATGGGTTTAGCACCGTAACCGGCCAGTAATCCGAGATTACCGAAGGCCTGCAGAACAGTAGAACAGTAAAACAGAGTACAGGGCCTGGCGGAAGCCAAAACAGTAAAGAAACAATGTCCAATGAGCTGTGACAGTCTGTATGTAAAAAGACTTTTCATACATTTGTACGTAATCAATACAGAACAGTATGCACAAATTGTACAATCATTCAGACTAGGGACTCAACCCTTTACATAACAGTGCGGTAAACACGCAGTCTATGCAATCCATTCGGTTATTACAAAACAGTAAGACAGTATAGAAGGGGGAATTGCAAAACACCCCTAAGCCTTAACACGATAGGCTCGGAACCTCGCAGTGAGACACATAGGCTGGCTTGACAAAACTGGAGTAACCCTGACGCTCCTAGCCATGGTCTGGTGCCTGTACACCTACATGTATATATGAGCAGTGAGTTAAAGCCCAATGAATAACATAATGCGTAAAGGGGTTAAGAATGAATGTCCTTGTAGTAATGAAAACAGTTCATTAAATCAGTATTTCAGTCGTTCAGTCAGTACAGTCATATGTGGTACACCCATTAGCATAACAGTACAGTAAGCAGTAGGTCTTAAAAAACCGAACAGTAATGATGGCCATCAGTCAGTAAACAGTAGTGGTTCCAACAAGGGAACCGACAGAGAATTCTGTCACAGTAACAGTAAACAGTAGATGCTAAGGATGCCACAATACAGTTCAGAATATAGGACATACATTCATTCAATTAACAGTAATCAGTTCAGAAAACAGTACAGTTCAGTTGTTCAGAAGATAATCATTTGTGAACATATCTTTACACAATCGTTACTCACAGAGTTTGGGCTACGGTATGCTAGAGCGTGCCTCCCCAGTCGCCAACCCTACACAGTTAACAGATTGAACACACTAAGCTACACAACTGGGAAAGATAGTAACTTAACCCCTAATGCCTCGGTGTGTTCTACATCTATATCCTCAGTAAGATGCCTTAAACTAGGCCTAAGAATGCCTAGAATGAGATGAGGATGCAAAGATGTACTCAAAAAGCAGTTTCAGAAGTTTCAGAAAAACAGAGTCCCGCTCGAGCACAGGTTTACCCCCTCGAGCGGACATGCAACAAAGGTACACGCTCGAGCGTCAACTCTCCCGCTCGAGCGTACTGTAAAAGTACTGGATGGGTGAAATCTCCACTCGATGGGCGCTCGACGCCCGCTCAATCGTGAGGCATATGCCTCTGCTCGAGCGGACTGTAAAACAGTGCAGAGAAAATACTGGATGCTCGGATTCCACGCTCGAGCGCCACTTCCACGCTCGAGTGGGAGTGCAAAATCTGGAAAACCCAGATTGCACCTCCAAGCCAAAAACCAAGTTTTAACAACTCAAAACTCGACCTCTTGGGCTGAATTTCCAGAAAACATTTGTTAAACACATAGTTAAACATGATTCAAAACTTAATTTGAGAAATCAAAGCCCAAGGGCGTTTAATTCAAACTCAATTTCAAACCATTTTTCAAGAACAAGATGAACATGCAAACATGCATGAATTCAAATCATTTTGAAGCTTCAATTTGATGCTCTAAGGAGCCAATTGATCCAAAAACAAGATGAAAACATGGACTATTACAAAATCATGGACATGCATGTAACAATTTGCCATGAACTCAACTCAAAATCCAACAATTCAAACATGCATGCATGGATTATGCTCTATATCAACATGTATGAACTAAAACATGGCTTAGCTCTATAATTTAACATGGACCATGCAAGAATTAGCTCAAACACAAGAATGAGAAGATGAAATCCTTACCTAAGTCTTGAATTAGAAGACTAGGAGCTCAAATATGTAATCTATACTTCAATTCTCCAAGCAGTTCAAGATGAATTCACTCTAACTCCCTATTTCCCTCTCTCTAGTCGGTGATGTGCTCAAAAGAAATGGCTGAGCAAAAGTTCATATCAAGTATAAGGCTCAAATGTGTGTGAGATAGAGGTCCACTAAGGGTTAGTTTGGTAATTAAGTCCAAAACTTGCAATCCATCAATATTTAATCTAATTTAATCATACCTAATCAGTTTTCAGATAAATATACCATAAAATCACATAAATTATGATGATCATAAAACATCAATCAATTCCCGGTTCGGCAGCCGATAAGGCCTCCAATTAGCAGTTTGAACATAAAACATGAACAGATCAAATAAACAATCAAACAGATAGAATACAAATTAACATACATACTCAGTCGATTCAGTTCCAGTTTTCAGTCAATCAGTTCAGTACTTTATTCAGTTCACTTATCAGTCATAATCAGTTCAGTTATTAGTCATAATCAGTTCAGTTATTAGTCATAATCAGTTCAGTTCAACGGTAATCAGTGTTTATCGGTAAGCAGTGTTGAGGGTTATTACAATCTTCCCTCCTTATAAAGAGTTTAGTCCTCTAAACTCGAGTTACCGTCGTTCTGGAAGAAAACAGGATTCAATGGAAACAGTTCAGGATATCTTTTAGCCATGTCCTCTTCCCTTTCCCAAGTGGCATACACACCACCATGGTTTTGCCAGTCGACTTTCACCAGTGGGATCGCTTTGTTTCTCAGCTTCTTGATTCGTCTGTTTACAATCTATATAGGTCGTTCCTCGTAAGTGTAGTCATCACTCAACACTACACGAGTAGGCTCTATTACATGGAAAGGATCCTGGAGGTAGTCTCTCAACATAGAAATGTGGAAGACGTTATGCATATGCTCCATTTCAGGAGGAAGTGCAACTTGATACGCCACCGGATTGATTTTCTCAATAATCTCATATGGTCCGACGTATCTCGGTGCTAACTTGCCTTTGACTCCAAAACGAGTCTGGCATTTCATCAGTGTCACTTTCATAAATACGTGATCACCCACTTCATACTCTCTGTCTCGTCTTCTGACATCAGCATAACTCTTCTGTCTGCTCTGCACAGTTTTCAGTCTCTGTTGTATCAGTTTCACTTTCTCAGCTGTTTCATACACAATCTCGGGCCCAAGCAAAGGCCCGTCTCCAACTTCTGCCCAGCAAATCGGAGATCTACATTTTCTGCCATACAACGCCTCGAAAGGCGCCATGCCAATACTCGAGTGATAGCTGTTGTTGTAAGCAAATTCAGCCAATGGCAAATGGCTTTCCCAGTTTTCCTGAAAATCAAGGACACACATTCTCAGTAGATCCTCTAGAGTCTGGATGGTCCTTTCTGACTGGCCATCTTTCTGAGGATGATAGGCACTACTCAGTCTCAGTTCAGTACCCAGTGCAGTCTGTAGGCTTTGCCAAAATCTCGATGTAAACTTCGAATCCCTGTCAGAAACAATGGACACAGGCACTCCATGCAGTCTAACAATTTCATCAATATAGAGTATAGCCAATTTGTCCGCATTATAGATTGTCTTAACAGGTAAGAAGTGAGCAGATTTAGTCAGTCTATCAACAATAACCCAAATCGAGTCCATACCTTTACTGGAGCGAGGCAATCCCACAATAAAATCCATAGTAATATGTTCCCATTTCCACTCTGGTATCGGTAAGGGCTGCAATAAGCCTGCGGGTTGTTGATGTTCGGCTTTAACTTGTTGGCAATGAAGACATTTCGATACAAATTCAGCGATTTCCTTCTTCATTCCCGGCCACCAGAAATTCAATTTCAGGTCTTGATACATTTTCGTATTCCTTGGATGGATAGAAAATTTTGAGTTGTGGCCCTCTTGCAGAACTCTTCTTTTCAGTTCAGTATCATTCGGTACACACAGTCTTTCTTGAAATTTCAGTACATCATTCTCAAATTTGAATCCCGGTCTAGGTTTAGATTCTCTTTCTTCGATGATCTTCTTCAAGAAGTCATCCAGTTGTTGTTTCTCTTTAATCTCTTCAATCAGTACCGGTTGAGCAGAAGTAGCAGCTAAGGTTCCACCTTGTTCTCTCAAAACAATTTCAATTTCAGATTTTTCATGGTCACGAAGCAGCTCTTTTTGTCCAGTGAGTAAGCAGGCTAAGTTTCCAATTGATTTCTGGCTCAATGCATCGGCAACGGTATTGGCTTTTCCCGGATGGTACAATATCTGTAAGTCATAGTCTTTAATCAGTTCTAGCCATCTCCGCTGTCTCATGCTTAGTTCCTTCTGTGTGAAGAAATATTTCAAGCTCTTGTGGTCGGTATATACTTCACATGTCACCCCGTACAGATAGTGACGCCAGATTTTCAGTGCAAATACTACTACGGCAAGTTCCAGATCATGCGTCGGGTAGTTCTTTTCATGCGGTCTCAGTTGTCGGGAAGCATAGGCAATTACTCTCCCATTCTGCATTAAAACACATCCCAAACCCTTATGAGAAGCATCACTAAACACAGTATAACCATCCGTACCTGAAGGTAAGGTCAGAACAGGTGCAGTCACTAGTCGAGTTTTCAACTCCTGGAAAGCAGATTCTCTTTGGTCAGTCCAGTCAAATGATATCCCCTTCTGAGTTAGTTGAGTCAATGGTAAAGCAATTTTGGAGAAATCTTTGACAAATCTTCTATAATATCCAGCCAAACCCAAAAAGCTTCGGACTTCAGTCACGTTGGTTGGTCTAGGCCAGTTCACTACAGCTTCGATTTTCTGCGGATCAACAGAAATTCCATCTTTGCTAACAACATGCCCCAAAAACATAACATGGTCAAGCCAGAATTCACATTTAGACAGTTTAGCATACAGTTTCTGTTCTCTTAAGGTTTGTAGGGCAAGTCTCAGATGATGTTCATGTTCTTCTATACTTTTGGAGTAAATCAGTATGTCATCAATAAATACAACAATAAAATTGTCAAGGTACGGTTTAAAGATCCTGTTCATGAGGTCCATGAATGCAGCTGGTGCATTAGTAACTCCGAAAGGCATAACTAAGAATTCGTAATGTCCATACCTCGTTCTAAAAGCAGTTTTATCAATGTCATCTGATTTAACTTTCAACTGATGGTATCCGGATCTGAGATCAATCTTCGAAAATACTTTAGCACCCTATAACTGATCAAACAGGTCATCAATACGCGGTAATGGGTATTTATTCTTTACAGTTACCTTATTCAGTTCACGATAGTCAATGCACAGTCTTAGTGAGCCGTCTTTCTTCTTTACAAACAAAACAGGTGCACCCCATGGTGAGGTACTGGGTCTGATGAACTTTTTGTCTAACAGTTCTTGCAGTTGCTCTTTCAGTTCTTTCAGTTCAGTTGGAGCTATTTGGTAAGGAGCTTTAGAAACTGGCTGTGTTCTGGAAACCACATCAACGGTGAATTCAATCTCCCTGTCAATCAAATCTCCTGGAAGATTATCTGGAAAAACATCTGGGAATTCTCTGACTATAGGAATACAGTTCACATTAGCATTATCATTAGTAGACACAGTCAATACGGAACACAGATATCCCTTACAGCCCTTTCTAATCAATTTTACAGCTTTCACAGATGAAATCAGATACGGGGGAGGCACTACTCCAACCCCATTAAACACAAATTCAGGTAGACCAGGTGGATGGAAAACTACTTGTTTCGTTACACAGTCTATGGTGGCATGATATTTCGTTAACCAGTCCATCCCCAATATTACATCAAAATGATCAATGTTCAATGGCAGTAAATCAATAAACAGATGTGCATCTCCAACAATAATTTCACAAGCAGGATACATGTATGCACAGGTCATAGATCCCCCAACGGGTGAGGATACAGCTAACAGATAGTTCATAGGTTCTAAGGGTCTATTCAATTTACGCGAAAAAGCATGCGACACATAAGAATGCGTAGACCCCGAATCAATCAGTACATAAGCATTCTGAGTACAAATAGAGAGAATACCTGACACAACGGTCCCAGTATTCTGGACAACTCCCGGTACTAGGGCGAACACTCGGCCCTGCCTCATAGGCTCTTTCCCGGTAGCTTTGGGGTTCGATTTCGGTGTAACAGTTGATGCCGCTACGCTTGGTGTAGCTTTACTACTAGTTTGTGGAGCAGAGGGATAGTCTTTAACCATATGGCCCACATTGCCACACCTATAACAGGCTCCTGATATCTTGTAACAAACTCCCTTGTGATTTTTACCACACTCAGAACAGGGCGGTATTGTACGGTTTCCTTGACTAGACGTAGTCGTTGACCCCGTATTCTGTTTCTTGTTCAATGGACTATGCTTGCCTTTCTTGAACTTGAAACCCTGCCTTTTACCCCACCATTCAGGCGCTGGCGTTTCAGTTTTCAGTGCTTCAATATTTGATTCAGCCATCAAGGCTCTGTCAAGGACATTTACATAATTCGGTAGTTTCAGAACATTTATTCGGTCAAGAATTGCAACATTAAGGCCTTCTTCAAATTTTCTGGCCTTCTTATAATCAGTATCCACCATATGCGGTGCATATCTAGCAAGCTCGGTGAACTTCGTTTCATATTCAGCCACAGACATTGCTCCTTGTCTCAGCTGTTCAAACTCAGTCACCTTTCTGTCCCTTACACACTGAGGGAAGTACTTTTCAAAGAAGGCTCCTTTGAATTGAGCCCAAGTCAGAACGGTATTTCCATCACGGATGAGCTTCCACCACCTTCTAGCTTCTTCTTGCAATGTAAAGGTGGCTAACAGTACTTTGTGTGCTTCAGAGCACGGGAAAACTTCAAACAATTTTTCAGTCTCCAGAACCCAAGCTTCAGCTTTTAACGGTTCAAGACCTCCCTGAAAGGATGGCGGTTTCATTTTGTTGAACTTCTGGGTGAGAGCAATTATGTCCCCATCATTTACATTCATATTCTGTACATTCACATTCGCATTTTGTTCCGGTACGACCGGAGGAGGAGAAGGTAGGGGCTGTTGATTCAGTTGTTGGTCCAGTCTTGCAGTTATCAGTTCCATCATTTGTTCCAGTCTGGCCATTCTGGCCTCAGAGGATGAGGTTTCAGTTTCATTTGCAGTGTTTGCATTATCCATTTCACTATAAGCAGTTATAACCGTTTTAAACATAAGCAGTCATTTGTTTAACAGTTTAACACATTAGCATATATTCAGTCAGTGCATGTATCAGTCAGTCATATCACACACTTATCATGCTCATGAGATGCCCTAATTACTTTTCTAGGACACCCTATAGCTCATTTGGACACGTGTGTGCGGTATAACTCGTGGTAAGTATCGCTCTGATACCACTCTGTCACGACCCAAACCCGGCCCTATGGGTTTAGCACCATAACCGGCCAGTAATCCGAGATTATCGAAGGCCTGCAGAACAGTAAAACAGAGTACAGGGCCTGGCGGAAGCCAAAACAGTAAAGAAACAATGTCCAATGAGCTGTGACAGTCTGTATGCAAAAAACTTTTCATACATTTGTACGTAATCAGTACAGAATAGTATGCACAAATTGTACAATCATTCAGACTAGGGACTCAACCCTTTACATAACAGTGCGGTAAACACGTAGTCTATGCAATCCATTCGGTTATTACAAAACAGTAAGACAGTACAGAAGGGGGAATTGCAAAACACCCCTAAGCCTTAACACGATAGGCTCGGAACCTCGCAGTGAGGCACATAGGCTGGCTTGACAAAACTGGAGTAACCCTGACGCTCCTAGCCGTGGTCTGGTGCCAGTACACCTACATATATATATAAGCAGTGAGCTAAAGCCCAGTGAATAACATAATGCGTAAAGGGGTTAAGAATGAATGTCCTTGCAGTAATGAAAACAGTTCATTAAGTCAGTATTTCAGTCGTTCAGTTAGTACAGTCATATGTGGTACACCCATTAGCATAACAGTACAGTAAGCAGTAGGTCTTAAAAGACCGAACAGTAATAATGGCCATCAGTCAGTAAACAGTAGTGGTTCCAACAAGGGAACCGACAGAGAATTCTGTCACAGTAACAGTAAACAGTAGGTGCTAAGGATGCCACAATACAGTTCAGAATATAGGACATACATTCATTCAATTAACAGTAATCAGTTCAGAAAACAGTACAGTTCAGTTGTTCAGAAGATAATCATTTGTGAACATATCTTTACACAATCGTTACTCACAGAGTTTGGGCTACGGTATGCAAGAGCGTGCCTCCCCAGTCGCCAACCCTACACAGTTAACAGATTGAACACACTAAGCTACACAGCTGGGAAAGATAGTAACTTAACCCCTAATGCCTCGGTGTGTTCTACATCTATATCCTCAGTAAGATACCTTAAACTAGGCCTAAGAATGCCTAGAATGAGATGAGGATGCAAAGATGTACTCAAAAAGCAGTTTCAGAAGTTTCAGAAAAACAGAGTCCCGCTCGAGCGCAGGTTTACCCGCTCGAGCGGACATGCAACAAAGGTACACGCTCGAGCGTCAACTCTCTCGCTCGAGCGTACTGTAAAAGTACTGGATGGGTGAAATCTCCGCTCGACGGGCGCTCGACGCCCGCTCGATCGTGAGACATATGCCTCCGCTCAAGCGCCCAATCCTCCGCTCGAGCGGACTGTAAAACAGTGCAGAGAAAATACTGGATGCTCGGATTCCACGCTCGAGCGCCACTTCCACGCTCGAGCGGGAGTGCAAAATCTGGAAAACCCAGATTGCACCTCCAAGCCAAAAACCAAGTTTTAACAACTCAAAACTTGACCTCTTGGGCTGAATTTCCAGAAAACATTTGTTAAACACATAGTTAAACATGATTCAAAACTCAATTTGAGAAATCAAAGCCCAAGGGCGTTTAATTCAAACTCAATTTCAAACCATTTTTCAAGAACAAGATGAACATGCAAACATGCATGAATTCAAATCATTTTGAAGCTTCAATTTGATGCTCTAAGGAGCCAATTGATCCAAAAACAAGATGAAAACATGGACTATTACAAAATCATGGACATGCATGTAACAATTTGCCATGAACTCAACTCAAAATCCAACAATTCAAACATGCATGCATGGATTATGCTCTATATCAACATGTATGAACTAAAACATGGCTTAGCTCTATAATTTAACATGGACCATGCAAGAATTAGCTCAAACACAAGAATGAGAAGATGAAATCCTTACCTAAGTCTTGAATTAGAAGACTAGGAGCTCAAATATGTAATCTATACTTCAATTCTCCAAGCAATTCAAGATGAATTCACTCTAACTCCTTATTTCCCTCTCTCTAGTCGATGATGTGCTCAAAAGAAATGATTGAGAAAAAGTTCATATCAAGTATAAGGCTCAAATGTGTGTGAGATAGAGGTCCACTAAGGGTTAGTTTGGTAATTAAGTCCAAAACTTGCAATCCATCAATATTTAATCTAATTTAATCATACCTAATCAGTTTTCAAATAAATATACCATAAAATCACATAAATTATGATGATCATAAAACATCAATCAATTCCCGGTTCAGCAGCCGATAAGGCCTCTAATTAGCAGTTTGAACATAAAACACGAACAGATCAAATAAACAATCAAACAGATAGAATACAAATTAACATACATACTCAGTCGATTCAGTTCCAGTTTTCAGTCAATCAGTTCAGTACTTTATTCAGTTCACTTATCAGTCATAATCAGTTCAGTTATTAGTCATAATCAGTTCAGTTATTAGTCATAATCAGTTCAGTTCAACGGTAATCAGTGTTTATCGGTAAGCAGTGGGCTGAGAGTTGCAGACCTGAGAGTTGCATTTCTTGGCTCGAGAGAGCTTTCCTTCACTCGAGCGAGCGAGGTGTATGTTTTGAGTTTCTTCGCTCGAGCGAGCATTCTGTCGCTCGAGCGTGCTTCTGGGTTGTAGACCTGAAACTTCGAATTGTTGGCTCGAGCGAGACTTTCTTCGCTCGAGCGATGGTTCTTTGTGTCTGGTCGCTCGAGCGACCAATCCTTCGCTCGAGCGAGCCTGTGTTATATCAGTAGGCAGCAGCGGGCAAACACTTCACTTTTTCATCTCTTTTGTTTTGCAAACCCTAGATTCGAGCTTTCTCTCTCTCTCTATACTTACCTTCTCTCTAGGGATTGATCTACTTCTAGTGAGTTCCTACCCTAATCTCTTTGTAAGAAAGGTAGAGGGTTGTGTGGGCTTCTTTTTATTTTGAAAAATCTTGGATTTGGAGCACTTTGAGTTTTGGTCATCTTCTCTATTTGAGCTCTCCATTTCGAGGTAGGGATACCCTACTCCATCTTATGAGTTTTGTCATAAACTTTGGGCATTTTGATATGTTGGGGTTGTTTGGTAATTTTTTGAAAAGTTAGGGTTTGATTTGTAAATTATAAAAATGGGGTTTTTAATGTGTTAAATCCTATGGGTGTTTGAGACCAACGAAAATGGAATTAATGTTGTTGTATTGTTGAAATTGGACCTTAGGGTTGATATTGAGGATTAGGGAAAAATGCCCTAATTATTATGATAAATTAATTTGTATAATTAATTTTGGGAAATAAGAAATTGAGTTGATAATATTGAAATTGGAAAATTATGGGATTAAATGGTGTAGTTGGATTAATTTATCACTCACTTAAGAAAATGTTGATATTATATTCATTTGATACATTTATTTTCTGTTTAGAAATAACTGTTTTGGGCTATCGATGGAGGATAGTCTTGAATGTTGTAGACGATGTATGATGATTAAACAAACTAAAACTAATCAATTGATTATGTCATCAAATATGGCGGTTGGAATAATACATCAAATTTATGTATTGATTGACCTTGTATATGATATGTGTTTATATACATTGTGTTGTGTGGAAAGAGATAGGGGATGTACTCCACGGTTTAGGGAAAGATGGGGGATGGACTCCTAAACCGGACATTGTTTGGGAGAAGATAGGGGATGTACTCCATTGATACAGCAAATATGTGTATCTATTGAAATATTGATATAGCAAATCTGTATATCATATATGAAGTATGGAAGTGTTTTGTTTAAGATTGATACAGCAATTATGTGTATCTATTGTGAAGTAAGAAGTGTGTAATGTGAATTGTTATCCCAATTGAAATGAATGTACTATTAATATGAGATGTAATCTCATTTAAATTATCTGGCTAGGTTCTGAGCCACGCTTTATGAAATAAGTTGATATGTAAAGTAAAGTGGAATGTAACATGGACATAAGTGTGATGGAACTGTATTGTGATATAACTGGTTTATAAGTGTTAACCATCTATCAAATGCTATTGTTTTAGCCATTGCTTATATTTGGTTTAGTATATCTCTACTGGGCTATGACTCACCCTATATGAGACATCATTTTCAGGTCCAGGTGATATGCCACTTCCAAGGACATAACTTGGAAGGTTTTTGGGAGTTGAAAACTCTTTTTGTTGTTTTGTTATCTTTTGTTGTATTACATGTAAATTCAGGCCAAGAGCATAATATGATATGAGTTAGTACTCTCTTTTGTGTAACCAAGTGTTGGCTTGGAAAGTTGTAAGCCGTTGGGCATTTAATTTTGTTGTCAACATGTAACATATTTGTAAGGACTACTCTGATGAATGGAAAAATGTTTATTTCTTTAATATTAATGCATGTCAAGAATGGCAGGTTTTATGTATTATTTTGAGGACGTTACAATAATCATTTCATTTTTTTTTCACAAAAGTCAAAAAAGTCAAAAATCCTATCTCAAACAAGACTTTTTAATCTCATATTAAAAAAAAACTAAAAAACCAACTCACCTCCTAAATGAACCCTTACTCAATAGTCCCTCTTTCTTTTGGATCATGATCACCCATTTGATGAATCATGTGGGACCTAATAATTATTATTTAGGGGTCTTTTGGGAAGTAAAAAAAAAAAAAGAAGAGCTAATTTTTAACTTTTTACTAATTTTAAATTTCATCACCTCTTATATTTCTTACTTACAAAAAGATAAAATAAACTTAAAAAATTAAAAAAATTAATTTTTTACTAACTCCACAAAACACGACTTAATGAGGTCTCTGCATCAATCATTCATTCTTTCATTCCATGTGTATACATCTCCAAATGCCTTCATACCAATGGCACCGTAATAGGTACCCAAAAATGTCGGAACATTCCAAACTAACAAAACCGACACTTTTATTCAAAGATGTTTGTCCCGTTTGTTTTCAGAGGTATAATAGAAGGGATTAATAGTGAGGGAATTAATAGTGAGAGAATTGTTAGTAAGGGAATTAAGTAAAATTATGTTTGTTTTGATGATAGTTGTTAGTGTAGAGATTAATAAATTATTTTTATATGAAAAAAATATAAAATAATAAAACAAATTAAAAAATACAAAAACATTAAACATTAATGTTTTCAAAAAAATGCCCAATATGTAAAAAATTTTAAAAAAATAAAAATAAAATAAAAAAATTTCAGAAAAAAATAAAATAAATAAAATAATGATTTTTACTTAACAAAAAATTAAACATTAATGTTCAAAAAAATACCCGACATGTAAAAAATAAAATAAAAAATAAATAAAAATAAAAAATTTCTAATCCGTCGGACTATTTTTCCAATACCAAGTCCTAGAGGCCCATCTGAATCTCATCTATAAGGCCTATCCTAAGCCCTTCAGCTTAGTAGCCCATTCCTCAACTCTGTAAATAAATAACACATTAAATGAACCCCACAACTATCCTAATCACAATCCCCCTCTCATATCTCAAAACAAACGGAACCTTTGTGTTTATTGAACAATGCATATGCAGAAGCAAAAAATGCTAAATAGTTTATTAGAAGCCGCCTCTCTTTTGGCCTTTAGGGTGTGGCTTCCCGCTCTATTCTATTTTGTCTTATATTTTTTGTCTGAAGACGGATTTTGTTCCACTATTATGTTCTATCTCACATATACCCTCACAGAATATATACCATATATAATTTAATTTGTTTTTAAATACAATAAGATTAAAATAATGACATATTATACTTGATATTTAATTTTACTTATTCAATAATTTGTAATATATCATATTATATTTTATTTTTATTAATATTATCATTCTTAAAATTATAAAATTAACTCATTTCAATATCCTTTTGATTTATTCTATACTGACCTGACACGGGAGAAGGGTGAAATACTATAAATTCACCCCCTTCCCATCCTATTGTCGTCTCCGAACTTCTTTTTTTTTTTCTTTTTTTTGATGAAACAAAAACAAAAAATACTGAATCTTAAAAAAAAGGGTACAACAGAGGACACGAAGATCTCCTAACTTTTGAGAAGGCACTAGTTGGGGCAATATATGTCGTCCTCTTCTTTTTTTTCTCTTTTTTAATAAAATGGCCACAAATCTCATCGCATTGCATATTTAATCATAAATCGGTCAAATTGAATCCAAGTAACAAATTTTAGTGCTTTAAGATAAGTGCCCTGATGATTTATTGTGATCACACATTAAGCCATGTGTATGGTCTAATTGGGTTACATTATTTTTTCTTATATCTATAATTAAATCAAGGTTTTTTTTTTTTTAAGGTCCCTTGTATTAAGATTTTATAGCATAAAGGACATCTAATATTTTTATAATGTCTAAGGTCCCTCAAGTTGATCCAGAGAAAATTGGTCCAGAGAAAATTAGCCCAGAGAAAATTGGTCCAGAGAAATTAGTTCCAGAGAAATTCTGGTCCAGAGAAAATTAGTCCAAAGAAATTCTGGTCCAGATAAATTCTCTGAGTTGAAAATGTTGAGAATACATTTATGACAATTCTAGGAAGCAAATGATCATGAAGGGCAAAGCTTGTGATTCAACATCAGGGGGCGGTTTGGAGATGCAACATGACATAGAGGTTGACGATGGAAAATTCTCAAAACCAGAGAAATTTTCCTTTACAACCCAGAGAAAATTGAGAAATAGATAATTCCTTTCATGATGATTTTAATACCTTTCAGAGAAAATTTCCCTTTAACATGATCATCTAAATACTATAGATGATTTTAATTGAAAAATAGATTGATTGACAGTTTCACATCACAATATGACAATTCCTTTCACTGGGGAAAAAATTTGATAAACGGACAAAACAACCTTGGTCACCCATAACCAACATAGCTCAAGACCATCTCTTTTCAACTTTCATACTCTTACCCATAGATTCAATCCTCTCTTTTGCCATGACTTGCAACAGATTCAGGTCTTTCACTTACTCTGATATCTTCTGGGAATCCATCTGCATGAGGGATGGGGGTTCCACTTCTGTTAATGCTATCAAATCTGCTTGAGGACTTGTGCAATCTGATATGCTCATAGAAGATCAACCCAGAAAAATTTCAGTTCAACCCATAGAATTTCTCTGGACCAATTCAGAGAAAATTCAGTTTAAATCCGAGAATTTCTCTAGACCAACCCAAAGAAATTTCAGTTCAAACCAGACAGATCAGAGAAATTCTCTAGATTGAAACCAGAGAAATTCTCTCTATTTGCAGTAGAGTTATATTTTTATGAACAGACCTTGGTGATTGTACATTGATCTAGGAAATTTATCTGACTTCACAAATTTCTCTGACTTCGAATAAACCAGCTTCACTTTGACTCACCCAATATAGCAAGTGACTCACCCAATACTGCAACAGCCGTGCTTGTATGAAGCCTCCCATTAGGTTGATAGTTTGGCAAAGAGACCTCCCTAAACACCTCATTTCCCATATCAAATGCCACAATCAAGATCCCAAAACCATGCTCCTTTGCTGGATCAAATGCAACCCAATGAACAACCCCATTCACAAACACAGACCTGGTATTTATAGAAAGTTCAAAGCCCATAGTAATTTCATATTCAAGTTTTTGCTGCACAAATCTTCTCCTCACACCCAAACCCTTCTCTTCTCTCTCCTTTTCCCCAAACCCCTCTGACCCCGAACCCACCTCTCTCTCAGCTCGCAATCTTCTTTGACATTAGATGCCCAATTTCAAAACCCTTCCTCATCAGACGCCGACGCCGACGCCGACGCTGGCGGAGTGTCTGCTCCTCCGAAGAAGAGCAGTTGGTCCATGCATATTTATATATTTTTCAAATTCGACACTGCAGAAAGAAAGAGAGTTGATCAGAAACTTGTTGCCATGGTTGCGCGTGGTGTTGAGGTTGGTGTTGGTCGATACTTTGCAGTGGTGCTGGCTCGGTGCAGAGGGAGAGAGAGTTGTTTGTCCAAAGCTTCCGATGGTAGCTCTTCGTTTAGATCGGGCACGAAAGGAGAGACAAAGAAGAGATATGTTTAGAGACCTTAGACATCAAAAAATAATTTTGTGAATCTCTTTCATTACGAAAAGTGAGAGAGGGACCCTAGACAAATTTCTCCTTAAATCAATTATTATCATCTTTACTGCTGTCAATTCTTATAACTACCTTTTACTGCCATCACTATCCTTGTCACAACAATTACAAAAAGCACCATTATTTTTAAGGTTACAATTAAATACATGATATTTTCTTAAAAAAAAATCATCAAAAAAAAATAAAACATATAAAAAAAAGCAAGAAGTAATGTCATGTGATCAAAACAACAAAAACAATCGTACACTCTAAGGGACGATGAAGTAGGGGAGCGTGGGTCCCATTGTTGCCTTTAACCTAAACACAAGAAAACTTTTGGCCAAGCCTGCAAGCCACCACCAGCTAAATTGCTATTCTTGCACATAAAACGGCTTTGACACAATACTTGGTCACATCTAGGATTCTACGACCCACATCAAGATAGAAAAGTCAGAAAAAAAGATATTTAATTATATTATGAAAAATAATAATAAATGTTATTAATTAGCTCAAGCTTCTCTCTAGTCTAATTTCGGACTAGAGCGTGTTGTTAGGTTCTGTGAGTTCACCACAAAATTCATCGATAATTTGAATTATTCAATATTTAGGACTAATCGAGTATTTTATTCCTGTAAAAAATTACGTTGATTAGATATTGATGGTCGCTTGATCATATCAAATTTGTGTTAGCATAACTATGAATTTAAAAATAAATTATTAACACAAATGTGATATGATCAAGTGACTATTAATATACGATCAACATGATTTTTTGCAAAAATAAAATATGTGACGAGCCCTATACATTAAATAATTTAAATTATTGATGTAGCTTCGTAATGAGCCCATAGAGATCCAACAAGACACTCTAGTTGAAAAACCTAACTAGAGACAAACTAAATCCTTACTAATTTCTATATTATTGACTCGCAAGACAAATTCATGCTCATGTTATGGATAACATGTAGATGATTCCCATGCAATGACATTTCAACATCCAATTAGAGTTGAGCAAACTAATCTCTCGATAATGTTATATGACTAACAAAAAAAAAAATTAGTGTCAGAATGCAACATAACAACATTATATTCATCTTAGGGCTCGTTTGGTAGAGCTTATAAGCAGCTTAAATCAGCTTATAGATTATTTTAAGCTGTTTTGGTGTGTTTGATAAAACTTAAAATCACTTTTTGTATCTTAAATTAAGCCAAAAAACTACTTTTTTGGCTGAGTGGTCTCTGGGGTGCTTAACTCATCAGCTTAAGCGAGAAGATATAAAATTGAGGGACAAAATTACTTAAATGTCCTTTACTAATTTGAAGTATTACCAAGTTGTCATTATATAAACCACCAAGCATCACTGTTCATTCTCTGAGAAAGAGACAGATGCGATTTCCGGCAAGAGGCCAACCAATGCTCTAGCTCTCTCCCTCTCTCATGAACCAGTGCTCTCACCCTAGCTTCGCAATCGAAACCCTAGCTTCGCGATCGAAACCGCACGAACCAGTGCTCTCTCTCTCTCTTAGCGATCAAAACCCTAGCTTTGCGATTTCCGGCGAGAGGCAAACCAGATCTCTTTTCTCTCTCTCTCTCTCTCTCAGCGATCGAAACCCTAACCACATCAACTGCGTGAAACCCTAGAGTCACGATCGACTCTTTTGGATCTCTTCGAACCAGATCTCTTTCAAATCACGATCGCGATCTGAAACCCTAGAGTCACGATCGACTGCGATCGACGGTGACGATCAACAGTCCGTCGTCGATCGGCTACAGTTCTCTCTGGCGATGGATTTTAGTGTGTTTTGTTTGTTTGTTTGTTTTTTTTTTTTTTAAAGTTTTCAGTGTTTTTTTAATTAAAAAATCATAATAATAATTAAGCATTTTATCCATTAATGAAATAAATTTTATATTAATTGATACTAATTAAAAAATTTAGTATTAATTGATGCTAATTAATCCATTAATTGACACTAATTAATTTATAATGAAAAAATGAAATAATTTTACTAAAAATGAAAAAAAGAAATATCACTAAAAAAATGATATAAATTGAAAAAAATGAAAGGATTTGTCAAATGAATAAATGAATTACTAAAAATGAAAAAATGAAATATTACTAAAAATAATTAAAATGAATAATAATAAAGAATAATAATATGAAAAATAATAATAATAATTGATGGACAAATTGATACTAATTTTAATAATTGATGAACAAACTAATAATAATAATAATTAATAATAATTGACACTAATTTTAATAATTGATGAGCAATTGATAATTTTTATACTAAAATCACAATTAATAACAATAATAAAGAAAAGAAATACAGATATAAATAATTAAAATGAATATATGAAAATAATATGTAATAAAATCACAACATTAATATAAATTAGAACATGAATATTAATTTTAATGAATTAATAAATTAAAAAAAAATTAGCAAAGAAAGAAGAGAAGAAAAAAAAATTAAAAAAAAAAGAAAAGAAAATAAGGTGAAAAAGAAAATAAAATAAAATAAAATGAAAAATAAAAAGAAAAAAAATGTATTATAAATAAAATCACAAATTTTATATCTCATAAGGGCAAAAATGACAATTATACAGCAAAAAACTATTTTACAACTTATTTATCAAACACTACTCTGCTGCTTAAATCCATTAATCTCACAGCTGCACCAAACAGGTTACCAACTTATATTCGCAGCTGTAAGTTATGATATGTTAAGTTATAATGTATAATCACTTTCTCACAGATTGATAACCTTAATAGAGTGTGAGTCTTATTCAAAATGAACGTAAATATGATATTCTAAACACGTTTGTATAAAAATTTCTAGATCTTGTTTATGCTAATCTCTTGGGTAAGATTGGCCGATCCTAACCTAATTGAGTTTCGATTGCGCAAAATAATTCCAACTTGTACCTCCAAGAAGAATTTTATATAAATAGTTCAAGATCAATGCTTCCAATTAACAAACCATGGAAAGATCAAAATAAGATAAAAGAATCCAACAAGTAGTTTACCAAACATGACCTTTGCACCGCCTCTATATGAATAGTCCACGTAAGAGACTTAGTAGGGCAAAATGGTCATTTCACAAATGGGTTTGTTTAGGAAAAGAGTAGATCAAAAATATGAATAAAGGAAAAGCTTTTGCTTTTTTGTTATAAGAAAAAAAGCTTTTAATCCAGAACTTATCCACCAAGGAAACAGAGGGAGACAGCACAGCTTGAGAGAGAGAGAGAGAGAGAGAGAGACAGAGAGAAGTGTATTGCTGAAGTTACAGAAGAGAGGCAACAACAAAAACAGAAAAGAGCCTTCCTAGAAAAAAATTGGGGAAAGAGAAGTAACTTAAAGTTTCTCTTTCCTCCCCATTTCCATGGCTTAAAAGTGCTCCCTATGCTCATTTTCCTCATTTCCTATATAACCACCACTCCTCCATTCTCTCTCACCTTCCAAACACAAGAACAACAAGATTTCCAATCCAAAAACTCAACATTAACCTACCACTTCAAAAGACAAATTCCAATCCAATCTATTACCCATTTTTATTTTTATTGTGATTTTGATCTTGCTCCAGTAAGATGGATCGCGGGCAAGATGTAGAAGGCAGAAGTGTTCATTTACAAATTGATGAACTTGGCAATGGAGGTCCAACAATTTTTGAACCCCAAAGCAGTATGGAAACAAGAGATAGTAGCAATGCTAATCCTGTTTCTCCATCAGAAACCCAAACCCAAGCCCACGCCCCAGAACAGAAGCTGACTCTCTTCGCCCTCCACCTCGCGGTGCTTGAGAAAGGGGCGACAGGCCTAGGAACACTAGCCTTTATTTGGGCAACAGTTGTCCTACTTGGCGGTTTTGCCATTACCCTCGATAAGACAGACTTCTGGGTCGTCTCCATAATTCTGTTAATAGAGGGGACTCGGATTTTCAGCAGAAGCCATGAGCTTGAATGGCAACATCAAGCTACATGGTTCGGAATCAACAGTTTCCGATTGATAAGATCGAGCTCACACTTGATAATTAAAACTATAAAAGCAATCTTCAAACCCATCGAATTGGTTCGGAAGCAAAGTCGTAGGGGCAGAGAAGTTAATCAGAGTACTCACCTGGCGAGCCGCAAAAACTGGGATCAGAAAAAGACGCCGACTCGAACATGGGTGGCTTCAGATGTTCCTCTGTTTCCATTTGCCCTATGGCTTTTCTCAGCAAAACATGTCAGCAGACTTCTGTATTGGCTCCAGATTGCTTCTGCATTAACCTGCACAGGTTTATCATTAATGAGGCTCATTAGACATAACTATGGCGAAATAGCGAAAGGAAATACCGATAAGCGGAATCGCAGGTCGGCTCTGAATATTTTTTACGCCTTGGCATTGGCAGAAGCTTTGCTGTTTTTATTGGAGAAAGCTTACTGGGAATGGAATGTGATTTACTATAAAGTGTTGGATGAGGTGAACAAGGAGTGTGAATTGGGGGCTTCGGGTACGGTTTCGATTAAACGATTCTTCTACGATTCGTATTCGAGGTGTGTTAATGGAAGCATTTTTGACGGCCTAAAGATGGATATGGTTTCATTCGCTATTGATCTCTTGGATTCGAATTCGCTGGATGAACAGCTAATCGGAGTTAGGATTTTACACAAATTCTCAATGAATCAGCGGTTTTCGGATGATACACTGCAAAAAATTGGAATAACGTTTCCGGTGATTGAACGGTTAGTTGAGATGTTGAATTGGAAAGATCCACAAGAAGAAGAGATCAGGAAATCAGCAGCAGAGATATTGACAAAGCTAGCAGGTAAAAAACAGAACTCTCTGCGGGTTGCTGGAATACCTGGTGCGATGGAATCAATATCGTCTCTGCTCCAGAACCAAAGGACTCATAGTATAGCCGATGAAATCTCCGAGAAAAGAATCGTCCACGACCATGAAAATTACAGTTTCTCGACATTCAATCATTTGGGACTTGTCATTCTAAAGAAACTTGCTCGAGACCATGATAATTGCGGAAAGATAGGGAACACGAGAGGACTCTTATCGAAAATAATAGATTTTACTCACGCAGGGGAGAGGTTATTGAAGGACGAAACTGCTACACCGTCTCAGATCTTGACGGTGAGACGATCTCTTCAAGTGCTTAAGATGCTTGCCAAAACAACAGGCACCAACGGTAAGCAGCTCAGAAGAGAGATTTCAGAGGTAGTTTTCACAATCAGCAACATCAGAGATGTACTACGGTATGGTGAGAAACACCCAATGCTGCAACAACTAGGGATAGAGATTTTAACCAGTCTGGCAATGGAAGAGGACGCGACGGCGAGGATTGGGAGCACAGGCGGAGTCGTCAAAGAATTGTTCAACATTTTCTTCAAAATGGAGATGCCTGAAAATCAGAATCATGTAGGAATTGCAGCTGGAGAAGCGCTAGCAATGCTGACATTAGAAAGCAAGATTAATTGTCATCAGATATTGAAATTGAAGAAAATTGAAAAGCTCATTGAAGCATTGGAAGTTCCGTTGCTACGCATCAATGCAGCACGAATCTTAACAAATTTGTGCACCTACGTCGGAGCAGACTGCTTCATGAAGTTAAAGGGGGTCACTGTTGCAGCACCCACTGTAAGTTCTCATTTAACACCAAAGAACATTCAATTTCTTGCAACACAATAGGATTGTATCTTTTCAACTAAGTAGTACAGACACAGACACACGACAAACATTCAATTTCAGAGTAATGCAGAAGATAGGGTTCCTTTACTCCTGTGTAAACTACAGAATGTAATGGGGATAATAATCTATAAATTCAACCCCATTGCAGGTGTTTAAATCAATAATGTCAGAAGAAAGCAAACTGCAAGAAGTGATGATCGGACTAGCAGCACATGTTTTCAAATTTATGACTACTGATGCATCGAGCATTGCGTTCGAGAGAGCTGGAATTCAAGTGGCTGAATTAGCTAGTGTACTAGTCCAGATTCTGAAGAAACACAAGTATCCAGCAACCAAGACTCCGAGGATTAGGAGGTTTGTCTTAGAGTTGGCGATTTGGCTGATGAGAGATGAGGAAACAAATGTTCAAATTTTCAAGGGTCTGGGAATGGAGAAGGAACTGGTGTCTGTAACAGATACCACATCAGAGCTTGAAAACTTCAATGTTTTCTCTGGTACCGTTGGATTGAGCCGGCACATCACACCAATTCACTCGCTAGTCGAAACTGCGATGAAGTTACTGGAAGATACGTAATTTATGGTAATGCAGAACAGATTTTTCAAATACAATATATCACGTCAGCATGTCAGAAAAATGCAATAATTTGGTAAATATGGATGCATGAAGATTATAGGAGATTCTTTTTTTATAATGTAGTAAGTACCAGAAATTCTATTATCTCAATAATCAAGCTATTTCTATTGAGAATGTCATAGTTGCAGGCTATGTTACGTGGACTCTTCAAATTAAATCAAATACCCGTGTCGGACACCCGACACTCGGACAAGGGTATGGGATATGTGTTGGATACTTTTCAACGGATACTTCATATATAATTGTATATAACACTATTATTATATGTATATATTGTTATATAATTGCTATAAATGTCATTTTGACACTATAAGTTAAATATAATACTATTTTATCTCACATATTAGATTAAAAATATAAAAATATGACATTTTTTTGCCGAGTCCGCGTATCCTTAAATTTATGATTTGATGAATCCGACCTCTAGATACATACCCGCACCCGACACCCGTACCCGAGTCCATGTAACATAGGTTGCAGGTTACATGTATAAAACAATCTCCTTATTAGATTGTTAATAACTAGAATGTACACTACAAAAGTAGGACATATGAATTTGATTCATTCATGGATAAAGGAGTGGGATTCAATTAAATTACCCTCATATGAAATAATTGTATATTTGATTCAAACTTTCTAATCCAAAGATTATTTTATCCCATGAGTAGAGGGGACAACTTATTTGAGATAACAGTTTTGTTGTAAAATTTACAAAATCTTCTTTCAAGTAACTTTTCTATAGATAGTAATTCCTGAATAATTTATTCTGTCTAATTTAACCCAAATAAAAAATAACTATATTAATTTAAGAACATCTTAAGTCAACATGTTGAATTGGTGTTTGTGATGCCCATTGGGATCATGACGTCTTGCCCTAAGTTACAGATCTTTTAAGCTTCCTGACAAGTGGTGACAGATCATTTGATCCATTATTCATATTAAAAAACATATATATATGCATGGCTTCATGGGTTGCATGTCTTATTTAGAATTTTGAAATAAAGTTATACTAGAATATGATAATAATTTTTTTTAGGTAAATTACACTTTGCTTCTTTTATGTTTGATCACTTTCTCACTTTAGTCCTTAAAATTTATTTTTTCTCCCTTTGGCCTTTTATGTTTCAAATTTTTCTCACTTTATTCATAAAGCTAATTTTTATTCAAAATTAAACAGAAAATGTCATAATAACTACATAAAAAATATATTATTATATTAGAATTTAAGATTATGTCAGAAGTGTGAGTTATATATAATAAAATATTTTTATATCACGTGACTGTCAATGTATTATTTTCTATTTAATTTTGGACATAAATTAGTTTTAAGAGTAAAGTGCGAAAAACTTGAAACATGAGGGGGCAGAGTGGGAACAACAAAAGTCAAAGTGAGAAAGTAGTCAAATATAAAGGGCCAAAATATAATTTACCCCCTTTTTTTTAGTAGAAATCACATTGATAGAATTCTGTTTTTAAAATGATACTGTAAAATTCAAGACTACCATATTATTTTAGATAAAAATTATGTATAAAATTTCTATATAAAAAGAAAGTATATGATGAGCTATTTTTAAACAGGTGATGTGTTGCTCTGTGTGCACATTTTTAAGAAGAGACAAAAATAAATAAATAAATAAATAAATAAAAGAAAAAATAATCAATATATTTTCCCTAGCATCTAAAAAAAGAAAAAATACCAAGAAACAAAAAATAAATAAATAAAAAGAGACTTTGTAAGTAGAAATCCCTAGTTTGAGTCATTTTCATTCTTGCGAGGTCCTAAATTTGAGTCGTTTTGTTTGGGACCATTCCCATCACATGCAACCAGCGGTCACTCGTTCGTTGCACGGAAAAAAAAAATTATATATATTTTGTGATAAATAATTATTTTAATCTTAAATTATGTTTATGCATAAAAAAATTATTAATTATAAAAATTGTTAAGAATAATAGTATCACAATTACTTGATAACATAAATAACTTGAATCAAATTAAACAAATATTAAAAGAGAGAAATTCTATAAACTCATAAAAGTTATCATAAATTTACTTAGACTTTTAAATCAGTGGTGTATATTATTATTGTGGGATCAAATTATAAATAAATATCAACTTTTAATTATACTTTATAAGTAGTTTTTAAAAAATTTTAATCTAAGTTTGTCGCCTTGCTCATAAAAAGAATTTCTCAAACAAATCATTAATTGATTATGTTAGCAACTCCCTATCTTTGATTTCCTCTATCAATGATACACATATATCATATCAAAGTATAGGACTTTTCTTAAGTGTGCCTTGCATATGGTATGCAAGGCATTTACGCCATTTCTACTTTGCATTTACACCTTCTGGGTATTGGGTTATACGACATTTTCTTGAAAGTTTATACATTGGTGACCTGCTAAAAACATTGGTGACCTGCTAAACGGGTCCCTTGCAGGTAAACTAATTAAATAATGTGAAAATATTTTCAGAAATGGGTGTAAACTTTTACAAAATGGTGTAAGGTATAAACTTATAAACTTTCAGTAAAAGGTGTAAACCTTCAGAAAATGGTGCAAGGGTTTTGACGAGAGGGTATAAACTTTCAGAAATGGGTGTAAACTTTCACAAAATGGTGAAAGTATTTTGACGAAAATGTATAAGTTTAGAAAATTTTTTAGAAAAGGTATAATGTTTCAGAAAAAGTATAACATTTAGTTTAGTGTAAATTTTATCGACAAATAAGAGTTTAGTCGCTAAAGGTTTGAAATTTTATTACCATCGGCCCCCCTCTTCTCTGTTTCCCACCAACACCTTCTTTGTTCTCTCTCACACGCACACAGAATAGTCACCACCAATCCTGACCCCTGCTGACCACCTAAGCGTCGGTGGCCTCCGGTGCTCACTGCCGTCTGACATCATTACCTCTACGACCACCGCTGCCGCAAATCAAAGGTTTTTTTCTCTCTCGCTATCGATCTTGGTCTCTCTCTGTCGATGTCGGCCTATTCTTCGTCGATGTCGGTCTCTCTCTGTCGATCCCTGTCTATCTCGGTCTGTCTCCAGCGATCTTGGTCTGTCTGTGTCCATATGGGTCTCTTCTCTGTTGATCTCTGTCGATTTCGGTCCCTCTTTGTCGATCTCGGTCTGGTTGTCTCTGTTGATCACTGTCCATCTAGGTCTCTATGTCTGTCGATCTCAGTCCATCTCTCTCTCTCTCTCTCTCTCTCTCTCTCTCTGACGGTTCTCTTTTATATTGACATACTTGGTTGGATTTGGACTTGGAGTCGCTATTCCAAGCCCTCCCAAACTCGTCTTCTCTGAAACGGACTTCTACTGAGAGAAAGGCCAAGCCCTCCGAAACGCCATTCTTTCTCACATTGCCATTATTTGAACAAGACAAATACAGCTTGATTGGATTTTAGGAACTTACACATTTTGTGAAAAAACGGAACTTACACGTCATGCGAAGTTACTTACATCTCTTGTGAAAACTCTTACACTATTTGTGGAAGGTTACACATTTGTGTAATAATTTATTTTGTAAAATTTACACCTTTTCGTTGAAATACTTACACATTTTTTGAGAAGTTACTACTTTTGTAAAGAATGTTATTAAAAGAATTTACACATTTTATTGGAACTTACACCTTTTCTGAGAACCGAACTTACACTTTTTGTCAAATAATTTACATCTTGTGTGAAAAAATTTATACCTATGGAAAATATGTTTTCATAAAGTTTACACCTTTTGTTAAAATCTTAAATGTTTTCTGAAAGTTTACACCTTTTGGTGGAAATAATTACACCTTTTATGAGAAGTTACTCTGTTTGTGAAACAATTTTTTCAAGAAAATATACCTTTCATTAGAACTTACACCTTTTGTGACATAACTTACATCTTTTCTGAAAATGTTTACACCTTTTATGAAAATCTGAATTATATTTTCCATAAAATTTACACCTTTAATGGGAAGTTACACCATTTGTGACATAACTTCGATCTTTTGTGAAAACCACATACAAGTTTTTGAAAATATACACCTTTCATGGAAAGAATATTTGCATAAAATTTATACATTTTGTTAAAAACATAAATCTTTTCTAAATGGTTACACCTTTTTGTGGGAATACTTACACCTTTTCTGAATGGTTATTGCTTTTGTGAATAATTTTTTCCATAAAATTTACACTTTTTATGGGATATTACACCTTTTCTGCCAGCAACACTTAAACCTTTTTCAAAAATTTATACCTTCTATGGAAAATATGTTTTCATCAAGTTCACACCTTCTTTTAAAAACTTACACCTCTTCTGAAAAGGTACTTCTTTTGTGAAACAAAATTATTTTAAAAATTTACACCTTTTAAATAGGAGTTACATCTTTGGTGAAGACAATTAGACATTTTTTGAAAACTTACACGTTTTATGGAAAATATACTTTGATAAAGTTTGTTAAAAGAAATTATTTGACAAAAGGTATAACCTTTTCAAATATGGTGTATGTTTTTCCGAAGAAGGTGTAAATGACCTTAGAAAAGATGTAAGTTTTGTTTTTCACTAAAGGTGTAACTTCAAATAATAAGTGTAAATTTTATGAAAAAGGTTTTGCCACAAAATGTGTAATTTTTCAAAAAAATTGTAAATATTTCCATGAAAAGGTGTAAATTTTTAGAAAATGTGTAAAATTTAGGAATAGGTGTAAACTTTGTGATACAATCAAGCTGAATGCTACGTTTTTACAAAAGATATAAGCTCTCAAGCTGAATATTTCATTTTTATAAAAGATATAAGTTCCCAAAGAAGCTCTAAATTTTATCGACGACTTATACGTTGAAAATTTTATCACCACCGACCAGCCAACCGTTGCGGCCCACCGTTGCCCACCGTTGCCCACTGCCGACTGACATTGCCACCGCCACCGCCACTGCCACCGCCGCTGGTGCAAATCAAAGGATTTTTCTGTCTCTATCCATCTTGGTCTCTCTTTGTCCATCTCTGGCTCTTCTCTGTCGATGTCGGTCTCTCTCTCTCTGTCTGCCGATCTCTGTCTGTATCGATCTTGGTTTTTCTATGTCGATCTGGGTCCCTCTCTCTCTCTGTCGAACCATGTCTATCTGGGCTCTCTCTGTCTGCCGATCTCTGTATGTATCGATCTTGGTCTGGCTGTGTCGATCTGGGTTTGTCTCTCTCTGTCCAACCATGCCTATCTCGGTCTCTGTCTGTCGATATTCGTCCGTCTCTCTCCCTCCCTTCGTCTCTGTCTGTCTATATCGATATCGAACCATGAACAACACAATTACAGTTTGATTGGGTTGTAGCAACTTACTCGTTTTGCAAAAAAACGGAACTTACACCTTTTTTGAAGTTAATTTCATGTTTTGTGAAAACACTTACAGTAATTCTGGAAGGTTACAGTTTTTTGTGAAATAATTTATTTTGGAAATTTACACATTTTCGTTCAAATACTTATACCTTTTCGGAAAAGTTACCTCTTTTGTAAAATAATTTCAATAAAAAAATTTGCACCTTTTATTTGAAGTTACACCATTCTGAAAACAGAACATACACCTTTTGTCAAATAACATACATCTTTTGTTAAAAAAATTTACACCTTTTATGGAAAACTACATTTCATAAAATATACACCTTTTGTCAAAAAAACTTAAACCATTTTTTAAAGTTTACACCTTTTGTTGGAAATACTTACACGTTATCTAAAAAGTTACTCCATTTGTGAAATAATTTTTTCAATTAAATTTACACCTCTTATTAGAATTTACACCTTTTTTGAAAACAAAAGTTACACTTTGTGTGACATAACTTACATCCTTTGTGAAAACAGTTACATCTTTTTTGAAAATTTCTACCTTTTCTTAAAAACTTACACCCATTCTGAGAAGTTACTCCTGTTGTGAAATACCTTTTATATGACTTACACCTTTTCCAAAATCAAAAGTTACACATTTTGTGACATAACTTAAATCTTTTGTGAAAACAGTTACACGGTTTTTTGAAAATTTACACTTTCTTATGAAAATATGTTTTCATAAAATTTACACATTTTGTTAAAAACTTACATTTTTTCTGAAAGTGTACACCTTTTGGGGAAAATATTTACAAAACTTTTCAGAAATGGTGTAAGTACATCCACTGAAAGGTTTAAACTTTCAGAAAATGTGTAAGGATTCACAAAAGGTATAAATTTTATGAAACCAAATTTTCCATAAAAGGTGTAAATTTTATGGAAAATATTAACTTACAAATGAAGCAACTTTTCAGAAAAATGTGTAAGTATTTGCACGAAAAGGTGTATGTTTTTAGCAAAATGTATAATTTTATGAAAAAATTTATTTCACAAAAGGTGCAACTTTTCAAAAAAGGTTTATGTTTTTCACAGAAGGTGTTAATGATTTCAAAAATAGTCCAAGTCTTCGATTGACAAAATGTGTAAATTTTATGCAAAGTTTATTTTACAAAAGAAGTAACTTTTCAGAGAAGGAGTAACCATTTTCAGAAAAAGGTGTAAGATTTAAGAAAAGGTGTATGTTTGAACAAAAGATGTATATTTTTGGAAAGAAAGTATTCCATAGAAGGTATAATTTTTGAGAAATGGTGTATGTTTTTCCACAAAAGATGTAAGTAAATTGGCAAAAGGTGTAAGATTCGTTTTCAGAAAATGTGTAAGTTCGAACAAAATGTGAAAAGTTTTTTGGATAAAAATATTTGCAAAAGGTATAACTTTTGAGGAATGGTGTAAGTAATTTCACTACAACATATAAGTTTTCAGAAAAGGTGAATGTTTTAAAAATGTGTAAATTGTATGAAAAAATTTATTTCACAAAAGGTTTAAATTTTCTAAAAATGTGTATGTTTTTTCACAAAAGGTGTAAGTCACTTCATAAAACGTGTAATTCAAGTTTTCACGAAAGGCGTATGTTTTTCCACAAAATCTTTAAGGGACATCAGAAAATGTGTAAGTTTTGTTTTTACAAAAAGTGTAAGTTCCGAGGTGTAACTTTTATGAACAAAATTAATTTATAAATGAAGTTTGGTTTTTATAAAAAGTGTAAGTTCCAAGGTGTAACTTTTATGAACAAAATTAATTTATAGATGATGTAACTTTTCATAAAAAGGTGTAAGTTGTCAGAAAAAGTATAAAATTTTCAAAAATGCGAAGTGTTCAGAAAAGGTATAAGTTCCCTCGGCCCGTCCGTCTCTCTTCCATCTCGGACCCTCTCTCTTTGTTTGTCTTTCTCTCTCCCCGTCTCTCTGTTGTTCCATTTCCCTGTAGCTGTAGGGTTTTACAGAGAAAAATATTTTAGGGCAAAAATCATATTGAAAGAACAAAGCTTATTTACTTGAGTTTGGCGAACATCAATCATTTAAGTTCTTGGGAAGGCTAGCCATGGAAGTGGATGCATAAATTCTTGTTTGAAGTTGATTTTTGTCGTTGGAGCACAACTGCAAGGGTCAATCGAGCACCACCGTCGGTTTGTCTGTTCCGGTTGGTATTTCTTTTATTTCGTGCTGGTACATTCTCTCTCTCCTTGTTTGTCTTCTTTCATTCGCATATACCTTCACACCCAACCCGAAATCGACCCAATAAGAACTGTTCTGTACTCCATTTTCGTATTTTGTGCTATTCGAATAGGAACTCTTCCCTCTGCTACCCGAAATCGACCCATTAGGAACTGTTCTGTACTATATTTTTGTATTTTCTCCCTTTCGAATAAGAAGTCTTCCCTCTGCTATCAGTGCTGCAAGTTGAACATAGGTATCATAGTAGTTACCAACAAGCATAAAAGGTGTTCTGCATTTACATGGAGAACTTGTTAGGTTAGGTTATATATAACCAAAGAAGACTTAACAAAAAAATTGTGTAATGTTGGCACGAAAAAAACAAATTTTGTTTTAGAGTACCGAAAAAAACAAAAATAAGAAAGTAAATAAACAGACAATGACTAATCTTGATTCCGCAACGGCTAGCACACTCGGTTGAATTTTGCTTTCAATTTTGTAGTACTCGGTGACTTTATATTGCCGGAACTTATGTTTACAGACAATCTGTGTTATATGGAGTCTTTAAAATAGATCAAATACCCATGTCGGACACCTGAGAGTCGGACAAGGGTATGGGATATGTGTCGGATACTTTTCAACGGACACTTCTTATATAATTGTATATAACACAATTATTATATGTTCAAATTATTGTCAAATTACTATAAATGTCATTTTGACACTGTAAGTTACATATAGTACCATTTTATGTCACATATTAGATTAAAAATATGATATTTTTTCCCCAGACCGCGTACCGTTGAATGTAAGGTTTAATGAGTTGGACCTGTACATACATACCCGCACTGGCACCCGTACCCGAGTTCGTGTAACACAGGAAACAACTGTTTGTTTCAGTGCTGAAGTTCATGCATAGTTGACAGTATTGAACTTAATTCTTTTTCAAATTTTGTAGAGAGCTATTCGTTTCCCACACCCAATTCTTTTTCCAGAGTCGAACCCTTCACTTTCATGGCTAGCCTTACCAACAACTTAAGCGGCTGGAGATGATGGCTGAAAGCCAATACCTTCTCCCCACCTGATTCGGACAAGCCTAACAGATTAAGGAAGAAGTTTGCCTTCAGTCCTTCTCTAATATCCAACTTTTCTAAGATATGGTCCATCCGGGCATCGTCAATGCCCTCTGTTTCTATGGTTGACGTGTCTGTAGATGAACTCTTTAGGAGAGATCTCAACTGTGCGTGCACATAGAGTGTGCTCCCATCCCAGCTGATGTTCAGCTTCTTAACTAAGTTGTTCAGTTCTTCAACTTCACGAACTGTTGTAGGGCTGAGGTGAAGAAATGCAGAAAAGTCAACAAGTCCAGGCAATTCATTAAAAAAATCTCATTCGTAGAAATGGTAAGCCTTGCCTGTCATTGCACGCTGTAGACGTTGTAGACACCCCATTTTTGACCGTCCTCAAGACTTAGATGTCATCGTTTGAACACTCGGTGATTATCCATGTTCGTGTTCATTTGGAGATCCCGAAGGACTCGACTGCGCGCCTTGCCTTAGGATCTCTCGACTTGGCTATTTTTGTGCTTGGTTGTGGACCAAGGACTTGTGGTTTTTGCACCTGAGGGTAGGAAGTGGCTTGTTAGCCATCTCTTAAACCCACCGGCCGTGGCATGAAGCCACCAGCCTTGTTTTCTTTCTACCAACCAATTTTTTGGTCGGTCGGCACAGATATTTGGTCGATCGGCCATTTATTTGGCCGATTGTCTCTTTTTCTAGCCGGTGCCTCCTTTTTGCCTTTTTCAGGCATTGTGCATGCCAGCTGTGCCAGCTGGAGTGCACGGACTTGTCCTCCATACACGTGTATGGAAGACTTGCACCCTTTGCACCCTTTTGCTCTAAGCTTCTTGGAGAAGCTTAGACCCTTTGCCTTAGCTTCTTGAGGAAGCTTGACCCTTTGTCTTAGCTTCCTCAAGAAGCTTGCACCCTTTGCCTTAGCTTCCTTAAGAAGCTTGACCCCCTTGACCCCTTTTGTTTAGCTTCTTTAAGAAGCTTAGGTCTTTATCTTGCTCTATATAAGAGATCCTTCCCTCTCCTTTAGAGAGGTTCAGCAAAAACTAGAGATATATGATATATACAACTTTCTCTCTCTATATCTCCCTCTCTCTCTTCATTTGTGTGTGTTAGAGGGCCTAAAAGGGTGTTTTGTTCTTAGTTTTGTACTAAGGCACCTAGTATTACACCATACTTGGGTTATTGAGGTGTTGGGAGGTTGTTCTTAGAGCTTTTAAGCTGATTTTGATCAGAAAAGGGGCCTGAGGTTGCTGTTCTTCAAGTGTTCTTCAAGGGTGAGCATAATTACTTTATATTCCCCATTCTTGCACTAGCTTTTAACCCACTTTGCATGTTGGTTTGAGCTTTGTGTATAACTGATAAAAGTTCTATTTTTTGATGTTTAAGATGTTTCATTAAGGTCATTTTGGTGTTGGGGGTCGACCTCCCCCTCTTAGGCCTTGTTTGGCCCCTTTTGTGCCTTCTTTGTTGAGCTTTGGAACCTTTTGTGTATTGGCCTTCTCACCACTAAAATCTAGTGGATTTTTAGTGGTGGTGAAGGGGTCTTGAAGTCTTGTATAGGGGAGGGACACCCCTCTCCCTTTGTGTCTCATTTGTTCATGTTTTTTGCTCACAAGGATAGCATACATGCTTAGCTTTACTTAGCTCCATTTCAGAGGTTTTTGGGTGTTATTTGGTCACATTATACCTCTTTTTTTGGTTGGATTGATGGTCCATTACATGCATCATACACTTGCCTAGTAACCCCCTTTATTGTCATAACATGTGCCATGCATTTGCCTCTCCATGCTTGCATGTTCTAGCTTGACTTCATGAAGCTTTTGGTCATATTTCATCATGCTTGAGGTCTATTGGGTACTGATTTGATCATGTTTGCCATGTTTGGTATAGCCACCATGCATTTTGGCTTGTGAGGCTTGAGTGTGTGAGTCATTAGCATGCTTTAATTGTGTTGTTTCAGTGATATGGAATCATTTTCCATGCTATTTCAGTCCATAATCCATGCTTGTATGCTTGCATTCATAATCCTTCCCATGCTTTGAAGAGATGCTCTTTTGTGCCTTAAAATGAGTCATTGTGCATGCCTATGTGTTTGAGGCTTTGGGCTATCATATCAGTGGGTTTTGAGGCTCCTTTTTGCATGTTAAAACTCTGTTTTGCATTGATTAGTCCATGCCATATGTGGTTGGGGTGGTTATAGTAGAGTGCCCTCTTTGTGGCCTTAAATCCCCCTTTGTTTTGCATCCATTTCTTAGCATGTTTTAACCATGATCTATGCATGCTTTAGTCTTATTTTGGAGTGCCTTAGGACTGTTTTAAGTCATTTTGGTCCTTTGGAGTTTGGTTGACATAGCTATGGTTTGGACCCCTTTGTTGGCTCCAAGTTTTGGCCATTGTTGCATGCCTTACTTGCATAACATGGTTGATTTGGCATCACCCTCTATACACTTTCAGAGTTTAACATGTTGGTCTAATGTCCATGTTTATCATCTTTTGAGTGTTCTTGAAAGTTACCTTTTGTGCCTTAGCTTTAGGCCCATTGGTGTACATGTTTGCAAGAGCATTTATCTATCATTTCAATCACTTTTGGCCACTGTTAAAGGCAAGGCTGAGGTCTGCCCTTTGCGGTTTAAGCCCACCATTACATGTTTGTTGCATATTTGGTTCATTGTGTGTTGTCACATGCTAATTCCATCGCGTATTGTTGCATGTTTGGCACATAGCATACTTGCAGGATAGGTTGCACCGCATTTGGCATGCTTTGTTAACTTAACCTCATGTTGCATATTTGAGTCACGTTGCATACTTGAGCCGCATTGCATACATGCATTACATTTTGCTTGGTTTGGGGTGTCAAACCAAGCATGAGGAATGAGATGTGTTCGTACTTAAAGTGACAAAACACGTCTCAATCCTCGGTCGCCGATGCCCTTGATCTCAACATGATAGGGCGTGAAGCATTCATTCATTTTGTTACATTCATTTACATTGATTGGCAAACTTGGTGCCTTTGACCATCATGCATCGAGATGCGTGATTGGTGGCCCGAGGACCAAGGGCCACACTCCCTTGAGTCCATAACATGATAGGGAGTGTGGCCATGCATACATTGCTTTGAAATTTCCTTGCCATGCACTGTCTGTCCACTGCTGCAGCAAAAACAGGATTCTGCAGGAATAAATGGCCGGCCGGCCACTTTCAGTACCGACCGACCATCAGAGTCCAACCGATGACCCAATTTATGGTCAATGATCACATTTACATGGTCGGTGGTGCTTTTTATTGGCCGGTGGCATTCCAAAATGATCAGGGAATGGTTCAGAGGTGCCTCAAGAATTTTCACATCCCTCAGAGGTGCAGAACGGTGCAAACAGAGGCAACAGTGGCATGGTAACGGGTTTTCGAGCAAGGCAAATCGAGCATGCATCATCCACGCATTCCGAGGCAGAGCTGCGACGGTCTCTTTAGTTTCATATTTAGGCTGTTTTTGTAATTAATTTGTTAATTAATTAGAAGTTTTGTAATAATTAATTAGCTAGGATAGTTGATTCATTATTTGGCCTGTATTATTCTTTCGGACCCTCCGAGCGAGGGCAATTGTGTAATAAGTGTGTGTGAGTGTGTGTATGTCTTCCAACCCCCACTTCTTTCTCCCTTTTATTTACCTGCTTTCAATGGTTAGTATTAGGGCATATTTAAATTAGCATACCTTATGCTATGCATGCGTGCATTCATTCATCTATATTGCATGCACCGGGCTCGACGCATCATACTAACTGCATGGTATTTCAATTCCAAGTTGAATACATGTTATCTGTTGCATTTCATATGCCATGTTTAGAATAGCCGAGCCTATCTAGGTTGCATTTTTGTATGTGTTGCATTAAGCATTTCAGCATAGTTAGGATTCATGCATGTTCACTAACTAGTTTCTGTTTTGGCTTGGAATACTCGGTAAGTTTTTATGCTTTAGCATCCTTGCATGCGTGTGAGTGTTGCCATGATAGCATGCTTTACCATGAGGCTATGTGCTTATGTGATATAACTGTCTGAGTGCCTGTGGGTGAAGGTTGGGTCATTTGAATTGGAACAATGCATTGAATGCGAGTTTTAAACCCACTTGAAAGTGGCAAAACCGCGTTTTCTAAGCCCACTCGAGGATGGCAAAATCTGCATTTTAGCTTACTTACAAGTAGCAAACCGTTTTCAAAAACAAACATGAAATGTTTTGTTCCAATTCAGGCGATCCAGTCTATACTTGTATGCTGTGCGCATTACATAGTAAATCTAGGCTAATAACCGGAATAGGAACGCATAATGTTTTCAAAACTCGATATCATGGTTAGTAGAGGCCGATCTACGGATCGGGCGAGCGGGAGTGCTCATAGCTGACCTTCCCCAATCGTACCCAAGTTCCCGAGCTGAGGCAACTTTGGTGATGACGGACACGTGGCCTTAGGCAACGAGTCAGGGTTTCCTAAATTCCCCATAAAAAAAATATTTAGGTGGCGACTCTGTATCTGGCAAAGCAGTCCATGTTTGGCACTTATTTCCGAAAATCAGTTTTTCAAAACGATTTGTCGGATTTGGACTCTTTGATGATTCATCGGTCTTGCATTGCACTCTGCGAGATTGGATACAGGACCGTGACTATTTGAGTCCGAGCTGTAGCATGAGGCCCACGGGCGCGCCTACAGACGTCCCCGAACGTCCCGGGAGAAATCCCGTTTTGTCCATTGGGGCTTACTACAGTTCAGGACTCAATGTCACGGTCCTGTATCTAATCTCGCAGAGTGCAATGCAAGACCGATGAATCATCAAAGAGTCCAAATCCAGTAAATCGTTTTTGAAAAACTGATTTTTAGAAAGAAGTGCCAAACATGGACTACTTTGCCAGATACAGAGTCGCCACCTAAATATTTATTTTGGGAGAATTTAGGAAACCCTGACTTGTTGCTTAAGGTCACGTGTCCATCATCACCAAAGTTGCCTCAGCTCGGGAACTTGGGTACGATTAGGGAAGGTCAGCTATGAGCACCCCCGCTCGCCCGATCAAAGATCGGCCTCTACTAAACATGATATCCTTTTTTTGAAAACATATGTGTTCTTATTCTGGTTAATTAGCTAATCTTACTACGTGATGCGCACAGTAAACAAGTATAGACTAGATTGCCTAAGTTGGAACAAAGCATCGCATATCCGTTTGTTTTGAAAATGAATTGAAGTTTGCTACTCACAAGTAGGCTAAAACACGGGTTTCGACGAATTATTCCAATTCAAGCAACCCAACCTTCACCCACAAGCATTCAGACAGTTATATCACATAAGCACATAGCCTCATGGCAAGCATGCTATCATGGCAGTCACTCACACACATGCAAGGATGCTAAAGCATAAACATTTACCGAGTACTCCAAGCCAAAATAGAAACTAGTTAGTAATCAATGCATGATTCTATTTCATGTTAAGATGGCTAACGCAACACATGCAAAATGCAACTAAGATAGGCTCGGCTATTCTAAACATGGCATATGAAATGCAACAGATAACATGTATTCAACTTGGAATTGAAATACAATGCAGTTAGTATGATGCGCCGAGCCCGGTGCATGCAATACAGATAAATGATGCAAACATGCGAGTATAAGTATGCTAATTGAAACATGCCCTAAACTAATCATCGAAAGCTAGTAAATAAAAGGGAGAAAGTTGTGGGGTTAGAAGACATTCACACACGCACGCACACTTATTACAACATTGCCCTCCTCAGAGGGTCCGAATAAATAATACAGAATCAAAGTAACTAATTATTACACAATACTAGCTAATTAACAAATTAACTAAACTAGCATGTAAATTAAATGAAAGTGGGCTGCCTCCGCTCTATTTTGGATGATAATGGATGCATGCATGCTCGAGTCGCCTTGCCGAGAAATCCATCGCGATACCCCGTCTCGCCTTTGTTTGCAATTGAACTCAAAAACTTGCACAAAGTTCCAGAAGGCTGAAACTCCACCTTGGGAAGCTGTGGGAAGGCTGCCGACCAGCCCTTGGCCTTGGAGACCACCTGCCGACCACCTTTTTTGGTGGAGACCAAAAGAGGTGGTCGGCCTGTCAGAAAAGCTGGTCGGCCGACCAGTTTCTGCCTCCTGTTCTTGGTTTTTTGCAACACAAAGCAAAAGAGAGGCATAGCAAGGTATTTTCAACAAATGTGTGCATGACCACTCTCTCTATCATTGCACAAGCTCCAGGGAGTGTAGTCCTCGATCCTCGTGCCATCAATCACGCATCCCGATGCATGATGGCCGAGGAGTCGGATTGCACGACTTGATGTAAAATGAATGCACAAATGAACACAATAAGGCCTAAACTCCATCATGGGTAATCCGGAGTGTCGGCGACCGACAATCGAGGCACGTTTCGTCACATGGAGCACGAAACATCCCTCGTTTCCCGTGTTTAGACTAAACCCTATTCCAAACACAATGCAATATACATGGAATGGCATGGCATGCAAACACAATGCAACAACTAGCATGCAATCCTAAACGAAATGCAACTAAGACATGCAAACATGCAAGGAATGGCATGCAAAGGTGCAGCTAGCATACGCAATGCTATGAACTACGAATGGCATACTCAATGCACATGACGCTATATGGCATATACAATGCACATGACGCTGGGCATACACGAAGGCATAATCAAGGCATACACAATGCAACGATCAAGCATGCGACAACATGGATATGGCATACATAATGCAAGATGGACTTAAACTAAAATGAATGGGCCTCGGCCACAATCAAATCAGTGGCCAATGATGGTGAAATTAAAGGCAAGAACACTCATGCAAACATGCCCAATGCAAGGGACCGATCCTAAGGCACCAAATACAACTTTACCAAAGCATGGCAAAGGATGAATTATGGCATACAAACACACATTTTTCAGCTCTGAAACATGATGCACCATGGTCCCGAATCATGCAAATATGTCACACAATGCATGCTAGATGGCCCGAATACCGAAACTAGTAAAGCGGATTACACTAGAAGTACACAAAGCAATGCACAAATGACAAAACTAACCCCAAACAGACCCTAGGCAGGTCCAAGATAGTGGGAAAATGGCCTAAAATGATGGCTCAACATGCATAGAAATGAAACTCATGCAATGGTCTGAAAACGAGGCATTTATGCACAACTTTCAAACGCATTTAAAGAGTGGAAAATATGGGAATATGGCATGCATATAAGCTCTGAAATATGATACACAATGGCCCCAAAACATGGAAACACCTCAACACAAGCATGCAATAGGCCCCAAAACTCAAAGCTAGGCAAGAGTATTGAACTACAACCATGCATAGCAAGCATTATTCGACCATGAGGCATAAAAACAGAGCTAAGGAAGTCCAAAACATGCACAAAAATAGAGCTAAGGAAGTCCAAAACATGCACAAAATCAGGTTAAGGCATGGCCAAAAAGTGCTAGAATCAAGGACCAAAATAGCATGCAACACAAGCTAGTAAAGAGGATTTGCACTACAAGTATGTGAGGCAATAAAGAGGCTACCAAACCAGAAAAACTTAGAGGTATGACATGCCAAATAAACCCTAAAAATCCACTGAAACATGGTCAATGCATGCAAGAATGATAGGCTCCTTTGATAAGCTATAAAGAGGGTTGTTCTACACATGCAAGAGGGACACCTAATATGAAAAAACCACCTCTGGAAAGAGGTTATGCAGGCCCTAAAACTCACTGAAAAGGGCCTAAAATGAGGCTTGGAAGCATGCACACATGGGCTCCCTTGTTAGGCAAAAAATGCTAGTAAACAAGACAAGGGTGAGAGGGTCACCCCTCTCTGATTTTGGGGCTCAAAACAGCATTCTAGCCACTAAAAATCCACTGGATTTCAGTGGATAAAAGGCCAAACAAAGCACAATACAAAGGCCTTAATGCATGGCTCAAAACAAGATGAAAGCAAGCATGCAAGGGGGTAGATGACCCCCAACAGAAAAATGACCTTAAATGAACTTGTTAAGAAGCTCAAAATAAGACTTTTTTCAGTTTATACCAAAGCTCAAATATGCTTGCAAGTATGGCTAAAATAATGATAAAAAATGATGCCCAAAAAAGGAGAAAATGGTTACCCTTGTGGCACAGCAAGAACCAGCAATCTCTGGACCCAAAAACCAATCCCTTAGCCTCTGAAAATGGCCTCCAAGATGCTTAGAGTGATGGTAGAGGGGTTAGGTTAGGAGATGGTACGCAAAGGGGTCAAGAGCTCACTCTTTTAGGGCTCAAAGGAAGAGATACAAAGAGGGATGTATCTATGAGCCTTCACCAAAATCTGAACCCTTGCATTGGAGAGGGAGGGATTTCTTTATAGACCAAGGAGACCAAAGCTTCTCCAAGAAGCCAAGAAGCAAGGCCAAAGATCCTCCATACACGTGTATGGAGGATCCAGTCTGTGCCCTCCGGTTGGCACAGCTGGAACCAACTCACAGAGACAAAGCTGCAGAGAGCTAGCCGACCAGTTCAAGTGGTCGGCCGACCACTTAACCTGGTCGGCCAACCAGGTCAAAAGGTCCAAGGTGGTCAGCCATCCCCTATGATGAACCCCCAGAAGTTAGCTTTCCAATGGCGCCAGCCTTGCATTAAAATTCCAACTGTGCAAAAAGTTATGCCTGTTTTGGTGAAGCCGCGCAGATTCGGTCCAACTGGATTGATGCCCTACTTCAACCAACCATATCTCCCCCGTCCGGAATTGGCTTTAGGAGATTCTTGAGTGAAAAATGAAGCCCCGGAAGTAAGCTTTCCAATGGTGGTGGCCTCATAGCTGAAATCCAAGTATGCAAATGAATAGGCCCGATTCAGCGAGGGCTGCTTGACTCTCTCTTAACGGTTCATGCCCATTTTCTCCCCCCAACTGGATTTCTTCCTTCTTCTCCTCTTTTCTTCAACTCCAAACACCCAAACAAAGTGTTTTGAAATATTTTTCAAATATTTCATCTCTCTTTCATTCATTTCCACTTTGTCCTTGCTCGGTTTACCGAAAAGCACAACATTTAACGAAATGCGAGCGTCGGAACATCGTAGGAACTTTATTTTCAAAACATCTTGAAAGAGAGGGTTTTAAGGTCTAAAATCTTTTGATCAAGATTGTTTTGGTCCAAAAGGGGTATAAAGTTGAGATTTGACTCTCTCATTGCTGAAGAATCTGAACCTTTGCCCTGCACACCTTTCTCCACCAAGTAAACCATCAATAGTGCCCAAGTCTTAAGGGCGGTCAAAAATGGGGTGTCTACACATGCAACTCTTGAATGACGGTTACCTGTCTCTTGAAATTATCATCTTCTTATTGAATAGCAGTTACATTTCAAGAGAAAGGTAGCTGTCATTCATGAGTTGCGGGCTGTCTCGATTTTATTGAGCGAGTTTATGAAATGCGTACTTTCATTTGTGGGAGTATGATCTTCGTCCAGAATGAGAATGGATGGGTACGTTAGTAATATTTTTTGGCAGGCAACGGCAGTCTTGCTTGTTTCATTGTCACATACAATTGAAAAAACTTGTTTGTACGCCCGGAAAAGTATTATTCTCTGATCTGCCCACTGTCTGAGCACCCGAAGGTAATGGAGTGTGGGCCAGGATGCAGCCACCTCGATTCTCTGCAACCAGGTTGCTCAGTAGGAAATTGAAGCCCTCGACTTGATGGGGTTTCATCTGGTTTTTGTGCCTGGGATGAGCACCAATTTCAGTGACAGCAAAATCCTGTCCAGATTGTTTAACCCCGTCATGAAATAGTTCAGTTACTTCTTTGTCCTTTGTAGTCGGGCCTTCATAAAAGTATGTGCATGTAGTCCTTCAGCCCTAAATGAAAAACAAAATGTAGTCCTTCCTCTTCAATTTTTGGGAAATTATGCATTTATCGCTTGTACACATAATTATTTCAATTGTAAGCTGTGTGAACTAAATGCAAAATTTTTATGTGTGTCCTTTTTTTTGTCCGTTTCAAAATCTGTATATGTGTTGGGAAATTTTGCGTATTGTTGTTTGTGTTTACACAAAATTTTCAGGTTAATAGCCGCATGTTGCAGCCATTTGTTTGTGTTCTTGTAAATATTGATTGGAATACTTTGCAGGAATTGTCATCATTGCATCTGATGGATATTGGTCACCTCGCACCAACAATGTTAGTTTTCTCCTTCAAGACTTGCTACCAGTTGGTTTCGTACATATGTGTTGTAAACAAACGAAATCCATCACCAAGGAATACGATGAATTTTTTTTTTGGATCAATTCTTACAGCAGCCCATCTACTTTTGTGTTTGTGTTATTTGTTTTGCACAAATTTTGAATGGCCTCGCTTTGCATCATCTGCATGTGAACTTTTGTTTCAATTACGTCCATTTGATTACAATACGTGGCAACTGTACCTTTTATTGTAGTCAACTTATAACTTTACTGAACTTACATAATCTCAATCAATTGACATTACAATATTTGTTATAAAAACCACAAACGACATTAGTAATTTGACCAAAATTGTCCAGGAAATTTAAAATGGAGTGTCAGAATTGAGGGAGTTTAAAGTGCATCGATTCAAAATAGACAACGGACAAAATGTGTTCACCACCCCTGTAATTTTCCCTTCAATCTAATTTGTATGATTTTCTCTTTCATAAAGGGAAAGGAAAAGATTGAAGACAATTGCCGAACAACATATCCAAATGTCTGACACTATCGCTGGGTCTTGTCGAAAGCGGCCAGTTGCACCATTCATTTGTTACAGGTACTGATTGTTCATTTTGACAATCTGGAATTACATTTTTTGTAGTGAAACTACATGCCTTGGCGAAGTTCAGTTTGTGATGTTTGAAATTGGTTTCATTCCGCATGTCTGAAAATGGTTAAATTGGTGTCGATTCAGTCCCGGATGTACGAAAGGTGTCTTGTGTGGATTTCGGGGCCAGCTTGACATAAATACTTGCCTATATATATATATATATGTATTCATATTTAAGATTCAGTGATGATAAGCTTCACGATGCTTGCATGCAGCCAGCAACAATTCAAGGAAATGCAAGGGCCAGACAACACTCGATGAAAAATGGTAAGTGTCGAAATCTGTATTCTCTATAATACGTTATTATGGAAACACATGGCTGGGTTGCTATCCACATGTTGTATTCAATGGTCGTAGTGGGCTTGTGATTGTTTCACGTTTGTAGGATTGTAGCATGTATTAATGTCACATTCCTATTGTTTTTGTAAATTTCAATTCGTTGTAAAAGTAGAGCTATGTTTTATCGCTGACTTTTTCCTGCAACTGTTATTTGTATTTGCAATCTTATTTAATTACCAACAATGCACGCGGATTGCGTTTGGCATAAAGTTGTAGTTACAGTTATTTTGGACTCATAGTTGTTACTTGTCTTGTATGTCTGTCACTTTCGTGGTTAAAGAGTAGAAAGGAGATTGGGGAAAGGTGGAAGGCACTCCCCTCTGATGAGAAAAAGAGATTTGCGGAATTGGCTAAGGCGAGCGCCGAGGAACACGCCAAAGTAGTACCATGTGCACCGAAGTCTGAAAAGGTCATTACGTACTTCATGTTTTCGTAAATACATTTGGCTAGGTCCTGCTTTGCTGGCATTGTTGGTTGTATTTTTGTATTAATTTAAGGGTAAAAAATGTGCAGGGTAAAAGGCAACTCCACATATCATTGAAGTCAATTGTTGAGCTAGTTAACCGGTTCAACGAAGCACAAAAGCAGGCAGTCATTGACATTGGGTTTGCTGGCCTCCTGGGGATGAAGTGTACACGTATAGATCACGATTTGTGCGCATGGTTGGTACAGAACTTCGATCCTGACAGTAGTTCATTAAATGTTCATGGTCGTCAACTCAGGCTCACCTGTAAGGCAGTTAATGTTTTATTGGGAATATGGTGTGAAGGCGATAACGTGCAGTTGGCTAGGTCATTAGAAGCATATCCCAATATCTACGATGAGGTTGGAGTTGTTAACGGAGTCATTCTTTGAACAAGTTGAGACTTTATCTAACCGAGACTGATGGTGCGGAGGACGAGTTTCGGAGGAAATTTGCGTTGTACGTCTTGGGGGCCATATTGTGTCCTACCACAATGACCGCCTTGAATCCATTGTTCATTCATGCCGTGAAGGACGTGAATGGTATGCGAGCTTGTAATTGGGCAAAGTTGACACTGCAATTCCTTCACAACGGTGTTCGCAAGTATAAAGGTCATCGCGGTGCAACTGGAAGTGTTTTGCTGCTAATGGTATGCCAATAACTCGATTGTTTTTTCCATTCCCCCGTTCATATGTTTCATGCATTGTTCTTTCATGATTCAACAAATTGGCCTTGATTGGAACATACAATGTTACCTACTTTGTGAGTGCGACAAATAACACTCTTCCTGACCAAGTATGGTACTCGCAGAAATATATTTTGTGGGAGTACCATCATGAATTTAAGAACAAAGAGTGTTGGGCAAAAAGTATGACAGACCTCAATGGAGGAACCAATTTGCCTACGTTGCGAAAAGGGGAACATAATTGATTGATCTTCATCGGTTTGGAATAATCAATCAGACACAAAATGACAAAGGAAATATTATACACATTTGTAGGCAGAGTTGAAGAAGAATATATAGAAGAAACCTTGATAGGACCATTACCAAACCAAACGTATTGATTTTGGGAAAGGTCTTTTGGGTTGCAGCCATTCATATATACAAACATGTACATAACGTTTTTTTCTTGGTTTCATCAATAAAGTCCTTGGTTTGCTGTACATTTTTTTTCCCAAAAAACATTGCATGATATGTGCCTATAAAGTTGACGGCATTGTAAACAAAATCGGTATTCTATGTACGTTCCGCTGCAAAATTTAGAAGAATGAATGTCAATTTTACTGAATATAGTTGATTTTTGTGGGAAGAATAAATTAATTATAGTGTGCCCCTTAATGTCCACAGCTATTGTACCTTGATTGTGTTTGTCTGAGCTCGATAAGTACGTTGGCTACAACGCGGTCCACGCCTCGGCTTCATGATTAGGGTGATACCCAAATATGGGAGATGTTGCGATGTATCAGAAGGAAGCAAAATTTCCCAACAATTGCGGTAAGCACTCCAACCACTATGCACATTTCACACCATCGACCCACTTGTCTTCAACATACAATGTCAGACTTCATTTATGCGTTTCTATGATTAGGTGGAGTTTGATTACAGTAACGACGAAAGCGACGCCGATGATATTGACATTGATGCATGCCATGTCGAGAACCAACAAAAAGGACAGTACGATCAAGTCCGTATGAGCAATTTAGAGTCCGACATTCGCGAACTGAAGGAAATGATGAAACAAGTTCTCCACAACCAAACATATTTAATGGAGATGTTGCGACATTTCCAAGGAAAGCAAGTTGTTGACAATGATAAGGTAATCTATCCAATCATTATGCAATTTTGACACAGTTGAGCCACATCATTTGAAGATGATTTATAAGACTAAGTTCACGAATGTGTATGTATGATTAGGTGGAAGGCAATGATGTGTGTATCATTAACCTCTCCCCCAATGTTGCTGAACTGAAGGAAATGCTGAAGCAACTGCTTCAACGTTTTAGTTTGGGCTGCAACGAACTGTTCACTGAACAAACCAATTTAGGTGAACTGAAGCAAATGCTACACCACCTCATCGAAGGTATATTCTCTAGACCACAACCGGCAGACGTGGACAAACAGGGTGTGGACCCTGCTGTTGGAGTCAGGGCGCATGACGATGGCGTGGTCAAACCATCTGACAAAGTTAACCCAATGGAGTGTAATATTTCAGATGTACAAGGGGTGGATCACCAACAACAAAATTTGAAGGGAACCTTGGCAAGGGACAAAAGTCATTTCCATGATGGGCACAAGCTGAACATCGAAGAAGGTGGGGACAACCAGAAGAAGGGAGGCCTTCAGTCGGGGGAAATATATGAAATTGAAGATAAATACAGTCCAGACCTTCAGTCAATGGGCGTGAAGAACGTGGCATGCGATGTGCATACTTCTCCTACTAAGGTTGGCCAACCATTGGGAGCAACTGGAATCGTTAGAGGAAGTGCAAAGGGAAGAGGAAGACGAAGAGGAAAAGGAAAAGGAAAAGGAAAAATGCGCGGAAGTGGAGTTCAAGGCACTGAGGTCGGGGATATGCAATTGTGCATCGATAGCAAAACAAATAGTGGAGTTAACGACATCAGTTCACCTGTGGATGTTGATGGTGTGAATAAGGTGAACAAGGTACAAATACTGCCTTTAATGCCCCACAAGTTCTGAATACCCAATTCATGCCCACATTAATAATGTGAATCACTAATTTTACAATCATCTGTGTTGTATTGTACTAGTTGTCAAACAATTGCATGTTTGCAGCTATGACTGCTGGCATATCTTTGTATACATTTGTAACAAACTCCGCACCAAACATCACAAGTTGGGAAAACTCTGAGGTTCACAGTTTATACATCATTTCACGTTATTTTTTATGACTACCGACCTTGTAATGTAAGCTTCAATTTTTTTTATGAAATGTGTAGTGTTAGTTGGCTGTTTATTTTTGTAGGACTCGTTGAGGATGTTGGATAGCAAAGGGTTGTTATCGACGAAGGAACAAAAACTTCTCCACTATGTATTTGATGATAGCAAAAATGAAATGTATTGTTTCATTTAGTACTTGCAAATTTTAAATGACTGTCTACTGTGAAATAACTATCGTTCTAAGGATCATTATTGCTTGTAGGGACATTGTTGTTTCCATGAATCTTCATGGACGGGCATGTGAAGTTGGTACCCGGCGTGACATGCGCACGCTCAAACCAGGGTTGTGGCTATCCGACACTGTAAGTGCTGGCTGCGCACATATGAATCTGCGTTTTTTAGTACCCCTGAACTCAGAAACCTTTCTAATCAACTTGCCTTGTGTCTTACATACAATGTTCCAGCCAATCAACTTGGTGGTGGTGCAATTGACTAATCGACAGAGGGATTTACACAATGATGAGAGGCATACTGATTGGTTCTTTCCCGTATATCTGTTGGTAAGTAAGTGTTTAAAGCTACGTTGTGTTTTGTGTATGACATATTTTGACAAATGTTTTCGTCAATGACCTTTATGCATTACACATGCAGACTTTGATTCTAAATAAAGATACGCAACATGAGGTTGGAGTTGTTTCCAGTATATCGGTTGGTAAGTAAGTGTTTTACGCCAGTTGTGTATTGTAGATGACATATTTTCAAAAATATTTGACTAACTGACTTTACACACTAAACATGCAGACTTTGATACTAAATAAAAACTACTAAACATCTGTACATGACAGACATACTGGTGTGAAGAAGTATGACATCCTTTACATAAACGAATCCTTGGAAGGGCAACCACATAGAAGATATATAAACAGAAGATATGTGAAGAAGTATTATCCAACCATGTGGCAAACTTTGAAGGGGAGTTGATTACTTCATAACAATGCACAAACGGAGAAAAAGTGCACAAAAAATAAAAAAAACCATACAATAGACCATTCAAAAACAGAGTATTGATATTCATTTTTTTTTTTTTTTTGATCGCCAAAACAAAAAACTTTATTCATGAAAAAGCACATACAAGGTGTGAATGATACATCAATAAAGAGAAACTTGGAGCTAAAAAAGCTCCAACCTCCTAGTTGGTGAGAGACCAACGAAGAGAAACAAAACCAGAAGGAAAACAATAAGAATGCAACTCCAAGCCTATCCTCACAAAAACGCATAACAGGGCAACCAAATGAAACTCCAAAGCAGCATGAACAAACTTCAGACCATATGGCCAGGCTTCAGACCAAGAGCACAATGCAGCCACAAAAACCATGGCCAACTTCAGATCATGAACAAGATACCAACAGCTACACAACCAAAACAAGCACGCAGAGGTGAAACAACAGACCAAATATGTTACTTAGCAGCAACCACCAAAAGACATACAGCAGCAGTTTGGATTTTAATTTGCAGTTAACATCACAAATCTGCAGTTTACAGCAGCAGTTTGAACCATTGACAGCAGCTCCAGATCAGTGAACTGTTGTTTGACCTCCAGACAGAAGCCCAACAACACCAGAGCTGCAGCAGAGAAGAACCATGACATGCACTGCAGCCCTACAACTCAAGCTACACAACCTAGATCCTGCACTTCTGCACTGAATGGATATAACCAAACCAGGAAATCACCTAAAAACATACTACTGCCAGGAAATCACCTACCAAGTATCACCCTATTTGAGTCTGAATTCACACAGATCACAGCAGACACCAGCTAGGAGCCTGATCCATTAGACCTGATCCAAACCTCACAGCGGCAGCCACCATTCAGACTTGAGCTTGATCCTTCAACCTCCAAAACTAAAAAATAACTACAGCAGCAGACCAACAATTACAACAAGGCCAATAGCAGACCTCCAATACAGCACACCAAAACATCATTCCAACAACTGCAAAAAGGCCAATATGCAGCAGCAGACTTAAGCCTATTCCTTGATCCCATATAGCAGCAGCAGAGTACATATATAGCAAAGCAGAGTTGAAGCATAGCAGAGTAGCAACCAGAAATGAGCATGCTTGACCCCATAAACTAAGGCAGAGCAACAACCCAAAAATAAGGCAAAGCATAGCAAAATTGAAGCACAACAGAGCAAAATTAGCCACCAAGAAGATCTGCTAATACCAGGTATACACCCACTTCCCCTTGCTTCCATCAGCATACCACAGATTGACCAAAATCCTACACCCTTACAGCAAAAATCACCAAACACCACCCCCTCAATCAGACTTTGATCCTATCCAGATTATTGACAATGCCCTCCACTAAATACTGTAGGCCTCTATGACTTTGTTTATACCAAAGTGCAACCCTCACTTTCACTATCTCAGCCAATTCAGGCCCATCAACAATCTTATCATTAAAAAGGCAATCATTCCTAGCTTTCCAAATCATTCCTAGCTGTGCAATACAAAAGAATACATATATAAACTAGCCTAGGATTTGGGGAAGAGAATGGCTAGAACACCCCATTCTGATTGAGCATCCGCCAACATGGCTTGGGCTTGGTCCAACTCAGCTTTAGTTGTCTGAATTGATGCAGAACGATGTCTAATTTGGGAGAGCATCATCCTTGCTTCTTGATTAAGCTGATCATGTTGCTGCTGTAGATGAGCCTTTCTTTGCCGGACAGAGGCAAGTTCTGCCATGAGTTTGGTTTCCTCAAGTTCAAGTGCTGAGTGTTGCTCAAGAATGGCTGCAGAGGTTTGCTGGCTGAGTTTGAGTGAAGTAGATATGGTGTGGGCTTCGTTTAGGAAATCTTTTTTGGTTTGAATATCCTTCGAGCAAGTCTGAACCATCTCTGAAAGGATTGGCCATTCCGTGATGATCTTGGCCAATTACTTTAGTTGAATGGGGTTGAAAGGATTAGGGGAGAGGTTTAGAATAGTAGAAAGATAGGCCAAGGTTTCATCAGGTTTGTAGAGAATGATTTCTTCAACTGGGGTGTTAATGAGGTTGACGAATGTGGTTAAGGTTTGTTGAGTTTCAGCATGAAAGAGATGTAGCCTTTGAGGCAATGGGGATATTTCGTCTAGATGTTGTTGAAGAACAGAAAGTTCGGCCCAAATATCCTGACATGGAACGATGGCCTGTGAACATTAATAGTTTGGTGAGAATATATGCTTGCAAGTAATAAAGATTAAATTGGATGAGGTTGGAAATGGTAGTACCTGTCCTGATAACGTGCGCCCAGACGGTTGGCCTTGTTCATCTGTGGTTGTGGCAGCAGGAGGAGTTGTTTCGGGTACTAATGAAATGGCAGCATCAGCGCCTTCAGGCTCTTTTTCTAGTTCTGCTAACAGGGGAAAGTCATGAGGACCTTCAAGTTCTTTCTCACACATTAGTTGTGCAGATGAGTCGTGTATTATGTCCATTCCTGTAAATTGGAGAACAATACCAGTTACTTAAAGAGAAGTTTTTTTTTTTCAAACGAACAGTCACATTTGTATTTCTATTTACCATGGTTGTTGTGAACTTCTGGTTGAGGGGAATTTGTATTGTCATCTGTTAGAGAGGATTGGCTGTTGATTGAAATGTCAAAATCAATCCTCTCTGATTCTTTGTTTGAAGTTTGGGAATTTGAGGGGTTGGATGGTGATGGTTGAGGGCTAAAGACAGAAGGGACAATAATAGGCTCAGTGCCCCCTAGGTAATCAACCTCCATCGAGACAGCCCCAACTGTGGCATCCCTGAGAGCAATAGGAGGAGGTTCTAGCTGTGAAGGATTGTGTGATGGAGATTGTGTAGATTGTTGTGGCGAAGACTGTGAAGGACGTTGTAAGGAAGTTTGTTGAGATGCTTGAGGTGGTGGTGGAGTTGGTTCTATAGTGGGTTCTCTAGGTACATTGGTGATGGTGATGGGACTAGGAATTGAATCAATGTGTTGAGGAGAAATGGAAGGATGTTGTGTTGCAGATTGTGTAGATTGTTGTGGCAAAGACTATGAAGCAGGTTGTAAGGAAGTTTGTTGAGATGCTTCAGGTGGTGGTGGAGTTGGTTGTACAGTGGGTTCTCTGGGTACATTGCTGATGGGACTGGGAATTGGATGAATGTGTTGAGGAGAAGTGGAAGGATCCTCATCATCAGCAGTAAGGAGTAATCTCCTTCTTTTTCTCTGCACAAAAGTAAGTGATCAGTCGGGCGTGAATGGAAATTGAGATGATGTAAATATGTGAAGTGAAGGTATACTTGGTAGAGCTGCCCTGAAGGATTTGATGTTGTTTGGCCAACCATTTGGCTGAGAGGGATATCCTAATCACTTAGGTCTGTACTTAGAGCAGGAGCAGTGGAAGGCTCTTCTCTCTTCTTCGCCGTGACCTCTGTCTCGGCAGGGGTACGGGTGGTAGTTCCTCTCTGTGCTTGTCTTTGCGAGGCTGAGAAAGAGTCTGCCATCAATTTCGGAACTGAGGGGGTGTTTTTCTGAGTAGTTGGATCCATTGAAGGCTTGCCTTTATGTTGGTCCCTAACCAATGGTTCAGCAGCAGGCCCAATTTTGGCTGTCAAAGGTCAAACAAGTTAGTGTTGTAGAGAAAAAAAAATGCATGACACAGTCAGGGATATGAAGTATATGAAGGAAAGATACCTGTAGCCTTAAGATTGGAAGGCGAGGATACGGGGCCCTGATTATGAATACAAGTATCGTGAAGGCAGGTTTCAAGTGGCTTGTAGAAAATAATGGCAGTCATAAGTCCCCACCAATGGTCAAAAGCAGTGGAGCAGTCCAAAGCAGGTTTGAAGAAGAAGGGGCCAAAATCTTGGAAATTTTTGGTGTTCTCTGTCAGAATGGATTCAGCTTGCCTAGGATCTTTGAAGTAGATTCTGGACCTAATCTCCTCATGGATGGTTGGGTGGAAATAAGGATAAGGGATACCCTGGGAAAGACCTAATTGCCTGGAACATTGATTGGGGCAGTATGTCTCAAAACTGCAGTTGGACATCTTGTTAGAGGATATGGAACAGCCAACCAAGACATGTCTAGAGGTGAGAATGCATCTCCAAGTCTCATTTTGTTCTTGGACTTGCTCATTGTGTAAATCAGAAGGGTCTGTGAAGAGGAAACAAAGTTTACTGGAGGAGAATTGAAAGTTTTGAAATGGCATGTACAAGTTGGAAGGTCTCTTCGAAGGAATGTTGTAAAACATGGTAAGATGATTTCTGAAAGTGAGGATGGGTTGGCTGTTATAAGTGAGCAATTGCTCAGCATACGAGTGGAAAACTGGTTTCAAGGTGTTAGCTGGTCGGGGTCGTGCCTCAGGGAAATAGGCATACAACCAGGCCTGGAAAAGCCAGAAGGGGCCACCACAGTTACCAGAAATCTTCTTGTCCACAAAGGAAAATAGGGCCTTGTAAAGGGTGGCAAGAAGATAAGGGGCTAAAGCCATAAGTTGGCCATCTTGCATACACAAGGCAATGGGGAGGTATTCCTTCGTGATCTTGTACCCAGGGACACAAAAGAACAAACTCACAAAGCCAAAGTAAGTAAAAAGCAGTTCTTTTTTTGTCCTAGACAGGGGAACCAGGCTCGCCTTTGTATTTTTTGGCGAAATCTGTATAGCACATGTCAGTGTTTAAAGTAAATGTCACTTTTGGAGGCTCAAGGAGAGCATGAATTGGATTGCCCAAGATTGGGAGACTAGTCAAGTGAGCTACATCTAAGATGGTAGGGGAAATCATACCAAAATTGAGGAGTAAGGAGTTACAAGATTGCGACAAAAAGCATGCAGCAGCAGCAATCAGCCCTTTGTCCATGTCCTAATTTTTAGTCGACAGTTTAATTGCTTCACTAATGCCCTGGTGCTTCCATACTTCAGCGTCATGACCTTCAATTCTCCTGGCCTAGCTTCGCCAAACAGAGTCTGGTGACCTGCACGATCTGAGTGGGTTTTTGCTGACATTCCAGTTAGTCCACTTAAGTCCAGGTTGGTTGAGAAGAAGGTTCTCACCATTACCAAGGGGATAGTATGGAGCTAGCTCGTTTGGGAAGTAAGACGCAAAGGTAGGACCTAGAGTAGCCTTAGCGACAGAGCTTGTGCTGGGCAATAGGGTTGCACCAAATTTTAGAGGAGCGATACGTGCTCTGATAGGGTCTGGGAAGCGGAGTAGGTCTTCATTGTTCTCCTCAGATGGAGATGGTTGAGATTTTTTCGGCGCCATGGCTTAGGGTTTTGTGGTGCTCTGGTTTTAAACGGCAATGCTTGAGAAGAAGGAGTACAGTCTGGGGAGTTCGAATCAGAGGGAAATGAAGTGGTTTGAAGTTGAAAAGGTGGGTCTTTTATAGCTTATGATGGGGCCAGTATATTTAAATGCTCTTATATTGGGCTGTAGTTTATGTTTGTTTTGGGCCCGTACTAAGAAATTTGCTATTGGGCCCCTTTGTTAAAGTTCAATATCATATGACTTGGACCCCCACAAGGGGGGCACCCCCATGACCCCCTCTCTCTCTAATTGGCCAGTTTTTTAAATTTTTTTTTTCTTCTTCTTTTTTTCCTTCTCACTGCAATCACCAGCCCCCACGTGCGTGTGGGATGGGGGTGGGGTGGTGGTGCAGGTGGTGATTGGAAGGGGTCTCAATAACTTCTGCAAGGTTAATTCATATGATATTTAACTTGAACAATGGGGCCATTGTTTGCACCAAGTCTTGCCAGTCTCTGTCGACAGATGGTCCACTTAATCGATGACACGTGGCAAAGTCTGAAGGAATGTCCACCACTTGAAAGTGGGCTCTCTGCATGTGGGTCACTTAGAAGTGATGGGGGAAATTTTTAGCACCAGTCATGGAGTTAGTGGGCACACTTTCAGGAGGAAGCATGAGACAAAGTAGGAGCCTTGCTCTGTCGACAGAAGTTTGAAACAGTTGGTGGCCATGAAGTAAACACAAGAAAAGGGAGATCGACAGATATAAGTGGAGATTTAGTATACTTGGAAAGCCTAGGAGGGAGATCGTTGGTTTCGATATCTGTATACTGTTTTTGTGGCCCATCATTGCATGATCCCACACGTCTACACCATAACTGCCCCTGTAACTGCCCCCTAACTTTGAATCTTCAAGTCCCCTCTACCAAATATTGACTCTTCCGTGTCGACCTTCCTTTTCACCATTGTGGGGCATGTCCCTCATCATTATGAGTTAGTGGGCACACTTTCAAGAGGAAGCATGAGACAAAGCAGGAGCCTTGCTCTGTCGACAGAAGTTTGAAACAGTTGGTGGCCATGAAATAAACACAAGAAAAGGGAGATCAACAGATAGAAGTGGAGGTTTAGTATACTTGGAAAGCCTAGAAGGGAGATCGTTGGTTTCGATACCCGTATACTATTTTTGTGGCCCATCATTGCATGATCCCATACGTCTACACCATAACTGCCACTGTAACTACCCCCTGACTTCGAATCTTCAAGTCTACTCTGCCAAATATTGACTCTTCCCTGTCGACCTTCCTTTTCACCATTGTGGGGCATGTCCCTCATCATTATGAGACAAAAATCGACAGAATATTGTCCACCAAACACAACCACAATCCTTGCAAACTAGGCCACTGAACCACAACACTTGGCCACTCACTGTTACTGTCCCTAACTTTGAATCATCAAACTTTGGCAAATATTGAATTTTCCTTCCCTGTAATTTAATCAAAATATATTCAATGTCGGTAAACTTGAAAATATGTTTGAAATAACCTTTTTCTATATTGTAATGACTTAAACACAATTATTGTCCTACATTTTACGTAACCAAAATACACAACTTATTTATATCAAAAACAAAATATACATCTGGGGTTTATAATCAAAAAAATAGAAACTACTTTTTTTTTAAAAAAAGTTCACTCATATTTTCAGCTAAATTATGATTGATTATTTTTAAAAAATTCCTCTTTGCACCTATTTTTCCCACATCCTACCAACAGTTGCTCCATTCAATTGAGGACACATAGCAAGTCCACCTGAAGACAAGGGTTATCAACTAACATTGAATTTTGCATGCCACCTGACTTACACGCTGGAGCAGTTACTAGCGGTGCTCATGGATTTAGTGGCCAGCCTCCAAGAGGAAACATGAACGAATTGGGAGTCTGTATCTGTCGAGGAAAGGCTAAAAGGACTTGGGCACAGGTGGCAACTTCAATTATATGCACTTCGACAGGTATAAGTGAAGGTTTTGTATGGTTTCAAGACACGGAAATGACCGTGTAGTTACAGATGTTGCACAGAAGCAGTTACAGAATCTACAGATCATGGGGTCGTGGGAAATAATAGCTATAAAGGGCAGAATGTTTGCAGAGAGAGAGGACATGAATAACAACACAACAACTTACGTTCTACATTGTAACTACTGAGTAGTTTTTTTCCCTTCTACTTTCTATTTTGTTACAAACAACACAACAGCACAACAACTTACTTTCTACTTTCTACTTTGTACGTTGTTACTTTCTACTTTGTTACCATCAGTTCATCGAAAAAAGTCTTCATCCTTTTCAGGCATTCGAACCAATACCACAATTGCTTGATTTTCTTCTTTAACTTGTCAACTTTAAATTACTGCTTCGTTGCTGTCGATATAGGCCGACCATAATTTTACTAACAATAAACCTATCACTTTCATAGTTAACATGAAATAATTTCACAACTCCTGTTCGTTACTCGTAATTCATATAGCAATCGGCATGGAGATAAAGTAACGAGTTCGTTGGGTTACTTTCTCCAAGTTACACCCAAAATTAACTGTCATTTGGATTATATACAAAATACATGTGCTGGTATGTAATTTTGCAAACCCACATGGACAAAATTTGTATTTTACTCGAAATATAATACTAATTTACCGAAACAAGTCATAACAAATCAATACGAAGCCAAATACATCGTTAGTTGATAAACCACACCGCAAAAAACCCTTCAGTTAGATCCAACCAAATATGGAACAGAAACAAGCAACCCGCAATAGGAATCTTGGAATATAGACATAAGCCAATTTCCCACCCAAAACAATACACAGACAACCCATATATATCTCACCTTCAATTAGTGTTCAAATTCACAAGTCACTGCAAACACAAATGACAACATCACTCTAAACAATATGGGAAATTTACAACTCGTGGCCTTGTACATAAGTAACGTTGTGCCATTTCCTGGCATTGTACGTAACCAATTTACAGCAATCCGTGCAAAATGAAAACTACATACATTATTTACATATGTTTTCAATAGCTAGTACTGTCTACCTAATAGATTAAGGGTGTGTTTGATTGGGTGGATTAGAGCATGGGATTGGGATTATTAATCCGTGGGCCCAATTATCCTATGTTTGTTTTAACATTTTGGTTTAGGATTATTAATCCAATGGATAATTAATCCAACAAATTTGTAGGATTATTAGTAATGGGGTAGGGGTGGGATTATTAATTCAATGGATATTAATCCAATTGGATATTGAATACCACACTAATTTAATAGGATTATTAATACTTCACTATTAGTCTTGTGAATCAAACATGACCTAAGGGAATAAGTAAATCATACAAATTATACAATTACCTGATTCACCTCATCAATTGTGGTCGAATCATTTTTGCACACTGCTGCTTCAACACTAACGTATTGGCCCATGGGCTACTTGGAATCAGGAGAAGCATCGAAAAATAGTCGTCATTGCTTAATGTGCGGTGTACTTGGATCCACCAACCCAGTTTTGCAGCGAACGGGCAATGACTCCGTATTGTACTCACGGTCAGTTATGTGGGTTGTATCTGCATCTGAGTTATTACCCACTGTTCGGCTAAACCGAACCTTAGGGCACGTTCGCTTTGTGTGCCCAATGCATTTGCAATTCCCACATTTTCTTGGTCTTCGACAGTTGGACGAGGCCCGTCCCGGGTTCCCTTTTGTCTTCACAACATCAGGATCTTCTACTCCAAATTGTCAAGGGAATGAATGTTTCCCTTTGTCTCCATTCCCATCGTTCAGATTCCTCTCATATAACTCCTTTATCCGGCTCGTCATCGGAAGACATGCATCCCTAGCCTCTTTGAAACCTTCCGTTGATTGCGAGGCATAGAAACACATTTCATTGTAGGAAGAACTCAATATCCCATACCGGGCTGTCTGTGTTGTAGTGCTATCAATTGAGGGTTGAGGCCATTGCTGGCCATCCTTGCTTGCAGCCCTTGTCCATCTATGCAGCACACAAGTTGGGGGAATTTACGTTAAATTTTCGGCTTTCATAACATATATCATGTGACAGCAAGGTAGCCCCAACGACTCAAACTTCATGCAAGAACATCTCATTGCAGCATCCACTGGACTCTGTGTTACTATCCATGAGCTATCCTTCAATATGTACTTATGAATATAGTAGCATTTCTGACCATCCGGCAAAGGGAACACGTCCTTGACATTCAACTTCCCCTCTTCTAAGATTTCATCACGAAACATTCTAAATATATTTCGGGTGAATAGCTTAGCTCCATGTCTCTCTATATCTCGCAATGGAGTAATCAATACCGAAAAAGTGTTATTTGTTTCAGCATCATCTTCAACCTCGTTATACCTTATCTTTGCAATAGCACGATCATAGTGCCTAACAAATTCATATAGCTTTAATTTGTGTTGGAGGAAGGGATTGAAATAAGCATTCATACACTCCGAGCACTGAGTGCTCTTCATTCCAGCAAAGAAATGTCCACTCATATATGCCTCAGCCCACATATGATGCTTCTTATATGTCTCCAACACCCAACTGTTGGTTTGAAGTCCAAATTTTTCGACCATTGTCGTCCAGCCATGCTCAAAGTTTGTCTCATCCGTTTCCATGTCCATGCACTGCTTGAAAGCATGTGCAAAGCCACTTATGTGAACATTTGAAATAACATTTTTCCCAAGATGCCAATTACATAATCGATGTCTTGCGTCTGGAAATACTCTTCTGATTGCCTCTCGCATCGCCTTATCCCCATCTGTCAGTATGGACACAAGTGCTTTATTGCCCATCGCCTCCATAAATGTTTCCAAAACCCATGTGTATGTCTCACTTGTCTCATTAGCTAGAAAAACACATGCAAATATCGTGGTCCTAAAGTGGCTAGTCACACCAGCCAACATGACAAAAGGTTTCTTGTATGCATTGGTTCTGTAAGTTGAGTCAAATATCAACACATCACCAAACTTTGCGTAGTCGGCCCGCGATTTCGAATCTGCCCATAACAGATTTTGTAACTTGTTATTATTACACACATCATACTTGTAAAAAAATGTGCATCAACATCAAGTTTTGCACATAGGTAAACCAACGCACCCTGCGCATCACCATCCTCAACTTCTGCTCTACGTTCAGCTTGAATATGATTGGGCAGATCCGTACAGATGAAACCAACATTCTCATAAGACCCGGATTGATTTACCATATAGTCCATGATTTGGCTAGTCTTCACACCAACGTTGCGCATAGCCATTGCTTGAGCTTTGTCAGCGCTGTTTAAACTGCGATATGACCTCAGATACATCACACAGTGTTGTTCCGCCAATTTATGGTTGTGGTCTGCGACGAAGTGAGTCACAACATACTTTCCCCCTTCACCAGCATCTGCATCGTACCGTATGCGAAATTGGGCTTTGCAACCTACTCTTGTTAGTGCCTTGGGAGCTCTACTCTTCTCAACAACATGGTCCAAGTATTTTGGTAATCTCTGACCTTCCCTTGAACACAACCACAGCCTACTAACGACCTTTCCCTCTTTATTTGTGTTAAATCTGGATTTTCGTATACTAAATCCCTTGGCTTTAGCATACGCATTGTAGAAAGTTTCTCCATCTTCGACCGAATCAAATTTCTGTTCCAGGATAACACGTTCAACATCACCAACCATGTCATTGCGATGAGCATCGTCAACCATTTTTGTTTTCACATCGGTTCTGCCATCTTCAATGTTCATGTTGGTTGCTTCTTCATTGCTCGGACCAGCTTCGTAACCATGATAAGGTTCCACTCGACTTTCATTCATCAAACGAATGTCATCTGCTTCATTTGGAATGTCATAATCATCACCTTCCCTTTTAACTTCCGCTGGGGCCATACTGCACATGACATTAGTACAAACAATTACTTGATGACCGAAAAATGTTAACACAAATACAAACATGACATTTTCACACGGTTTAGTTGTTTATGCAAACACAAACACTCGCTTGAGAAAGAGAAAGGTTAGTTGCCAATGGAGGGGTTTCCGTTTGAGCGAAGCGTAGAGCGGTTGAAGTTAGGATGGGGGTTTAGTTGAGGGAAAATAGCTGAAGTGAAGAGGCCAGAGAGACAAAAAGGGATACAGAGAGAGGGAGACAACTCCATACCTTATATCTAGTTACAGAGAAGGGCTTCACTTCAGCAATGGAACCAACACAGCCTTATAGTTCCGTTGTTGTTGGAAATCGCCCGTTATACTGTTCCCTACAGAGCTTCATCAATGGAACCAACCCAGCAGGGGCTTCTCGCTGTTAATGGAAATCAAGGGTTACACTGACTCAACCTTACACAGAGAGAGATAGAGACGAAATACAGAGAGTGAGTGGGATGCAATCATGCAAATACAAGCATTAACCGGTTGCCCCAGTTTCAACTTTTTCACGATTAAATAATTCAATGGTCTTGATCAATTATTGTAATCTAACGGCTAACAATTGGGTTGCATATGGTGTGCAACTTTAAGGGGGTTGCACACTTAAACAGAACCTGTAAATTCATCTCCATTGTTTGAATAATACTCGCATAGTTCCTACATCATTTTAAAAAAATTAATCAAGATAAAAATTTCATAAGATTATAGAAATTATATGAGAAAATAATTTTAATCCATTTTATTTATAAAAAAAATGATAAAAAATTATTTGAATTGTACTTGAAGAAATATAACAAATGATAGCTTTAATCATTATATACCAAAAAAAAATTATATAGGTTTCTCAACAAAAAAATGGTCGAATACAAATAAAGTAAGGGACATTGAATTAAATCATATGATGAGCTCTAAATTGATAGTATAATCTAGCAAATCAACTCTAAATCAATAATAACATAGAGATATTGACAATTATGTAATACTCTCCTATCATCTTTGTATTATATTCATTAATTTCATATATCATATAAAAGTTTTACTCGTTTCGATCCTTCAATAAAATAAGGACCAAGAAAACAAATTTGATAAGAAATTGATTCTAAACTTTATTATTGCAAAAAAAACAAAAATTTCAAAGAGAGAATTTAAAGATGGGATTAAAGAAATACTATAACGAATGACGGCCTTATAAAAAATAAAATAAAATAAAAAAACATGACAATGATCTAATGCAAACTATTTTTAATAACTAATAGAAAGAATATCAAATTATTAAATATAGTGACGAAAGTTAATTTTGTGAGATTTTTGTGCCGCCTTCTCCCATGCAACCTTCATTATTTTATTATTAATACTCTTCTCATTCAAAGCCAACTAATTTTATTATTAATACTTTTATCATTCAGAGCCAATAAATTTTTTTTTTTTAATCTTTATCACTTCGTAGATAATAACAAATAATAAAAATTATCCAGAAAATGTTAAGAATTTAATAGGAGATAAAAAGTTATACATAAGGACATTTCATAAGATGAAAAAATTTAAATAAAAAAAGATGATATGTGATAGAAGGAGAAAAAAAATATGAGTATATCAAAATATTTAGATATATATGTTTTTGATAGATATATAGATTAACAAATCATATCTTTATCTAAATTTTATTATTTTAATTTTTTGTAAATCAATTATTTAATCTTTATCTCTATCTATAGGCTACAAAATTAATCTTTATAAATTATTTATCAATTTTTATATGTTTATTTATCTATAAGTCATGAAATTATTTTTTTTAATTTTTATATTTATCTATAGGTCATGAAATAAATTTTCATAAATTATTTATGAATTTTTATATGTTTATCTATAATGAAATTAATTAAAGTACAAAATGAAGGGCGAAAAAATGAGTAATTTTGATTTTTTTTAAATCAATTATTTAATCTTTATCTTTATTTATAGGCCATGAAATTAATTTTTATAAGTTATTTATCAACTTTTATATGCTTGTTTATGGGAAATTTTTTTAAATTATCTATAAGTTATGAAATTAATTTTTTAAAATTAATTGTTTAATTTTTATCTTTATCTGTAGACTATAAAATTAATTTTCAGTTTTTATATGTTTATCTATATGGAGGATTCTCATTCAAAGCCAACCAATTTCATTATTAATACTCTTCTCATTCAGAGAAAATAATTTTTTTTTTAATCTTTATCACTTGGTAGATAATAACGAATAATAAAAATTATCCAGAAAAGGTTAAGAATTTAATAAGAGACAAGAAATTATAGATAAGGGCGATTCATAAGATAATTTTTTTTTAAAAAAAAAAGAAGATAATATGTGATAGAAGGAGAAAAAAATATGAGTAAATCAAAATAAAGATTTAGATATATATGTTTTTGATAGATATATAGATTAACAAATCATATCTTTATCTAAATGTTATTGTTTTAATTTTTTGTATATCAATTATTTAATCTTTATCTTTATCCGTAGGTCACGAAATTAATCTTTGTAAATTATTTATCAATTTTTATATGCTTATTTATATATAAGTTATGAAATTAATTTTTTTTTAAATAATTTTTTTTATTTTTATCTTTATCTATAGGTTATGAAATAAATTTTCATAAATTATTTATGAATTTTTATATGTTTATCTATAATGAAATTAATTAAAGTACAAAATGAAGGGGGGGAAAGGAATAATTTCATTTTTTTAAAAATCAATTATTTAATCTTTATCTTTACTTGCAGGCCATGAAATTAATTTTTATAAGTTATTTATCAACTTTTATATGTTTATTTATGGGAATAAATTTTAAAATATCTATTAGTTATGAAATTAATTGTTTAATATTTAATCTTTATCTTTATTTGTAGGCCATGAAATTAATTTTTATAAGTTATTTATCAACTTTTACATGTTTATTTATGGGAAGAAATTTTAAATTATCTATAAGTTATGAAATTAATTGTTTAATTTTTATCTTTATCTGTAGACTATAAAATTAATTTTTGGTTTTAATATGTTTATCTATATGGAGGAATTTTGAAATTCAAATCTTTATCCATAAGTAATGAAATTAATTTTAATTTTAATTAATCAAACAAATAGAAAATGAAGAAAAATAGAAAACATGAAAGGCAATCAAAGAAGGTTGCTACGTAAGAAAGAGGGAGTTTTAAAATTATGAGAATTTAGGAATAAATATTTGGAGGCTTTGGTTACAACCCTCTTTCTTCATTATCAAGTGGGTCCATTGTAAAAGGAATCCAGTTGGTAGTATGTCTTCATGAGCAAAGGGGGCATGGGCTTCTAAATAGGGATCGAGTGGTTCGGGATCAAATCAAACAAAGCTTCACCTTAACTACGTACAAGGTACCTGTGAAAGCCCTGCCAACCATTGACTGGGGTGGACGCATGCACTCGCAACACAAAAGGCAAGACGAAGATGCTTCATATGATGGCTTTCTATCCCGTGCACTAGCAGCATACAGAGCCGGTTCCCTACAACATTGAATCTATTTTGATAGACTTTTTTGAAAAAGGATTACAATAAGGCTATTCCTGTCGTAAAAGCCAATCAAAAAATAATAAGTTTTACTTAAAAGTGATAAAAGCTACCAAGTAGGAGAAGTAGCCAAGGAAGAAGAAGAAGCTATTCCCTCTTTAACAGAAAAGAGACTGCAGAAGTGCTCAGGGTCTTGAAGAAGAGTGAGTACGATGTCGTCGAGCAACTAAAGAAGACTCCAGCTCATATCAACATTCTCTCGCTACTCCTTACTTTAGGCAAACACAGGGACACTCTGCTCTCCATTCTGAAAGAAGCACATGTCCCGAATGACATTTCTCCAAATGCACTTCAGAACATGGTGGGAATAGTTATGTCCTCCAATGTTATCTTCTTCTCAAATGACAAGATTCCAGGCGATGGAACCGGCAGAATTGCCCAATCCTATCTTTCATTCTTTCCAAGCAGGGGAGTAGGTAGTTAGCAAATCAACTTCCACTTTCAAGTAGGTAGTTAGCTAATATTCATAGCTCCTTTTGTACAGCAATTCAAGCAGGCAGTTAGACTCTTTATTAGAAAATCGGTAGGATAGGAACAACTACGTTGAGCTATGAACTACCTATAGCTCGGATAATGATACAACTGCTATAATAGATGCCATAGAGCAGCTATCAAAGCGAGACAACTCCACTTCTATAGAATCGCTATAGCGATACATTTGCTAAAGTGAGACAGCTTTGATCTACGACCACCTTGCTCTACTTGTCAAGAAGAAAGAACTCACAAGGAAACCTTCCCAACAAAACAAACACAACCAAAAACACGAGAAGAAATAGGAAAGATAGGTGAGTCAGGTGGTGGGACATGAAAAAGTATAGAGCAGGCAACCCATTGTGTAGTGATCAACCGTCCTTCGTCAAGTGCGGCATATCTCTACAGTTGATCGACGTTTCTTTCTCCTATCTCAGTGCAGTTTGTTAACGATGCGGCATACGAAACTGATAGCACAAAGTCGGTACCATTGACTGAACATAAACACAAGATCAATCAAGTCTCACATATGAACGAAATCGAAAGGGAATGGCATGGATGCTAGCAGCACCAAAAGTTCTCATTCAGTATGAAGTTAAATGCAAGCCTATGTCCATATCGTGTATTTGAAGAGGGAAACCAACCCGCAACAAACTATACTTGAATTGTTTGATACACTTCGAGGGCAAAGAGTCCTCTGCGCCTTCCTTCTCCCTTCGTTCCACACGTACCTGTTCTTCCTTCTAGATGGCTAGATGCACTGCCTTATCTTTTTCTTTCATATTATCCAGTGGATAGGTTAGCGTGACACCTTACTACATTAATTCATCACAGACTCAAGTGGAAGATCAAACGCAGGATTGGACGGATGGCACCTTCCTTCATACAGGATCGATTTCTCGATCAAGTGTTGTCTCGCCTATAGGTGAAATCACTAAAGCCTATTTCTCCAAAAGAGGCATCAAATTTCGAGAAAGATTTGTCTCATATAGCGGGAAAACCAATCGACATGAATTTCCCTTATAGCGACATGTCAGAAATGGAAAACTTTGATCTCGCCATGGCCAAAATCACTACTTTACTTTTTGGCATCTTTCAGGGGCCGTTTCTTAAGGGAAATCGAGTTTAGGCCAAAATCACGGGGGTTTTATCAATGATGTAAGTTTTGCGCATAGGTGGGAAAAACCTTCTCCTGACTGACCGGACCAATGCATGGAGAGAGTCTTCTGCTCTGATCATGCCATGGAAGAACTACTCTATTATGGAAACTTAACCTAAGCTGCTATTTCTTCCTGGAAAACTACTCCAGGGACTAGAGCAAGGGTGGTGAAAGGGATAGCCTAGGCTGATGACGGAGTAGCATCAGTCAACTTCCTTTCTTTGACCATTCCATAGAATCAATTGTAAAAAAGTATGCCGCACCATGAGCATCTACGCTGCTTGAAAGAAGGAAAGAGCCTACCCCACATCTCTTTATCCAGAACGGTGTAACTAACGAGCCTGTGTAACTCATTCATCATGGTTGGCGGGGCAATCCTTCCTAGGAGAGTGTGCTACTCCTTCCTAAGCCTTTTTGGAGTGAACTATAGTGGGATGCGTTCTCGCTTCGTGTGCTTTTATCGCTAACAAATCCTTTCCTACCTTTTGATCACAAAACGTGTAAAGAAAATAAAGATTGGGCTATTCTGTAGCGTACTTTCTCGGTTGAATTTCCATCAAATCGTAGACAAATTCTTACACATCGTGAGAGCTAGTCATTAGCTTCGTTAGTCGACTATATTAAAGAAATTGGATATCTGCCCAGACATTGTGAAAGATTTCATAGATAAGGTTGCCCTCTATCTATCTGAACAATACCTCTTGTGATGGTGGTGCTACATCTTGTACGTACTTTTTTTTTACCTCACCTACCGCCCATGCTTGGGGGAAAGATCTAAGTTTTGGTCACATACTCGTTTTCACACATACGTTTTGAAAAGTTCTCCTAATAGCATTCGATGAAACAACAACTCTTGAAGGGTATTATGGTAAAAAAAAGCTTCATCTGCGGGTATTATGACAACCTAAATCTGTGACTGACGACATTGATGAATCGAACCTATAGCAATGCCGCTCTCCTTGCCTGCCCCATCCGCCTTTAGTTAGCTAACCAAGAATCAAAGGAATTTTCCCTTTCATTCGGATTTTCCTTCTGAGATTGGTTTTCCCTCCCTAACTCTGGGCTGGGTCTAGATCTTGGTCCATGGGCCCATTCTCAATTAGTCTTCATGGACTATGTTTCTTATCCACCCAAACCACCCCTGCTGGCATAAAAACAAGAAAGTTCGGGCAGCGAGTCACATGTTGGAATGTCAGGATGTGGAATTTATTTATTGAGATTAGACTAGTGGTTAGTCACACCTACCGTCACCTATATTGGTCAGGTTAAGTAGCTGACTTCACCCCAAGAGACTAGGAGAGTTGCATGTGATCAATTGTAAACAAGCTCTGGTACACCCATCTTCAAAGCCCGTCCCAATGTTGATAAGGCTTCAAGAGCATTTACTAAGGAAGTGAAGTAAAAATACGCTAGTTAATCAGAGGTATGAGAGAGAAGCTCTGCTAGGGTTTCTGGTTTTGTGATGGGTGAGCGTTTGACAGGGGGTTCTTTTTTGACGAAAGAGGTTAATCTATTGCTTCGGAGTAAGAAGAAGGTCAAAATGGCGAGGATTTCTTTACCTCTGCAAGCAGATGCGGTTATAGAGGATAGTGCTCCTCTTAATTCGAATGGTGGAGTTAGCTAGTTCCAAAGCACAATTTGAGGTTCCTAAGGAGTCGTATTTGTCGAAGTTGACTAAGTTTGGGTCGAATTCTACTGAATTGGATAGAGATTATGATTTGGAGAGTAAGGATAGTGATTCTGCTGATGATTCTGATTCGGATGATGAGATCGCTGGGGATTTTGCTGAGGTTAGGGTTTCTCTGTCTAAAGAAGAGAAACGGCAGTTGAGGTTACCATGGCGGAATGCGCTAATTGTGAAATTGTTAGGTAAGTCCGTTAGCTTTCCGTTTATGTGTGATCGTTTACAGCAGATGTGGGGAGCTATGGGAGATGTGAAGGTTGTGGATCTGGGATCAGATTTCTTTTTGGTGAAGGCTTTGCAATAGAGATGATTATGATCATGTGCTTTTTGATGGTCCCTGGGTTATTGCGGGGCATTATTTGTCTATTTGGAAATGGCGTCCAGAATTTCGTCTCTCGGAGGCGTCTATATCCACCATTGCTGCATGGGTGCGTTTTCCTGAAATTTCGATTGAATACTTTGATGAGGAAATCTTGAAGAAAGTTGGTAATATCATTGGACGTACGATTAAAGTGGATTTGAATACAATTCCGATGAAGATAGGGAAGTTTGCGCATTTATGTGTTGAAATTGACCTTCGGAAACCTTTGCGTTCGAGAGTCTTGATTAGTTCGCGATGGCGTCGTGTGGAGTACGAAGGTGTACATTTTTTTTGTTTTTCGTGTGGACGTTTCAATCTATGGGTTTTGTTTATTTAGTAAAGAGCTTTGTTAAAGAGATTAGAGAGGGGATATACTTGTAACAACGAAAGAAAAAAGGTTCTCTTTTCAAGCAATGGGGTGAATTCTGAATTCAAGAGGATTAGATTAGTTGTTTACTTTTATAGAAGCTAAGGCAAGAATTAAATTGCTTTCAGTATCTCTTGCTTCTTTGGTTAGTTCAGTACGAGTGGCAGGCGCAAACTGGCACAGGCAATATATATAATAATAATAATAAATAGGCGATTGAAGTAATAAAGTCAAGCTTTTGCCAGAGGATAAGTCTTTCAAGTATCGGTAGCATTCCCTTTATCAAAGTCTAGTACATTAGGGACTGTCTGAAAGTGAAAGGCATCATTGGTAGACGGCTTTAGTCACGCCCCGAAATTTGGACAATTAAATATTAAATTAGGACTAAACCCCAATCAATATTCCATCATCCAAATCCTAAGGGTGAAACAAAAAAACTAAGCGTTCTCCTCTCCATAAGGTTTAAATAAATTCCATCCTCCAAAAGATCAAAAGAGATAAAAAAACAAAAAAACAAAACGCCAACCAAACTATCTATCATAAATTCATAACTATCCAATACCTGAACATTATGGTATTAACAACTAGTCAAAACTACTTAAATAATGTAAAGTTACAAACCATGCCAAATTATCAAAGTACTAATGTCATAAAAAAAAAATATTAAATACATAAACTAATATCAATCCTAAGCTCAAGAAAACCAAAGAAATCCAAAAGATATTTGAAAAACTAATGGAGCCATCAAAAAAAAACCCTAATCTATTTTTTTTTTTTCTTTTCCTCTCCTCTTTCTCTCTCAACTTGCTTGTTGAAAGCTCTCTTATCTTCATTTGACCACTCTCTCTCTCTCTCTCTCTCTCTCGGCTGCCCACCGCCCTCTCGGCTGCCCACCGCCGAACAGCATACCACTTCTCTTTTTCTTTTTTCTTTTTCTTATTATCTAACTGAACTTCTAACCTAATTGACTATTATATAATATTATATTATACAAATACAATATATATATATATATATATAAATATACCATATATGATCAACACATATATATATACATATATATAAAACACCTTTTATATACATATATAAAAAATATATAAATATTCAGATTAATTATATATAATTAAATATCACATTAAATGCTCATTTAACCACACAGTTAATAAAGTCAAAAATAAAATAAAGTAATAATAATAAATATGACCTAAGAAAAATCAGGGTCGCTACAATATACACACCTCAAAAGAATCTCATCCCGAGATTCGATAGGAGAGAGTACTAGGCAAAACGTCCCAGATGCATGCGCCGAGCTTTCTCTTCTAATTCCCAAGTGATATTGTTCTCATCCTCGCTGCATTACACTTTCACCAAGTTCACTTTCTTTTGTCGTAACTGCTTTACATCCCGGTCTAGAATAGTAACCGATCACACCACATAAGTTAGATCGTCACTAATCTCCAACACCTCTGGTGATACTACCTGGGAAGGGTCTTGCACACACTTCCGCAATAAAGATACATGGAACACGTTGTGAATCATAACTAAAGCAGGTGGTAAGGTTAATTTGTAAGCCACATTACCAATCTTCTTAGTGATCTCATATGGTCTCACAAATCTAGGTGCCAACTTTCCCTTCTTTCCGAACCGCATGATACCCTTCATGGGCAAGACCTTCAAAAACATGAAATCTCCAACATTCAACTCAACCCCCTTATGTTTTCTATCAGCATAACTCTTCTAACGACTCTGTGCAATCTTAATATATTCTTGAATAATGTTCACTTTCTCTGTGGTCTCTCTCACTAACTCTGGCCCTAACAACGGTGCATCTCCTACCACCATCCAACAAGCAGGTGATCGACATGGCCTCCCATACAAAGCCTCAAAAGGTGCCATCCCGATACTGGAGTGATAGCTATTATTATAAGCAAACTCCACCAATGGTAAGTGTTCTTCCTAACTACCACCAAGATCAAGGACACAAGCTCTCAACATATCCTCCAAGATCTGATTTACCCTTTCAATTTGCCCATCTGTTTGAGCATAATAAGTCGTGCTCAAGTCTAACCTAGCACCCAAAGCATTCTGAAAACTCTCCCAAAACGCTACCACAAACAACGGATCACGATCCGAAACTATAGAAACTAGTGCGCCATGAAGTCACACCACCTCCTGAATATATAACCTGGCCAGTTTATCCGCAGTTTGGTGAACACTTATTGGAATAAAATGAGCAGACTTCGTGAGTCGATCCACTATCACTCAAATAGATTCATTGCCTTGCTTAGATCGCAGCAATCTATCCACAAAATCCATAGAGATGTACTCCCATTTCCAAGGAGGGATCTCGAGAGGCTACAAAAGTCCAAACGGTCGTTGGTGTTCTGCCTTGACCTGTTGGCACACATAACATCGAGAAACATACTCTCCTACATCTTTCTTCATACCTTCCCACCAAAACGTCCTTTTTAAGTCATGATACATTTTAGTCCCACCAAGGTGAATGGTATATCGGGACCTATGGGCATCATCTATAATTTTTTTTCTCAATTCAACAATGTTAGGTACACACAACCTACCCCTGAATTGCAATCCCCCATCTGAGTCCACAGACCAATCAGTAGGACAATCATCGATCAAATCCACTACAAGGTCATCAAGCTTGCTGACGAGAAACCCATCTAAATACCGCATCTGACGAATTTTACCTAGTAAAGTCGGTTGCATGATCAAAAGTTATAGCACTTGTACCCTTTTAAAACTTTTAGGAAGTGTATTTGAATCATTTACTATGTTTTGGGAATCTTTGGTGTTGTTGTATCTTGGTTTTGGATGAGTGAAAATTGATTTAAACTTGTTGGGATTGTTCGTTCACGCTTGTTCACGTTGAAAAGTTGTTTGGAAACTTGAAAATCATGTTCTGGGGTCGACACCTTCTCTTTTAGTTGGCCACAAGGTTCGACACCAATTTGGGAAGGGTCGACCCTTGTTCTGAAATTGCTCATTGCATTTTGGTGTCGACACCAGTCTGGGAAGGGTCAACACCTTGCCTGTTACACTCTTTGGTTTTCTGCCTGAAGGGTCGATACCTCTGCTGTAAGGGTCGACCCTTGTCCAAAATTTGCTCGCTGCTTTTTGGTGTCGACACCAGGTTTTGGAAGGGGGTGTCGACACCTGTGTTGCTGTCAAACAAAGTGTTCCAGCTTTCTTCATAGGGGTCGACACCTGTGTTACAGGGGTCAACACCTGTATGTTTTTTTTTTTCAAATTTTTCAGTCCGGTTTGGGCCATACTTTTAGGAATTTTGACTTGATCTTTTGGGTTGACTTTGGGACTTCATTTTACTTTGACCTAGCACTATAAATAGGTCCCTCACTTAACATTTTCTTTACTTTTTCTTCTATTCTCCCCTCTCCAAACCGTGAGTCACTCTCTTCTTCTCCAAAATCACTTTTTGCTCAAAGATCTCTGGATTTACTCACCTAGAGTGATCTTTTCACCATGGTTCTTTGAGAAAGATTGTAGATCTCATCAAGGGCTTCCTTTTGGTCCAAGTGGTTCGTAGTTTTATCGTCGATGATTTTTGGATTGTTTTCTCTTCGCTTCAAAAAGTAGGGATTTCTTTGCTCCTTTCCAATACTTCATCTATGGATAGACATGTGGTAGTTTTTATTGCATAAAAACCATATTCATTATGGATTTTCTTGAAAGCCATGAATAAGGGATCTAGGGTTTGATATTTGTGAATGGAGTTGTTAAATTGTTTGTTGTTGAGTAATTTGGGAAATGATTTACTATGTTTATGAAGAAAAGAAGGAAAGCCCTAATTTGATATTATTGATATAATGGGTTTAAAAGGAAGGGAGTTGAATAATCTTTATATTTTACTTATATGGGTTGGATAATTGTATTTATATCAAAAGAAAATAAAAAGAGAAGTAACCACGGTGTTAGTATTGTTTTAGACTAATCACGTGAAGTTGAGTTGAGTTATGGTATTGATACCAATGGGATTGGTTTTGTAAAATAAGGAAAAGTGGTCTTTTTGAAAGAAAATGAAATCATCACCCTTTGTAAACGAATAATGAACTTGAGGTTGGATCTTGGAACCTTCACATATTATCATTTTTATTGGACTGAAAGTCATGCGAGAATTGAATTTTTGTTTTCCTTTTGTATTAGATGTAGAAATGGATAGATATGAATGTAAATGGTGGGATTGGATATTTGCAATCTCTCACCTATGAAAATATGGATAGTTTATCTATTTGGAAATTGTATACATGTTTAGAAATATATGTTTTGAGCTATCGGTGGAGGATAGCTATGACTGTTGTAGAAATTGCATATGGACTAGTAGAATTAAAATAAATCCTTCATTGGTTGTCATTGAATATGACAGTTTGATTAAATTGTTGAATGCGTGAATTTTTGGTAGTCATTGTATATGACACGCCTTTAAATTCGTTGTATATGTATCATTGTTTGGGAGGAGAAAAGTGATATACTCCATTGTTTGGGAGGAGAAAGGGGATGTACTCCACTATTTGGAAGGAGATAGGGGATGGACTCCATTGAAAATTAAGTTGGCCGGAGTGTCCAGGGTGAAAGTCCCGAAATCTTATATATATGGGTGCCGGTTCCCTCAGATGAGAATTTCCTAAAATGGCAAAATTGAAGTGTTTGTGTAATAATTGTGTTGATTGAGAACCCCTGAGTTGTAGCCTCAGTTGAGTGTCTAAAATGTAATGAATTGGCTCATGAATTAAGATGAAATGAATTAATTTGAAATGAATTGTCATGAAATGAAGTAAGACTAAATTGACTAAAGGTGTATCCTTGGCTTACCGTGCTTAAGGCAAGTAGAGCAGAATTTATTTATCATTATTGTCTCAATGTATCTAGGTATATCATGGGTTATGATGGTATTGTTCTAGAAGGCCGTGTTGCCTTAATTGTTGAAGCAAATAGTTATTGATGGCTTGTTGTTTTCTTTTTGTATTAAAGGCATACTTGTATAGTTATGAATGTGTTGGAAACGAACGTAAGTATCGTGTTGAGATTGTGAAAAATGTGGAAGACTTTGAATACTTGTGAACATATTTTGAAAAGACAAATCATGTGTAAGTCTGGAAAGTGAGAGAAAACATAATAGGCTTGGTAAAATTGTTTTCTTTAGAAATTTGTTATAGTCATATGAATTTTGGAAAAAGTTAACAAGAAGAAAGAAAAGTGAATTGCTTATGTTATTGAATGAAATGAACGATTTTGAGAAAAGTTCTTATATTCGTATATTTTTGTATAAACCGTCACATTATTTATACAGTATGAGACTAAGCATTCATAATCATAGCTATCTGTAAGTTGCTATTGTTTAGGATCATGTTGAGATCCCTACTGGACTTTATGTTCATCCCACGTTGCTAATCCTTTTTCAAGTGAACATCGAGAAGTGTTTCAAGGTCATGGATCTTCTTTACCTGTAAGCCACAGGGCCTTTTATTTGTGAGCGGAATGCCATTGATGTAAAAGGGTTAAACCCTTTCTTTTACTGTTAAAGATGTAAGCCTACGGGCAATTTATGTAGTTATGCTCATGTTGTACTTAATTTGCATTCGGATGAGGGAATCTTTATTTATTCTTACTAGTTGACGTAAAGAGTTTATGCATGTTATCTCTGAATTGAATAAACTTAATGAATTTGCTAATGGATTCCGAGTAATAAAATGTGGGGCGTGACACTACCAATGTATGCCCTCTCGACATTCTCTATTGGTTGAATATCATGCATCGAAATTAACTCCAAGGACTTCCAGCCCTGAATCATCAAAGAAGCTATAATCCCATGTTGTTGACTAAGCGCATTTGCAACCACATTTCCTTTCCCCTAGTGGTAAATAATCTCGAAATCATAACTACTAACGAATTCAACCCATCTCTGTTGTCTCATGTTCAACTTTTTTTGAGAAAAAAGATATTTGAGGCTCTTGTGATCTGTGTATAACTCAAAGTGCTCCCCAAACAAGTAGTGTTGCCACACTTTCAACGCAAAAACAACTGCTGCCAACTCTAAGTCATAACTAAGGTATCATCTCTCATGAGGTTTTAACTATCGAGAAGCATAAGATACAACCTTCTGATGCTGCATCAACACACATTCCAACCCAGTTCCACTCGCATCAGTAAACACTACTAACTTTTCCGCTTTTACCAGTATAGTTAACACCGGAGTTGCAGTTAACCCCTGCTTTAACTCCTGGAAAGCTTTCTCACAATCATCTGACCATAAGAACTTCACATACTTGCGGGTCAATTTGGTCATAGGTGCTGCAATAGTGGAAAACTTCTCTATAAATCTCCTATAATAACTGGCTAGTCCTAAAAAACTTCTTACCTCTGTAGGGTTCGTGGGCTGTTTCCATTCTTTAACCGCAATAACTTTTTCAGGATCTACCGCCATCCCCTGATTGGACACAACATGCCCCAAAAATCGAACTTCTTTCTCCCAAAAGTGACACTTATTGAACTTAGCGTATAATTATTGCTCCCTCAAAGTCTGCAACACGACTTTCAAGTGTTCTCTATGTTCTTCTTCATTCTTAGAATACACCAGAATATCATCTATGAAAATAATCACAAACTTATCTAGATACGGTTAAAAAATTTTGTTCATCAAGTCCATGAAATAGGCAGGAGCATTTGTCAAACCAAAAGGCATTGCAGGAAATTCGTACAACCTATACCGGGTCCAAAAAGCAGTAAGCGGTATACTTTCTTCTGACACACCCATCTGATGGTAACCTGTTCTGAGATCAAACTGAGAGAACATGGCTGCCCCCTTCAACTGATCAAACAAGTCATAAATTCTAGGTAGCGGATACTTGTTCTTGATAGTCACCTTGTTTAGCTCTCTGTAATCTATGCACATACGGAGAGTGCCATCTTTCTTGGAGACAAAGATCGCAGGTGTTCCCCATGGGGAGTTACTTGAACGAATGAACCCTTTCTGAAGCATCACTTCCAGCTGCTTCTTCATCTCCACAAGCTCTTTAGGCGTCATTCTGTATGCTGCCTTAGAAATCAGTGCAGTTCCTGACACTAGGTCAATGTGAAATTCTACTACCCATTGAGGTGGAGGTCTAGGTATCTCCTGAAGTACATCCTCAAACTCACACACCACATTTACCTCACTAACATCCTACTTAGGGATTTCTACCGAGCATAGAAAACTCGTCATCACCGACTCTTCTCCATTGCTATAAGTGTGGGTAAGCCGTGGCATACCAGGAATATCCATATTTACAGTCCTTCCAGCAAAATCTAGAGTCACAAAGTGTTTTCGCAGCCATTCCATACCCAAAATAATTGTAAACCCCTCAAACCCTAAAGCAATTAGGTCTGCATACAGACTCTACCTACAAAGTCAATCTCAAAATCTTTACACATCTCATAAAGAGTAACTGCCCCTTCTAAAGGAGTCTCAACACGAATAGGTCTAGACAAGGAGGCAGTTACAAGGTGTTCTCTTTCTACAAACTGCCTAGATATGAAAGAATAAGAGACACTAGTATCAAAAAGTACTCTAATGGGTTCTTAAAAAAAAATTAAAGATGCCCTCCAACCATCACCCTCAAATTAAACACACAAAAAGAATTCATTCATAAATCCTTAGAAAAAAACTCAACCACCAAATTAAACCAGCTAACCCATGTTTCCACAATCCGAGGATCACCTAAACTCTCACAAGTCTAGGGTAACCTAGAGCTCTGATACCAAACTGTCACGCCCTGAAATTTGGACAATTAAATATTAAATTATGACTAAACCCCAATCAATATTCCATCATCCAAATCCTAGGGGTGAAACAAAAAAACTAAACGTTCTCGTCTCTATAAGGTTCAAATAAATTCCATCCTCCAAAAGATCAAAAGAGATAAAAAAAAAAAAAAAAAAAAAACACGAACAAAACGCCAACCAAACGCCAACCAAACTATCTATCATAAATTCATAACTATCCAATACCTGAACATTAAGGTAACAACAACTAGTCAAAACTACTTAAATAATGTAAAGTTATAAACCATGACAAATTATCAAAATACTAAGGTCATAAAAAAATATTAAATACATAAACTAATATCAATCCTAAGCTCAAGAAAACAAAATAAATCCAAAAGATATTTGAAAAACTAATGTAGCCAGCAAAACAAAACCCTAATCTATTTTTTTTTTCTTTTCCTCTGCTCTTTCTCTCTCGACTTGCTTGCTGAGAGCTCTCTTATTTTCCTTTGACCACTCACTCACTCTCTCTCTCTCTCTCTCTCTCCCTCTCTCTCTTTCGGCTGCCCTTCGCCGAACCACATACCACTTCTCTTTTTCTTTCTTTCTTTTTCTTATTATCTAACTGAACTTCTAACCTAATTGACTATTATATAATATTATATTATACAAATACAATATATATATATATATATATATAAATATACCATATATGATCAACACATATATATACATATATATAAAACACCTTTTATATATATACATATATAATATATATAAATATTCAAATTAATTATATATAATTAAATAGCACATTAAATTAATTAAATATCACATTAAATTCTCATTTAACCACACAATTAATAAAGTCAAAAATAAAATAAAGTAATAATAATAAATATGACTTACGAAAAATCAAGGTCGCTACACGGCTAAGCAAACATTCCTGTGTGATTAGGGATAGGTAGGCGCAGTTAATCGACAATAGGGCAATTCGTTAATAAATATCTGTATAATGACTACCTCTTCTAAAGCCATACCGCGAATCTCTTGTCTTCTAGTAAACAGTCAGAATCAGTCCACGTCAAAAAAGCCTTCTTTTAAAGAGATCCCTTCCATCGGTCGTATCTGCCTTGTCTCAATCGGTCGAGCTGTCGTCTTGTATCGATAGAAACTCTATCAATCAGTCTGGTCTGATCTTTCCATTTCCAGTCGCATCTGTTCTATTCAGCCAATCCCTAGCTGCTTGCTTCACCCCGCCCTGTCTGGTCATCAGTCATACTCTATCGTCGAATCTGGAATCGAATCTGTGTCGACATCTATCCCACTGGATGTTGAAGGTGCTGGCTGATGAAAGACATCCCCAGAATGCCCCCTTTCATGCCTATCTCACTTGTTTACAGCTCTTATGGGTCTTTTAGCGCTGCTTTCACATGATGCAATATCTGGGCCTCCTAGACCTGCTCTCTCGCCCAAGCCTCATAGCATTCATATTCCAAGCACTAAGTATTCCCTGCCTGCTCAAATGCGTCAATCCGCCTCCCAGTACTCTTTTCCTCGCATAGAGAACTCTAGTAGTTCTTAGTATGAGGGAACTAATACCGTAGATGAGGTTCATTGCTATTTGCTCTCCCACTACGCTAGCACTTAAGAGACTATCTTAGCCAGATCACAATAAGGAATCTCCAAAGCAGTACTGCGGTACCAGTCCACGATTACCATTTATGTAACTAAACTTTCCTGCCCCCTGTCCACTCAGTCTCCTTTTCGGACTTCAGGAGCATTGAGTAAAGGGAGGCATGGGGACAGGAAGATATATTCATTCAAAGGGAAAGCGCACCCCTCTATTTATTCTCACAAACAAGAAGAAGAGCTAGTGGAATGGACCCTTTCCTCATGCCAAAGTGGAAAAGAAAAGAGGCCCACTACGAGAGGAGAGAGTGATTCAGCTGCTAACAAGCGCAGGTTTTCCATTAAATGAATGGTTATTCAGGAAACGTCTATTGATGAGGAGGTTATACATAGTTAAAAAGGGAAACCTGGGGCTGGATTCCACCTGGGCTCCGTTCGAAAAGATGAATGATGGTCCTTCTCCCTCACATGCTCCTTCCCATGAGCAACTCAGTTGGTTTCGTGAATGAGAGCACTGATCACCCTTACGCGAGAAGATGAACATTGAAAGGGCTAAAAGAGGGATGTAGATGTTGATTTTGGAGGTCTTAGTTATAATGCCATCGACACGGTTGAGGCCTCTCCTTTTGTTTGGTCCCAACATGACCGACCAAGCGTAACGACCGCAGAAGATATGGCTAGAGAATTCATCCCCAAGTCAACAGCATGTCGGACAGGTCCTAAGGAAGATATAGCCGAATGAGTCTCAGACTCCCTTTGGAATTTTCTGGCTAATGACCTGTCGATGACTCTTCAGTCAAGTGCATCCGAGCAATGAAGGTTGAGCTCCAAAATTCAAATAAGAATGGGGATGTGAGATCAAAGTGAGACATGGATCGTGTGTTATAATAGGTGACTAGGCCAAGGGATACTGTCGAAATCACCCGGTTAAGTCGGACAGCAGTGATTCACTTTCAACCGACAAAGCATTTATTTCCTGCTCTTCCTACTTGGCCAAGATGTGTTAGATAGAACCTTCTTCAAAAATTTCTCTAAAGATAGAGAATGGGACTACTGGTCTGCTGCTTTGACTTTTTCCAACTATTGTGACGAAAGAAAGCAAGAAAAGTTCGCTTCTTGCAGGTCCCAATTAGTGGGTAATAAAATTATATTCCTTTAGTCTAGAAGCACTCAAGACTCTCCTCTTGTCTATCTATTCCACCCTCAGGGGCAGGAGTAATGAACTTCATTGATTCCTCCTACTCTCCACCTATCCGCTCGCCTCGAATATAGCGATCCCAGTTTTGACCCGACCTTTGTTATATTTCAGACTTGGGTTTTGTGGTTTAATATTGTTACCCATGTCTTGTTTTCCCTCATTTGTCTTTGGGTTTGAGTATTGGAATGTTTTGGGCATGTTCGAAGTAGGTTAGTTACTAGTTGTTCCAGTTGCTATTATCTAGAAAATTACTTCTTCGCTCAAGCGAGGTTTCTTGCGCTCGAGCGAGATTTGAGAGTTCTTAGTGTTTTTTTTTTTCAGATACAGAATTTCTAAGAAGGTGAAGTTCTTCGCTCGAGCAAGGCTTTTTGCGCTCGAACGAGGGGATGCGTCTGTAAAACACCTGAAGGTATATATTTTGCGCTCGAGTGAGGTCATTTGTTGTGTCTGGTCGCACGAGTGACAACTCTTTCGCTCAAGCGAGCCTCGCATATATCAGTTCGCAGTAGCTCATTTTTACACAGAAATTTTGTATCTTTTCACCCCAAAACCCTAAATCGACACCTCTCTCACTAAAATACTCTATATATATATATATATAAATACTCCAAGATCTAAGCATCTTTACCCTACTTCCTTTGAGAAAAAGGTGGAGCATCCCGTGGGCTTCCATTTTATCCGAGTAAAAATGAGTTTGGGCAATTTTTGAAGTTCTTCCTCTTCTTCTTTGGGCTTTTACTCTTGAGGTAGGGATATTCTACACTTTGTTATGATCTTTAACCTAATTATCTGTTGTTCTATATAAATGATGAGTTCTAGGTGTGATTTGGGTAAAGTTAGGGTTTGGACTCAAATTGAAAGAGGGGTTTCTATGTTGGGTTCTATAAATGGATTTGGGGCTTTGAATATGAGGTTGCCTTAGGTTAAAATGGTGAAATTTGGCCTTGGGGTTGATATTTGAAAAATGGGAGAGATTTGCCCTAATTTATGTTGAATGATTATTTTGTATAAATAATGGAATTGTTATAGAAAATGTGAAATTGGGAGGATGTATGAATGAATGGTATAGTTGGATTTGTTAAATCACTCACCTATGGAAATTTGATAAAATATATGCTACATAAATTGTATCTCTGTTTAGAAATATCTGTTTTGGGCTATCAGTAGAAGATAGCTATGATTGTTGTAGAAATTGCATGAGGATTAGGTGAATTGAAACTAATCATTTAAATTATGTCATTGAATATGACGGTATGATTAAATCATTGAATATTTGTTGTAGATAGTCATTGTATATGACGATGTTTTGGAGACATTGTATATATATATAATTGTTTGAGAGGAGAAAGGGGATGTATTTCATTGTTTGGGAGGAGATAGCGGATAGACTCCATTTAAAATTAAGTTGGCTGGAGTGTCCAGGGTTAAAGTCCGGAAATCTTGTATATATATATGGGTGCCAATTCCCGCGAATGAGAATTTCATAAAATGACATGTTGAAGTGTTTTGAACAATAGATGTTATTGAATTGTGAACCAATGAGTGGTAGTCTCATTTGGGTTGTTTATATAACAATGAACTAGACTCATGAATTGACTTTAAATGAATGAATGGAAATGGATTAAGATGTGAATATCAATATTGAATGGTCATGGAAAGATGTAAGTTGGTTAAGTATGTTGAACATTTATCTGACACTTAAATCTTAGTTAAACCTTATATATTGTGTAAGTCTTTCTCTACTGGGCTTTAGCTTACCCTACTTGGAAAACCATTTTCAGGTACAGGTGATATGCTTCCTCCAAGAACGTAGCTTGAAGTAATGACCCCACCACGTATAATGATCGGCACTTAATTAATTAAGGAGATTTGAAATTTTATTGCCAATTATTCTAAATTAATCTGGGATTTACGAAAATTATGGAGATTGATTCAAATATGATTCTATTTAGGATTTCTTTCGGGATTAGAAATTGAAAGCCTAAATGAGTCAAGAGATTATAATTGGTGAATTGAATTATTTTAATTTTGAGTATCGGACATATGGGAGTTTAATTAAATATTCAACTCAGGTTTATAAAATTGAGATTTGGTTAATTGGGTCCGAACTGGAGTTAATTCAGTTATGAGAATTGGGAATTAAGGTTATTATGAATTAAATTTATTTATGAGGTATTCAATTAAGGTATTCATTGAGTATGTAATTTATTGACAGAAATTTTGAGTCTAATTAGAAATTGAAGGCCTAAATGATTTTTGAAATCAAAATTTGATGGTGACAATAATTTTAATTTAATATTTGGAGCCTTTGGGAGTTTGATTAAAAATCTGATTCAGAATGATAAAATTAAATATAATTAATTGGGCATTAATTGAAGTCAATTAGACTAATTAATTTATGTGGGATTTGTGATTAGGCTAATTAAGACTAATTAAGATTAAATGATGTCCAATTAAATTAAAATGTAATTGATATATTAATTTATTTTTTAATAAAATTATAATACAAAGGGAATATTGGTGTGTTTTGGAAAGTCTAAGGCAACAAATGCTATATACATTTATATACATCATCAAGTTATGATTGTGCTGGACAAAACAGAGGATTATGGGTCACTGCTGTGGTAAATACACAGCAATGACTGTTGTGGTTCATTTTGTGATACATTATGAGCTTATTTTTATGATCTGAACCGTTCATTTTGTAGGATTTGTTAAGTACTTCAAGCCTACCAAAAATCATATTAATCGGATATCAACAACTATATGATCGAATTGCATATTTTTATACTATTTTTTAAAAGAAAAACTTCTTGTTTATTTTTTTGGTTATCAATCATATAGTTATTGGTATCCGATTAATATGATTTTTGGTAGGCTTGAAGTACTCAACAAATCTTATAAAATAAAACGGTTCAGATCATAAAAATAATCCCATAATGTACCACAAAATGAATCACAACAGTCACTGCTGTGTATTTACCACAGCAGTGACCCCAATCCCAAAACAGAGCCGAGAGGGAGAGAAAGGAGAACTGAGAGAGAGAGAGAGAGAGAGAATAGTGTTAGAGGATTCAAGTCAAGGGAAAGGAAATTCAAAAAAAGAAAATGCAAGATCATCAAGAAACTATCAAATTGAAGATTAAAGGTAGGAATTTCAAGTTTGAATTTTGTAGAATCCTTGTATTACATTTGAATTAAAGATGAGTTTGGGTTAAATTTCATATAATTTGGAAGAAATTAGAAAATAAAGATGAAGAGATTAAGTTAGGTTCATGGTTATATAAACTAATTATTTTGGGTTTGATGTTGTGATTTTGCATGAAACTAAGCCTCGTTGTTACATGCATGAGTAAATTCTACAAGTTTAATACTCTAATTATACATGCATCATAGATTTTGAAGAATTTGAACTAAATCAATCTCATATTTTGAAGAGAAAAAGGAAAAAAATTTAGAAAGATCAAACTTATGAAAATTTGGAATTAATCCTAAAGTAAGACGTTTTGATTTTATTATGAAAATTATGAATTTGTTTGATCCATGCATGTAATTGAATTTAAAAAATTTATTCAATTTAAACATATTTTGGAACATCTATGACCATAATTTAAGTTTTTGGTTAAAAATTGAGTTAAGTTGCAATTCTAAGAAATTGATTTTGTAATTCATTATTTAATTTTGATTTTTGTTATTAATAATGAAATTGAATTCTATTTTTACATACATCATGAAATTTTCAAGAGTTTTGAGAGTTTATTTCATGTTCTAAAATTTGTGGGTTTGAAATTGGATTTGATATGAAGAAAATAAATTAAATCTAAATTTGGACAAATTTGAAAATAAATTATAATTTATATTTGAGAATCAAAAATTAGTTTGATTTTGACTTAAATTTCTTACATGTAAATATTTTGGAAGGGCTTTATAGCTTTAATTTATGTTTTATAAAACAAAGAAGAAGAAGAATGTTGGAATTATTATATTCATGAAATTATTGGTTTTAATCTTAATGATCAAAGAGATTTTTGTATTAGAAATTGAAAAATTAGTCATGGGTTCATTTTTATTAATAACATTACATGTTTAAATTGGTTCATGCAAGAGTTTAAGTTTTGAAAATGTGTTTGGAAATTATTTTATTGATTTTGACAGCACAGGAAATTTGCTAGCCGCTTGAGCAGTAAAGTCACCGCTCGAGCGAAGCCCTATATTCAACGTATTTTGGAAAATTGCATTTAATTCACATTTTTATTCTCATCTCTTTCCGAAGCATTCTAGACATGATTTATGGCTCAATAAAGACTAATAAGCTAACAATCAACATTAATTAGTTGATTAAAGAATAAGTCATTAACTTAGTAGTACTTGATTAAGAAGCCAAGTAAGAAATTGGTTTATTCAGAAAAGAATGATTTAGTAATGAAAGGATATGTGAAATGAGAACCTGATTTATTTGAATGAAGAAAAAATAAGCGTAGTAGACCTTCAGATTATTTTAACAGAAGACAAGAAAAGTCAAGTTTGATCAAGGAATTAATATTGTGTTTCAATGTGTATATGTTATATGTTTATGTAGGTCACACGTTATCGTTTGCCTGATCTATCTGATTTTTCTACATTATCTGATCTGCTAACAGAGTAATCTGTGAGTAATAACTTAGTAAAGTTATGTTCAACTTTATTTATTTTCTATATAATGAATTAAGATCTGTTTTCTGAAATGATATGTTCTGTACAATGAATGATTGTCCAATTTCTAATAATGTATTCGTGGCATCCTTAGCATCATGTGATATCTATTAGCTGTTACCCGGTATTGGAGGTTCCATCATGGAACTTAATATGTCTGCAATCTGTTACCCGTACCAGAGGCTCCATCACAGGGCTCCGCATGTTTATTCTCTGTTACCCGGATCCGGAGGTTCCTTTATGGAACTGGTTTCTCATAACCACCATATGTTCTGCATTTGTTCTGTATCTGTTCTATTAGCGCTAATGGATGTACCACGTATGATTAAGCATGAACTCTAATTTCTGTTTATGAATCTGAGTTATGATTCTGAATTTGTTTATGTTATAAACTCTGATTTCTGAACATGAATATGAATCTATTTTTGTTAACTACTGAATTCTGTTTTCTGTGACTGTTATAGACAACATTCATTAAAACCCTTTACTTTGTTATTATTCACTGGGCTCCAGCTCACCGTATTATTTATGTATATAGGTGATCAGGTGCGTGACCAGGCCTAGAGCTTCTGCCTAGACTTTGTTTTGTCAGCCAACCTATGTGCTTCCTATAGAGGTTCCGGACATGCCAAGTGGTTATGGCTATGTGCATAAAGTTCAAGTTTTGTTTTCTTATTTTTGTTTTTCTGTATTTAGGGTCAAGTCCCTTTCTATCTAGTCTATATATATATATATATATATAACGATGTGTATATGTATGTATATAAAGTTTAAAATTTTTCTGTCTCATATAAGTCTGCACAGCTCAATAGATGTTGTATAATTGCTATTTGCTTCCGCTAACCCCTAATATTATGTTAATCTATCTCAGAGGCCTTCGGTAATCCCGTGATTACTGGCCGGTTACGATGCTAAACCTATAGGACGGGTTTGGGTCGTGACACTTGGGAGGACTTAGGAACTGGAGGCTCTGTTTTTGTTATTTTTGTGTTTAACTGTTTATTCAAGCCGATGGCTTTAAATATATAGAGCTTATGACTCTCTTTTGTTGTAACCAAGGTATGTCTTAGAAAAATGTAAGCCCGTAGGGCATTTATTTTCTTGTTATTAATTAGTGTTACATGATGTAGTTTCAGAATGAACATTTATGAAATATAATACATGTAATATCTTTTGTAATATAAACTCTAACATATGAAAGTATACAAATTCCGTTATATTCTCATCGCTTGTGAGTTGGATTATTTGTATTTTTTTAGGGGCGTGACATCGAACCAATGCGAGCCTTCTTTTCTTTGTCTCCCAGTGCTTGGGAAGGCAATGCCTTCGAGGCCAACCTCAATAAAAGCACCAACCAGAGAAGCAGCAAAGAATGGAAGTCCCTCTATTGAGTCTAGCTACAGACTCCTTCTGACTGGCTACCTGAGATAATAGACTCCTTGGATGCTAGCCACTCTAGCTACCCTAGCAACTAGCTTCCTTATTTATATAGGGTACTTGCCCGGGCTACTACTTAGGCGTTTAGCTACTACCGACTCGGTAACTGATTGACTAGTAGTTACTTGCTCCAGTCCTTCAGCAGCCAACTTCAATGAATCTGTACGGACCTTAACCCGGGAAACAAGGGACAAAAAGTTCCGTACTGATCCTTTTAGTCACTCACTTCTTTTCTTTAGAGGAGCGAAAAAAGAGGCTTGGAAAGCAGATACGGAAGTCAGAGGCTTACAGTGGCTTAAAAAAAAGGATAATACCACTACAAACGGACTCGACTCTGATGAAATATAGTCCCCAAAAAGGGCAGAAACTAAAGGACATCACCAAGGGAAAGGACAAACAAACTGAAGTGACTCCGCTAAAGTCTATAACTTGAGCTGAAGGAAGGAAGTAAAGACTTAAATTCAAAGAGGGCAGAGGGCTTGAAGGAAGGGAGGATAGAGACCCACTTTCTTCGCTTTGTTCAAGGAGACATAAAAAGAAAACTAGAATGAGTGGAGCTAAACCAACGAGTTGAGCCAGAAAGAACTGCCTTAGAAACTAAATACATACGGCAGCAGACTTAGGCTTGAGACCGAGGGGTACTTAAATCAATGGGTGTTGGCGGCTAGCTACCTTGTTGGATTAGTTACATGCTATAACCCTAGTAGCTGGCTCTAGCCCTTCGAACTGCAACTGCTTCAGCAAGAGCTAACAACTCCTTACTGCCCGGGCGTCGCTTTCGCTACCAACTGCTTACCGGTTTGCCCGAGCTCATAGCGCCTAGGATACCTTCAATGACTCGCCTAAGAAACCTCAAATTCCCTATAGAGGGGGAAGGGAAAGGAAGGAAAAGGGTTGGGTGTATTTAATAGACAACTATCTTCGTTGCTTTAGCAGCTACTGACTCCTTAATGACTGGACTGTTGGATTAGGTACTTACTATATAACTGAGCTCCTTACTAGCTATAAAAGAGCTGGCTATAAACCAGAGAACTTCTAGCCAAAGCTAGAAACAAATTTCTTACTTGCCTTGCTCAAGCTCTAGTTCTTGCCGCAGCTACCTTGACTGTGACTCTACCCGGAACCCGGTCTTACCTAGGGATGGGGAGGGAAGGTAGAAAAGAGTAGATTAAGGCAGGGATGGGTGCTTAGGAGTAATTGGATTAGGCATTTGAGAAAGACCTTCACGTTGTCCTATAACTGCAATCCCAGGGGAGGAAACCCTGTCTTTTTGTCCTTAAAAGTCAGTCCCAAGTATGCTTCGTGACTGGATCCAGAAGAAGCTGCCTTCACTGACTCTTCTAAAAACCAAACCCTTGGCTTGCTTCCCTATGGATTGTTAGGGGAGAGAAGAGGGGATTAAGGCAGAGGAGTTGTCTTAGTAGACAACTAGCTTCGTTGTTTTAGTAGCTTCAGCCGTAGCTGCCAACAACTCCTTACTCGCTCTAGTCGCAGCTAACAACTAATTGAACGAACTCTATTAGTACAATAGAATGGATCTAGCCCTTCAGCAGCTACAAACTTGTTACTAGCTCTCAACTCCTTACTGACAGGGCAGCTATATTAGTAACGGGCTCTGGCCCTGGCTTTGGTTCTTAGACTGAAGCTGAGCTATGCCTTTATTTCGACGTTTAGCTTCAGTCTAGTGACGCATCTTTCAAGACTAGAACAGCAAACGATGTAGCGATCGTTGTTTCGTCTTATACCTTGACTTTGCAATTCAGCCACTAACAACTCCTTCACTTGTCAATTCAGTGCCTCCTCATTTTCTTTCACACTTTCAACAAAGACTTCCCGCTAACTAACCTTTAATAGCTTCGCTATCCTGGCCTGCCAACTCGTAGCTACTAGAGCTTTTAGATCTTACTTTTTATTCTTGCAAGCGATCTATAAAAAGATATCCACAGTTGTATCCGTTATGAGGTCTTATTTTTTCTTCATATTTTTCTTTCCCATCTAGATAGGACTGGAAAGTTATTAGTGAGTTCTCCGAGCAGGGAATGGTAGCTCCTATGATAGGGTTGCTTGTAGTTCCTTCCTCTTCTCAGTCCGGATGGGGCTTTGAAACTATGCATTCTCCAATGAGGCTCTTTCATTAGGAGTTTCATTCCTTGTTCTTAGCCTTCCGAAGGGAACTACTCTTGTCAGGGGACTTTTGCATAAGCAATTAGGCCTATACTTGGTCACTCGTGGGCAAGCAATGAGAGATCTGGGTGCCGGTAGCTTCTCCAATCCGTGAGTTTAGTTCCTAGTAGAATCTTTTCAAACTCATCCACTGGCTTTTGACTTTGAATTCCACAATTGGATGGATTCTAGTTAGCCTTAAGAAACTCTCATCAAGCCAAAAACTTGCTTTGAAGATTGCTTTCGTAAAGGGTTATGTTGATGCATTAGCAAAGGCTGCCTTATCCCATCATAATTTTAAAATTATACCCTTCATGATCTAACTAAGATTACCGGCCTCAGAGTTTTTCATACCAAAAGCCTCTAGCTGATCACAAAGGTGCTTCACCTTAATACAGTAAGAAGAAAGAGCCCCAACTACCCCGCCTCAGGCCATGTTGTTTACTCTCCAGGCACCGACACTTACTTGCGGTCGCATGTTCATTAACTTCCCTCAAAGTAAGCCATGCCTTTCTTGGGTCTATAATGCCCCCATATATGGGGGCGCATCTCATCAGCTACAGACACTAAGATCGCATACATAGCCCTACCAGACCAGAACAATAGCTCCTTACTCGCCACATCCTTCGGTTCATCTTCTACACCACTAAAAATTATCCAACATTCCTGGCCCATCAAGAAGCACTTTAGCTCTTCACTCCAATTTACATAATTTTTGCCATGTTGGAGTGAATGGCACACAATCGACAAGCCAGATATTATTTCCAATGCCAAAAAAAAAAAAATTGACGATCTAATTCTGGAGGAGAATACATGTCCATGAAATTTTCTCAATAACTTATTTCTATAGGCACTGTTCATCAGGGATCTTGTGCATATACTCTTGGAATAACTGAAAGGAAAAATATATACTTTTTGGAAACAGTTGGAGCTATGATGTTTGGGATGAATATACCTCATTTGGGCAGAAGCTGTGTTCACCGCAACATACTTGATCAATTTCATCCCGTCTAAGTTCTTGCTGGAAGCATCCCGGATTACTCTCATTTAAAAGTCTTTGGTTGTTGTTCATATTCTCTTTTTTTTAGTTTCTTTAAAGAAAGCGAGCTCAATGAAACAAGCGAAGCGAGCAGCAGGAGAACACTAGTAGTGGATGGTAACAAACTAGAGACTCAGAAAGAGATCAGAAGCGAAACTCGATAAGGAGAAGGCTAAACCCAGGTGCTACATTACAATAGGCGTCACCTGGGGCCACACGACTCAGGCAGACTCTCTACCTGGGCGCGTGCCTATTTCGCTTTAGGAGGTATTAGAGTGAAGTTTTGGGTAAATTCCTTGCGATTTCTGCTAATTCTCTTCTTGTTGCACCAAGTCCAAGCTTGATGATAACAATGGAGCACTGTCTGCAGCAGCTGTTGCTAAAGAAACACTCAAGGATCGAGTGACCTAACTTGATGGCAGGGTCGACCATTTGGGCAGACAAGTGTAGACTATGGCAAAAAGGCTGGAGAATCGGGAATCGTTGGTCACCAGACGCTTGCTAATGAATACCTCATCTTCCCAGTGAAGGAGAGCCGTCTTAATGGGGTCTCAACGATCCCGGTGGCAATGTCCAAAGCCTGACAGACCGGGTCAAATTGAGGAGCTTGCTGTGGAGATAAGTCTCCGATTCGTGAACCGAATGTCTCACCTGGTGACTCCAGACGCATTTGAGTCCCAGAAACACAGCCATTCAACAAGATTCGAAATGCCAAGGCTTGAAGACCTCTAGGACATGGAACAGATACGACTTCCCTCAGTTGGTTTGGATGGCATAACCCGTTGCAGAAGTCCCCCCCCCCCCCTTTTTAATCCATTTCTTTAGTCTTCAGGGAGCCAAAGCTTGACTTTACTAAACTAATAAAATAAGGCTCGCGCAAGGGCGCTCACCTTTTTTGGCTGAGCCGTATCTTGCTGGATAGGATTGAGAGAAAGAAAGGACGGGGGGTGTCACGACCCAAACCCGCCCCTAAGGGTTTAGCATCGCAACCGGCCAGTAATCCATGATTACCAAAGGCCTACTTAACAGTAATAACAATAGTACAGAGTAAGGGGCTGGCGGAAGCCAAACAGTAAATAAAAGACGTCCAATGAGTTGTGAAAATCTGGATGGAAAAAGACTTTTATGGACTAGTCCACATTCATCACCATAAACATATATACATATCGAATACACATAACATACAGGTTAGGGATCCAATCCCTTTACCATAATTGTACAGTCAAAAGTCTTAAACGTTCATTACGTAACAGAGACAAAAGGGTGAATCTGGAACACCCCAAAACAGCCTTGGCTTGAATGGACTCGGAACCTCGAAGTGAGGCACAATAGTTGGCTTGACAAAACATGAGCTTAACTTGACGCTCCTAGCTTCGGTTCAATGCCTGGCCACCTACATACATATATAAACAGTGAGCTAAAGCCCAGTAAATAACAAATGCGTAAAGGGGTCAAGAATAAATGTCTTTTCAGTAATTAAAACAGTTATTTGCATCAGTAGATCAGTTATTCAATCAATGGCTCATATTTCATGCCACATTAGTCAATTAGAAATCATAGCAGTCATATGTGGTACATCCAATAGCAAGACAGTACAATAGGTCTTAGTAGACCGAACAGTCAATTGATGGCCATCAAACAGTAAACACTAGTAGTTCCAAACATTGGAACTGACAGAGATCTCTGTAATAGTGGCAGTAACAGTAACAGTACAGTAGCAGTAATAGTAACAGTGATAGTAAGTTGCTATGGATGCCACGAGTACAGTTTATAAAATAGGACAAACATTCATTCAGTAAACAATGTTTCTTCAGAAAGCAGTACAGTCGATCATTCAGAAAATAATTATAATTGAACATATCTTTACAACATTGTTACTCACAGATTACTGGGCTATAGACAGGCTAATCAACGTCATCAGGTGCCAACCCTACACAATTGCAGAACGAACACACACTAAGTTACACACTTGGGATTAATAACTTAGCCCCTAACTTGACTTGGCGTAGTTCTATAACATTATCCTCATTAAGATGCCTTAAACATGGCCTAGGAATGTCTAGGATGGAATGAGGATGCAAAAATGTACTTTAAAATACTTTTCAAAATTTGTTGAAAACAAGGGTCTCGCTCGAGCGTGGCTTTTTTCGCTCAAGCGAGCTTACCAAAACAGAGGGGTCGCTTGAGCGTAGACTCTCTCGCTCGAGCGGTCTGTAAAAATGCAAAAAGTACTGGTTGCTGAAATTCTCCGCTCGATGCTCGCTCGAGCGTGAGACACAGTTCCTTGCTCAAGCGTAGGTCTCATCGCTCGAGCGTGCGTCTGCACACGCAAAAACCTGAGAGCTTGCAATCTACGCTCGAGCCAGCATTCCATCGCTCAAGCGGAGATCTGAACACAAAGGTGGTCGCTCGAGCGTGGAAGCCAAAATCTGGGTTTTCCAGATTTGTTTCCAAAGCTCAAACCAAGAATCAAACATACCAAAACTCATCCTTTTTGGCCAATTTTCTGGAAAACATTTAGAAACTCATAATACAACATGTTTTGAAGATCATCTTATAAAATCAAAGCCCAAAAGTATGTCAATTGAACACAAATTCAACCCAAAATTCAAGAACATGATGTAAATATGCCATGCATGTGTTTATTTGAATTCAAAGCTTCTAACACATGATCAAATGAGCCATTCTTCCCAAAAACATGATGAATTCTTATATTACAACTATAATCTAGACATGCATGGAAAAATTTCATGCAAGCAACTTAAAAACTCCATAATATGGGCATGCATGTATGAATGGACTCTCAAATCAACACTTTAAGCTAATTCTTGACTCCAATCACCAATTTTCCATGAACCATGCATGTAACAACTTAAATTCATAATTAAAAGAATGAATTTCCTACCTTAAGTCTTAAATTCCAAAGTAGAAGCCTAATTCCTCAAGTCTCCTTCAAATTCTTCTAAATTTCAAGCCAAACTCTTGATGAATTCAATTTCTCTTCCAATTCTCTCTCTCTCTCTCACACGTTTTGTCAAGAAGATGAAATGAAGAAGAATGGTGTGCCAACAATTGTATAAATCCAGTCTATGGCACACTTGTAAATAACTAGGCTCAATTAATTTAACATTAATAATTCTAATTTAATCATTCCAAATCAAATTTTAATTAAACCTACCATAAAATTCTATAAATCCTAATTAGCATATAACACTAATCAATTTCTGAATCGGTCGCCGATAAGACTTTCAATTTGCAATTCGAAATTAAAACATGAACAGATCATTCAGTAACAAACAGATAGAAATGCATTCAAAACAACACACTCATGTAATCAATTTAGGATTCCATCTTAATCAATTATTTATCATGCTTAATCACAATTTAACGCTTATCAGAAGTGAGGGTTGTCACAGGGGGCAACCATGCATGGTACTTCTCGACCGTGTCTACGAGGGACAGTTGAACGAGCGACTCATGAATGTTGTCGGGTCGAATGAGCCAATAACTTGAACGCGTTCGATCTGTTTTTTGAGCAAGAATCACAACGTTACCTTCACCATGATATGGACTCCAAGTTCTTATAGCAGAACACGAGGAAATTTATCATCAATATAATGATAGGAATGGAAATCAGAAGCACGACTGCGGTCTTCGTGGTCCAAGATAATAAAACCATCAGTAAGAGTAACGTAAGCATGAGACTTTTTGGTAGTACTGGTGAACCAGATAGCCGCGGCGATGGAATTTGAGATGGAGGACTTGTAGTATCTCTCTAGATCTGGCAAAAATGAAAAACCCCCTAACATAATTCGAATGGGGGCTAACCGCTGAGCCCACTCTGGTCTCACATGGTAGGCCCATGTGGTTGCGAGCTGGAGCTGCCATAGCTTATGGCTAGAGCAATGAGAAGGGGCCCCAGCAGAGATAAAAGTCAGGATAACAAGCGCTCTACCTGCCAAGTGGAAGGCAGGAGCAGCAAGCAAGTGCTTGGTAGGCCAACAGCCCAATGAACCGGGTGGGGTACTCGACAAAAGGGGGCACACTAAGCAAGTACGAGAAATTGGCCTCGCTCCGCTTTCTTAAAAGCAAGGACCACTGCAGGAGGTCAAACCAAGGACCTATGGAAGTCGGGGCTCGTCCCCGGTTAATATTGGATCAAACAATAGAGGGTCGTAGCACTGACCTCTTTTTTAATTGATTCAATACAATAAGGGAAAAGATCGTACAGTTCCCTACCAAGACAAACTCTCAACGGATCCTCCGCGTGCTAGGCATACCTTTTCCGTGCGTTTTTCTCGTGGCGGGAACAGAACAATAGGAAAAGACCCAGTTGACCTACCCAAGGCTCGAGGGCACGCTTTCTTTATTTAAGAGAGAATGGAGAGTGAATCGAAAGCTTTCTGTCTGCGTTCTTGGTTTGGGGGCTTTCAGGCCCCTCTCGATCTTATTCGTAGTTGGGAAGGGAGAAGGAGTCTAAATCAATGGACATTAATGAACCATCATTGATGGACATTGCACATGACACGATCAATTTGACTCAAGGTTCGATGCTAATAGAAGTAACTTACTCTCCTAGTAGCGAAGGAAAAGGGTAGGGCTTTTTTCGTAGCAATAGTGGGTGGGTCTCATGAGATCTATGCCAGCCATCGGAATCAAATGAAGGTCGAAGGACTATTCGATTCATTAAGGGGCATAGATCTAGGCCTATTTGTTCGGTCAATCACCAAAAGCGGGGAGGAACCACTATGGACGAGACCCCCCCCCCGCCTCGATTCTTTTGCATAGTCCAGGGGCCGGCCGCAGCAGAGCAACGGGGCATAGCAGCGCCCTCGCCTGGCGCCATTCCCAGACCTAGCAGCAGACGAGCGGGACATGCCTGAATTCAGACCGGACTAGACTCTTCTTTGTTTGAGCTGCTCCCACGCACGTAAACCGGAAAATCCCACTTGTCCTGGACTGGAGAAGTACGTAGAGATCTTTGTGGGACTGTGGAGGAAGTCTCAATCGATCTTTTCTAGGATTCCTTATCACGCCACACATGGGGATCTTTCCATTGATAGATAAGAGGGCTCCCCCCTTGAACAGACTCTTAAAGCTTAGGTTACTACCTGCCTGCGGAAGAGGTGTACTTTGTACCTCCCCAAGGTCATATAGATCGGAACTCGGAGCGATAAGAATAAAAGCCCTACCCACAGCTACAACTATTGGCGCTTCAAAAGGCTTAGATTCTAAGGGCACTACTGAAAGCCCTTTTTTAGGTCGTGTAATAGGGAGGTGTAAGCCCCGAAAGCCTTTGGTACTTTGGTAGGGCAAGCAGCCCTTAAACCAAAAAAGGGGTTTGGAACCCTTCCCCTATTTCTGCATTTCATTCTCTATTTGGCCCGCTTCAAACAAAATGAGAAAGAAGGGTCGGTCAATAGCATAGCTCTCTTTCTTTCCCCAGTCTCTTTTCGAAGGAAAGGCCTTCACATTCCTAATCTGGTAGGGCCGGATGACTTTCTTTGCCCTGGCTTAGTGAATCGCATCCCTGCACAACGACATTGTTTGTGCACCCCTTATTGTTTTGGCTTAGTGTTTGCAACAGCTAGGAAAGCAATCATAAAAGTGAAGCCTATCGCCACACCGACCATCAAATACAAGATTGGGCCTCTTCTCAAAGATTTGATGGAACGGCCTAGCCTAAAAAATGAAGGTTCTAGTACACGATGCGTTCCATTGTACGAATCGTGAGCATACCACGCATGACCGGACGTAGAGCCACTAAAAGCTGGCAGACCGGGCCGGGTACAGGTGCCAGATCCAAAAAGTCGAGTCTCGATCAGCTTAGTGCACCAACCACGTGGTACGACGGGCACTCAAAGACCTAGCAAATGATGGCCCACCCCACCCAAGAGCGCTTATGTCATAGAGGAACTCATGACTGGAAACAATCCTTATGGTTTTAATATCCGGTAGGAATAATAAGAATCAAAGTCCGGGTTGGTTAGTGAGCCTAGTGATAGGAGACTATCTAGCTTGGTTCGGAGAGCACTTGTTAGTTTAAAGGTTTTTTTGTTGCTAAATGTTATGGCCTAAATGCTGAACTATTGACCCTACTTGTTTGGATGGGTGTTCACCCCAAAGTGTTCCTAGACCGCATGTATACATCCGTAAGTAACTTAGTGCAACATGGAAAATTTCATTGAGAGGAATCAGCAAAGAAAAGAAAAATGGGTCAACATCTTAATGTGTATTTGAGAGATTGTCCTTGGGCTGAGGAGTGTCCACATGAGTTCGTTGAGGTGTTTACACAGGCCTGCGGTCCTCTTTTATATTCTGTCGAGAGTTCGGATTGCTCCACCTAAGTAGAACGAAAATAAGGAATTGGAAATGGAAAGGGTTTCTTACTCTAGAAGTTCCCTCTCGTATTCCCTTCAGACCTATCAAAAGCACATTCGCTAAAGCTTCCAATCTGAACCAAACTTCCATCTGACGAACTTCGTTCTCCATTCCCTATCGATTACACACAGATTCTTCTTTCACCAAACTTCCATCTAAGGTCTTGCCCTAAGAAAAGGTTCCCTCCAAGAAAAGGTTCAAACCCTTATTTCCGAATGAAAGATCAGCTCAATTATTTCCGGACCAGGTTCGAGAGAGAGAACTAAGACTCAAGTAACTAAAAGGCTGCAATCTCCCTTTCTCGTGGGAGAAGGCAAGCTGAGAATGAAGGAAGCTACTATATTATAGAAAAAAAGATAGAATAAGAGGATTTGCGGCGAGAAGTGTGAAAAATGTAAGCTTTCTATGGATGTAACACCCCATTTTTTCCTCGCAGCGGCGGTATCTATCAGAAGCAGATGAGTCTCACCCATGCAAGCATCAGGAAAAGCTAGCAACTTGTTAGCAATTGTTCTTACAATCCAAAAAGCACATCTTGGTCCCACTCTTCTGATGGCTTAGTTATCCTTTTGGTTAGGCACATCGCCTATTCAATCCCTTAGATTGGATTACCCATTTCTGTTAAGGTTAGTAATCTCCCCTAGTTGACCCTTCAAGCATCGAGGATAACATAGTCTCCCTTGTTAGGATACATGCATTTCCAACCTTCAAACTGCATATCTTTTCTTATCCGAACTACATGTCCCTCCTTTAGTCTAAATATCCTTCTGTTTGTGGCTACCCACTTGTTTGTCTATGCATACATCTTTCTTATCAAGCATTTGCTAATGGTCTATCAGTCCTTACTCTTGTAGGCACCATGGCCTCGACGAGTAAACTTGGCAATGAGGATCTTATCAGAGAGTTATCTGCTGAGGCAAGCCCCGATACAGATGTCATGTCACCGTTTTCAAGATTGAGGTAATTTCCCTTTTCGCCTACACCTTTGAGACAATGGGCAGAGCGCATGTCCGCAGAAGACACTCTTGCTTTCTGGCGTCAATATGAGAACATTTTGTCATTGTTAAGTATCAGGGTACACTACACTAACTGTTAATCAAAGCCTTGATCCACTTTTGGTATAGGAATACCACATTTTTCATTTTGGGAATTTCGAGCTCACATCTACCTTAGAGGAATTCTCTCAACTCTTGGACCTCCCGCATGACCGCAACAAGTTGGTACAACCGTTTGCACCAGGGGGGAAAACAACCTAAGTAGTCTTCTGGCGTGCTCCCGCTTAGAACTTACTCTAGGGCTTGAGGGATCACCTAGCAAATGCTCATTAAAGTTCATATAAAAGTACTTTGCCGCCGAGGCAGGTTTTTATTCTCACAAGGTTCAAGACCAGTATGTATTACTAGAACAAGTGTCATTTTACAGCTTTGGCTTTGGCCGTATTCAGAAGTGCCATCTTTCCAAGGGATATGGGTTTCATAGATGGTACATCGATCCCATGCTAGATCAAATTGACGACCATCGCACCATAGTACCAAAGATTTTGGGAAAGTTGTTGCACTCTCTTTTCTATTGATCCTCGCATCGTCGCCGAGACTTTTTGGGATACGCGCCATTCCTACAGAGATGGTTTCTCGAACACCTTGAGGAGTTTAGCTCCATCCGAACAAAGGGGTATTTCGATCATGACATCATCACCGACTATCAGCGACATGCCAACGATCCTAGTCGTATTGCTACTAAGGGGGATTGGGATTACTGCTCTCAATTCTCTAACATTTAAACATATACTAAAAGCCCAGTCGCTCGGACTCGGTAAGGCTATTTTACAGTGTGAAGGACATCATATGGTTCCTTTAATAGGTTTCCGGGGAATGACCGCTTCCATCTCGAGTTATGAGATAATATGGGCTAGTGCAAACCATCCTTGTGGTTGAAGATCTGAGTCCTTGGTTTTTTGACTATACCATCACCAACAGCAGGGTCAGAGTCAGAGTCTAAAAAGGATTACATCTTTAGGAATGCAGAAATCACGAGACCGCGGAGAGGATACTGGCCGCAAGATTACTCAGAAAACTCATTAAGAGTATCTCCTATAGATAGAGGCCAACTTCGGGGTAGATCTCCCTCCCTGGAATGTTGGAGGCCTACCTCCGTCCAATCCAAGTTATCGGATTACCTGACCGAGGAACGAGCTTGACATCAGAGAATCCCGTGGATATGGTCAGAAAGTCAACAAGCTTTGATGCATAAGCAGTGGGAGCTAGAAACAAAGAACCTGGCATATTCCATGAGGTTCCACAAAGTAGAAACAGAAAACCAGCAATTGGAAGAGAGATAGTACGAGCTGGAACAAGAAAATCAAAGTTTTTCCCTTTTGAAGTTCATTGCATACTGCCGTTCTCACGACTTAAGGCGTAAATGAACTGTGTATATATAATAGATTTTTTGTTTTTCATGACTCATAAGCATTACATATGTTCGACTTGCGTGGTAGCCTTCCTTCTTTCTGAGTTCATAGGTTTCCCACAGGTTTTGATTACCTGTCGCGCATCAAATTAAGATTGCCCATCTCTCCATTAAATTCAGGATGACTTCTTTTTCATCAAGTTTAGGTACCTCCCTATGATAGGATTCCTTCCTTTTGAGTAGGCGCCGCCATTAGATTCTACCACCTCGTGCACTGACATTCGAAGACTATATGCATCGTCACATTTAAACATCACACGCACTGGTGTGTGAATACTCTGTCAAACGCTACACTAGCACGTACATCATATCGAGCATTCACAAACACAACATCAAAGCATCTCATGATTTGCATTTCAACTTCTTTCACAACAATGGGCTCTGATGCCCCTTCTCCTTAGTAGACGCTTATTGTCTATTACAGCCCACTAATACGAGTACTACTCCTCTCTCAGTAAGCCGCCTTACCTACTGCGCCTTCATAGGTCCAAGTACCTCAAACAACATGAACATCCTTATGTAAGCCGAACAAGTAATCACATCAAACAAAGCATTGTTGAGTCATCATCCAAAGCATCATCTCATGTCATTCCATTGCATCTCGCACATGGTCCCTACTATTCTAGCGATTATATGACCAACTCGATCTCTTTCATATCTTTATTCATCTATGTAGAAACAGGGATCTATCTAACTGGAGGAAGTCATAGAAATCAGGGGTAGGCCCTGGAGAGGTAGAACTCAGAGGACTGCTACACGTAGTCCTATTCGAACTCGAGCAAGGTCAGCATCAGTATTCGTTATGGAAAGGACTTCAACTATAGAGAATGTTGTTCAGTAGATGATTGGGGATATAAAAGAAGAAATGCGCCAACAGATGGACGAGATAATAAAGGTCGTCGCCACTCTGACAACCAACAAGAATCTGAAAAATCACCCTACTGTCCAGCAACAGCCAACAGTTCGACAACAGCCTGCAATACTGCTAACGCAGCAACACCACTAAGGGCGATAATACACAAACAACTTTAGGTCTCGAAGTGCTGATGCAAAACCCACTTTATGTCCCAATTCCAGTGGTTCCGGAAGGTAGTCGAGTTGAGATTGGCGATGATCAATAGAAGTCTAAAAAGGAAGCTGAAGATAAGAAAGTGGCAAGTCAACTTTCAAGTTTAGAAGAAAAGATGATAATTATATAGGGAGTTGATGTATATCATAGCGTGAGCTTCGCGGACTTATGTATCTTCCCCGACTTGAACTACTAAGTCCCTTGATTTCAAGAAATACAATGAAACAATAGAAATAATCAAAAATATCCCTACACAAAATCTCAACATTGTAGGCCTTGTGAATCTCCTATAGAACCGAGGCATAGACTCACTTCAGAGGACGGCGAGTTTATTGAAGATGTGTCTCAATTCAGAAGCAGGGTTGGGAGTCTAGTGTATATAACCATCACATGACCCGACATTGCCTATGTTATTGGAGTCGTGAGTCAATTCATGCAGAAGCCAAGAACGATATATCTAGATGCTGCATACAGAATCCTCATAAATCTTAAGGGTTCACCTAGATCTTCCTTTCCCATCTTCCAGTTCCAGGAGACTCCGAGGCAGATTGGGCAGGAGATGGGCTAGACAGGAAATCCATCACTGGAAAGAAATTGTATTGTCATTGAGCTCTATATCATAGAAGAGCAAGAAGCAGTGAAATTTATTGGATCAAGGAAGGGGAACTTGTTAAAGGAAATGGATTTTGAGCATTGAGAGCCTCTAATCCGGTGAAACATGAGTGAGTCAAAGATCTAGAGGTCGCTTTACCTTAAGAGAAAGGGCATTATGTAAGAAAGAAAATGGTGGCAAGCATTATAAGGACTCCTTACATATCTAGTGAGAATCAAATTTCCTACATCTTCACTAAGGGACAATGCAGGGCCCTTCTTTGATGAAAAATTTGGAAATGATCAATCTTCATTCGCTTAGAAGAGTGTTAGCGTATGTGTCTCACTTATGTCTCATGTACTTGTACTAATTGTACTTGAGTTGTACTCTTTAATTTGTTCATTAGTCACGTCCAATCGTATTGGCAAGGCTGGGGTACGTATGTTGTACATAACCGCAGCCATCTTCTATCAATACTGAAGTTGGGATTCATGAAAAGTATTCTTTTTATTGTCCTAATTCTCTATTGGAACAGATAGAGCCCTTTGGCAAGGTTAGGTATTAGTATAGCCTATGAGGGGGTTTGCTTCCTACAAAACCCCACGGACGGTCAATTCAGATTAGTGTGTGATGATTGCCACAATGTGAAAGCAGCAATAATTCTCATCTTTTTCTTTTCTCACAACAATGTCTATGTGTAGCAAACGCAAGATATGACAACAATCACCTTGATTTTCTTTCCTTACACTGACGAATTACATTGGACTTTACATTTTATTACCTATTCCAATTCTCGCCAGCAACCAGATAGGCGGTGGAGTGTGTGTTAGCAAGGGTTACGTTAGCCTGCGGGGAGGCTGAAGCGTTCTACGCTTACCGAACTGTGAGATGGAAGTGGAAAGGGTAGACAAAGCCAGTAAAGACAAGTGACTTTAGGATGAAAGCAAATGATTGCGATCCCATGGGTAATCAGGGGCCGTGACTATGACCACTTAGTTTTTTATACTATTGGACTCTGAGACAGTACAACGACGATGTGGCTATGGGATACAAATAGCTCTGATATGCCATAAGGACTTCTCACATTCACGGATTCCTATTTCTATTATGGTGAGATGAACCAAAACAGGCCGGGGAACACCTTACCTTATCTCAGTAGGCTACCCAGGCCATGAGAATGAATATTTCGCATTGTTCGACTGGATAGCGATATTCTCCATGTGTTGAGGGAAAGGCATAGACTCATCTGGATATTGAGCCTTAAACGATCAAAGGGCTTACCTTTATACTGGATTAGCTGCTCCTTTATAGATTGTTTTTCCTACTTGCCCACCTCCTCAGAAGCTATCTTTGAATCTCTCCAAAGGTTTGTAACCTCTTTTCGAAACTTCAAAGCCTTTACTACAACAAAGAGAGGGTTGCGCCGAGACTGAAGCCAAAACGTTATGGTATGATAGGCTTAAGGAGATAAATGGGATCCCAGATAACAATAAAAGAATAGAGATAGGAAGACAGGTTGATCACTTGGGTCAAAGATAAATTGTTCATTATTGGAGAATTGAACTTGATGGGAATGCAGAGAAAAAGATTACAATACTTTAGGCAAAAAACAGGCGAGGCTCGTCCAAGTAGAGTGGAAATAGAACTGTAGCAGCAAGAGCTGCGAATAAGACACTTACAGATAGTGGTATCTACAGAATCAATAGCGACACGAGGGATGGGAATTGTAGCAATAAAAGGAAAAGATAGAGGTGAGTTAAATTATACATTTATCAGCGAGATAAAGGAGGTGTTAAGTACAAAAAGGAAAAGATACAAAAGAATGAATTTCAGCGATCAACGGGCAACTTTCTTATATCTTTGAGGTCAAGATAGACAATCCCCTAAATAAATAGCGGCTTCGGCTACTGTTAGTATTGGGCTGAGACTGTACTCTAGTTATAGAACGTAACTAGATCAATTGCTTTGCCGAAATTCTTCTATAAGCTTACAGGTTCTTGAAGAGATAAGGAAACTCAAAAGAACAAGGAAATCATATTCTAGACTATAGAAATACCGGTAATGATTCGACTACTATAAGGAGAGAAACTTAGTTTCACCTTAGTTACACTTCTCTGAAAAAAGAACAAAAGGAAATTAGAAAAGGAAATCACATAGTATAAACTACAGTTCCACTAAGCATAGAGAAACACAGATACCCTTGGAACCCATTTAAATGTGGCGCTCGACAAAGAAGGAACTTCACAGTAGGGAGCTAACACTTACCTCGCTGGCACTTGCAGGGTTGCAGAGGCTTTCGAAGACCTGCCACTTCCCTTCCAGTTGAATAGAGTATACGAAAGAAAAGACAAGAGGAGATAAGATAGGCGAAGTGGGCTTCTCAGGAAAGGAGGAAAATGGCCACAATGGTCTAGGCTCATGTAGAAACCGGGAGGGTTACGAGCTCGCATGGGGATACACCTATCAAGAGGATCAAGAAAGGGCTTGCTTCGCAAAGAAATAGGTAATCGTACTTGAGACAACTCTTACGGGCTATTCAACCATTGAAGCAGGCTCAGAGCCATTGGGAATTGAGAGTTAAGTTAGGAAGAAAACTAAGGAAAGATAAAGAAAGGGAAAGATAAAAATGAAATGAAATGAATACCGGAATAACAAGCAAGCAAAGAGAAACAACGAGAAAAGACCTTGCCATAAAACAAAGGAGAGTCATTGATGGGAGCCTTTGCCTATGTTCCTTAGAGGATAATACAGGAGCAACGAAACTATTGATTATTAAAGCTTACAGCGGGAAATAAGGCGTGAGGAACAAGGAAATAATATAAGGAAACAAGAAAACGAAAGAAGAGTACCATGTTGTGATTCCAGGCCTATCAAACTTGGAATGAAGTAAGCGATGTCTATATTACAAAACTTATATATATTATATAATATATTTTCATTTTAATAGAATTGGATTCTAAATATGATAGCCCGAGGAAAGAAAAGAATGCAATAGAGTTTACTTTGCATTTTGTCATTCCATCAAAAGCAACAGGGCCTTACTATAAATATAATTAATATTCCCACGCGCGGCACACGAACTATGACTATCTAAAATTGACGACAAAAGACATAACAAAGAAGGAAACTCAATTATTCATCCATAAATTTTGATTCTACTGGTTAACCGACAACTCTTTTCATCATACGATCAATCAAATCTGAACGAAAATAGTACCTTTATACCAAAGGCGAAGAAGGAAAGAGAACCGCTCGCTATTTCTATTATCAAATCAACTATGATCGTCCAAAGCACAAGAGAAAGTCTCAGCTTAGCGTAGTTTAATCAAATGGCCTGAACCGCACCGATCAGGGTTCATCCACCACATCCGAAGTGAACAACGTATCACATCTGAAGTGAACAACCATTAATTATAAGGGACTTTATGACATAGAGAGAAGGGCGACTGTATCTACATCAAAACTTGACCGATCTAACTCGCATAGCAGCTACTGCTTCTCTAACCACTTCCCTAGTTTGATTGAATGGATAAAGAAAGGCTTAGACCATATTCAGACACAAATGATTTCGTGGTACACATCAGATTGTTGATCGACAACCGAGACTGGAAGCAAGGTTTATACCAGAGAAATCGCCTTTCAAACCCTTCATTAGGACCTATCAAAGGTGCCTAACCGAGTTTTTTGCTTAAGGGAGTTGGCCGTAGAATCGACATCTGTAGGCTTGGATCCCCAACTTCGTCGATCTGGTTCGATCGATGGCCCTGCCAGTTATAGGTGTTGTCGTAAAGGCTGAGAATGAAGGCATTTCCGGCGATGTTCGCTAGACCTATGATGGGTTTCCTTTTATACTTTATCAGATGTAATTGTTGCCCCTAGCCAATCAATCTATGAACCAACCTACAATCAATCCTAATATTGTTAGTTGGGGCTGGGCTAGTAAGCCTTATTTAAGAAACAAAACCCAAAATACCTGGTCATGGTCTAATTCGTAGCGGGCCTCATGTTCTAGTTTATAGATCGAATTGGTTTCATGTTACCTTCTAGAGAAAGAGTTTGACATCAACAGGAAGCCCCTTCCCTCTTCGGAGGTGAAAGTCAGGTCATAATTCACTTACTATAAGGAATTTGTACTAAAGGCTATCATCCTTTTGTATGAATCAGGTGCAAATTCTATCATGGCTTCATGGATCTCCATTGCTTATCATTATGCTTTGTCTCGACGAGGAAACAAAAGCAAATCAAATGATGGAACTAGAAAAATGATCCTAGAAGATTATAGTAGCCTACCCATTAGTAGAAACTAAATATGGAGAAGTGTGAAGTCAAAGCTAAAACTAAAATAAAGCAGTTCGTGCACGAGAAATGCAAAGGAATCTTGGAAGAATCGGCACTTCAGAAAGAATTGACTCTCACTCTATGCCATGGTAATTGCAAACCAGAAATCTAATAATAAATAGAAAATAACTTCCCGAAGCTGGTTGTGAGAAATGGATATGAATTTCTTATAATTTAGAATTAAAGCAATCAAGAAGCCTCGGGTGGCTCGATCACGAGCGAAAGGAAAAAGGGAGTCAGTGGGTGGTCATTTTCTAATTTTAATGGATATGTAAAGCCTGAAACAAATCTAGATTGAAATAATTATTTTAAATGCTTTGCCCAAGCAGGTAAATGAGAAGGATGTGGTCGTCTTCCTTGGGTCAAAAGGTGCAATCTTCTGACCGAAACTATAAGCATAAGTAGCACCATTGAAGAGGCCACTGAGTCCTATCTCGAAGGGAGCAGGTATAATAGTATAAGAATTGGACATGGATAGTGCGGTAGTGGGATGAGAGAAGTGTTATACTGAATGTGATTGAGAAAGCTTTGCACTTCCTTAGACAGTTTCTCTATGAACATATACATATATAGGATAAAGTAGTACTAGGAAACATTTTTTTAGATCCTTTGTTCGATGCTGGCTTCGATCCCAAAGTGAAAGTCCTAGGCATCTTGGTATTGGATCCGAATGGATGTCTAAGCGGTTGAAAGAGTCGCCTATTTGATTTGGATGAGTGTGAGCAGACGGGATGGATGTCTTAGCAGCTATCTAAGATTAGAGGGGAGATTCTCAGTAGTGGTGTTCCTTCTTTGTCTACTCTTCCTTTGAAATGGGGGGCTGGAAAACTTTAGCTCCCATTTCAGCTGCTCCCCAATCCCAAGGTAGCAAGAAGATCAGCCCTTCTTAGAGACTCTACGAAAAAATAGCGAAGAAGTAAGGGAATGCGGCCCCTCTAGCTTGCATCAAAGAGTGGATTCACTGATCCGGATGGCAAACCGATTCCAAAGGAATTCCTCGTGAGATAAGAGAACGCGTGTGTGTGCGTGCACCATGATTCCCCTAGTTTCGTTGTTTAGTGGTAACGACCGCTTCTTTAATTGTTCTATTCCAAATGCTAAGAAAGGCCATAGATGCGAACCGATCAACGAGTCTTATATACTCTGTTACGCGGGCTTCAAGAAGTTCCAGAGTGTCTGGGGTTAAGTAAGAATGTGGTGACTTCTTTCCTTTGTTTGGCTTCAGTCCAATCTCCATCAACGATGTCTGAAAACGGATGATTTAATTACTAACGTGTTGGACGGGGATCTTGGAGGTTTGTAGGCAAGCCCGGGGTGGTTCCCACTTCAACCCCTGATTGTTGGGTATGGTGGGCGTAGCGAATCACTATTTGGATTTCTATTGATTATCTCCCTCTAACTAGATTTGGGCTTTCACTCTTGATTGATCAACGCGAGGGACTCACATTTGCCCAACTCGGACGAGCTACCTTATCTAGGCTTTGTTGTCAGCCAAAGGAAAAGGAGAAACTGAGAATCAAGCGGATGCTAGGATACTTTTACTTTTACTCCTTTCTAGTTTGGTCCTATTTCAGGACAGGGGGAGCGGTTAATGCTCAAATTACCTAATGTCACACGGGAGAGGGCAATGTGGACTGAAGGGTGGAGGAATTAAATACTCTGATCTTCTTGGCTATATATAGTTGTAATTGTTCTCTTTCATAGAAGAAAGGAGCAAGCTCATAATGAAGGGATCTAACCCTCAGTGCTCCATACGGGGAAAGTGATTGATACCATGGAGGGAGATTAAGTGGACTAGCCCTCTAAGCGATAAGAAGGTCTAGTGCCTTGTTATGATGAGCGGGCCTTCAAAAAGAAAGGAAACAAACTACTTCTATTCTACTAAAGAGCAATAGGGTATTCTTTTTTGTAATCGACTCTATAGCTTCTTCAAAGTTAGAGACGAAGGAAAGAGGCGGTAGTGCGGTAGAAGGGGGAAGTATTGATAAAAGATGGCTGGTAGTAAGGTAAGCTGCAATACCTTCCTTGTTCTTGTTAGTAGCCATTCAGAGCGGACAGGCAAGGAGAAGTCCCAATGCTTTCGTCTCAGGCTAGAAACAAGAGAGATTTCTATTGATAAGAAATGATAGCTATTGATTTGGTTTGGTTGAAAGCAGAAATTTGAAAATAAGCACGACGCTGAAGTACAAAATCGAAACCGCATGTCGGATGAGGAGCGGGAGGAATTCCTCTTCTACCTATCAATCAGGAAACGACTCATACCATTCGAGGAGTCAAGGATTTGCTAACCCAAATTGATATGAATGAAAGATGCCTCTGGAACTTCTTTTTCTCAATCAGTCGAGGGAACAACCACACCTCACTAAAATTCTTCACTACTCCTACAGGCTTGACGAAGTTAAGCTGTCTGGAGGGAACTCGAATGTAAAAAAAATAAGATTCCCTTTATATATATAGTATAGATAGATATATACATAGATAGTATAGATCTGTGGATAGAATTAAGGATAAATTACACTGACACTCCCTAAGATTTATGTTTATTACAGTTCCCCCCTCACATTTGGAAAATTACACTAACCCCCTTGTCAGTGTAATTATTTGACGGTATTAACTTTTAAGTTAAAATGACATATTTATCCTTAACCTTTACATATACTTTAAAGGGTAAATTACATTGACACCTCCTAAGGTTTCAATTTAATACGGATTCCCCCCTAACATTTAAAAAAAAAACTAATTTAATAAAAATAAATACGAAGAAATATATTTAATTTGTAAAAATTTATTTCTAACCACTCAAAAGATAAAAATTATATAAAAATGATAATTATTTTTTATTTTTTATTTCTTAACCAAATTAATTTTTTATTTTTTAAAAAAAAATTTCTAAAAATCAAACCATACATAGCCTAATAATCTTTTGATAAGTCATTTCTTATGTTGGTAACTTATTTAATTATTTGTTAATTTTACAACGTTTTTACCATCTGAGGCCTGTTTGGTAACCATTTCGGTTTCAGTTTTCAATTTATATTTGCAAAAATTTTAAAAACTGTCATAAAAACTTGTTTGATAATTTTTTTGATTTATAAATGGTTGTCTCAGTTTGTAAATTTGAAAAAAAAAATGTAAATTCAAAAAATGAGTTTACGTTGATTTTTAAACAGAAATTTAAAAATTTAACAAACAAAAAAAAATTTAATTAATTTTTTTGTTTTCAAATATTTTTTTTTTCAATTAATTTTGTTTTCAATTAATTTTTTTTTCAGTGAATTTTTTTTTCAACTAATACTAACCGAGGGGGCAATTGATAATGCTACTTTAAACCTTGGGGAGGGGATTGTAATTTCTAAAATGTGAGGGGTGTCAATGTAATTTACCCAGTGAAGGCAAAATTGGTATTTAAAAAAATTAAATTGCTGACATCAGCAAAATCTGTTAGTTGACTTAACAGTCAACTAACTGAGGAAGCAATCTGTAATGAAACTTTAAATTTCAAAAAGGACGATGTAATTTTCAAAAGATGAGAGAGGAAACTGTAATATATAAACTCCAGGGGGTATCAATGTAATTTACCCTAGAATTAAACAAATGACTTATTTTGAAAATGATATTTTGCATTGGATTCATCTATTAAAGATCTTTCTTATTCTAATATTGAAAATGATATTTTGCATTGGATTCAACTAGCAAAGATCTTTGTGCTATAATTTTATTATGATAATCTAGTAGTCTAGGACTAAAATTGAATAAAAATGATGTTACTTTATGATGTATGGTTTAGAAAAAATGCAGTATTTTGGTTATAATTTAATTCTATTTCAAAATCAAATCTTTTCATTATATATTTTACTGGTGTCTCACAGCAAAATCACAGTAGAAAAACCATTATAGAAGATACTCACCAGGGTATTTTTTTTCATTTTGCAATACAAATCTCACCCCAAGAAAAGATGTCTCACTTTTTTCTAAGACAAAATCATATTGCATATGTAAGATAACAGAGCTTTTTAGATAGTTACCTGATCACAAATTCTAAATTTTAAATTTCTTGGTTGTCATTCTTCATAAAAGGCTTCTTAACGACTTTGCATATAATTTACCAACAAACTCAATTATGTGAGGACAAATTGGGCTATTAAATACACCTTAAGCCTTCAAAATTAGGTTATGTTTGGTATAAAAATTTTGAGTTAAAATAGTTACCAAAAAAAAAAATAGATTAAACAATTAATAAAACAAAATATCACATCTAAATTATAATCATTTAATTTTTTCTCTTACAAAAGTCAAAAAAATCAAAAAGTCCATTCCAAACAAAACTTTTTAACTCCGGACTACAATAGTCAAAAAAATTAAAAAGTAAAAAAATTAACCCACATTGTAAAGGAAAACTTAGTATTTTTTTACTTCTATCTTAACAATAAGAATCAATTTCATTCTTGATTTACTTTAAAATCATATTAATTCGATCCATAAACATCCTACACCATGTAACCTAATTCCGTAGAGTTTGGATAACAAATGGGGTATTGAAAGACCTTGGATTGCGTGGAGTCAAGCCATACCAATTAGTCCCCATTTCTTTTGGATCATCCTTTTCTGATGAATCATGTGGGACCCAATTACATGATAAAGTCCATATTTACTCAATAGTCCCTCTTTCTTTTGGATCATGATCACCCATTTGATGAATCATGTGGGACCCAATAATTGTTATTCATTCATTCCATGTGTATACATCTCCAAATCCGTTCATACCAATGGCACCACATTTGGTACCCCAAAAATAACGGAACATTCCAAACTAACAAAAACTACACTTTAATTCAAAGATGTTTGTGTTTATTAAACAATACATATAAGCAAAAGTAAAAAAACTAAATAGTCTATTCGAAGCCATCTCTCTTTTAGCTTCTAGGGTGTGGGTCACGATTTTATCCCGCCCTACTCTATTCTATCTTATATTTTTTTTGTCTCAAGACGGATTTTGTTCCACTATCGTGTTCTATCTCACCTATATCCTCACGGAATATATACAATATATAATTTAATTTGTTTTTAAATACAAAAGATTCAAATATCGACATATTACAGTTGATATTTAGTTTTACTTATTCAATAATTTGTAATATATCATATTATCTTTTATTTTTATTAATATTATCACTCTTAAAATTATAAAATTAACTCATTTTAATATCTTTTCGATTTATTCTATCTTGACATGACAAAGAAGGGTGAAATACTATAAATTCACTCCCTTCCCATCTCCTAACTTCCTTTTGTTTTCTTTTTTTTTTTTTCTTTTTTTGATGAAACAAAAAAAAAAAAAAAAAAAAAAAAAAAAAAAAAAAAAAACTGAACCTTAAAAAACAGGGTACAACAGAGGACACGAAGATCTCCTAACTTTTGAGGAGGCGCTAGTTGGGGCAATATATGTCGTCCTCTTCTGCTTTTTTTTTAATAAAATGGCCAAAAATCTCATCACAATGCATATTTAATCATAAATGGGTCAAATTGAATCCAGGCAACAAATTCTAATACTTTAAGATAAGTGGCCCTGATGATCTATTATGATCACACATTAAGCCACGTGTATGATCTAATTCAATTATATTAATTTTTCTTATATCTGTAATTAAATCGGTTATTATCATCTTTACTGCTGTCACTTCCTATAATCACCTTTTACTGCCATCACTACCCGCGTACAAAAAGCACTATTATTTTTAAGGTTAAATTAAATACAAGATATTTTCTTATAAAAAAAAAAAAATTCATCAAAGAAAATAAAACATGTCAAAAAAAGCAAGAAGTAATGTCTTGCGTATGAAGAATCTCTTGAGCATATCGGAGGGTAGGGCGTGGGTCTGCATTGGGGCTTGACTTCAGTATTGGCACTCCTACTTCCTTCTTCACGTGGTTCAAGGGTTGGGTTCAGCAGATTCATGATTCTGAGATTTTAATACAATCTATTGCCATTTTATAGGCTATCTGGTTACAACGAAATTCTACTGAATTCCATACTATGGCCATGACCATCGAACGAACCTTAGCCATAGCTCATGATTTATTTTCATTGGTTTTTTCACCACAGCAGCAAGTCACACAGGCACTCTCTCACTCATGTAATAACATTAACAATGTCTTCTCTAATCAAGTTCTTTTGCAGCACACTGTTTCAATCGCAGCAGATTCTCAGAAGTGGCGTATCGTGGTCGATGGGTCTTGGCTCTCAATGGAGGATTGTACTGGAATGGCCTGGGTTTGTTTTGATGAATGTAATCATCCTGTCCAGCAGATGGCAGTGGCCGGTCCACCATTGCCTTCTCCACAGCAAACGGAAGCTGCAACTGCGTTTCAAGCTCTGCGGTGGGCACATAAATAGGGCATCATGCATCTTCAATTGCAAACAGATTGTCAAGTATTAGTTTTGCTGTTACAAAATTATGACCGGGTCTCTGACGGGCAACTTCAGTCCATTTTGAGTGATATAATGTATTATAGTAAATGTTTTGATTATGTTGTTTTTGAAAAGGTGGGTAAAGAGGTTGTCCAACCTGCTCATTCACTTGCAACTTATGTAAGAAAACGCTTTGCAGTTTAATTTATATTAATGTCAACAACAACAAAAACAATCAGTGTGTGTGGTTTGAGTTTTTTGAATTAAACTTTTTGAAAACTCAATTTTTTGATTTTCATATTTTTTTATTTTTAGTGAATATTTTTTAAATTTTAAATTTTTTTTTTATTTTTTTAGATGCACCTTACTTAAATGTATCTAAAAAGTAAAAAATTTATAAAAAATATTTTAAAATTTTAATAAATACATAAAAATATAAAAAATGTATTGAATTCTAGTATTTTTTTTATATTTTTAGTATTTAGTAAATTTTTAAAAAGTTTTTTTTATAAATTTTTTACTTTTTAAATATATTTATGTTAAGTATGTCTAAAAAGTAAAAAAAAATTACTTAAAATATTTAAAAAATTTAATAAAAACAAAAAAACATAAAAAATAAAAAAATAAAATTTCCTAAAAAATATTTTAAAAAAAACACCACCAAGCTAGGGACGATGAGGTAGGGGAGCATGGGTCCCATTGTAACCTAACACAAGGAGACTTTTAGCCAAGCCTGCCAGCCACTACCAGCTAAATTGCTATTATTGCACATTAAACGGCTTTGACACAATACTTGGTAACATTTAGGATTCTAGGACCCACATCAAGATAGAATTAGTCAGAAAAAAGATAATAATAATAAATGTTATTAATTGGCTCAAGCTTCTCTCTAATCTAATTTCATACTAGAACGTGTTGTTAGATTTCATGAGCCCACCACAGAATTATCGATAATTCAAACTATTCAATGTTTAGAACTAATCTAGTATTTTATTCCTACAAAAAATTACGTTGATTAGATATTGATGGTCACTTGATTATATCAATTTTATGTTAACATAATTATGATTTTAAAAATAAATTGTTAACAAAAATGTGATATGATCAAGTGGCTATTAATATACAATCAATGTGATTTTTTACAAAAATAAAATATTTGACGAGTCTTATACATTAAATAGTTTGAATTTTCAATGTAGCTCCGTAATGAGCTCATAAAGACCCAACAAGACACTCTAGTTGAAAAACCCAACTAGAGACAAGTTGAATCCTTACTAATTTCTATATTATTGACTCGCAAGACAAATTCATGTCCATGCTATGGATAACATGTAAATGATTCCCATGCTATTGTATTCATCTTGATAGAGTGTGGGTCTCATTCAAAATGAATGTAAACATGATATTCTAAACATGTTTCTACAAAAAATTCTAGATCTTGTTTATGCTAATATCTTGGGTACGATTGGCTGATCCTAACCTAATTGAGTTTCCACTGGGTAGAATAATTTCAACCTATACCTCCAAGAAGAACTTAATATAAATAGTTCAAAGTCAATGCTTCCAACTAACAAACCATGGAAAGATCAAATTAAGATAAAAGAATCCAGCATTACACCGCCTCTATATGAATAGTCCACCTAAGAGACCTAGTAGGGCAAAATGGTCATTTCACAATTGGGTTTGTTTAGGAAAGAGGAGATCAAAAAGATGAATAAAGGAAAAGCTTATTGCTTTTTTGTTATAAGAAAAAGGGCTTTTAATCCTGAACTTATCCACCAAGGGAACAGAGGGAGACAGCACAGCTTGAGACAGAGAGAGGGAGAGAAGTGTATTACTGAAGTTATAGAAGAGAGGCAACAACAAAAACAGAAGACAGCCTTCCTAGAAGAAATTGGGGAAAGAGAAGTAACTTAAAAGTTTCTCTTTCCTTCGCATTTCCATGGCTTAAAAGTGCTCCCTAAGCTCATTTTCCTCATTTCCTATATAACCACCATTCCTCCATTCTCGCCTTCCAAACACAAGAACAAGAAGATTCCAATCCAAAAACTCAACATTAACCTACCACTTCAAAAGAAAATTTCCAATCCAACCTATTACCCATTTTTATTTCGATTTTGATTTTGATCTTGATCTTGATCCAGTAAGATGGATCGCGGGCAAGATGTAGAAGGAAGCGGAAGTGTTCATTTACAAATTGATGAACTTGGCAATGGAGGTCCAACAATTTTTGAACCGCAAAGCAGTATGGAAACAAGAGATAGTAGCAATGCTAATCCTGTTTCTCCATCAGAAACCCAAACCCAAGTCCGCGCCCCAGAGCAGAAGCTGACTCTCTTCGCCCTCCGCCTCGCGGTGCTTGAGAAAGCGGCAACAGGCCTAGGAACACTAGGCTTTATTTGGGCAACAGTAGTCCTACTTGGCGGTTTCGCCATTACCCTTGATGAGACAGACTTCTGGGTCATCACCATAATTCTGTTAATCGAGGGGACTCGGATTTTCAGCAGAAGCCATGAGCTTGAATGGCAACATCAAGCTACATGGTCAATTGCTGATGTTGGAATCAGTAGTTTCCGATTGATAAGATCAAGCTCACACTTCATAATTAAAACTATAAAAGCAATCTTCAAACCCATTGACTTGGTTCGGAAGCAAAGCCAAAGGGGCCGAGAAGTTAATCAGAGTACTCACCTGGGAAGCCACAAAAACTGTGTTCAGAAAAAGATGCCGACTCGAACATGGTTGGCTTCAGATGTTCCTCTGTTGCCATATGCCCAATGGGTTTTCTCAGCAAAACATGTCAGCAGGCTTCTGTATTGGCTCCAGATTGCTTCTGCGTTAACCTGCACAGGTTTATCATTAATGAAGCTCATTAGACATAACTATGGCGAAATAGCAAAAGGAGATACCGATAAGCGGAATCGCGGGTCTGCTCTGAATATTTTTTACGCCTTGGCATTGGCAGAAGCTTTGCTGTTTTTATTGGAGAAAGCTTACTGGGAATGGAATGTGATTTACTATAAAGTGTTGGATGAGGTGAACAGAGAGTGTGAATTGGGGGCTTCGGGTATGGTTTCGATTAAACGATTCTTCTACGATTCGTATTCGAGGTGTGTTAATGGAAGCATTTTTGACGGCCTAAAGATGGATATGGTTTCGTTCGCTATTGATCTCTTGGATTCAAATTCGCCGGATGAACAGCTAATCGGAGTTAGGATTTTACACAAATTCTCAATGAATCAGCGGTTTTCGGATGATACACTGCAAAAGATTGGAATAACGTTTCCGGTGATGGAACGGTTAGTTGAGATGTTGAATTGGAAAGATCCACAAGAAGAAGAGATCAGGAAATCAGCGGCAGAGATATTGACGAAGCTAGCAGGCAAAAAACAGAACTCTCTACGGGTTGCTGGAATACCTGGTGCGATGGAATCAATATCGTCTCTGCTCCAGAGCCAAAGGACTCATAGTATAGCTGATGAAATCTCTGCGAAGAGAGTCGTCCACGACCATGAAAATTACAGTTTCTCGACATTCAATCATTTGGGACTTCTCATTCTAAAGAAACTTGCTCGAGACCATGATAACTGCGGAAAGATGGGGAACACGAGAGGACTCTTACCGAAAATAATAGATTTTACTCACGCAGAAGAGAGGTTATTGAAGGACGAAACTACTACAGAGTCTCAGATCTTGACGGTGAGACGATCTCTTCAAGTGCTGAAGATGCTTGCTAGAACAACAGGCACCAACGGTAAGCAGCTCAGAAGAGAGATTTCGGAGGTTGTTTTCACAATTAGCAACATCAGAGATATACTACGGTATGGTGAGAAACACCCAATGCTGCAACAACTAGGGATAGAGATTTTAACCAGTCTGGCAATGGAAGAGGACGCAACAACGAGGATCGGGAGCACAGGCGGAGTCGTCAAAGAATTGTTCAACATTTTCTTCAAAATGGAGATGCCTGAAAATCAGAATCATGTAAGAATTGCAGCTGGAGAAGCGCTAGCAATGCTGGCATTAGAAAGCAAGGTTAATTGTCATCAGATATTGAAATTGAAGAAAATTGAAAAGCTCATTGAAGCATTGGAAGTTCCATTGCTACGCATCAATGCAGCACGAATCTTAACAAATTTGTGCACCTACGTTGGAGCAGACTGTTTCATGAAGTTAAAGGGGGTCACTGCTGCAGCACCCACGGTAAGTTCTCATTTAACACCAAAGAACATTCAATATCTTGCAACACAATAGGATTGTATCTTTTCAAGTTGTACAGACAGACACACGGCAAACATTCAATTTCAGAGTAATGCAGATGATAGGGTTCCTTTACTCCTATGTAAACTACAGAATGTAATGGGGATAATAATCTATAAAATCAACTCCATTGCAGGTGCTTAAAGCAATAATTTCAGAAGAAAGCAAATTGCAAGAAGTGATGATCGGACTAGCAGCACATGTTTTCAAATATATGACTACTGAAGAATCGAGCATTGTGTTCGAGAGAGCTGGAATTCAAGTGGCTGAATTAGCTAGTGTACTAGTCCAGATTCTGGAGAAACACAAGTATCCAGCAACCAAGACTCCGAGAATTAGGAGGTTTGTCATAGAGTTGGTGATTTGGATGATGAGAGATGAGGAAACAAATGTTCAAATTTTCAAGGGTCTGGGAATGGAGAAGGAGCTGGAGTCTGTAACAGATACCACATCAGAGCTTGAAAACTTCAATGTTTTCTCTGGTACCGTTGGATTGAGCCGGCACATCACACCAATTCACTCGCTAGTCGAAACTGCGATGAAGTTACTGGAAGATAAATAATTTATGGTAATTCAGAACAGATTTTTCAAATACAATATTTCACGTTGGCATGTCAGAAAAAATGCAATAATTTTGTAAATATGGATGCATGAAGATTATAGGAATTCTTTTTTTATAATGTAAAAAGTACCAGAAGTTCTATTATCTCAATAATCAAGCTATTTCTATTGAGAATGTCAGTTGCAGGTTACATTTATAAAACAATCTCCATATTAGATTGCTAATAACTAGAATGTGCACTACAAAAGTAGGACATATGAATTTGGTTATATATTATAAGTAAGGTGAACATTGATCCTGTGGTTGACTGCAGAGCAGTGGAAGGGCAAAGCCTGAACCAATTACTCCACACACTTAGGTTCGTTACAAAATTAGAAACCATTAATGCTCTAAATTCTCAATTCATCCCAAGCCAAATCAAGCCAGCCAAGATTAAAAACCTTATTCTGGTATCCTAAAAATCAAGAACCACCTGTTATGGTTTCAAGGATGAAAATAAATAAAAACTCAAACCTTAATTCAAGCACAGGTATGGTCTCAAGGATGACAGAACAGTTGTACATTGGGCAAGACAACAAACACACACAAGCTATCAGTTGGCCAATAAAAGCATGATTTTTACACACAAAGTAATTCATGTGTTTGCTAAAATTCATGTTTCTCAAATATATATATACTGGCAAAAATATACTTGCTTCATATAGTCATAGTCCTCAATCCTTTAGACTAGGATCATGGATTTGAGTAGAGATTTGAAAAGAGAAAGAAAAAGATGAGAGAAATGTAAATAAAATATAGACTAAATTTTGTCTCCATTTCTCTCATCTTTTTCTTTTCCTTCTCAAATCTCTACCCAAACTTATGATCCAAACACAGCCTTAGAGTCATAATACAATATGCTCATAGAATCGTGCACTACATAGGGCAAGAATGAAAGAAGGGACAGAAATCAAAGAATTTATAAGTCACATCCAATTGACCATAATTTGCTTCTAGAAGAACCAGTCAGAGGCAATAATCAAGGACCAGGTCCATTCATACTAGACCTGAAAGTCATAATTTCAATTAGAAGTAATAGATTTCATAGAATTTAATTCATCCGAAAATGAAGAGAGAAACATTTCTGAAGAGCCCAAAACCACCTTAAGCAATTTTGCATTATAAACAGAAAGAAGGAAATAAAAAAATTTCTCCATACAATCCATATAAATCAAAATCCAACTTATTTACCTCACTAACAGTGACTAAAGTAAACATCACTAATCACCAGAAATTGCACTCATCTCTATGAAGAGTAGCCTGACATCTGTTAAACATCTTTCTGCAAATGAGTAGGCATGAATTTTATTGTTCAGGACCAGTTGCAGTATTTTAGTCAATTACTTTTGAGACAACTCCTGCACCAACCGTCCTACCTCCTTCTCTCAAAGCAAATCTTTGTCCTGTTAATAGCAAATGATCACAACACATCCCATGGATTAGACCAACAAAAAACCAAGAATACAGAACTCAAACAAAAACAAACTATTATAGTTAGCTTCTATACTAAAAGTTCTCAATCCAAGTACTATGACTTCATCAGAAGATGAGGACTTGCAATGGGCCAGCAGTTCAATATTTGAAAACTTGAAGAAAATTTGCGTGACAAATAAGTTTCAAGTGGTATTAGATATTATGAAATGTATTAAAAGAAAAATTAATTTTATGGAGATCTTTCACATACAAAAGAAACAACAAAGTCAATACCCTCTGTCAGTTAAGACCAGCAGGCTATAAAGCTTCGTCAAAGTTTTTTTCTAATCCATGTTCCAGATACTGTTTAATCTTATGAGTAAATATCATTCATGAAAGTGTTTGTTTTAATTTGATATATGGTTGATGGCATCATTGTGTATTCCACAAGCATAGCCAGCCATATCAGCTTCACAATTAATTGAAATTATGTGCTTATGTGAAGCATATGCCTCAGAAATATTAGGTTTGTCGCAGTTGGCATAACATATGCCACTAGTATCCATAACTATGACTAAGTAAATGCATTTTAATCAAATCCCAAGTATAAATAGCCTGTACAAATACATTGCAACAACGACCCTACAAGGTAACAATACATGTTTATGAGATTCACTGGTGTCTATGAAGCAAAATATTTCACTTCACATTGTCATGACCTACACAACCAGCATTGCCCAAGCATTTGTAAGTAATACTGGACGTATGATGCAAAAAACAAACTTCAACACATCTACATTCAATTTACTTCAAACATAACTTCAGTGATAATTTCCTCCTAAGGGATGCCAGTTATATTCACAAGAAATATGACAGAACTCCATGAGAAAGAATGGATACTCCTTTGAATTCTGATATAAAGAAAAATGAAGCAGAAATTATGAGAAATAAAGAAATTTATAATCATTTGTGTTGTGTATCACCACAAGTAGGTTTATCTTCAAAAAAGAAATACTGTTGTCAAACAAACCTGCTTCAACAGGAACAGGTGAAATCAGCTCAAAAACTGCAGTCACATTGTCACCAGGCATCACCATCTTAACATTTTCAGGCAATTCCACCTTCCCTGTAATATCTGCAGTCCTCATGTAGAATTGAGGCATATAATTTGAGAAAAACGCAGTATGGCGGCCACCTTCATCTTTCGTGAGAACATAAATCTCTGCCTCAAAACGCTTATAAGTTTTTAGGGTTCCAGGTTTTGCTACTACCTGTGGCATTAATAACACTGTCACCAAAACGAGATACTTGGTGTTGGGGATAGAATAAAGAAATGAAAAGAAAAATCAACAGTCCCCGCAATGCTACAAACATCATTACAGTGTTGAAAGCTCTTCCTCATATGCAATCAAACATGTTTCATTATAATGTCAAGAAGCATTATCCATTACGACAAGGTAGGCCATTACATTTTAATTACTTTAATAGTAAGATAAAATGATCGATTCACTTTATAAATTGAGAATTGCAACTTGGCTGGAGCTACAGTTTCATATTGGTGGCCATGCGCACCTTAGCCACATTCACTCACCTGTCCTCGTTGTACCTCATCACGCTTTAAGCCACGCAAAAGAAGGCCCACATTATCACCAGCCTACAGGAGAAACAACATACCAATAGTGTAGTGACCTCTGCACTGAAACTGAAGTGTCCAATAATGTAAAAATTAGACAAAAGTTTTACCTGTCCATGATCCAAACTTTTCTTAAACATCTCTACACCAGTGACTGTAGTCTTCAAGGGCCCACCCTACAGAAGACAGACAGACAGACACAACATAATAAGATTAGTATCTTGCATAAAACATAGAAAGTAAATGTGAAGGCATTCTTCATGTTCATGTTATTTTATAAATTTGATTTTAGTACTATGAAGTACCTGCATCAATCCCAAAATTTCAATATCCTCACCAACTTTGATGGTACCCTGTTCAATACGACCAGTAACAACAGTCCCACGTCCCTTCAACAAATAAAATAATCATTAATTGAGGTAGCAGTGAATATCAGGTTCAACTTTTCACAATGTCCGTGTATATATTGATAACTGTGTAATAGGCTTTCCATGGTAGAAACTACAAAAGGCATATTTTTTAAAAAATAATAATAATGTATTAACTTCTAAGACTTCATAAATATCAAACACATAAATTGCTACTGAACAGTGCAAAATAGAATACATTGATGTAAAAAACAGCTCAATTTATTGCAACTGCATAGAAAACTATGGTACATTCCATATTGCTATGGAATGGCATAAAATCATCACCAATGTGCATTGCAAGATACTTGAAACTTTTTTTTTTTTGTCATTATTAATTATAATTAACATAAATTTTATAACTTATAGAAAAACTGTAGAAATTTAATGTATAAAGAGAAATGCTTGTATTATTGATTGATCTATATTGATATTTATTACAATGATTCATGATTCTTATATATAGAAGAGGGTGAGTGTGTAGTAGGTAAGGAGTAGGTGAATGATGCAGGACAGATTCGAAATAGGCCTGAGTATGAGCAAAAACACAAATAACAGGGCTGTTTTGGGGGTTGTGAACAGTAAATATGAACAGTAGACGTGAACAGTGATTTGTAGGAAGTAGAGGAAGGGTTAAAGAAGGATAGATCTAGATATCACACCTAGAAAACCCAAGGCATCACACCAATGGGCTCTTTAGCATCACACTAAAGAAAGATTGCATCAGCACAATCATAGAAGCATAAGCTTAATTTTCATTCATTCCATTCATAAATTGCCACAAGACTTACAATATAATTTATACTCACTTCATCTTGATTCTAAAACTTTCCAAATTAAATGACATGACTAACTTAGACTCCCTAGGACTCTTTAATGCATTAATCATGTGAAAGACTCTAGAAGACTCTTTGACCAACTAAATAACCCAAAGACCTTGACTAGAAATTTAAAGACATTTGACTTGAGAAACTCAAAAGACACTTTTAAATAAATCCCAAATCTAGTTAATCTCCCAAGTAGGCCCCACATCATCTAGCATATGCCAAATCAAGGCTTGGGCCTTAGAACCGTTGGATCCACGCCTTTTATAGACTTTAATTGGCTGCTGCCATTTTCCATCAGTGAAGTGGAGGTGGTAGTGGTGTAGTGGGTTAGGTTTAGTGGAGTAGGTGAGGTGGTAGTGGTGTAGTGGGTTAGGTTTAGTGGAGTAGGTTTAAGTGGGTGAAGTAGGTGGAGAGTAGGTGGATTTTAACAGCCCCCCGCAAACTCAAGGGGGATAGGAACTAACCAACTTGAGTTTGAAGAGAGTAACAAAACAAGAAAATACATAAAAATAAAAGAAGATAGGTGGCACTGTATGGTCGTGTCAGACCATTGGTGAAGACACTGGATGGTGGTGTCATAACGTTGTAGAGGACACTGTATGGGGGTGTCATAACCATGTAGAGGACACTGTATGGTGGTGTCATAACGGTGTAAAGGACACTGGATAGCGGTGTCAGACCGATGTAGAAGACAATTTATGGGGTCATGTCGGACCGTTGTAGCAGACACTGTGTAGTCGTGTCAGACCGATGTAGAAGACAGTTTATGGGGTCATGTCGGACCGATGTAGAAGACAGTTTACGGGGTCTTGCTGGACCCTTGTAGAAACTAACCGGAATCAATGTCGGGACAGTTTACAGAGTCTTGTCGGACCCTTTGAAGGAGCGAACCGGAATCAATGTCGGGACAGTTTATTGAGTCTTGTCGGACCCTTGAAGGAGCTAACCGGAATCAATGTCGGGACAGTTTACAGAGTCGTGTCGGACCCCTGAAGGAGCTAACCGGAATCAGTGTCAGGACAGTTTACAGAGTCTTGTCGGACCCTTAAAAAGTCGCACCCTCAAAAGGTGTGCCCAATCTTTCAAAAGGCGTGCCATCAAAAGGCGTGCCCAATCCATAAAAAGGCGTGCCAGATATGATGGCGAGGCACGTGAGTGCCTTGGCTGGCGCGCCCGTTTGTCGTCTGGCGTCAAGTGGCGCGCGATACACGTGGCTGCCTCGGCTATTTAACCAAGACGGAGGCTGAGGCTGAGGCAGAAGCTGAGACAGAAAAACTGAGAGAAACCTCTGAAAAATTCTTCCGTTGCTGAGAAAGAAACTCTGTAATACGCTGTAACACTCTGTTGCCCAGAAAATGGCTTCGTCTTCCCGTGGGCTGCTCACTCTCTTTCCCAACCTCAATGAGTCAACAAGAGAGAGAACTGGTGCGGTGGCCAGTGAACCTCAACCAAACACCTCTGTGTTTGCTCCGTTGAACTTTCCGATGCGGTCGGTGGAGCAAAAAATGGCGGTGCAAACTGATATTGAGGCCAATCAGTATACTCTGAAGTCATGTGTGGAAACCATGACTGCGGTCACAAACTTGTCGCACCGGCTGCAGAGCAGGACAAATGAGGTGCAACAGTTAAATTCCCAGCTGGCTCTGCTCCAACGCATGTATAAGGATGCGCGAGCAGAGATAAGTGTGCTAAAGGCGGAAAATAAAAAGCTGAAGCGGAAGGCCACCGTTATGTTCCGATTTGAAGGACCGCCATATGCTGCAGTGGAGGAGCAGGGAGGAGTGATCATGCCCAGTGGAGTGGGAAACACGGAGGCAAGACCGGCAAGGGCCGCCCAGGACGGAGGCAAGAAGAAAAGACCGGCGGCAGAGTAGAGAAGAAAAAAACCCGCCTGTGGATGTGATTGTTTGGGTTTTGTTTGTGTTTTTTTTTTTTTTTTTTTTGGTGTAAAATGGTGATCGGGGTTGATCCCGAGATGAATAAAAGATGGTTTGGTGTGCAAAGCTATATGGTATGAATGGAATTTGAAAAAGATTAAAAATAATGTGAAAGAAAAATAAAGAAAGAAATAATAAAAATATATTTGAAATCAAAATGAAAGAATGGGGAAATAAGGAAAGTGGTTTGGAGAAAATAAATAAAAATAATGGATTTTGAAATCAAACGGAGGAAAGAGAGGGGACAAGCCCATGTGAGGGAAAGAGGGGTTTAAAGAAAGTGAGGGAGTGGGTTGATTAAAAAAAAAGGATTGTGGGTTTGAAAGTGGAAAGATGAGAGAGAGAGAGTGGGGTACATGATGAAGAGAGAGGGATGTCGTGCATGTGTGTGTATGTGGCAGTGTGAATGAGAAAAAGAGAGAGAGAGAGAGCTGTGTTGGGTGACATTACTGCAATTGCTTGGGCTACAGCATTGATCTCTGAGCTGTCCCATTTCAAGAAGGATAAGAATGTTGAGAAGCCTAACAAGGCTGAAAGTACAATCACCTGCAGCTTATGGATGACTTCCTGATTCAGATTTCCACTCTAAAGAACAGCCTGAGTTGGATTCGTTGGCAAAGCAGGTGCCTTCTAATCTGGAATTGTCTGTAATGGATCCACAATCTGATGCTGATTCACTATCCTTGACAAAGCTTCGATCAAGAATCTCTACATTGTTTGAGTGTATGTCTAAGGAGCCTAACATGGAAAAGATTTTGGATGACACCAGACTTGTTGTGCAGGAAACACATGATAGTCTGCATCAGCACTCCATGGGTTGTGTTTTGGAGGAAAGTCACAGTTCTGATGCCACATGTGATAGACAGGCTTGTCCTGAGGGGTCTGAAGAACCGGCAGCGAAGGAAATCTCTATGTCCAAAGATTGTAAGCCAGATGGAGCAACAGTAAATACCATTAGCGAAGATTCCCCACTGGGCTCCAGTGAGAGTTCCGATCATGACAATACGGATGGGTAAAGAGATTTTGGGTTTGCGTCGGCGAGGTGGTGAAGAAGAGTGAAGGTATGTGTAGAAAATGCTAGTGGACTAGGTTGAGGTCCGACGGGCGGCCAAGGCGAAGTTGCCGCCCGCCGGTGAAGCAAAAATACTAGGTTCTAAACCTGCTCTGATACCATGTAGAAATTTAATGTATAAAGAAAAATGCTTGTATTATTGATTGATCTATAATGATATTTATTACAATGATTCATGATTCTTATATATAGAAGAAGGTGAGTGTGTAGTAGGTAAGGAGTAGGTGAAGTGGAGGTGGTAGTGGTGTAGTGGGTTAGGTTTAGTGGAGTAGGTGAGATGGTAGTGGTGTAGTGGATTAGGTTTAGTGGAGTAGGTTTAAGTGGGTGAAGTAGGTGGAGAGTAGGTGGATTTTAACAGCCCCCGCAAACTCAAGGGGGATAGGAACTAACCAACTTGAGTTTGGAGAGAGTAACAAAACAAGAAAATACATAAAAATAAAAGAGGATAGGTGGCACTGCATGGTCGTGTCAGACCATTGGTGAAGACACTGGATGGTGGTGTCATAACGTTGTAGAGGACACTGTATGGGGGTGTCATAACCATGTAGAGGACACTGTATGGTGGTGTCATAACGGTGTAGAGGACACTGGATGGCGGTGTCAGACCGATGTAGAAGACAGTTTATGGGGTCATGTCGGACCGTTGTAGCAGACACTGTGTGGTCGTGTCAGACCGATGTAGAAGACAGTTTATGGGGTCATGTCGGACCGATGTAGAAGACAGTTTACGGGGTCTTGCTGGACCTTTTTTTTTTTTTTTTTTTGTTAAAATTGATGTATTATTGATTGATGTATGTTATATTTTACAAATGGTGAGGGGCTCCTTATATAGGAGATGTAGTGGAGTAGGTGGTAGTAGGTGGTAGTGGTAGGTGTGTAGTAGGTGGTAGTAGGTGGTGGTAAAAGGTTCTTGCAAGTTAAAGTTGTTTCTTTTTCCACGGCAACGAGAAAAATTAAGTAATGAACTTATATCTATGGTGATATGTCCTCTTATTGGTTGTTCACATTAAGGAAGAAACTCTGTACTTGGAATTTTTGAATACGAATTAAAAAGCTAAAAGGTTTGCTGACACATGATATATATTACAAACCATGTGTACTTGCACTTGTCTTCCTATAATAAAATTTAAATACTATCTCAAGATAAACAAAATGTGATAAAAAAAACACAATCAGACAACTACTTACTTATAAGTATACAGCATCATTAATTGAAGAAGTTTTATTGAGAAATTGTGCAAGGAAATTGAAACTAACCTAGAAAAGGCATCATGCAGTAAGCAGTTTGTAATTAAAAATGCAAGTCGTTGAATTACCTGAATTGAAAAAACATCTTCAACTGGCATTAAGAACGGCTTATCAAGCTGGCGTACAGGATCAGTTATATATTCATCCACAGCATCCATTAGTTTTAAAATAGCCTTTTTCCCAAGTTCATCATTTGTCCCCTGTAGGGCAGACAAGGCTGAACCCCGAACAATTGGGATTTCATCTCCAGGAAATTTGTAGAAGTTGAGCAGCTCTGCAAGAATCATTTATCCGGTTACAAGCTCAATGAAATCATGACATAAGCCAAACCAAACTAAATCTTGTGTCCCAATCAGATGGGGTTGGCTAAATCATGACATAAACAGTAAGTTAATAGCTATAAAGATAATAAGTCAATAACTAAGAAATCCTAACATCATACCACAGAGTTCCTTGACTCCATCACATAACCAAGTTGTAGAAGTAATTAAAAAGAACAGCAAGTGAAATAAGTATTAACAGTTTTAAAGGTTCTCATACCACGGAGTTCCATCTCAACAAGTTCTAGTAGCTCTGAATCATCAACAGCATCAACTTTATTAAGAAAGCATACCAAAGATGGTACACCAACCTTCACACAACAATAAGAAGTACTCAGCAACATGGTTCTTTAAAAAATTGAACACATGAAACAAGAAAATCTGCTTTACAAGCTGCTAACAAAGGGTTGCAGACCTGGCGGGCAAGCAAAATATGTTCCTTTGTCTGTGGCATGGGTCCATCTGGAGCAGATACCACCAGGATGCCCCCATCCATTTGGGCAGCTCCAGTAATCATGTTCTACAGTTCAACCACATGTATCTAGTAAGTGAGGACATTCCTTGAAAGATGATAACTTATCGACATTTTTGTGTGCCCATGGAAGTTAGACAACTGAATTTTGACACCATGATGATTCCAAGTACATAATCCAAAAAAGAAACTCAAGCAATAAAGGCTACCAGCTTAGACCTTGGAGATACTTAGACCCTTTAAGGCTAGAACTTGATCCATCCTACTACTCTCTCATAATTTCAAATTGAGATTTGTAGTTAACTAGAAATCCCAAAGCAAATTGCTCCTTTCATTTCTTAGTCACCAGAAGGCTAGAACAAGATCTACCATATTTTTCAGTCATAATTTTATACATAATCCCAGAAGGGAACTCAAGTAATAAAGGCTACCAGCTTAGATACTCAGTACCTACTAGAAGGCTACAACTAGGTCTATCCTATTTCTCAGTCTTAATTTATTCTGAGATTTTTCTACCAATAAAAAATTTTCATGCCATATCCTTCGTGAATGAACTGCCATTTATAATTCTAGACTCCTAGTGTGTCACATAAGAAGCATATTTGGGTCTGATCAGCAGATTTACCAGGGCCATTTGATAGCAATGGATGTATAATGTATTAGATCCAAATTATTTGCCCATGTAGAAATTCTATCAACCTTGGATCTAAGACATGATCAATCTTATCAGGGCAAGAGCTGTTAAGAACATGAGAATAACAAAATGATTCAATAAATATTGGAAGTTAAAAAGTAGGCAACAGGCACAATTCAACTATAGTGCCATTCTTTTATGTGTGTACTGCTTCCATCATTCATGGTGCAGTCTAGAAAACTGCTTCTTTCATTTCCAGACCTCATGTGAGCATACAATTGGGGTGGGACCACTGGGTAGAAAATTATTGGATGGCATATTTGGCTGTGTTCAAATTATATGTTTCTCAAAATGCACTGAACTTCACCTGCATCCGCTAGGAAGCATTGTAATGCTCTATATAAATCAAAAAAATTTAGATTTTAGAAATTTGTTTTTTTACAGAAAACAAATCAAACTTAAAAGGCTTACTTTAACATAGTCTGCATGTCCTGGGCAGTCAACATGAGCATAGTGCCGCTTAGTAGTTTCGTACTCCACATGGGCCTGCAAAATCATGTCAAGACCTAGGGTGAACTCACAGAATGGTTTCAAAAGGTATATAAATGAGCCTAATGAGGTAACAGAAATTTTAGGCCACCTCAGCATAATGCTTTTTGAAATATAATGTTGAAAATAAGGCAAGCAAAGCTGTATCTTAACCGTAGCAATAGTAATTCCTCTCTTCTTCTCTTCAGGAGCCTTATCAATCTCATCAAAGGCAACAGCCTTGGCTTTGCCTTCTTCCGCAAGCACCTATGGTAAATAAATAAGAAATAGAGTTATTCCAACTATTTATGAAGTTAACAGGCAATTGCAAGAATAAGAAAAGCGGCAACTTCCCCATTTCAAACTGTCAGCATGCTCAACATGTCCCAGTTTCAGGTCATTTTATCATGAAATACGATCAAGAGAAGAAAAAGATTCATATCGACTGATCAAATAATTATAAATACTCAACCTTTGTGATTGCAGCAGTCAAAGTAGTTTTCCCATGATCAACATGTCCAATGGTACCCACATTTACATGTGGTTTTCTAGAACAACAAAACCAAAAAATGGAAAATGATGAGCTAACAAGCATGCATTGAAACAAATCGTGATGAGAAGTAGAGAGATATGCATATCTGAATATAAAGTTACAATATTATCTGACAGATAATAAGCATATTCATCATCCCTTCAAATTCACTAACCACCTTACAAAGGATTGAGCTCATGGTAGCATCTGCCATTTGGATATCCCACGGAAATTAGAACTACTCACTAATTTTACTTGTGATTCACAGTGAATCCATCATCTTTACCGTAGCATTTGCATAATTCTCTGTTTCCATTGACACTCAATCAAAAATATAGGCTACTCAATATTCCAATGAATGACCTCATTTTCTTTATGTTGGTTCTTAAGGTGATATTTCCTCATTGCAAATCTATGTCACAAAATACATCTTCGAACAGATATCCACACATTGCTAATAAGTCACATCTTAATGAAAAATTTATTAGAAAGAGTGAAAATCTTGGTACATTTTTCTGTCATTGAAAAAATCCTTCATAAAATAAAAATAAAAACAAAAAAAAGAAAAAAAAAAAAAAAAGGGCTAACCCTCCAATTGAATCCCTATAAGCCGGAGGAAATGAAAACAAATAAAGGTTATGCAGCTTTCGTTTCAATTTCCATTTTTCTTAAGAAAAATAAAAATAAAAAACAAGTATTTGTACCTTCAATATGAAAAAACTTAAATAGAATAAATTGAGTAGAATTATATTTTCCAATCGCATCCTAATTAATATTCAAAAGCTAATTTTGTGTATTTACTAAATATTCTCAGCAACCAAAAGAGTGCAATTGAAATTAAAATGCAAGTGCCAACAACCATAATAAAAAAAATGCAAACACATATATAGTTACAAAATTACAGTCATGATCAAAATCAACCAAGCAACATCGCACATCGAACCAAATTACACAATTAACCAATTCAAAACACAAAGCAATCAGAATAAAAACTTTTCAATAAAAGAAATGTGTATGATCAATGATGAAATATAGAAAATATCAAAGCAATTGGTTATGCAGCATTGGTTTCCGTTTCATTTTTCTCCAAAAAACAGAGAAAAAATAGTTTTTGTGTACCTTAATGCTCCGTTTGTTTGGACAAAAAAAGAAATTCCATATTTTATGGCGTTCAGTACAATGGTGAACCAAAATCAATAGAAAACATTTTCTATAGTCAACGAAAAACAAACCTACTTGGGTAGAACATGTTTTCCATTCTTAAAACGCGGAAAATGTTTTCCAAACTAAAGTCTCACCAATGTCACCCCACTACTACTGCCACTCTCACCTCCACCACCGCACCACCATCACCACGGCCACTACCACCATCACCGCCACCCCACCACGACTCTGCCACCTCTACCTTCATCCCACCACCACAACCAAACATAGAAAAATATTTTCTAGAAAAAGTTTTTTCATAGAAAATATTTTCCGCCCCAACAAAACGGAGCATAAATATGAAAAGCTACGAACTTAGATAGAAATATAGGCTCATTGAGTAGAATTATTTTCCTTTCACATCCTAAGTATGATTCAAAACTTAATTTTGCATCTTTCCCAAAGATTCTCAGCAACCAAAAGGCGGCTTAAATAAAAATAACATTACAAGTGCCAATGATCAAATTCAAAACAAGCAACATCACACATCGAACCAAATTACACAATCAACCAATTCAAAACACAAAACATATACGATCAAAGCAATTGATTTGTGAGAAAACTAACGTTCTTGTGAATGTGGCCATGGATCGCCACCATGGAGCGAATTGAGAAGCACTTGCATTTCCGCGAAGCAAGTGCAAGTGAGTCGAACTCAAACCTCGACAGAAAGAGTAGGTAGGTGCGATGAATGAGAGAATGTGCTTCGAATTATGAGCTCTGACCGCTGATGATGATAATGAAGCCATTGAGACCCCAACGCACAGAATATATATATATAGTTGTGTTGTGTATCTATATATCACTCAGAGGGAACAGAAGTTTAGGAGTCTCATGCGAAAGGGTTTTAGAGAGAGAATTATCAATCATGAGAAAATGATACTCTCACCGATCACCAAACCAAATCAGTCCGGGGCATCGATAATGGGATGGCTAAAATTGTTTGTTGTATAAAAAGCGATAAAAGTGAGAATCAAAAATATTTGATAAGATAGGTTAAGAGTTTGTTAATTTTAGAAAGGGAGTGGTGGTGTAATAGATTTGTTAAATATATATATATATATATATATATATATGTGTGTGCATATAATAAATAAAATAAATAAATAATTTAGTTTAATTAAAAATTTTAAGGCCAAAATTAAATTTTAAGTCCAAAAAAAAAAGAATAATGATTTGTCCCCCTAATTTCTTTTCTCGAATCCCCCTAATTTCAGAAGAGAGAGAGAGAGAGAGAGAGAAAAGAGAAGAGAGGGAAGAGGAGGAGTTCAGAATAGAGGGAAAAGGAGGAGCTCGATCGTCGTCCTCTGCCCGATCGTCGTCTCCGGCAGCCCCCGCTTCTGCCCGATCGTCGTCTTCGGCAGCCCCCGCCTTTGCCTCGCCTCCGCCTCCTCCTCCCCGTGGTTATGGCCCCCTCCAGTCCTCCTCCTTCCTCCTCCTCCTCCTCATCCTCCTCTTTTCTTCTCTTCTCTTTTCTTCTCTTTCTTCCTTCTTCTTCTCCCTCGTTTCTGATTAAACCAGGGAAAAAAAAAAAAAATGCAGAAACGACGTCGTTTCTAGGATTAGGGGGATTCGGGGAGACTTTTTTTCGAGTGGCGTAGCATTACCGGAAAAAAAAAATCCCAACAAGTTAAAAAAAAAATAAATAAATAATCCGTTGGTCGGGTCAACAGTTGACTCAACCCGGAAGACAAAAAAAACACTTTCCTACCCTAGCTAAAGCGCTAGCCGCAGTTAACAAACGTTTTAACACACACCACTAACACACGCCTTAACCGATCCATTGCAGCACCAAACAACAATCCTTGCTAACTAAAACTTATCAACTGACACTAACACTCTCCTTAACCGATCCACTACGGATGCTCTAATCTGTTTAAATTAGATTCAAATCTTTTCTCAAATTTGAATTTTAATTATTTTATCAAATTGGTATCAAATACAAAGAGTTTACTTTTTTTTTCATTAGATTAAAAAAATGTTAACCTTTCGTTGGTAAATGTCTGGATGAATAATCAGCCGGTCAATTGGGATAAAGGATCAATCAAACAGCTAGATGAACAATTGGATTGAAAAAAATTTACATTAGACTGATCGACCACCCAAATATCCTCTTGGTCATTCTCCCGTTGACCAATTGTTTGATGAAAATTAAAAATTTAGCATTACACCGATGGGTATCAGATGAAAATTTTACTTAAATTTAATAAAAAAAAATAATAAATGTTAGAGATATTCTTATACATTTTACCCTATTTCTTTTTAAACATCGGTATCCATTTTTATATATGATTTTCATACAAAATGGTTTCTTTTATAAATTATTTTTCAAAAACTTGTTATCAATAAACACTTGTCATTACATTGTTGATTAAATTTGAACGATACTAAATTATTTTAATATAATTTTTTGGGTCACACTAATAATAGTTTTAAGACTGTTTAATTATCACTTATTAAGCATTCTTTAAGAATTAAACAATGTTAAAAAAATTAAAATTCCAATCCGCAATTAACATTTTATCATAAACTTTTATATACATTTCATATATTTTAATATATTTTATATATATATATATATATATATTAACATTAATCATAATCATCGTTTATTAGACAATAGTGCTGTCAATAATGTTAAAAACAAATAAAATTCTAATACTCTTCACATGTTTTTAAACATTTTTATAATTTTTTACATTTGTATCTATACTATCTATATAATAGAATGTAGTGTTTTTTCAAAAGCTTTTAAAATGTCATTCTAAAATTCTTATAAATTTGAAAAATACGTGGCAACTCTCCTTTGAGTTTATAGCTCTTTTCCTTCGCGCTCTTAAAGACTTTCATAACAATAAAAACTCTTACTCTTCCACCTTTCTCTCCTACCCAGGGCCGGCCCTGGGCAAAGGCTGGTAAGGCCTGTGCCTAGGGCCCCAAAAATTAGGTCTAAAAAAGGGCCCCCAAATTTAGTCTTGTATTAAACTAAAATTTTAAGATGGCCCAATTCTGTTTAATTAATTTAGGCCATTTTAAAGGAGGCCTCAACAAATCTATTTGGCCCAATTGATAAAAGGCCTAATTGAAAAATATTTATAAGTTTTAGTTGTTAGTCTAATTAAAAAAATAAAATATAAAATATACGTATATGTATTAGTCGTTAGCCTAATTTTATGTGTCCTATTTTTTTTTCTCTTTATGGCCCAATTATGTGTTTTTTAGTATTTTTTTTAAAAATATTTTATACAATTTTTATTTATTTATTTTGTAGATATATCTAATTTAGATACGCTTAAAAACTATAATATTTATATTTTTTTGAAAAAATGTTACCAAATAGAAAAATATATAAAAAAAAAATACAAATTGTAAACTTAGACAATTATTTTTGAAAACTCTAAACCAAACAAAGTGATTTTTATTTTTATTTTTATTTTTAATAAATATCTAAAAAGGCCCCGAAAAATTAGTTTGCCTTAGGCCCCCGGAAACTCAGGGCCGGCCCTGCTCCTACCTTACGTTTCTTCCCTACCCTCAAAGACTTTCACTCCCACTCTTCCACTATCCACAACTCCTATCCATAAAAAGCTGTCAACAAAAAATATAAATTTGAAAAATACGTGGCAACTCTCCTCCGAGTTTATAGCTCTTTTCCTTCGCTTTCAAAGACTTTCATAACAATAAAAACTCCCATTCTTCCACCTTTCTCTCCTACACTACGTTTCTTCCCTACCCTCAAAGACTTTCACTCCCACTCTTCCACTATCCACAACTCTTATCCATAAAAAACTGTCAACAAAAAAAATCAAAACCTATCCATAAAAGGCTGTTACTCTCCCACCTCAAACAAATCTCTTCTACCCTCAAACACTTTCAGTCCCACTCTCCCACTATCCTACAACAGATAGATATAAAAAAAAAAAAAACACCCATCTATCCATATCCCTTTAAACCATTATTTCTAACAATCCACTACTACAAATACATAAAATTCTCATAAATACGTTTCTTCCCTACCCTCAAAGACTTTCACTCTCACTCTTCCACTATCCACAACTCCTATCCATAAAAAGCTGTGAACAAAAAAAATCAAAACCTATCCATGAAAAGTTGTTACTCTCCCACCTCAAACAAATCTCTTCTACCCTCAAACACCTTCAGTCCCACTCTCCCACTATCCTACAACAGAGAGATATAAAAAAAAAACCACCCATCTATCCATATCCCCTTAAACCATTATTTCTAACAATCCACTACTACAAATACATGTACTTCATCATTCCTTCATCAACAGTGAACGCCAGCAGTCAGCCATTGAATGCAAGTCTCGATTTTTCTTTTTCTTTTTCTTTAATAATTTATTTTTTGTTCCAAGCATTTGAGATTTTGTATTTTGACTACAAAAATTGCAGAAAATTGTAATGTCCATGTCTCTGTTTTTCTTTTTCTTTTGCTCTAATAATTTGTACCATATTGTGTCCTTGAGGATATTCCTGGAGTGTTTGTTCCACCAATTTTGAATTTTTATTGAAGACTCAATAGGATATATATAACCCAATCTTCTCTCTGGTTCTATATCTCTCTCCCTCCTCTCCATTGAAGAATCCTATAAACACAAATCTCTCTCCTCTGCCCCACTCCATAGAGCTTAATTAAGTGTACATGGCTATTGTTTATGAGGGCAACAAACATGTCTCTGTTTCTCTTTTTCTTATGCTCTGAAAATTGTAGTGCCCATGTCTCTGTTTTTCTTTTTCTTTTGCTCTAATAAATTTTTTTTTTCAATTATTTGTGATTTTGTATTTTCATTATAAAGATTGCAGAAAAAGCGAGTGTAATTTACCCATAACTTTACGTGCAGACATAAGCAGATCAGTCTAAGAAATCCAGCTGCACTTACGATTCAAAAATTACAAGCTTAGAATAACATGTACATGGGCTGCTAAAGTTGCAGATTTTGAAACCACAAATCTTTCAAGTTTTAAGAAAATTTCAACTCAAACAACTTTCAAGCCCAATTCTACAGATTCATTATGTTTCTTCTCATTAATGGTGTACTTTTATTATTGAAATACCTTGAATACACTTGCACAAAGACACATTTTTGTATTTATTGAGAAAAGTATGGGTTTGATTTGCTTTAGGAATTTAAATAGTGTTCATATACATTCGATTTTTGGCAGATTGTAATTTAAATTGTGTTCATATAAATTCTTTTGGTTGCAGTATTGTTCTGTTTTTTTATTTTTATTTTTGACATGTCTTACTTTAAGATATGGTAGGAAATAGTTTATAACGGTACCACTGTGGATGGTATTATAAGTGTTCTAATCAAAATTTAATCTTTCAAGTTTTATTTTGTTTTACAAAATCCAAAATTTATATGTACATACTTGGTTTAAAAATCAGAAATATTATGTTTTGAAATGAAAATTCTACCATATTAGACATGGTTTCAATTCTTTTGTTTTTCTTTATAGTTTTTAATTTAAGATTAAAATTTAATTATTTTCATTACTTCTTTAATTTCTTAGATTGCAAGAATCTATTAAATTTAATACTATATTTTGTTTATGATTTTAGTGGATAAATAATTCAATAAAAAATAAAGTTTAAGATGGTTAAAAGTATATTTTGATAGGTATTTGTAGTGTTCTACCAATAAGATAATGCAGGTTTACCATTATATTAACAATACATGTTAGTTTTATTTTTATTTTATGTTATGAAAATAAAAGGGGTTTTTTTTTTAAGGTCCCTAGTATTAACATTTTCTAGCATAAAGGACACCAAATATTTTCATAATGTCTAAGGTCCCTCAGGTTGATCCAGAGAAAATTGGTCCAAAGAAAATTAGTCCAGAGAAAATTGGTCCAGAGAAAATTGATCCAGAGAAATTTCATCCAGAGAAATTCTGAATTTCTCTGGATTCAACCCAGAGAAAATTCAAATTTCTCTGGGCATTGTGAATATATATATATATATATAAAACTATGGCTGCCAATTAGGTAGAAGGGGAGAAAAGGGAAGAAAAGGGAGAAGGTATGGAGGAAGCTGCTGTGAGGAGGGGGGAAAGAAAAGGGATTCTGTTTCTCTGGACTCCCCAAACCCAAAGAAATTCTCAGACATACATTTTCAGATATTCTCCCACCCAGAGAATTTCTCTGGACTCCACAATCCAGAGAAAATTCCCAGCCAGAGAAATTCTCTCAACCCAAAGAATTTCTCTGGGCATGACCAGATGCATCATAGAAAATTCAATCGAAATCAGAGAATTTCTCAGGTTCAAATCAGAGAAAATTCAATCCAATTATGAGAATTTCTCTGGTCCAAACCAGAGAAATTCAATCAAAATCATAGAAAATTCAATCTAAATTAGAAAATTTCAAGTCTAAACCAGAGAAAATTCAATCCAAATCAAATCAGAGAAATTTGATCAATTTCACTGAGTGTACCACGAAAACAAAACAAACAAACAAATTTCACTGGGTTTTCTTCAAAAACTACATATAACAATACCCATCAATTTCTTCTCATCAAAGAGAAGATCAACAAGACCAACAACGAAATGTGAAATCAAAAAACAACAGTGTTTTATGGTGTCTTACCTCATATACTCATGTGGGTTATCTCCAGAAATTGTCAACTCTAGAAATTAATATGATATTTTCCCAAATTCACAAAATATTATAATAACTATCTCTATAACACAGTCCAACCATTTCTATGTGAACTTCAACCCCAATCTCTATATATATATATATATATATCACACATGTACTTAGCAGAGAAGCCTTGACCGATTGGTTTCTACAAAGAGGAGGTTGAAGAAGAGAAGATGATGAAGATGGCTGAGACTTCCACCTCACCACCATCAAGCGGCCGTGCTCGGCGACGACAACAACAGCGGCGACGGTGACGATGAAGACAGCCACGACATCAAGGCAACTCGACCGTCAGCGCTGATTTCAGCTTAGATCGCAGTGGTCAGACTGAGATCGTGATGGTTCGTAGCTCAGATCGCGGCATTCCGACCATTGCCGACCAGCTCCACACCATTAACACTAACAGAGGGGTTGTTTGGTGCAAAAAGAGAGAGGAGAGAGAATGAGAGAGTGAATGTTATATATGGGTATGGGTGAGGGAGGACCTTAGACTACAAAAGAATAGATTGTGGACCTAATCTATTACTAAAAGTTGGATAGGGACCTTAGACCGATTTTCCCAAAATAAAATCAATAATTTTACACATAATACAACTAAATTTATTTTGGGTGGAATAAGGGGAAATTAATTAATTTTATGAATATTATAAAATCATAACAGGTATTAAGTTATTTGTGCATTAAACTCATATTTTTTTTTAATTTTTTTTTTATAATTTTACACAACTTTTAAATTTACAATTAATACTCTATTTGGTTTGGAGTTTTCAAAAACAATTTTTTGAGTTTTCAATTCGTATTTTTATATTTTTAGTGATTTTTAAAATATTGTTATTTTTATTTTTTAGATCCACTTAATCTTGATATACTTAAAAGATATAAAATTTGTACAAAAATCTTTAAAAAATTTATTGAATATAACAAAATAGGAAAATGTATTGAATTTTCTTATTTTTGATTTTTTTTTTTTTTGAATTTGGTGAATTTTAAAAAAAATTATATAAGTACTATAATTTTTAAGTATATATAGATTAGGTATATCTAGAAAATTTTAAAAAACTACTTAAAATGTTATAAAAAAATTACTAAAAAATAAAAACTTAATTTTTTAAAAAGTGAGTTAAATCTAAAGTTTTATATAAGAGAAACACAATGATTAAAAAAAAAAAAAACGAGTATAATATTTATGGACAAAAAATATTTATATGCACGGGGTGAACACTAGTTTATATATATATATATATATATAAACTATTCAACTGCTTCTAGGCTAGCTTATGAGGTGAAAATAGACTTTGATGCTAATGGATGGAAGATAATCCTACAAACATGAACACATTAATCCCATTTCCATACCCATCCCTACTAACATTTCCACTACTCTTCTAGCCAAACAAGACTTTACTTGGTTTTGCTTTCACACCCTTTTCCACCTTTTGTATCAACAAATGTAAATCATATTCAATACAACACATTCACATCAATTCCTTCTGTTTCTTTCTTTTTTTCCTTTTTATTTTTTCTTTTTTCTTTTTTCTTTTCTTATTTCTGTATTAACTATTTCATTCCTCCCATTTTTCTATCTTACATAACAATACAACATTAAATTGTCCAAACATCAACCATTCTCATCGACTGTTACGGAAAAAGTTGAGATCCCAACGTCGCACGATGTTGTTTGTTGGGTTCCTAACAACCGTTACAGTGGCTTTCATACAATCTGCCTCGTCACCACCAGATGAGCTTTTCATGCTCGTTGAAGTATCAGTATCAACAAATGATGGAGTGGTGCCTAGTGAAGGTCCCATAGATGACACGCTCGTGTTGGGAGATGGGAGTTGGGATGCCCAATTACACCCGCTGGTGGCTGCCGATGTGGTGCTGGATTCTGTTCTTGAAGACGCACAATGATCAATTGTCGAAGACTTGTTGGGACTTTCTTTCCGTGAAAGCTCGTGGGGATCGGTATCGGTTTTAGATGGGGGTTCCTCCACATAAGGATGTCTCATTTCCAAGTCTTTCAATGACTCTATCACTGCTTCCATAAACATCTGGGAATATTTTCAGCATACCAAAGGTCAACACAAGGCATTAGTCTATTTTATCGGGGCTTTTCCCAAACTAAGACTTTTTTGCATTCTATTTCTCAAACTAGGCCTAGTTTGGAAGGAATTTCCAAACTAAGCTAAAACGCTATTACAAATCGCGCTTTCACTGTTTGGAGCCTAAAATTTGATGAATAGTGAAAGCGCTATTGTAAAATGCGCTTTTAATTAATAAATCGCTATTTTAAATCGCGCTTTTAATATAAAAAAATTTTTCTAAAGAAAACGCTATTTGAAATAGCGCTTTCACTGTGCATATAATTTTTTTTTTTTTTGTAGAAAACGAAATAACGTTTCTACTGTTGAAAACCAAAACCAACACATACGCACACACCCACACACACCCAACCCACACTTTGAACCATTAAAATAATATAATTTTTATATATAATAATAATTTATAATAATAAATTATATAATTTTTATAATTTTCATAAATATAAATCATTTTTAGGTTATGGATGGTTTGATTTATAACACATATGTAAGGATAAAAAATTTTGTAATCAAAAATAATTTTTGCAATTTTTATAATCAAAAATAATTTATAAATTACCAAAAATAATTTATAATACGTATATATTTACTTTAAATAAACTATATATAATACGTATGTATTATATATATAATTTTTATATATTTACTTTAAATAAATTATTTTTGATACGTATGTATTATATATATAATTTTTATATATTTATATATTTACTTTAAATAAATAATTTTTATATATTTATATATTTACTTTAAATAAATTATTAATAAATATATAATAATTATTTTATAAAATAAATTATTAATAAAAATTATTGATTGTAAAATAAATTGATTACTTTATAAAATAAATTGATTATAATTTTTATTAATAATTATTTATTATATATTTTTAAATAATTTATAAAGATTATAATCAATTTATAAATAATTTTTACAATTTTTATAATCAATTTTTACATACGTATGACAATAATTTTTATAAATTATTTAAACCATACGTATGTAAGGGTAAAAAATTTTAAGTTATGGATGGTTTGATTTATCATTTATCAAACCCTTAAACCATACGTATGTAAATGTGAAGATGGGTTTACTGTAAATGTAAATGTGAAGATACGTATTAAATTATTTACATACGTATTAATTATAAATTTTTATAAATTATTTTTGAATAATACATACGTATTATAAAATGTGAAGATGGATTTACTGTAAAAAATTTTAAATAAAAAATGTAAAGATTTAAATAATACATACGTATTATAAATTATTATAAAAAATTTTATAATACATATGTGTTATGAAATTTTATTAATAATTTATTTTATAAAATAATTATTATATATTTATTAATAATTTATTTAAAGTATATATATAATACATACGTATCAAAAATAATTTATTTACAGTAAATATATAAAAATTATATATATAATACATACGTATTATATATAATTTATTTAAAGTAAATACATACGTATTATAAATTATTATAAAATTTTTTATAATACATACGTATTATAAATTATTTTTGGTAATTTATAAATTATTTTTTATTATAAAAATTGCAAAAATTATTTTTGATTACAAAATTTTTTATCCTTACATACGTGTTATAAATCAAACAATTCATAACCTAAAAATGATTTATATTTATGAAAATTTTAAAAATTATATAATTTATTATTATATATAAAAATTATATTATTTTAATGGTTCAAAGGGTGGGTTGGGTGTGTGTGGGTGTGTGCGTATGTGTTGGTTTTGGTGTTCACCAGTAGAAACGTTATTTGAAATAACGTTTTCTACAAAAAAAAAAATAAATAAATAAATAAATAAATAAATAAATAATTATAAGCACAGTGAAAGCGCTATTTCAAATAGCATTTTCTTTAGAAAAAAAATTTTATGTTAAAAGCGCGATTTAAAACAACGATTTATTAATTAAAAGCGCATTTTACAATAGCACTTTCACTATTCATCAAATTTTAGGCCCCAAACAGTGAAAGCGCGATTTGTAATAGCGTTTTAGCTTAGTTTGGGAATTCCGTCCAAACTAGGCCTAGTTTGAGAAATAGAATGCAAAAAAGGCTTAGTTTGGGAAAAAGCCCTATTTTATAGGCCAATACGTATCGACATTTTGAACTTCCAAAACTGATATATCGTCATACATATCCTAATACCGTTATTTAAAATCATCCAGAGAAGACAATTAAAATAGCTCACCCTTTCTTCTTCTTCCACGTTGGAAGGGAAATCTGATGAATTATCAAGTGGGTATTCGACGTACTCATCGTCATCTATGGAGGATGGAACATGGAGGCCACAAGGACGATGACCATTGGAAAATTCAATGTCAATCATTTTAGAAGATGATGGGATGGGCTTAGTTCCAGATCCTTCTTCCTGCAACATGCATAGTATTATTGGCTGTTAGCACTTTTTTTAAAAGGAAAAAAAATAATTGGTTTCGTTTTTCTGAAAACAGTTTTCAGAAAATTTTACTTTCTTATTTTCCGTGTTTTTTTGTTTTTAATGAATTTTTTTAATATTTTAAGCAAATTTTTTAATTTTTAGATATACCTAACATAAATATACCTAAAAAGTAAAAAATTTGTGAAAAAAACCTTTTAAAAATTCACTAAATACCAAAAATATAAAAAAAAACGAGAATTCAGTACATTTTTTGTATTTTTATGTATTTAATAATTTTAAAAAATATTTTTTCACAAATTTTTTACTTTTTAGATACATCTAAGGAAGGTGCATCTAAAAAACAAAAAAAATGTTTAAAATTTTAAAAATATTCACTAAAAACAAAAAAACACGAAAAATAAAAAATTTAGTTTTCAAAAAACTTAATCCAGAAAACTCAAACCAAACACACTGAATAATTTTTGCCTTTATCTCTTGATATTTCATTTTTGTTTTGAATTCTTTTTTCCCAGTGGCAAGCAACTTGGGCAGTGACAACTTTTTTTAAAAAACAATCGGCATAAAGGGAAGTTGAATGTGTAGTAGTGAGACTCAAAGCCAGCCATCACGGCTGGTAACGAGTGAGTTTGGCAAACACAAAATGGGCCACAAACCATCCAAGTGGCCCACAGACAAAAGTGACTGGATTCATAAGCTAAGTTTGGCAAACATTGTCTTTAATTTCAAATGAAGTTTCATCTTCTTTCTAGAATAAGCTTCTCGGATATAATATCAAAAGCATATTGACTTGTATCTTTAACATGTACAAATTTTGGGGCAGGGACTTTCGGAAAACTAGGAAAGAAGTTTTCAGAAAAATAACAAAGGAGAAAAGAAAGTAGAGATATACCTCTTTTTCTGATTGTTTATCATTAGATGAGGTATCAGAAGGGACCTGAACAGTTTCAACGCAAGAATTAATAATATTAGAAACTTAAAAAAAATAAATAAAACTTGAACTTGAACTTGACATAGTAATGCATCACTTTATCTTGATACACTAATGCCTTGCACAACCATTTTTTACTCTAAAGGGCATTTAAATGGGAACAACTACAAAAAATTGCATTTTCATGGAGGTGTCAGTGAACCTGTGCATGGTCAAAGTGAAAGTTGTGACATAGGACACAGCTCTCACTTGCTCTGACTTGCACCTCCATGAAAGTGCAATATTTTGAGTTATTCCCAATTACATGTAATTTCTCCTTCCCTTTCTCTCCACTTCTTTTTTCCTCCTATTTTCTTCCATGTTCGTGCATTGCATTCCATTTGACAAGACTCCAATTGCCAATGCATTATATTCAAGATCTATTTCATTTAACCAAAAATGCATGTCTCTGATCTTACTCTCTTCTAACATTTTTTTAACAAAAACCAAAAAAATGAACTACTGACCTCTGTTCGACTCATAGGTCTTTTGGAGCGAACTTGCTTAATGGCATCTTCTGTGCTGCTTGCTGTTGGATCTGCAATCAATGACCAATCAATATGGGACGAGACAAGCCTTCGTAATAAAAGACACCATGGAGAACAGAATTTGAAAATTAAAGACAGAAGTGCTGGATTCATACCTATGGATGCTGTCAAAAAATCATCTGCATAATCTACTTCATGTATGGTACTCCAATTATCCTGCAGATGGAACACGAAACCATGGTTTATGGGTTGTGGATCTGAAATCGCCGAGTTCTAGTAAAATTTAAACCTACCACAGGATATAGTTGCAGTTCAACTTACCTTGTCAAAGTAATCGTATGTTGTATCAAATAAAGCATCGCCCACTTCATCCTCTGGAGGATGCAAAACATTATGGAAAAAAATATTTATAGAATCGAAATAGAACTGTGGACGTGGAGAGTTGTGATCTCCCTCGAATTTAATGATATTCTTATCCCCCTGCCAAATCACATGTTGAAAAAGATGAGAAGAGCGTGGTATAAAAATCAATGAAATGCGAGAGGAGAAATGCAAACAAGACGATGTATTGCAATGAATACCACTCTTTTTCAATGTATAACGAAGATCAGAACCAATTATCAAAAACCTAACTACTGAACTAGATTACAAGATGTAATAGTTTACTTTACACGATAATCAAACAAAACTAAGCCTTGTGTCCCAATCAAGTAGGGTATTTTTTGCTATTCTGCTATGTCAAGAGCAATATACTCGGTTAAATCAATTGAATTCATATCCTTTTTTACTATCGCATCGCATGTCAGTTTAATTTTCATGATGCTTTCTTTTAATTAAATAAATAAGTCTGCAACTAAAATGTCTTTAGAAGAAATTAACTACAAGCGTAACTTTTAATGGGATTAAAGTTTTGACAATGGATATTGCTTTCTTATGACAAAGCACCAAACTTAACAATTGAAGGGGAGACTCTAAAAATACGCTGACTCTAACAATTAACAAAAATACAAGTATTAAACTGGAAGGAGAGATCAAGATGCAAACACATTTATTCTCTCGTAAGCAGAACATAAATTATATCTTGTGATGCAGGAAAATACAAAATACATGCGTACGTGAAAATATATCAAATCTTGCAGATTTCTACCATTAATTCAGAAGATAATTACCACATAAGCATCAAATATACGATCTGAGTGATGAGGCTGTATAAAATCATCAGCAGTAGCATGCCCTAGTAAAACTGGAACAAAGCAGGACTTGGCCACCTATAACAGGGTAAGTGATGACAATCGCTCTCACGAAAAACATAATATAGTAAACACTAAACAAGAATAAATTTATCATTAATTAAATAGGACTTAGTAACAAAATAAGCTGTTTCTGATCAATGAACACAATTGTGAATGAAAATACTTTAAAAGAAATATTAACAACCATTTTAGCAAGAGATTTCACATTGCAAGTTAAGAACAAGTAGGATCATTTTCAGGTGATCTGCCATCCCAAAAATACTTCTATAAATTATTTGGTAGAATCAAACCTTGATGGTGTTCAGGTCCATTATGTCAAATTTGGCCTTCTTTTGAATTGCTCGTCGCATGTACTGGATTGCAAACTTCACCTAAAAATTGGAAAAACAAAGTATAAGTCATAATACCATGCTTCAGGCCCTGGCACCCAATATATCACAATATTTGCAACAGGAAATATTAGCATAATAATAATGATAAACATATGAGAATTTGTACACAAGTGCATTGCAATTTTTACATTGAGTTTAGAGGGCAAGAGTTGTTCTACATTAAAAAAAGGAAGATAGACATTGTTTTAAAATGAGAAAATGTCTTCCACAAATGGATCAACTTACAGTGAACTTGGGAAGACGAACTTTGAATGTATCCACAAGTTCCATCATCAAGTCAACCAAATCAGAGAAAGGGCTGTCAAGAACCATTCCAGCAATCGAAGGATCTTCAGCTCCATACATTAAGCTGCAAATAGCAAGCCAGAATTATAATGGCAAATACACAAAGTAAAGAGGCCTCAAAAGAGCTCAAAGCTCATGTGAATGTTGCAGTGTCTACTTATCTTAGCTTCATGCTAAAAACCTCAAGCACCAAAGTTCAAATATTGTTATTTTACGATAAAGTTATTAGTGATAATGCTGAAAGTTATATTTCAAAGAATTCCATATGGCCAAACTTACCCAGGTAAAAACATTCAACTGAAACAACTATGTTGAATAGCATCAAGCAAACAAGCATGAACATATATTTTCCTATGAACTTGTTTAGGCTTAGGACACAGTGTGTACGCCTGTCAGAACTGGTGGTATGGTGATCAGGAGGTTAAAATTTTTTGATAAAGCTCTTTTATGCAAATGTTGTGGAGATTTGCATTAGAGAGGGATAGATATTGGCGTCAGTTATCTTAAAAAGTGTGGACATCTTTAGAAGTGGACTTGTCATGTGAGTATACTAATCTTTCCAGGTCTTTTGAGACATTCGTATAGGTTTTTGCTTTATGTATACGGAGAACATCCCCTTTTGATGCATTTATATAGAAGCCAATCAAGGCAACTTTCCTCGGCAGAGAAAGCCTAAATCAGAACATTTTGTATTCACATCAGATACAAAAGATGAAGGGAGTTCCATTAAATCAAACACACAAGCACTAGAAGGAGAGAAGTTCATAGCAATTACGTTATGTTTTTTATAGACAATTGTACAAGACTTATTCATATTCATTTGGTTTAAATACATAATCTTAGGCCCCTGTGCTCTCTTGTTACATGAAACAAATATACAAGGACATGAAGAAAACCTAGTCACGGCACCCATTGAGCGGCCCCACAAACCAATCAAGGAAATGTTCCCATCTGCCCGCAAGTGGTCAACAACAGCTCCGAGATCATCCTTCTGGAATGAGTAAAAAAAAACACACATTTTCAGCTACCAACAAAGAATTGCTATAACCACCAAGATTATCACTGACTGGTGCATAAAGAACTGCAAGACCTACAACTGCCACATTCTGTACTTTCTCTGGCAAAGAAATATGACCGACTACGTAAGTATCATTTATATATATATATATATATATTGATAAATAAGTAAATTTATTAGAGAAGCATCAAGAGGATGCAAAGAATACAAATTTGAAACCCCCAATGAAACAATGCTAAGCTATCAAATCCTCTATGAAATAAATATAAGCTAAAACATCTGGATCAACTGATCCCGTAACCCATTTATATAACACCAAAAAAACCCGCCTCTCTAGCCAAGAAATCGACTAAGACACCCCTTGGAATACATGCCTGTTATAAGTATCATTTATATATATATAAACACACACACACGCATATATATAGAGAGAGAGAGAGCAGTCAATTACATAGTACTAGTAATATTATGGATTCTCCTAATTCACTAAAACGATGTACGCAACTTCAATTTTGTTGTTGTATTACACAACTGTAAATTATAGAGTGCATAAACAACTTTTAGGTTCCAATATTCACTTTAATACATAAGCAAAACTGGTAGAATTTTGCCTCAAATCTCCACACGTCTTGATATACAAAAATTATCAATAATAGTCTCTCCAAACAGTAGAGAACATAAATAAACATCACAAAAATCTCAGGATCTCAGGTAATATTTCCTTGTTCTCAATAAGAACAAGATGAAAAGAAAAGAAAAGAATAAGAGAGCTCTCAATGCCCATTTTAAACCAAAATACTTTAGGACAATATTATAAAACTTTCTTTTTGGACAAAATTAAAAGAAATTTGTATTCAAAACTGTGAAAATAATAAACTTGTGCACCGATCACAAACATGTATTTTATAAATGACACAATGTATCAAATACAATCAAGTTTTATGAAACATATTAATGATTCATATTATTTTCCATGTATAACATATAAAATCACATGCATCATTTCTATGGTGGATTTTAGTTAATAATAGGGGTAAACATACATCATGTCAAAATATACATCAATGACTAGTGCAACCCAATAGGCCATAGAATATAAAAATAAATAATAAAAAGTAAAGCTAAAGATCAAGTGTGGACATCATAAACTCCCTCCTCACAGACTTTATATTAATAAAATATAATTAAATTTCTCCGCCACTTACTTCATTCCACCCTAGAGTGACGTGCTCTCCTCCAGAAAGTCCAGACCCTGAGAAATCAAGGGTGAATACAGTAATATTTGAAGGCAAAAGTATTATAGCAGCTTCACTCGCATCAGCCCTGCACCCACTAGTGTAAAATCAAGACAAAAGTTGTTAGTAAAAAAAATTTAGAGGAAAAAAAAAAAATTATAAAAGCTAATTCAATTATATACCAGGCTGATGTTCATAAGATCTAAATATTAAGGAAAAAATAGCCTTGATCATGTCATCATTGAGAAAAAATAGGTGAAGGGCATTTGCAATCACTTGCCTATTTCTTAGTTCGAACCAAGGTCAAAAGCCTACCTTTTCAAACTGAGTTTCTTAACAAGACAAGTTCAAACACGATATAGGTTTTCTGGCATAATAAATAATGTCATTTCAGACCTTGTTTCCTTAGTGAGTGCCCATATGGTTAGATGTATTTCTTCGTGTGAGAACAAGAAGTTTTCTACCAAGTGAGGACCTTTAGTTCTTTTTTAAACTACCATAATTTGATTCTCACAGTACAATGTTTTGAAAATTTTACAGTATCTGTAAAGTGCAAAGTAATTAGCAAGCTCTTAAAACATGACATCACAATTTCTATTCAACCAAATTTATTTACTAACCTGTTGCCATGGCAGTAAATTACACAAGGCATAGCCTTTCCTTCTGGACGAATAATAGGCATGTAATGACTACATTGAAGAACATCTCCTCGACTGTTTACAACCTGCAGAACGTAAATAAGGCCAAAAGTTAGTTAGGAACTCCAAGATTCTGAACATGAAATAAATCATAACACGATTAAGGACGACTACCGCTATAGTCTACAAACAAAAAAGAAAAAAGGAATAGTGATATGATTGTCCTCTAAAACTTGATTTTGTTTTTTGTTTGTTTTTCCTAAGAAATAATTATGAACAACCTTGATCACATATTACATTTTCAACTTCTCATAATGCAGTTGCACATCAAGAATGGATCGTCAAGTACATGAATATTAAAGTGAGTTTAATTTTTTTTTGAAGGGGAGAGGACAGGAAATGCTAACATATCACCGAACCAAAAAAAACAAAGGATCAAATTTGTCAAATGCTACAACGAAATGCTGTGGGGAAGCAGACGGATATAATAATAAGTTGCACACATCAGCTATGGTACGGGGCTTTTAAGAAGAAAAAAATGCAGGTTTGTAAGGATTGATAGATCAAATTGACTTTACAATTTTGCATTGCTTCCCAAGGTTACAATTCAAACTACTATGAAAGTTCATTTGGTTCACTTAGAAAATATGAGGAAGAAGAACTCCGAAAATATGAGGAAGAAGGAATATATTTCTGTTATATTCAAAACTTCTTATTTTACAAGACCAAATGACACTCCTTATATAGGAGATATTACAAACATCATTATAACCCATTATATGCCACTTACATATTATATATTACCACTATCTACCACTATCATATTCTATACATGTCACTATCTACCACCAACACCACTATCATATGCCACTATCTTATTATATGCATTAACACAAATTTCCAGCACTCTCCCTCAAGCTGGTTTGAAGATATCTTCCATAGCCAGCTTGCTAGTCAGCTTATCAAATTGCTTCTTGTGTAGTCCCTTCGGTAGCACATCAGCTAATTGTTCACCCGTTGGAAGGTAGGTCATACAGATTATGCCAGCATTGATTTTCTCCTTGATGAAATGTTTATCCACTTCTATATGTTTTGTGCGATCATGTAGAACTGGATTATGAGCTATAGATATAGCTGCTTTGTTGTCACAATAGACCCTCATAGGTGTCGGGTGAGAAAGCTTTAATTCTTCAAGAATTCTTTTAATCCACATTACTTCACAGATTCCATGGGCAACAGCTCTGAACTCTGCTTCTGCACTACTTCTAGCTACCACATTCTGTTTTTTACTCCGCCATGTAACTAGGTTCCCACCAACAAAGGAGCAGTATCCGGATGTTGATCTCCTGTCTGTAACACTTCCTGCCCAGTCTGCATCTGTGTATACTTCAACTTGAAGATGTCCATGTTTCTTGAACAGTAAGCCTCTCCCTGGAGTTGCTTTCAAATATCTTAAGATCTTATAAACGGCCTCAAAGTGCTCTGCCCCTGGTGAGTGCATGAACTGACTTACCATGCTGACTGCAAAGGCAATATCAGGCCGCGTATGAGACAAGTAAATCAATTTCCCGACAAGTCGCTGATATTGTTCCCTCTCTTTAACTTCTTCAGCCTTAGCAGCTTGTAACTTCAAGTTAGGCTCGATCGGAGTCTCCACCATCTTACAACCAAGCATACCTGTTTCTCCAAGGAGATCAAGAACATATTTTCTCTGATTAACGAATACACCTTCCTTGGATCTTGCAAATTCCATTCCGAGGAAATACTTGAGGGCTCCCAGATCCTTAATGTGAAATTCTTTTGCGAGTTTCTCTTTGAGGGCTGCTAACTCTGCTTCATCATTACCAGTTAAAATGATGTCATCAACATAAACAATCAAAATTGCAATTTTACTGTTTTTTGAATGTTTATAAAATATTGTATGATCTGCTTGACTCTGCAAGAAGCCACAACTGATAACTGCCTTCCCAAAGCGTTCAAACCACGCTCTTGGTGATTGTTTGAGTCCGTATAATGACTTGTTCAATCTGCATACTCTGTCGCTTCCAAGTCGCTGCTCAAATCCCGGCGGTAGGCTCATGAACACCTCCTCTTCAAGATCACCATTGAGAAATGCATTTTTAATGTCAAGTTGATGTAGAGGCCAATCTGAATTTACTGCAAGAGATAACAGTACTCTGATGGAATTTATTTTAGCAACAGGAGCAAACGTCTCCTGATAGTCGATCCCATAAGTTTGAGTGAAGCCTTTAGCCACCAGTCTCGCCTTGTATCTCTCAACGCTTCCATCTGCGTTACATTTTATCGTAAACACCCATTTACACCCAACTGTTTTCTTGTCTTTGGGTAGATCAACTATCTCCCAAGTACCACTTCTCCTTAAAGCATTCATCTCCTCCATGACTGCTAATTTCCAATTCGGATCATCCAATGCTTCCTGTATATTCCTTGGAACAAACAAGTGTGAAATCCTAGATGTGAAAGCTCTATGGTTTTTAGACAGTCTTTGATAGGAGAGGTAATTTGCAATAGGATGTTTAATGCAATTTCGGACACCTTTCCTAATTGCTATAGGAACATCAAGGTCGGAAATAGAAGGAATAGGATTACCTAAAATTTCGATGCCAGAACTCGGGTGGACATTCGGGTCATTAGGATGGACATTCGGGTCATTATTCCTCAGATGAAATCGCTTCCTAGTATAAACCTGAAGCTCAGGATTTAGATCATTTTGTAGTACTTCTCCCCCTAAACAAGAATCTTCTTGACTAGGCACCATAGAACTTGGTTCTCCTAAGTGATCATTATCAAACAGATGTGGTTTTTGTGTAGGATAAATGACATTGGGGAGCGAGATAGAAATATCCCAAAAACGGTCTTCTACTCCACTTGTCTCCCCCTGAAGAGAAGTGTTGGGGAAATAGGATTTTGTTTCCACAAATGACACATCCATACTCACATGAAATTTCTTAGTTTGAGAATCGAAACACTTATACCCCTTTTTGTTTGAGGAATAACCCAAAAAAACACATTTTATAGTACGGGGGTCAAGTTTTGAACGAAATTGACTGGGAACATGAACATAGGCAGTACATCCAAAAACTTTGGCGGGTAAATCAGAAAACAATCTCGTATCAGGAAAAAAAGTTTTGAGACAATCAAAAGGTGTTTTGTATGTTAACACCTTTGTAGGCATCCTGTTTATCAAATAAGAGGCTGTTAAAATTGCTTCACCCCATAAATATTTAGGAACATGCATGTAAAACATTATAGCACGTGCTACTTCAAGTAGATGTTTATTTTTTCGTTCTGCAATGCCATTTTGTTGAGGGGTATCCCGACATGTAGATTGATGAAAAATCTCATTTTTTTCCAAAAACTCACCCAACTGCTCATTGAAATATTCTGTTCCATTATCAGAATGTAAAATACCAATTTTGGTTTGAAATTGGTTTTCAATCATATTGTAAAAATTTGTGAATAAATTTTTCACGTCAGATTTTTTATTCATCAAATAAATCCAACATAAGCGGGTATGGTCATTAATAAATGTAACAAACCATTTTTTACCAGAAAGAGTAGTGATTTTAGAAGGGCCCCAAACATTACTATGAATCAAATAAAAAGGTTTGGAAGCCTGGTAAGGTTTTGGCAAATAAGTAGAGCGATGAAATTTTGCAAAAATGCAACTTTCACAATGAAAAGAAGAACAATCAATCCCTTTAAATAATTCTGGAAATAAATGTTTCAGATAAAGAAAACTAGGATGTCCTAGCCTATAGTGCCATAGCATTATTTTTTCTTGAATAGAGATTGAACTAGTACTATTAAAGCTCTGAGCTTTTTTATTACTAACAGGTACTTCATCAAAGTAGTAAAGACCTTCAAGCATCCTAGCACGCCCAATCATCATCCCCGAGTTCTGGTCCTGAAATTCACAATGGGATTCAAAAAATGTAACACGACAATTAGAATCCTTAGATAGTTTACTGACAGACAAAAGGTTACAGGCTAAGTTGGGGACGTGAAGAACAGCATTGAGATTAATTTTCTCAGTTAGTTTAATAAATCCTTTTCCTGCAATAGGTGAAAAACTACCATCGGCTATTCTGATTTTGTCATGACCAGAACAAGGGAAATAAGTACTAAATAAATAGGAAAAACTAGTCATGTGATCGGAGGCACCGGAATCTATGATCCACGGAGAGAAGTTTAGGCAAGAGAAGGCTTTAGGATTTCTACCTGTTTGTGCCAACAAAACACTAGGAGTACCGGATGAGGAGTTGGATTTTATCAGCTTTAAGAGTTGATCAATCTGCTCTTTGTTGAAGGGACCTGAATCGGCTTCATTAGCGGTAGGAAAGCCACGATTCTTCTCTCCTTGTTTGCTGCTTTTCCAGTTGACAGGTTTGCCATGGATCTTCCAACACGTTTCGCGTGTATGGCGAGGCTTGTTGCAAAAATCACACCAGACTCGTGGCTTATCATCAAACCTGCGCTGGTAATTTGCAGCCTTGTTGGCCGCAGCATCGCTAATTAAAGCAGAAATTTCAATTGATTCACCAGTACCTTTTTTCTTAAGCATGACGCTCCTTCGGCTCTCTTCCCTTCTGACTTCGGCAAATACTTCGCCAATGGATGGGAGAGGAGGTCTGCCAATAATTCTTCCTCGCACTTCATCGAACTCAATGTTGAGGCCGGCAAGAAACTTGTAAATACGGCTGTCTTCCACAGTTTTCTTGTGGTGGTTGCAGTCGTCAACCGATTTCCATTCGTATGTGTTGAAGATGTCAAGATCCTGCCACAACCTTTTCAACGAATTGAAATATTTGGTGACGGAATCATCTCCTTGACGAATCTCTCCCAACTTCAAAGTTAATTCGAAAACTTGAGATTGATTTCCTAGGTCAGAATACATCTGACTAACATTATCCCACAATTCTTGTGCAGTAGTATAGCACATGTAATTAGAGCTTATATCCTCCTCCATGGAATTGACCAACCATGTCATAACCATGGAGTTTTCAGCGTCCCAACTGTCGAACAGCGGATCATTAACAGCAGGAGCCTTCTTGTCACCAGTGATGTAACCGATCTTTCCTTGCCCACGGATATACATCCGGACAGATTGTGACCAGCGGAGAAAATTATCACCATTTAGGCGGATGGTGGTGATTTGGACAGAGTGAGAGTTTGACGTTTTCACCGGAATGGCAGCGGCAGGGGTTGAAGTGGTTTCGGACGTGACTTCCGACATGGCTATGACGGTTTTAGGGCTGCTGTGTTTTTTGTTGCTCTGATACCAACTTAGAAAATATGAGGAAGAAGAAATATATTTCTGTTATATTCAAAACTTCTTATCTTACAAGACCAAATGACACTCCTTATATAGGAGATATTACAAACATCATTATAACCATTATATGCCACTTACATATTATATATTACCACTATCTACCACTATCATATTATATACATGCCACTATCTACCACCAACACCACTATCATATTCTATACATGTCACTATCCTTCACCAACACCACTATCATATTATATACATGCCACTATCTACCACCAACACCACTATCATATTCTATACATGCCACTATCCTTCACCAACACCACTATCATATTATATACATGCCACTATCTTATTATATACATTAACACAAATTTCCAGCAAAAACATTATAGCACGTGCTACTTCAAGTAGATGTTTATTTTTTCGTTCTGCAATGCCATTTTGTTGAGGGGTATCCCGACATGTAGATTGATGAAAAATCCCCTTTTTTTCCAAAAACTCACCCAACTGCTCATTGAAATATTCTGTTCCATTATCAGAATGTAAAATACCAATTTTGGTTTGAAATTGGTTTTCAATCATATTGTAAAAATTTGTGAATAAATTTTTCACGTCAGATTTTTTATTCATCAAATAAATCCAACATAAGCGGGTATGGTCATCAATAAATGTAACAAACCATCTTTTACCAGAAAGAGTAGTGATTTTAGAAGGGCCCCAAACATCACTATGAATCAAATAAAAAGGTTTGGAAGCCTGGTAAGGTTTTGGCAAATAAGTAGAGCGATGAAATTTTACAAAAATGCAACTTTCACAATGAAAAGAAGAACAATCAATCCCTTTAAATAATTCTGGAAATAAATGTTTCAGATAAAGAAAACTAGGATGTCCTAGCCTATAGTGCCATAGCATTATTTTTTCTCGAACAGAGATTGAACTAGTACTATTAAAGCTCTGAGCTTTTTTATTACTAACAGGTACTTCATCAAAGTAGTAAAGACCTTCAAGCATCCTAGCACGCCCAATCATCATCCCCGAGTTCTGGTCCTGAAATTCACAATGGGATTCAAAAAATGTAACACGACAATTAGAATCCGTAGATAGTTTACTGACAGACAAAAGGTTACAGGCTAAGTTGGGGACGTGAAGAACAGCATTGAGATTAATTTTCTCAGTTAGTTTAATAAATCCTTTTCCTGCAATAGGTGAAAAACTACCATCGGCTATTCTGATTTTGTCATGACCAGAACAAGGGAAATAGGTACTAAATAAATGGGAAAAACTAGTCATGTGATCGGAGGCACCGGAATTTATGATCCACGGAGAGAAGTTTAGGCAAGAGAAGGCTTTAGGATTTCTACCTGTTTGTGCCAACAAAACACTAGGAGTACCGGATGAGGAGTTGGATTTTATCAGCTTTAAGAGTTGATCAATCTGCTCTTTGTTGAAGGGACCTGAATCGGCTTCATTAGCGGTAGGAAAGCCACGATTCTTCTCTCCTTGTTTGCTGCTTTTCCAGTTGACAGGTTTGCCATGGATCTTCCAACACGTTTCGCGTGTATGGCGAGGCTTGTTGCAAAAATCACACCAGACCCGTGGCTTATCATCAAACCTGCGCTGGTAATTTGCAGCCTTGTTGGCCGCAGCATCGCTAATTAAAGCAGAAATTTCAATTGATTCACCAGTACCTTTTTTCTTAAGCATGACGCTCCTTCGGCTCTCTTCCCTTCTGACTTCGGCAAATACTTCGCCAATGGATGGGAGAGGAGGTCTGCCAATAATTCTTCCTCGCACTTCATCGAACTCAATGTTGAGGCCGGCAAGAAACTTGTAAATACGGCTGTCTTCCACAGTTTTCTTGTGGTGGTTGCAGTCGTCAACCGATTTCCATTCGTATGTGTTGAAGATGTCAAGATCCTGCCACAACCTTTTCAACGAATTGAAATATTTGGTGACGGAATCATCTCCTTGACGAATCTCTCCCAACTTCAAAGTTAATTCGAAAACTTGAGATTGATTTCCTAGGTCAGAATACATCTGACTAACATTATCCCGCAATTCTTGTGCAGTAGGATAGCACATGTAATTAGAGCTTATATCCTCCTCCATGGAATTGACCAACCATGTCATAACCATGGAATTTTCAGCGTTCCAACTGTCGAACAGCGGATCATTAATAGCAGGAGCCTTCTTGTCACCAGTGATGTAACCGATCTTTCCTTGCCCACGGATATACATCCGGACAGATTGTGACCAGCGGAGAAAATTATCACCATTTAGGCGGATGGTGGTGATTTGGACAGAGTGAGAGTTTGACGTTTTCACCGGAATGGCAGCGGCAGGGGTTGAAGTGGTTTCGGACGTGACTTCCGATATGGCTATGACGGTTTTAGGGCTGCTGTGTTTTTTGTAGCTCTGATACCAACTTAGAAAATATGAGGAAGAAGAATTCCGAAAATATGAGAAAGAAGGAATATATTTCTGTTATATTCAAAACTTCTTATTTTACAAGACCAAATGACACTCCTTATATAGGAGATATTACAAACATCATTATAACCCATTATATGCCACTTACATATTATATATTACCACTATCTACCACTATCATATTCTATACATGCCACTATCTACCACCAACACCACTATCATATGCCACTATCTTATTATATGCATTAACACAAATTTCCAGCAGGTTCTTTAAATGCTACTATGACTTTACAATTTCATTTCAACAGGATCAGATGGCAGAAAGTTTGTTCATTTCAAAATTCCTATAAATTTACAATTCCTTTTGGTGGTCAGTTAAACTAACAGTAAATTAGCTTGGGGTTCTTACTCTCAGAAAGTTAAAAAATATATCAAAATTACAATATCGGATAGTATAAACGAGTTACAGATAACAGAACAAGAGTTCAAAGGCCTGAAACCTAGCAGTGAAGAGGCCGCACAGAAACTAGTTGCTCACTAGTGAATCATTATGCAGATTCCCTAGGAATCACCTAACTAACATATGGGTCTCTCTTGATATGATAAAATATGTGGCTCTAAGAAAAATAAACTTATATTGGACAAATGCACAGTTAGTGCAACTGTTATATTTTGCACTTTTATTTCAATAGCTGGTCCCCTTGGGAGAACCATCTGCTATCAGGTTGCTTTCCTTCCTATGAGATTTAAAAGGGCACCACCATCATGTTCTTGATCTCCTTGTAATTGGATAAATTGAAGGTTAGTTTCACAATCATTATTTTAGAGATACTTGATAAGATGTAGTGAGCAAATATATTTTTAATTAAGAATAAAATAATAGAGAGGAACCAGTTCTATCATGACTTGTTTCACTATGATTTAACCCCTTTCCACAATTAAAACACATGCAACCTCCATACTTCTTAGATTAGCTGGAGTTCAAATTTTATGCTATGACTGGGTATGTAGTGCAATTTGCAATGCCTCCACATTTGGGGCACCAACTATAGAGTGGCAAGCTTAAAACCAAAAAAGAGATGTTCATAGCTTCAATCTATATATTGGCAAAACCAAAAAAGAGATGTTCATAGCTTAAAAGGTACAGCAAGAGCTGAAACTTCATACAGAAGTTAGATCTTACCTCCACATCTTTCCGCTCGTACCATTTCCCTTTCAGCATGAACTCTTGATCCAACAAATCATTTTTTGGGTCGTATTCAGCTCTGCAGATATCATAGAGGTGACAAAGTAACATTCAACACTCCTCAAAACTTCCATAAAATTGAATACACCTAGTCTTTTTGTAGTTCAGGATTGCTTATGAATCAGCCATATACATAGTAGTTGTTAGGGACATGAAATTCAAGTGGAGGAAAATCCCATGAAAAATATATATATAGTTCAGGTGAATTCTACAGTTATGGTACTACTAAATGCTATGTGGTTAATATTTAAATACTAAGTCAGAGAGTATTCTATCACATTCAAATAAATAAGTGTAGATAGACACAACACAACTGATAGTTACAGATGTGTACATATAATTTTATAAAGCCCTGAGCCTCAATCAAACCCACATGGATTCAAGTTCTATATGTAAATACAGGAAAATTTTTAAAAAGGAAGCAAATTTGACAAATTCATGGAAACCACATATGAAATGCAATTAAATAGTAATCAGGAATATTAGTAATAAGAAATATTAGTAAAAATATATATATATCCGCAACTTTTGATTCTTTCTACAATTAATTTTTTTTTTTTTTTTTTTGAAATAGATTCTTTCTACAATTAATAACAATATGTAAATCCTCAAGCTCCAGTAGATCTATCAAACTTCATTAGCCCTAAGCAAAAAATCAACAACCCACATAGAGAGGAATTGACAGTGTACGGACTTCATTTTCAAACAAATTTTACAGTTAGTACAAGTAATTCAAACCCTAAATATTCAAGAGAGAGAAAGATAGAAAATTTCTAACACTGTGTTTGGTTAGGGATTTGGAAAGGGATTTGAAAAAGGAAAGGAAACGGTATATGAAATTATGTGAAATGTATTTTATTCATATTTCACCTGGCTTTTTCATTTCTTTTTCCCAATCACTTCCCAAATCCCCAACCAAACAGTGTAAATTACTCAAAAGAGTATTGAATCTAAAACACATCCAACAAAATTAAATAAATAAAATAAACCACGGGTGCTTTAATTTCAAAAAACCCACCAAGAAAAAAACAGCACCGCCCAGAGAAAATCAAAACAAACAATTAAACCCAGAACATAGTTCAAAGAATTGACAGGGAAAGGACTTCTTGTTCAAACAAATTTAATAGTCAGTACAATAAATTCAAACCCAAATATTCAACACACACGGAAAATCTGTGAGATTACTCAAAAGGGTATACAAAAACACATCCATCAAAAATAAATAAAATAAACCACTGGGTGCTTCAATTTCAAAAAACCACCAAGAAAAATAAACAACCCCCCCCCCAAAAAAATAAATAAATAAATAAATAAATAAATAAAATTTAAACCCAGAACAGAATTCAAAAAATTGACAGGGAAAGGACTTCATTTTCAAACAAATTTAACAGTCAGTACAAGTAATTCAAACCCAAATATTCAACAGAGAGAGAATCTGATAAAATAAAAAAATAAAATAAAAAAACAGAGAGAAAATCTCTGAGATTACTGAAAAAGTGTATTGAATCTAAAACACATCCAACAAAAATAAATAGAAAATAAATTATGGGTGCTTCAATTTCAAAAAAAAACCACCAAGAAAAATAAACAACCCAACAAAAATCAAAACAAACAATTAAAACCCAGAACAGAATTCAACTTACATATGCCTCAAAATGGGACAAAAATATACCTTGAACACATTCCCAGAATATACATAGACAGAGAATTGAAAGTGGTGTGTGGGGGTACCTTGGGGGGCGAATGATGAAGTTGACAAGTGGCTCCATATAGACTCTCAGATGATGAAGATCTGCTATTTCTCTCTCTATCTAGGCTGTTTCTGTTTATATCTATGTGTGTGTCTATGATTGAGTATGGAAATTGTGGAGAAAGAAAGGGAAAGGAAACAAGATTGTGGGTTGGAGATGAATTTCTCAGCAGAAGATGGAGAAGGAGAGGAAAAGAAGCAGCTTTGTTGATGGTGGTGATGTTGATGGTGGTGTCATTGTTATTGTTGTTTTTCTCCATATTTGCGTTTCTTCCCTTGTAAACAAACAAAACAAAAGCAAAATCTAAAAGATCGCCAAAACCGAGTCACTACTGTGTGTGTGGCACTTAGCACGTGCGAATCACCCCCTCTTTGTTAAAACTAGAATCTTTCGTATGATTCGATACACATCTATCCGGTCCATGCGTTCTCATTGCTTAGAAGATTCGAAAAAAAAAAAAAAAAAAAATTAGATATATTTATATTTTATATAATTTTATATATATATTTTTTTATATTTTTAAATCACTCTTTAAATTTCTTAACTAAGGACAACCCTCTATAAAGTGAAAGGGATTAGAAGTATAATATGATGAAGTGAAGAGATTATTAATAAAGAGTGTTTATTAATATTAGATTAGAGATATAAAATAAAGAGTGTTTATTTATACATCACCTGATAGTAATATTATAGATAGTATTAATATATAAAATTAATATTTTTTTATTCTTTTAATATTATAATTATTATTATTTTTATAATTGTTAAGTCCACTTAGAGACGCTTAAAAAATATAAATCTTACATAAAAATTATTTAAAAATTCACTAAATATAAAAAAATCATATTTTTATAGTATTTATTAAAAAAAATTAAATATTTCTTTCACAAATAAATTATTTGAAAAACAAATAACATTAAAAATATTTTAATTCATTTTATTTAATATTTAATCTATTAATCATATCACTAGATTTCTAATCTCATATGTTTTCCTTCCATGCTAATCCAACCAAGAATGAAGATTGTTAGTCCTTTTGAAGTCTTTAATCTCATCACAATCTTTCACAATCAAACACTTTATATGGCTCTCCCTTATTATTAGTCCAATCTCTTCATTTATGAATCCAAATAAATATAATCTTAATTTAATCTGGCGCAATTAAGAAATGAACATGAGTTTAGTAATTTTAAAATATTTAAATTTCAATTCAGTGGTAGATATATAAGTTTCAATTCAGTGGTGGTAATTTTAAAATATTTACTAAATTTTTCATAATCTGAACCTCATTCAAAGTGACAGATGACATATAACTCACCTGATCCAAATTCGTAAGCACACCAACTACAAAAATATTATAGCATCATGATGACCTCTTTGGTGCGGCTTATTTAAATTTTTTATAATTTTTCTTATTTTAAGAATTTGTGTTTGCATGTTTTCGGTTTATAGTTGATAAGCAAAAATAATTAAAATAAGCTAAAAAATATATGATTATTTAAAAGTTAGGGAAATAATTCTTTGGGGTTTATTACACTTTCTATTCATAAACTATCGCTAAATTATCTAATTAGTTCTTAAACTATCAATTGAATCTACTTAGTTTCTAAAATATATAAATTAAAATCTATTTAGTTCATAAAATAAGCCTTTGTTTGGCATAAGCTAAAATGAGACTTTTTAGTTAAAATAATCACAAAAAGACAAAATAGACTTTTTAGTCTAATAAGACAAAATATCACATTCAAATCATAATTATTTTATTTTTTCTCTCACAAAAGTCAAAAAAATCAAAAAGCCTATCTCTTTTTAACCCTAAGCTCGTTTGGGAACAGACTTTTTTAGTAAACTTTTTTACTTTTTTTCTAAAATATGATGTGAAAAAAAACTAGTATTTTTTGGATGACTTTTCGATTTTTTACGAAAAGACGTACAAAAAGTAGAGAGAAAATGCAATCTTTGACTTTTTGATATAGATTGTTAACTTTTTGATTTTTTTTAGTGACTTTTTTACTTTTAAGCTAAAAAGTGAAGTTGTCAAAATAGCTAAAAAGTCAAAAAGCCAACCCACATCCCAAATGAACCCAAAAGTAAAATTTATTTAATTCTTAAATTATCGATTGAATCTATTAAGTCCTTAAAATATTTAATTCAAACATATTTAGTTCTTGAAAGAATTACAAAAATAAAATATAAATCCATATTTTATTTCTGAAAAATCTTAAAGCTCTACTTTGCCTTGGTTTGGCAATCCAGTCTTGGGTTAATTTAGCCACATCCGTCCAAAATAGGCTAAATTAACCACAAGAAACAAAAAAACATTCACGTGGCTGGGGAACAACTAAGTGTCTATGCAAATTACCAAACTACCCCCATTGCCAATTTGTTTGTCTCACACCATCACCAATTCGAACCACACAATCTCTTATCTAAGGCACAGTTAGACACTGAAAGGAGGAGGCAAAAAACACAGACGCTCAATGGTGTAGAATAAAAGCAAAGCTGTCTACAACCCAAGCCCACCAGAGTGGACATCGCCGATGACATTACCTCCATTACATTCCCGCTACCACCAATCGTCAGGTTCTTCAATTTTTTTTTTTTTTTTTGGGTGGTATATGTCGTCTCCTTCAACCCAATTTGCTGGGTGATTTAGTAATCATCCAATTTTTTGTTGTGTGAATGTTTATTGTTTGTTCGGCATATGGGAAAACCAGTGTATGATAATGGATGATCCATTAATTCTGATGGATCTAAACTTTGGATTTTCTTTACAAAATTTATCTCTGCAAAGTGGCGTGGTCTGTTACATTTTTTTCCTCATCCCTTTGATTCTGGGCAGCATTTGTATGCCGATTTTTGGGTATGAGTCCTCAAATTTTTTTTTTTTTTTTTTTGTATGGATTGAATTTTACATTTTTGCAAGATAAAACATTTATGTGTTAATGTTAATGCATCTGGAAAAGTATCTGAAGAAGGTTGGGTTACAAATGCTAAAGTACATCTTTTTTTTGAAAAAAAAAATTTTCCTCATCTCTTTGATTTTGGGTAGCATTTGTATGCCAATTTTTGGGTATGAGTCCTCAATTTTTATTTTTATTTTGCCATTCTGTGTATATTTTTGTGTATGGACTGAATTTTAGAGTTTTGCAAGATAAAACATTTATAGACTGGAAAGTATTTGGAAAATTATCTAAATTTTGGTGGGTTAGAAATGCTGAAGTACCTCTTTTTTTTCTTTTTCTTTTTTTTTTTGTTTTGGTGTTTGTTAAAGTTGTTTTTTTTTTTTCCGAGTTTTTTAGTTTATCTTACATCTATAACTATTAGGTTTGCTACTTTTATAAATGCTCACACTTGATCTTGTATTTGGAAGTGGTTCAGTAGATACTCATGATTGTACATATGATTGTATTGTACAGCCCAAAGGTGCCCAACTACCACTTTACCCTCTTGATCCACAATTCCATTGTTGGTATAACACACAGAGCTAGCATGAAATTGGAATTAAAGAGGCGGAATTGGAGGGAAGAAACTGTACAAGCACCAGTCGGGGATTGGCGGTGATGAGAGCTTCTTATTAAGATAATTGAGAATCGATTGGTGGCCATTTTTTTCTTTTGTAAAACCCCATTTTTTACTAACAAATGGGGAAATTTCTCATTTCATACATAAACAATTCCTGAACTCGAAATGATGTGGCACCTACATGTTAACATATTTATTGTATTTTAGTCTTTTACACGGTCAGAAAACAAACCATGGCTTCTTTTACCCTTACTGTAACTTCCACTACATGGCCACGTCAGATGTGTGTCTGTGGCTATGGCCAATGTATTGTGAAGATATCCAGATCGACCAAAAATTTAAAAAATGTTCCAACAAACGGTTACAATTGTTGACATAATTTTTTTGACAAGTTTTCTTTTTTTTTAAAAAAAAAGGCCGAAATTCTCTTGTTTCCCCGAAATTATAAAAAAAAAATGCTTGTAAAAACAAAAAAAAACCAAATAATCAACTGTCGTGTTAACCGCACAACCCACACGCCTAGGTAAATCAACAAGAAAGGGGAACACCTTCACCCCAAGGGCATTTTGGTAATTTCACATATGGACACCTCACCAAAAAGTCAACCCACATCTCAAACGAACCCTTTGTCTTTAAAATATATATATTTTTGTTGTGTATTTAAATTAGTAACAGAGTCTGGTTATTAGCTTTGTCTTTAAAATATATATATTTTTGTTATGTATTTAAATTAGTAACAGAGTCTGGTTATTAGTCTTGCCAATAAAATTATGTGAGTACTCCGTTTGGCAAGAAAAAGCCCAGGCTTTTTTGGCTAAAATAGCCACAAAAAACAAAATAGGCTATTTTAGCCACAAAAAACAAAACATCAAATCCAACCCATAATCATTACAATCCTCTCTCACAAAAAAAGTCAAAAAAGCCAAAAAGCCAAAAAGTCCTTCCCAAACCAGGCTAAAATAGCCCAGGCTAAAATAGCCAAAAAGCCAAAAAGCCAACCCACTTCCCAAACGGAGGCTAAGGGTTCATTTGGGATATGGGTTATCTTTTTGGCTATTTTAGCCTAGAACTAAAAAATCTTGTTTGGGATAGACTTTTTGGTTTTTTTAACTTTTGTAAGAGAAAAAATAAAACGATTATGGTTTGGATGTGACGTTTTGTCTTATTGACTTTTAGCCTATTCTGTCTTTTGTGGCTAAAATAGTCAAAAAAAATTAAAAAGTTTGGCATGCCAAACGAAAGCTAAAGAAATAGAACTAAATAAATTGAATAATAACACTTCATTACAAATTATAATAGAACAAAATAATACATTAATTAAGTTATGAAAAGAATTTAGCAAAAAATTTAGAAACAATCAATAAGAAATTATAAATGAAATCTAATATATAATACTAGATAAAAAAAAAAAGCTTATATTTTAACTAGGTATGATCTTTTACGAATTTATAATACTTATAAGTTTATATTTTATTTTTATAATCCTTTCAGTGACTAAATAGATTTGAATTAAATACTTTAAGGACTTAATAGATTCAATCGATAGTTTAAGGGGGACTAAATAGATTTTAATTTATGTACTTTAGGGATTAAGTAAACTCAATTGATAGTTCAAAGATTAAGTAGACAATTTTAGTGATAGTTTAGAGGTATAAAATGTAACAAACCTAATCCTTTAACTTTTACTTTTTATCTTTTTATTTTTATTTTGCAATAAATTACACCAAAAGATCTATGTGATTGTGTATATGAGTAATGATACTAATTTTTTTTTTATTTATTAAGCAAGTAAATGTTAAATAGGATTGAGCATAGGGTCATTCATCCCACGGAAATTGCATAATCTGATTCTATCCGCGTATATTTGGGCGGTTTCAAACCTGCAGTAAGGTTAGATGTTATTTGAAATATTTTCATGTTTCGGGTTGTGGGCGAGTTGCGAGTTTCACCCACACCCGCACACACCGGCCCGCGCTTATACTTTTTTTTGTTTCTCATAAAATTCTAGCAATCTTAACCTTCCATATTAGTAGATATATATACATACATAATATATAATATATATTATATACTCACAGTTGTTATGTATACAAATATACTTATACATAATATATAATATATATTTCTAGTATATTGAACTTATTTTATTTATCTACGTAAATGGAAATTTTTATTTTTATTTTTTAAGTAAGGATTATCAATTTCTAAATCTCTGAGGTTAAAATATTAAGAATAAAAAATGAGTTAAAAAAAATAATTTTATGATAAGAAATATGTGATTTTATGTCCTAAAATAATATTTAAAAAATGAGGAGAAAATGCCCAAAATAGAAATTTAGAAAATGGAGGAAAATAGGTCCAAAAATAAATTTTTAAAGAAAAAAGTTTAATCCGTAAACCGCTTGCACCGTTCGCATATCCATGAACCATATCCATACAATCCTCAATCTGCACTGCGGGCGGTTGCGAATTCAATTTTTGTCCAAATTGCAGACATGCAGATGGATCCAAACTAGAAACCAAACCGTCAAAAACCGATCCACAAGCACCAATATTTGGAGAAGATAGAATGAGAGTATACTACACTCACCCTTTTTAAAATTTAAAGAAAATATAATTAATTTTACGTTTTTGAAATTTAATTCACGTCACTCTTTAATCATTTCTTATTAACAATTTGTTAATTATATAAAAGAATAAATTATATTGTTATTTTTTTTATACTAAAATATATACTTATCTTTATTTATTTTAAATATCTATTTAGGCTAATTTGGAGATTTGGATTTTTAGTAAAAAATCTCTATAAGTTGTTATATCACTCTTTTTATTTTCTCTTCGTCTTTTTATCACTCTTTTTATTTTTATGCATCTTTTTATAAAAAGTTAACTAAAATAATTAATTCGTTAAGGGGGCCTCACTATGTGTATTGTAGTTCATATACTTTAACTTTGTTAAAAGAAAAATTATATGTTATTATGTTAAAAATATGAATTAATTATATTTTTTTTAAAATTAACAATAAAATAATGAGTAAATTACAAATACACTCCTTGAGATTTGTTTAAAATACAGATTATCTCCTGTAGTTTGAAAAATTACAAATACCTCCTTATTAGAATTTTTTATTTAACAGAATTAATTAAAAATTTTAAATTCATAATTACTCTCCTATACAATAATAAAATTATCTAAATTATTAATTGAAACATATTTTTAACATCATTAAAAATTATTAATTGACTTGATAACTTATTAATAAAAAGAGCGATTTGTTATGAAATTAGAAATCTCAAAGGGTAAAATGTAATTTTTAAAACTACATAAGTGATTCGTATTTTAATCAAACTTCAAAGGATGTATTTATAATTCACCTTAAAATAATTAAATTGCTAATTGCAGTTAAAGTAGGATACTCTATGGCACACGCGCAAATCACAATTATATATACAACAACGATTCATCCCCCCTTTTCCTCCCACCCCCTTTGACCCCCTCTCTCTCTCATTGGTTACATTTTCTTTTTCTTTTTCTTTTTTTTCCTGCTCCTCCAATCACCACCCGCCACATGGCAAAGGGGGTGAGAGGGTGACCCCCAAAAGGGGGTCCCAAGCATTATTCTTATACATATTTCCACGTGTTAGAAGCAATGGCCAAGATTTTGTGAAGGGACCAAGTTGGAAAGAAGTTCGATTTTGTGCAAGAAAAATGATTTGGACCCCTCTCCCTCCACCCCCACCACCCCCTTACACATACGTGGGGGTTGATGATTGGAGGAGAAGAAAAAAAAAATTATTAACCAATCACAGGCCTGTGGGGGTCGTAGGGTCTCAATCACTTCCGTTTGTGCAATTGGAGTAGTGCGATTTATTAAAAATTTTAATTTGATGAACTAAATTATTTATGTATTATAATTAATAAATTTATTTAATTTTTTAAAATAAATACAATAAAATTATATAATTATAATTATTGAATTAGATTTATTTTTTTGTAAAAAATTTAGACATAGAAAACAACAACATTAATAACTAAAATCATTGAATGAGACATGATATTCGATGAGACATGTTAAGAGACTACATAGAAATTAAGGGTGAGCAGTGGATATTTTGATCGGTCTAAATCAACTTAACCGTACTTATCCGCCGCATTTCGGATAGATGCGTAGTGATGAGAGGACAATTGTAGATTGATTTTTTCCAACCTACCTAGTTTTGAACGGAAGCCGGATTTGAGGTTATTTTGGCCGCAACCGAACTGCCAAACTGCGAGCACCCCTAGTAATTTGTAAGACTTTGTATTTTTAATTTATTTAAATATTATGCTGAGCAGCCTGGCTATGTTCAGCATGTTTTGAAAAATCACACTTTGTTTATCTTTTCATCTCATCTCCTCCCAAAACATTCTAGACATGATTTATGACTCAATGAAGATTAATAAGCTAACAATCAACATAAATTAGTTGATTAAAGAATAAGTCATTAACTTAGTAGTAATTGATTAAGAAGCCAAGTACGAAATTGGTTTATGCAAAAAAGAATGATTTAATAATGAAAGAATATGTGAAATGAGAACTCGATTCATTTGACTAAAGAAAGAATAAGCGTAGTAGACCTTCGGATTATTTAGACAGAAGACAAGAAAAGTCAAGTTTGATCAAGAAAGTAATATTGTGTTTCAATGTGTATATATTATGTGTTTGTGTAGGTTACATGCTATTGTCTGCCTGATCTGTCTGATCTGCTTCTGCAACTTTCTGTGAGTAATAACTCTGTAAAGCTATGTTTAATATGAAATACTTTATGAACATTATGATATGATATGAACTGTTTCTGAATGGTACAAAAAGTTATTTTGAGATTACATGAATGATGATCCAATTCTTTGAAATGTCTTTGTGGTATCCTTAGCAAATGCTCTCGCCTGGGGGAAATAATATTGTGGCTTGTGGCCATAGGCCCTCGCCCGGGAGAAACAATACCGTGGCATAGGCCCTCGCCCGGGGAAGCAATATCGTAGCATAGGCCCTCGCCCGGAGGAAATAATACCATGGCATAGGCCCTCGCTTGAGGGAAACAATACCGTGGCATGAGGCCTTTGCCCAGGAAAAACAATACCGTGACCTACCTATATTATATGATACTCAGTACCGAAGGTTCCATTATGGAACTTAATATGAATAACCAATGTGAATTGTTAACGCTAATGGATGTATCACGCGTGATTTGAATATATATATAAATATGACTCTGTTTCTGTTACGAATACGAACATGACTATGTTTCTGATTTGATAAGGGATTTGAAATCTGATTTCTGAATTTGTTATGGACATCATTCATTAAAATCTTTACTCTGTTATTATTCACTAGCCTCCAATTCACTGTATTATTTATGTATGCAGGTGATCATGTGCGTGACCATGTTAGGGAAAATATGTGATTCCCCACAAGTAAATCAATCAATGTGAATAAAAACTAATGCGGAAAAATTAAATCAAAAGTAACACAAGAATTTTTACGTGGTTCCCTCAATGTAAGGTATGTCCATGGGATCGAAATCCAATTCCACTATCAACCATAAAGTTTCCAAACGATTACAAAATCACCCTTAAGTGAATTCTAAATAATCACAAATAAACAAGAGGAAAGAACTCACCAAATAGATGAATCAAAATCTTCGAAACAAAGTTGTAGAAGATCCAAACTAACGAATCAAATCAACTTCACCAAAATACCACCCTCGAATAAAGAAAAAAAACTTCTGCACCACCGAATTGATTGATCAAGCCAAGCATTATTTCACCAAGGAAAAAGTGTATTTTGCTGTCGCTTTTTTTCCACTACCTCGGAGCAAAAACATAAACAATATATATTGTTAAATCTAGGACTTGTTTTATCAAAACCCTAATTTTATCCAAATTGAATTGGGTTTCCACAAATTAGATATAATATATAAAAATATATTATAACTAATACCAAACCAAATTAAACTCTTTTAATAAACCAATTGGGTCCCACACTCTAATAAGGAGGTATACTCAACAATTCTTCCCTTACTGACTTAGGTGGAGATATCAACCATACCCGCCAAAGTTCGACACTTTAAATGTTTGTCCTTCGACAAAGTCTTTGTCAACATATCCGAAATATTATCATCTGTGTGAACCTTTTCGAGTTGTAACAATTTCGAATCTAACACATCACAAATTCAGTGGTATCTCACATCAATGTGTTTCGATCTCGAATGAAAAGTAGAATTTTTACTCAAATGAATAGCATTTTGACTATCACAATAAAGCACATACTTTTCTTGCTTCAAACCCAACTTTTGCAAAAATTTCTTCAACCATAACTCTTCTTTACAAGCTTCTGTAATGGCAATAAATTCAGCTTCGGTAGTTGAGAGAGCAACACATTTTTGTAATTTAGATTGCCATGCCACAGCTCCCCCTACAAAAACCATCAAATACCCCGAAGTAGATTTCCTAGAATCAACATCACCGGCCATGTCAGAATTCGTGAACCCATCAAGCATCGGTTTACCATCCCCAAAACACAAACACACATTCGAAGTCCCTCGAAGATACCTTAAAATCCATTTTACCGCCGCCCAATGTTCTTTACCCGGATTAGAGAGAAACCGACTCACCACACCAACGACGTGAGCAATATTCGGCCTTGTACAAACCATGACGTACATCAAAGAACCAATTGCTGAAGCATAAGGAATTTTCAACATCTCTTCCTTGTCTTTCTCACTTGTAGGACATTTATTCGAATTTGAAGTGACCCGCAAGTGGACAACCAACCGGCTTTGCTTTATTCATGTTGAACCTCTCAAGAACTTTCTCAATGTAGCTTTCTTGAGACAATCAAATTAGTCCCTCTTTGCGATCACGAACAATTTTCATACCAAGAATTTGCTTTGCCCGCCCTAAATCTTTCATAGCAAAAGACTTGCTCAACTCCAATTTCAACCTGTTTATCATGGTAGAATCTTGACCCACAATTAACATGTCATCAACATAAAGCAAAAGAATAATAAATTTTCCATCCGGGAAATTTTTCACAAACACACAATGGTCCGAAGTGGTTTTAGAAAAGCCATTATTCATCATGAAAGAGTCAAATTTTTTGTACCATTGCCACGGGGCTTGCTTGAGGCCATACAAACTTTTCTTCAATTTGCAAACAAATTTCTCTTTCCCCTTTTCCACAAAACCTTCTGGTTGCAACATGTAAATTTCTTCTTCAAGATCACCATGAAGAAATGCGGTCTTCACATCAAGTTGTTCAACTTCAAGGTTTATACTTGCAGCCATGCCAAGTACAACCCGAATAGAAGACATTTTCACAACTGGCGAAAAAATCTCATCAAAGTCAATACATTTCTTTCGCCCAAAGCCTTTCACAACAAGACATGCTTTGTACCTCAGATTCTTGCCATCATTCTTCAATTTGAAGACCCACTTATTTTTTAGAATTTTCTTCCCCTTAGCCAACTTCACTAAATCATAGGTGTGATTTTCAAGTAAGGAGTTTATCTCCTCTTCCATGGCCTTTTTCCAATCACCTTTCTTTGCATGCTCCATTGCTTCTTGATAGCTCTCGGGCTCCCCTTAATCGGAAATTAACACAAATTCATTAAGAGAATACTTTCTTGAAGGTTGTCGGTCCCTTGTAGATTTTCTTAACTCAAGTTGTGGTGGCGGTTCTTGAGTTGGATGCTCTTTCTCAATTTCTGGCTTAACTTCATTAGGATTAACATCATCCTCCACTTCTTCAATAAGTGGCTGTATATCTCCCCCATTTTTATCATCAACTGAAGATGAAGGAGATAGATCTATGTTAATGAGATCACTAGTTTTTGGCTTCGGTTGATCATCTTTACCAAAGTCTTCAATTGTTTGGTCTTTAAGAAACACAACATTATGGGTTCGAATGACTTTCTTGTCGACCAGATCCCACAATCTATATCCGAATTCATCACGCCCATAGCCAAGAAAAATACATTGTCTTGACTTATTATCAAGCTTGGATCTCTCATCCTTTGGAATGTGAACAAAAGCTCGGCAACCAAACACTCTCAAGTGCTCATAAGACACATCTTTACCGGTCCAAACTCTTTCTGGAACATCACCATTCAAAGGATAGGAAGGAGACAAATTGATTATGTCAACCGCTGTCTTCATTGCCTCACTCCAAAAGGATCTTGGCAATTTAGCTTGTGAAAGTAAACACCTTGTTCTTTCCACAATGGTGCGGTTCATTCTCTCGGCAACGCCATTTTGTTGAGGAGTCTTCTTAACCGTTTTTTGGTGTCGAATACCTTGGCTGCGACAATACTCATCAAATGGCCCAATGTATTCACCACCATTATCTAATCGAATGCACTTCAATTTCTGCTCTGTTTCTCTTTCAACCATGGCCTGAAAATGCTTAAATACTTCTAGAACTTGATCTTTAATTTTTAGTAAAAAAACCCAAACTTTCCTTGAATAATCATCAATGAAAGTAGCAAAATAAAGTGCACCACTATGTGTTCTAACTTTCAAAGGACCACAAACATCCGAATGAATCAACTCTAACACATTTTCTTTTCTAGAAGCAACATTTTTATGAAAAGAAACTATATGTTGTTTACCCGCCAAACAATGAACACAAGTTTTAAGATGTGTACCTTTCAAATCGGGTAGAAACTTTTTCTTAAACAAAACTTGTAGCCCCTTTTCACTCATATGGCCAAGCCGCTTGTGCCACAATTCGGTAGAAGTATCATCTTCAAGTGCATTGACAACACCTTTACAAATTTTTCCTTGCATGGAATAAAGTGTATGAGTCTTCTTACACTTAGCCACCACCAAAGAACCCTTTGTGAGCTTCCATATTCGATTACCAAATCTATTGTTGAAGCCTTTATCATCTAGCTTCCCGGTAGAGATCAAGTTGCGGCGAATGTCGGGAACATGCCTCACATCTTTAAGCAACAACTTGCAGCCCAAATTTGTTTCTAAGCAAACATCACCCATGCCAATAATCTTGGAGAAACCTTCATTACCCATTCGAACAGAACCATAATCTCCTTTGGTGTAGGTAGTGAAGAAATCAACTCGAGAAGTCACATGAAAAGAAGCACCGGAATCAATCACCCAATTGCTCTCTTGGCCCACAAAATTGATACAATCATCTTCACAAACGACCATGAGATCATCAGTAGTAATTGCCATTGTGTCTTCTTACTTCTTATCCACACTTTTGTCACGCCTTTTCTCCTTGTTCTTGAGCTTTCGATATTCTCGTTTCATGTGCCCTTTCTCATGGCAATAATAGCACTCAATGTCTTTCTCTGAAAAAGAACCATCTTTTGATTTGTCACGGCTTTGATCACGACCATGAGGAGTCTTACTCCTCCCCCTTGTTTTGCTTCGGCCTCTCATAACAAATGCTTCCGAATGAGAGGAACCCGCTGATTTTCTTCTAGTTTCTTCATTCAACAAGCTACTAGTGACTTGGTCCATTGTGACAACTCCATCGGGTGCCGAATTACTAACTGTCACAACCAAAGTCTCCCAACTTTCGGATAAAGAACTAAGTAGCATCAAAGCCTGCAACTCATCATCAAAAATAATTTTCATAGAAGCAAGTTGGTTAACAATACTCTTTATTTCATTCAGATGTTCCGGAATAGGGCTGCCCTCTTTATATTTTAAATTAACCAACTTACGAAACAGAAAAGCTTTATTTGTGGCTGATTTCCTATCATAAAGGCCTTCTAATTTTTTTCATAAATCATGCGCTGAAGTTTCAGTAGCAACATGATGAAACACACTATCATCAATCCATTGACGGATAACACCAACAGCTTTTTGATTAACCCTCTTCCATTCATCGTCTTTCATATCATCAGGTTTGCCACTATCACCCTCAATTGGCCTATACAAATCTTTACAAAATAATAGGTCATCCGTTTTAGTTTTCCAAGTTACCCAATTGCTTCCATTGAAGCTAGACATACGACTCACATTCCTCTCCATTGATTTACACAAATAAATAAACTCCAATAAATCGTAAGCTCTGATACCAGTTGTTAGGGAAAATATGTGATTCCCCACAAGTAAATCAATCAATGTGAATAAAAACTAATGTGGAAAAATTAAATCAAAAGTAACACAAGAATTTTTACGTGATTCCCTCAATGTAAGGTACGTCTACGGGATCGAAATTCGATTTCATTATCAACCATAAAGTTTCCAAACGATTACAAAACCACCCTTAGGTGAATTCCAAATAATCACAAATAAACAAGAGGAAAGACCTCACCAAACAAATGAATCAAAATCTTCGAAACAAAGTTGTAGAAGATCCAAAATAACGAATCAAATCAACTTCACCAAAATACCACCCCCGAATAAAGAAAAAAAAACTTCTACACCACCGAATTGATTGATCAAGCCAAGCACTATTTCACTAAGGAAAAAGTGTATTCTGCTGTGTCTGCCTGGAATTTGCTTTTGTCAACCAATCTATGTGCTTCCCATGGAGGTTCCGAATATGTCAAGTGGTTATGGCTATGTGATTAAAGTTTAAGTTTTTTTTTTTTTGTTTGGTTAAACAAGTCTTTGTTTATTTTGTAAATAGGGTTAAGTCCCTTTTTGTTTAATCTGTATATATGTAATGACATAAGGATGATGTGTAAAAATGTATATAACAAGTTTAAAACTTTCTGTCTCATATAAGTCTGCACATCTCAATGGACGTTGTATTTTTGTTATTTGTTTCTGTGAGCCCTTTTATTATGTTAATCTGTCTTAGAGGTCTTCGGTAATCCCAAGATTACTGGCCGATTACGATACTAAACCTATATCAGAGGGTTTGGGTTGTGACACGATGAGTGACGATAGTGGTCATTGATGGTGATGAACAACAATGTGGCATAACAACTTTTTTTTTAATCGACGAAAAGTTGTTAGTTGTTAGTTATTAGATTAATACATATGAGAGTTAGCCTCTCCACCTTTTGCAAAGCACCAAGTGCTCGCCTCCTTAATTAAACTCCCCTAAGGAAAATCGAACCCATGACCTCCCCTAAGGAACTAAAAAAGAGTTTAGATATTCTGTTGTGTTTTCAATTTGTTTTCAATTTAGAAATCTTTTTTATCAAATGGCAAGTGTTTATATTGTGTAGAAAATATAAGGCCTAATTTTGTCATTTTAAAAAAAATCAAATTAAATAGTTTTTGAATAAAAAAAGTAATGAAATAGTTTTGATAATGCATGTTTTTTTGTACGTATTTATAATTGGTATTTGACAATTTACTTGATAATCTTTTGATTATGTTTAGTTGGATTGTTATAAAAAAAAAATATTGACAAGTTGTATTATGTTCAAAATTTGTAAAAATTTAAACCGCCAAACTGATTCGTATCCATCCACCAATCCGCATCTGTCAATTCGGTAGATGGATACAGATTGATTTTTTCTAATCTGCCAATCTGATGGACAGATGACAGATTGAAAGTTTTTCGGCCACAATCGAACTACAAACACCCCTAATAGAAACTATCCTTTGTGAAACGAGTCATTTTTGGTTTTCCTAATTGACAATAAACAAGGAATCATAATTTCATAATTGGAGGGGCATAAATAAATAAAATTGTTTCACCATATGTTCAAGCGCGCACACACATATATATACATATCCAAAAAGAAAAAAGTATATATTTCAAACACCATAAAAGCAATCTCTAACCAGTGAAATAATCAAATTAGGGAAGCGGGTAGTGTTCAACAACATAGGTGATCACTTGAATTATTTTTTGGTTTTGAGTCTCGTTGTTTTATAATGCAGTTTCGTGTTTTTTTATTCCTCTACTACGCATTGTACAAAAATAAAAAATAACTCAAAAGTGTTTTTGTAGATTTTTTTGCATTTGATATGTTGTATCTTTTTAGTTTAGTTTTGGGTTAAAGTTTTGGAAAACACTAAAAAGCTTGGCTATTTGTTTCTGAAAATTGTTTTAGGAAAAAAAAATTGTGTTTTCATCCTTTTTCCTTTGAATCAAAAAAAAAAAAAAAAAAAAAATTGTTTTAGGAAAATTTTCCAAAAAACTATCATTTTAGAAACAAACAATATGTTATTTTTGAAAATTAATTTTGCACGGAAAATGAAAATAATATAAAAATAATGATTTTTTTTTTGTTTTATTATTTTGCTCTAGAAAATACCCCCCCCCCCCCAAAAAAAAAAAAGATAAAATAACACAATCAAAGAACAAGCATTGTTTCAACTCTTTTCAGAAGCAGTCAAAACTTCTCATTATTTTGACTCATTCCCACTTTATTGCCTCGTCCGTTTGTTTTTTGTCAAAAAAAAACAACCATTTAGCTCCAAGTAATGAAGGATATGTTCATAATAGGGAAAATAATAATTCAATCTATTTGATAAAAAGAAATATATAAAATCACAAGGGTGTAACTCCTTTCTGCACCAAAAAGTACAACAAGAATTACACTTCTTAAAAATTCTCACATATTGGTAATTTTTCCTCGGAAAATGTTTTTTTCCCCGAATTTGAGCCCCCCGAATCCCCCGAATCAGATAGAAAAGAAGAGAGGGGAAGAGGAGGAAGAGTGGGGAAGAGAGGGGAAGCGATGACAACCCCTCCGTCCGATCGTCGCCCTGCCGTCGCCTTGTCGCAGCTCGTCGCAACAGCTCGTCGCAGCCCCGCCGTTGCCTCCGCCTCTGCCTCACAGCCTCGCCTCTGCCTCCGCCCCCAGCCCAATTTTGTTGGCCCCTTCTCTTCTTCTTCTTCCTCCTTCATTCTCTTCTTCTGAAAAAAAAAAATAAAAAATAAAAAACGACAAATGGGCTTATACCATGGAAATGACAAATGGGCTTATACCAACATGAGTGAGCCTCAGCCACACTCACATAGGATGCCGGTAGATAAAAATGAGGTGCCTCGAAATGCGTGCACACGGGCACGCAAACCGAGGCGATGGCGGAATGCAATGAAATGACATGGAAATGACAAATGAGTTTATACCAACATGAGTGAGCCTCAGCCACACTCACATAGGATGCCGGCGGATAAAAATGAGGTGCCTCGAAATGCGTGCACACGGGCACGCAAACCGAGGCGATGGCAGAATGCAATGAAATGACATGGAAATGACAAATGGGCTTATACCAACATGAGTGAGCCTCAGCCACACTCACATAGGATGCCGGCGGATAAAAATGAAGTGCCTCGAAATGCGTGCACACGGGCACGCAAACCGAGGCAATGACGGAATGCGATGAAAATCATATGAAAACATGATATGGGCTTATACCAACATGAGTGAGCCTCAGCCACACTCACATAGGATGCCGACGGATAAAAATGAGGTGCCTCGAAATGCGTGCACACGGGCACGCAAACCGATGCGATGGCAAAATGTGATGAAATGACATGGAAATGATGGCAATCATTCTAATGGAATTTCAGCAGTAAAATATGGGGGAAAACAGTCCCGAAATGAGGCGAAATGATACCAAATGCAAGGAATTGTCCCGAAATGCAACATTAGGCACCCGAAATGGCCTATAGCTATGCCAAACATGCACAATATGGACATGCAATGCAAAGACAGAAGCTAGATAGTCCCAAAAAAGGCACTTTCACAGTTATAAACATGGCCAAACAGCAAGCATAGGTATGGCAAAAATGGCATGCAAGAATAGGGGTCAAAAAAAGGGGTAATGAAGCAAGTGATACAAGCAAAACTCAAACTGAAAAATTTCCTTCTACAACACTGAAGAGGGACCAAAAATATGAATATTTACAGTATATGGCAGCCTCAAAATCAGTATACAAACATGCTAAAAGTGTGATGCAAAATTAGGCTCAAAAGTGGCTACAACATGAAGTATACAAAATAATCACCAAACAGCCAAAGACCCTTAATAAAACATGTAGAATGGACCAAAATAAGAACTTTTCCAGAACTGTAAAATGGCCAAAAACAAAAGCATGGTAGGCTAACTAAACATGCAAGAATGGGGAATAAAAGGGAGATATAACATGAAGTGACCTATGGAAGTATCAAACCATGAAAAGACCTAAATGAAACATGAAGTATGGACCAAAATAAGAACTTTTTCAGAACTGTAAAATGGCCAAAAACAAAAGCATGGTAGGCTGCCATTGCATGCAAGAATGGGGAAGAAAAGAGGAGTATAAAGGTAGGTACAACATAGAAACCCCAAATGGTGTTGAGCCCTTCTTCAATGTTGAAGAGGGGCTCAAAATAAGCCTAATATCAGTTTACAACATGCTCGAAAATAAATTTCTCATGGGTCAAAAATAGCATGCAAAACTATGACATACAAGAGGGTCAATGATGCAAGTGTGTCATGGAGGGCTCAAACAGGGTTGAGCCCTTAATGAAAAGTGAAGATGAGCTCAAAAGAGGGCCCTTTTCAGTTAGGGCCGGAGCTTGAAACAAAAAGGAAGTGGGGCTTACAAATAGATCAAGAAAAAGGGTCAAAAGGGTAAAAGTGTTACTTACCCTTGAAGACTCAAACTTTTGTTGCTTCTTGGATGGATTTGCAGCTTCTTTTGCCTTTGAGAAACTTCCCTTGTTGCTGGAAATGAGGTGGTGGTGGTAGAGCTTGGTGGTGTAGAAGGAATGAAGGTTAGGGACTTAGGGTTGTTTGAAGAAATGAGAGCTATGGAGATGGAGTTGAGTATGGAGACTTGAAGAACAATTTTTCTAACCCTTGTAAGTGAAGCCACCAGCTGGTTATAAGGGTTCAAAAGGGGGTGTAAAGGTGGGGGAAAAGGAGAGCAAAATTCCCCCACAAAATATCCCCCGGATAAATATCTTGTCTCGGGGATATTGCCCCACAGCTGTAAAGTGCACAGTGCAAGGAACACGGCCGGCCTATCACTTTTGTTGCAGGTGGCCGGCCGGCCACACCCCCTAGCCGGCTGGCTAGGGGTCAAAAGGTTCAATCACATTTTCTGGCCGGCCAGCAACTGGGGAGGTACTCCTATGTGTGTACAATACAACCATGTGGTTAAAATTCCAAGAAAGTGGGTCCAAGGGGTTCAACATTAGCTCGGAAAGAGGGGTTCAAAAGGGTCAATTTGAATTACTGGCCGGCCATGAACTTTTAGGGGCCTCTCATGTGTGTAGATCACAGATATGTGGTTCAAAGTTCAAGAAAAAAGGTCCAAGGGGTTCAACATTAGCCCGGAAGAAAGGGGTCAAAAGGGTCAGGTAACCTTAATGGCCGGCCACCAACTTTTAGGGGCCTCTCATGTGTGTACATCACAAATATGTGGTTGAAAGTTGGCAACACTAACCCTAGGGTGTTCAACATTAGCCCGGAAGTTGGAAAAACGGGCGCCGGGAGGCTCCGGAGGAGAGATAACTGGTTGCTGCAACAATTGCTGGCCTCCCACTCTTCAGTGACCTCCCTGGTGATAAAACAGAGGTACCTGCCAAAAATGAACGAAAACCGATGCAAAACGAATGTTCGGGGGCCAAAACACGCAGTCCGGGATCCCGAAAATGGGCTGTTAAGCACCGAAAATGGCGTTCGGCCACGAAGTGGGTTTCCGGGACCCCAGTGTCCCTCAAAAGGGAGCAAATAGGAAGTATGCCAAAAAACAGAGCAATAGGAGATGGTTAAGCGGTCCCGAACCGAGGCACACGGCCTACGGTCCCGAAAACCGGAAACCGGACTCCGAAATGGGAAAAATGGCCTACGGCCACCAAATGTAGCCTACGGACATTGAGAGATGGTCTACGGGACTTCTCCCTCCCCTCAGGAAAAGAAACAGAGAAAACCGAGTCTGGTTCGCAAACCGAGACAAGGCACAGAAGAGGGTTCGGAAGTCCGGAGGCAGGGCTCACGGCCGCGACTCTAAAACTTCTGAACGAGCACTTTATGCAACATCACCAAGCGCTCAATCGGTGACGTCTGAGTCTTAAGGTCAGTCAAAAATGGGGTGTCTACAGTTGCCCCTCTTTGACAGAACTCGGAAGTCACAAGTGACGGGAGTGAATGTCAAAGCCCAGAGACGACCCATTTTTGACAAGGCCGAAGACTTAGACAAACATACAGGATAAACAGAGATGTGCCCGCAGGCATGCCCGCAGGCAGGGGGCAAAATGCAAATGATATGCAAGAAGCCGAAGGTAACCCAATGATCATGCAAATGCAGCAAGCTGTAATGAAGCAAGTATTCGCAAATAGATGCAACAGTTTTAAGCAAGAATGCAAAGCAACAACCACATTTCATGCAGTTAAAAATGCGGAGGATTATTCAATCCCCGCCACGTCTCACACGGAGAAAATACGATACCTGCGCGATTCGTCTGGTTGCACCAGCCTCAATTGAACCGTACATACAATATCGTGCCTGCAAAAGAGAGAAACTCAACGAGCACAATATGCTAACAACATGTATTTAATGTGATTCCGAAAGTTCGACACACACAGTGTCGGTGAGTGAATGCATCGCAATGCAAGAATGGAACATGCGTGACAAAGCATGCTCAAACATGGAGGTATGCCAATATCAAGAAATGTACATGACAAGGTAAATATGCTCATGAAAATGCAAGTTATGTGCATGATAGCGCGAAACGAGAATGAATCAGGGTGTTCACTTGTCATGAAACAACGAGTACGGAAACGCGTGTTTTGGCGAAGGTAACTCAATCGCGGCCTCCGATTCACTTCCCTGAAAGGTTACAACTCATTCAAAAAGGATACACTTTGATTTTGATGAATGACGATGAGACATATGTCAGAACTTGAAGCTGAAGTCCCGATGGAGCTATTTCGCGACCGGAAGTGTACTTTTTTTGAACTTTTTCAGGTCCCGGGAACTCCGATCTTCCTCAAAATTTGCAGAGATCTAGGTGAGCATGTGAGGAACATGGCCGGCCATTTATCTTCCCAAGGGGAGGTGGCCAACCGGTTTCCAATAAAGTAGATAGCTGGCCGGCCATTTCTGCAAAAAGCAGATAGCTGGCCGGCTAGAAATAGGGGCCGGCCGGCCATGTGCTTTATCCGGGGGTATTTTGGTCTTTTTCCCTCCTTTTTGCATGTTTCTTCAATCAAGGCTTGAGGCCTATAAAAGGCAGCCTAGTCCCCCTTCTTTTCTTGCATTCTACAACACTTTCCTCTCCAGATCTGAGTTTCACGCGCGTTTTCCAACGCCCCGCGCAAATTGTTTCCGCAAAAACACTCAGTTTTAAGCACTTTGAAGCGATTAAATTCCGGCTTCGGAGCTTCTTTTTGCATTTTCGCCGCTTGAGGTAAGTTTGTTTCAATATTTGGAATATTTTCTCGGGAGTTGACTTTTGTTGACTTTTTGTTTCCCGAGAGTTGACTTTTGTTGACTTTTTCCAATTTTGGCTCATTTTACTCATTTCTGCTCCCTTTTGCAGATCCTTTGAAAATGGCAGGCAATTCTCCTCACGGCGGAGGTTTTCCAGGTGCCGGCGATGATTTCGATCCCATGACTCTACCTCCGAGGACCCGACCTTTCATTCCTGGGAGGTACCGTCCGCCAGCACACGTTCTCCCTCGGGCCGTCTTCCGTCATTTTACCAGTTTTGACGAGCGAGCACCCGGGGATCTGCTTCTCAGAGAGCCGGAGCAGCATCTCTCTCACGAGGCCCGAGAGGTATTTACCTCATCTTCTGTATTTTACATTACATTTCGCACCTTTGCCATGCTTGAACACGCAGCTTAGCTTATGACATAGTACCTTGCTTACATCTTGAACATGTAGTTTAAACATTCGAATTCTGAACACTCGGCTCATCAATTAATTGCAAACACACAGCCCACATTAGAACACACGGCTCAAACACTGATTTGTCGAACACACAGCCCGGATTTGAAAGTGAACACACAGCCCACACTTCAAATTTTCTGAACACGCAGCCCAGATAGATAGTGAACACGCAGCCCACAATTTAACTGAAAGTTGAACACGCAGCCCAAACTTCAAATTTTCTGAACACGCAGCCCAGATAGATAGTGAACACGCAGCCCACAATTTAACTGAAAGTTGAACACGCAGCCCAAACTTCAAATTTTCTGAACACGCAGCCCAGATAGATAGTGAACACGCAGCCCACAATTTAACTGAAAGTTGAACACGCAGCCCAAACTTCAAATTTTCTGAACACGCAGCCCAGATAGATAGTGAACACGCAGCCCACAATTTAACTGAAAGTTGAACACGCAGCCCAAACTTCAAATTTTCTGAACACGCAGCCCAGATAGATAGTGAACACGCAGCCCACAATTTAACTGAAAGTTGAACACGCAGCCCAAACTTCAAATTTTCTGAACACGCAGCCCAGATAGATAGTGAACACGCAGCCCAAACTTCAAATTTTCTGAACACGCAGCCCAGATAGATAGTGAACACGCAGCCCACAATTTAACTGAAAGTTGAACATGCAGCCCAAACTTCAAATTTTCTGAACACGCAGCCCAGATAGATAGTGAACACGCAGCCCACAATTTAACTGAAAGTTGAACACGCAGCCCAAACTTCAAATTTTCTGAACACGCAGCCCAGATAGATAGTGAACACGCAGCCCACAATTTAACTGAATTTGCATGTAGCTTATTTCACTTCATCGGCATACAGCCCATTTCATCTCATTGGCACACAGCCCATTTCATCTCATTGGCACACAGCCCATTTCATTTCATTGGCACACAGCCCATTTCAGTTCATTATTGACACATGTATTCATTCTGAATGCAGGTTTGCTCCCGCAGTGTGCGGGGGTATGGTTCTACCATCGCGCGGGATTGGTATGCCGAGCTCCCGGAGGCCGTCCGAGACTTAGTGGACTTGGCAGGATTTGGACCCTTCTGCGTCGGGTTGTCGCGTTGTCCTGCCAGGAGGACGCTGATGGCGGCCCTGGTAGAGAGATGGTGGGACACCACCAATTCCTTTCATTTCTCTGCTACCAGGGATATGACCATGACCCCTTTTGACTTCGCTGTATTGACGGGCTTAGACGTCGGAGGTTGGTCCATCCCTTACGATGAGGATATGGGCGAGTGGGAGGCCGCCTGGATGTATTTATTGGAGGCTCACCCACCTGTTGATAGGGTTTCAGGGAGAGTCCGATACACTTGGTTCTCTTCCCATTTCCGGCGGGCGGAGATGGTGCCTGAGACTCCCGAGGAGACAGAGCAGTATGCCCGTGGTTTCCTGATGTTCCTCTTCGGGACTACCCTGTTCGCCGACAGAGGGAACACCGTTGGGCTATACCTGCTGAGCGCTCTAGTCGACCTATCACAGGTCCATCGATATGACTGGGGTGGCGCCGGCCTGGCTACCCTTTACTTTTATATGAGCGCGACCTCCCGCGGGCGGAGCGATTTGCTTGGCGGCTACTGGAGAGCCTGAGAGGTACTTTCTGTCCCCTTGATTTACATTTCTGCTTTTCATTACTTGTACATTGCACACACAGCGTACTTTTACAGTCTGTATTTTGCTCTCAACATTTCGTGCTTACATTCTGCATTGCTTTTCTCAGTTATGGGTCTATGTATACTTCCCATCATTAGCCCCAGAGCTGGAGGTGGTAGGGATTCCCGTGACCCCATATTCATTGATATTCGAGGGCCCGCACCGGCCGAGGCCTCGAGAGACCCTCCTTCGCCTGCGACAGTACTTCGACACTGTGCGACATTCAGAGGTACCTCAGAACTTTCAGTTCTTTTCATTTTCATCTTTGATTTGCTCTGTATATTCTCGATTTCTGATTGGTTTAGGCATTCATCATCTGCAGATTACATGGCAGCCCTGGGTGTCTCTGGGTGATGGTCTCCGACTTCAGTATACCGGAGCATCGGACATCTCCCAGTATAGGGTCCTGCTCGAAGGGCCGGTTGACAGGGTATGGTTCCTGGGGGAGCGCTTTCTGCGCCAGGTATGGGGGTATCTTTCTCAGGATATTCCCACAGTACCTCCAGCCAGTATGCGGACCGCTGACAGACTCTCTTACTCGGAGGTAGTCGGCGCCATGCTGGGTACTGATGCTTTGCTATATATTGAGGAGGGGGACTACGCCACTTACCGTCACATATATTTGATGCCTCCATTGACGGAAGCTCGTATCCCGATGATGAGGCCTGCCGGTATGTCATCCTCGGATCAGGCTCGGGCTCGGGCTGCAGACGCCCCTTCTACTAGCAGGGCCGGTACATCTAGAGGTGGGAGCAGACCGGTTCCTCCGGCTCCGTCGGTTCATCCTCATCCTGGATGGCCAGATATGCCTACTGAGTTAATGGCGTGGCAGTATGGGGCTAGCTTCCCGACTCCGATTCCACTAGAGCCTCCGATGCCCAGTGATCGATACGCCGTTGATCCGGACTCACCGCCGGTATGCTCCACTTCTTTTCATTTATCATTCAGATGTTTAGACATTCTTCTGTTCACTGATGATTATGAGCTCATTTTTGCAGCCATCGCGAGGGTACATGGAGGAGGTGGTTGGACTGGTGGCCACACTCGAGGGCATGGTCCTGTGTAGGGAGGCACAGTTGTCTGTCGCGGGCATTCAGGTACCCTTCAGTTTTCTGGCATTTATCATACTTCTGATGAGATGCAGATTTCTACTGCATCGATAGACTATTTGTGTAGAGCACATCTGACACACACCCCACTTGTACACTGTATTAACATGCACCCACTTTACGTATCCTTTGCTTGTATCTGTATCTGATGTATATATTTGGACTGATGTATTTGAATTGAACTCTTTGTTTTCAAATGCCTTCATGGTCCGGTCAGCCGCAGACCAGGCCACCTGGGCCTCATTGGGGAGCTGGGCCATCTGGGCCTTTTCAGGGGGCGGGGCCATCTCGGCCTTCCCGAGGAGCCGGGCCATCTAGGCCTTTTCGAGGAGCTCGAGGAGGGCCCGTCCGCAGGCGCAGGGCTCACGTTGTGGAGGTGGAGCTTGATGAGGAGGAGGGGGATGCTAAGGAGGAGGAGGCTACCGATCGTCAGTCAGAGACATCTGCTGAGGAGGGAGGCTCCGACTCAGATGATGATGATGGTGCGGAGATTGTCCCGCAGAAGAGGATGAGGAGTGCTTCTCGTTCCCGCTCCCGAGGACTTTGATGCTGTTATTTCCTGTTTTATTTTTCTTTTGCTAGTAGCTTGTAGCACTTTGCACATTGTTAGGTAGTTTTATTTTTTTGTAAAACTTGTACCTTTGTTTGTTGTAAAGCATGATGGAATGAAATAGCTTTTGAAAAGATGTTTGTATTTTAAACTTTTAGTATCGTATCGCATCATTTATTTCGCACAAAAATGAAATTGAATGGTAATGCGCATTGTGTAATCACCAAGTCAGGTAGTGAACCGACGCAACAAACTAAACAACTCAACTTACTAAGATATAACAGGACCTTAGAAAGTTTACAACTCAATAAGCAAAATGCAACAACGTTGACAATGCAAATAAACAAGACTTTAACAAAAAAAATTGCTTAAACAGAGAGCAATGACTCAAAAACACGAAACACGTCCGCTCGACAAACAACTCGATAAGCACAACAACAACTCGATAATCAAAACTTAACAACAACAAATGTGTACTTCTGACGATCTGGGCATCGGAACGTATCCGAAACGGAGGCCTTTGACTTTCCCGTTGCATGGAAATGCTTGGAACTCTCCCTCGAAGGGTAAAAAAAGGGCCAGGGAGATACACTGCAGCATTGCCAACCATCCCTGGGAGTCGGCCGGCCATTTTTGGTGGAGAGAGACAGCTGGCCGGCCATTTCTGAAAAAGTAAATGGCTGGCCAGCCAGAAAAAGTGGCTGGCCGGCCATTCAGTCCTGCAGCCACCAGATTTTGACACGTGTCCCCGTGAATAGTGTTTTTCCTTCTATAAAAGCCTCAACTTCGGGAACATTCATTTCATCTTAGTTTTAGACAAAGATGGAGGCGTTTCTCGCAGAAAATGTCACATCTTGGATCTCTTCTCTAGATGGCTCGGAAAAGCTGAATTTCCGGGGTTTCGGTTTGAATGCACTATTCACGCTGAGCCGTACTCCGCTACAACTTCCTTTTCTCCATGCCGCGGCAAGGTTCTGGAATCTAGTGACGCACGTTTTTAGCTTTGGCGGCCAAGAGGTATGTCCCACTTTCGAAGATTTTCAGGTTTTGATGGAGTCTGAATGCTCTGAAGTGATCTTGCCCCAGCTCCGTTTTGGTCACGCTCAGGCTTTAGGGCGGATGTGTGGGCTCACGGCGCATGATGCTCGATCTATGATCTGCAGTGGGGAACTAGACATCCTCGGCTTGATCCATCATTTTTCCGACGCTGGTGACCGCAGCAACCATTATTGGCAGGGTTTCCGGCAACACGCCCTCTGCTTATGTTTGTTGTCTCACTTTCTGCTTTCCTCGGGCTTTGGCGGGGCTAGCATTCGCCTGATTGAAGTCGCCCAAGGTTTGAGAGAAGGAAAGACCTGTATTGCCATGACCTTGGCCGAGACACTGATGGGCTTAGATTCTGTCTATCGCCGGGAGGCGACTAGGTTTGCTGGGAGTCCACTGCTGCTGCAGGTAATGTTTCCCACCCGACCTCACATATATATTTGCTCACATCACTCGACCCTCAGGTTCGGTTTTTCTCACAAAACCCTTGTCTTACTTTTCTCTCATCGTACATCTCTCTGTTCTTTATTCTCTCATTTTCCATCCCTCCCCTAGGTATGGTTAATGGATAAGTTGCAGGTTGTGGACTCTTGCCCGGCCTATTCAGCTCGAGGCTACTTCTTTCGGCAGCGCCTAGTCAATGCTCTTGACGAAAGGTGGTGGTTCGATTGGATGTGCAATTTGCCCGCAGACGGCATTGCTTGGCGTTGTCCTTGGCTCAACCTCCCGGCAATGAGCTATAGTATGTCCCGGCTGATTGGGATCCAATTGGTTGGTCTGACCCACTGCGTATTCTATTTTCCGTTCCGGTTCTTGCGTCAGTTTGGTCATGATCAGACTTGTCCACCGGAGGGGATTGAGTACCCAGCCGCTTTCCCAATCCGGGGCGCACAGCTTGCCCGATATGCCACGGCATGGAGGACTAGAGAGCTCCTGGCCCCTGCTTCCACTTTCAATTGTACTTTGTCCGATGAGTGCGTGGATTGGCTCAATGAGGAGGCACAGATTGGGCCCAGCTTGGCATCAGATGCTCCGTCCAGCTCTAGGAGGGGACGCAGAGATACTTGATTCAACTATGCCCCAAATTTATTGCTTATTTAGCATTTTCAAGTTTTCTTTATGAATGTACTAAAAAGCAACCTCGATTGTAATGCAAGAGCAGGAGAACTCAGTTTTGAAATCAATGAAATTAAAAGTTATGGTACTGAAAATTTTCTATTTTTGGTCCAAAAATTGTCTTAGTTGTAAAAAGATTAATTTGAGCAAAGTCAACTTCTATTAAAACTTTTCAAAACTATTTTCGATGTGGATCAAAATTGGACATACCGGAGATCTGTCACTGAAATGTACAATCCCAGATCCCTGCAACTGGAAAGTTGCCCATAGTCTGAAGAACAATGCGGCACTCCATAGCAACGGAAAGTTGCCCCTAGTCTGAGTAACTTTGCACCGTCGCGGCAACGGAAAGTTGCCCCTAGTTTGAACAGCACTGTACCGGAGATCGCAAAATGCTGATGAATAAAGATGACTGAGACGATCAAAATGGACAGAGTTGATCGGGGAAAAGTTTATGGCTGAACTTCGAGGTGAAGTTGCCTACGTATCCCAAAGATGGGAATCAAGCCTTACGTAGTTCAGGCTAAGGTTCACTCGAGTATTTTCACTCTCCTTTTGCGCTCTAACTTTTGCCAAGGCCGCCCTTTGCGGGTTTTCAACCTTGCGAACTCAGTTTTTATATTTTCTAATTTTTTGTGCTCTGACTTTTGCCTAGGTCGCCCTTTCGGGTTTTCGGCCTAGCGAGCCTCTCAAGGATAGTATTTCTTCAACTTGTCCATATTGATCGGTTGTGAGAACTCCAAGCCATCTAGATCCATCAGAACCACAGCCCCACCTGACCAGATAGCTTTGATGATGTAAGGACCAGTCCAATTTGGTTTGAACTTGCCCCTTGGGTCGTGGATGGGAGCTCGGTTGTCTTTGAGCACCAAATCTCCTTCTTTCAAATTCCGGGACTTAACCTTCTTGTTGAAAGCCCGGGCAATTCTGCGTTGATAGCCTTGGATGTGGTACAGTGCTTTCAGTCTTCTTTCATCAAAGAGCATGAGTTCTTCGAATCTGCTTTGCTGCCAATCTGCTTCGGCTATCTGGCATTCAGCCAATACTTGTAACGACGGAACCTCAATCTCAATGGGTAGAACAGCCTCCATTCCATAGACCAATGAATATGGAGTTGCTCCAGTAGAAGTTCTGATTGACGTCCTGTAGCCCCACAGAGCAAATGACAGCTTGTCTGGCCAATCTCGGTAGGTTTCCACCATCTTCTGTAGTATATGCTTGATATTCTTGTTGGCGGCCTCAACTGCTCCGTTGGTCTGCGGCCGATATGTAGATGACTTATGAAAAGCCGCATTGTATTTCTTCAACAAGTCTATCACTTCTTTCTTGAAATGGGAACCATTATCTGAAATTATTTCGTTTGGCACCCCGTAGCGACAGATGATGTTGTTCCTGATGAACTTTGCGACATGCAACGCCTTCAACACCGCGTATGATTGGGCCTCGACCCACTTTGTAAAATAATCTATCGCTACCAGGATAAACTCATGCCCGTTTGACCCCTTCGGGGTAACAGCTCCGATCACATCAATTCCCCAGACCGAAAAAGGCCATGGTGAAGTCATGTTGTACAGTTTTGACGGCGGGATGTTCATGCGGTTTGCATGAATTTGACACTTGTGGCATCGCCGAACAAAGCTAATACAATCCTCCTCCATGGTTGACCAGTAGTAGCCCTGTCTGAGGATTTTTCTGGCCAGCATTACTCCATTCATGTGTGCACCGCACTCCCCCCCATGGATGGCTTCCATCAGGCGTTTCGACTCTTCAGCTTCTACACAGAGCTTATGCATTCCCAGATGACCCCTTTTGTACAGCTTTCCCCCGCAGATGATAAACTGAGCAGCCATTCTCCTGACAGCCCTCTTATCCTTGGCATTTGCCCCTAGTGGATATGTCTCCTTTTCCAAGAAGTTCCAGATGTCGTAATACCAGGGGTTGCCGTCTTGAGCCTCATTTATGGCGGAAATCGACTCGTATGCTGGCACGAACTTCTGATCAATAATGACTGGACGCATCTGGACTCCGGACGGGATGTCTATCATAGAAGATAGAGTTGCTAATGAATCTGCAAACCTGTTGTTCTCTCTTACGAGGTGGGTGAAATTTAGCTTCTCGAACCGAGGAATTAGCAGATCCAAGGTTTGGTGGTAAATTATCATCCTTTCCTCCTTGACTTTCCAATCTCCTTTCGCTTGAGACACAACGAGGTTCGAGTCCCCAATGACGTCCACTCGTCTTGCCCCTAGTTCCAGGGCTGCTTCCAGGCCAGCAATACATGCCTCATACTCTGCTTCATTGTTGGAAACTTTGAAACGGAGCTTGAATGCTAAAGGGATACGAGAATCGTCAGGCGCTATCAGCAACACCCCTATCTCATACCCATACTGGTTTGACGCTCCGTCAAAGTACATCGTCCAAGTTTCATCTTCGACGTGTAGAATAGCTTCATCTGGGAATAGATACTCAACCGCTTCATCCCCCTCAACCGGGTGGTCGGCAAGGAACTCCGCTACCGCTCTGCCTTTTACTGACTTGCGCGTTACATACTTCAAATCGAATTCAGAGAGCAACAGCAGCCATCGAGCTAGCCTACCCATAAGTGCTGGTTTCTCGAAGAGATATTTGATGGGATCCAAACGCGAAACCAACATTACAGAATGGGCTAACAGGTAGTGCCGCAGCTTCCTGGTTGCCCATACCAAGGCCAAACAAGCCTTCTCCAGCGGTGTATAGCGGGTCTCGTAATCCAGCATCTTTTTGCTCAGATAGTATATGGCCCTTTCCACTTTGTCTTCTGACTCTTGCGCGAGCATGCAGCCCATGGTAGTCTCAGTTACCGAAAGGTACAGTATCAACGGTCTCCCCGGCTCTGGCGGTGACAACACGGGTGGGTTCTGTAGATACTCTTTGATCTGCTCAAAAGCTGCTTGACATCGGCCGTCCCATTGGAATTTCTTTCCTTTCTTCAAGAGACCAAAAAGTGGTTCACAAGTCAAGGTTAATTTAGAAATAAACCGTCTTATGAATTACACTTTACCCAGAAAGCCTCGCACCTCCTTTTCAGTCCTCGGTGGTGGCATTTCTAAGATGACCTTGATTTTGGAAGGGTCGACCTCGATGCCCCTTTGTGTGATCAAAAACCCTAACATCTTCCCTGCTGTAACACCAAACGTGCATTTCTGGGGATTCAGTCGCAGCCGAAACTCTTTGATCCTTTGAAAGAATTTTTGTAAGGCGGTGTAGTGGCCCTCTCTATCTTTGGACTTGACAATCATGTCGTCCACATACACTTCGACCTCTTTATGGATCATATCATGCAATATTGTAGTTGCTGCCCGTTGATACGTAGCTCCAGCATTTTTCAACCCGAATGGCATCACTCTATAACAATATGTACCCCACGGGGTAGTGAACGCAGCCTTCTCCCGGTCTTCGGGTGCCATTACTATCTGGTTATAGCCTGAGAAACCATCCATAAACGAAAGCAAGGCGTGTCCTGCCGTGAAATCCACCAATTCATCGATGTGTGGCAAGGGAAAGTCGTCCTTCGGACTGGCCCTGTTCAAATCTCTGAAGTCTACACAGACCCGAATTCTGCCGTCCTTCTTTGGCACCGGAACAATGTTGGCCAACCAAGTTGGATATTCAGATACCAGCAGGAACCCTGCGTCAATTTTCTTGGTGACCTCTTCCTTAATCTTGAGAGCCCAGTCCGGGCGAATCCTTCTGAGTTTTTGTTTGACAGGGCGGGCCTCGGGATCAAGAGGGATCCGGTGCTGTACAATCTCAGGATCGATTCCAGGCATGTCTTCATAGGACCACGCGAAAACTTCTTTGAAATCTTTTAATAAAGCGACTAAGCGCTCGCGCTCCTCTAAAGACAACGTGGACCCGATCTGGACCAGCCGCGGGTCCTTCTCAGTACCAACATTCACAGTAGTGATTTCATCCATTAAAGGTTTAACAAATCTTTCCTGCTCTTGATCAATTAATCGTTGCAAAACTGGGGGAATTTCTTCCTCGTTGTTTTCATCAAAATTTTGAAAATCCTGATTTAAGCAATAAATCAAAGGCACAGAAAAATACTCAGAAACCACATCCACATCATTCTCATTAAATACTTCCAAGCCGTCAGATTCCTCTGTTACAACAGACTCAAAAGAAAATGAAAAAGACGACCTAGACAGGACTGTGGCATCCGGGTTATCACCCCCAGGAATACCGGACTCAGACTCAGTCGAGTTGGAATCTGATTCTGACGCACAAGATTCGGTAGAATCAGATTCCGGCTCACTACCTGACCCGGAACTGCTAGATAAAAAGCCTTCTTCATATTGCCAGATGAGAGAAGGTGCGATAGATGCATCCAAGATCGGTGCTGGAAAGCCCGCAGCTATTTCATCTCCAATCACAGAAACCGAAGAGTTATCCCCCAAGCACTCTTGGCCGATCGGAGGATCTGATAGTAGACTCGCCAGTGCTACCCCCATTTCAAGCTCTGTGCTCTCAGAATCCACTGCTTCACACTGCTTAGCCTCAGTTGGTGGGTCTGTCTGCGCTTCGGCAACGTCATCCCCAGATAATTGTATGTCGAAGAAGATTTCAAAACCAGGCACGCGCGTCCCCTCCGCGTTTAGCCATGGCTCCGGGAAGCCGCAGAATGGAAAATCTTCCCCCTCCCGGACGAAGCGTCCGTTTAGGGTACCCCAGATGGGCCTGTGCATTAAATCAAATGGCTTCCCGGCCTTCTTTGCTCTGGCCCTTCCGGCCATTTCTTTTCCTTTTCTCACCCAGTCCTCCTTGGTGGGTAGATAACCCAGTCCAAAGGCGTGAGGGTTGTGTGGCACTTCGGCCAACACTGAGACGCTTTTCCGGCCGCTTCTCCCTAATCCCATCCCGGGGGTATGCTTTAGCTTGTTCATGAGGTATATAGATTGTGCACTAACATAGATGCCCTCATTCGCAGCCATGACATTCTGCACCACTTGAGCCTCGGCCAAAGTGAACCCCGACAAAAACACATCCTCCGTGCCGTGCTCAATCTCCAAGACAGGTGTAGACACCTCCGGCGGCGGATGGATTGACGAATTTCCAAAAACTATCGCTACCCCTTTCCCGTGGGGGTACTTTAGCATCTGATGTAGAGTGGAAGAGACTGCTTTGACCTGGTGCATCCACGGTCGCCCCAAAAGTAGGTTAAAGGTTGCGGGAACGTCCAAGATATGAAATTCAATGCTGTGTTGTCCTGGACCAACCTTGGTTTGAATTTTAACAGTCCCCATCACTTCTCTGCTGGTATTGTCGTATGCTCTGATCACTTGGGTGGTTGGGACGAAGTCCACAGGTTTCAACCCGATTGCATATGCCGTTCTAGTTGGGCAGACATTAATCGCAGACCCGGTATCAACAAGTACCACCGGTATCCACTTATCTCTACATTCCACAGAAATATAGAGAGGTTTGTTATGACTTGTGCCCTCAGGCGGTAGCTCCTTGTCCGAAAAGGTTAATGCCGGGGAACCTCCTCCCGGAAAAACCAGCCCAACCAGCTGTTCAGGCGTGGTGTCTATGGAGAGTTTGGACTTGTCCATAGCAGATAGGACAGCTTCTCTGTGTACTCGTGATGCCATTAGCAGTCCCCAGATGGAGATGTCTGCTTGTATTTTCTTTAACTGTTTCAGCACAGCTTCATCTTCAATCTGCTTCTCCTTCTGTCTCTCCGCTTCTCTATCCTTCCCGGATGCCTCGGGTTGGTCCAGATGTGGGGGCTTGAAGTACCGCCCACTTCTTGTCACATGGTCCACTTCATCAAGATACCAAGTGTCATCCGGTTGGTTATTCCCCCAGTCCTCATCCGTGTGGGCAAGACATAAGTCATCGTCTTCCCACCACATTCCACTGGCAGCCAACAGACACCTGTCTGGCTCTGGTCCACTCGCACTCTCAGTGCTCTCTGTCCATATATTCGCAGCATTGTCTGTCTTCGTGCACACAGCACTTTCAGTCCCCTCAGGGCCCTTCGCCTTCCTGGCTCTCTCAGTAGCCTCAAACTTTTCTTGTTCCAGCTGTGTCAGTACAGCTGTTTGTTCAACAGTTCCCATATCTATGATGCCCATGTCTTGAGCGGAATTCTTAACACCGGCGCTCTCCGGCGGTACAACTTGGCTTTCGGCAATTCCGGCCACAACTGATATTTCTGCCCCTGCCGGGCTCTGTTCTGGTTGGGCTTCCCCCACTGCATCCGGTTGATCTTCGAGCCATCCGGTGGCCTCTTCTGATCCCTCATAATCGTACCAATTAATTGACGCCTCCCCCAGTTCCTGGTCATCAAGAAGTTGCAGGTTGGCAAAGTCCTCCCCTGCGGCTGTCAAATCATCTGCCCATAGCCCAGGTCCATCCCCCCGGATCATGCATAGTTCTCCTGTCTCTGGCAATTCTACACTTAGCCCAATTCGGCTCGTTGATAGGATGTACTTGCTTGGATCATAGGCTCCCTCAGCAAAATTCTGCCCAGTCCCTGATTCAGCAATCTCGTTCTCTCCCAAAATCTGCCCTGCTCTGTCTTCGACGGTCACCACCACCGGTTCTGGTCGGGTTTTGGAGATGTCCACCATGCACAAGAAATCAGTGCAATCGGGGAGGAACACCTCCGGCTTGGGTAGGTGGGTGGGTGTAATATAGATGCTAGGATCGTAAGATGCGACCCCAGTCTGGATAAAGTTAATTCTTTTGGGAGGAGGAGCTTGGTTATGTGATGGGAGAGGGTTGGTTGTGACGTTGGGTTTATCAGGAGGTGCGATCACCTGTTTGTCAATAAGATCTTGGATCTCATGACGCAATCTGTAACAACGGTCGGTGTCATGACCGTGTTGTTGGTGGTATGCATAATATTTTGACGGGTCGTAAGAGGGTGGGAGTGGATTCGGTAATGGCTTTGGTTCCAGGGGTTTTAAATGATTTTTTCTGATCAATATTCCTAGAACCTTGGTCAGAGGCATATATAGTGGGGTAAAGGTTCTTTGGCCTCGCGGTTGGAATCTGTTGGTGGCTTGTGTATTGCTTCCGGACGCGCCGGAGAAGGGTGTGGCAGTCATGGGCCTTGGAGAGGGAGGGGGAGTGGTGGTGACCATACTAACTTCCGAGGCTCTCGTATTTGCGGCGCCACTCGGGCCCGCATTGTTGTTACGGTTGAACGTCCTCCTCGGTTGTTCTCTGTCGTGGTCAAACAGACCTTGTTTCATTGCGTCTTCGATTTGCACCCCCATATCATGTAAATCTGCGAAAGTAGGGAAGGGGACTACAATCATTCTCAGCATCAGTTTTGGGTGGAGATTGCGCACAATCATGCGGATTTGATCTTTGTCTGTGGGCCTTAAAGTCATTGTTGACGCCTTTGCCCTCCATCGGATCACAAAGTCCGAGAAAGATTCCTTGGGCTCTTGCCTTGTCGTTTCAAGATCACGGGTTGTGATCTCGATCTGAGTGTTGTACGAATATTGCGTGACAAACGCCTCAGCCATTTCGTCCCAATTCTTCTTCACTTCATCTTGTAATCTTGCGTACCAATGAGAGGCCACACCCGACAGGGTTCGGCCGAATAGTGAGAGCTTCTGTGGTCGTGTTAGGCCCATTGGCCGCAAGACATCTGCAAACAGTCGGATATGGACCATGGGGTCGCCGGTTCCGTCAAAGCGGTCGATTTGTGGCATTTTGAACCTATCGGGGAGTGTTACGGCCTCCTCGGTATATCCATCTCCGATATCCGGCATAGCCTTGACCCCTTGGGATTTCTTAAAGAGCTTCTCCAGTTTGCTCAATTTCAGAGCTGTATGATCAACCTCGACCTCGAATGGAGAGTCCGGGTGATTGGATGTATGGACCTTGGACAGTTGTGGTGGAAGCGGGGGCGGAGCTGGCCCCGTTGGAAGGTTCGTGTCCTCTTGTAAATTTTGGACATGCGGCAGAGTATTCTGGGCATTTGGTGGGGCGTTCTGAACAGTGGGTGCCTGCTCAGGTAACGGAGCCCCTGCCGGAGGAGGAATTTGTTGTGAAGCAGACGCTGTATTCTGTTGTTGCAGCCTGGTGATTAGTTCGGCCTGTTGGGCCATGATCGCGGCCTGCTGTTTGGAAAACTCCGATTGACGGGTGGCATCATCATGCATCTGTCTCATGCTCTCCTGCATCTGGCGCATCAAAGCCTCCATCCCTGATGTATTTTGTTGATCCATCTGTCTAACTGGTGTGTCTATTTCTACAGCAGTAATTGAGACCTCAGTCCTATAGTCCTCTGATGAAGTTACCCACTGCTCTGACAACCTCTGTTCTGACACACTGCGCCTTTTCGGCTTCCTTCTGGTAACAGGGGGTAGAGAATGGAACACTGGCTGTCCGTCGATTAGATCCTCAGATCGATGGAGTCGACGACCTCGTGTCCAAAGTGCTTGGGGAATGCCTGTTGGGTTGGAAGCAATCGTGCTAAAACTGACCTAGCAAAACATAAATAAAGCGAAAAGGAAATAAATAAACAGATAAACGGGCAGCATAACAGCTTAAAATAAAATGCAAGACACACAGTCGGGCATAATCAACACACAGTCAATAAGCTGAATACAAACTGTCCTCAAACACTGATTATTATCCCTGTATCACTGTTCCCTAAAATAGAATCTGATATCCACAGATAACTCGTTCTCAGATACTGGTTGATGCCCGCAGGCCTGATACCCATAATACTGAACTGATGCCCGCAGGCCTGATGCTGACAATACCGAACTGATGCCCGCAGGCTTGATACTGAACTCATATACTGATACATGCATTCCTGTAGAGACGCACTCTAAAGCACATAACAGATAAGTGAGAGCCAAAACACCCCTATGTTGGGGTAGGGTTTCCCTGTCCTATTTTGTCAGGAGCTAGGGTTTCACTACGCACGCAACGGTTTCAAACATCCTATAAACGGGTAAGCAACCTGTCCTAATTTGGAATGGTCACTATGGATCCGAATATGCACTAGGTCGAATGGTCAAAGAGGGTGCCCCGGTGAAACCGGGGTTTGTGTTCCCATACTGGCAGAGCCCACAACCGGTCAGCCTTATGGTCATGCCTTGACAAGACAAGCCTCCGGCAAACCGTTCAGGAATAGCAGATGGCAAACACGGTGTCCTAGGCGCACCAATGCAAATGCAATGCAAAACACACAAGTGTATTCAAAAACAGATATCATGAGTTCGAGTCAAGTTCTCTAAATCCCCAGCGGAGTCGCCAGAAACTGTAGACGTCCCCCGAACGCCCCGGGAGGGTTAAGCTCCCGTTCTGTTCATTTGGGGTCACTACAGCTCGGACTCTTAAATGTCACGGTTCCTAATCTGAACCAAAGAGTCCAAATCCGGCAAATTGTTTTGAGAAACAGATTTTTGAAAAAGTAGTGCCAAACATGGACTGCTTTGCCAGATACAGAGTCGCCACCTAAATATTTTATTTTGGGAAATTTAGGAAACCCTGACTTGGTGCCAAAAGGCCACGTGTCCGTCATCACCAAAGTTGCCTCGGCTCGGGAACTTGGGTACGATTGGGGAAGGTCACTTCGTGAGCACCCCCGCTCGCCCGGTCATAGACCGGCCTCTACTAACCATGATATCAATTTTTGGAAAACATTGTGAGTTCTTATTCCGGTTATTAGCCTAGGTTACTATGTGATGCTCACAACATATAAATATAGACCGGGTCGCCCAAATTGGAATGAAACATTTCATGCTTGTTTTTGAAAATGGTTTGCTACCCGCAGGTAGGCTTAAAACAATTGATGATTTACTCCAATTCAGATAACCCAACCTTCACCCACAGGCATTCAGGCAGTTATATCACATAAGCAATTAGCCTCATGGTAAGCATGCTATTCATGGCAACACTCACACGCATGCAAGGATGCTAAAGCATAAAAACTCACCGAGTACTCCAAGCCAAAAACAGAAACTTCATTAGAAATCATGCATGATCCTAAGTATACAGAAATGCCTAATGCAACACATGCAAAATGCAACTATAGTAGGCTCGGCTATTCCAAGATGGCATATGGAATGCTACAGCTAACATGTATTTAATTTGGAATTGAAATACAAATGCAGTTAGTATGGTGCGCCGAGCCCGGTGCATGCGATACAGATGAATGATGCAAACATGCTGTCATACTGTATGCTAATTTAAACATGTCCTAATCTAACCATCATAAGCGGATAAATAAAAGGGAAGAAAGACGTGGGGTTGGAAGACATACAACACACACACGCACACTTATTACAGTTGTGCCCTCGTAGAGAGGGTCCGAATAAATAATACAGTCCAAATATTACAGTCCCGAATAAAAGAATATTACAGTCCGAAATAATATTACAAAATCTTAATTAATGAATGAATTAGCTAAGAAAGCAAATAAAACTGGCGTGCAAGCCAGGGACTGCCTTGCTTTTGATGGATGATGCATGTTCGGATTGTCTTGCGCGGAAATCCACCGGAATGCCCCAATTAGCCTCTGTTTACACCTGTTCTTGAAATGCGTGCCAAGTCCCGAAAAGTTGCTGATTCTGCGTTTTGCTGCAACAGAGAGCAGGAAAGGGGCATAGCAATGTATTTGCACAGATATATGCATGTCTCGATCCTCGTGCCACCAATCACGCATATCGAGGCATGATGGCAGAGGAGTCGAAATGCACAAACTCAATATAGGATGAATGCACATGAAACTACAACTAAAACCTAACTCCATCATGGATAATCCGGAGTGTCGGTGATTGGGGAATTGAGACACATTCCGTCACTCGGAGTACGGAATGTACCTCGTTTCCCGTGCCCGGGCTAACTCCTATTCCGGACACGATGCAATATGCATGATATGCATGAAATGCAACTAAGATACAATCCTAACATATACAATGCTATGGAAATGAAATGCCTCGAAATGCGTGCACACTGGCACGCAAACCGAGAAAATGACAGAATGCAATCTAAGATATAACCTAGTATGCACAATGCTCTGAAAATGAAACGCCTTGAAATGCGTGCACACGGGCACGCAAACCGAGAAAATGCAAGAATGCAATGAAAATGAAACGCCTCGAAGTGCGTGCACTCGGGCACGCAAACCGAGGCAATGGAAAAATGTGATGAAAATGAGGTGCCTCGAAATGTGTGCACACAGGCACGCAAACCGAGGCAATGATAGAATGCAACGAGGTGCCTTGAAATGCGTGCGCACGGGCACGCAAACCGAGGCGATGACAGAATGCGATGTAATGTCATGAAAACATGATATGGGCTTATACCAACATGAGTGAGCCTCAGCCACACTCACATAGGATGCCGTCGGATAAAAACGAAGTGCCTCGAAATGCGTGCACACGGGCATGCAAACCGAGGCGATGACAAAATGCGATGTAATGACATGAAAACATGATATGGGCTTATACCAACATGAGTGAGCCTCAGCCACACTCACATAGGATGCCGTCGGATAAAAACGAAGTACCTCGAAATGCGTGCACACGGGCACGCAAACTGAGGCGATGACAAAATGCGATGTAATGACATGAAAATGACAAATGGGCTTATACCACATGAGTGAGCCTCAGCCACACTCACATAGGATGCCGGTAGATAAAAATGAGGTGCCTCGAAATGCGTGCACACGGGCACGCAAACCGAGGCGATGGCGGAATGCAATGAAATGACATGGAAATGACAAATGGGCTTATACCAACATGAGTGAGCCTCAGCCACACTCACATAGGATGCCGGCGGATAAAAATGAGGTGCCTCGAAATGCGTGCACACGGGCACGCAAACCGAGGCAATGGCGGAATGCAATGAAATGACATGGAAATGACAAATGGGCTTATACCAACATGAGTGAGCCTCAGCCACACTCACATAGGATGCCGGCGGATAAAAATGAAGTGCCTCGAAATGCGTGCACACGGGCACGCAAACCGAGGCAATGACGGAATGCGATGAAAATGATATGAAAACATGATATGGGCTTATACCAACATGAGTGAGCCTCAGCCACACTCACATAGGATGCCGACGGATAAAAATGAGGTGCCTCGAAATGCGTGCACACGGGCACGCAAACCGAGGCGATGGCAAAATGTGATGAAATGACATGGAAATGATGGCAATCATTCTAATGGAATTTCAGCAGTAAAATATGGGGGAAAACAGTCCCGAAATGAGGCGAAATGATACCAAATGCAAGGAATTGTCCCGAAATGCAACATTAGGCACCTGAAATGGCCTATAGCTATGCCAAACATGCACAATATGGACATGCAATGCAAAGACAGAAGCTAGACAGTCCCAAAAAAGGCACTTTCACAGTTATAAACATGGCCAAACAGCAAGCATAGGTATGGCAAAAATGGCATGCAAGAATAGGGGTAAAAAAAAGGGGTAATGAAGCAAGTGATACAAGAAAAACTCAAACTGAAAAATTTCCTTCTACAACACTGAAGAGGGACCAAAAATATGAATATTTACAGTATATGTCAGCCTCAAAATCAGTATACAAACATGCTAAAAGTGTGATGCAAAATTAGGCTCAAAAGTGGCTACAACATGAAGTATACAAAATAATCACCAAACAGCCAAAGACCCTTAATAAAACATGTAGAATGGACCAAAATAAGCACTTTTCCAGAACTGTAAAATGGCCAAAAACAAAAGCATGGTAGGCTAACTAAACATGCAAGAATGGGGAATAAAAGGGAGATATAACATGAAGTGACCTATGGAAGTCTCAAACCATGAAAAGACCTAAATGAAACATGAAGTATGGACCAAAATAAGAACTTTTTAAGAACTGTAAAATGGCCAAAAACAAAAGCATGGTAGGCTGCCATTGCATGCAAGAATGGGGAAGAAAAGAGGAGTATAAAGGTAGATACAACATGGAAACCCCAAATGGTGTTGAGCCCTTCTTGAATGTTGAAGAGGGGCTCAAAATAAGCCTAATATCAGTTTACAACATGCTCGAAAATAAATTTCTCATGGGTCAAAAATAGCATGCAAAACTATGACATACAAGAGGGTCAATGAAGCAAGTGTGTCATGGAGGGCTCAAACAGGGTTGAGCCCTTAATGAAAAGTGAAGATGAGCTCAAAAGAGGGCCCTTTTCAGTTAGGGCCGGAGCTTGAAACAAAAAGGAAGTGGGGCTTACAAATAGATCAAGAAAAAGGGTCAAAAGGGTAAAAGTGTTACTTACCCTTGAAGACTCAAACTTTTGTTGCTTCTTGGATGGATTTGCAGCTTCTTTTGCCTTTGAGAAACTTCCCTTGTTGCTGGAAATGAGGTGGTGGTGGTAGAGCTTGGTGGTGTAGAAGGAATGAAGGTTAGGGACTTAGGGTTTTTTGAAGAAATGAGAGCTATGGAGATGGAGTTGAGTATGGAGACTTGAAGAACAATTTTTTTAACCCTTGTAAGTGAAGCCACCAGCTGGTTATAAGGGTTCAAAAGGGGGTGTAAAGGTGGGGGAAAAGGAGAGCAAAATTCCCCCACAAAATATCCCCCGGATAAATATCTTGTCTCGGGGATATTGCCCCACAGCTGTAAAGTGCACAGTGCAAGGAACACGGCCGGCCTATCACTTTTGTTGCAGGTGGCCGGCCGGCCACACCCCCTAGCCGGCTGGCTAGGGGTCAAAAGGTTCAATCACATTTTCTGGCCGGCCAGCAACTGGGGAGGTACTCCTATGTGTGTACAACACAACCATGTGGTTAAAATTCCAAGAAAGTGGGTCCAATGGGTTCAACATTAGCTCGGAAAGAGGGGTTCAAAAGGGTCAATTTGAATTACTGGCCGGCCATGAACTTTTCGGGGCCTCTCATGTGTGTAGATCACAGATATGTGGTTCAAAGTTCAAGAAAAAAGGTCCAAGGGGTTCAACGTTAGCCCGGAAGAAAGGGGTCAAAAGGGTCAGGTAACCTTAATGGCCGGCCACCAACTTTTAGGGGCCTCTCATGTGTGTACATCACAAATATGTGGTTGAAAGTTGGCAACACTAACCCTAGGGTGTTCAACATTAGCCCGGAAGTTGGAAAACCGGGCGCCGGGAGGCTCCGGAGGAGAGATAACTGGTTGCTGCAACAATTGCTGGCCTCCCACTCTTCAGTGACCTCCCTGGTGATAAAAAAGAGGTACCTTCCAAAAATGAACGAAAACCGATGCAAAACGAATGTTCGGGGGCCAAAACACGCAGTCCGGGATCCCGAAAATGGGCTGTTAAGCACCGAAAATGGCGTTCGGCCACGAAGTGGGTTTCCGGGACCCCAGTGTCCCTCAAAAGGGAGCAAATAGGAAGTATGCCAAAAAACAGAGCAATAGGAGATGGTTAAGCGGTCCCGAACCGAGGCACACGGCCTACGGTCCCGAAAACCGGAAACCGGACTCCGAAATGGGAAAAATGGCCTACGGCCACCAAATGTGGCCTACGGACATTGAGAGATGGTCTACGGGACTTCTCCCTCCCCTCAGGAAAAGAAACAGAGAAAACCGAGTCTGGTTCGCAAACCGAGACAAGACACAGAAGAGGGTTCGGAAGTCCGGAGGCAGGGCTCACGGCCGTGACTCTAAAACTTCTGAACGAGCACTTTATGCAACATCACCAAGCGCTCAATCGGTGACGTCTGAGTCTTAAGGTCGGTCAAAAATGGGGTGTCTACAATAGTAATGAGACTTTCATTCAATATTACTTTGGGTGAATTATAATCCATTGGATGAGGACAAAGTGAGACCATTGCATGAAGAAAGAAGGCCATAAACATAATTTGGGTGGACCTCATTGTTTTAAACAGTTGTGAGGAAGTAAAAGAAAAAAAAAAGGAAAATTATAGAATAATGAGATTCAGTGTAAAAAATTACAAATAAATGTGGAATCAATCTTAATTACAAAGGGGTGAAATCCCCCATTGAAATCACAAAATTGCACCTCTTCCATATTCTAACTTTGTCTTCTCTTTCCTTTGTAACCCCCACCTTGCCTTCATTCGCCACCCCTACACCTCCCCTATCTTGGCCACATACTCCTAGTCTTCTATCTCACATCAATCACATAGTCCAACCTTCCATCGCAAATCACCAGTGTGGTCGAGCATAAGAGACAAAGGATGATCGTGATAGAGAGAGAGAGAGAGAGAGAGAGAGAGAGAGAGAGAGAGAGAATGCATGAGATTTAGGATTTTAGAGTGAGAGTGTGAAAGAGCCAGGGTTCAGTGCGACATATAGATGATCTAGGGATTAAGAAACAAGGGCTAGGAGTGTTATGTTGGTGTAGGGGTGAGTAAGGGGTGACATGGTTAGATGGGAGGGAATGGTTAGCTGTTGAGAAGGATATAGAAAGGGTAACCGATGAAGGAACGAGTTGAGGAGGGAGAGAGCGAGAGAGAGAGAGGAGGGGGGTTTAAACAAAACAGGACTGATACAGGCCCCCTCAGTTTCTCACCCCCACCATCCCCACACACACGTGGGGGTTGGTGAGTGGGGGAGTAAAAAAATAAAATAAAATATATATATATATATATTTTTGACCAATGAAAAGAAGAGGGGGTCGTGGGGGTCACAGTCCCGAGGGGGTCTCAGTCTTTTTTCTAAAAAAAAATAATATATAGGTATGTTTTTAAAATTATTTTAAAACTTTTCTTCTCTAGGGTAAATAAAATTGTTACCCCATGGCTTTGTTATTCTTTTCCTCAAATACCATTTTCCCCTAATTTTTCTAAAAAAACTAAATATGTATACGGAATATTTTTTTTATTTTTCATGACAAATTGAATATTCAAAGTGTATCAAAGCAACTCTAATGGTCATTGCCAAAATAGCATTATGTTTAAATGTCAAATTTTAGCATGTTTCGCTAGTGCAAATGTCATTTTGCCACATACAAACTATTGTTTATTTATTTATGTTGGATATCTCATTTCAAAACTATTGAGTCAAAACCTTATTTTAGGTGAGTTGAGTTGTTACATATAGATATTATCAAACTTTGTGTCAAATTTAACATAAAATTTGACAATATTATTTTGTTTAAGAATTTTTGACAAATTGTTGGAGAATAGTCAACTCAAGTTGCTTGCCTAGAACTGAAAAACTTAAATTACCGCTTGAAAAATGTTTAGATATTTATTAAAAAAAAAAAAAATAATTTGACTTACAATAACATTATATATAACGTTTTATTTGACATAAATTTAATTATATAAGACTTAATTCTTTTACCCACTTTATTGTGAATAAATTTTCGAAACTTAAATTGTGAGCTGTATTTTATAAAAGTGGTAAATTATAAATACACCTTCTAAGATTTGTTTAAAGTATAAATTGTCTCATGTAGTTTGAAAAATTACAAATACCCTCTTGTTAAAAAAATTTATTTAACAGAATTAATTAAAAAAATAAAATTTATAATTGCTCTCCTATACAATAATAAAATTACCTAAATTATTAATTGAAACATATTTCTAACATCATTAAAAATTGTTTGTTGATTTGATGATTTATTAATAAAAAGGGCGATTTGTTATGAAATTACAAACCTCAGGAGGTAGAATGTAATTTTCAGAACTACAGGAGACAATTTGTATTTTAATTAAACCTTAGGGGATATATTTGTAATTTACCCTTTATAAAAGATAAAGAGTTGTTTTAGGAAGTTAGTTAAAAATTAATTTTTTGACTTTTTAAAACAAATATATATAAAAAAATTGATATAATACAAAAATAAGTTAAACACTGACTTTTAATTTTTTTATGTTGTTCCTAAAAGAGACTTAGGAATTGTTTGGGATAAACTAAATAAGTGCACTTTTTAACTTTTTATGAAATATACGTTGGGTATGAGTTGTATTTGAAGTGATATAATAGAGAGGTGATGTGAATAAAATAAGATGATGTGATTTAAATAGGATAGTGACTTTTTATCTTTTTAATTTTTTTTTAGTTATGACAAACTAAGCCTAAAGTTTAGCCGTTAATTGCGCGCATAATCATGAGACACTATAATGATTTGTTGGATTGTTGAGTTAATTTTCTTTTACAACTTTCGTAAGCAATGGTAGCCAAATTTGTTTGAATTCTCAAATTTGAACTTGTTTGTGGGAGAGAATCTCAGCCACTGATCTTAAAATCAACGGCCAAAAGGAACAACTAAACATGTGCACTATATCCACCATGTCTTATCCGTTGGTCCAAAGAATAATGCTTGAGACCCCCTTTTGGGGGTCACCCCTTCACCCCTTTGCCACGTGGCAGGGGTGATTGGAGGAGCAGGAAAAAAAAGAAAAAAAAAAAAAAAGATAACCAATGAGAGAGAGAGGGGGTCAAAGGTGATGGGGGAAAGGGGGATGAATCATTACTCTTGGTCCAAATCATTCTCAACGAATCAATGAGTGGTTGGAATTTGAAAAAGGCAGCACTTTTCCTATATCAACCAACCAACAAGTATTATCACATAATATCACCATGTTTTTTTTTTGATAACAACATGAAATTGAAAGGATTTTATTTGTGATTTTAATTATTTTTCTTAGTTTTTTATTATTTTATTTTACATGAATCTTATTTTGTTAGTTGGTTGATGTAAAAAAAAAATGGGAGTGTTTTTACAAAAAATTCTTATATATTTTTTTTATAACAAACGTTATAAATTAAACATGTTATAATTATTAAAATAATTTTTTTTTAAAGATGTATGAATTTTTTTTTTAAAATGAACGATTCGAATAATAAAAAATGAGCCTATCGGGAGTCCCATGAACCCAAACAACATTATTCAATTCAGATTTGGACTACTTTCACTACTTGACTATTTGTTTAAAGACAATTACAATAAATTATGATTATTCAATTAATCTAATTTTTTATTTAAATAATATAAATAAAAGATGGTGTAAGATAAACAATTTAAATAATTAAATAAGTGCGATCATAAATTTTATAAATCTGAAGAGCACCCTCTAGTGGAATCTTAAATTAAAGGGAATCTAACCCTTAAATTTAGCGTCAGGATCCTCTAAAGTGAGAAGCGTAGAGTGATCTCCTAGAGTTACCAATCCAACGGTTGAAATTAAAACTAACCAAAACGACGTCGTTTTGGTTAGTAAGTTGAAAGAAAAAAAAAAAAAAAATCTCCCTCCATATATACACAGGTATAGCAGAAGAAGGGAAAGGAAAACAGAGTGCGAGAAAGAGAAGAAGAGAGAAAGGCCGCTCCTCATTCCAGATCCTTGTTAACTTGCTTGTCTGTGTAAGCTTTATGTTTTTCTATTCAATGCTTCATTTAGTTAGTTGGTTGCCTATTATATACTCTCATTTTATGTATTTTTATGAAAGCCATTCTGTGGAAAAATTCTGATTTTTTTTTTAACGTTAATGATAATACACAGTTGCATGATTTTTTTGAAATCTATTTTTGGGGTTTTGAATTTGTTTTTTTTTTTAACTTTAACTTAGCTTATATACACAGTTATATGCACAGTTATCAATCAATTGCATATATACACAGATATGCACAGTTATATGTAGCTTAATATATCAGTCAATTCAAATTGTTTTTGAACCTGAGCTTAGCTTAATTGTGCATATTTTGGGAGATTGTTTTCTATTTTGTGAATTCGTAAATTGCATATAACTGTAAGACCAAAATAATGTAACAGTTATATGGTGGTAGGACGACGGGGCGACTGGAAGGCAGGGAGGAGCAGCCTCTCTCTCTCTTCTTCTCTCTCTCTCTCTCTCTCACACACACACACTCTGTTTTCCTTTTCTTCATTCCACCTTCTGCTATACCTGCGTATACGGAGGGAATATGAAATGAAATGAAATTTATTTTTATTTTTATTTTTTTTTTCAACTTACTAACCAAAACGACGTCGTTTTGGTTAGTTTTAATTTCAGCCATTGGATTGGTAACTTTAGGAGATCACTCTAGGCTTTTCAATTTAGAGGATCCTGACGCTTAAATTTAACTACACGAAGGCAAAAGTCTCCGCATTTCATTAGCTTTCTTTGAAAAACATAAAGGATTCATTTTTGTTTTGGACAAATTACATAAATAGTCCCTATAGTTTGAGATTTGTGTCATTTTGGTCTTTGACTTTTTTATTGTGACACATTTGACTCTGAATTTTAAATCATGTTCCAAAAAAGGACAATTGAATATATAATTAGATTTTTTAAGGGTAAAATTGTCAATTTGATAAAATATAAACTAATTTGACAAAAATAAATGTCAAACAAATATTTTTGAATTTTTAAAAATTATTTCTACCTACTAAAAATAAAATTATATAAAATTGATAAATCTTTTAGACATTTTTTTTAGCAAATTAATTTTTATTATGTGTTTGGATGATGATCATGTAAAATTAATTTTAAAAAATTAATCATGTAATTTTTATTAATTTTACATAATTTTATCATTGATGGATAAAAATAATTTTAAAAAAATTAAAAATATTTTTTTGACATTTATTTTTGTCAAATTAATTTATATTTTATCAAATTGACGATTTTACTTTTGAAAAATCTAATAATATTTTCAATTATTTTTATTTGGAACAAGATTTAAAATTAAAGATCAGATATGTCACAAAATCCAAACTATAGGACTATGGGTGTAATTAACCCTTTTGTTTTTTTAATGATTAAGTTCAAATCAACTGTCATGATGCTCTATAATTCATTTTAAAATTCCAGTGAGAGTTGAATATATTTGAAGATTGAGAATCAACACTTCATCTTAATGCTATTACAGTCATAAACTTGTATTGGGTGACCTTACAGAGTTCAAAACAATTTTCATCCACTCATAGCACACCCCTATCTCCAATGGAAAAGCCAACAACCGTTTCAATATCAAACCCATATCCACCAATCTTTTGAAAGTCTTAAAACCAGTGTTGCCACACTCTCTCTCTCTCTCTCTCTCTAAAGTTGGTGTTTTGGACCCTTTTTCCGGCAGTCTCAGGTAGATTCTTTACCCATCTTTCACTCATTGTTTATAGTTCTTGGGAATCAGAAATGTGTCAAAACCCCAATGGCTACAGTGTTTGGTGCTCTCTGTAGAACTATGAATGTTTGTTTTTACGTAGTTAGACAAATGGGTGCCTGAATCTGACACACTGTTGCCTGAATCGGACTAATTACAGATTTCATTATTTGCAGGAATTTCTTTGGGTAAATTTGAAAAAGATACCCTCAAATTTAACGTAATTACATTGGGCTCGGTTTATATTTTGATTTTCATAACACTTTTCATAATCGTATTGAAAGGGAAATCGGTGTAACCCCCCTAAATCTCAAGTGTTGTTAGTGTAATTTACCCAATTTGTTTTATGTTCATCTTCAAGCCCTCCCTCAAGTGGGATTTCAAGTGCGGTTAGGCTCGGTTAAGATTTTAATTCCCATAACAGTTAGTCCGCTTTTAATCAGCTTGCTAAAAGAGAAATCTATATAATTAAGTGAAATTTGTGGAACTTATTGTATTTTTATTTTTCTAAATGTCAAGGTTGTTAGTGTAATTTACCCAATTTGTTTTATGTTCTTCTTCAATCCCTCGCTTAAGTGGGATTTCAAGAGGGGTTAGGCTCGGTTAAGCTTTTGATTCCCATAACAGTTAATTCACTTTTTATCAGCATACTAAAAGGGAGATCTGTATAATTAGTCAGATTTGTGGAACTTATTATATTTTTATTTTTCTAAATGTCAAGGTTGTTAGTGTAATTTACCCAATTTGTTTTATGTTTATCTTCAAGCCCTCCTTCAAGTGGGGTTTCAAGAGTGGTTGATGACCTTTTGGTCATGTTTGCACTTATTTTTTCTTTATTATGGTTGAAAATTAGATAACAGACTTGTTCCACTTTTTGCCTGGTTAGATAGTGTAAAAATGAGTAGGATGATACACCAATGAGTTGGGAAACTTGGTCCACTTTTGTCCTAGTTACTTCATAATACACCAATGAGTTTGATAGGTTGTGTCCATCAATGTTTTTATTTATTTATTTATTTTTGTTGTTGTTGTTACTAAGTCAATTATGTGCAACAATGAGTTGATTGTTTATCATTTGTTCGTTTTTTTTATATCAAGGGTGGGCCTTTGTATACCGGTAAGGTTGTTTCATTGTGATCTGGGCATCATGGGTTAGAAACGTGACAAGGGTCTCTCTTAGGATAACTTGTACATGCTGCATAGTTTTTGCCAGTAGTAGAATACTGAGATAACAAAAATCTTTGGACTCAAAAAAAAATCATGTATGGGGACAGAGAGGTAGCGACATTACATGTTGGGGCCGGTTAGCAACAATTATTTTGTTGACTGCTAATAACAGTTTAGCCCAATCAAATGGTTGACTTAATGAAACAATTGAGCATGGTTAAGTCATAATATGAATAGAAGATTTTTGTATTTTTTTCTTTCTCCAAAGAATAATAATAGCGTTTCTATTCCATTTGCATTAGTCATTTGCTGTTTGCCTTCTAATCCCAACAAATTTTTTTGTTGAAACTCTTCCGAGAGAGAGTTATGATTGTCTAGTGCACCAAAAATTGGGTCAATTTTAATCTTTCTTCTACCGGGTTGTGGAATTCCTGATTAAAGCCATTTCTGTTTTTCAGGGAGGGATAGGTGAAAATGGCACAGATTTTGGCTCCTTCCCCACAATGGCAGATGAGAGTTACGAAGAACTCAACAAATGCGAGTCCAATGACATCAACAATGTGGAGTTCTCTATTTTTGAAACAGAACAAGAAAGCAACAGCTAAAACCTTTGCCAAATTTAGGGTGTTTGCTCTACAGTCCGAAAACAGCACAATAAACAGGATGGAGGATCTGCTAAGCATGGATGTAACACCATACACTGATAAGATCATTGCTGAGTATATATGGTACATTTCCTTTGCTGAACGTCCCATTCTCATAAGCAGGAAACATCCTCATAGTAGCAATTTTTGGTTCACTAATCCTATAAATCAACTGGGAATTGTTTTCAGTTATGCCACTATTTATATTTATTGTTGGTTATACAGTTAACTATCTTGACAATCTATGCTATTGCCTTTTGAAACAGGATTGGAGGATCCGGTATTGATCTCCGTAGTAAATCAAAGGTATTAATATGTTTGATGCTGTTAATATTATCTACATTGAATTTTAGTTTTTTTTTTTTTTACGAATCTTTGAAATTCAGGTAACTTTTTTTCGAAGTCTTATGATCTTGTATTTGCAGACAATCTCGAAGCCAGTTAAACACCCATCTGAGCTTCCAAAGTGGAACTATGATGGATCAAGTACTGGACAAGCACCAGGAGAAGATAGTGAAGTAATTTTATAGTAAGATTTTATGAGCTTGAACTATTTTTTTTTGTATGTCTTTGCATTTTCATTTACTTTCTTTTTTGTTTTTGCCCACTATTACCTTGATTATTTTGGTTTTGATTCTTCAGCCCTCAAGCAATATTCAAGGACCCTTTTCGTGGAGGTAACAACATCCTGGTGAGTGTTGTAAGATAATTCAAGAAATTCATTATCGATGAATATATACTTGTATGATTTGCAAACAACAATTCTTTGTACAATTATATTTCAATCAAAAGATGAAGCATATTAATGTAAAGACTAGCTCTTATATTTGATGTGATTTAAAAAGGTGATTTGTGACACTTACACGCCACAAGGCGAGCCGATCCCCACAAATAAACGCTACAAGGCTGCTGAAATTTTCAGTAACAAGAAGGTTGTGGATGAAATACCATGGTAAGTTTGTCTGGATTGGCATTTCGCCAAAATTATTCCATTAGACAAGCATGGATTTTGTTGAAAATGAAAATGAAAAATAGTCCAGTTTTTTATTGTGTGAAAACAAATAAATCATGAAAAACATTTTCGATGTTTCTTTGGTTCTCTTTGAAGCAGAATCGCTAATATTTTTCATAATCAAATCAATCCAACCTAGGTATGGCATAGAGCAAGAGTACACCTTACTCCAAACAAACGTGAAATGGCCCTTGGGTTGGCCCGTTGGAGGCTATCCTGGTCCTCAGGTAATTACATTCTTTATCAGTGAAAATAATTTTGCTACTCTGATCATCTCAATTTATGCGTACTAAATTGATAGATATTGAAATTTTCGTGGCCTAATAGGATTTTATCACTTATTTGAATTTAGGGTCCTTATTATTGTGCTGCCGGAGCGGATAAGTCATTTGGGCGTGACATATCAGACGCTCATTATAAGGCTTGCTTGTATGCCGGAATTAACATTAGTGGCACCAACGGAGAAGTCATGCCTGGCCAGGTTTTCTTCTCTTCCTTTGCTTCTCTTTATCTCATGTATGGGAAGGAATATCACTCGCACAATGCATTCCTAGATTATTTTTTCTAATTTGATGATTTCCCCCCCGGTAGTGGGAATTTCAAGTAGGTCCAAGTGTGGGAATTGAAGCTGGAGATCACATGTGGTGCGCTAGATACATCCTTGAGGTAATTTGTCTTCATTTGTTACTGGGTTTGTAGATAAATCAATTTAAAGTAATAATCTGTTGGCGGACAAAATGAAGTCCATTAAATGGTAGTTGGGTTATTCAGTTAGCTACAAGAACATGTCTTAGGGTCTCACCCAAACATTAAGGTTGTATATTAGGATCTTAGATTCGTGGATAGAAAAGAAAAGGGAAGGAAAAAGTGAATGATATGAAAGTTAAATTTTTTCAATTTCCCTTTACCTCCACAAATCCCTCAGCAAATCTAGGACCCAAACACAGCATATGAGGTCCCTTTCAACTCACCCTTGAAGTTAGGTGGCAATCTAGCTATGCTTGTTGAATTAACTAGTTCATTAGGTAAGTGCTTGAACTTAAATAAATAGAACACGCCGATGGTTTTTTAGGGTATCATCTTCCACTTAATTTATAACGGTTTATGTGTGTTTTGCCATGTACTATATGGCTATGTTTGATTTGCGGATTGGTTTAGGGGAGGATTGGATATCATGGGATTATAGGCAGGATTAAAGGTGGTAAGGACAATGGATACATAGCATAAGATTAGTTGTACTAAATTTAGTTAGGATGGGATAAGGGGTATGTTACTCTTGGATTTTGACCCGAAATTGTTTTTATTTTTGGAAAACTAGTTGAATAGGTCATCAATATGGGAAAAGATTATTTCTGAATGTTGGATGGATGGAGGGACATAGTCCCATGTCATGAAATTAGTTATCCCCCCCAATTAATCCCCTGATTACCAAGCTTGAGGGCTCAATCCCGGGACCCAAAAAAAAAAAAAAAGAAGAAAAGAAACAAACAATGGACTAATATTTTTAATCCCAATCTCCCCACTCTGTCAAACAAACAAGCCTGCATATCTAACACAGAATAACTTGGTTTTTCTTTGTTGGTTGTCACAGAGAATTACTGAACAAGCTGGTGTTGTTCTCTCACTCGATCCGAAACCAATAGAGGTAATCTAGATACCATTTGTATCAAACTTTTCTACCATAAAATGAATAATTATTGAATGACTGTCTTCGTCGTTGAGTCAATAGGGTGACTGGAACGGTGCAGGATGCCACACCAATTACAGGTACTAAACTACTTTTATGATAATTAGTTTGTTATGTACCTGAAAAACAATGTTGATATTTTGGATCAATATTTAGTAATTGCTTAAATAATCGTCGGTTTGACAGTACAAAGAGTATGAGAGAGGATGGCGGGTTTGAAGTAATTAAGAAAGCAATTCTGAATCTTTCGCTTCGTCACAAAGAACACATCAGTGCTTATGGAGAAGGAAATGAAAGAAGGTTGACGGGAAAGCATGAAACTGCCAGCATCAACACATTCTCTTGGGTATGCTCCAAAACTATTTGAGACTCTTATTTTGGGAAAAAAGTTTTAAAAAATAAAATAAAATTCAAGGTTGGGTATGGAAGAGTTTTTAAAAACAGTTTTCTAACTCAAAATCATGTAAAACAGAAATTAAGATTGAATTTTCATCTGGTTTGTTTTTGTTTGTTGTTTCTGAAAACTGTTTCAAAGGGCTAAGTTAAAAAGAACCAATTTTCACACCAGAATATTGTTTATTTATTTGTTTTTTATTTCTCCTTTTGTCTTGTAGTTAGGAAAACTAAAAAGACAAAGCATTGTGTTCTTATAATCTTTACAGCTTTCAGAAACATTATTTTCTGAAAATTGTTTAGAAAAAATGTTTCTTCCTAGTTTTCTAACTAAATCACTTGCCCTCTATTTGCAGGGAGTCGCTAATCGCGGTTGTTCAATCCGCGTGGGGCGTGAAACTGAGAAGCAAGGCAAAGGTATGCTAAAGCTATATTCATGAATTTTCTCTATTTGATTTGAGGAAAACTAGAAAATGGTTTTGCAAACTTTTACCATTTTTACAACAGATTTCACAAATCCCACATTTATAACTGACTCGCTCAACGCCATTGATATGGTTCTTCATTAGATCATTTTAAACTGACCACAGTAAGCATTGCCTATGTTAATTTTCTGGTTAATGTTGTCCCTCATTTTTCCTTCCTTGTTAGGTTACTTGGAAGATAGGCGTCCGGCTTCAAACATGGACCCATATATTGTGACGGCCTTATTGGCTGAAACTACCTTACTGTGGGAGCCTACGCTCGAGGCTGAAGCTCTTGCTGCTCAGAAACTGGCAATGAATGTCTAAAATCAGTCGGAAAAAGAAGCTCTCATTCCTATTTTATTTCTCAGATCTTTAGGGAAGATCACTTGTAAATAAGTCCCCAGTGGTTTCTTAGAAGCATATTAGAGCTTTGGGATCAGGGTGTGTTCATGAATATTTTTTGCCAGATGAAGGACATTGCACTGTTGTAAGCAATTGATTTTTATTTTAATTTTATTTTATGATAAGGAATCCCCCAAACGGGTTCTCTGGACCCATCCCTTGAGATTAAATTATGATACTTGCAATCGCTCACAAATTACTAATTCCAGTCAAGCTCAAAAGACATCGGTAAGAGTTGAACTCAAGATGTCTCAATTTACGTTTCACCTCGAGTTTGTCCTCTTAATGATTAAGTATGTGTGGGGATTAGCAATTGCATCATTAATATTGTATACAGTGCCGTTTTGGGAACAAAATAAAAAGTTAGGTTACGCAAGTGCCAAAAACGCAACCAAATTGGTTTGGGAAGTGTAAAAAACGTAAGTATAAAATTACAAATTAGAGTCTATGACAAAAAAATAAAAAAATAAAAAAATAAATTTTTTACGTTGGATAAGGATATTTTGATAATTTTAATTTGATTTGACAACATAAACAAATATTAAATTAAAAAGCCAAAGGCCATCTTTTTGTCAACTTCCCAAATCACTTTTCAAAAAGCTAAAAAGTTTGGTAAAAAGTCAAAACTCAGCATTTTACCAACTTTCCAAAACACCCCACAAAATGATATGTTACATTAAAATATATTAATTTAAAGTAAAGTTATCATTAAAATGATGTTTAATTACAAAGATGGTACTGTCATATCGGAAAATTCTGCATGGAAATTTCGTAAGAATATATTTTTCTTTTAAATGAACAATGCAGATCTAGTTTTACAACCTTGATTCTTTCTTTCCAAAGAGGAAAACCCAGAAACAAGAAAAGCAAGGAATTTCAGAAATGAAAGAAAACGAAAAAGCAAGAGAACATACAAAGAACAATTCCATAAGAAAAGTGTTTTCTGGGTTAAGGATAGAAACTATATTCCTAGCTTATATATTTCTCTCTTTTGAGATCAACAAGTGTGTTTCCAATCAGAGTTTTCTCTAGATCAAAAACATTAAAAAAAATTAGAGTTTTCTCTTCTTTCTTCTTTCTGTCTCCAAACAAGCTTCAAAGACCATGGCTTCCGGAGCGGGCAAATCTGCAGCGTTCGTTCTCTTAATCCTCAATATGATACTGTACCTCATTGTCATCGCAATCACCGGGTGGGCTGTCAATCATGCCATCGTATATTCTCGCGAAACAGGTAAAAATGTACTTTCTGTTTGTTTTGACAAAAAGTATTTCTTAGAAAAATACTTTATAAACAGATAATAGTGTTCGTAAAAATATTTTAGCAATTGTGATTGTGGGGGTAGTTGTAGTGGCAATGGCGGGAGGGTGATAGTGGTAGTGGAAATGATGGCGGCAGCAATGGTGGTAATTTCGGCAAAGTGATGGTGGTAGAGACGTGGATAGTGATAGGTAGTGACGGTGAATGCAACAGGAAAATAAACACGTGAGGCTTGTGGGGGCACACGACCCTTCCAAATTTTACAAAAATATTATTATTTGACCTATACTATTTTAAGTATTTATAATAAAAAAAGTAGCATTTTGGCCCTTCAAAATGTATATGGTTTTACTTAGGTCCTTCAAAATTTATTAACTTTTTGGCTTTTCAAATTTCATAAAAAACTCATTCGCCCATGTTATTCTGAGTATTTATAATAGAAATTAGCATTTTTACACCTTAAAAATACATATAATTTTATTTCATCCTCTAAACTTCTAAATAATTTTACCTTTAGCCCCCTTTTAGATAATTTTTGGGTCCACCATTGGGCAGGTTGGTGATCACGGCGGCAACTGTGTTTGGAGCACAAGGATGGTTGTGGTATAGGGTTGTGGTGTTGGTTAGATTAATTTGGAAAATATTTTCTACTTTTAAAAAAATATAAAAAAGTTCTCCACCCAAATCAGCTAATTTTTTTTTTTTTTTTGTTAACTTTTGTTTTTTGTTATATTAAATGTCAAAAATATAGAAAATATTTTATGTCGAAACAAACGAAGGATAATTACTAATTACTCCAACACCTTGATTTTGCTTTGTGTACCAAACTTTGCGAAGATAACACAAACTTGAATTATTACAACTTGTTTTTTGTAGCATCTGTATTGCCAATCCCAGCTCGGATTTTTCCAATATATTTTCCATTTGGAAATATGGCCACCGGTGTCTTCGTGATTTTCTCTCTCATTGCCGGCGTTGTGGGCTTCTTCACCTGCATCACCGGTATTGTTGATGTAATCCAGTGGACTCTTCCTCACTTGCATTCAGCTGCGGCCTCTTCTCTTATAACATGGTCGCTTACTCTACTTGCCACGGGGTACAGTTTTCCTCAATTCTAATTACTTGTTTGGATTACTTACGAAGAAAAAAATGAGAGAATTGAATGGAGAGAAATATGTTTCTCTTAAAATCTACTTTTGAAATCTCTTCAAAAATAGAGGTTAGTCGAGAAAATAAATAATTTGATTAGATTTTTTTTTTAGTTTGATTAGAAAGAAAATTTGGTAGAAAGTAAAAGTAAAAGAAAATGAAGTGATAGAAAAGAAATAGAAAAGAAAATATATTTTCTTGCAAGCATTTGATTACGATGAAAATTTTGTAAGAAAAAGATAGAAAAACTTTAGTTATAGATAACTCACACATTTTTCTTGTGTTTTCTTGCAAGGAAAAAAAAAAGAGAAGTTACAATATTAATATGTGTTATACAAGAAAATTAATTTTCTTATACTTTCCACCACTTTCAAACTGAACAAACTAATAGAAATTAAATTTTCTCTCTTTCTTTTACATTCTACCTATTTAATTCTAAACAAACTGAGCCATAGTTTCTTTTCTTTTCTTTTCTTTTGCACACTCATTATCTTTTTATTTTATTTTTTTTCTCTTTAACTTAACAATTCATTTTTTATTTTTCTTTTCAGATTCGCATGCAAAGAGATTAATATAGGCTGGACAGGTTCAAACTTGGTAAGCAACCTAGATTTTTCAAAGAATTCCCATCATGTTTGGTATTATTTAAATTTTAAATTTTTATTTTTTAGAAAATACAAAGAAAAAAGAAAAAGAGAAGAAGAAGTTAATATACCATTTTCAAATACTGTTTTGTGGAAATTTTCTAAATATCACTCATGCTTTAGGAAACACCAAAAAGTAAACTATTGTTGTTTTCGAACTTTTCATTGTTTTCATTCCAAAAATCATAAAAAATAAATTGTTTAAACTTGTTTGATGAATTGTATCTGAAAACTATTTTCCATTTTTTCATAGAGAAGATTAATGATGGTGTTATATTGTAATGATATATTGCAGCGGAGTTTGGAAATCATTATGATATTTTTGAGTGCTACACAATTGTTTTGCATGGGAGCTATCCATGCAGGGGTTGAAGATGTTGCTACCAGACAGAGGATGCGCGGAGGAATGTTTTGAGCTTCAAATTAATATAATTTCCACTTATGATGTTTATAGCTCTATTTATCCATGAATTATATGTTCAAAAATGAAAATTATGTACTTACTTTTCTTGTTTTTTTGTTGCTTTGTTTTGTTTTGTTTTTCTTCCATATTTTAGTGTATATTTTAAGAAGATTGTAAAGGTTTGTTGAGGTGCTTGCCCTCACATGGTGTGTGGAAATTGTGATATTTCTTTTTCTATGCATGAACTTACAAATTTCAAGCAATGTTCGAACAATTTAATCAAGGGTTACTTAATTTGCAGCACTTGTATTGTAGCTAGGTAGATAGAATTCTACGACCAAAAAAAAAAAAAAAATCAAAATATTCTTTTATTTTTTTTTATTTTTTATAAGATTCATTTTTTTTTTATTTTTTTGGATCGGCAAAAAAAATCTTTATTGATGAAAATATACAAGGTATGATAGATTACATCAATAAAGAGGAGCTTGGAGCTATTACAAAGCTCCAAGCGCTAGTTGGTGAGGAACCAACAAAACAGAAAGCAAAAGATGCTGCCACAGCATCAGAATTAGATGAAAAAATACCCCAAAACCAGATAATAGCAGTAGAGACTAACAGATACTCAAACTTGGAGACAACACCAGTTCCTGATTTGCCTCAAATTAAGAATGAAATCCTACATTCAGCCCATTCAACCAGTAGACCTGCATTCAGCCCATTCAACCACCCAACACAAAGCAAACCAGCAACAATCAGCAGACCAGCATTCAGCCCAATCAAGCATCCAGTATCAAAGCCATACAGCCGTTCAGCCACCAACACAGAACCAGTAAATAGAACTAGAACAACAATCCGCACAATAACCAAAAAGAACAAAACAGAACCAGAACACCAAACCCAAATCCAAATAGTATGAACCAAAATAAACAAAACCACTGCTGCTGCACATAGGAAAAAATAGATTCAAGCCCAGTACATTGACAAAAGAACTAAGCTGCTGTTACACCTTAATCTGATGAGTGACATTATAAACCACATCAGACCCTGCCTCTTAAACAAACTCTAATCTGCCAAATGTTATATAGGAAATCATTAATAGTAAACTGATAATGCTTCGCAGAGTCTTTCAACCAAATCGCTAGTCTAATAATAATTAACTCCTACAACTCCTTCATATTCGGCTGAACATTTTTAAACAAGCAATCATTCCGATGTTTGCAGATGGACCAAAGCGCAACCAAAGGTATAGCTTTCCAAATCCTCTTTTCAGCTTTCATGAAACAGGAACCATCTCACCAATGCAACAAGCACTCAACCGAACTAGGCACAACCCAAATCGATCCTCACCACTGCAACATGCCAGTCCAAACCTTCCAAACCAGAGGACAAGAAATAAGTACATGTGCAACAGATTCAGCCTCAGATTTACAAAAAACACACACAGTGGAGGCTTCCTCACCTAGAACTCCAATCCTTTGAAGAAAGACAGACGTTTTGACTTTATGTTTCCAAGCTAACCACCCAAAAAATTGAACTTTGGATGGGAGATAATTAAGCCACAGCAGTCTATTAAACCTCACACAATCACCAAAACCCAATTCACTATGCCTATAAAGAGATGCAACAAAGGACAGACTTGTTTGGCATGCTAGCCATGTTAGTTTATCTTTTTCACCCAAACATAATATAGGAGCTGCTCTTAACACAACAGTGAGCCTAGATACCTCCTCACCCTCCCACTGTAGCAGAGTTCGTCTAAAACTGAGATCCCACAACTCAGAGCAACCTTTTTTATCAACAAAAAACTTGAGAGAACCATTGTTAACAGTGGAAAGGGAGTAGAGTCTAGGGAAAACCTCCTTAAGACAAATTTCACCACACCATTTATCATGCCATAATCTCGTTCTGCTCCCATTACTTACTTTAATTTGAAAATTGTTAACAAAAAATTGTAGAAAATTGTTTCTATACTCTACCACTGCTAAAATGTTACCCCATAAATTAGACCATCTAATGCCATTAGATTGATTTGGAAGCCAAGCTCCAACATCAATATTATATTTACTGCAAACCACATTTTTCCATAGTGCCTCCTCTTCATTGGCAAATCTCCACCACCACTTCAGTAATAAGCAAGCATTAACCTCTCTGATTCGCCTAATTCCCAACCCACCTTGATTGATGCTCTTGATCACCTCATTCCATTGCACTAAGTGAATTTTTCTCTTCAAGTCTGAGCCTCCCCACAAGAAGGCTGCTTGAATTTTATCTATTTCCTTAGCAACTCCTTCTGGCATCTTAAAGAGTGATAAATAATATACAGGCAAGCTAGACAACACTGATTTGATTAGAGTCAGTCTGCTAACAAAAAAAAGGAGCCTCATTTTCCAACCTGTAAGCCTGAGTTTGATACTATCTATAACAGGTGTCCATGACTTCTTTCTGCATGGCGAAGCACCCAAAGGTAGGCCAAGGAATTTGAAAGGTATGCTTTGAATCTTACAATTAAGCAAAGTAGCAAAATCTTTGATCAAACTATCAGATAGTCCAACCCCACAAACCACACTCTTGTGGTAATTAATCTTGAGCCCTGAGACCATTTCAAAACACCTTAATATTCTTTTCAGATTCAGCACCTCATCAGCTTCACATAATAGAAATGAGTCATCGGCAAATTGTAGATGAGATGCAATCACCCCATTGCCTTCAATATGTACTCCTTTTACCAATCTCTTTTTCCTTAGCTCTGAGCAGTAGAATATTGAGCCCTTCGGCTGCCAGATTAAACAGAAAAGGTGATAATGGATCACCTTGCCTGAGGCCTTTCCGAGGACTAAACTCTTTAGTTGGTGACCCATTCACAAGAACTGAGATTCTGGCAGTGGAAATACACTCTATCATCCATGTACGAGCACAAAATAATCTTCTCGTATAATCCTGTTGATCAAGTTTGCGCTCCTCCAAAAGTCGTCGCTTTACTCCCTGAAAACACAAACGTGAGCTAGCCGGCGGGTGTGTGCTGGATACCTCTCCGATGCCTAAGTCAGCAAAATAGACAAATAAACAAAAGCTCTCTGTATTCGGGAATCAAAGTTGTGTTACCTTTACATAGGTTATGTTGTGAGCTTTTATAGGTTCCGCGTGGCACAATCCTAGTAGGACTCTTATTCCTCCGCTTAGAGTCCTCCTAGGAATCACACTCCTGAAAGATAATATTTATCCTTTAACACCCCCCTCACTGCTTAAACCAAGTGAGATGGTTTTACCATGGTTTGGATAATAGTATGACCGAGCTAACGTTATCTCTTTCATACTTAACCCGGCGCCTTTATATGCAACATATAGCTCGGCTCATGTTCACTTGTACCTCGATTTTATTCTGTTTAGACCGAGCTAACCACCCCAAGCCTTGACCGAGCTAAAAAGGGCAAGGTCCACCTTAAGAAGCCCAAACACCTCGGCTCTGAATACTATGACCGAGGTAATTATCACCACTCCGACTGTGGTAACTGTAACCATATTTGGACCGAGCTAGCTACAAAGTCCTCTTCACTAAGCCCTTTTTACCGCGGCCCATAGAACGGCCAATTACCACGCCTTGGCCTAGCTCGGCCCTAATGCATATAAAAACTCCCTCTCAATTACCCCTTAATTCAATCTGCGTAGCATGATTGGGATTACCTGTTACTAGCTGAGCTAAAACTTTAGACTTTACCGAGCTAAGTTATCACTGGGCTACCAATTAGTTCGGTCAAAAAACGTCTTTTCAGTCGCTGCAGAACTGAATCGCTTACGATTCTCTTGGACACGTGGCAAGTCTTTATTGGTTAACTACAACTGCCATAGCCGCCCTCGTACCTCGCAAAATTTGAACAGTCCCGCCCAAACTCATGCCTTACACAAAACAAAACCTTACTTTTTGAACAAAACACATCACTATTCATCTTCCCTCTCTCTTTCCCTCTGAGTCTTCATTGTTGCAACCCTAGTACCTACCAAGCTCGTGTTTCTGCTGATATTGTTTTCACCTTCGGTTCCTTCATTTTGAACTGGTACATGACTCAAATCTTTTTCGTTCATTTTGCATTGTATTGTACTACATAGCACAATATATATGTTTCTTGAAAACACTTTCTTGTAGTTTCCATGGGAAATAACCACTTTGTTCCAAAAACCATGTGATAGACCCACTGGTTTCACAACCAATCTGAGAAATGATGCTTTTGATCCAAAATAATATTTCAACCGAACTAGTAACCTGTTTCTATTTAAGATGTTCACCCAGCCGAACTAGATAAGTTTCAATCGGTCTAAGAACCTTCTGTTTCATTTAGCCGAGGTAGGAAACTGTATTAGGTGTGCGTACTACCGAATTACAAAGTCTTAACCAACGATCGAGCTATAACTTGGGGCCAAACCAGCTCTCTGACTTAGTCAAAATCTAACCAAGAATGTGCTGTACCCTAAGCTTCAACCGGGCTACGAACCCCTCGTTCCACTTAATCGAGCTAAAGTCCTCCTGCTCCAACCGAGCTAAGAACGGATAGTATCCCACGTAGCCGAGCTAGAATTCCATTCATTTTGCCTTTGTTTCTTTTAGCACAGTCCAACGATTTGGGCTTAACACTTTTCATCACCACTTTGCAGACTGACTAGGTTGGCCAGACACACCTTTGCACACTCAACCGAGATACTGAAGGTCATCTCAGCACCGAGCTAGCACTCCGAGCTAAATTATACATAATTTAAGCCCGCATGGAGAAGTATCGATTTTTAGTGAACTCTCCAGGGGCCATAGCCGAGTTCCGAAAGGATTACCAAATTCCAGATGACGTCCGTATTTCCCTAGCCGAGCTAGATACAACTCCATGGGAAAAACAGGGCTTTGTTCCCTTCGCCGTCCTTTCTATTGTAGAAGCCGAACTCCGATTCCCTGTACAGCCACTCCTTTGTGAATTCCTTAGGCAAACTAGAAGATGCCCAACCCAACTTAGCACCAATTCATACAGAATAATAAATGGTATTGCTGAGCTAAATCGCTGGCTTGGCCTCAACCTTGGTTTAGCCGAGCTATTTCACCAGTATTCACTAGGCCAGAACGAAGACGGCTGGGTGTACTATTTAAGAATAAAACGCCGCCAAGAGAAAATAATAAAAAACACTCCAGATAAAGACGTAAACGACGACGACTTTTTCTGGGTTTTTGGTAACTTCGAGGACCAGGAAGCCTAAATACCTGGAGACTGCATTAACTGGAATAAAGGAGTAGTTGGTATATAAATACCTCGGTTTTAGCTTCGTGCGTTTTTTACTCTGTTTACTAGTTTCGCACCGTGCTAACCGTTGCTTTTTTCCTTATGCAGACTTGAACCATCTAAAGTCGCAGTACAGTTACCCCAATCTTGACGCACTCCGCGCCGCACTAAGATATCGCGATCGAGGTTGGGCCGAGCTACTTAATTTTGAACCGACATACAGATACAGTAGTAGAAGGAAGACCAGGGTGACATATTTCCTTCTGGAACCCTCTCTAGAACCAGATCCAACACTACCTCAAATCAATCTGATCCCATTAACAGCGGAACAAGAAATGGCCAAGAAGAGAGCAGTTAGGGCCTTGATCACCGAAACAAATCAAGCCAAGGTACCACAAGCCGGTCAAACCCAAGAGGCCGTGGTAGCCCTTCAAACCGTCCAGCCTTCATCATCTCGGCCAAGCAAGCGCGCTCAGACTTCCATAACCGAGCCACGCCTTGTTGACGAGGATGAAACTGTGCTTCCACAAATCACTTCGCCAAGGCTAGAGCTTGAGCGTTCTGACCAGGCTAGCTCTTCTGAGTGAGCCCCGAAATTATCATACCGGAACCGAGCCATAAGAGACACAGATTCAGTGGTGGCAGGCAAATACCACACGCTCGCTTTCAACCTGGCTAAGAGCGTGTGCTTGCCCCCTAACATGGAACACCATGACCATTTCACCGAGCTGAAAGCCATCCGTTCGGCCACCAAATCGATGGTGCTGGTGAGTGCTTTTTCCTTTGTTTTCCAATTTTAGACATTTATTTGCTCGATTTTCACTCAAAATTCCTTACTGCCCTCTTGCAAGCCATGCAGAAAAACCACATTGCACATAAGCGTGTGTTAGAACTGCGCAAGATGATAAAGCTGGCCGTGGCTGAGGCCGATAGCAAGACAGCCGAGTTAAACGAAGCCAAACAAAAAATGGCCGAGCTTCAATCAGAAGTCGCCCGACTCACCAGGCTAGTAGATTCGGCGGAGGCGGACAAATAAAAGGCCTTGACCGAGCTGAAGGACCACTATCTGCGTGAGTTGGCTAAGGTCGAGAAGAAGAAGAACGCCGAGATAACCGAGCTTGAGAAGAAGATAGAGGATGCAAAAAATCGCGGTTACAAGGAGGGCGAAGCCACATACGTCTTGCAGTGCGAAGCTGCCAAAGACATTTTCTTCAAGTGTGGGTGGAAGACAGCTGTCCTTAAGTACGGTCAAAAGGAAGAAACCGAGGTATTCCAAAATCCATCTCCTCACTTCATCCCGGGCTATATGGCGGAGTATGCTAACACTATTCAACAAAAATTTCTCCAAGTTGAGGAAGAAGAAGAGTCCCCTGAACCCAATAATGCCCCGGTTGTCGCCAATGATCCTATTTTTCAGTCAGCTCGGGTGGAGCCACCGGTGGAAGACTTGGTTGAAAATGTGACCGAGCTACCTGCTGAAACCGGGCTTCGAGTTGATCTGGATGCGGATCTCGACGACCTTTTTGCTTGATCCTGTATTTTCTTCTTTTTACTCTTGGAAAAAATGTGTAACCGGGCTAAAGTCCCACTTCTTGTAACTTTGACTTGAATTTTGAATGTAATCTTCTTTTGTTTTCCTTAACTATTTGTCTGGTTTACTCTATGCTTGCATTTAATTTCTACTATGATTTGTGTGAAGTATGATATGTTCTGGCCGAGATATCTATCTCGGTGTTAACCTTGTAATCTGTTTGGTCATACTTGCCAACCTCTTTAGCCTAGATCCTTATCTTGGCTGAAGAGTACTAAAAATTGGTTATTCCAGCCAACCACTTTTTAGCCTAGATCCTTATCTCGGCTGAAAAGTACTTAAAGTTGGTTATTCCAGCCAACCACTCTTCAGCCTAGATCCTTGTCTCGGCTGAAAAGTTAGTTATTCTAGCCAACCACTCTTCAGCCTAGATCCTTATCTCGACTGAAGAGTACTTAAAGTTGGTTATTCCAACCAACTACTCTTCAGCCTAGATTCTTATCTCGGTTGAAGAGAGATAAGTGTTGGTTTTTCCAGCCCACCTCTTCAGCCTAGATCCTGATCTCGGCTGAAGAGAAGTAAGTGTTGGTTTTTCCAATCAACCTCTTCAGCCTAGATCTTGATCACGGCTGAAGAGAGCTCAGTGTTGGTTATTCCTGCCAACCTAGAGCCAAGTGTTTGGTTATTCCTGCCAAACCTCTTCAGCCTAGATCCTGATCTCGGCTGAAGAGAAGTAAGTGTTGATTTTTCCAGCCAACCTCTTCAGCCTAGATCCTGATCTCAGCTGAAGAGAGCTCAGTGTTGGTTATTCCTCCAGCCTAGAGCTAAGTGTTTGGTTATTCCTGCCAAACCTCTTTAGCCTAGATCCCGATCTTGGCTGAAGAGAAGTAAGTGTTGGTTTTTCTAGCCAACCTCTTCAGCCTAGATCCTGATCTTGGCTGAAGAGAGCTCAAAGTTGGTTATTCCGGTCAACTCTGATTTCATTGCCCTTAGCTCACTAAAACTACTTTTACAAAAGAAAACAATTATGTTGAAAAGGAAACTACTTGTTTTATTGAAAAAAAGAAAAACTACAAGTACGTTAAAGAAAAACTAAAAATAAAATAGTTTGAGATTGGAAGTGTTCCATGGCTTGGGAATGGCCTTGCTGTCTTTATCTTCTAAGTGGTATGCCTATTTTCCTGCTAATCCAACCACTTTGTAAGGTCCTTCCCAATTAGGCCCTAACTTGCCATCTTCGGGTACCAGGGTGTTTCTTATTACTTTGCGCAGTACCCAATCTCCAATCTTGAATTGCCTCGGATGTACTGCCTTGTTATATTTCTGGATAACTCTTGCTGGTATGAGGCGATGTGAACCAGTGCTCTTTCTTTTCTCTCTTCCGTAAGGTCGAGTTCCAAGGCTATGGCTTCTCCATTTAAATCTGGGTCAAAATTTTCACTTCTAATGATGGGAAGGCCAACTTCCAGTGGGATTACTGCTTCCATGCCATAGGCCAAAGAAAGAGGTGTTTCTCCAGTTGACTGCCGAGGTGTGGTACGGTAAGCCCATAAAACATGAGGGAGCTCCTCAGCCCACTTGCCTTTTGCTTTCTCCAGCCTTTTCTTCAATCCATCTAAGATGACTTTGTTTGATGCTTTCGCCTGGCCATTTGCTTGGGGGTATGCTGGTGTAGAGTTATAGAATTCTATCTTGTACTCCTCACAAAAGCCTTTAAATTTTTTTTCATCGAATTTAGTGTCGTTGTCTGATATTAGAGCCTTGGGTATGCCGAACCGAGTGATGATATTCTGCTAGACGAACTTCTTCACATCTTTCTCTTTTATTGAGGCAAGTGCTTCTGCTTCCACCCATTTTGTAAAGTAGTCTGTTGCTGCGAGAAAGAACTTTCTGTTGCCGGGCGCCGTTGAAAGTGGTCCTACTATGTCCAAGTCCCACATTGCGAAGGGGCATGGGCTAGTTAATAGTAGAAGCTCTTTGGCTGGTTGATTTATTTGGTGTGCAAACTTCTGACATTTCTTGCATTTCTTGACATACTTCTCTAAATCTGCTTGCATGTAAGGCTACCAATATCCCTGCGAAATTGCTCTGTAGGCCAATGATCTTCCCCATTGGTGGCTTCCGCATACGCCTTCGTGTATCTCGAACAAGAATGCCTCGACCTTGCTGGGGTGGACATATTTCAAGTAAGGTCCTATGAAGGATTTTTTGTGCAAGGCCATTGATGGGGAGAGCCAAAATCGCTGTGACTTTGCTCTGATCTTGTTGGCTTCTTTCTTCTCTTCTGGTAAGACACTGTCTTTTAAGAATACTATAATGGGATCCATCCAGGAAGGGCCTAGTTCGGCGCAACATACCTCAGTTACTTCGGGTTCTTCAATGCTTGGTCTTGGTAGGAAGTCGATCAGTAATGGATGTGGAATGGATATAACTGCCATCGAAGCAAAGCCTGTTAGTTCGTTTGCTCTGTTGTTTTCTTCCTGGCTGATCTGTTCTATTTGCACCACTTCGAATTTCATGATTTCTCTTATGACTAACTCTTGATACTTTGCCATCTTCTCATCTTTTGCTTCGTAGTCGCCTGAAATCTGGTTTACTACCAGCTGGGAGTCACTGTAAACCATTAGCTCGGTGGCCTGTATGAAGAGTACAGATTTTAGGCCTGCTAAGAGTGCTTCATACTCCACCTCATTATTTGATGCTAGGAAGCCAAGGTTGACTGCTTGTTCCACTATTAGGCCATCTGATGAGATGAGGACTATGCCAAGTCCTGCACCATGCCTATTGGATGCTCCATCTACGAAGAGCTTCCACATCTCTCCAACGAATAGCTTCCAGCAAGTGGAGGGGTCAGATGATGTCTTGGGGTCATGAGTGTTGTTTTCTTCCAAGTCCCTAGCTGCTGTTGGGGTTTGCTTTTTATTATCTGACTGCCCCAAGTCTTCACTTGTCGATGAGTCCTTACTGTGAATGGCATGGTTTATTCCTTCCTCTTGATCTTCAAGCCTGTATGGTTTGCAATGTGGCTGGGTATCCTGAATTAGGGGTTATGTATTTCCTGCAGCACTTTCCGTCCCCATTCCTGTCGTACCAGTCAAGTTAACTGGGCAGATGTGATGACTTTTTGGTGTGAACTCTGCCACAAAGTCTGCCAAAGCTTGGGTTTTTATTGCGATTTTGGGTTGAAACTTGATATCAAACTGTCCTAATTCCACCGCCCATCTCAAGATTCACCCAGAAAAGTTCGCCCTCTCAAACAAGGCTTTTAAGGAAAAAACTGTTAGGACGATTATGGTGTGAGCGTGGAAGTAATGCGACAGCTTCCTTGAGGCCATCATCAAGGCTAGGGCTAGTTTTTCCAATGGTAGGTACCTAGTTTCCACACCCAGCAAGGTTTTGCTAACATAAAAGATGTGCAGATGTTGGATTCCTTCTGCTCTGACAACATTGCACTGACTGCGTGCTGTGAAACTGTTAGGTACAAAAAGAGCTCTTCTCCAGGTATTGGGGTTACTAGCAACGGTGGAGAAGACATGTACTCTTTCAAGCTTTCTAGGGCGCGGTCGCATTCTTCATCCCACTCAAACTTGGCCTTTAATGCTTGGAAGAATGGTCGACATCTGTCTGATGACCGACTTATGAACCGGTTTAGCGCGGCTGCTAGGCCAGTGAGATGTTGCACCTCTTTTACAGTGTTGGGCCTCTCTAGATCCTGGATTGCTTTGATCTGAGAAGGGTCTGCTTTTATACCTCGGTTGGTTACCAGAAAGCCTAGGAATTTTCCTGATCTCACGCCGAATGCACACTTGGATGCATTTAGGTGCAACTTGTTCTTCTTCAGAATCTGGAACATTACATCTAGGTCCTTGAGATAGTCGTTCTCATTCTTGCTTCTGATCACCATGTCATCGATGTAAGCCTCCATTGTTCTACCTAATAATGGTTCAAACATCTTGGTGACCATCCGTTGGAATGTTGCCTCTGCGGTTTTTAGGCCAAAGGGCATGACCTTGTAACAGTACAATCCTTTAGGCGTTGTAAAGGATGTGACCTCCTGATTTGGTTCATATATAGCGATCTGATGGTAACCTCTGTACGTATCAAGGAAGCTAAGTCGATTGTGTCCTGTTGTCAGGACTACCAGTTGGTCTATCCGTGGTAGGGAAAAGCTGTCCTTTGGGCATGCCTTGTTGACTGTTTTGTAGTCTACACAGATACGTCATTTTCCGTTCTTTTTTGGCATTACTACGGTATTGGAGATTCATCTGGGATAGTGCACTTCTCTGATGGCTCCTGCCTCCAGCAAGTTCCCCACTTCTTCCGTCACTATCTCGGCATGGTGGAGTGCTGATCTGCGAGTGCACTGTATAACTGGTCTGGCAGTTAGGTGGACGTTCAGTTGGTGACAGATAAAGTTTGGATCAATGCCGGCATGTCATATGGTGTCCAGGTAAACATTTCGATGTTAGAGGTTAAGAATTCCATGACCTCTATCCTCTCAGTGCTGGACAAAGACGAGCCGAGCAAAAAGAACTTTTCTGGCTCTTTTTCATCTATCCTTACCTGTACCAAGTCTTCCATCGCCTTCTGTTCAGCTGCTTTGCCAACATCTGCAAATAGTTCATTGCTCTCAGGCTCTTCCACCATCTGTACATATCCTTTTGCAGCACAGTTGCCATTTACTGTGACAAAGCACTGTTTGGACATAATTTGGTCTCCAAAGACCTCTTCAATTACTCCGGCTTTGTTGGGGAACAGCAATACTTGATGGTAGGTTGACGCTATCGATCGCATGGCATGCAACCATGTCCTCCCCAAAATTATGTTGTAAGTGGAAGGGACTTTCAATACCCAGAATTCTACCTGTTTCGTCATGGTTCCTGCCTTGACTGGGAGTATTATCTTGCCCACTGGCCACTCTGGCATTGAGTTGAATCAGATTAGGGGAGACATTGTAGGTGCCAAGTCTTTGTCCTCCAGTTTCAGTTGTTTGAAGGTTTCGTAATACATTATCTCACATGAGCTTCCTTGGTCAATCAAAATCTGCTTGATATCGAAATTCTTGACGCGTAGAGTGACAACCAGTGCATCATTGTGAGGGCAGTATATCTTTGCTAAATCTTTATCGGAAAGAGATATGAAATTTCTGGCCTCTGTTCGCCCCTTTTTGATGGTAGGTTGTGCGCTTAATACCTCCCTTAAGTGCTCATCCTTTTTAATCATCCTCCTGAGTTCACATACCCGCTTAGGTTCGAATATGCCATGTATTACGTTAATTACGCCTTGCGGTGGAGCGTCCACCGGCATCTCATTTGGGTTGTTGCTATTCTGGGGGGCTGGCTGTGTCCCTCATTTTATGTACTGGTCTAGGTACCCAGCTGCCACTAATTCCTTCAAATGCTGCCTCAACGGCATGTAATTTTCAGTGCGGTGTCCTTTTTCATTATGGAAGGTGCACCAGGACCTCTCGTCATAGTCTTTTTGTTCTTCTCCCAACTTAGCTGGCCATCGAACGAAAGGTTCTTTGTGTATCTCACTGAGAATTCGGTAGATTGGTTTTTTGAACACTGTGGTAATGGCAGTGCGAACTCTTAACCTCCTTTTGTCTGGGTCCTCTCTGTTGGCCCGCCTGCCTCGCCCATTCCTGTTTGGTTACTCTACCGTGTTGACTTTTGCTGTAGTCTTTTTATCTGGCATCGCTGTTGTGCCAAATTTTGCCTTAGCACGGGCGCTATCTTCCTCCACGTGAATATGTTGGTGCACTCTCTCCATTAAGGCCTCCATCGTGAGGGGTGGCGTCATAGTAATTGAGTCCTTCAACTTGTTTCTGACTGGTAGACCCCTTTTGTATTGCACGATGGCGAGATTTGTGGGGCAATCTCCTATCTGGTTGAAAGTTTCCCAGTAGCGACTGTTGTAGGACCTCAACGTCTCTTTTTCGCATATGTCAATGGAGAGTAGCTGGTCGATCTCCACTGGTGTCTTGGTGTTCGTCCGGAATCTAGTCACGAACGCTTCTGCCAACTGTGTCCATGAGGCAATGCTACCTTCTGGTAGCCTTTTGAACCAGGTTAGACCTAGGTCTCTAAGGCTGGATGAGAATAGGATACACATTAGGGCCTCGTTCCGCTGGTATACTGCCATAACCTGGTAAAAGTGGCTTAAGTACATGTAGGGGTCTGTCTTCCCTTCATAAGTGGTGAATTTGGGCTGGTGGAAGCCTGAAGGTAGTGGCGCATTCTCAATTGCCGGAATGAACAGCGAGCTCTGTAACCTTGCTAATGCTTTGTCTGTTGGTTAATAAGTAAGGGGCGATATTGGCATTCCTACCTTGACGCTCCTATGCGTCCAAGGAGCCAATCGCTGAAGGGCTGAAACTCTGCGCGGGTCGCGCGCCCTGGTATCCTCATTCCATCGTGCCCTTTCTTCAAGCACAGTTCGCAAGTCAGATGATCTAGGCAACTCCGTGTGCCTAGATGACGTGTGGTGTGTGTGCGAGGGCCGATAGGTGCTTCCCTCAGTATATAACCTCTCAATTCTTGTTCTTTCAGACCTGGAATAACGAGTCTTGGAAGTCCTCGATTGAGTGTCGCTTGTTCTAAGGCTCCTACTTTCTGCTTGCGATGGTGTGGTACGCCTATCACGATCTTTCGAGTGGCGAGGGGGCGTGTTGCCTTTGCACCCCTCTCCTGTCGCCACCCTTTTTCCTTTTATCTGGCACTTCATTGACTTCATGTCTGCCGTCATCTTCTTTATTAACTTGTCTTGCTCCTTCACGCGATCCTCCAGAACTTGAGGGTCCATCCATTGCCTCTGTCTTTCAAGACTTTGAGAGCGATGGGGGCCGTTAGCCCGTCTCTCCCTTGCATCCCTCCGAGGGTTTTGTCGCTGGGGTTCTAAATCCGCCACGGGAGGGTGTAGACACCCCATTTTTGACCGCCCTTAAGACTTGGGCGCTACTGATGGTTTACTCGGTGATGAAGGTGTGCAGGGCAAAGGTTTAGTTTGTTCGGCAAGGAGAGAGTCAAATCTCAACTTCATACCCCTTTTGGACCAAAACAATCTTGATCGAAAGATTTTAGACTTTGAAACCCTCTCTTTCAAAATGTTTTGAAAATAAAGTTCCTACGATGTTTCGACGCTCACATTTCGTTAAATGTTGTGCTTTTCGGTAAACCGAGCAAGGACGAAGTGGAAATGAATGAAAGAGAGTTGAAATCTTTGAAAAAACTTTCAAAACACCTTGTTTAGGGGTTTGGAGTTGAGGAAAATTGGAGAAGAGGGAAGAAACCAAGTTGAAGAAGAAGGTGGGTTTGAATCGCTAAGTGAGAGCGCCGAGCGGTCCTCGCTAAATCACGCCTGTCTATCTATACACTTGGATTTTAGCTATGAGGCCACCACCATTGGAAATCTTACTTCTGGGGCTTCATTTTGCACTCAAGAATCTCCTAAAGCCAAGTCCGGACGGGGGAGATATGGTTGGTTGAAGTAGGGCATTAATCCGGTTAGACCGAATCTGGGCGGCTTCACCAAAACATGCATAACTTTTTGCACAGTTGGAATTTTGATGCAAGGTTGGTGCCATTGGAAATCTAACTTCTGGGGCTTCATTTTGGACACTAGCCGACCACTTTTTGGTCTTGGAGACCACCCTCCGACCACCTTTCTTTTCGGCCGACCACAAAAAGTAGCTGGCCGACCACTTGACCCTTTTGACCTGGTCGGCCGACCAGGGCAAGTGGTCGGCCGACCACTTGAACTGGTCGGCCAGCTCTCATCTTTTTTTGTCTCCCTGAATGCTTTCCAGCTGTGCCAGCTGGGAGGCACAAGCTGCATCCTCCATACACGTGTATGGAGTATCTTCACTCTTGGTTCTAAGCTTCTAAGAGAAGCTTTGGACCCTTGGCTCTATAAAGAAAGGCCTCTTCTTCCTTTGTAAGGGTTCAAAAGTTGGCTGGAGCATACATACATATATCTCCCTTTGTCGTTATATTTTAGCCTCTAAAGAGCCAAGTTCTTGCCCCTTTACACACTACCTCTTAGCCTAACACCTCCAACACCAACCTAAGGTCCTTGGAGCTTGTTTTCAGAGGTTAAGGAGCTACATTTTTGGTCCAGAAGCTGCTGGAGTTGCTGAGCTACAAGGGTAACACCCTATTTCCTCTTTAAAGCTTTATTTTGCTTCATCTTTTAGCCTTACTTGCAAGCGTTTTTGAGCTTTGTCATAAACTGAAAAAAGTCTTATTTTGAGGTCCTTTACATGTTTGTTTAAGGTCATTTTTCTGTTGGGAGTCATCTACCCCCTTGCATGCTTGTTTTCAGCTTGTTTTGAGCCATGCCTTAGGGCCTTTGCATTGACCTTTGTTTGGTCTCTTAGCCACTAAAATCCATCCAGTGGATTTTCAGTGGCTAGCATGCTGTTTTGAGCACCAAAATCAGAGAGGGGTGACCCTCTTACCCCTTGTCTTGTTTACTAGCATATTTGGCCTAACAAGGGAGGAGCCCATGTGTGCATGCTTCCAAGCCATGTTTCAGGCCATTTTTGGTGAGTTTTAGGACCTGCATGAGCTCTGTCCAGAGCTATTTTTGCCATATTAGGTGTCCCTCTTGCATGTGTAGAATAACCCTCTTCATAGCATATCAAAGGAGCCTATACTTGCATGCTTCCTAGCCTTATTTCAGGCCCTTTTCAGTGAGTTTTAGGGCTTGCATAACCTCTGTCCAGAGGTGGTTTTGTCATATTGGGTGTCCATCTTGCATGTGTAGAACAACCCTCTTCATGGCCTATCAAAGGAGCATCTCATTCTTGCATGCATAGACCATGTTTCAGGGGTTTTTTGGGCTTTATTTTGCATGTCATACCTCTGACTTTTGCTAGTTTGTTATAGCGATCCCGGTTGTCCCTTTACTATTCTGTTGTATTCCGGACTCGGTTCCGTGGAGTTGGTAGTTGTATTTATCTTGTTGTCGTCCTTTAATTCCATTTGTTTGAGCTTTAGGGTGTGTTGGGCATGTTTCGAACAGGTGGGTCGAACCTTGGTCTGAAATCTTGTTGCCAGGTTTTTGGTCGTTCTGCTCGAGCGGAGATTGCACGCTCCCAGTTTTTCGTGTCCCTGCAAAACTTCTGCAGGTGTGATTTTTACGCTCGAGCGGGTTTCTTTACGCTCGAGCGGTAGCGCTCGAGCGGGTACTTTGGCGCTCGAGCGGGTAGTACTTTTTGGTGTAAGTTCTGGGAGGGGGAAATCTATGCTCGAGCGGACTGGTTTTCGCGCTCGAGCGGATGTACTTTATTCTTGTGTCTTGGCGCTCGAGCGGGCCTTCTTGCGCTCGAGCGTACCTAGTTTTTTGTTCTTGACGCTCGAGCGTTGTGTTCTCCGCTCGAGCAGGAATGTCGTATATCAGTTGGCAGCTGGACATTTTAAAATCACTTTTTACATTCTCTCTCTCTCTCTCTTACTTTCTAAAAAGCTATTTTGAGAGCTCCTCTCTCTAGAAACTCCCTTCTCTCTAGGGTTTGATGTAGTTAGAGTGTCTCTCTATCCTCCGGCCTTTGTAAAAAGTGTGTTGATCGTCAAGGGCTTCGTTTTGATCCGAGAATCGTGGTGTTTGGAGCATTTTCACTTTTTTCTCCCTCCCCATTTGAGCTCTAACTTCGAGGTAGGGATATCCTACTCCTCCTCATGAGTTTTGTCTTTAAATTTTAGCATTTTGATGAGTTGGGGGTTGTTGGGTAATTTTGAGAAAGTTTGGGCCTTTGTGTAATTTTACAAAAGTTGGGGTCTTGTTTATATAAACTTATATGCATGTTTGGCATAGAGAAAAGGGATCAATATTGGTTTATTGGTGAAAATGGAACCTTAGGGTTGTGATGTTAATTATGAGAAATGCTCTAATTACATTGATAAATTAATTGGCATAATTAATTTGAAGAAAAGAAGAATTAAATTGAGAACGTTGAAATGTTGATTAGATATCCATTTGGTGCATTTATTTTCAGTATAGAAATAACTACTTTGGGCTATCGGTGGAGGATAGTCTTGATTGTTGTAGACAATGCATGATGATTAGGCAAACTAAAACTAATCAATTGAGTAAGCCATTGAATATGGTAGTTGGTACAATACAGCACTCAAATGTGTATTGATTGATTTAATTTGTATATGATAATTGTTTATATACATTGTATTGTGTGGGAGGAGAAAGGGGCTGTACTCCACGGTTTATTGGAAGAAAGGGGCTGAACCTCTAAACCGAATCTTGTGACAGTGATACAGCACTACAATGTGTATCAGGCTGCGAATTAGAAGTGTTTTCTTGTGACAGTGATACAGCACTGCAATGTGTATCAGGCTGCGAATTTGAAGTGTTTGTTTTGATTTGATATAGCACTAAAATGTATATCGTTATCAATTGTGAAGTATAGAAGTGTTTCTATGTCATGTTGATACAACACCAAAATGTGTATCGCTCGTATAGTATGGAAGTGACTTATGTGTTATTGATACAGCATCAAAATGTGTATCCATCATGAATTTCGAAAATGTTTTAGGATGAGTCTTATCCTTATCAAGTTATTTAGCTAAGTTTTGAGCCTTGTTTTCAAACTCAAAGTTGAAAAAGAAATGAGAAATGAAATGGAACATGGACATAATGTCATGAAATCGAATGTGATGTAAGTGGATGTATCTGTGTTGATCATCTATCAACTGCTAATCTGTTAGTCATTGTTCATGGCTGGTTTAGTGTATTTCTACTGGGCTGTGGCTCACCCTTTACGGGACATCATTTTCAGGTACAGGTAGCATGCCACCTCCAAGGACATAGCTTGGGAGGCTAGAGGCCGGCGGATTGTTTTGTTTAGTTTCTTTTGGTGTATTACATGTAAATTCAAGCCAAGGGCTTTATATGTATTGAGTTAGCACTCTTCTTTTTGTAACCAAGTGTTAACTTGGAAAGCTGTAAGCCCGTAGGGCATTTGCTTTTGTCGTTAACATGTAATACTTTTGTAAGGAACTACTCTGATGAATAGAAGAATATTTAGCTTTTATACCAATGCATGTCCATGTTGATGGGTTTTAATGTTTTTTTTTTGAGGGCGTTACAGGTGGCCTCTTGGATGTTTCATATACTTGTAGTGTAAACTCTCTTCACTAGCTTGTGTTGCATGCTATTTTGGCCTTTGATCCTAGCTCTTTTTGGCCATGCTTTAAACTGATTTTGTGCATGTTTTGGACTGCCTTAGCTCTGTTTTTATGCCTCATGGTCGAATGATGCTTGCTATGCATGGTTGTAGTTCAATACCCTTGTCTAGTTTTGAGTTTTGGAGCCTATTGCATGCTTGTGTTAAAGTGTTTCCATGTTTTGGGGCCATTGTGCGTCATATTTTAGAACTTAAATGTATGCCATATTCCCATGTTTTCCACTCTCTAAATGCGTTTGAGAGTCGTGCTTGTATGCCTCGTTTTTTGACCATTGCATGAGCTTCATTTCCATGCATTTCAAGCCATCATTTTAGACCATTTTGCCACTGTCTTGGACCTGCATGGGAATTATTTGGGACTGGTTGGGTTGTTTGAGCATTGCTTTGTGTACCTCTAGTGTAATGTACTTCACTAGTTTCGATATTCAGGCCATCTAGCATGCATTGTGTGAGGTGTTTGTATGATTCGGGACCATCTTGCATGTCATTTCAGAGCTGGAAAATGTGTGTTTGTATGCCATATTTCATCCCTTGCCATGCTTTGATAGAGTTGCATTTGGTGCCTTAGGTTTGGTCCCTTGCATTGGTGCATGTTTGCATGAGTGTTCATGCCTTTAATTTCATCATGTTTGGCCACTGAGTGGGACATGGCTGAGGCCTATCCATCTTGGTTTAAGTCCATTTAGCATTGCGCATGCCATGTAGTTCGTCGCATTGGGTATGCTATTTGACATTCGCATTGTGTATGCTAGTCTCGTTTTGTCATGTTGTTGCATGCTTATGATCGCCTCACATTGAGTATGTGTACATTAGCATTGTGCATTGAGTATGCCATTTGTAGTTCATAGCATTGCGTATGCTAGTTGCACCTTTGCATGTCTTTTCTTGCATGTTTGCATGTCTTATTTGCATTTCGTTTAGGATTGCATGCTAGTTGTTGCATTGTGTTTGCATGCCATGCCATTCCACATATATTGCATTGTGTTTGGAATAGGGTTTAGTCCAAACAAGGGAAACGAGGGACGTTTCGTACTCCAAGTGACGAAATGTGCCTCGATTCTCGGTCGTTGACACTCCGAATTACCCATGGTGGAATTTAGGCCTTATTGTGTTCATTTGTGCATTCATTTTACATCAAGTCGTGTAATCTGACTCCTCGGCCATCATGCATCGAGATGCGTGATTGGTGGCCTGAGGGTTGAGGACTACACTCCCTTGAGCTTGTGCAATGATGGGGGAGTGGTCGTGCACGCATTTGTTGAAAATACCTTGTTATGCCTCTCTCTTGCCTTTATTGCAGAAAAACCAGAATCCAAGGGTAGAAAGTGGTCGACCGACCAGATTTTCTGGCAGACTGACCACCCTTTTGGGTCTCCACCACAAAGGGTGGTCGGCAGGTGGTCTCCATAGCCAAGGGTTGGTCGGCAGCCTTCCCACAGCCTTCCAGAGTGGAGTTTCAGCCTCTTGGAGCTCTGTGCAAGTTTCTGAAATTAATTGCAAACAAAGGCGAGTCGGGGGGCATTGCGATGGATTTCCCGACAAAGGCGATTTGAGCATGCATGCATCCATTGTCCTCCAAAACAGAGCCGAGGCAGTCACATTCATTTAGTTTACATGCTTACTTAGCTAGTTTGTTAATTAGTTAATGTCGTGTAATAATTAGCTGTAGTTCGTTATTCATTCGGTTGTGTATTATTTATTCGGACCCTCCGAGAGAGGGCAATGTTGTAATAAGTGTCCGTGTGTGTGATGTATGTCTTCCAACCCCACGTCTTTCTCTCTTTTATTTACCAGCTTATGATGGTTAGTTTGAGGGCATGTTTCAATTAGCATCTATATGTTCGCATGTTTGCATTCATTCATCTGTATTGTATGCATCGGGCTCGGCGCATCATGCTAACTGCATTATATTTCAATTCCAAGTTGAATACATGTATCGATTGTTGCATCTTATATGCCATCTTAGAATAGCCGAGCCTATTGTAGTTGCATTTTTGCATGTGTAGCATTAGGCATTCTTAGCATAGTTAGGATTCATACATGATTTCTAATTAGCTTCTTTCTTTGGCTCGGAGTACTCGGTAAGTGTTCATGCTTTAGCATCCTTGCATGCGTGTGAGTGACTGCCATGATAGCATGCTTGCCATGAGGCTATGTACTTATGTGATATAACTGCTTGAATGCTTGTGGGTGAAGGTTGGGTTGCTTGAATTGGAATGATTCATCGAAACCCATGTTTTAGCCTACTTGCGAGTAGCAAACTTCAAACCATTTTCAAAACACACGGATATGCGATGTTTTGTTCCAACTTAGACAATCTAGTCTATACTTGTATGTTGTGTGCATCACATAGTAATTCTAGGCTAATAACCGGAATAAGAGTACATAATATTTTCAAAACTCGATATCATGGTTAGTAGAGGCCGATCTTCGATCGGGCGAGCGGGGGTACTCACGAAGTGACCTTCCCCAATCGTACCCAAGTTCCCGAGCCGAGGCAACTTTGGTGATGACGGACACGTGGCCTTAGGCACGAGTCAGGGTTTCCTAAATTTTCCCAAAATAAAATATTTAGGTGGCGCCTCTGTATCTGGCAAAGCAGTCCATGTTTGACACTTCTTTCTAAAAAATCAGTTTTTCAAAACGATTTGCCGGATTTGGACTCTTTGATGATTCATCGGTCTTGCATTGCACTCTGCGAGATTAGATACAGGACCGTGACATTGAGTCCTGAGTTGTAGTGAGCCCAATGAACAAAACGGGATTTCTCTCGGGACGTTCGGGGACGTCTACAGAGGGATAGCTGGCAAACCTTCGCGCTTCGCACCCTCCTCCGGGGTTTGCTCATCTATGGCGGATTGCGGCAAGTCTTCATTGTGCGCCATTGCTTCCAACTAACGAGGAAAACTCTATCAAGAGGTTTTGTTCTTTCTGGAATTCCCACAGACGACGCCAATTGTACGAGCACGAAATAATCTTCTCGTATAATCCTGTTGATCAAGTTTGTGCTCCTCCAAACGTCGTCGCTTTACTTCCTGAAAACACAAACGTGAGCTAGCCGGTGGGTATGTACTGGATACCTCTCCGATGCCTAAGTCAGCAAAATAGACAAATAGACAAAAGCTTTCTGTATTCGGGAATCAAAGTTGTGTTACCTTTACATAGGTTATGTTGTGAGCTTTTATAGGTTCCGCATGGCACAATTCTAGTAGGACTCTTATTCCTCTGCTTAGAGTTCTCCTAGGAATCACACTCTTGAAAGATAATGCTTATCCTTCAACACCCTCTCACTGCTTAAACCAAGTGAGATGGTTTTACCATGGTTTGGATAATAATATGACCGAGTTAATGTTATCTCTTTCATACTTAACCCGGCGCCTTTATATGCAACATATAGCTCAGCTCATGTTCACTTGTACCTCGATTTTCTTCTGTTTAGACCGAGTTGACCACCCCAAGCCTTGACCGAGCTAAAAAAGGCAAGGTCCACCTTAAGAAGCCCAGACACCTTGGCCTTGAATACTATGACCAAGGTAATTATCACCACTCCGACCATGGTAACTGTAACTATATTTGGACCGAGCTAACTACAAATTCCTCTTCACTAAGCCCTTTTTACCGCGGCCCATAGAACAGCCAATTACCACGCCTTGGCCTAGCTTGGCCCTAATGCATATAAAAACTCCCTCTCAATCCATGTAATCCATTTGGAACCAAAACCAAAATTTGATAACATGGAAAACAAAAAGCCCCAGTTGATGGTGTCATAAGCTTTTTCAAAATCGAGCTTAAATAGCAGCCTTTTCTTCTTGGCTTTCTTCTACCCATCCACAATTTCATTCGCAATCAAAACCCCATCCAAGATATTCCTTCCTCCCTCAAACGCTGATTGAGTTCACTAATTACTTCTGACATGACTGGCTGAAGTCTACTTGCAAGAACTTTAGACAAAATCTTGTACATTGACCCAAGCAAGCTTATAGGCCTATAGTCACTTAGCTTGCCTGTGTTGACCTTCTTGGGGATTAATGTAATAAAAGAAGTATTCATCCCATATGACAAACTACCCAAACTGTGAAACTCCTTCATAAAAGACATCACCTCTTTTTTAAACACTTTCTAGTTCTTTTGAAAGCACATTAAGTTAAACCCATCTGAACCTGGTGCTTTATTCCCATTGCACTCTTTTACTGCTGCCCATATCTGCTCCTTCGAAAACTCTACTTCCAACTGTTGAAAAAAATCACTACATTTGACACTCTTGAAAGCACCAGTTATGATAGGTCTACTCCTCAATTCTTCTGAAAAATGCCTGTTAAAGTGGGCCCATACCTCCTGCTTCATATGCTCTGGATCCTCAACCACTCGCTCATCAACTAAAATAGAATTCAGCGCATTCCTATTCTGCTTACTGCTAGCCATTACATGAAAAAATTCTAGTGTTCCTGTCCCTTTTTAGGTTCCACTCTAATCTTGACTTTTGCAACCATGACCATTAACATTTTGTTAAGCCTCCACATTTCACTTCTAAATCTCTCTTTTTAACTGCAACTCTGCTTCCACCAAAGGTCTATCTTCAGCCAATATATCCAAGGAGTGTAACTCACTCTCAGCCGCTTTAAGTTTTTTTGACACATTTCCATACACCTCTTTGCTCCACTGTTTTAGTGCTAACTTCAATACATGTAGTTTCCTTTGCAATATTAACCCTGTTCTGCCCTTTATTTGAGTCTCTTTCCAAACTGATGCAAGATGGTGTAACAACCCCGATCCATGATTAATACTAATTTATGTTTAAGTATGCCTAATAAGTAATGGAGAAGAAATCTTGAGCTAATTACATGTGCATTGCATCATTTTGTGTTTATATCTGTTTAATGTAGAAAGATCTGTTCATGTTCTAGTTTCGGTTTGCGAATTGAAGGCCTTATCGGTATTCGATATAGAAATTAATTTGATTTATGTGTCATTTAGAATTCTTAGAATCTTATGGTAGGTTTAATTAAAATTCGATTTGGAACGATTAAATTAGATGAAGTTAATGTCCACTTATTTGGCTTTAATTAATTACACCTTTGTCCAAGCCTAATTAAGGCACTAGTGGGCTTATTTGTGCACTCATACACTCTCAATTCACTCTTTTGTTGATACAAACGTGTAGAGAGAGAGAGAGAGAGAGAGAGAGAGAGAGAGAGAGAGAAAGAGTCTAAGAGAGGGTTGAACTCAAGCAAAGGAAATTGCTAGAAACTTGGAAATGGGCTTGAAACTTCAAACAATTACCATTATAGAGCATAGTGGATCATCTAAGGTAAGGAACCAAGCCTTTAGTCTTGAGGTTGAGTTGATTCATCCATGAATTCAAGTGAATTGAACTATGAAATGTAAGAATCGAGCTTAAGAAGTGGAAAGAAAGATCAATTCATACATGCATGTACATTTCATTACATTTGGAGCATGTTTACTAGGGAATCCTCTCATGCATGTCATAAATTGAGCTTAGTTGTAGGAATTCATCATGTTTTACATCCTCTCATTTCATTTGATCATGATTTGGAAACTTGAAGCTTAAATCATTTCATGTATGACATGTTTTTGGAGCATTCATGAAGTTTAAGTTGAATTTTTGCACAATTGGCATGCTTTTGGGCCTTGATTTCATGAAATGATCTTTAAAGCAAGATATTTTGTGAGTTTCTATATGTTTTCCTGAATTTTGGCCCCAGAGGATGAGTCTTGAAGTGTTTAGTTCGAGTTTGAAGCTTGGAGATCAGATCTGGAAATTCCAGAATTTGAATCTACGCTCGAGCGTAGGAGTTTATGCTCGAGCGAGCACTCTGAGTGCGTGTACTTCCGCTCGAGTGACCTGAGGCCCGCTTGAGCATGAAATGCATGTATCCAGAAGTTTTATAGCACGCTTGAGCGATAGAAGTCACACTCGAGCAAGGGTCTGAGTCTCACGCTCGAGCAGGGATCGAGCGTCCGTCGAGTGTGAAAAGTAAGCAACCAGTACTTTTTCAAAGTTTACAGTCTGCTCGAGCGAAGGAAGTCACGCTCGAGCGAACTCTCACTTTTTGCATGTTCGCTCGAGCGAGAAAAGCCATGTTCGAGCGTGGACCTTGTTTTTAGCAAGATTTGAAAAATGTTTTCAAGTACATTTTTGCATCCTCATTCCATTTTAAACATTCCTAGACCAAGATTAAGACTCCATAATGAGGTTAAAGGCTAGAAACACATTGAGAACAAATGAAATAAGTTATGTATAATTCAAGCGTGTGTATTCAATGTATGAATCTGCCATGTTATGTAGGTCACGCGTTTCAGGTTAGGTGAATTGCCACTTTGCCGACTATTTGGAGCTACCAGTTATCTGTGAGTAATAACTCTGTAAAGTTATGTTTAACTTTAATTATTTTCTGAACATTATGATATGAAATGATTAGTTTCTGAAATACTACGCTATGTTTGAAATGAATAAATGATTGTCCAAGATTCTGAAATGCATTCATGGAATCCTTAGCATCATATGATGCGCGTCCCTTTATGGGTCATCAGGTCCTTTTATGGGTCATCAGAATTCTTTTATGGCTATTTTTTTATGGGTCATTAGAAACGTCTCTATATACATGAGTCATCAGAAAGCCTTCACGGCAGTCCCTTGTGGGTCATCGAATTTGTCAATGATTAATGGATGTGTCACATACTATGATATGATATATGCACGAGTTTTGAATACAAATGTAACTATGCTTATGAATCTGCTCTGTTATGACATCCGATCATGTACAAGACATCATTCAGTAAAATCTTTACTTTGTTATTATTCACTGGCCTTCCGCTTACTATTTATATTATGTATGTAGGTGAGCAGGCACGTGACCAGGCCTTGTAGTGGCTCGGATTTTAATACGTATCAGATTGGTGTAAAGTGGTGCTCGTCACCTTAAAACTTGTGTGGTTGTCAGACTCTTGGTGTTGATGGGTTGGAAAATAAACATTAAACATTATAATTGAGGACCCTTGGGTGATGTTTGGAACCTTGATTGAAGCCTAACAAGGTATTTAGGCAAGATTAGATCAAAAGCCCCAAATTTGAGTTTTCGTTTTTTACCAACCTTCACTCTTTAGCTTTTTTCTCCTTCTATACTTTGAATTTGAATGTGTGGCTAGAACCATTGGAAAGCTTGTTTCCAAGGCTTCGATTTGGACACAAGAACGACCTAAAACGGAGTCCGAACGAGAGAGTTATACTTGTTTGAATTCTTAGTGCCTCTGCTAGTTTTCTATAGGGTCGACACCAATCTGGGAAGGGTTGACCATCTTTTGTTGCAGAATTTGTGTGTTGGTTGCTAGAAAATAGGGTCGACCCCCTCTTGTCTAAGGTTCGACCTCCCTTACTTGTGCTAGATTGTTTTTTCTACCTAAAAGGTCGACCCCCCTGCTCGAAGGGTTGACCCTTGCGTGTTTTTTTTTTTTTTTTTTCTCCAGATTTTGGGGTTCAAATGGGCCCTACCGTTGGGGGTTTTGGGCCTATTATTTTATTGACTTTAGGGCTACTTTCTACTACTATAAATAGGCACCAAGCGTGGTTTCATTTCACTTTTCTCTTCCCCTTTCCTCTCAAACCGTGAGCCTCTCTCATCTCTTTCTAAATCCAATTTTTTCCCACTTAGATTGCTAGATCTACTCATCTAGAAGCATCTTCTCACCTAGATCCCTTGAGGAAGGTTGTAGAGCGCGCCAAGGGCTTTCAATCTATCCAAGTGGATCTTGTTTTCGTTGAAGTCGAAACTTCGGGTTGCTCTCTCTCCTTGTTTAAGGTAGGGATTTTTCTTGCTTCTCTTCAATATTGTCATGTGGATAGATGGGTGATACTTTTTATTGCATAAAACCCTCATTTTGAGGCAATTTTTAGAAATGACATGTGAAGGGAGCTAGGGTTTTTGATTTATGGAATTTGAATTGATGATTTAAATGAAATATATGATGTTTGGGTCATGAGAATGTGGTTTTGTGTTAAATAGCAAAAAGCCCTAATTTATGTTTAACCCTAGTTATGGAATCTATGTTGGGAATAAAGAAAGCTTCAATTGACATTTGATTTATGGAATTGAGTTCATGTTTTGTAGAAGATGTGAATAAATAATGATGAATAATGGTTAGAAAATAACTATTGTATAGAAAGGTTATTTTGAAGAAATTAAGATGAGTAATTAAATTAATTAATTAGGGATAATTTATGATGATTATTGTGTTATGAAATTGAGTATGAAGATTTGATAATTTTATGGAAAATTTAAAAGACCATTGAAACATAAGAATTGAGAATGCTTCTAAAAATGTGCCAAATGCGCTCAGTGGAGGTGTTATTGGATGAATTTTGTAATAAAAATAATGAATGTTATTATTGGTTTTGTTGGGATTGTAACAATGAATGACTTGATGAATACTAGAGAATGGTGGAAAATAATGAGTATGTGTTCTTGAGCTAATAAGTAATGGAAATGATGAATGAATGTGTTGGCTTGGCGCACAATTCGTAATGAGCAATGACTTAAGAAATTAATAGATTGTAATGTTGCCTTGGGGGTTCGTTTCCCGCCGTATTTGAGCCAGCAAGGCGTGGCGCTTGATAAAGGTTCCGTCTTCCTTCCGAAGTAGCGCCTGGTAAAGCGTGTGGGTTGATGAAATGTGTAAAGGTTCCGCGTTCCTTCCGGCTTGTGACCGGTAAAGCGTGAGGTTCCGCGTTCCTTCCAGCTTGTGACCGGTAAAGCATGAGGTTCTACATTCCTTCTGGCTTGTGACCAGTAAAGCATATGGTATGATGTTAAGGCTTGGTAATGGAGTCGGTGTCCAATTTGGAGTGTATGGAATGATTATAATAAGATTTGTACATGGGTTTGAGATAATGGAAAGTGAATAATCTTGATTGGGCAAAATCGAATATATGGAATTGTATAGGTTCTTTTATATGGATTATAATGGGTTATAATGTGTTGTGACATGTAGGAGTATGACTCATTGCTATGTTTATAATTCTAGATAAAGTTAGTAAGGAATTCTTAAAACGACTTTTTTTTTGAAACATATATTTGACTGATATAGAAACAAATGAAAGGGTTTTTCTTTGAAAAGTTTTCATGAATTTCCTTTATGAGAATGGTGTTACCTATATGTACTGTAATTTCAGTATAAAAAGAGCATAAAGAATTTATGTTTATATCACTCTTTAACACTTCATGATCTCATGTATTTAAGGACTATATTGTTTAGAATCAGAGAAGATTCCTACTGGACTTCGTGTTCATCCCAATTATTTTAATAATTTTTCAGGAACAAAGTTTGGAACGCCAGATTGAGGATTGAAGAGTTGATTTTCTATTATTTGGTCATAGTATAAATGAGAGATTCATGTGTATTTCAATGTGAATTTTGTACATGTATTATTGTTGTATTATTCGAGAGAGAACAATGTTGTTGTTACCCCATGTAATGGATGTTTGTAATAATAATTGTAGTTAATAAAATGGACTTGTATTAAAGGTTTTGGTTATAATTTCGAATAATAAAACTTGGGACGTGACAAGCCTAGAGTTGACGGCCTATGTTCTGTTTTGTCCGGATGAGTCAAGTTCAGCGGCTGTTTTTGTGATTGTAATAGATCATGTTTATGATATGTCTTTGTATTTGGACAAGATTTTTGATAACATGTTCATGGAGTGATGTGTAAATACTATATCTTTTGACGTCATTCGTAAGTTTATAAAATTTTTAAGTTATCTGTCCCATGTATGTCTTCACAGCTTAATGGACTACGTATATTTTGTATATTTGCTTCCGCAGCCCCTAACTATATGCTATTCCGACAAGAGGCCTTTGGTAATCCAAGGATTACTGGCCGGTTACGATGCCAAACCCATAGGGGTGGGTTCGAGTTGTGACAGATGGGAAGCAAAACTAGGATGTAACAACCAGGCATTTGTGAATCTAAAAGGTTTGGGTCCCCATTCCCTTTCATCTTCCAATAAAAGTATAGGACAATGATCAGACATGAGTCTAGGTAATCCCCAAAGTTTGCGCTTGAATCTTTCAAACCACTCAGGACTAAGTAGAAATCTATCTATTTTATTCCATGTGTTGCCATCAATTGCATTACACCAGGTAAATTTCCTCCCCAGCATTTGTAACTCAGTCAACTCACACCTATCTATGAATTCATTCAAGTCTTTCATACTCCTTTCCCTTCTTGAACATCCCACTCTGTCACCCACAAATCTAATTTTATTAACATCTCCACCAACACACCAAGGTGTATGGAAAATAGCTTTCAAGTTTACAAGACTCTTCTATACTTTACCTCTCCTTACAGTATCATTAGGAGCATACACATTAATAACAATGCAAGCAAAAGAGTTGAGAACAGTACTTGCGAGCAGAAGATAGCTTCTATTACTGCAACAATCTGAAAGCTGAAACACATTAGGATCCCAGATGCAAAGCAACCCTCCGGCCTTACCCTCAGCATCAACAGCCATGAACTCCACTTTATCTCTAGGCCACAATCTTTTTACGTCCACACTTGAGAGGCTTGATTTTTTTGTTTCATGAAATAAAGCCATGTCAATTTTTCTGTCTGCCAAAAGCTTCCTTATTTTCCTCATCTTCTCAGGTCTACCAAGCCCTATGAGATTCTAGCTTAACCACTTCATAAGAACAGATTTATGCTCTTCAATATCACCCAGAGAGAGCTGATTATGCTACCCCCTCAATCCCATCTCCAAGCAGTGCCTTATCCATCTTCTCCATCTGCACAAGTTTTTGAATCAATGCCTCATCTTGACCCTTGCAGTCAATCCCCAAACTTTTACCCAAGAGAAGTGTTTGTTGTGCCTCATGGAAGTTACCTTTGATACTACTATGAGCAGATATATCAGAAGTAGACTTCAACATAGCAGCAACTGCAGATCTGACTACAGCTCTTTTATGAGTGCTTTTACTTGATCCAGACCCCCCATGCCCTAATCTTCTAGCAAACCCAGTGAATCCACGAACTGTCATTGACTTTCTAGCACCCACTTTACTTTTCCCTTTGTCATTTCTTGAATTTATCTTAGTAGCAACAAATTCACTAATGGATACGCTAATAGTATCACACTCATTAGACTTTGAGTTCAACACAAAAGATCCATGATCAGCCCACACATTGGGTTGCCTAATACCAGACCCATAATGTTGAAATGAACCAAGCCCATTGTTCGAAGTAAGTCATTGCTTATGGCCTAAGAGAACTTCCAAATTGATACCTAGTCTGACCCTCAAAGGCCCACTTAAACTTCTCACAAAACCTGGTATAGGAGTCGGATCACCTACTTTTAGAACCTCATCATTACACCCCTGCTACAAGCCTTCTTTTTCCTTCATCATTATCTCTGCCTCACATGTGCCATCTTCAATTGCTTTCCCCATGCTATCTGTAGCATTGCTTGTGTCAACTTCATTTGATTTCCCAATGTACTCTTCAGTCTCTTCAATTACTGAGATCTCTAGAAAGCTACCAACTATATCCGCCTCACCCCCTTCTTTCGCCCTACTGGCACCACCCCTTCAGCCAGCTCAATTTTATCTGCCACATCATCAACCTCCACAATAGCCAGATCATCTGCATCTTCCTCTAATTTGGGACCAGTGAGCTGCACCCCACCATTAACATTGGAGCTAGTATACTCCTCATCACTTGCAGAGATATTGCATTTGTAAGAAATTTTTACCTCATTCACAATCTGCTCTTCACAAACTCTGATAGGACATACTCTTCCCTTGCAATCCAGATCTAGGATTGTGTTTATTGGCTCCATAACTCTTGTGGCAATCTTAATCTTTCCACAATGAAATGATACTACCTCACAGGTGTCTCCATCAACATAAATCACCTTCCCCCAATAGGCTGCCAATCTTTCTGAAGGTATTGGTTTTCCATAAATTTAATGGTATTCCATAGCAACTTAACCAGACAAACCTTTCTTGCTCAAAGTGGAGATCAGTTAACCATTCCTTTATGAAGACACACCATTCCTGAAACCAATCATTAATCATGCTTCTATTGATCCTCGTATCCTCCTTGGATTTGAAAGTTATTATAACATCTCATCCTACACCCTCCCTTACTAGCACATCAGTCAAGCCTTTTCTTTTGAATTCTTCTTTGATTTCCTGAATAGAGTAAAGTTGTTTGAGCCGTAGAATAATGCTCTCATACAACCAGCCATTTCCTATCTCCTCCACATTAATAGTAATATGTTGGTTTCCAACTGGATTCACCATCTTTAGAACCTCTACAAAGGATCTGCCGGCTATACCTTAGTTCCAGTTTTTCTTTGTGATATTTTCTGTTGCAGATTTCCCCTCTAACTTCCTCCTTATTGTGTGCTTCACCCATTGGTCTTCACCATTTGCCTTCCCATACTCTGCGTCTTTTACAGCCAGTTTTCTATTATCTACCCATAGTCCATGACCTTTTTGAGTTGCCACCGTGGCTGCAACTTGGCAATCAAAGCGTACAAAGCCAAATCTGGTATTTGATGATTTCCTTATCTTTTGTGGAATGAAAACATCCCTAACCACCCCAAACTTTGTGAACAGCTCATGCAAGCCTCTTGGAGTCATTGCTTCAGGTATATTATCCACAAACAAAGTGAAGAGGCCTGATCTTCGCCCTTCATGCCATGCTCCTTGGTTCCTTGATCTTCCTCTCTGCTTCATAACTGGAATCCACCCTCCTTGCTCCCTTGACCTTTCCATTCTCGTGCAAGGTGTTCTTACATGAAGCTAACTTATATGATTCATTTATGATATTACAAAAAAATTTAATGAATTATAATTATTGTATGAGCACGAAATAATCTTCTTGTATAATCTTGTTGGTCAAGTTTGCACTCCTCCAAACGTCGTCGCTTTAATACTTAAAAACACAAACGTGAGCTAGCCGGCAGGTGTGTGCCAGAAACCTCTCCGATGCCTAAGTCAGCAAAATAGACACAAAAGCTCTGTATATTTGATAGAAAGAATTGTGTTACCTGTACATAGGTCTTGTTATGAGCTTTTATAGATTTTACCTGGCATAATCCTAGCAGGATTCCAACTCTTCTTACAAGAGTCCTCCTACGAATCACACTCCTAAGGATAATGCCTATCCTGATAACACCCTACTCACTACTAACCAAGTAAGATGGTTGCAACTCTCCTTACAAGAGTCCTTGTAACTCTCCTTGTCCTCCTAGGAATCACACTCCTAGCAGGACTTCAACTCTCCTTATAAGAGTCCTCTTAGGAACCACACTCCTAAGGATAATGCTTATCCTGATAACACCCTACTCATTACTAACCAAGTAAGATGGTTGCAACTCTTACCTCGGCTGGCACCAGACTTAACCGTGCTCACACAACTCGGTGCTACTTTAGGTAACACTGTCAATCTTGACTTTGTAACGATGCCCTGCAGAGCTCCCTTCAGCTCGGCCCTCCTTCACTAATACCTCGGTCCGCTACAGGGTTTAGCCTGGGATAGCCAGGTCAGGCCCCTGGCAGCTCGTCTTAGATCGTCCTGACACCAAAATGATCCAGGACCACCCAAACCAAAATTTTATCTCGGCCAGTAGTTCGGCCCAATCGTCTAAGATAAAAGGACTTAGCTCGGCCTAAACTACACATAAATTACCCTCTCAATTGGCTCTTAATTCCATTTGTGCAGCATGATTGGGATTAGACTTCTCAAGCCATGCTAAGATATTCAAACCAACTAAACCAAAATAATTAACCTAACCGAAAAAACATTCCACTCCACCGAGCTAAAAACGTTATGTCAATAGGTAGCTCGGTCTTCAAGAATTGTGTTGGTCGTACAGCCTGTCGCCCCATGTAACTAACATCGTGTCCTTTCTGGGACACATGGCATGCACCCATTGCCCCTCCGTACTGCGATAGCCATCCCACACTAACCCAAAAAATTTTGAAAAGTCCTATCGCTTATGCTTCTATGTCACACAAAACGTGTCTATTCTTTCGAACAATATCTTTCACTGTTCATCTTCTCTCTTGCAAACCCTCATTTTCTTGAGCTCCTAACCCTCACTTTCTATGCTCAAATCTCAATCCAAGCATCAAAACCACTCGTCTTGCTTGTCTCAGACGCAAGTGCTCCTTCTGTCGTCTGGATTCTGATTTTTACGCCTTAAATCCGTAAGTTCCTCATGCCATTTTTTCTTTTCTACTGATATACTTCTGTTTATTTCCAAAGGATGGTGTCTTAATCATCAAATATGTGTTTATATACACTAAAGCCTGAACCAATATCGAAAACCTTGAAACTCCATTAGTAAACCTGGAAACACACTGATTGGGACTACGAACCAGTCTAGAAATGTGTTTTTGATCCAAAATAATATTGCGACCGGAGGAAGAACCTGTTCGTGACTTTAGGCCCATCTTTGATCGGACTAGAAATCCCATGCTCACCAAACCGAACTACAATGCTATTCTTGCCCCTTGACCGAACTGAATTTACCTCGGTTCTAAGAACTTGCTTCTAAAACTAAACCGTTTCGCTTCCCAATTGTTTCCGTAGCCGACCAAAGCCTAGAACGTGCTTACCTTCTGTCGAGCTAGATTTAATTTAATTTTGTTATTTAGCTCAGTTTATCACTCGGGCATAACCCCCCTTTTTCTATTTCCACTTTGCAGACTTGACTAGGTTGGCTAGGTACACCCTTGTATTTTGCCCCTGGGTGGCTTTGCTCAACTGAGCCAACCAAAGCCACAATTGCGCCGAGCTAGGCCGCCATGCACATTTTAACATAACAATTTTGTTTTTAAGTTAATGGGCAAATATCGATTTCTGGTGGACTTCCCTAGAGCCATGGCCGAATTTTGAAGAGATTATCACATTCCAGACGACGTCCACCTTTCTTTAGCCGAGCTGGACACCACACCATGGGGCAAGTCAGTCTTTGTTCCCTTTACCTTGGTGTCCATTGTAGAGGGGGGACTTCAGTTCCACGTCCAACCCTTAATCTGTGAATTCCTTAGACAAACTAGGCTATGCCCCACTCAATTACCAACCAACACCTATAGGATCATTAACGGGATTGCCAAGCTAAATTGTCGCCTTGGTCTCAATCTCGGTTTGGCCAAGCTATTCCATCAATATTCGCTCGGCCAGAATGACGACGGCTGGGTTTATTACGTTAGAGTCAGGAGAGGCAGAGAGAAGATTGTCAAGAAAACACTGGACAAAGACTTGAATGAAGATGACTTTCTCTGGTGTCAGGAAATTTTGAAGACCAAGAAGCCCAAATACCGGGCTATAATATAAACTGGAATAAAGGAACAGCTAAGAACAATCTAGTTTTTCTTTGCTATTAAAACAACCACCATGCAAACCCTTGTGATTGTCCCTTATGCAGATTTGAACCAGCTTAAATCCAATTACGCCTATGCCAATCAAGACGCCCTTCGTGTCGCACTTCAATACCGCCATCGAGATTGGACCGAGCTGCTGAATTTCGAGCCAACCTACCGGTATAGCGGAAAGAGTAAAACTAAGGTTACTGACTTCCTTCTTGAATCCTCACCAGAACTGGACCCCAACTTGCCCCAAATCAATCTTATACCACTTACTGAAAAGTAAGAGATGGTGAAAAAGCGAGCTGTCCATGCCCTCATTACTGAACAGACTACGGCCATGAATCCCGAGGCCCAGACCGAGCTATCTTCAGCCGATTAGGTACGTAAGTCCGTGGTCGCCCTTCCTACCACCAGGGCCTCATCATCTCGGCCTAGCAAGAGGCCTCGTACTTCGGTTAACCAGCACAGCAACTAGAGGATGAGCAGTTTCAAGCTGCGCTTCCACAATAATCTCCAGTTGGACGCCGTGCTACACCCATTCCTTACGCCGACGTGGACACCAATTGTGTCCTTTAGGGGTCGAGCTGTGACTACGTTGAATTCTGTATGTGCCGAAAAATACCATTTTTTGGCTTTTAACTTAGCCAAAAGTGTCTGCCTTCAAGCTGACATGGAACACCACGCTCATCTGACCGCGCTGAAGGCCATATGGTCCACCAATAAATCGCTAATTTTCGTAACCTTGAAATCTAGGCATTCTAGTATTTCTATCTTGTTGCTGTCTAAATTTTTTGAGTATGACATGTAGGCCGTGTGTAATGCCCTGCTATTTCATACATGAATCCATTGCAACCAATATAACAATACACCCCAAAGCCATCATTTTCACTAAACTAAGAATTAAAATTTACAACTTTTCTATTTACATGTCCTTAAAACCTTGTACCCAACTCCAAGTTCTACAACAAAATGAAAATTACAATAGAAGAACCCCATGGGTGTACAAGACAACAACAAAATAAGTCTAACAGCCCTATTACAAAACTCTAAGTCATTATAGCAAAATATTCTTAATTGTTAACCCCAAAATCGCTTACTTCAAGTCACCACTGTAGTTGTATAACATTATTTCCTGAAAAATAGAATAAAGGTGAGCTATATGCCCAGTAGGAATACATTTAACCAAGTATTTAATCATTCGAATAAATTTATGGCACCCTTGAGACAAAACATAATAAGTAATTATGCACACATGTAATCTTCATTGATTATGTAAATACATAACGATTAAGCATGGACCATTACATTTCACACCTTTACAGCACAACAATTAAACAATCACATCAATGGAAAACAAACCATGAGTCCCATGTAAGAGTCCAACACAAGTTGCTTTAGTTTCAAAAACCATCCCCCACATTTGCCGACTATTATACGACAGGAAGTGGGCACCCAAGAAAACCATCCGTTTTTCCACTTTTGCCGGCTATTATATAGTAGGACTGTGTGGACACCCAAAAATATTTTTCTCACATTCGTCCAGTGATAAGCCTTGACAGGGTATTTGGGCACCTTTTAAACTCCCCGCGCGGGTACCAACACAACACCACATTTTCCAAAGTCGACTCTTACCCAGACTCATACACAATTAACAATTCCATCACATTTTAATTCCATCAACAAACATCCATCATCACAATAGATGAAACACCACATAATATTCAAAGAATAATAACATTCAAGTCACAATTCCTTTACCATATCATCATCCACTTCTTTCATCTCTTGATTGTTCATAATATTCCACGAATCAAAGAAAATTCCACTCAATTTAGTGTTTTCTATTCAAATTGAAAAGTTAGGGTTTTACCAAATTTGAGGGTTTCTCTCCTTCATCATAGATATAGGTTTTAACAAGATTTATATATATGTTTTTAGCAAAAGAGTTAAGAAATTTCAAGCAAAAGTCAAGCAAAATGATTTATTTGTGTAAAACATGGGTTTAATCCAACAAGATCCTTAAATTAGCTTATAAGTCACAACAATACTACAAAATCTCTTCAAAATAAAGAAATAGTAGGATCAAAGTATCCCTATCTCAAAGAAATGAAAAAAAACTCGGAGAAACCCAAAGTTGATGAAATCTCGAAGTCTTTGGATCAAAAGAAAGCCCTTGACACGCTCTCAAAGCTTCCTCAAGGGACCTAGGCGAGAAGATGCTTCTAGATGAATACATCTAGCTATCTGAGTGGGAAAAAGTTGGGTTTAGAGAGAGAGGAGAGAGACTCACGGTTTGAGAGGAAAGAGGAGGAGAAAATCATGAGAGAAAAGAGTGTTGGGTCTATTTATAGTAGTAGAAAAGTAGTCCTAAGGTCATTGCAAAGAATAAGCCCAAAACCCCCAAAAGTAGGGCCCATTTGGACCCAAAAATTCTGGAAATAACATACAGGGCCGACCTTTCGGGCAGAGGTGTCGACCTTAATTTCTAGCAACTAACATAGAAATTCTATAATATAAGAGGGTCGACCCTTCCCAGACTGGGGTCGACCCTGTAGAAAACCAATAGAGGTACCAAGAATTCAAACAGGTATAACTCTCTCATTCGGACTCCATTTTAGATTGTTCTTGTGTCCAAATCGAAGCCCCGGAAGCAAGCTTTCCAATGGTTCCAACCTCACATTGAAATTCAAAGTATGGAAGGAGAAAAGGGATAAAGAGTAAAGGTTGGTCAAAAACGAAAACTCAAATTTGGGGCTTTTGATCTAATCTTGCCTAAATACCTTGTTAAGGTTTCAATCAAGATTACAAACATCCCCTAAGGATTGCTAATTATAATATTTAGAGTTCACTTTCGAACCCATCAATGCCACGAGTCCGACAACCATACAAGTTTTAAGGTGACAGGTACTAATTTACACTAATCCAATACGAATTAGAATCCGAGTCATTACACCGTGCAAAAGAACCAAATTGCCCATCAGCGCGTGCTGAAATTGCGAAAAACAACCAAGGTGGCCATTGCAAATGGGAAAGCCAAGGAAGCCGAGCTGAAAGAGCTCCAATCAAAATTTGCCGATCTGAGTGTCGACAGCGATCGCTTGGCCGAGCTTCTTAGTACTGCTGATGAGGACAAACAAAAAAATCTAGTCGAGCGGAAGGACCACTACCTTCAGGAGCTGGCCAAATTAGAGAAAAAAAAAGATGCTAAGATAAAGGCACTTAAAAAGCAGTTGGAGGATGCCGAAGAGCGTGGTTTTAAAGAGGGTGAAGAGGTCTATGTCAAGCAGTGCAAGGCCGTAAAATATATTTTCTTCAAGAGTGGTTGGAAAGTTACAGTGGAGAAGCTCGGCCACGCTCAAGACGCGGACATCTTTTTGAATCTTCACATTTCATACCGAGCCACATGGTGGACTACGCAAACGTAGTCCAATAGAAGTTTCTCCAAGAAGGGGAGAAGGAAGAGGAGACCCTGGATCCAGTAAACGCTTCACCTGTTGACACTGATCTCGGTTATCAGCCTTCTTTGCCAAGTACGGTTGATGTGGAGCCTGTGGCCGAACTATCCCAAGAGGTAGTTGCCCAAACCGGCCTACCTAGTGGCAAAGTTCAGGTTGACCTGGACACTAACCTTGATGATTTATTTGCTTGACACCAAAACCTATTTTTCTTGTTTGTCGCACTTTTTCCTTTTGTTTTTATAAAATGTAACCGGGTTATATGCCCTACATTTTGTACTTAATTTCCAATGAATGAAAGAAACTTTTCTTTTTTCACATATTCTTGTTTGGTTACAGAACTTTTCCGCTTTAGTGTATCATTTTTATTGTAAGCCCAGCCGGCCTAGTTAGCTTGGCTTTTCCTTATCCTGCCCACCTTTTTCGGCCGAGATACTTATCTAGACTGAAAAATAACTTGGGAAACTGCAAAACCTTTGTAACCGAGATTGTTGCCTCGATCCTTATCTCGGCGAAAAGAAAAAGGTGTTGATCAAACATGCCAACTTACTTGAGCCTAGATTCTTATCTCGGCTGAAGAACGAATTAAGTGTTGATCAAATATACCAACCTTATTAAGCCTAGATCCTTATCTTGGCTGAAGAAGAAAAAAGTGTTGGTTAAACCTGCCAACCTTCTTGAGCCTAGATTCTTATCTCGGCTGAAGAAGAAAAAAGTGTTTGGTCAAACCTTTCAACCTTCTTGAGCCTAGATCCTTATCTTGGCTGAAAATCGAACTAAGTGTTAGTCAAACCTGCCAACCTCGTTGAGCCTAGATCCTTATCTCGGTTGAAGAAGAAAAAAATGTTTGGTTAAACCTGCCAACCTTCTTGAGCCTAGATCCTTATCTCGGTTGAAGAATGCACTAAGTGTTGGTCAAACCTGCCAACCTCCTTGAGCCTAGATCCTTATCTCGATTGAAGAAGAAAAAAGTGTTGGTCAAACTTGCCAACCTTCTTGAGCCAAGATCCTTATCTCGGGTGAAGAACGAACTAAGTGTTGGTCAAACCTGCCAACTTTCTTGAGCCTAGATCTTTATCTCGTCTGAAGAATGCACTAAGTGTTGGTCAAACCTGCCAACCTCCTTGAGCCTAGATCTTTATCTTGGTTGAAGAATCAAAAAGTGTTGGTCAAACCTGCCAACCTTCTTGATTGCCCCCAGTCGGGCGAACAACTTTTACAAACAGAAAAAATAATGTTTACCAAAAAAATGTCTACTTGTTTTATTGAAAAAGAAAAATTACAAGTGTTTTAAGAAAAAGCTAAATATAAAATACACGGAGATTGGCCGTGTTCCATGACCGTGGAATAGCTCTGCCATCCACATCTTCTAAGTGATATACCTCTTTCCCAACCAAATCAATCACTCTGTATGGCCCTTCCCAGTTAGGTCTTAATTTTTCGTCTCCAGGTATCAAGGTGTTTCCCATAACCTTGCGCAGTACCCAATCTCTAATCTTGAATTGTTGGGGTGCACCACTTTATTGTATTTCCTGGACAATTCCTATTGATACGAGGTAATGTGCACCAACGTTCTTTCTTTTCTTTCTTCTGCAAGGTCGAGTTCTAGGGATATGGCCTCGCCATTTAAGTCTGGATCAAAAGTTTCACTTCTGATGGTGGGGAGGACAATTTCCAGAGGGATTACCACCTCTATGCCATAAGCCAAGGAAAAAGGTGTTTCATCAGTCGATTGCGAGGTGTAGTTCGGTAAGCCTATAAAACGTGGGGAAGTTCCTCAGCCCACTTGCCTTTTGCTTTTTCCAACCTCTTTTTCAGGCCATCCAAGACTACTTTGTTGGAAGCTTTAGCCTGGCCATTGGCTTGGGGGTATGCCGGCGTAGAGTTGTAGAATTCTATCTTGTATTCTTCACAAAAACCCTTAAAGATTTTTCCATCAAACTAAGTGCCGTTGTCAGATATTAGAGCCTTGGGTATTCCAAACCAAGTTATAATGCTTTGCCAGACAAACTTATTCACGTCCTTTTCTTTTATGGATGCGAGTGCTTCTGCTTCTACTTATTTTGTGAAGTAGTCCGTTGCTGAGAAAAAGAACTTTCTATTGCCTAGCACGGTTGGGAGTGATCTCACTATATCCAGGACCCACATTGCAAAGGACCACGAGCTGGTTAAAGGTAGGAGCTCTCTAGCCGATTGATGTATTTGATGTGCGAACTTCTGGCATTTCTCGCATTTCTTGACATATTTCACCGCGTCTGCTTGCATGTATGACCACCAGTACCCTTGTGAAATTTCTCGGTAGGCCAGTGATCTTTCCCCTTGGTGGCTTCCGCAAACGGCATTGTGTATTTCGAACAAAAATGCCTCGACTTTACTAGGATGGACCCACTTCAAGTAAGGTCCTGTGAAGGATTTTTTGTACAATGCTAGTGAAGGGGAGAACCAAAATCGCTGTGAATTTTCTCTGATTTTGTTGGCTTTTTTCTTTTTTTCAGGTAAGATGCCATCTTTTAAAACATTATGATGGGATCCATCCAAGAAGGGCCTAGATTGGCACAACATGCTTCATCTGATTTGTTCATTTGCTTTATTATTTTCCTCTCGGCCGATTTGCTCTATCCAACCACTTCAAACTTCATGATCTCCTTTCTGACCAACTCTTGGTACTTGGCCATTCTATCATCTTTTGCTTTATGGTCGCCTAAAATTTGGTTGACTACCAGCTAAGTGTCACTGTATACCATCAGTTCGGTGCCCTTCATGTGAAATGCCAACTTCAAACCTGTTAATAATGCTTCATACTCCGCCTCGTTGGTGGATGCCGGAAACCCAACTCTTGGTACTTGGCCATTCTATTATCCTTTGCTTCGTAGTCGCCCGAAATTTGGTTGACTACCAGTTAGGAGTCACTGTATACCATCAGTTCGGTGGCCTTCATGTGAAATGCCGACTTCAAACCCGCCAATAATGCTTCATACTCTGCCTCATTGTTGGATGCTGGAAAGCCAAGGTTGATTGCCTGTTCAATGGTCAAGCCTTCCGGTGAGATGAGAACTACGCTGAGTCCTGCACCTTGTCTATTGGATGCTCTATCAACGAAGAGCTTCCACATCTCTCCTACAAACAACTTCCAGCAAACGGAGGGATCTGATGACGCCTTAGGATTAGGGGCGTTGTCGTCGATGCTATTTTTTTCAAAGTTGTTGGTTGTCGTTATGATCTGGTCCTCACTGTTTAGGACTAGACAATCAACTGGGTCTTCGTTTGTCGTACTACGGGTTGCTCCTTCTTCCCTTTTTGAAAGGCTGAATGGTTTATTATGCAGTTGAGTGCCCTGCTGTGGGGGTTGCATTATCCTCGCGGCACTTTCCCCCATTTCCCTAGTTAAGTCGATCGGGCAAACCTGATGACTTTCCAAGGCAAATTTGGTCACGAAGTCTGCTAAAGCTTGTGCTTTTATTGTAGTTTTTGGCCAAAACTTAATGTCGAACTGCCCTAAATCCATTGCCCATTTCAAAATTCGTCCAGAAAAATCCGCCCTCTCAAGCAAGGCTTTTAATAGGAAAGTTGTTAAAATAATCACAGTGTGGGCATGAAAGTAGTGCGACAATTTTCTGGAAGCCATTATCAAAGCTAAGGCCAACTTCTCCAATGGCAGGTACCTTGTTTCGGCGCCCAGCAATGTTTTGCTAACATAAAAGATAGACAGGTGTTATATTCCCTCAGCCTGTACCAACACTGCGCTGACTGCATGCTAGGAAACCGCTAAATATAAAAAGAGTTCCTCTCCTGATACTGGGGTTACCAACAACGGCGGGGAGGCTATGTATTCTTTCAGGCTTTTCAGAGCGCGGTCGCACTCATTATCCCATTCAAACTTGACCTTTAGTGCCTAGACGAATGATCGACATCTATCTGACGACCGACTTATGAATCGATTTAGCGCAGCTGCTAGGCTAATGGGATGCTGCACCTCCTTGACTGTGTTGGGCCTCTCCATCTTGGATGGCTTTGATGTGAGATGGATTAGCTTCTATACCCTGGTTGGTCACTAGAAAGCCTAGGAATTTTCCTGACCCCATGCTAAACGCTCACTTGGATGCTTTCAGTCGCAATTTGTAGGACTTCAAAATTTGAAACATGTCATTTAGGTCCTTGAGATGGTCCCCCTCATTCTTACTTTTGACCACCATATCATCTTTGTAAGCTTCCATTGTTCTGCCTAACAATGGCTCAAACATTTTCGTGATCATCCGTTAGAATGTTGCCTCCGCATTTTTTAGGCCAAAGGGCATGACTTTGTAACAATATAATCCCTTGGGAGTTGTAAATGATGTGACCTCCTGGTTCGGTTTATACATAGCAATTTGATGGTAATTGTGATACGCATTAAGAATGTTAAGTCGGTTATGCCCTGCAGTTAGGTCCACCAGTTAGTCTATTTGTGGTAGAGGAAAGCTGTCTTTCGGGCATGTTTTGTTGACTGTTTTGTAGTCCATGCAAACATGCCGTTCGCCATTCTTTTTTTGTACCACTGCCGCGTTGGAAATCCACCTGGGATAGTGTACTTCTCTGATTGCCCCCTCTTCTATCAGGTTTCCTACTTTTTCGGCCACTATCTCCGCATGGTGGAGTGTTGATCGGTGAGTTCGCTGTATAATTGGTATGGCGGTTGGGTGGAGATTAAGTTGATGGCAGATGAAATTGGAGTCAATGCCAGGCATGTCATACGGCATCCAAGCAAACACTTCGATGTTAGAGGTCAAAAATTCCATGATCTCTATTCTCTCGATGCTGGACAGGGACGAGCCGAGAAAAAAAAACCTCTCTAGATTTTTCTCACCTATCCTTACCTCTACCAAGTCTTCCACTGCCTTCTGTTCGGCTGCTTTGCCGACATCTGCAAACAGCTCGTTGCTTTCTGGCTCTTCTACCATTTGTACGAACCCTTTTGCAGCTCGACTACCATTTACTGTAATGAAGCACTGTTTGGACATGATTTGGTCTTCTAAGACTTCTTCAACCATTCCGGTTTTGTTGAGGAACTGTAACACTTGGTGGTAGGTTGATGCCACCACTCGCATGGCATGCAACCATGCTTTTTCCAAGATTATGTTGTAAGTGGAAGAGACTTTCAATACCCAAAATTCCACCTATTTTGTTATCGTTCCTGTCACGACCCAACCCCAGGGGCTTAGGGTTGGAATCGCAACTTACTAACTTATTCTTATTCGTAGCAAATTAAGCTGCGCAAGCGGAAATAAAAATAAGTAAACAGAAATTTTACGTCATGTTACTATTTAAGAAAGAGGAAATACATTTCTAGGGTTTTCATTATTTTATTATTCAGTGACCAGCCCCGAATAGAAACAAAAGGGAGCAAAAATATAAAAAGAAGAAAGATAAAATAGTGATTCAACATCAGTCCATGTGCATGTTCCATTTTGTGGGGTTATGGGTTTCCCTTACATCTCGTCACCTGAAAGGGTAACAGCTATAAGCACACAGCAGAGTAAGAAATATTATGCCAAGAGTGTAGGGAATACAAAATAACCATGGGTAATTAGTTAGGCCAAAAATATTTGCATAATTTAATTGAAAATGACAATTTATTTAAAGTGGCAGAATACAGAAATCATGTAAATAAATAATCATAACCACGGTATAAAACAGAATAGAACAAAGGTCACAGAAGTGACAGTCAGAACAGAGGTCAATGGATCCATGACAAAACAGAGGACCACAAAGTGGTCAAACAGAGGCTAGTGGTTATTTAAGTCCCCCAAGGCATGGGACTCCCGTGGTGGTATTTACAAAACATAATTATTTATAAGGTTATAGTCAAATATATACTAAAATTTAAACAAACATATCCATGGGTTTCCTTTTAAGTAAATAGAGTTTAGAAAGTAACCCACATAACTGAAATAGTTATAAAACATAACTTTTATTTATATAACTTAATAAAATATAACTTGTATAAACTAAGCTATGGTAACTCAAAACATTCGTAAAACATATAATGGTAAATCAAGACATAATATAACTCACCTTACATGTAACCCTTAGCCTTACTTTACTATCAGAACTTCCTTTCCTTACTTTCAACTTATGTATTTCTCTCGGTTTCCCACTCTTCCCTTCTTTTTTTTCTTTCGTTTTTTGTTCTCTGAATCACAACATCCTAGTCCTTTTATATACTGCTAACCGAGTACAGAAATGAATGACACGTAGCCTCTCTCTATGGAGGCATCATGATGCTAGAAGATTTGAGCTCTTAATTGGAGATTCAGTATGAGATTTAAATCTTTATAGATACGTATTATCTTCTTAATGAATATACATACTTGGCCCCCTCCTCCCCTTTTTTTTTTTCTCTTCTTGGGCCAAAATCTACAAAGCATTGCTGGGCCAAAATTTTCTTTTTTTTTTTTTTTTTCTTTTCCTTTTATTCATTTATTTAGTTGTTTTGGTGTTAAGTGTTTCAATGTTCCTAATATAAATTAAATTATATCTTATCATTTAGCATCGTAAAATTAATTATTTTATTTTATTTTATTTTACTTTACAGATTACTATTATTATTCCATATTATTATTTGTTTACTATTTTTCACTTTAATTTGACCCAACTAGTATTGTAATTCTGTGAATGTGTTAATTTGCCCCCAAATAATTTCTAATTAATCCTATATTTGATAACCTAATGCCAAATTAGATTTATATATTTATTTATTTAATACCCTATCATCACATGCAACCATAATTATATATATAATTATAAATATTTATGTGATACTTAATTAAACGTTCGGGGTGTCACATTTCTCCCATTCTAATTAGAAGTTTGTCCCCAAACTTGACGTACCTTAACTTTCAAAGAGGTGTGCGTATTTGGCTCGCATTTGACTTTCTGTTTCCCATGTAGCTTCTTCGATGCGATGATTTCGCCATAAGACCTTTACTAGTGGTATGGTCTTGTTTCGGAGAACTTGATTATGACGATCGAGAATCTGCACTGGTTGTTCTTCGTAAGAGAGATCTTCTCGAACTTCCAAGTTCTCATAGTCAATGATATGTTCTGGATCTTGGAGATACCGTCGGAGCATTGAAACGTGAAACACGTCGTGGATATTAGATAACTCAGGAGGTAGTGCAAGGCGAAGGCTATGGGACCAATTCTTTCCAGTATCTCAAATGGCCCGATGTAACGTGGGTTTAGCTTTTCGCGCTGTCCGAATCGGATCACTCCTCTTGTTGGTGAGATTTTGAGAAACACATGATCTCCTACTTGAAATTCCAAGTCTCGTCTCCGAGTATCTGCATAACTTTTCTGGCGGCTCTGAGCAGTGCAAATCCGCTGTTGGATGAGTTAGATTTTCTCACTGGTGATTTGTACAATTTTAGGGCCTAACAATTTCCTGTCCTCGACCTCCGTCCAGCACAGAGGTGATCGACATCTCTTTCCATACAGAGCTTCGTACAACACCATTCCAATGCTTGCCTGATAGCTATTGTTATAGGCGAATTCCACCAAAGGTAGGTGCTCATCCCAGTTACCTTTGAGGTCCAACACGCATACACGTAACATGTCTTCCAATGTCTGGATTGTTCTTTCGGATTGCCCATCAGTTTGTGGATGATAGGCCGTGCTGAACTTCAGTGTAGTTCCCAAAGCTTCTTGCAATTTATTTCAGAAGTAAGACACGAAACGAGAATCTCGGTCAGACACGATTGATACTAGGATACCATGTAACCGAATAATCTCCTTGATATATAAAGTGGCAAACTTATTCAGAGGGTACATGATTTTGATTGGTAAAAAATGTGCTGACTTTGTCAATCGGTCTACTATAACCCATATTGCATCATTCTTTGAAAAAGACTGTGGTAGCCCGACCACGAAGTCCATAGTAATGTGTTCCGATTTTCATTCAGGAATAGGGAATGGTTGCAGCAGCCCTGCAGGTCTCTGATGTTCTGCTTTAACACGCTGACAATGCAGACATTTGGAAACATGGCTTGTTGTATCTCTTTTCATTCCGGTCCACCAGTAGTGTTTCTTCATATCATGATACATCTTTGTGTTGCCAGGGTGGACTGCAAATCTCGAGTTATGAGCTTCCTCCAGTATCTTCTTCTTGAGTTCTGGGATGTCAGGTATGCAAATTCGATTATGAAATTTTAGCATCCCATTGCTTATAGTGAAATTAGGATCAGGCGTGTTTCCTTGTTCCTCATACCTTTTCTTCAAAAGTTTATCTTCCCATTGGCGCATTTTAATGTCTTCAATCAATATAGGCTCTACAGATACATTGGCGAGCAACCCATTGATCTTGTAGGAAATGAGAGAACACGCCAAACTTCTCGTCGTCTTTCGGCTTAGTGCATCTACCAACACGTTAGCTTTGCCCGGATGGTGATGGATCTCTATATCGTAGTCTTTCATAAATTCCAACCACCGCCGTTGCCTTATATTCAGTTCTTTCTGTGTGAATAGATATTTTAGACTCTTGTGGTTAGTATAAATCTTGCAGGTTGTACCGTAAAGATAATGACGCCAGATTTTGAGAGCAAAGATCACCGCAGCCAATTCCAAATCGTGAGTCGGGTAGTTCTTCGCATGAGTCTTTAATTGTCGTGACGCATAAGCAATGACTTTTCCGTCTTGCATGAGAACGCAACCCAACCCATTGTATGAGGCATCACTATAGATTACGAACCCATCTACTCCGGTAGTATAGGGGCTGACACAAGTCGACCTTTCAATTCTTGAAAGCAACACTCCTGTTTATCAGTCCATTCAAAGGGTGTGTTCTTTTGAGTTAGCTGGGTCAAGGGCGATGCTATCTTTGAGAAATCTAGCACGAAGCGTCGATAATAACCAGCTAGACCTAAGAAACTTCGAATTTCTGACACATTAGTGGGTCGTGGCCAGTCCACGATTGCTGCAACTTTTTGGGGATCAACCGAGATGCCATTTTTATTAATGACGTGACCGAGAAAGTGTACACTAGTGATCCAGAATTCGCATTTCTTTAACTTGGCATAAAGTTTATGATCGCGTAGCGTTTGTAGAACCATTCGCAAGTGCTGCCCATGGGCTTCTAGTGATTTGGAGTATATGAGGATGTCGTCAATGATGACGATGACGAACTCATCAAGATAGGGTCTGTACACTCTGTTCATGAGGTCCATGAAGGCTGCTGGGGCATTTGTGACGCCAAAAGGCATGATGAGAAATTCGTAGTGCCCGTAACGGGTTCTGAAGGTAGTCTTTTCAATGCTTTCCGTTTTAACTTTTAGCTAATGGTAGCCAGAACGTAAGTCAATTTTGGAAAATACTTGCGCGCCTTGAAGTTGATCGAACAAGTCATCGATTCGCGGCAGAGGATATCGATTCTTGATGGTAACCTTATTCAGCTCCCGGTAATCGATACATAATCTCATTGTGCCATTCTTTTTCTTCACAAACAATACTGGAGCTCCCCAGGGTGAGGTACTAGGCCGAATGAAACCTTTGTTCAAGAGTTCCTGGAGTTGAGTCTTTAGCTCTTTCAATTCTGTCATCGATATGCGATAAGGAGCTTTTGATGTAGGCTGCATGCCAGGTTGGGTTTCAATAGTGAATTCGATCTCCTGATCAACTGGAATACCGGGTAGATCTTCAAGAAAGACATTCGGGAATTCTTGAACTACAAGAATTTCATCAACGGTGGGGGCCTCTTTTTGTATATCAATCACATAACAAATATAACTACCACAACCCTTCTGTAGAAGTCGTTGGGCTATCATGGAGGATATAATACAGGAAGGGTTAGAAACTTCAGCCCCATCAAAGACAAGTTCGGATTGGTTTGATAACTTGATGGAGACCTTTTTGGCTTTACAATCGATAGAGGCGTGGTTGGCAGCCAGCCAATCCATACCTAAGATTACATCAAAGTTTCCAATGCGGAGGGGAATCAAGTCTACATATAAGGTTTTGCCTTTTAGGAATATAGCATAGGATTTGTACACATCAGTACTACAGGCAGACTTACCAGAAGGAAAAGACACAGACAATGTATATCCTAATGGTTCGGGCGTTGATGTCAACTTGGCAGCAAAGTGTGGTGCAACAAAAGAATGAGTTAACCTAGAGTCAATAAGGACATGAGCTAATAGACCATAGACAGAAAGTGTACCTGACACAACATTTTCGGTAACTTCCGGTTTTCCAGGTACCAAGGCGAAAGCCCGACCTTGCCGGTTTTGATCCTTCTTTTCTCCTTCCGGTCCCGCGGTTCTCCTGACTGGGCCAGAGGGGCTAGTTGTAGGGTTAACCATCTTTGGACAATCCCTTAGCAAGTGGCCAAACTGTCCGTATCTAAAACATGCTCCCGTGTCCCGATGGCATTGTCCCCAATGAGCCCTCCCACAAGTGGGGAAGTTGGAATAGTGCTGCCTCGGGGGTTGGTCAGACCTTGGTGGCCTGAGCTGGTTATGCCCATGCTCACCTTTTTATGAGGTGCAACACCGGGTCTTCTGTTATCCCTTTCCCAGAATCGCTCCTTATAGCTTGGTTCTCCAGAAAGTGAGGCTTTAATTCCTTTTTCTGCTATGTACGCCCGGTCCACCACTTCTGCATAGGTTGGCAATTTCAAGACTGCAAGCCTGTCTTTAATTCCAGTATCTAATCCTGCTTCAAATTTTTTTGCTTTTCGAGTTTTGGTGGGGATGACGTATGTTGCAAACCGAGCGAGTTGTGTGAACTTGCTCTCATATTCGGCCACCGTCATGGTTCCTTGCTTAAGATGTATGAATTCGGATGCCTTCTGTTCCCGCAATGAATCTGGAAAGTATTTTTCGTAGAATACTTCCAAGAATCTCGCCCAAGTCGTAATTTCTTCTTTGGCCAGAGTGAGAAGCCACCATTCCTGTGCATTGTCTTTGAAAGTGAAAGTGGCAAAAGTTACCTTTTGTCTCTCGGTGCAAGGTAGGGCATGAAAAATCTTTTCCATGTCTTTAACCCAAGCGTTTGCTACCATTGGGTCTGGGCCACCGGTAAATGTGGTGGGTTTCAGATCTTGGAACTGTTTTATGGTAACCGGCCCTTCTCGCCGTTCTGGCGTCCCATTGTTGATGTTAGTTTGCAAGGCTTGCAAAAAGGTAGTAACTGCTCTTTCCATTACTCTTTCCATTGATTCAGTGCCACTAACTGATGACTCACTTCCATTACCATTATTAGCCATTCTACAAGTAATAAACAAGGCATTATATTCTCAACGCAGCATATATATATGTATATATGTATCACAATTTATATTTATATGAACTGCCAACATTACACATTTTTATTTTTTTATACTTCATATTACATTAGTCAGAATATGTTAGTGTCACATCCCTGAGGTAAACAAAAACAAAAGTCAACAAAAAGGGATTAGAACACTCAAGATCAGTATACAAAAGATTTCCTACAACCCAGATCTAGAGTGGTGGGTTAGATGGGCTGAAAAACCAGGGGAAATAGTGCTGCATAAAAAGCTCAAACTCCCACCTCAACTGGACTACACCAAAACACATCCATGCTACCTGGACCGTGAAAATGGGGATAGATCGTATATGACCCACAAATACGCAGTCGACAATCTAACTAGGTGTCTCAACATATGACAGGTCACTATCAAAGTCAACATTTTGAATATTAATGATCTCCAGTGGGTTAGGGACTGTGGTGACAATATAATTTTTGAGGTACACGTTCCCCCTCTTGGCTGCAAACTCTAGGGGTAGAGGGCCTATAATATAATGCGGGCGGTCGTGACCCTGGGCGACGCCAAGGACGCGAGATGGTTTGAGAAAACATCTGCGTGCATGGACAAGGCTGTGCCTTCATAATAAGTGTGGAACGTCGGTAGGGTCAACCTGGATATAAATTGGCTGACCCATCAACCGGCCAAGGCTTGGGTGCAATCCCCTGACTATTTCCTCAGAATCTCTCCAACCCTTAGGTGAGGCGGGGGCGGGGGCAGGGTGTTCAGCTAACATTTCATCTAAATTGATGGCCTGGAGGTCATTCCAAAAAGTATCATCAAGGTAAATCTCTGACATCCCTACAACACCAGAATAAACGTGAGATTTTACACAGGAAAGACTAACGGTGCAGGTAAATAGCTATTATTATTCTATTTTATTTTATTTTTATTTTACTATATTTTCTTAGCTATATAGTTTTATTAATTTTTTTTTGTTTTTTAAACCATTGCTTTGATACCACCTTTGTCACGACCCAACCCCAGGAGCTTAGAGTTGGAATCGCAACTTACTAACTTATTCTTATTCGTAGCAAATTAAGCTGCGCAAGCGGAAATAAAAATAAGTAAACAGAAATTTTACATCATGTTACTATTTAAGAAAGAGGAAATACATTTCTAGGGCTTTCATTATTTTATTATTCAATGACCAGCCCTGAATAGAAACAAAAGGGAGCAAAAATATAAAAAACAAAGAAAGATAAAATAGTGATTCAACATCAGTCCATGTGCAGGTTCCATTTTGTGGGGTTATGGGTTTCCCTTACATCTCGTCACCTGAAAGGGTAACAGCTATAAGCACACAGCAGAGTGAGAAATATTATGCCAAGAGTGTAGGGAATACAAAATAACCATGGATAATTAGTTAGGCTAAAAATATTTGCATAATTTAATTAAAAATGACAATTTATTTAAAGTGGCAGAATACAGAAATCATGTAAATAAATAATCATAACCACGGTATAAAACAGAATAGAACAGACGTCACAGAAGTGACAGTCAGAACAGAGCTCAATGGATTCATGACAAACAGAGGACCACAAAGTGGTCAAACAGAGGCTAGTGGTTATTTAAGTCCCCCAATGCATGAGACTCCCGTGGTGGTATTTACAAAACATAATTGTTTATAAGGTTATAGTCAAATATATATTGAAATTTAAACAAACATATCCATGGGTTTCCTTTTAAGTAAATAGAGTTTAGAAAGTAACCCACATAACTGAAATAGTTATAAAACATAACTTTTATTTATATGACTTAATAAAATATAACTTGTATAAACTAAGCTGTGGTAACTCAAAACATTCGTAAAACATATAATGGTAAATCAAGACATAATATAACTCACCTTAAATGCAACCCTTAGTCTTACTTTACTATCAGAACTTCATTTCCTTACTCTCAACTTATGTATTTCTCTCGGTTTCCCACTCTTCCCTTTTATTTTTTCTTTCGTTTTTTGTTCTCTGAATCACAACACCCTAGTCACTTTATATACTGCTAATCGAGCACAGAAATGAATGACACGTAGCCTCTCTCTATGGAGGCATCATGATGCTAGAAGATTTGAGCTCTTAATTGAAGATTCAGTATGAGATTTAAATCTTTATAGATAAGTATTATCTTCTTAATGAATATATATACTTGGGAGCCCTTTTTTTTTTTCTCTTCTTGGGCCAAAATCTACAAAGCATTGCTGAGCTAAAATTTTCTTATTTTTATTTTCTTTTCCTTTTATTCATTTATTTATTTGTTTTGGTGTTAAGTGTTTCAATGTTCCTAATATAAATTAAATTATATCTTATCATTTAGCATCGTAAAATTAATTCTTTTATTTTATTTTACTTTACTTTACAGATTACTTTTATTATTTCATATTATTATTTATTTATTATTTTTAACTTTAATTTGACCCAACTAGTATTGTAATTCCGTGAATGTGTTAATTTGCCCCCAAATAATTTCTAATTAATCTATATTTGATAACCTAATGCCAAATTAGATTTATATATTTATTTATTTAATACCCTATCATCACATGCAACCATAATTATATATATAATTCTAAATATTTATGTGATACATAATTAAACGTTCGGGGTGTCATAGTTCCTACCTTGACTGGCAGAATTATCTTGCTAACTGGCCATTCTGGCATTGAATTGAAGCTGACTAGGGGAGATGTTGCGGGTACTTAAGTCTTTGTCCTTCAATTTTAGTTATTTGAAGGTCTCGTAGTACATTATTTCGCATGAGCTCCCTTGGTTAATTAGGATCCGCTTGGCGTCAAAATTCTTGACCCGTAGAGTAACCACCAGTGCATCATTGTGAGGGCTTTGTAACCTTGCTAAGTCTTTGTCAGAAAAGGTGATGACGTTCATTGCCTCCGTTTTTTCCTTTTTCACGGTAGATTGTGCACTTAGTACCTCTCTCATGTGCTCAGTTTTTTTATCATCCCTCTGAGTTCACATACTCGTTCAGGTTTGATGATCCCATGTATCACATTAATTATGCCTTGGGACGGACCGTCGACCGGCATCCCATCCAGCCTATTACGATCCTGGAGGGCTGGCTGCGTTCCCCCTGCAATATATTGGTCCAGGTGGCTTGCAGCCACTAACTTCTCAAGATGTTGCCTTAATGGTGTACAGTTTTCAATTTGATCCCCCTTTTCATCATGGAAGGTGCAACGGTACCTATCATCATAGCCCCTCTGTGCTTCTCCCAACTTGGCTGGCTGCCGAACTAAGGGTTCATCGTGTATCTTGCTAAGAATCCGGTAGATAGGTTTATTGAATACCATGGTGATGGCAGTTCAGACTCTTAACTTGCTTGGGGGTCCTCTTTGTTGGCTCGTCTGCCTCACCCATTTTTGCTCGGTTGTTCTTCTCAGCTGATCGTGTTGACTTTTGTCGCAGGTTTTTGTCTGACATCGCTGTTGTGCCAACTTTTGCTTTGGTGCGAGCGACATCTTCTTCTACCCAGATGTACTAATGTACTCTTTCCATCAGGGCTTCTATTGTGAGGGGTGGCGTCATCGTCATTGAATCCCTCAATTTATTGCCAGCCAGCAAACCTCGTTTGTACTGTGTGATAGCTAAGTTTGTTGGGCAATCTTCAATCTGTTTAAAAGTCTCCTAATACCGGTTATTGTAAGACCTTAATGTTTCTTTCTTGCCCATGTCAATGGAAATAAGCTGGTCAATCTCCATTGGCGTCTTGGTGTTCATTCTGAATCTGGTCACAAATGTCTTCGCTAGTTGCGCCCATGAAGCTATGCTACCTTTGGGAAATCTTTCAAACCATGTTAAACCCAGGTCACCAAGGCTGGAAGGAAACATGATACACATTAGAGCCTTGTTTTGCCGATACACGACTATAACCTAGTGAAAGTGGCCCAAGTGCATGTAGGGGTCTGACTTCCCCTCATAAGTAGTGAATTTGGGCTAGTGGAAGCCTGACGATAATGGTGCATTCTCTATCGTCGGAATGAACGGTGAGCTCTGCAACCTCGCTAACGCTTTGTCTGTTGGTTTGTAGGCAAGGCGTGGTTCTGGCATTCCAAATTTGACACTCCTATGTGTTCTAGGAGCCAACTGTTGCAGCGCTGAGACTTTACGGGGGTCGCGAGCCTGAGTGTTTTCTCTCATTCGAGCCCTTTCCTGTAGCACTATACACAGGTCTGCCGACCTAGGTAACTCCGTGTGCCTAGATGTTGTTTGGTGCGGCCGATAACTGCTTCCTTCATATAAGACCTTTCAGTCCTCGTTCTCTCAGACTTAGAGTAACGAGTCTTGGAAATCTTTGATTGTGTGTCACTTGTCCCGAGGTTTCTACTTTCAGCGTGTGATGGTGATACTTGCCTGCCACGATCTTCTGAGTGGTAAGAGTGCGTGTTGTCTTTGCGCCTATCTTCTGTTATCATCAATTTGCCTTTTAATTGGCGCTTCATTGTCTCCATGTCTGTCGTTATCTTCCGTATCAATTTGTCTTGCTCCCTTACGCGATCCTCCAGAACCTGAGGATCCATCCTCCGCTTCTGCCTATAAGGGCTCTGAGAGCGACGAGGACTTGAGCCTCGTCTTTCTCGTGTGTTTCTCCATGGGTTCCATAGCTGGGGATCTAATTCTGCCATAAGTGGGATAAAAGGTAAACCTTCATGCCTCCCGCCCCCTTCTAGGGTTTGCCCATCAATAGTAGAATGTGGTAAATCTTCATTGTGTGCCATAGATTTCAACTAAAGAGGAAACTCAATCAAAAGGTTTGTTCTTTGTGTGATATTCCTACAGAAGACGCCAATTGTACGAGCACGAAATAATCTTCTTGTATAATCTTGTTGATCAAGTTTGCATTCCTCCAAATGTTGTCGTTTTACTACCTGAAAATATAAACGTGAGTTAGCTGGCGGGTGTGTGCCGGAAACCTCTCCGATGTCTAAGTCAGTAAAATAGACACAAAAGTTCTGTGTATTTGATAGTAAGAATTGTGTTACCTATATATAGGTCCTGTCATGAGCTTTTATAGATTTTACCTGGCACAATCCTAGCAGGACTCCAACTCTCTTTACAAGAGTCCTTCTAGGAATCACACTCCCAAGGATAATGCTTATCTTGATAACACCCTACTCACTACTAACTAAGTGAGATGGTTGCAACTCTTACCTCGGCTGGCACCAGACTTAACCGTGCTCACACAGCTCGTTGCTACTTTAGGCAACACTGTCAGTCTTGACTTTGTGATAATACCCTGCAGAGCTCCCTTCAGCTCGGTCCTCCTTCACTAATACCTCAGTTCGCTGTAGGGTTTAGCTTGGGATAGCCAGGTCAAGACCCTGGTAGCCTGTCTCAGATTGTCCTGACGCCAAGATGATCCAGGACCACCCAAACCAAAAGTTTATCTCGGTCAGTAGTTCGGCCCAATTGTCCAAGATAAAAGGACTTAGCTCGACCCAGACTACACATAAATTACCCTCTCAATTATAATGATGAAAATCAAATACAACATATAATCAATATAACTGTGAAGAGTTTTGAATCACTAACTACCTAATGAGGTGCAAGAGTTATGTTAGCTAATTGGACTAGTCCCGTTGGTTGTGTACACTAAATAATTGTGTAAAAGATTGTAAATAACTAATTACAATCATAACGCTCCTATCATCTTCTTCTTTTCTTTCTTTCTTTTGTTTTGTTTTGTCTTTTTAAACTTTTCATTTACATTTAAAATTAGTGAAATTTACTCCAACTACTAATGAAGTAAGGGAGGCATTAAATCCAAGCAACAAGATAAAACTACTCGACATTACCCAATTTGCCCCACTCGTCCCATGGCCGTCTTATTCCATTTTAATGTCTAGTCCCATATATAAAAAATAATTTAAGATTTTGATAAGGATTTATAGTCCGAATCCGTCCATAAACTTAGCACGTAAAAACTAGCACAAGCAAGCTAATCAGCCCGTAATCAAAACTGTCTACTCAAAGCAATTTTTGTGCACAAACTCATCATTTTATTACTCAATTTTGAGCCCATACTCATTTGAGTCCATTCTCATGAAATTAAAGAGAGCCCAAATAGCTCTTTAACTCACAAGGGTCAACGGTAAAAAGTTATTAAGTGGTGTTTTGAAAAATTGGTAAAAAATTAATTTTTTAATTTTTTTTGATAAAAAAATTAACTTTTTTAATAATTTTTTTGAGAGAACTTAATAAAAAGTCAAAAGATTAACTTTTTACTAAGTTTCCAAATTGTTCCTAATTCACATGTCAAATCACTAAATTCCATTCCAATGACTATATTGATTATGTTACGAAATCGTTGTTTGATTATATGAAAAATGTAAAATAAAATTAAAAAGGAAAAAAAAAGGAGAGAAAATGAATGGAAATACTAGAGATATATTGGGAAGTGAAACAAAAAGCAAAAATGAAGATATTGAGAATGAAAAAAAAAAAAAAAAAAAAAGAGTATAAAATGTAATAATATAAACCAATAGGTTCAGTCCAGTCCAGTCCATTCCAACCTGATTTTCGCCCGTACAATTAAGAGTTATGAGTGGGATGTAATTTTAATTCTAAATAAGTTCCATCTAACTTAGCCCATAGACTAGTCAAAACGTGAAGCGTAATTCACATACGAACCTTAGTGTCTGTTTGGTGCAGTTTAAAAGCTGTTTATTTTAATTTTCAGTTTAATTTAATTTATTTTAATATGTTTGGTTTAGCTTAACAATGTAACTTATAGCTTTTTATAAGTCATAAATCAGCTTATTTTTTGAGTAGGGCAGGAGATAGTTAATTTATAAGTCAAAAATCAGCTTATATTCATAGTTATAAACTATATATATTGTTAAGACATGAATTATAAGCATTTTCCCACACCTCTACCAAACAGGCTCTTAGACAAATTAGCGGCGGGCTACGCAGTCCGGGCTGAACCGTTTATGATCCCAGTTTCATTGAATCTGTGGGTCGGGTCAAATCCAAAACGGATCCAACAATGAAGCCACTAGCACTGTAGTATCTTCTCCACTTCTCCTTTCCAATCAATCTCAAGCTTGACCAATGTATTGCAGAGTTGTTCTCCACTCCTACCCAACGGTCGTATTCCCTTCTCTCTCATCCCACCACACCTTCAAAACCCAATCCCCTCCATTCTTCAGACTCCAATTCACCCCAAACTTCTCTCACCATGGACCACAACTCTCTCTCAATCAAACTCTGTTAAGGCCCCAAATCAAATGTACAGAAGACACTGGCGCTAGTACTGGAAATTGGGATAAATGGATACCCAAAAATATTGTTTCAGCTGATAAGGTTCTGAGATTGATCTCTGGTGCAACCTCCAGTCCCATTTTTCAGTACATATCATCTCCGACTACGTGCTTGCATTCTGTTGATCCCAGAATTAAATGGGTAATTTATGTTCTTGTGGGTTTTGATTTAATCGAGTGAAATTGTACTGATTGGTTGAATTTAACTTGTGGGTTTTGAATGTTTGTTGTTTTTCTCTGTTGGGTTGTTTGCAATTTGTGGTTTAGTTGATGGGTTTTTGGGATTTATTAAAACCCTAGGATTAAATTGGTAATTTATGTTCTTATGGTTGGGTTTTCGAATGTTTTCGATTTTCCTCTGTTGGGTTGTTTGGAATTAAAGCAAAATATATATTTAATTTAGTATTGTTTAGATTGTTTTTGCCTTCCAACTCAACCAAGCACTGTTGCCTTAAGTCTCAGCTCTACTTTGTTGTATCATCTGTACCCTAGAATCAAATGGGTGATTTGAATTATTGTGGGTTTTGATTGTTTTATAGTGGATTTTGATGATGCAATATGAATAAATAAATAATAAAAAAAGAGAGAAAAGAATTCAGGTCACATCAGTACAAGTGAAGAAAAAAAAGGCCAAATAATTTATAATATATGATGATGGTTCATAATCACTGAACAAGAAGTAGGCTGTTAGAAAATGGTGAAATTTTCTGTGGCAAGAACAAATTTTTTCAAGTCCACTGAAGATTCCGAATATCATGTTGTCTGTATTAGCTGTTAAATGGGACGAGGTATTTAATTTTTTTGGAGATTTGATTGACCAATTAGTCTTAAAGTGTTGTTTGGCAGTCTTTTACTGACAAGAAATTTATGAGAAAGCAATTGAGTTGGTTCTTTTATTCTTTAATTGCTAGTTTCTCTTTTCTTATTTAATTTTTATTTCACTGTCTTTTAATTTCGACATAGTTGACTGTGTTGATTATGCAGGCATGGCTCCTTGCTCTAGTTATTTTACCAGCAAGGTCAAATATGATGATACGTGTTGGATTAATCACCTACTTGGCTCTAGTATCTGTTTGGGTTCTCCCTACACCTGTGTGGAGGGTAAGTTCAGCATTTTGGTTTACTGAGCTAGTCACCTATGAAAGGATAAACTTTTGAAAATTTTAGTCAAAACCCCTCCATTGGATCCTTGTTTGGTGAGAATGACAGCCTAATTTATTTTGTTTCATAAATCCCCTAAGGAGGAGGCGCATAATTGAGTAAGGATAAAATAAAATATATATTTTTTTTCTTGAACAATATTATCAGAGTAATATGTTATTGTGAGACAGAATAACATGTTACTGTTTACATCAATTTCGATGATAATAATTTTTTTTTTTATAAAGAATTTCATAATTAACATGGATCTTATTTGATAGATCTTGATGAAAGAATTCTAAAAATACTAATTTATTAAAAATCGACATCTAGATCAGAGGTTATATTATTTTAAAATTTAATATTTTGGTAATAGTAGTATATGTTAGACTTTTAAAGGAATTTTTTTTTGCTTGTCCTTAATTCATTAAAGTTTTATTACGAGGGGACTTTTACCAAATCCCTCTAAACTTTTAGGCAAGGTTTTAAAAAGCAGCCGCAACCGTTACGTAACGCCGTTACGTAACGGTTTTGGCGGTTACCGCCACCCGTTACGGCCGCTTTTGCAGTGTGATTGAGATTCACAGATGTGTCGGTCGTAGCGGCTGCCGTAGCGGTCGTAACGGCGCCGTAACAGCCGTAACGGCTTGTTATGCACCGTTACATAACGGTTCCAAACTGTTTCTTTCAAAAAAACACACAAAAAAAAGCTGAAAATGGAGGAAGAGGGATAGAGAGAAGAGGGCAGATAAAGAGAGAAAATGGAAGAGCAAGAGATAAAGAGAGAAAAGAGAGAACATGAAGAACATGTTATTGATTTGTTGAAGCTGTAAGGCCTATGCTATTCTATTCAGCTGCTATCACTCAACCATTTTGTTTGTGTGTGTCTATTTATATATTATTTGAAAATAATAATAATAATAAGTGTGGTCATTATCTATTTGGCTTGTTTAAAATATGTATATATATATATATATATTTAGGCTCTTATTTATTCTCTTACTTTTATCATTGTTTATTTTATATATATAATAGTTAGTGATTGATTTTTTGTATAATATAAAGTTATTAATTATTAAAATAAAATGTAAAAAACTCAGTTTATAGTGATTTAAAAATATAAAATATATTGGATCATACTTAAAAATTTATAAAAATTGATCAATATTTATTTTTAACCCAATAAATATGATCATGGAAAAAAAATATGCGTATCAGTAAGTTTTTTTCAAATTGTGCGAAGAATAAAAAAATTCACGGTTCCGGTTACCGCAACCGTTACACCACGGCCTTTACACCCCGCAACCGCAACCGCGCCACCGCCACCGTTACGGCTACCGCAACCGCTTTTCAGAACCTTGCTTTTAGGCCTCCGGACCCAATCCATTTTCTAGTAGATTGATATGATACTCCCTCTGCCCCATTTTGTTGGTCCACTATTCCATTTTGGGATGTCCCAAAATGATAGTCCCATTTGAAAAGTCAAAATAAAAACATTTGATTTTCCAAAACTACCCCTTTTGAGTAATTATAAATATATTAAAATTTTGAAAAGATAGTGGCATTAGTGGAAAAATATTTTAAAATTTAAATTTAAGTGTAATGACTGCACCCCCTTAAAAAGTTGGAATCTCAAAAGGGACTAACAAATTGGGACAGAGGGAGTATTTATTTTCATATATATCTTTTTTAAACATGAAGTTGTTATTGAGGGAATATTGTCTCGTATTAGTTCTTTAACTTGTTGGGAAACAATTCCAGTAGAGCCTTACGCTCCGTTTGTTTCGGTAAAAAACTTTAGCTAGCATTCAGGCCTCGTTTGGCAAGAGGCTATTTTAGCCAATTAGCCAAAAAGTTACTAAATTAGCCAAAAAGCCAACAACCCATACCAAAAAGTCAAAGATTCTCTTTTCTCTCTACTTTTTGCACATCTTTTCGTAATTAGCCAAAAAGTCATCCCAAACATACAAGTTTTTTTTACCTACCTTTTTAGCCAAATAGCCAAAAAGTTACTAAATTAGCCTGTTCCCAAACGATCGAAAATGAAAATCAACGAAAAATGTTTTTGTGGTGGTTGTTTGGGCTGAAAATTTTTTCCACCTTCAAATGTGAAAAAGTTTTCCGGACCTAACGACTTACCACCGTTAATACAACTACTAGCACATTAGTTTCAAGGTTGCAACCAAAAATAGGAAAATGTTGTCTACTGAAAAAAGTTTTTGTAGAAAATGTTGTCTCCTGAAAAAAGTTTTTGTAGAAAATGTTTTCCACCCAAACAAACAAAACGTTAGTATATTTTATTTTATTTTCTGTTATCTTGATTAGTGTGTTATAGTTTTTTTTTTTTTTCATTTGAAGATTATCAATGTGCTAATGCAGGGTCCCTTGTTAAATCTCCCATAATCTTGTAGGATCAATTGGGAAGAGTGTCGCTGCTATGTGGGATTTTATTTATAATGTTGGGTTTGGGTACAGATGGCGTAACTCCTCTTGGCCAGTTAAGAAGCCCACCACCTTCATTGATTGGATTGCCGAATGTTCCAACATCTTTCGAAGGCTATTCGTATGTGATAATGAAGTTAGGACCATTACAACTTACAAGAAAGGGCTTGTCAGTAGCAAGTACATCTGCTTGTTTAGCCTTCTCTGTGAGTTGTTCTTTCTTGAGTTACCTTCCGGACTTTCTCTTTCTAACTTAATAATGACATATTTGGACGCTTATGGAAATGAAATGATCTTATCATGTACATGTAGCATGTGAGCATCCGAAGGAACTAGTTTTTTCCTGCTAGAAGAGAGCCATTATTTAAAAAAATACAGATGAAAAAGATTGTAGCAAAAACATCAAATTTACTATGTATAGTTGCATGCTATGCAAATTTTAATCTTTTTAAATTCCAAATACTAAGTATTGGAAAAATTATATGAGGTCCGGAACACCAAGTCAGGCGCGTGCGAAAATAAAGGTGCATAAAAGTTATCAAAGTAGGGCACTATCACCATGTCACCTGATACAAATACATAGTGCCCCACTTCTGCGAACTTTTATGCACCACATCAGGCGGACTGCTGATGTGGTGGTCTGGACCCCTAGGATAACTTATCCAAAATATTGGCATTTAAAAAATTGTTATTGTTATTTGAAATTGTAATAAAATTTTAGTGGTATTTAACTCTCATGAATTTTCAAAGTTGTTGAGGGAGAATTAACAATGATCTAATTATTTTAGATTTTAGTTTGGTGAGGTACTTTTGAGATTGGTTTGCAATTCCTTGAAGCGATAGTGCAAGAAATAAGGGGGTCTTTACAAAGAGCTTAAATGTCCATGAAAAACATTCAAAGAATGTAGAATTGAATATTGTTTATTTATCACTTGAATTCTTGGAATGATTCATCCACTTAGAACCCTGTCTACATGGTGTGCAGTAAACTCATTGAGTTCTATTCAAAATAAAACAGATATACCTGTATATTTTGAAATGTGTATAATTTTCTCTCTCTTTAGTTGTAAAAAAAACATTGAAAGATTCTTTTGGGTTATTCAAACACTTTGCAGGAACTTTGATTTTGTTGAAATTGAAGATACTCTCTCTCTTTTTCTTTTTTTTTTCTTTTCTTTTTTGTAATATGCCAATTTCGCCAATTTGCTTGAGTTACATTATTAATTTCTGAAAGTTAGGTCTATGTTTTTGTGACAGATCTTCCAGAGTGTGAACCTCTGCCTAACCACCACAACCCCTGAGCAGCTTGCATGGGCTTTGCAATGGTTTATGCTTCCCTTGATAAATTTCGGTGTTCCAGTGGCCGAAGTTATTCTTACTCTCCTACTTTCATTGAGGTTCATCAATCTGGTCTTTGATGAGGTGAGATAGGTTCAAATTGTTTTTTCTTTCATTGAAGTATTAAATTTTCACTGAGGTTTTCTTTCACATTACATATTATTTAGGATATTCTATTAAAAAACATTGTTATGAATTCTTACATTCTTGGAATGTCTACTTGATGTGTTGTCAGGTTCGAAATCTTGCATTGGGGATTGTATCTCGTAGGGTAGATTGGAAACTGTTGACTATTATGGAGACTATTGATAGTAAGTACACAACTTGAGCGTATTATATATTTTCTTGTGCTGTCTAAGACAATTGATAGGCTTCAAATGAGACAAAACATTTATTGAATCGTACGGTTCACATTTGTTGTTGTATCCTACCTTTCCGCATCATATGTTTTGCATGGAATTCTCACATCCTTAAATCTGATTATGATTAAAAATTCTAGTAAATGAGTCCTTGTTATATATTGTGGACCTTTCTCGAAGAAATGTGCGACGCTACATTAAAGTACATCAAGTATATTTTTTCTTGAAATTAAGGGAAGTTTTATGGTCAGACTTGTTTTGAATTTCAGAGATTTATGCTGTATTGAATTGAATGTGTTCAAACCACTGAATGTGGTGACCCTTTATACCATCTAAATTTTTTTATTTTCGTAGTACACTTTCAGTTAGGATGGCCTGTATCTTGTTGACTTGTTGAAAATGGGTGTTTAATACAATGCTACTTATATCATTTGCTTAATCTTGGAGATCTTTTCTATTTTGAGACTGTTGTTGTGGCTTTTGCAGTTTTCTTTACATACATTCGTCAGATCTTCAAAAATATTTTTAACCATGCGGAGCAGATATCTCAGGTTTGACATATTTTCCTGAATTTGTCTTTTCTTTTCTCTTCTTAGCCAATGTGTCCTCAACTTCTACAGTTTCTCTGTTTAATAGTGGACAAGAAATTTGCAACTTCTTTTTTCCCTCTTAGAGGTGAAAACCCATTAGCCCTAGGGCTTATTTTAAATGGATATTTTGAACTCTTCCAACAAAAAAAATAATAATAAGAAGAAGAAGAAGAAAAATAAAAAGAAAGGGAGAAGAAGTGATGTACATGAATGAATCATGAATTGTTGACCAGTAATAGTGAACTCAACCTATACTGTAACCCTGGTGGATTCTTGTTAGTTTTGAATATCTCTGGTGATTAATTTCACGACTTACCCATATGTGTCCTGGTGTTCATTGTTTATGTAAAATTTGTCAAAACTGATTGAAGAGTAATTATTCAGCTTTTCTTTTGCAGGCAATGATCGTTAGAGGTTTTCGAGGTGACGGCAATGCTCACAAAATTTACTTCTCTTCGGACACGTCTATTGGGATGGCAGATATTCTTTCCTTGCTGTGCCTTATTGGTCTTATAGGGGCCGCTGCAGTGTCAAATACTTAATTATGTGAATGCCCATAAGTCCATCCCCATTATTCTCTCATATTTTTATTGATACTTACACTCACACACCCAGAACAAAGTCCAATCGATTCAAGTCGGTTGGTCAGTCGAACAAACGAAGACTATGCGATCATGTTGTTTGCTTCTATAGTTGTTTTGGTATTTTTTTTATAAATCTGTGAAGTTGTTCAATTGATCTATCAAGCAAAGAGTTAAAAGAGTTAAAAGAGTTTGAAAAGTTATTCCTCATTTTAGTTGGTCTCTGTGGCCAGAGGAAAGCATTGTAATGGCATTTCATCTATTGTTGCAGATGTAATGTAACTAACATTTCTACTCTGGCTATCTTTATTTGTCTCTTTTTTGGTCTATATATCAGGTTTATAAAGACATTCAGAAGCATGTACGTGGGCCTCACACCTGAGAGCATAACTGAGTTAAATGAATTGAGTCGAGTGATGAATTATTTAAATTTAAATATATATATATATATATATGTTGAAGTTGTGAAAGAGGTAGAGTTTCAAGATAGATGCATTTGCTAGATAAAGAAATATCACCAGAATGAATAGCGTTGAAATAGACAGAGAGTAGTGACGAGTTCAAGGATCTATTGTAGAGACACGGGAGTAGAGAGAGGAAGAATCCAGTGAGGAAGAGCTATCAACAATGGTCGTTTGATAATATGAGTGAAATAGAGAAGTCTGAGTAAGAAATAGAGAGAGCTCAGGCACAACTAGGACAATAAAGGAAAAGGCACAACTAGGACAATAAAGGAAAAGAAAATAGAGTAGAGAATAAAGGAAAAGAAAATAGAGTAGAGAAAAACGAAGAAAAATTGGGGAAGAAAAATTATTTAGTAGAACAAAATAAAAACACGTCATAGATAATTTTTTTCAACATATTTTTTTATTAAAATTTAGTTAAATTATATATATACGTCTATAAGTGTATATAGATATTTTAAAAAGTATATCGTTTGTATATTACTATTTCTATTATATTTAATGAAGATACTATGACTAAAAATAAATCTAAAATAGAGATAGGTGATCAATTGCAATTATCATTTAGGGATGACACTTCAAAATTAATTGAGAGTTCAGAGATAATGAGAGATTGAGAGACAAATTTGTTTGTGAGAAATAAAATGAGAGAGGGGTGATATTTATAGGACTTGGGAGGGAGGGGTTAATTTATATATATAAAAATAAAAAAATAAAATAAAATTAGCTGTTGGTGAAATTAACGGTTATATGACTGTTTAAAATTTTTTTTTTTTAAATTTTTGACCGTTGCACTAACAGGGGGCAAGGAGCTGTTGGGGTTGAGTCGGGACAGATGGTGAAAAACATTTTGAGTTGAGCTCACGAGATGGGTCACACTCTATAACACACTAGAATCGGGCCAGGCTCTAGAATACATAGCCCAGGGTCTTAGGTTGGGCTTAGGCTCAGGCCTAGTTAGGCCCACCCACGGCGTGACTGGACTTGGGGTGTGTTACAAGGTCGTGGGCCAAATTTGCACTCCTATATGTAGGTAGTGGTTATGAGATATGTGATTAGTGGTTATGATATTTGTGATGTTGGTTATGAGGCAAATGGTGTTGGTTATGAGATATGGTTATGACATAAGTGGGTAAAGATTATGAGATATATGATTAGTGATTATTAGATATGTGATTTTGGTTATGAGCAGAGTGATGTAGTTATAAGTGAAAGGGTGTTTGGTTGAGATATGTGATTAGTGATTATGAGATATGTAACGTTGGTTATGATCAAAATAGTGTGGTTATGAGATATGTGATTAGTAGTTATGATAGATGTGATGTTGATTATGAGATATGTAGGTAATGGTTATGAGATATTTGATTGGTGATTATAAGATATGTGATTTTAATTATGAGCAAAGTGGTGTCAAATGGTGTTTAGTTATGCTATATATGTCAGTGGTTATGAGCAAAAGAATTGTTAGTTATGAGATATGTGACTAGTGGTTATGAGATACGTGATGTTGGTTATGACTCAAAGGGGTTGGTTATGAGATGTGATTATGATTCATGTGAGTAATGAGATGTGATTATGATTCATGTGAGTAATAGTTATGAGATATGTGATATTGGTTATGACCAAAGTGGTATGGTTATGAGCAAAAGGGTGTTAGTTATGAGATATGTGACTAGTGGTTATGAAAAAAACGCTGTTGGTTATAAGATATGTGACTAGTGACTATGAGATATGTGATGTTAGTTATGACTCAAAGGGATTGGTTATGAGATGTGGTTATGAGATGTGTGATTATGGTTATGAAATATGTGATATTAGTTATGAACAAAATGGTGTTGGTTATGAGATGTGGTTACGAAATATGTGATATTAGTTATGAACAAAATGGTGTTGGTTATGAAATGTGGTTATGACTAACTTATGATCAATTTGATTATAGCTATGAAGGAATATGATTTTGGCTCAAAACTATAAAAAAGTGACCTGTTTAGCAGGTCACTTTTAATGATATGGCTCAATCTTAGCCATTGATTTTCTATGTACCATACATTTTTTAACAAAATGTACTATAGACTTTTCCAAAGTTCCTCTTTTATGCATTTAGCTGGGGATTGTTCTGGGGTTTACGTAAATGGGTGTCTGCATTGGTTAGCTCGAAAGAGGCGTGCCAGTAGGATTGGTTGGTTTCCAGATTATTTGTATGCTATCATTGCATTTGATTTGGCGAATGAGAGTTTCTGGGAAGTGCCACTACCTGATTCAATTTATAATTATGAACATCGGGCGAAGGGTGTGGCAATTCTTGGAGGGTGTCTCTATTTGATCAATTCTAAAAAGTGTATCGGTTGGATGATGGAGGAGTACGGGTTGAAGGAGTCTTGGACTAAATTTACTATCTTTAATCCTGAGAGGTCTGTAATGGAATTGGTGTGTTTGTTAGAAAATGGTGAATTCTTGTTGGCAATGGACTCGTAGAAATTGCTTGTATACAATCCGAAAGAACAAGCAAAGAGGGACATGGTGGTAAATGGCATTCCGACAATGTTTACAGTTGTAGGCAACTATGTGGAAAGCCTCGTCTCTCTTGATTGCAGCAATGTGATGCAACAATGTGAAGCTCTGGATGAAAGAATGAAGAGGTATTATGATACTATATACGCTTTTATATTTCGGAGTTTTGGAAGTTGCATATCCATAAAACATATATTCTTGTTCCATGATGTAGCGAAAATGTATATAGTTCTAATACTCTCTTATGATTCTAATAATTCTAATACTCTTTTATGATTCAGTTAATTTCCAAGAATATTAAAATTATAGTAAAAGAGAAAGAAACTTCTCAAAGAAAATCTATATTTTTCAACAATTGAAGAGTATCCCCTAATGCTAGTAGGTAACAACTATAGCAATTTCTTGCTAATCACGACACTAATTAAGCGCATCATAAATTTACCAAAATTGTGAAATTTGAAACTTGAATTTGAGTTACTAGAAAGAAAAAGAAATGTGCAAAAACGAAAGGCATTGGATGGAAACATAAATTTCTAGCAAAGGTTATAAACAAATAACTTTTGAGGCATATATATGCCATAACAATGTTAAGCTTTTTTCTATTTTTTGAACCCTGGTCTGTAAAACGTTGAACAAATGCTTCTTTTAGAAGCACAAAAAAAGATTTAATACTGCAGAAGAGTTGAATGCAAATCCCACTAATACTATTTAATTTCATTGTCAATGGAGTTGCACTGGTTGGGGTGTAAAATATAATCAAAATTGTCTAGAGGGTTTTGTTGGGTGGAGTTCAGATCTTCAGACCCATATATTTCATAGTATCATCTATGCCTGCAATTTGGGTTTTGCAGTGTTCGCTTTTTACGATCATGTTTGATTTCTTCCTACTCCCAGCAAACGATGACCATTATTGAGGCGACGTTGGGGGAAGAAGAGTGGACTAGGTATTGTTGGGGGAAGAGATGTCAACATTGCTACGATTTATGTACTCCCATTACATGTTTGGTGTTTATGTTTTGTGTTTTGTGTGATACAAATGTGTCTACATTTTATATTTTTTATGAATGGGATGTGATGTTCTCTTTGATTCGCATGAATCAAAATACTGAATTTTTGCTACGTGTGTATTCATGGACTCCATGGTCGCTAAGAGAAAAGTCGTTTTTGCTTCTTTTTTCTTGTTTTTAGGTGTCTTTATGGGTTTTGGTTTATTTCTTTTGATGAATCCTGTCAGGAAAGACTATCCAAAATAAAGAATAATATGTTGCAATGCAATCAAATGCTAAAACACTTGATATATTTTCTTACTCAAGACAATTCTTGTCCCAACCATGACATTGGGCCCTCTTTGCTTATTGTTGCTAATACATTTGAATGCATACAATGATGAACTATATTATAAGAACAACTGAAACCACATATGTAAAATCTCTGCAAGGTCCTGGTCCTTCAATAGATGTAGTCCATCTTAATTTGCATTGTATATGGTGGTCTTGAAAGGCACTCGCCCTTGGTTATGAAATCCAGAATGAACACAAAAACGGAACATTGGCATGATGTCTATAACATGTTTGGGAAAATTCTACTTATCACTCTAGAAAAAAAGAAAAAAAAAAAGAATGTAAATGTACAAGTCAGACCAAGTTCAATTTTGCTCAATTGAAAACAATATTTAGAAAATAACAGATTAGTTGTATGCCTTTGTTTTTTCTGCAGCCAAAAAAACAAAACACAACCAAACAGGTCTTTCAATGTTTAGGGAATTGTTCATTATTTTACATTGGAACAACCTCAATATTTGTTACTTGGGTTGTAATTTGTGATTTGTTTAGGCTCTGAATTTTTTGCTTGTATTTTGTTTGAGGCATTTCGTTGCTATATATTGAAATCTCTGTGATAACTTTCTTAGTATTTGCTTGTTTCACATTCACTTCCTTTGTTTCTATGGGTTAGTTGTATGCCATTGTTTCGTTGCTATTTTATTTCTCATTTAGATATACTAGTTATATGGTGCAATAAATTTGTACAAATGCGCAGATAAATTTGTGCGGTATATGTGCTGACGTGTATAGATTTGTTCCGGATTTTGTTTCTTCAACTGTTCGGTTCTTCATATTTCTCATTTAGATATACTAGCTATATGGTGCAATAAATTTGTACAGATGTGCATGTAAATTTGCAGGGTATAGGTGCTAACTTGTATTGATTTGGTTCTTCAACAGTTCATTTCTTCATTTATCTTTGATCAAAACAATCTTTTGGTTAGGACTAAAACCCAAAAAGCACTACAAGAATTTTCACTTTTGGCGACTAAATTTTTAGTCGCCGAATGGTTTTAGCGACTAACTTATTTGGTCACAAAAGTAGTCGCCAAAAAATTGTCGGTAAAGGTAATTGGCGACTAAAATAATTTTAGTCGCCAAATGTATACAATTCTTGACTAAAATTTTAGTCGACAAAATGTTGGACATTAAATTAAATTAGACCCTTTTCGGCGACCAAACTTTTAGTCGCCTAAAGTCCAGCATTGTTAGCTACTAAAATTTTAGTCGACAAAGAGTTCTTCTTTTGGCTACTAAAAATTTAGTCGCCGAAAGTCCTACATCTTGGGCTACTAAATTTTTAGTCGGCAAAGAGTTCCTCTTTTGGCTACTAAATATTTGGTCGCCTAAAGTTCTACATTTTTTGCTACTAAAATTTTAGTCGGCAAAAGTGTTTTTATCCTTTAGTTTTTTGTTTTTAGCTACGAAATATTTTAGTCGCCAAATGTCTACATTTTTTTTTTTGGCTACTAAACTTTTAGTCGCCAAATGTCTATTTTTTTTTTTGCTACAAAACTTTTAGTCGCCAAATGTCTTTTGCCAATGTCTTTTTAGCTACTAATTGTTTAGTCGCAAAAAACATGATATTATGTTTTATTGCAAAATTATAATTTCTCCACAACCTGTTTATATTCAATGCAACATGTAATACATATATAAACCAAATGATACATACAATCAATCATTCCACAATCTGCATCTATATACCAAAAATAAATAACTTTAAATGTCAAAATCCATACAAATTAACTATTGTCCAAACTAAAATAATAATTCCATACAAAATATATCATACAAAAATCAAAGCCCTCCGTATACAAAAAAATACATTTACTACCAAGTGAAATTACCATTCGGCATGGTACGAATTACCATCGTAATCTGTACCACGACAAAAGGTTATATATGTACCACAACAAAAGTTTTTTATAGACCATGGCAAAATGTCCTATATGTACGCCAACAAATGGTATATATGTACCATGACAGAAGGTGATCTATGTACCACAACAGTCATTATCTGTTGATTGCCAAAAATTTTATGTATCAGAAATAATGAATTACACAAAAGCTGAGGACGACAAAAGTATTATATTAGTTCTACATAATAGTGAAAATTCTTCTCCATACACCAATATGGATTATCCACAAGTCCACGCAACAAAGCCATCTACAAAGAAAAACAAAAAATGAAACATTGGAATTGGTTACAAAATATCAATTCAGTCAGCCATATGGAACACGTTCTAACATGCATTTAAGGTAGAACAATCGAGAAATGTCTTCCTGGAAATAAAAGAAAGTATATACATATATATATATATATATATGTATGTATCATGCAATATTTATTCTAACAAACAGCATAAATAATGTAATATGTAATTTCTTCATCCTATAAATATATAAAGGCAATTATTAGAATATGTAGATGTTATTTTCATAAAGTTGTCGTTTTTTAAACTGAGTGCAATGAGTCTTTCGACTAAGTGTAAGGCGTATTCGGCGGCTGTTATGAATTTTTACCATCGGAAAGCTCTTTTTCGAGTAAGTTTAGGGTGTATTCGGCTCTAACTCCCAACCTATGGGTTTGAATTACGTTATGTCAGTTCTCACAAGTCCTATTTGTCATGGCGAAGCTATCCGTGTGAGCCACATGGTCGTTCGGGGGTTGTTTAGAATTTTTGCCCCCGAAACGCCATTTTTCGACTAAGTTTAGGGCGTATTGGGCTCTAACTCCCAACCTACGTGTCCAAATTACGTTTTGTTAGTTCTCACAAGCCTTATTTGTCATGGCGAAGCTATTCGTGTGAGCCACATGGTCGTTCGGGGGCTATTTTGAATTTTCGTCCTCGAAACGCCCTTGTTCGACTAAGTTTAGGGCGTATTCGGCTCTAACTCCCAACCTGCGGGTCCGGATTACATTTCGTCAGTTGTCACAAGTCCTATTTGTCATGAGGGAACTGTCTGTGTAAGCCGCATGGTGGTTCAGGGGCTGTTTTGAATTTTTGCCCCCGAAATGCCCTTTTTCGACTAAGTTTAGGGCATATTGGGCTCTAACTCCCAACCTATGGGTTCAAATTACGTTCTGTCAGTTCTCACAAGCCCTATTTGTCATGGCGAAACTATCCATGTGAGTCACATGGTTGTTCGGGGGCTGTTATGAATTTTCGCCTCCCGAAACGCTATTTTTCGACCAAGTTCAGGGCATATTCAGCTCTAACTCCCTACTTACAGGTCCGAATTACATTCCGTCAGTTGTCACAAGTCCTATTTGTCATGGGAAAATTGTCCGTGTGAGTCACACAGTGGTTCGGGGCTGTTATGGATTTTTGCTCCCGAAACGCTCTTTTTCGACTAAGTTTAGGGAATATTCAGCTCTAACTCCCTACTTACGGATCCGAATTACATTCCGTCAGTTCTCACAAGTCCTATTTGTCATGGTAAAATTGTCTGTGTGTGTCACACAGCGGTTCGGGGGCTGTTTTGAATTTTTGTCCTCGAAACGTCATTTTTCGACTAAGTTTAGGACGTATTCGACTCTAACTCCCTACTTACGGGTCTGAATTACATTCCGTCAGTTCTCACAAGTCTTATTTGTCATGGGGAACCTATCCGTGTGAGTCACACGGTGGTTCGGCGGCTGTTTTGTATTTTCGCTCCTGAAACGCCATTTTTTGACTAAGTTTAGGGTGTATTCGGCTCTAATTCCTTACCTACGGGTCTGAATTACATGCCGTCAGTTCTGAATTACATGGTCATTCGGTGGCTGTTTTGAATTTTCGCCCTCGAAACGCCCTTGTTTGACTAAGTTTAGGGCGTATTCGGCTCTAACTCCCAACCTACTTATGGATTATATTCCGTCAGTTGTCACAAGTCCTATTTGTCATAGAGGAACTGTTTGTGTGAGCCACACGGTAGTTCGGGGACTGTTTTGAATTTTCACCCCCGAAACACTTTTTTTCGACTAAATTTAAGGTGTATTCGTCTCTAACTACCAACTTATGGGTCCGAATTACATTCCGTCAATTGTCGCAAGTCTTATTTGTTATGGGGAACTGTCCATGTGAGCCATACGGTAGTTTGGGGGCTGTTTTAAATTTTTGCTCCTGAAACCCCATTTTTCGACCAAGTTTAGGGCGTATTCGGCTCTAACTCCCAACCTACGGGTCCGAATTACGTTTTGTCAGTTCTCACAAGTCCTATTTGTGATGGAAAAGCTATCAGTGTGAGCCACACGGTCATTCAGGGGCTGTTATGAATTTTCGCCCCCGAAATGCTCTTTTTCAACTAAGTTTAGGGCATATTTGGCTCTAACTCCCTACTTACAGATCCAAATTACATTCCGTTAGTTCTCACAAGTCCTATTTGTCATGGGGAAACTGTCCGTGTGAGTCACACAGTGGTTCGGGGACTGTTTAGAATTTTCGCCTAGGAAACGCCCTTTTTTGACTAAGTTTAGGGCATATTCGGCTCTAACTCCCTACTTACGGGTCCGAATTACATTTCGTCAGTTCTCACAAGTCCTATTTGTCATGGGGAACCTTTCTGTGTGAGTCACACGACGGTTCGGGGGTTGTTTTGAATTTTCGCCCTCGAAACGCCATTTTTCAATTAAGTTTAGGGTGTATTCGCCTCTAATTCCCTACCTACGGGTCCGAATTACATGCCGTCAATTCTCACAAGTACTATTTGTCATGGGAAAATTTTCCGTGTGAGTCACACGGTCGTTCGAGGGTTGTTTAGAATTTTTGCCCTTGAAACGCTCTTTTTTGACTAAGTTTAGGGCGTATTCGGCTCTAACCCCCTACTTACAGGTCCGAATTACATTCTATCAGTTATCATAAGTCCTATTTGTTATGGGGAACCTGTCCGTGTGAGTCACACGGTGGTTCAGGGGCTGTTTTGAATTTTTTCCCTCGAAACGCCCTTTTTCAACTAAGTTTAGGGCGTATTCGGCTCTAACTCCCTACAGGTCCTATTTGTCATGAGGAAGCTACCGGTGACATCCATATAGTGGTTTGGGGGCTGTTTTCCATTTTTTCTCCCTTATCATTGACCTAAGACTATCACACTCCCATAAATTTAATTAATTCTACATCTAGAATCTGACTTGAGATTGGTTTGATCACTACATCTATAACAATTGAAATGATCAACTAAGTAAACGTACATGACGTGAGGATCACATGCATATTTTTCCTGTATGTGCAATGCTGCACCATTGATAAAAACGTTGAACCAAAGTCCAAACACAGTTTTATAAGCTAGAAAGTGTCATTTCATCAACTCTAAGCACTATATATGCAAATAGACTCAAACCTTGACGACCAAAGTAATTTGTCCAAAATTTTTTTTATTAATTTCCAAATAATGTTTGACAACCAAGAGTAGAGTCACAAATTCGTATAATTAATTTGATATATTGTATTTGCCAAGCCTCAGTGGCAACCCCAGGGCAAGTCCTTGCACATAATCCACCACTTGAACAAGCACGGTAAACTTACAGAAAATGTTTAAATCTTGAACATGGTCTGCCAATAGTCCACAAACATCACTTAACAGCCACGAAGTTTGCTTAATGATCATCACAAAGAGTCAAAGAGTTTGCTACTATGTAATCTCTACACTAAGTAATCTCTACAATCAAGTGCATATTTGAATCACTAAAGCTTTGATATTTAATAGTTTGCTACTCAACTTGCTATTAATGACAAGACTTTGAACTCGTATATAGAACAGCCCAGATCTTATTCATTTTTTGCCCAAATTACAATTTCTATCCATTCCCCATGAATTCGACAAACCAAACGAATCAAAACAAAAATATAAAATACTTTCACTACTAGTGTGGATGTATTTGTTTTGCTGTTACAAGTAATGATCAATGCATCTGTTTCATAACCAAGCCACCAAGTTGGAGATCATTAGTTATGAGATTATTACCTTTCACCCGAATACTCTATTTTATAACCACAAATAGATCATAAGAGTCTTTTATTTAAATAATGCAGGTCTCCTTTTATTTCACAACTACAAGAGTATTGCTATCCTCAAGTTATGAATATAGTTTTAACTTAATGTAGCAGAAATCTCAAAGCCACCACAGCAGCAAATAATGTGCATACCAAAAATCCACACATTATAGAAGCCATCAGAGAAGTCAGTTTTGTGGCCACAACGACTTATTATTTCTAACACTCATTTTGCAACCTATATAATTAAATCACAAGTAAAATTAACATGATCTATATAAACTCCACTTCAAATTAGCAAGGTTAAATTACAACCAATCAATATTAGTACATAAAAATACACTAATCATGTGGTGCTGAGAAATGAATTTCAAATAGTCAGCAGCATAGTTACTGCTAAACTTCCCATCACATAGATAAACAAACTTACACCATACACCAGACACCAAAATTAGATCTAACAATTAGACTCCAAAATGAATAATGGCTGGGTTTAAGGCACATAAAAGCAGAGTAAGGATGGCTATGAGAGAGGAATTGATTATATAATTCAGAATGGGAATAGGTTGCACTTAACCCCATTGCATCCCATCCCATCCCAATTATGTATTTCACAAGAGGCCTCTCCAGCATAGATCGGTTATTGAAAGAATGGTAAGGCTTTCATGGCTCTATAAAAAATCTACTTTCATTATTTTTATAATTGAAAAAATGACAAATGACATTTACATATTATAAAATCAAATCAACACAATCGATGGTATTACATAATATGTGAAATAATTGAGGATCATTCCCTATGTATTATAAAATTACATTTGAAATATGGTACTAAAAGAATTTTCAAAAACTTAAGGGATCATCCCAATAAAAAAAACTTTTTAAAGACGTAAGGGGACCATTTCATATACAATATCAATATAATCTTAGAATTATTGGGTAATAATAAAATTTTGAAGAACTCCATGACATATTCAAGCTGAAGTCTTTGAGCAAGGATATCTGCATGCCTACTCATCAATGTGGTAACCAAAATTTGGAGTCTTCACTTCCATGAAATCAACCCCTATTTTTCATACAATAAAAAATGTTGGGTGTACAGCATTAGAGCAAAGTTTAAACCCCCATTGAAACAAAGTTTAAACACTCATTTCAAACAAAAGATTTTCACAAAAGAGGTAACAATACCATATATATCTTTTCCTTTCCTCTATGATAACTTGGGCATATAACCTACTATATTAAAGCTTTGAAGTCTGATGCATCTCTTCGAAGTAAAACAAATATAACTGATGTTACTACTAATCAACAAATCTGTCCAAAACTCTTAACTCTTGTAACCTCCACCTATGTAAGCATTTAATCACAAGTAACAAAATATTTCACCACCTACAAAGCACATGCTTTTCTATTCTTTGTTGCAGAAATCCTAACTAGACAAAGAGCTCTCTTGGTCTGGACATTGGCAGCATCGAGGAAATAGAAATTTCTGAAACAATTCAATATAGGATACCCACATTACTACCACTTAGTATATCGTGATGATGATTAGCTCAACATTACTTCAAACAATATGTAATCATACAATGATAAACAATATGAACAATTTAACTTAAGCATTTAGTTAACTGAACACACTAAGATAAAGGACTTTCAAAAAGAGATGCTATACGACAACTGAGTGGCACTTAGTGCTGCTTCTACGTTTGCTGGAGATTCATCATTTGGACTGGAAAGCATTGAAATGATACTCAAAACTATACTTTCAACCTGTCATAACATCATTTCAAAAGTAATTAAACCTGTAATGCAGACATAAAATAAAAGGATAGAAAGTGTATCAAAAAATTGTGTAAAGTCAAAAAAGGAATTAAACCTATAATTGAAATGACCCAACACATATCTCAATCCAAGAACAAAAAGTGTGTCAAAAAAGTAATTAAACCTGTAATTGAAATGACCCAACACATATCTCAATGCAAGAACAACAAGTGTGTCAAAAAAGCAAAGCAAAGCAAACCAACTCAAATATGTTGCCGTTCAGCTTGCTCTGTTTTAGCCTATTAGATTGACCATTTATTTTCTTAATAATCTAAGTCAATAGAAATATACTTCACTTAAGTTGTTCATATTGAGGTCAAATGTCTGAAGACTCTACATATAAACCGGAAGCACAACCAATTCTCATATCAGGTCGATTACATACAGCATCAACTCATCAGCCAAAAAAAATAAATCAGATCCAGGGTCATTTTTTACTTGTCATCTCGCGGAACATCACATGTTATTATAATCCCAACAAGTTGTTAATCCCTGCCACCACTCCAGTAAATAGTGAGCCTGTTCTAATTTCATTTTAACATTTTGTCAAACACATGGTGAGCAAGAGGGTGGAAAACAACAACAATAAAAAGCATAGACCAAACAACAACAACAAATAAACTAACAACAACAACAATAATAACATCATCACACACAAACTAATTGATTAAAAGAAAATTAGAATTGAATGGGAGTACGATTAATAATCATTATGTAGGACAATAGAAGAATGAATTGGATTTAACAGGGTGTGCTCCAATGGTTGAGAGAGAGGGGGAGGAAGGGAAAGAAGGGAAAACACGAGGGTGTGCTCCAATGGTTGTTGTGAGCGAGAAATAGAGAGAAAAAACGCTATTCTTGGGGAGATGGGTT